>NW_027667248.1:0-1200000 GCF_963924665.1 Micromys minutus | reverse complement strand
GAAATTTCTGCCTTTTTGCCACAAAATAAGGGGAATTTGTGTCTTTTGCCCCAGAATAAAAGAAATTTCTGCCTTTTTGCCCCCAAATAAGGGGAATTTCAGCCTTTTTGACTCAAAATAAGGGGAGTTTCTGCATTTTTGCCACAAAATATTAAGAATTTCTGCATTTTTGCCCCAAAATAATGAAAATTTCTGCTTTTTTCCCTGAAATAAGTGAAATTTCTGCAATTTTGCCCCAAAATAAGTGAAATTTCTGCAATTTTGCCGCAAAATAAGGGAAATTTCTGGAATTTTGCCCCAAAATAAGGGGAAATTCTGAGTTTTGCCCCGAAATAAGGAGAATTTCTGTCTTTCTGCCCCAACATATAGAGAATTTCTTTTTTTTTGCTTCACAATTAGGGGAATTTCTGCAATTTTGCTCCAAAATACAGGGAATTTCTGCCTTTTTGCCCGAAAATAAGGGGAATGCATAACTTTTTGCCATAAAAGAGGAAAATTTCTTCATTTTTACTCCAAAATAAGGGGAATTTCTGCCTTTTTGCCTCTAAATAAGTGGAATTTCTGTCTATTTTTCCCAAAACAAAGAGAATTTCTGTCTTTTTTGCCCCAAAATAAGGGGAATATTTGACTTATTACCATGAAATAAGTGAAATATCTGCAATTATGCCCCTAAATAAGGGAAATTTCTGCCTTTTTGCCCTGAAATATGTGAAATTTCTGCAATTTTACCCCAAAATAAGGTCGATATCTGCCTTTTTTTCCCCAAAATAATGGAAATTTCTGACTTTTTGCCCCAAAATAAGAAAAATTTTTGCATTTTTTCTCTGAAATAAGTGAAATTTTAGAAATTTTGCCCCAAAATTAGCGAAATTTCTGTCTTTTGTCCCTGAAATTAGTGAAATTTCTGCAATTTTGCCCCAAAATAAGTGAAATTTCTGCAATTTTGCCCCAAACTATGGGAAATTTTTGAAATTTTGCCCCAAAATATGTGGAATTTCTGAGTTTTGCCAAAAAATAAGGAGAATTTCTGTCTTTTTGCCCCAACATATAGATAATTTCTGCCTTTTTGCCCCACAATTAGGGGAATTTCGGCGATTTTGCTTCAAAATACGGGGAATTTCTGCCTTTTTGCTCGAAAATAAGAGGAATGCATAACTTTTTGCCATAATAAGAGAAATTTCTTCATTTTTGGTCCAAAATAAGGGGAATTTCTGCCTTTTTGCCTCTAAATAAGTGGAATTTCTGTCTTTTTCCCCCAAAACAATGGAAATTTCTGTCTTTTTTACCACAATATAAGGGAAATTTCTTACTTATTACCCTAAAATAAGTGAAATTTCTGCAATTTTGACCCAAAATAAGGAAAATTTCTGCCATTTTGCCCTGAAATATGTGAAATTTCTGCAATTTTACTCCAAAATAAGGTGAATTTCTGCCTTTTTGCCTTAAAATAATGGGAATTTCTGCCGTTTTGCCCCAAAATAAGAAAAATTTTTGCTTTTTTTATCTGAAATAAGTGAAATTTCTGAAATTTTGCCCTAAAATAAAGGAAATTTCTGCAATTTTTCCCCATAATAAGAAAAATGTCTGCAACTTTACCCCAAAATAAGGGGAATTTCTTCATTTTTGCCCCAAAATAAAGGAAATTTCAGGCTCTTTATCTGAAAATAAGTGAAATTTCTTCAATTTTGCCCCAAATAAGGGAAATTTCTGAAATTTTGCTCAAAATGAGGTAAATTCCTGCAATTTTGCCCCAAAATAAAGGAATTTTCTTGAATTTTGCCGCAGAATAAGGTGAATTTCTGATTTTTGCCCCAAAATAAAGGGAATTTCTGCTTTTGCCCCAAAATTAGGGGAATTTCTGCAATTTTGCTCCAATATACGGAGAATTTCTGCATTTTGGCCCGAAAATAATGGGAATGCATAACTTTTTGCCATAAAAAAGTGAAATTTCTTAATTTTTGTCCAAAATAAAGAGAATTTCTGCCTTCTTGCCTCTAAATAAGTGGAATTTCTGTCTTTGTCTCCCAAAACAAAGGGGATTTCTGTCTTTTTTGCCCCAAAATAAGGGGAATTTCTGACTTATTACCCTGAAATAAGTGAAATTTCTGCAAATTTGCCCCAAAATAAGGGAAATTTCTGCAATTTTGCCCCAAAATAAGGGAAATTTCTTACTGTTTGCTCCCGAAAAAAAAGGAGATTTTCTGTTTCTGTTCCCCTAAATAAGGAGAATTTATGCCTTTTTGCCCGAAAATTATGAGAATTTCTGCAATTTTGCTTCAAAATATGAGAAATTTCTGTTTTTATCCCGAAAGTAAGGGGAATGTATACCTTTTGCCACAAAAAAAGAAAATTTCTTCATGTTTGCCTCAAAATAAGAGGAATTTCTTCGTTTTTACCTCAAAATAAGTGAAATTTCTTCCTTTTTACCCAAAAATAAACGAAATTTCTGTCTTTTTGCCCCAAAATAAAGGAATTTTAGAATTATGCCCTGAAATAAGTGAAATTTCTGCAATTTTGCCCCAAAATAAAAGAAATTTCTGCCTTTTTGCCACAAAATAAGGGGAATTTCTGTCTTTTTGCCCCAAAATAAGAGAAATTTCTGCCTTTTTGCCCCCAAATAAAGGGAATTTCAGCCTTTTTCTCTCAAAATAAGGGGAATTTCTGCATTTTTGCCACACAATATAAAGAATTTCTGCATTTTCCCCAAAATAAGGAAAATTTCTGCCTTTTTTCTCTGAAATAAGTGAATTTTCTGCAATTTTGCCCCAAAATAAGGGAAATTTCTGGAATTTTTCCCCAAAATAACGAGAATTGCTGTCTTTTTGCCCCAACATATAGGGAATTTCTGCCTTTTTGCATCACAATTAGAGGCATTTCTGAAATTTTGCTCCAAAATACGAGGAATTACTGCCTTTTTGCATAACTTTTTGCCATAAAAGAGAAAAATTTCTTCATTTTTGCTCCAAATAAGAAGAATTTCTGCTTTTTTGCCTCTAAATAAGTGGAATTTCTTTCTTTTTCCCCCAAAACAAAGGGAATTTCTGTCTTTTTTGCCACAAAATAAAGGAAATTTCTGACTTATTACCCTGAAATAAGTGAAATTTCTGGAATTTTGCCCCAAAATAAGGGAAATTTCTGCCTTTTCGCCCCCAAATAAGGGGCATTTCAGCCTTTTTACCACAAAATAAGAGGAATTTCTTCATTTTTGCCACAAAATATTAGAAATTTCTGTATTTTTGCCCCAAAATAAGGAAAATTTCTCCATTTTTCCCCTGAAATAAGTGAAATTTCTGCAATTTTGCCTTAAATATGTGAAATTTCTGCAATTTTGCCCCAAAATAAGGGAAATTTCTGGAATTTTGCCCCAAAATAAAGGGAATTTCTGAATTTTGCCTCAAAATAAGGAGAATTTCTGTCTTTTTGCCCTAACATATAGGGAATTTCTGACTTTTTGCCCGAAAATATGAGGAATGCATAACTTTTTGCCATAAAAGAGGAAAATTTCTTCATTTTTGCTCCAAAATAAGGGGAATTTCTGCCTTTTTGCTTCTAAATAAGTGGAATTTCTGTCTTTTTTCCCAAAACAAAGGGAATTTCTGTCTTTTTTGCCCCAAAATAAGGGGAATTTCTGACTTATTACCCTGAAATAAGTGAAATTTCTGCAATTTTGCCCCAAAATAAGGGAAATTTCTGCTTTTTTGCCCCCAAATAAGGGGAATTTCAAACTTTTTACCTCAAAATAAGGGGAATTTCTGCATTTTTGCCACAAAATATTAGAAATTTCTGTATTTTTGCCCCAAAATAATAAAAATTTCTGCCTTTTTTCCATAAAATAAGTGAAATTTCTGCAATTTTGCACTAAAATAATTGATATTTCTGCAATTTTGACCCAAAATAAGAGAAAATTCTGGAATTTTGCCCCAAAATAAGGGGAATTTCTGACTTTTGCCCCAAAATAAGGAGAATTTCTGTCTTTTTGCTCCAACATATAGGGAATTTCTGAATTTTTGCCCGAAAATAAGAGGAGTGCATAATTTTGCCATTAAAGAGGAAAATTTCTTCATTTTTGCTACAAAATAAGGGGAATTTCTGCCTTTTTGCCTCTAAATAAGTGGAATTTCTGTCTTTTTTTCCCAAAACAAAGAGAATTTCTGTCTTTTTTGCCCCAATATAAAGGGAATTTCTGACTTATTACCCTGAAATAAGTGAAATTTCTGCAATTTTGCCCCTAAATAAGGGAAATTTCCGCCTTTTTGCCCTGAAATATGTGAAATTTCTGCAATTTTACCCCAAAATAAGGTCAATATCTGCCTTTTTGCCCCAAAATAATGGGAATTTCTGCCTTTTTGCCCCAAAATAAGAAAAATTTTTGCTTTTTTTTCTCTGAAATAAGTGAAAGTTTGGCAATTTTGCCCCAAAATTAGCAAAATTTCTGCCTTTTGTCTCTGAAATAAGTGAAATTTCTGCAATTTTGCCCCAAAATAAGTGAAATTTCTGCAATTTTGCCCCAAAATAAGGGAAATTTCTTGAATTTTGCCCCAAAATAAGTGGAATTTCTGAGTTTTGCCAAAAAATAAAGAGAATTTCTGTCTTTTTGCCCCAACATATAATTTCTGCCTTTTTGCCCCACAATTAGGGGAATTTCTGCAATTTTGCTCCAAAATACGGAAAATTTCTGCCTTTTTGCCCGAAAATAAGGGGAATGCATAACTTTTTGCCATAATAAGGGAAATTTCTTCATTTTTGCTCCGAAAAAGGGGAATTTCAGCCTTTTTGCCTTTAAATAAGTGGAATTTCTGTCTTTTTCTCCCAAAACAAAGGGGATTTCTGTCTTTTTTTGCCCCAAAATAAGGGAAATTTCTTACTTATTACCCTAAAATAAGTGAAATTTCTGCAATTTTGCCCCAAAATAAGGGAAATTTCTCCCATTTTGCCCTAAAATATGTGAAATTTCTGCAATTTTTCCCCAAAATAAGGTGAATTTCTGCCTTTTTCCCTTAAAATAATGGGAATTTCTGCCGTTTTGCCCCAAAATAAGAAAAAATTTTGCTTTTTTTTCTCTGAAATAAGTGAAATTTCTGCAATTTTGCCCTAAAATAAAGGAAATTTTTGCAATTTTTCCCCATAATAAGAGAAATGTCTGCAATTTTGTCCCAAAATAAGGGGAATTTCTCCCTTTTTGCCCCAAAATAAAGGAAATTTCAGACTCTTTACCTGAAAATAAGTGAAATTTCTTCAATTTTGCCCCAAATAAGAGAAATTTCTGCAATTTTGCCCCAAAATAAGGTAAATTCCTGCAATTTTGCCCCAAAATAAAGGAATTTTATTGAATTTTGCCACACAATAAGGGGAATTTTTGCATTTTTGCCTGAAAATAATGGGAATGCATACCTTTTTGCCATAAAAAAGGGAAATTTCTTCATTTTTGCTCCAAAATAAAGGGAATTTCTGCATTTTTTCCTCGAAATAAGTGGAATTTCTGTCTTTTTCTTCCAAAACAAAGGGAATTTCTGTCTTTTTTGCCCCAAAATAAGGGGAATTTCTGACTTATTACCCAGAAATAAGTGAAATTTCTGCAATTTTGCCCTTAAATAAGAAAAATTTCGGCCTTTTTCCCCCCTAATAAGGGGAATTTCAGCCTTTTTACCTAAAAATAAGGGGAATTTCTGCATTTTTGCTACAAAATATAAGGAATTTTTGCCTTTTCGACCCAAAATAAGGAAAATATCTGCCTTTTTTCTCTAAAATAAGTGAAATTTCTGCAATTTTGCTCCAAAATAAGTGAAATTTCTGCAATTTTGCCCCAAAATAAGGGAAATTTCTGGAATTTTGCCCCAAAATAAGTGAAATTTCGGAGTTTTGCTTCATAATAAGGAGAATTTCTGTCTTTTTGCCCCAACATATAGGGAATTTCTACATTTTTGCCCCACAATTAGGGGAATTTCTGCAATTTTGATCCAAAATACGGGGAATTTCTGCCTTTTTGACCGAAAATAAAAAGAATGCATACCTTTTTGCCTTAAAAAAGAAATTTATTCATTTTTGCTCCAAATTAAGGGAAATTTCTGCTTTTTTTGCCTCTAAATATGTGGAATGTCTGTCTATTTCCCCCAAAACAAAGGGATTTTCTGTCTTTTTTGCCCCAAAATAAGGGGAATTTCTTACTTATTACCCTGAAATAAGTGAAATTTCTGTAATTTTGCCCCAAAATAAGGGAAATTTCTTCCTTTTTGCCCCCAAATAAGGGGAATTTCAGCCTTTTTACCTCAAAATAAGGGGAATTTCTGAATTTTTGCCACAAAATATTAGGAATTTCTGCCTTTTTGCCCCAAATTAAGAAAAATTTCTGCCTTTTTTCTTTGAAATAAGTGAAATTTCTGCAATTTTGCCCCAAAATAAGTGAAATTTCTGCAATTTTTCCACAAAATAAGGGAAATTTCTGGAATTTTGCCCCAAAATAATTTGAATTTCTGAGTTTTGCCCCAAATTAAGGAGAATTTCTGTCTTTTTGCCCCAACATAACGGGAATGTCTCTCTTTTTGTCCCACAAATAGGGGAATTTCTGCAATTTTGCTCCAAAACACGGGGATTTTTCTGCCTTTTTGCCCAAAAATAAGGGGAATGCATAACTTTTTGCCATAAAAAAGGGAAATTTCTTCATTTTTGCTCCAAAATAAGGGGAATTTCTGCCTTTTTGCCTCTAAATATGTGGAATTTCTGTTTTTTCCTCAAAAACAAAGGGAATTTCTGTCTTTTTTGCCCCAAAATAAGGGGAATTTCTGACTTATTACCCTGAAATAAGTGAAATTTCTGCAAATTTGCCCCAAAGTATGGGAAATTTCTGCCTTTTTACCCACCAAATAATAGGAATTTCAGCCTTTTTACCTCAAAATAAGGAGAATTTCTGCCTTTTTGTTCCAAAATAAGGAAAATTTCTGCCTTTTTTCCCTGAAATAAGTGAAATTTCTGCAATTTTGCTCCAGAATAATGGAAATTTCTGGAATTTGGCCCCAAAATAAGTGGAATTTCTGAGTTTTGCATCAAAATAAGGAGAATTTCTGTCTTTTTGCCTTAACATATAGGGAATTTCTGCATTTTTGCCCCACAATTAGGGGAATTTCTGCAATTTTGCTCCAATATACGGGGAATTTCTGCCTTTTTGCCCGAAAATAAGAAGAATGCATACCTTTTTGCCTTAAAAAAGGGAAATTTCTTCATTTTTGCTCTAAAATAAGGGGAATTTCTACATTTGCCTCTAAATAAGTGGAATTTCTGTCTTTTTCCCCCAAAACAAAAAGATTTTCTGTCTTTTTTGCCCCAAAATAAGAAAAATTTCTGACTTAATACCCTGAAATAAGTGAAATTTCTGAAATTTTGCACCAAAATATGGGAAATTTCTGCCTTTTTGCCCCCAAATAAGGGGAATTTCAGCCTTTTTACCTCAAAATAAAGGGAATTTCTACATTTTTGCCACAAAATATTAGGAATTTCTGCCTTTTTGCCCCAAAATAATGGGAATTTCTGCTTTTTTGCTCTAAAATAAGAAAAATTTTTCTTTTTTTCTCTGAAATAAGTGAAATTTTTGCAATATTGCCCTAAAATAAGGGAAATTTCTGCAATTTTTCCCCATAATAAGGGAAATTTCTGCAATTTTGCCCCAAAATAAGGGGAATTTCTTTCTTTTTGCCCCAAAATAAAGGAAATTTCAGGCTTTTTACCTGAAAATAATTGAAATTTCTGCAATTTTGCCCCAAATAAGGGAAATTTCTGCAATTTTCCCCCAAAATAAGGTAAATTCCTGCAATTTTGCCCCAAAATAAAGGAAAATTCTGGAATTTTGCTCCCAAATAATGGGAATTTCTGATTTTTGCCACAAAATAAAGGGAATTTCTGCCTTTTGCCCCAAAATTAGGAGAATTTCTGCAAATTTGCTCCAAAATACGGGGAATTTCTGCCTTTTTGCCCGAAAATATTGAAAATGCATACCTTTTTGCCATAAAAAGGGAAATTTCTTCATTTTTGCTCCAAAATAAGGGGAATTTCTGCCTTTTTTGCTACAAAATAAAGGGAATTTCTGACTAATTGCCCTGAAATAAGTGAAATTTCTGCAATTTTGCCCCAAATAAGGGAAATTTCTGCTTTTTGCCCCCAAATAAGGAGTATTTCAGCATTTTTACCTCAAAATAAGAAGAATTTCTGCATTTTTGCAACAAAACATTAGGAATTTCTGCCTTTTTACCCCAAAATAAGAAAAATTTCTGCCTTTTTTCCATGAAATAAAGGAAATTTCTGCAATTTTGCACCAAAATAAGTGAAATTTCTACAATTTGCCCCAAAATAAGGGAAATTTCTGAGTTTTGCCCCAAAATAAGAAGAATTTCTGTCTTTTTGCCCCAACATCTAGGGAATTTCTGCATTTTTGCCCCACAATTAGATGAATTTCTGCAATTTTTCTTCAAAATACGGGAAATTTCTGCCTTTTTGCCCGAAAATAAGAGGAATGCATAACTTTTTGCCATAAAAGAGGAAAATTTCTTCATTTTTGCTCCAAAATAAGAAGAATTTCTGACTTATTATTCTGAAATAAGTAAAATTTCTGCAATTTTGCCCAAAAATAAGGGAAATTTCTGCCTTTTTGCCTTGAAATATGTGAAATTTCTGCAATTTTACCCCAAAATATGGTGAATTTCTGCATTTTTGCCCCAAAATAATGGGAATTTCTGCCTTTTTGCCCCAAAATAAGAAAAATTTTCGCTTTCTTTCTGTGAAATAAGTGAAATTTCTGCAATTTTGCCCTAAAATAAAGGAAATTTCGGCAATTTTTCCCCATAAAAAGGGAAATTTCTGCAATTTTGCCCCAAAATAAGGGGAATTTCTCCTTTTTGCCCCAAAATAAAGGAAATATCAGCCTTTTTACCTGAACATAAGTGAAATTTCTGTAATTATGCCCCAAATAAGGGAAATTTCTGCAATTTTGCCCCAAAATAAGGTAAATTCCTGCAATTTTGCCCCAAAATAAAGGAAATTTCTTGAATTTACCCACAAAATAAAGGTAATTTCTGATTTTTGCCCCAAAATAAAGGGAATTTCTGCCTTTTGCCCAAAAATTAGAGGAATTTTTGCAATTTTGCTCCAAAATACGGGGAATTTCTGACTTTTGGCCCGAAAATAATGGGAATGCATACCTTTTTGCCATAAAAAAAAATTTCTTCATTTTTGCTCCAAAATAAGGGGAATTTCTGCCTTTTTGCCTCTAAATAAGTGGAATTTCTGTCTTTTTCTCCCAAAACAAAAGGAATTTCTGTTGTTTTTGCCCCAAAATAAAAGGAATTTCTGACTTATTACCCTTATATAAGTGAAATTTCTGCAATTTTGCCCCTAAATAAGAAAAATTTCTGCCTTTTTGCCTCCTAATAGGGTAAATTTAGGACTTTTTACCTCAAAATAAGGGGAATTTCTGCCTTTTCGCCCCAAAATAAAGAAAATTTGTGCCTTTTTTTCCTGAAATAAGTGAAATTTCTGCAATTATGCCCCAAAATAAGTTAAATTTCTGCAATTTTGCCCCAAAATAAGGGAAATTTCTGGAATTTTGCCCCAAAATAAGTGGAATTTCTGAGTTTTGCCCCAAAATAAAGAGGATTTCTGCCTTTTTTCCCCAACATATAGGGAATTTCTGCCTTTTTGCCCCACAATTAGGGGAATTTCTGCAATTTTGCTCCAAAATACGAGGAATTTCTGCCTTTCTGCCCAAAAATAATAAGAATGCATACCTTTTTGCCTTAAAAAAAAGAAATTACTTCATTTTTGCTCCAAAATAAGGGGAATTTCTGCTTTTTTGCCTCTAAATATGTGGAATGTCTGTCTTTTTCCCCCAAAACAAAGGGATTTTCTGTCTTTTTTGCCCCAAATTAAGGGGAATTTCTGACTTATTACCCTGACATAAGTGAAATTTCTGTAATTTTGTTCCAAAATAAGGGAAATTTCTGCCTTTTTGCCCCCAAATAAGGGGAATTTCAGCCTTTTTACCTCAAAATAAGGGGAATTTCTGCATTTTTGCCACAAAATATTAGGAATTTCTGTTTTTGCCCCAAAATAAGGGAAATTTCTGCCTTTTTGCCCTGAAATATGTGAAATTTCTGCAATTTTACGCCAAATAAGGTGAATTTCTGCCTTTTTGCCCCAAAATAATGAAAATTTCTGCAATTTTGCCCCAAAATAAGGGAAATATCTGCAATTTTGCCTCAGAATAAGGGAAATTTCTGTAATTTTGCCCCAAAATAAGTGGAATTTCTGAGTTTTGCCCCAAAATAAGGAGAATTTCCCTCAACATATGGAGAATTTCTTCATTTTTGCTCCACAATTAGGGGAATTTTTGCAATTTTGATCCAAATACGGGAATTTCTTCCTTTTTGCCCGAAAATAAGAAGAATGCATAACTTTTTGCCTTAAAAAAATGAAATTTCTTCATTTTTGCTCCAAAATAAGGGGAATTTCTGCTTTTTTGCCTCTAAATAAGTGGAATTTCTTACTTTTTCCCCAAAAACAAAAAGATTTTCTGTCTTTTTTGCCCCAAAATAAGAAAATTTTCTGACTTATTACCCTGAAATAAGTGAAATTTCTGCAATTTTGCCCCAAAATATGGGAAATTTCTGCCTTTTTGCCCCTAAATAGAGGGAATTTCAGCCTTTTTACCTTAAAATATAGGGAATTTCTGCATTTTTACAACAAAATATTAGGAATTTCTGCCTTTTTCCCCAAAATAATGGGAATTTCTGTTTTTTGCTCTAAAATAAGAAAAATTTTTGCTTTTTTTTTTGAAATAAGTGAAATTTCTGCAATTTTGCCCTAAAATAAGGGAAATTTCTGCAATTTTTCCCCATAATAAGGGAAATTTCTGCAATTTTGCCCCAAAATAAAGGGAATTTTTCTTTTTTTGCCCCAAAATAAAGGAAATTTCAGCCTTTTTACCTGAAAATAAGTGAAATTTCTGCAATTTTGCCCCAAATAAGAGAAATTTCTGCAATTTTGCCCCAAAATAAGGTAAATTCCTGCAATTTTGCCCCAAAATAAAGGAAATTTCTGGAATTTTGCCCCAAAATAAGAGGAATTTCTGATTTTTGCCCAAAAATTAAGGGAATTTCTGCCTTTTGCCCCCAAATTAGGAGAATTTCCGCAAATTTGCTCCAAAATACGGGGAATTTCTGCCTTTTTGCCCGAAAATAATGGGAATGCATACCTTTTTGTGATAAAAAGGGAAATTTCGTCATTTTTGCTCAAAAATAAGGGGAATTTCTGCCTTTTTTGCTACAAAATAAGGGGAATTTCTGGCTCATTACCCTGAAATAAGTGAAATTTCTGCAATTTTGTTCCAAAATAAGGGAAATTTCTGCCCTTTTGCCCCCAAATAAGGAGGATTTCAGCCTTTTAACCTCAAAATAAGGGGAATTTCTGCATTTTTGCCACAAAATATTAGGAATTTCTGCCTTTTTGCCCCAAAATAATAAAAATTTCTGCCTATTTTCCGTGACATAAGTGAAATTTCTGAAATTTTGCCCAATAATAAGTGAATTTTCTACAATTTTGCCCCAAAATAAAAGAAATTTCTGGAATTTTGCCCCAAAATAAGTCGAATTTCTTAGTTTTCCCTAAAAGTAAAGAAGATTTCTCTCTTTTTGCCCCAACATATAGAGAATTTCTGCATTTTTGCCCCACAATTAGGGGAATTTCTGCAATTTTTTTCCAAAATATGGGGAATTTCTGCCTTTTTGCCCGAAAATAAGGGGAATGCATAACTTTTTGCCATAAAAAAGGAAAATTTCTTAAGTTTTGCTCCATAATAAGAAGAATTTCTGCTTTTTTGCCTCTAAATAAGTGGAATTTCTTTTTTTTTTCCCAAAACAAAGGGAATTTCTGTCTTTTTTGCCCCAAAATAAGAAGAATTTCTGACGTATTACCCCGAAATAAATAAAATTTCTGCAATTTTGCCACAAAATAAGAAAAAATTCTGCCTTTTTGCCCTGAAATATGTGAAATTTCTGCAATTTTACCCCAAAATAAGGTGAATTTCTGCCTTTTTGCCCCAAAATAATGGGAATTTCTGCCTTTTTGCCCCAAAATAAAAAAAAAATTTGCTTTTTTTCTCTGAAATAAGTGAAATTTCTGCAATTTTGCCCTAAAATAAAGGAAATTTCTGCAATTTTTCCCCATAATAAGGGAAATTTCTGAAATTTTGCCCCAAAATAAAGGGAATTTCTCCCTTTTTGCCCCAAAATAAAGGAAATTTCAGCCTTTTTACCTGAAAATAAGTGAAATTTCTGCAATTTTGCCCCAAATAAGGGAAATTTCTGCAATTTACCCCAAAATAAGGTAAATTCCTGCAATTTTGCCCCAAAATATTGGAAATTTCTTGAATTTACCCCCAAAATAAGGGTAATTTTTGATTTTTGCGCCAAAATAAAGGGAATTTCTACCTTTTGCCCAAAAATTACGGGAATTTCTGCAATTTTGCTTCAAAATACGGGGAATTTCTGCCTTTTTGCCCGAAAATAATGGGAATGCATACCTTTTTGCCATAAAAAGAAAAATTTCTTCATTTTTGCTCCAAAATAAGGGGAATTTCTGCCTTTTTGCCTCTAAATAAGTGGAATTTCTGTGTTTTTCTCCCAAAACAAAGTGAATTTCTGTCTTTTTTGCCCTAAAATAAAAGGAATTTCTGACTTATTACCCTGAAATAAGTGAAATTTCTGCAATTTTGCCTCTAAATAAGAAAAATTTCTGCCTTTTTGCCCCCTAATAAGGGGAATTTCAGCCTTTTTACCTCAAAATAAGAGGAATTTCTGCCTTTTTGTCTCTAAATAAGTGGAATTTCTGTCTTTTCCCCCCAAAACAAAGGTAATTTCTATCTTTTTTGCCCCCAAATAAGGAAAATTTCTGATTTATTACCCTGAAATAAGTGAAATGTCTGCAATTTTGCCCCATAATATGGGAAATATCTGCAATTTTGCCCCAAAATAAAGGGAATTTCTGACTGTTTGCTCCTGAAAATAGGAGATTTTCTGTCATTTTGCCTTAAAATAAGGAGAATTTCTGCCTTTTTGCCCAAAAATTATGAGAATTTTTGCAATTTTGCTTCAAAATAAGGGGAATTTCTGCTTTATATCCCGAAAGTAAGGGGAATGTATACCTTTTGCCACAAAAAAAGAAATTTCTTAATTTTTGCCCCAAAATAAGAGGAATTTCTGCCTTTTTACCTCAAAATATGTGAAATTTCTGCCTTTTTACCCAAAAATAAACGGAATTTCTGTCTTTTAGGCCCAAAATAAAAGGAATTTTCGAATTATGCCTTTAAATAAGTGAAATTTCTGCAATTTTGCCCCAAAATAAAAGAAATTTCTGCCTTTTTGCCACAAAATAAGGGGAATTTCTGTCTTTTTGCCCCAAAACAAGCGAAATTTCTGCGTTTTTGCCCCCAAATAAAGGGAATTTTAGCATTTTTACCTCAAAATAAGAGGAATTTTTGCATTTTTGCCACAAAATATTAAGAATTTCTGCATTTTTGCCCCAAAATAAGGAAAATTTCTGCCTTTTTTCTCTGAAATAAGTGAAATTTCTGCAATTTTGCCCCAAAATAAGTGAAATTTCTGCAATTTTGCCCCAAAATAAGGGGAATTTCTGACTGTTTGCTCCCGAAAAAAGGAGATTTTCTGTTTCTGTGCCCCTAAATAAGGAGAATTTATGCCTTTTTGCCCGAAAATTATGAGAATTTCTGCAATTTTGCTTCAAAATATAGGGAATTTCTGTTTTTATCCCGAAAGTAAGGGGAATGTATATCTTTTGCCAAAAAATTTGGAAAATTTCTTCATTTTTGCCCCAAAATAAGAGGAATTTCTGCCTTTTTACCTCAAAATAAGTGAAATTTCTTCTTTTTTACCCAAAAATAAACGGAATTTTTGTCTTTTTGCCCCAAAATAAAAGGAATTTTTGAATTATGACCTGAAATAAGTGAAATTTCAGCAATTTTGCCCCAAATAAGGGAAATTTCTGCAATTTACCCCAAAATAAGGTAAATTCCTGCAATTTTGCCCCAAAATATTGGAAATTTCTTGAATTTACCCTCAAAATAAGGGTAATTTTTGATTTTTGCGCCAAAATAAAGGGAATTTCTGCCTTTTGCCCAAAAATTACGGGAATTTCTGCAATTTTGCTTCAAAATACGGGGAATTTCTGCCTTTTTGCCCGAAAATAATGGGAATTCATACCTTTTTGCCATAAAAAAAGAAATTTCTTCATTTTTGCTCCAAAATAAGGGGAATTTCTGCCTTTTTGCCTCTAAATAAGTGGAATTTCTGTATTTTTCTCCCAAAACAAAGTGAATTTCTGTCTTTTTTGCCCTAAAATAAAAGGAATTTCTGACTTATTACCCTGAAATAAGTGAAATTTCTGCAATTTTGCCTCTAAATAAGAAAAATTTCTGCCTTTTTGCCCCCTAATAAGGGGAATTTCAGCCTTTTTACCTCAAAATAAGAGGAATTTCTGCCTTTTTGTCTCTAAATAAGTGGAATTTCTGTCTTTTTCCCCCAAAACAAAGGTAATTTCTATCTTTTTTGCCCCCAAATAAGGGAAATTTCTGATTTATTACCCTGAAATAAGTGAAATGTCTGCAATTTTGCCCCATAATATGGGAAATATCTGCAATTTTGCCCCAAAATAAAGGGAATTTCTGACTGTTTGCTCCTGAAAATAGGAGATTTTCTGTCATTTTGCCTTAAAATAAGGAGAATTTCTGCCTTTTTGCCCAAAAATTATGAGAATTTTTGCAATTTTGCTTCAAAATAAGGGGAATTTCTGCTTTATATCCCGAAAGTAAGGGGAATGTATACCTTTTGCCACAAAAAAAAAGAAATTTCTTAATTTTTGCCCCAAAATAAGAGGAATTTTTGCCTTTTTACCTCAAAATATGTGAAATTTCTGCCTTTTTACCCAAAAATAAACGGAATTTCTGTCTTTTAGGCCCAAAATAAAAGGAATTTTTGAATTATGCCTTTAAATAAGTGAAATTTCTGCAATTTTGCCCCAAAATAAAAGAAATTTCTGCCTTTTTGCCGCAAAATAAGGGGAATTTCTGTCTTTTTGCCCCAAAACAAGCGAAATTTCTGCGTTTTTGCCCCCAAATAAAGGGAATTTTAGCATTTTTACCTCAAAATAAGAGGAATTTTTGCATTTTTGCCACAAAATATTAAGAATTTCTGCATTTTTGCCCCAAAATAAGGAAAATTTCTGCCTTTTTTCTCTGAAATAAGTGAAATTTCTGCAATTTTGCCCCAAAATAAGTGAAATTTCTGCAATTTTGCCCCAAAATAAGGGGAATTTCTGACTGTTTGCTCCCGAAAAAAGGAGATTTTCTGTTTCTGTGCCCCTAAATAAGGAGAATTTATGCCTTTTTGCCCGAAAATTATGAGAATTTCTGCAATTTTGCTTCAAAATATAGGGAATTTCTGTTTTTATCCCGAAAGTAAGAGGAATGTATACCTTTTGCCACAAAAAATAGAAAATTTCTTCATTTTTGCCCCAAAATAAGAGGAATTTCTGCCTTTTTACCTCAAAATAAGTGAAATTTCTTCCTTTTTACCCAAAAATAAACGGAATTTCTGTCTTTTTGCCCCAAAATAAAAGGAATTTTTGAATTATGACCTGAAATAAGTGAAATTTCTGCAATTTTGCCCCAAAATACAAGAAATTTCTGCCTTTTTGCCTCAAAATATAAAGAATTTCTGCATTTTTGCCCCAAAATAAAAAAAATTTCTACCTTTTTGCCCCCAAATAAAGGGAATTTCAGCCTTTTTCCCTCAAAATAAGGGGAGTTTCTGCATTTTTGCCACAAAATATAAAGAAATTCTGCATTTTTGCCCCAAAATAAGGAAAATTTCTGCCTTTTTTCCCTGAAATAAGTGAAATTTCTGCAATTTTGCCCCAAAATAAGTGAAATTTCTACAATTTTGCCCCAAAATAAGGAAAATTTCTGGATTTTTGCCTGAAAATAAGGAGAATTTCCGTCTTTTTGCCTCAACATATAGGGAATTTCTGCCTTTTTGCATCACAATTAGGGGCATTTCTGAAATTTTGCTCCAAAATACGAGGAATTTCTGCCTTTTTGCATAACTTTTTGCTATAAAAAAGAAAAATTTCTTCATTTTTGCTCCAAATAAGAAGAATTTCTGCTTTTTTGCCTCTAAATAAGTGGAATTTCTGTCCTTTCCCCCCAAAACAAAGGAAATTTCTGTCTTTTTTGCCCCAAAATAAAGGGAATTTCTGACTTATTACCCTGAAATAAGTGAAATTTCTGCAATTTTGCCCCAAAATAAGGGAAATTTCTGGAATTTTGCCCCAAAATAAAGGGAATTTCTGAATTTTGCCCCAAAATAAGGAAAATTTCTGTCTTTTTGCCCCAACATATAGGGAATTTCTGACTTTTTGCCCGAAAATATGAGGAATGCATAAATTTTTGCCATAAAAGAGGAAAATTTCTTCATTTTTGCTCCAAAATAAGGGGAATTTCTGCTTTTTTGCCTCTAAATAAGTGGAATTTCTGTCTTTTTTTCCCAAAACAAAAGGAATTTCTGTCTTTTTTGCCCCAAAATAAGGGGAATTTCTGACTTATTACCCTGAAATAAGTGAAATTTCTGCAATTTTGCCTTAAATAAGGGAAATTTCTGCAATTTTTCTCCATAATAAGAGAAATGTCTGCAATTTTGCTACAAAATAAGGGGAATTTCTCCCTTTTTGCCCCAAAATAAAGGAAATTTGAGGCTCTTTACCTGAAAATAAGTGAAATTTCTTCAATTTTGCCCCAAATAAGGGAAATTTCTGCAAATTTGCCCTAAAATAAGGTAAATTCCTGCAATTTTGCCCCAAAATAAAGGAATTTTCTTGAATTTTGCCCCAGAATAAGGGGAATTTCTGCATTTTTGCCTGAAAATAATGGGAATGCATACCTTTTGCCATAAAAAAGGGAAATTTCTTCATTTTTGCTCCAAAATAAAGGGAATTTCTGCATTTTTGCCTCTAAATAAGTGGAATTTCTGTCTTTTTCTCCCAAAACAAAGGGAATTTCTGTCTTTTTTGCCCCAAAATAAGGGGAATTTCTGACTTATTACCCTGAAATAAGTGAAATTTCTGCAATTTTGCCCTTAAATAAGAAAAATTTCGGCTTTTTCCCCCCTAGAAGGGGAATTTCAGCCTTTTTACCTAAAAATAAGGGGAATTTCTGCATTTTTGCTACAAAATATAAGGAATTTCTGCCTGTTCGCCCCAAAATAAGGAAAATTTCTGCCTTTTTTCTCTAAAATAAGTGAAATTTCTGCAATTTTGCCCCAAAATAAGTGAAATTTCTGCAATTTTGCCCCAAAGTTAGGGAAATTTCTGGAATTTTGCCCCAAAATAAGTGGAATATCAGAGTTTTGCCTCAAAATAAGGAAATTTCTGTCTTTTTGCCCCAACATATAGGGAATTTCTGCATTTTTGCCCCACAATTAGGGGAATTTCTGCAATTTTGCTCCAAAGTGCGGGGAAAATCTGCATTTTTGACCGAAAATAAGAAGAATGCATACCTTTTTGCCTTAAAAAAAAGAAATTTCTTCTTTTTTGCTCCAAATTAATGGAAATTTCTGCTTTTTTTGCCTCTAAATATGTGGAATGTCTGTCTATTTCCCCCAAAACAAAGGGATTTTCTGTCTTTTTTGCCCCAAAATAAGGGAAATTTCTGCCTTTTTGCCCCCAAATAAGGGGAATTTCAGCCTTTTTACTTCAAAATAAGGGGAATTTCTGCATTTTTGCCACAAAATATTAGGAATTTCTGCCTTTTTGCCCCAAATTAAGAAAAATTTCTGCCTTTTTTCTTTGAAATAAGTGAAATTTCTGCAATTTTGCCCCAAAATAAGTGAAATTTCTGCAATTTTGCCACAAAATAAGGGAAATTTCTTGAATTTTGCCCCAAAATAATTTGAATTTCTGAGTTTTGCCCCAAATTAAGGAGAATTTCTGTCTTTTTGCCCCAACATAACGGGAATTTTTCAGTTTTTGTCCCACAAGGAGGGAAATTTCTGCAATTTTGCTCCAAAACACGGGGATTTTTCCGCCCTTTTGCCCAAAAATAAGGGGAATGCATAACTTTTAGCCACAAAAAAGGGAAATTTCTTCATTGTTGCTCCAAAATAAGGGGAATTTCTTCCTTTTTGCCTCTAAATATGTGGAATTTCTGTCTTTTCCCCCAAAAACAAAGGGAATTTCTGTCTTTTTTGCCCGAAATAAGGGGAATTTCTGACTTATTACCCTGAAATAAGTGAAATTTCTGGAAATTTGCCCCAAAATAAGGGAAATTTCTGCCTTTTTACCCCCCAAATATGGGGAATTTCAGCCTTTTTACCTCAAAATAAGGAGAATTTCTGCCTTTTTGTTCCAAAATAAGGAAAATTTCTGCCTTTTTTCCCTGAAATAAGTGAAATTTCTGCAATTTTGCCCCAGAATATAGGAAATTTCTGGAATTTTGCCCCAAAATAAGTGGAATTTTTGAGTTTTGCATCAAAATAAGGAGAATTTCTGTCTTTTTGCCTTAACATATAGGGAATTTCTGCATTTTTGCCCCACAATTAGGGGAATTTCTGCAATTTCGCTCCAATATACGGGGAATTTCTGCCTTTTTGACCAAAAATAAGAAGAATGCATACCATTTTGCCTTAAAAAAAAGAAATTTCTTCACTTTTGCTCTAAAATAAGGTGAATTTCTGCATTTGCCTCTAAATAAGTGGAATTTCTGTCTTTTTCCCCCAAAACAAAAAAATTTTCTGTCTTTTTTGCCCAAAAATAAGAAAAATTTCTGACGTATTACCCTGAAATAAGTGAAATTTCTGCAATTTTGCCCCAAAATATGGGAAATTTCTGCCTTTTTGCCCCCAAATAAGGGGAATTTCAGCCTTTATACCTCAAAATAATGGGAATTTCTGCATTTTTGCCACAAAATATTAGGAATTTCTGCCTTTTTGCCCCAAAATAATGGGAATTTCTGCCTTTTTGCCCCAAAATAACAAAATTTTTTGCTTTTTTTCTCTGAAATAAGTGAAATTTCTGCAATTTTGCCCTAAAATAAGGGAAATTTCTGCAATTTTTCCCCATAATAAGGGAAATTTCTGTAATTTTGCCCCAAAATAAGGGGAATTTCTCCCTTTTTGCCCCAAAATAAAGGAAATTTCAGGCTTTTTACCTGAAAATAAGTGAAATTTCTGCAATTTTGCCCCAAATAAGGGAAATTTCTGCTATTTTCCCCCAAAATAAGGTAAATTCCTGCAATTTTGCCCCTAAATAAAGGAAAATTCTGGAATTTTGCCCCAAAATAAGGGGAATTTCTGATTTTTGCACAAAATAAAGGGAATTTCTGCCTTTTGCCCCAAAATTGGAGAATTTCTGCAAATATGCTCCAAAATACGGGGAATTTCTGCCTTTTTGCCCGAAAATATTGGGAATGCATACCTTTTTGCCATAAAAAGGAAAATTTCTTCATTTTTGCTCCAAAATAAGGGGAATTTCTTCCTTTTTTGCTACAAAATAAAGGGAATTTTTGACTCATTGCCCTGAAATAAGTGAAATTTCTGAAATTTTGGCCAAAATAAGGGAAATTTCTGCTTTTTGCCTCCAAATAAGGAGTATTTCAGCATTTTTACCTCAAAATAAGGGGAATTTCTGCATTTTTGCCACAAAACATTAGGAATTTCTGCTTTTTTGCCCCAAAATAAAGAAAATTTCTGCTTTTTTTCCCTGAAATAAGTGAAATATCTGCAATTTTGCCCCAAAATAAGTGAAATTTCTACAATTTGCCCCAAAATAAGGGAAATTTCTGAGTTTTGCCCCAAAATAAGGAGAATTTCTGTCGTTTTGCCCCAACATATATGGAATTTCTGCATTTTACCCCACAATTAGATGAATTTCTTCAATTTTTCTCTAATATACGGGGAATTTCTGCCTTTTTGCCCGAAAATAAGGGGAATGCATAACTTTTTGCCTTAAAAGAGGAAAATTTCTTCATTTTTGCTCCAAAATAAGAAGAATTTCTGACTTATTACTCTGAAATAAGTAAAATTTCTGCAATTTTGCCCCAAAATAAGGGAAATTTCTGCCTTTTTGCCCTGAAATATGTGAAATTTCTGCAATTTTACCCCAAAATATGGTGAATTTCTGCCTTTTTGCCCCAAAATAATGGGAATTTCTTCCTTTTTGCCCAAAATAAGAAAAATTTTTGCTTTCTTTCTCTGAAATAAGTGAAATTTCTGCAATTTTGCCCTAAAATAAAGTAAATTTCTGCAATTTTTCCCCATAATAAAGGAAATTTCTGCAATTTTGCCCCAAAATAAGGGGAATTTCTCCTTTTTGCCCCAAAATAAAGGAAATATCAACCTTTTTACTTGAACATAAGTGAAATTTCTGCAATTTTGCCCCAAATAAGGGAAATTTCTGCAATTTTACCCCCAAAAAGGTAAATTCCCGCAATTTTGCCCCAAAATAAAAGAAATTTCTTGAATTTACCCCCCAAAAAAAGGTAATTTCTGATTTTTGGCCCAAAATAAAGGGAATTTCTGCCTTTTGCCCAAAAATTAGAGGAATTTCTGCAATTTTGCTTCAAAATACGGGTAATTTCTGCCTTTTTGCCCGAAAATAATGGGAATGCATACCTTTTTGCCATAAAAAAGAAAGTTTCTTCATTTTTGCTCCAAAATAAAAGAAATTTCTGCCTTTTTGCCTCTAAATAAGTGGAATTTCTGTTTTTTCTCCCAAAACAAAGGGAATTTCTGTTGTTTTTGCCCCAAAATAAAAGGAATTTCTGACTTATTACCATGATATAAGTGAAATTTCTGCAATTTTGCCCCTAAATAAGAAAAATTTCTGCCTTTTTGCCCCCTAATAGGGGAAATTTCAGGCTTTTTACCTCAAAATAAGGGGAATTTCTTCCTTTTCGCCCCAAAATAAGAAAAATTTCTGCCTTTTTTCCTTTAAATAAGTGAAATTTCTGCAATTATGCCCCAAAATAAGTTAATTTTCTGCAATTTTGCCCCAAAATAAGGGAAATTTCTGGAATTTTGCCCCAAAATAAGTGGAATTTCTGAGTTTTGCCCCAAAATAAAGAGGATTTCTGTCTTTTTTCCCCAACATATAGGGAATTTCTGCCTTTTTGCCCCACAATTAGGGGAATTTCTGCAATTTTGCTCCAAAATACGGGGAATTTCTGCCTTTCTGCCCGAAAATAATAAGAATGCATACCTTTTTGCCTTAAAAAAAAGAAATTTCTTCATTTTTGCTCCAAAATAAGGGGAATTTCTGCTTTTTGCCTCTAAATATGTGGAATGTCTGTCTTTTTCCCCCAAAACAAAGGGATTTTCTGTCTTTTTTGCCCAAAATTAAGGGGAATTTCTGACTTATTACCCTGAAATAAGTGAAATTTCTGTAATTTTGTTCCAAAATAAGGGAAATTTCTGCCTTTTTGCCACCAAATAAGGGGAATTTCAGCCTTTTTACCTCAAAATAAGGGGAATTTCTGCATTTTTGCCACAAAATATTAGGAATTTCTGTTTTTGCCCCAAAATAATGGAAATTTCTGCCTTTTTGCCCTGAAATATGTGAAATTTCTGCAATTTTACCCCAAAATAAGGTGAATTTCTGCCTTGTTGCCCCAAAATAATGAAAATTTCTGCAATTTTGCCCCAAAATAAGGGAAATTTCTGCAATTTTGCCCCAGAATAAGGGAAATTTCTGTAATTTTGTCCCAAAATAAGTGGAATTTCTGAGTTTTGCCCCAAAATAAGGAGAATTTCCCTTAACATATGAAGAATTTCTGCATTTTTGCTCCACTATTAGGGAAATTTTTGCAATTTTGCTCCAAATACGGGGAATTTCTGCATTTTTGCCCGAAAATAAGAAGAATGCATACCTTTTTGCCTTGAAAAAGTGAAATTTCTTCATTTTTGCTCCAAAATAAGGGGAATTTCTGCTTTTTTGTCTCTAAATAAGTGGAATTTCTGTCTTTTTCCTCCAAAACAAAAAGATTTTCTGTCTTTTTTGCCCCAAAATAATAAAAATTTCTGACTTATTACCCTGAAATAAGTGAAATTTCTGCAATTTTGCCCCAAAATATGGGAAATTTCTACCTTTTTGCCCCCAAATAAGGGGAATTTCAGCCTTTTTACCTCAAAATAAGGGGAATTTCTGCATTTTTGCCACATAATATTAGGAATTTCTGCCTTTTTGCCCCAAAATAATGGGAATTTCTGCCTTTTTGCTCTAAAATAAGAAAAATTTTTGCTTTTTTTCTCTGAAATAAGTGAAATTTCTGCAATTTTGACCTAAAATAAGGGAAATTTCTGCAATTTTTCCCCATAATAAGGGAAATTTCTGCAATTTTGCCCCCAAATAAGGGGAATTTCTCCCTTTTTGCCCCAAAATAAAGGAAATTTCAGCCTTTTTACCTGAAAATAAGTGAAATTTCTGCAATTTTGCCCCAAATAAGGGAAATTTCTGCAATTTTGCCCCAAAATAAGGTAAATTCCTGCAATTTTTCCACAAAATAAAGGAAATTTCTGGAATTTTGCCCCAAAATAAAAGGAATTTCTGATTTTTGCCCCATAAAAAAGGGAATTTCTGCCTTTTGCCCCCAAATTAGAAGAATTTCTGCAAATTTGCTCCAAAATACGGGGAATTTCTGCCTTTTTGCTCGAAAATAATGGGAATGCATACCTTTTTGTGATAAAAAGGGAAATTTCGTCATTTTTGCTCCAAAATAATGGGAATTTCTGCCTTTTTTGCTACAAAATAAGGGGAATTTCTGACTCATTACCCTGAAATAAGTGAAATTTCTGCAATTTTGTTCCAAAATAAGGAAAATTTCTGCCTTTTTGCCCCCAAATAAGGAGGATTTCAGCCTTTTTACCTCAAAATAAGGGGAATTTCTGCATTTTTGTCACAAAATATTAGGAATTTCTGCCTTTTTGCCCAAAAATAAGGAAAATTTCTTCCTTTTTTCCCTGACATAAGTGAAATTTCTGCAATTTTGCCCCATAATAAGTGATATTTCTACAATTTTGCCTCAAAATAAAAGAAATTTCTGGAATTTTGCCTCAAAATAAGTCGAATTTCTTAGTTTTCCCTAAAAATAAAGAAGATTTCTCTCTTTTTGCCCCAACATATAGAGAATTTCTGCATTTTTGCCCCACAATTAGGGGAATTTCTGCAATTTTTTTCCAAAATATGGGGAATTTCTGCCTTTTTGCCCGAAAATAAGGGGAATGCATAACTTTTTGCCATAAAAGAGGAAAATTTCTTCATTTTTGCTCCATAATAAGAAGAATTTCTGCTTTTTTCCCTCTAAATAAGTGGAATTTCTGTCTTTTTTCCCAAAACAAAGGGAATTTCTGTCTTTTTTGCCTCAAAATAAGAAGAATTTCTGACCTATTACCCCGAAATAAATAAAATTTCTGCAATTTTGCCCCAAAATAAGAAAAATTTTTGCCTTTTTGCCCTGATATATGTGAAATTTCTGCAATTTTACTCCAAAATAAGGTGAATTTCTGCCTTTTTGCCCCAAAATAATGGGAAGTTCTGCCTTTTTGCCCCAAAAAAAAAAAAATTTTGCTTTTTTTCTCTGAAATAAGTGAAATTTCTGCAATTTTGCCCTAAAATAAAGGAAATTTCTGCAATTTTTCCCCATAATAAGGGAAATTTCTGCAATTTTGCCCCAAAATAAGGGGAATTTCTCCTTTTTGCCCCAAAATAAAGGAAATTTCAGCCTTTTCACCTGAAAATAAGTGAAATTTCTGCAATTTTGCCCCAAATAAGGGAAATTTCTGCAATTTTGCCCCAAAATAAGGTAAATTCCTGCAGTTTTGCCCCAAAATAATGGAAATTTCTTGAATTTACCCCCAAAATAAGGGTAATTTCTGATTTTTGCGCGAAAATAAAGGGAATTTCTGACTTTTGCCCAAAAATTACGGGAATTTCTGCAATTTTGCTTCAAAATACGGGGAATTTCTGCCTTTTTGCCGGAAAATAATGGGAATGCATAACTTTTTGCCATAAAAAGAGAAATTTCTTCATTTTTGCTCCAAAATAAGGGGAATTTCTGCCTTTTTGCCTCTAAATAAGTGGAATTTTGGTCTTTTTCTCCCAAAACAAAGTGAATTTCTGTCTTTTTTGCCCCCAAAAAAGGAATTTCTGACTTATTACCCTGAAATAAGTGAAATTTATGCAATTTTGCCTCTAAATAAGAAAAATTTCTGCCTTTTTGCCCCCTAATAAGGGGAATTTCAGCCTTTTTATTTCACAATAAGGGTAATTTCTGCCTTTTTGTCTCTAAATAAGTGGAATTTTTGTCTTTTTCCCCCAAAACAAAGGTAATTTCTGTCTTTTTTGCCCCCAAATAAGGGAAATTTCTGATTTATAACCCTGAAATAAGTGAAATGTCTGCAATTTTGCCCCATAATATGGGAAATTTCTGCAATTCTGCCCCAAAATAAGGGGAATTTCTGACTGTTTGCTCCTGAAAATAGGAGATTTTCTGTCATTTTGCCTTAAAATAGGGAGAATTTCTGCCTTTTTGCCCGAAAATTATGAGAATTTTTGCAATTTTGCTTCAAAATACGGGGAATTTCTGCTTTATATCCCAAAAGTAAGGGGAATGTATACCTTTTGCCACAAAAAAGGGAAATTTCTTAATTTTTGCCCCAAAATAAGAGGAATTTCTGCATTTTTACCTCAAAATATGTGAAATTTCTGCCTTTTTACCCAAAAATAAACGGAATTTCTGTCTTTTAGCCCCAAAATAAAAGGAATTTTTGAATTATGCCTTTAAATAAGTGAAATTTCTGCAATTTTGCCCCAAAATAAAAGAAATTTCTGCCTTTTTGCCACAAAATAAGGGGAATTTCTGTCTTTTTGCCCCAAAACAAGGGAAATTTCTGCGTTTTTGCCCCCAAATATAAGGAATTTCAGCATTTTTACCCCAAAATAAGAGGAATTTCTGCATTTTTGCCACAAAATATTAAGAATTTCTGCATTTTTGCCACAAAATATTAAGATTTTCTGCATTTTTTCCCTGAAATAAGTGAAATTTCTGCAATTTTTCCCCATAATAAGGGAAATTTCTGCAATTTTGCCCCAAAATAAGGGGAATTTCTCCTTTTTGCCCCAAAATAAAGGAAATTTCAGCCTTTTTACCTGAAAATAAGTGAAATTTCTGCAATTTTGCCCCAAATAAGGGACATTTCTGCAATTTTGCCCCAAAATAATGTAAATTCCTGCAATTTTGCCCCAAAATAATGGAAATTTCTTGAATTTACCCCCAAAATAAGGGTAATTTCTGATTTTTGCGCCAAAATAAAGGGAATTTCTGCCTTTTGCCCAAAAATTACGGGAATTTCTGCAATTTTGCTTCAAAATACGGGAAATTTCTGCCTTTTTGCCGGAAAATAATGGGAATGCATACCTTTTTGCCATAAAAAGAGAAATTTCTTCATTTTTGCTCCAAAATAAGGGGAATTTCTGCCTTTTTGCCTCTAAATAAGTGGAATTTCGGTCTTTTTCTCCCAAAACAAAGTGAATTTCTGTCTTTTTTGCCCCCAAAAAAGGAATTTCTGACTTATTACCCTGAAATAAGTGAAATTTATGCCATTTTGCCTCTAAATAAGAAAAATTTCTGCCTTTTTGCCCCCTAATAAGGGGAATTTCAGCCTTTTTACCTCAAAATAAGGGTAATTTCTGCCTTTTTGTCTCTAAATAAGTGGAATTTCTGTCTTTTCCCCCAAAACAAAGGTAATTTCTGTTTTTTTTGCCCCCAAATAAGGGAAATTTCTGATTTATTACCCTGAAATAAGTGAAATGTCTGCAATTTTGCCCCATAATATGGGAAATTTCTGCAATTCTACCCCAAAATAAGGGGAATTTCTGACTGTTTGCTCCTGAAAATAGGAGATTTTCTGTCATTTTGCCTTAAAATAAGGAGAATTTCTGCCTTTTTGCCCGAAAATTATGAGAATTTTTGCAATTTTGCTTCAAAATACGGGGAATTTCTGCTTTATATCCCGAAAGTAAGGGGAATGTATACCTTTTGCCACAAAAAAGGGAAATTTCTTAATTTTTGCCCCAAAATAAGAGGAATTTCTGCATTTTTACCTCAAAATATGTGAAATTTCTGCCTTTTTACCCAAAAATAAACGGAATTTCTGTCTTTTAGCCCCAAAATAAAAGGAATTTTTGAATTATGCCTTTAAATAAGTGAAATTTCTGCAATTTTGCCCCAAAATAAAAGAAATTTCTGCCTTTTTGCCACAAAATAAGGGGAATTTCTGTCTTTTTGCCCCAAAACAATAGAAATTTCTGCGTTTTTGCCCCCAAATAAGGGGAATTTCAGCATTTTTACCTCAAAATAAGAGGAATTTCTGCATTTTTGCCACAAAATATTAAGAATTTCTGCATTTTTGCCCCAAAATAAGGAAAATTTCTGCATTTTTTCCCTGAAATAAGTGAAATTTCTGCAATATTGCCCCAAAATAAGTGAAATTTCTGTAATTTTGCCCAAAAATAAGGGAAATTTCTGGAATTTTTTCCCATAATAAGAAAAATTTCTGCAATTTTACCCCTAAATAAGGGGAATTTCTCCTTTTTTGCCCCAAAATAAAGGAAATTTCAGCCTTTTTACCTAAAAATAAATGAAATTTCTGCAATTTTGGACCAAATAAGTGAAATTTCTGCAATTTTGCCCCAAAATAAGAAAAATTTCTGCCTTTTTGCCACCAAATAAGGGGAATTTTAGCCTTTCTACCTCAAAATAATGAGAATTTCTGCATTTTTGCCACAAAATATTAGGAATTTCTCCCTTTTTGCCACAAAATAAGGAAAATTTCTGCCTTTTTTCCCTCAAATAAGTGAAATTTCTGCAATTTTGCCCCAAAATAAGTGAAATTTCTGCAATTTTGCCCCAAAATAAATAGAATTTCTGAGTTTTGCCCCAAAATAAGGAGAATTTCTGTTTTTTGCCCCAACATATAGGGAATTTCTGCCTTTTTGCCCCACAATTAGAAAAATTTCTGCAATTTTTCTCCAAAATACGAGGATTTTCTGCATTTTTGCCCGAAAATAAGGGGAATGCATACCTTTTTGCCATTAAAAAGTGAAATTTCTTTATTTTTGCTCCAAAATAAAGGGAATTTCTGCATTTTTGCCTCTAAATAAGTGGAATTTCTGTCTTTTTCCCACAAAACAAAGGGAATTTCTGTCTTTTTTGTTCCAATATAAGGGGAATTTCTGACTTATTACCCTGAAATAAGTGAAATTTCTGCAATTTTACCCCAAAATTAGGAAAATTTCTGACTTTTTTTCTGAAATATGTGAAATTTCGGCAATTTTACCCCAAAATAAGGTGAATTTCTGCCTTTTTGCCCCAAAGTAATGGGGATTTCTACCTTTTTGCCCCAAAATAAGAAAAATTTTTGCTTTTTTTCTCTGAAATAAGTGAAATTTCTGCAATTTTGCCCTAAAATAAGGGAAATTTCTGCAATTTTTTTTAAATAAGAGAAATTTCTGCAATTTTACCCCAAAATAAGGGGAATTTCTCCCTTTTTGCCCCAAAATAAAGGAAATTTTAGCCTTTTTACCTAAAAATAAGTGAAATTTCTTTAATTTTGCACCAAATAAGTGAAATTTCTTCAATTTTGCCCCCAAATAAGGGGAATTTTAGCCTTTTTACCTCAAAATAAGGGGAATTTCTGCATTTTTGCCACAAAATATTAGGAATTTCTGCCTTTTTGCCCCAAAATAAGGAAAATTTCTGCCTTTTTTCCCCAAAATAAGTGAAACTTCTGCAATTTTGCCCCAAAATAAGTGAAATTTCTGCAATTTTGCCCCAAAATAATGGAAATTTCTGGAATTTTGCCCCAAAATAAGGAGAATTTCTGTATTTTTGCCCCAACATATAGGGAATTTCTGACTTTTTGCATCACAATTAGGGGAATTTCTGAAATTTTGCTCCAAAATACGAGGAATTTCTGCCTTTTTGCCCGAAAATAAGGGGAATGCATAATTTTTGCCATAAAAGAGAAAAATTTCTTCATTTTTGCTCCAAAATAAGAAGAATTTCTGCTTTTTTGCCTCTAAATAAGTGGAATTTCTGTTATTTTCATCCAAAACAAAGAGAATTTCTGTCTCTTTTGCCACAAAATAAGAAAAATTTCTGACTTATTACCCTGAAATAAGTGAAATTTCTGCAATTTTGCCCCAAAATAAGAAAAATTTCTGCCTTTTTGCCTGAAATATGTGAAATTTCTGCAATTTTACCCCAAAATAAGGTGAATTTCTTCCTTTTGCCCCAAAATTATGGGAATTTCTGACTTTTTGTCCTAAAATAAGAAAAAATTTTGCTTTTTTTTCTGAAATAAGTGAAATTTCTGCAATTTTGCCCTAAAACAAGGGAAATTTCTGCAATTTTTCCCCATAAGAGAAATTTCTGAAATTTTGCCCCAAAATAAAGGGAAATTCTCCCTTTTTGACCCAAAAACAAAGGAAATTTCAGCCTTTTTACCTGAAAATAAGTGAAATTTCTGCAATTTTGCCTTAAATAAGGGAAATTTCTGCAATTTTGCCCCAAAATAAGGTAAATTCCTGCAATTTTGCCCCAAAATAAAGAAAATTTCTGGAATTTTGCCCAAAATAAGGGGAATTTCTGATTTTTGCCCAAAAATAAAGGGAATTTCTGCCTTTTCCCCAAAATTAGGGGAATTTCTGCAATTTTGCTCTAAAATACGGGGAATTTCTGCCTTTTTGCCCGAAAATAATGGGAATGCATACCTTTTTGCCATGAAAAGGGAAATTTCTTCATTTTTGCTCCAAAATAAGGGGAATTTCTGCCGTTTTTGCTACAAAATAAGGGGAATTTCTGACTCATTATCTTGAAATAAGTGAAAATTTCTGCAATTTTGCCCCAAAATAAAAAAAATTTCTGCCTTTTTGCCCCCAAATAAAGAGGATTTCATCCTTTTTACCTCAAAATAAGAGAAATTTTTGCATTTTTGCCACAAAATATTAAGAATTTCTTCATTTTTCCCCCAAAATAAGGAAAATTTCTGCCTTTTTTCCCTAAAATAAGTGAAATTTCTGAAATTTTGCCCCAAAATAGGTGAAATTTCTGCAATTTTGCACCAAAATAAGGGAAATTTCTGGAATTTTGCCCCAAAATAAGGGAAATTTCTGAGTTTTGCCCCAAAATAAGGATAATTTCTGTCTTTTTGCCCCAACATATAGGGAATTTCTGCCTTTTTGCCCCACAATTAGGGGAATTTCTGCAATTTTGCTCCAAAATACAAGGAATTTCTGCCTTTTTGCTCGAAAATAAGGGGAATGCATAACTTTTTGCCATAAAAAAAAATTTCTTCATTTTTGCTCCAAAATAAGAAGAATTTCTGCTTTTTTGCCTCTAAATAAGTGGAATTTCTGTCTTTTTTTCCAAAAACAAAGGGAATTTCTTTTTTGCCCCAAAATAAGAAAAATTTCTGACTTATTACCATAAAATAAGTAAAATTTCTGCAATTTTGCCAGAAAACAAGGGAAATTTCTGCCTTTTTGCCCTGAAATATGTGAAATTTCTGCAATTTTACCCCAAAATAAGGTGAATTTCTGCCTTATTGCCCCAAAATAATGGGAATTTCTGCCTTTTTGCCCCAAAATAACAAACATTTTATCTTTTTTTCTCTGAAATAAGTGAAATTTCTGCAATTTTGCCTTCATTAAAGTAAATTTCTGCAATTTTGCCCCAAAATAAGATAAATTCCTGCAATTTTGCCCCAAATTAAAGGAAATTTCTAGAATTGTGCCCCAAAATAAGGGGAATTTCTGATTTTTGCCCTGAAATAAAGGGAATTTCTGCCTTTTGCCCCAAAATTAGGGGAATTTCTGCAAGTTTGCTCCAAAATACGGGGAATTTCTGCCTTTTTGCGAGAAAATAATGGGAATGCATACCTTTTTGCCATAAAACGGGAAATTTCTTCATTTTTGCTCCAAAATAAGGGGAATTTCTGCCTTTTTTGCTACAAAATAAGGGGAATTTCTGACTCATTATCCTGAAATAAGTGAAATTTCTGCAATTTTGCCTTAAAATAAGGAAAATTTCTGCTTTTTTGCCCCCAAATAAGGAGGATTTCAGCCTTTTTACCTCAAAATAAGAAGAATTTCTGCATTTTTGCCACAAAATATTAAGAATTTCTTCATTTTTGCCCCAAAATAAGGAAAATTTCTGCCTTTTTTTCCCTGAAATAAGTGAAATTTCTGCAATTTTGCCCCAAAATAAGAGAAATTTCTGCAATTTTGCCCCAAAATAAGGGAATTTTCTGGAATTTTGCCCCAAAATATAGGGAATTTCTGAGTTTTGCCCCAAAATAAGGAGAATTTCTGTCTTTTTGCCCCAACATATAGAGAATTTCTGCTTTTTTGCCCCACTATTAGGGGAATTTCTGCAATTTTGCTCCAAAATACAGGGAATTTCTGCCTTTTTGCCCGAGAATAAGGGGGATGAATAACTTTTTGACATAATAGAGGAAAATTTCTTCATTTTTGCTCCAAAATAAGAAGAATTTCGGTTTTTTGCCTCTAAATAAGTGGAATTTCTGTCTTTTTTTCCCAAAACAAAATAAATTTATGTCTTTTTTGCCCCAAAATAAGAAAAATTTCTGTCTTATTACCATGAAATAAGTAAAATTTCTGCAATTTTGCCCCAAAACAAGGGAAATTTCTGCCTTTTTGCCCTGAAATATGTGAAATTTCTGGTTTTTACCCCAAAATAAGGTGAATTTCTGCCTTTTTGCCCCAAAATAATGGGATTTTCTGCCTTTTTGCCCCAAAATAACAAAAATTTTTGCTTTTTTTCTCTGAAATAAGTGAAATTTCTGCAATTTTGCCCTGAAATAAGGGAAATTTCTGCAATTTTTCCCCATAATAAGGGAAATTTCTGCAATTTTGCCCCAAAATAAAGGGAATTTCTCCTTTTTGCCCCAAAATAAAAGAAATTTCAGCCTTTTTACCTGGAAATAAGTGAAATTTCTGCAATTTTGCCCCAAATAAAGAAATTTCTGCAATTTTGCCTTAAAATAAGGTAAATTCCTGCAATTTTGCCCCAAAATAAAGGAAACTTCTTGAATTTAGCCCCAAATTAAGGGTAATTTCTGATTTTTGCCCCAAAATAAAGGGAATTTCTGCCTTTTGCCCCAAAATTAGGAGAGTTTCTGCAAATTTGCTCCAAAATACAGGAAATTTCTGCTTTTTTGCTCGAACATAATGGGAATGCATACCTTTTTGCCATAAAAAAGGAAATTTCTTCATTTTTGCTCCTAAATAAGGGGAATTTCTGCCTTTTTGCCTCTAAATAAGTGGAATTTCTGTCTTTTTCCCCCAAAACAAAGGGAATTTCTGTCTTTTTTGCCCCAAAATAAAGGGAATTTCTGACTTATTACCCTGAAATAAGTGAAATTTCTGCAATTTTGCCCCTAAATAAGAAAAATTTCTGCATTTTTGCCCCCTAAAAAGGGGAATTTTAGCCTTTTTACCTCAAAATAATGAGAATTACTGCATTTTTGCCACAAAATATTAGGAATTTCTGCCTTTTCGCCCCAAAATAAGGAAAATTTCTGCCTTTTTTCCCTAAAATAAGTGAAATTTCTGAAATTTTTCCCCAAAATAAGTGAAATTTCTGCAATTTTGCCCCAAAATAAGGGAAATTTCTGCAATTTTGCCCCAAAATAAGTGGAATTTCTGAGTTTTGCCCCAAAATATAGAGAATTTCTGTCTTTTTGCCCCAACATATAGGGAATTTCTGCATTTTTGCCCAACTATTATGGGAATTTCTGCAATTTTGCCCCAAAATACGGGGAATTTCTGCCTTTTTGCCCGAAAATAATAACAATGCATACCTTTTTGCCTTACAAAAAAGAAATTTCTTCATTTTTGCTCCAAAATAAGGGGAATTTCTGCTTTTTGCCTCTAAATATGTGGAATGTCTGTCTTTTCCCCCAAAACAAAGGGATTTTCTGTCTTTGTTGCCCCAAAATAAGGGGAATTTCTGACTTATTACCCTGAAATAAGTGAAATTTCTGCAATTTTGCCCCCAAATAAGGGAAATTTCTGCCTTTTTGCCCCCAAATAAGGGGAATTTCAGCCTTTTTACCTCAAAATAAGGAGAATTTCTGCATTTTTGCCACAAGATATTAGAAATTTCTGCCTTTTTGCCCCAAAATAAGGAAAATTTCTGCCTTTTTTCCCTGAAATAAATGAAATTTCTGCAATTTTGCCCCAAAATAAAAGAAATTTCTGGAATTTTGCCCCAAAATAAGGGGAATTTCTGAGTTTTGCCCCAAAATAAGGAGAATTTCTGTCTTTTTGCCCCAACATATAGGGAATTTCTGCCATTTTGCCCCACAATTAGGGGAATTTCTGCAATTTTGCTCCAAAATACAGGGAATTTCTGCCTTTTTTTCCCGAAAATAAGGGGAATGTATACCTTTTCCCACAAAAAGGGGAAATTTCTTCATTTTTGCCCCAAAATAAGAGGAATGTCTGCCTTTTTACCCCAAAATAAAAGGAATTTCTGTCTTTTTGCCCCAAAATAAAAGGAATTTTTGAATTATGCCCTGAAATAAGTAAAATTTCTGCTATTTTGCCCCAAAATAAGGGAAATTTCTGCCTTCTTGCCACAAAATAAAGGGAATTTCTGCGTTTTTGCCACAAAATATTAGGAATTTCTGCCTTTTTCCTCAAAATAAGAAAAATTTCTGCCTTTTTCCTTTAAATAAGTGAAATTTGTGCAATTTTGCCCCAAAATAATTGAAATTTCTGCAATTTTGCCCCAAAATAAGAGAAATTTCTGGAATTTTGCCCCAAAATAAGTGGAATTTCTGAGTTTTGCCCCAAAATAAGGAGAATTTCTGTCTTTTTGCCACAACATATATGGAATTTCTGCCTTTTTGCCCCACAATTAGGAAAATTTCTGCAATTTTGCTTTAAAATACGGGAAATTTCTGCTTTTTTGCCCAAAAATAAGGGAATGTTTACCTATGCCACAAAAAAGGGAAATTTCTTCATTTTTGCCCCAAAATAAGAGGAATTTCTGCCTTTTTTCCTAAAAATAATTGAAATTTCTGCCTTTTTACTCAAAAATATACGGAATTTCTGTATTTTTACCCGACAATAAAAGGAATTTTTGAATTTTGCCCTGAAATAAGTGAAATTTCTGCAATTTTGCCCCAAAATTAGGGAAATTTCTGCCTTTTTGCCGCAAAATAAGGGGAATTTCTGTCTTTTTGCCCCAAAATAAAGGGAATTTCAGCCTTGTTACCTAATGATAAGGGGAATGTCTGCCTTTTTGCCCTAAAATATGGAGAATTTCTGTATTTTTCTCCCAAAATAAAGAAATTTTCTGCAATTTTGTACCAAAATAAAAGTAATTTCTGCCTTTTTGCCCCAAAATAAGAGAAATTTCTGCGTTTTTTCCCTGAAATAAGTGAAATTTCTGTAATTTTGCCCAAAAATATAGGAGATTTCTGCAATTTTGCCCCAAAATAAAGGACATTTCTTGAATTTTGCCCCAAAATAAGGGGAATATCTGACTTTTTGCCCTGAAATAAGAAGAATTTCTTTGTTTTTGCCCCAAAATAATGTGAATTTCTGCATTTTCCCTCAAAATTAGTGGAATATGTGCAATTTTGCTCCAAAATACGGGGAATTTCTGCCTTATTGCACCAAAATAAAGGGAATTTCTGCATTTTTGCACCAATATAAGTGAAATTTCTGAAATTTTGCTACAAAATACGGAGAATTTCTGCCTTATTGCCCGAAATAAAGTGGAATTTCTGCCTTTTTGCCCTGAAATATTTGAAATTTCTGCAATTTTACACCAAAATAAGGGGAATTTCTCTTTTTGGCCCTAAAATTAGGATAATTTCTGCTTTTTGCCCCAAAATAATGCAAATTTCTGACTTTTTGCCATGAAATAAGTGAAATTTCTGAAATTTTGCCCCAAAATAAGGTGAATTTCTTCCATTTTCCCACAAAATATGGGGAATTTCTGCCTTATTGCCTCCAAATAAGGAAAATTTCTGCTTTTCTGCCCCAATTAACAGGAATTTCTGCCTTTTTGCCACAAAGTAAAGGGAATTTCTGCCTTTTTGCCCCAAAATAAGGGGAATTTCAGCATTTTTACCTCAAATAAGGGGAATTTCTGCCTTTTGCCCCAATATATGGGGAATTTCTGCCTTTTTGTTCCAAAACAAGGAAAATTTCTTCAATTTTTTACCAAAATAAAAGAAATTTCTGATTTTTGCCCCAAAATAAAAGGAATTTCTGACTTTTTGTCCTGAAATAAATGAAATTTCTGCAATTTTGCCCAAAAATAAAGAAAAATTTGTGCCTTTTTTCCACAAAATATAAAAAATTTCTGCCTTCTTGCCACAAAATAAAAAAAATTTCTGTAATTCTGTACCAAAATAAAAGAAAATTCTAAAATTTTGCCCCAAAATAAGGGAAATTTCTGATTTTTGCCCTGAAATAAGGAGAATTTCTGTATTTTTGCCCCAAAATAAAGGGAATTTCTGCCTTTTTGCCCAAAAATTAGGGGAGTTTCTGCAATTTTGCTTCAAAATACAGGGAATTTCTGCCTCTTTTCCCGAAAATAAGGGGAACTTCTGCTGATTTGCCCCAAATAAAGGGAATTTCTGCATTTTTGCCCCAATATTAGGGGAATTTCTGCAATTTTGCTCCAAAATACGGGGAATTTATGCCTTTTTGCCCGAAATTAAAGGGATTTTCTGCCTTTTTGCCCCCAAACAAGGGAAATTTCTGCAATTTTATCTCAAAATAATGGGAATTTCTGCCTTTATACCCCCAAATAAGGGGAATTTTTGCCTTTTTGCCCTGAAATATGTGAAATGTCTGACATTTTACCCCAAAATAAGGTGAATTTCTGTCTTTTTGCCTCAAAATAATGGGAATTTCTGCCTTTTTGCCCAGAAATAAGAAAAATTTTTGTTTTTTTTTCTGAAATAAGTGAAATTTCTGCAATTTTGCCTTAAAATAAAAGGAATTTCTGCAATTTTTCCCCATAATAAAGAAATTTTCTGCAATTTTGCCCCAAAATAAACGGAATTTCTGTTTTTTGTCCCCAAATAAGGGAAATTTCTGCAATATTGCCCTAAAATAAGGGGAATTTCTGCTTTTTGCCCCAAAATAAAAGGAATTTCTGCCTTTTTGCCCCAAAACAAAGAAAATTACTGCATGTTTTACCCCAAAATTAGGTTAATTTCTGCAATTCTGCTCCAAAATACAAGATTTTTCTGCATTTTTCGCCGAAAATAAGGGGAATTTTTGCCATTTTGCCGTGAAATAAGTGAAATTTTTGCAGTTTTACCCCAAAGTAAGGGGAATTTCTGCCTTTTTGCCCTAAAATTAGAGGAATTTCTGCAATTTTGCTCCAAAATATGGGGAATTTCTGTCTTTTTGCCCCAAAATAAGGGAAATTTCTGCCTTTTTGCCCCCAAATAAGGGGAATTCAGCCTTTTTACCTCAAAATAAAAGGAATTTTTGAATTTTTCCTCCAAAATTAGGAAAATTTCTGCCTTTTTTCCCTAAAATAAGTGAAATTTCTGCAATTTTGTCCCAAAATAATTGAAATTTCTGCAATTTTGCCCCAAAATAAGGGAAATTTCTGGAATTTTGCCCCAAAATAAGTGGAATTTCTGAGTTTTGCCCCAAAATAAGGAGGAATTCTGTATCTTTGCCCCAACAAATAGGGAATTTCTGCCTTTTTGCCCCACAATTAGGGGAATTTCTGCAATTTTGCTCCAAAATACTTAAAATTTCTGCTTTTTTTCTCGAAAATAAATGGAATGTATACCTTTTCCCACAAAAAAGGGAAATTTCTTCATTTTTGCCCCCAAAAAAGAGGAATTCCTGCCTTTTTACCTCAAAATAAGTGAAATTTCTGCCTTTTTACAGAAAATTAAATGGAATTTCTTTCTATTTGCCGCAAAATAAAAGGAATTTTTGAATTATGCCCTGAAATAAGTGAAATTTCTGCAATTTTGCCCCAAAATAGGGGAAATTTCTGCCTTTTTGCCACAAAATAAAAGGAATTTCTGCATTTCTGCCACAAAATATTAGGAATTTCTGCCTTTTTGCCCCAAAATAAGAAAAATTTCTGCCTTTTTTCCCTGAAAAAAGTGAAATTTCTGCAATTTTGCCCCAAAATAATTGAAATTTCTGCAATTTTGCCCCAAAATAAGGGAAATTTCTGGAATTTTGCCCCAAAATAAGTGGAATTTCTGAGTTTTGCCCCAAAATAAGGAGGAATTCTGTATTTTTGCCCCAACAAATAGGGAATTTCTGCCTTTTTGCCCCACAATTAGGGGAATTTCTGCAATTTTGCTCCAAAATACTTTAAATTTCTGCTTTTTTTCTCGAAAATAAATGGAATGTATACCTTTTCCCACAAAAAAGGGAAATTTCTTCATTTTTGCCCCAAAAAAAGAGGAATTCCTGCCTTTTTACCTCAAAATAAGTGAAATTTCTGCCTTTTTACCGAAAATTAAACGGAATTTCTTTCTATTTGCCGCAAAATAAAAGGAATTTTTGAATTATGCCCTGAAATATGTGAAATTTCTGCAATTTTGCCCCAAAATAAGGGAAATTTCTGCCTTTTTGCCACAAAATAAAAGGAATTTCTGCATTTCTGCCACAAAATATTAGGAATTTCTGCCTTTTTGCCCCAAAATAAGAAAAATTTCTGCCTTTTTTCCCTGAAAAAAGTGAAATTTCTGCAATTTTGCCCCAAAATAATTGAAATTTCTGCAATTTTGCCCCAAAATAAGGGAAATTTCTGGAATTTTGCCCCAAAATAAGTGGAATTTCTGAGTTTTGCCCCAAAATAAGGAGAAATTCTGTCTTTTTGCCCCAACATATAAGGAATTTCTGCCTTTTTGCCACACAATTAGGAAAATTTCTGCAATTTTGCTCCAAAATACGGAGAATTTCTGTTTTTCTGCCCGAAAATAAGGGGAATGTTTACCTTTTCTGACAAAAAAGGGAAATTTCTTCATTTTTGCCCCAAAATAAGAGGAATTTCTGCCTTTTTACCTTAAAATGAGTATAATTTCTGCCTTTTTACCCTAAAATATATGGAATTTCTGTATTTTGCCCCAAAATAAAAGGAATTTTTGAATTTTGCCCTGAAATAAGTGAAATTTCTTCAATTTTGCCCCAAAATAAAGGAAATTTCTGCCTTTTTGCCACAAAATAAGGGGAATTCTTCCTTTTGCCCCAAAGTATAGGTAATTTCTGCCTATTTGCCCCAAAATAAGAAAAATTTCTGCAAATTTGTACCAAAATAAAAGAAATTTCTGCATTTTGCCCCAAAATAAGAGAAATTTGTGCCTTTTTTCCCTGAAATAAGTGAAATTTCTGCAATTTTGCCCCATAATAAGGGAAATTTCTGCAATTTTTCCTTAAAGTAAAGGAAATTTCTGCAATTTTGTCCCAAATAAGGGGAATTTCTGACTTTTTGCCCTTGAAAAACAGAGATTTTCTTTTTTTTTTGCACCAAAATAAGGAGAATTTCAGCCCTTTTGCTTTAAAATTATGAGAATTTCTGCAATTTTGCTTCAAAATACGGGGAATTTCTGCCTTTTAGCCCCAAAATAAAGGGAATTTCTGAATTTTTCCCCAATATTAAAATAATATCTGCATTTTACCTCTAAATAAGGGGAATTTCTGCATTTTGCCCCAAAATATGGGGAATTTCTGCCTTTTTGTTCCAAAATAAGGGGAATTTCTTCAATTTTGTACCAAAATAAAAGAAATTTCTGCTTTTTACCCCAAAATAAAAGTAATTTCTGACTTTTTGCCCTGAAATAAATGAAATTTCTGCAATTTTGCCCGAAAATAAGGGAAATTTGTGCCTTTTTGCCCAGAAATGAGGGGAATTTCTGCCTTTTAACCCCAAAATATAGGGAATTTCAGCATTTTACCTCAAAATAAGGGGAATTTCAGCCTTTTTGCACCAAAATATGTGGAATTTCTGCATTTGCCACAAAATAAGAAAAATTTCTGCAATTCTGTACCAAAATAAAAGAAATTTCTAAAATTTTACCCCAAAATAAGGGAAATTTCTGATTTTTGCCCCGAAATAAGGAGAATTTCTGTATTTTTGTCCCAAAATAAAGGGAATTTCTGCCTTTTTGCCCCAAAATTAGGAAAGTTTCTTCAATTTTGCTTCAAAATGCAGAGAATTTCTCCCTCTTTTCCCAAAAATAAGAGGAACTTCTGCTGATTTGCCCCAAATAAAGGGAATTTCTGCATTTTTGCCCCAATATTAGGGGAGTTTCTGCAATGTTGCTTCAAAATACAGGGAATTTCTGCATCTTTTCTCGAAAATAAAAGGAACTTCTGCTGATTTGCCCCAAATAAAGGGAATTTCTTCATTTTTACCCCAATATTAGGGGAATTTCATCAATTTTGCTCCAAAATACGCGGAATTTTTGCCTTTTTGCCCGAAATTAAGGGGATTTTCTGCCTTTTTGCCACCAAACAAGAAAAATTTCTGCAATTTTATCCCAAAATAAGGGGAATTTCTGCCTTTTTGCCCCCAAATAAGGGGAATTTCTGCCTTTTTGCCCTGAAATATGTGAAATGTCTCTAATTTTACCCCAAAATAAGGTGAATTTCTCCCTTTTTGCCCCAAAATAAAGGAAATTTCTATTTATTGTCCCCAAATAGGGGAAATTTCTGCAATTTTGCTTTAAATTAAAAAAAATTCTGCAATTTTTCCCCATAATAAAGGAATTTTCTGCAATTTTGCCCCAAAATAAAGGAAATTTCTATTTTTTGTCCCCAAATAGGGTAAATTTCTGCAATTTTGCTCTAAATTAAGGGGAATTTCTGCATTTGCCCCAAAATAAGGGGAATTTCTGCCTTTTTGCCTCAAAACAAAGAAAATTACTGCATGTTTTACCCCAAAATTAGGTGAATTTCTGGAATTTTGCTCCAAAATACAGGGATTTTCTGCCTTATTCGCCGAAAATAAGGGGAATTTCTGCCATTTTGCCGCAAAATAAGTGAAATTTCTGCAGTTTTACCCCAAAATAAGGGGAATTTCTGACTTTTGCCCCAAAATAAAGGGAATTTCTGCCTTTTTGCCACAAAATAAAAGGAATTTCTGCATGTTTTACCCCAAAATTAGGTGAATTTCTGCAATTCTGTTCCAAAATACAAGGATTATCTGCCTTTTTCGCTGAAAATAAAAGGAAATTCTGTCATTTTACCGTAAAATAAGTGAAATTTCTGCAGTTTTACCCCAAAATGAAAGGAATTTCTGCCTTTTTGCCCCAAAATTAGGGGAATTTCTGCAATTTTGCTCCAAAATACGGGGAATTTCTGCCTTTTTGCCCGAAAATAAAGAGAATGTATACCTTTTTGCCCTAAAAAGGGAAATTTCTTCATTTTTACACCAAAATAAGGGGATTTTCTGCTTTTTTGACTCAAAATAAGTGCAGTTTCTGACTTTTCCCCAAAAATAAATGGAATTTCTGTCTTTATGCTCCAAAATAAGGGGAATTTCTGACTTTTTGCCCTGAAATAAGTTAATTTTCTAAAATTTTTCCACAAAATAATTGAAATTTCTGCAATTTTGCCCCAAAATAAGATGAATTTCTGTCTTTTTGCCCAAAAATAAGGAAAATTTTTGCCTTTTTGCCCCCAAATAAGGGGACTTTCAGCCTTTTTACCTCAAAATAAGGGGAATTTTTGCATTTTTGCCACAAAATATTAGGAATTTCTGCCTTCTTGCTCCAAAATTAGGAAAATTTCTGCCTTTTTTCCCTGAAATAAGTGAAATTTCTGCAATTTTGCCCCAAAATAAGTGAAATTTCTGCAATTTTGCCCCAAAATAAGAGAAATTTCTGGAATTTTGCCCCGAAATAAGTGGAATTTCTGAGTTTTGCCCCAAAATGAAGAGAATTTCTGTCTTTTTGCCCCAACAAATAGGGAATTTCTGACTTTTTGCCCCACAACTAGAAGAATTTCTGCAATTTTGCTCCAAAATACTGGGAATTTCTGCTTTTTTCCCGAAAATAAGAGGAATGTATACCTTTTGCCACAAAAAAAGGAAATTTCTTCTTTTTTGCCCCAAAATAAAAGGAATTTCTGCCTTTTTACCTCAAAATAAGTGAAATTTCTGCCTTTTTACCCAAAAATAAATGGAAATTTCGTCTTTTTGCCTCAAAATAAAAGGAATTTTTGAATTATACCCTGAAATAGGTGAAATTTCTGCAATTTTGCCCAAAAATAAATGAAATTTGTGCCTTTTTGCCCCAAAATGAGGAGAATTTCTGCCTTTTGCCCCAAAATATGAGGATTTTCAGCATTTTACCTCAAATTAAGGGGAATTTCACCTTTTTGCTCCAAAATACGGATCATTTCTGCCTTTTTGCCCGAAATTAAGTGGAATTTCTGCCTTTTTGTTTCGAGATAAGTGAAATATCTGCAATTTTAGCCAAAAATTAGGGATTTCATTTTTTTGCCCCAAAATAAGCAGAATTTCTGCCATTTTGCCCTGAAATATTTGAAATTTCTGCAATTTTACCCCAAAATAAAAAGAATTTCGGCCTTTTTGCCCCAAAAGAAGGGGAATTTCAGCCTTTTTACCTCAAAATAAGTTGAATTTCTGCCTTTTGTCCCAAAATATGGGGAATTTCTGCCTTTTTGTTCCAAAATAAGGAAAATTTCTTCAATTTTGTACCAATATAAAAAAAAATTTCTGCTTTTTGCCCAGGGAAATTTCTTCATTTTTGCCCCAAAATAAGGGAAATTTCTGCCTTTTTGCCCTGAAATATGTGAAATTTCTGCAATTTTAGCCCAAAATAAGGGGAATTTCTGCATTTTTGCCCCAAAATAATGGGAATTTCTGCCTTTTTGCCCCAAAATAAGAAAAATTTTTGCTTTTTTTCTCTGAAATAAGTGAAATTTCTGCAAATTTGCCCTAAAATAAGGGAAATTTCTGCAATTTTTTCCCATAATAAGAGAAATTTCTGCAATTTTGCCCAAAAATAAGGGGAATTTCTGTTTTTTTGCCCCCAAATAAGGGAAATTTCTGCAATTTTGCTCTAAAATAAGGGGAATTTCTGCCTTTTGCCCCAAAATAATGAGAATTTTTGCCGTTTTGCCTCAAAATAATAAAAATTACTGTATTTTTTACCCCAAAATTAGGTGAATTTCTGCAATTTTGCTCCAAAATACGGGGATTTTCTGCCTTTTTCACCGAAAATAAGGGGAATTTCTGCCATTTTGCTGCGAAATAAGTGAAATTTCTGCAGTTTTACCTCAAAATAAGAGGAATTTCTGCTTTTTTGCCCCAAAATTAGGGAAATTTCTGCAATTTTGCTCCAAAATATGGGGAATTTTTGCCTTTTTGCCCAAAAATAAAGGGAATGTTTTCCTTTTTGCCATAAACAAGGGAAATTTCTTCATTTTTGCCCCAAAATAAGGGGATTTTCCGCCTTTTTGACTTTTCCCCAAAAATAAATGAAATTTCTGTCTTTTTTGCACCAAAATAAGGGGAATTTCTGACTTTTTGCCCGAAATTAAAGGGAATTTCAGCCTTTTTACCTCAAAATAAGGGGAATTTCTGATGTTTTACCCCAAAATATGGGTAATTTCTGCCTTTTTGCCCCAAAATAAGAAAAATTTCTGCAATTTTGTACCAAAATAAAAGAAATTTCTGCCTTTTTGCCCCAAAATAAGAAAATTTCTGCATTTTTTCTGAAATAAGTGAAATTTCTGCAATTTTGCCCCAAAATAAAAGGTATTTCTGACTTTATGCTCCCGAAAAAAAAAGATTTTCTGTCTTTTTGCCCCAAAATAAGGAGAATTTCTGCCTTTTTGCCCGAAAATTATGAGAATTTCTCCAATTTTGCTTCAAAATACTGGGAATTTCTGCCTTTTAGCCCCAAAATAAAGGGAATTTCTGCATTTTCCCAAATATTTGGTGAATTTCTGCATTTTATCTCTAAATAAGGGGAATTTCTGCATTTTACCTCAAAATAAGAAGAATTTCTGCCTCTTGCCCCAAAATATGGGGAATTTCTGTCTTTTTGTTCCAAAATAAGGAAAATTTCTTCAATTTTGTACTATAATAAAAAAAAATTTCTGCTTTTTGCCCCAAAATAAGAGAAATTTGTGCCTTTTTTCCCTGAAATAAGTGAAATTTCTGCAATTTTGCCCCATAATAAGGGAAATTTCTGCAATTTTTCCTTAAAGTAAAGGAAATTTCTGCAATTTTGTCCCAAATAAAGGGAATTTCTGACTTTTTGCCCTTGAAAAACAGAGATTTTCTTTTTTTTTTTGCACCAAAATAAGGAGAATTTCAGCCCTTTTGCTTTAAAATTATGAGAATTTCTGCAATTTTGCTTCAAAATACGGGGAATTTCTGGCTTTTAGCCCCAAAATAAAGGGAATTTCTGAATTTTTCCCCAATATTAAAAGAATATCTGCATTTTACCTCTAAATAAGGGGAATTTCTGCATTTTGCCCCAAAATATGGGGAATTTCTGCCTTTTTGTTCCAAAATAAGGGGAATTTCTTCAATTTTGTACCAAAATAAAAGAAATTTCTGCTTTTTTTTGCCCTGAAATAAATGAAATTTCTGCAATTTTGCCCGAAAATAAGGGAAATTTGTGCCTTTTTGCCCCAAAATGAGGGGAATTTCTGCCTTTTAACCCCAAAATATAGGGAATTTCAGCATTTTACCTCAAAATAAGGGGAATTTCAGCCTTTTTGCACCAAAATATGTGGAATTTCTGCATTTGCCACAAAATAAGAAAAATTTCTGCAATTCTGTACCAAAATAAAAGAAATTTCTAAAATTTTACCCCAAAATAAGGGAAATTTCTGATTTTTGCCCCGAAATAAGGAGAATTTCTGTATTTTTGTCCCAAAATAAAGGGAATTTCTGCCTTTTTGCCCCAAAATTAGGAAAGTTTCTTCAATTTTGCTTCAAAATGCAGAGAATTTCTCCCTCTTTTCCCAAAAATAAGAGGAACTTCTGCTGATTTGCCCCAAATAAAGGGAATTTCTGCATTTTTGCCCCAATATTAGGGGAGTTTCTGCAATGTTGCTTCAAAAAACAGGGAATTTCTGCATCTTTTCTCGAAAATAAAAGGAACTTCTGCTGATTTGCCCCAAATAAAGGGAATTTCTTCATTTTTGCCCCAATATTAGGGGAATTTCATCAATTTTGCTCCAAAATACGCGGAATTTTTGCCTTTTTGCCCGAAATTAAGGGGATTTTCTGCCTTTTTGCCACCAAACAAGAAAAATTTCTGCAATTTTATCCCAAAATAAGGGGAATTTCTGCCTTTTTGCCCCCAAATAAGGGGAATTTCTGCCTTTTTGCCCTGAAATATGTGAAATGTCTCTAATTTTACCCCAAAATAAGGTGAATTTCTCCCTTTTTGCCCCAAAATAAAGGAAATTTCTATTTATTGTCCCCAAATAGGGGAAATTTCTGCAATTTTGCTTTAAATTAAAAAAAATTCTGCAATTTTTCCCCATAATAAAGGAATTTTCTGCAATTTTGCCCCAAAATAAAGGAAATTTCTATTTTTTGTCCCCAAATAGGGTAAATTTCTGCAATTTTGCTCTAAATTAAGGGGAATTTCTGCATTTGCCCCAAAATAAGGGGAATTTCTGCCTTTTTGCCTCAAAACAAAGAAAATTACTGCATGTTTTACCCCAAAATTAGGTGAATTTCTGGAATTTTGCTCCAAAATACAGGGATTTTCTGCCTTATTCGCCGAAAATAAGGGGAATTTCTGCCATTTTGCCGCAAAATAAGTGAAATTTCTGCAGTTTTACCCCAAAATAAGGGGAATTTCTGACTTTTGCCCCAAAATAAGGGGAATTTCTGCCTTTTTGCCCCAAAACAAAGAAAATTACTGCATGTTTTACCCCAAAATTAGGTGAATTTCTGCAATTCTGTTCCAAAATACAAGGATTATCTGCCTTTTTCGCTGAAAATAAAAGGAAATTCTGTCATTTTGCCGTAAAATAAGTGAAATTTCTGCAGTTTTACCCCAAAATGAAAGGAATTTCTGCCTTTTTGCCCCAAAATTAGGGGAATTTCTGCAATTTTGCTCCAAAATACGGGGAATTTCTGCCTTTTTGCCCGAAAATAAAGAGAATGTATACCTTTTTGCCCTAAAAAGGGAAATTTCTTCATTTTTACACCAAAATAAGGGGATTTTCTGCTTTTTTGACTCAAAATAAGTGCAGTTTCTGACTTTTCCCCAAAAATAAATGGAATTTCTGTCTTTATGCCCCAAAATAAGGGGAATTTCTGACTTTTTGCCCTGAAATAAGTTAATTTTCTAAAATTTTTCCACAAAATAATTGAAATTTCTGCAATTTTGCCCCAAAATAAGATGAATTTCTGTCTTTTTGCCCAAAAATAAGGAAAATTTTTGCCTTTTTGCCCCCAAATAAGGGGACTTTCAGCCTTTTTACCTCAAAATAAGGGGAATTTTTGCATTTTTGCCACAAAATATTAGGAATTTCTGCCTTCTTGCTCCAAAATTAGGAAAATTTCTGCCTTTTTTCCCTGAAATAAGTGAAATTTCTGCAATTTTGCCCCAAAATAAGTGAAATTTCTGCAATTTTGCCCCAAAATAAGAGAAATTTCTGGAATTTTGCCCCGAAATAAGTGGAATTTCTGAGTTTTGCCCCAAAATGAAGAGAATTTCTGTCTTTTTGCCCCAACAAATAGGGAATTTCTGACTTTTTGCCCCACAACTAGAAGAATTTCTGCAATTTTGCTCCAAAATACTGGGAATTTCTGCTTTTTTCCCGAAAATAAGGGGAATGTATACCTTTTGCCACAAAAAAAGGAAATTTCTTCTTTTTTGCCCCAAAATAAAAGGAATTTCTGCCTTTTTACCTCAAAATAAGTGAAATTTCTGCCTTTTTACCCAAAAATAAATGGAAATTTCGTCTTTTTGCCTCAAAATAAAAGGAATTTTTGAATTATACCCTGAAATAGGTGAAATTTCTGCAATTTTGCCCTAAAATAAAAGAAATTTCTGCCTTTTTGCCACAAAATAAGGGGAATTTTTGCGTTTTTGCCACAAAATATTAGGAATTTCTGCTTTTTTCTCTAAAATAAGGTAAATTTCTGCCTTTTTTTCCTGAAATAAGTGAAATTTCTGCAATTTTGCCCCAAAATAATTGAAATTTCTGCAATTTTGCCCCAAAATAAGGAAAATTTCTGGAATTTTGCCCCAAAATAAGTGGAATTTCTGAGTTTTGCCCCAAAATAAGGAGAATTTCTGTCTTTTTGCCCCAACATATAGGGAATTTCTGCCTTTTTGTCCCACAATTTCGGGAATTTCTGCAATTTTGCTTTAAAATACGGGGAATTTCTGCTATTTTGCCCGAAAATAAGGGGAATGTTTACCTTTTGCCACAAAAAAGGAAAATTTCTTCATTTTTGCCCCAAAATAAGAGGAATTTCTGCTTTTTCCTCAAAATAAGTGAAATTTCTGCCTTTTTACCCAAAAATATACAGAATTTCTGTATTTTTGCCCGAAAGTAAAAGGAATTTTTGAATTATGCCCTGAAATAAGAGAAATTTCTGCAATTTTGCCCCAAAGTAAGGGAAATTTCTGCATTTTTGCCACAAAATAAGGGGAATTTCTTTCTTTTTGCCCCAAAATAAGGGGAATTTCAGCCTTGTTACCTAATGATAAGGGGAATGTCTGCCTTTTTGCCCTAAATTATGGAGAATTTCTGTATTTTTCTCCCAAAATAAAGAAATTTTCTGCAATTTTGTACCAAAATAAAAGTAATTTCTGCCTTTTTGCCCCAAAATAAGAGAAATTTCTGCGTTTTATCCCTGAAATAAGTGAAATTTCTGAAATTTTGCCCCAAAATAAGGGAGATTTCTGCAATTTTGCCCCAAAATAAAGTACATTTCTGGAATTTTGCCCCAAAATAATGGGAATATCTGACTTTTTGCCCTGAAATAAAGAGAATTTATCTCTTTTTGCCCCAAAATAATGTGAATTTCTGCATTTTCCCTCAAAATTAGTGGAATATGTGCAATTTTGCTTCAAAATACGGGGAATTTCAGCCTTATTGCACCAAAATAAAGGGAATTTCTGCATTTTTGTACCAATATAAGCCGAATTTCTGAAATTTTGCTTAAAAATACGGAAAATTTCTGCCTTATTGCCCAAAATAAAGTGGAATTTCTGCCTTTTTGCCCTGAAATATTTGAAATTTCCGAAATTTTACACCAAAATAAGGGGAATTTCTCTTTTTGGCTCCAAAATTAGGAGAATTTCTGCTTTTTGCCCCAAAATAAGGCAAATTTCTGACTTATTGCCCTGAAATAAGTGAAATTTCTGCAATTTTCCCCAAAATAAGGGGAATTTCTGTTTTTTGCCAAAATAAGGACAATTTCAGCATTTTACCTCCAAATAAGGGGAATTTGTGCCTTTTTGCCACAAAATATGGGGAATTTCTGCCTTATTGCCCCCAAATAAGGAAAATTTTTGCTTTTCTGCCCCAATTAACGGAAATTTCTGCCTTTTTGCCACAAAATAAAGGGAATTTCTGCCTTTTGCCCCAAAATAACGGGAATTTCAGCCTTTTTACCTCAAAATAAGGGGAATTTCTTCCTTTTGCCCAAAATATGGGGAATTTCTGACTTTTTGTTCCAAAATAAGGAAAATTTCTTCAATTTTGTACCAAAATAAAAGAAATTTCTGCTTTTTGCCCAAAAATAAAAGTAATTTCTGACTTTTTGTTCTTACATAAATGAAATTTCTTCAATTTTGCCCGAAAATAAGGGAAATTTGTGCCTTTTTGCCCCAAAATGAGGGGAATTTTTGCCTTTTAACCCCAAAATATGGGGAATTTCAGCATTTTACCTCAAAATAAGGGGAATTTCAGCCTTTTTGCACCAAAATATGGAGAATTTCTGCCTTTTTGCCACAAAATAAGAAAAATTTCTGCAATTCTGTACAAAAATAAAAGAAATTTTTAAAATTTTGCCACAAAATAAGGGAAATTTCTGATTTTTGCCCCGAAATAATGAGAATTTCTGTATTTTTGCCCCAAAATAAAAGGAATTTCTGCCTTTTTGCCTCAAAATTAGGGGAGTTTCTGCAATTTTGTTTCAAAATACAGGGAATTTCTGCCTTTTTTCCCGAAAATAAAGGGAACTTCTGCCGATTTGCCCCAAATAAAGGGAATTTCTGCATTATTGCCCCAATATTAGGGGAATTTCTGCAATTTTGCTCCAAAATACGGGGAATTTCTGCCTTTTTGCCCAAAATTAAGGGGATTTTCTGCCTTTTTGCCCCCAAACAAGGGAAATTTCTGCAATTTTATCTCAAAATAATGGGAATTTCTGCCTTATACCCCCAAATAAGGGAAATTTCTTTCTTTTTGCCCTGAATTATGTGAAACGTCTGCAATTTTACCCCAAAATAAGGTGAATTTCTGCCTTTTTGCCCCAAAATAATGGGAATTTCTGCCTTTTTCTCTCAAATAAGAAAAATTTTTGCTTTTTTTCTCTGAAATAAGTGAAATTTCTGCAATTTTGCCTTAAAATAAAAGAAATTTCTGCAATTTTTCCCCATAATAAAGAAATTTTCTGCAATTTTGCCCCTAAATAAATGAAATTTCTGTTTTTTGTCCCCAAATCAGAGAAATTTCTGCAATATTGCCCTAAAATAAAGGGAATTTCTGCCTTTTGCCCCAAAATAAGGGGAATTTCTGCATTTTGCCCCAAAACAAAGAAAATTAGGGCATGTTTTACCCCAAAATTAGGTTAATTTCTGCAATTCTGCTCCAAAATACAAGGATTTTCTGCCTTTTTCGCCGAAAATAAGGGGAATTTCTGCCATTTTGCCCTGAAATAAGTGAAATTTCTGCAGTTTTACCACAAAATAAGGGGAATTTCTGCCTTTTTGCCCCAAAATTAGGGGAATTTCTGCAATTTTGCTCCAAAATACGGGGAATTTCTGCCTTTTTGCCCGAAAATAAAGGGAATGTATACCTTTTTGCCATAAAAAGGGAAATTTCTTCATTTTTACCCAAAAAAAGGGATTTTCCTCCTTTTTGACTCAAAATAAGTGCAATTTCTAACTTTTCCCCAAAAATAAACAGAATTTCTGTCTTTTTGCCCCAAAATAAGGGGAATTTCTGACTTTTTGCCCTGAAATAATTTACATTTCTAAAATTTTTCCCTAAAAGAATTGAAATTTCTGCAATTTTGCCCCAAAATAAGGGGAATTTCTGTCTTTTTGCTTCAAAATAAGGGAAATTTCTGCCTTTTTGCCCCCAAATAAGCGGAATTTCAGCATTTTTACCTCAAAATAAGGATAATTTCTGCATTTTTGCCACAAAATATTATGAAATCTGCTTTTTGCTCCAAAATTAGAAAAATTTCTGTTTTTTTTCCCTGAAATAAGTGAAATTTCTGCAATTTCGCCCCAAAATAAATGAAATTTCTGCAATTTTGCCCCAAAATTAGGGCAATTCTTGGAATTTTGCCCCAAAATAAGTGGAATTTCCGAGTTTTACCCCAAAATAAGGAGAAATTCTGCCTTTTTGCCCCAACAAATAGAGAATTTCTGACTTTTTGCCCCACAACTAGGGGAATTTCTGCAATTTTGCTCCAAAATACAGGGAATTTCTGCTTTTTTCCCGGAAATAAGGGGAATGTATACCTTTTGCCACAAAAAAGGGAAATTTCTTCATTTTTGCCCCAAAATAAGAGGAATTTCTGCCTTTTTACCTCAAAATAAGTGAAATTTCTACCTTTTTCCGAAAAATAAACGGAATTTCTGTCTTTTTGCCCCAAAATAAAAGGAATTTTTGAATTATGCCCTGAAATAAGTGAAATTTCTGCAATTTTGCCCCAAAATAAGGGAAATTTCTGACTTTTTGCCACAAAATAAAGGAAATTTCTGGAATTTTGCCCCAAAATAAGTGGAATTTCTGAGTTTTGCCCCAAAATAAGGAGAAATTCTGTTTTTTTGCCCCAAAATATAGAAAATTTCTGCCTTTTTGCCCCACAATTAGGGGAATTTCCGCAATTTTGCTCCAAAATACGAGGAATTTCTGCTTTTTTGCCCGAAAATAAGGGGAATGTTTAACTTTTGCAACAAAAAAGAAAAATTTCTTCATTTTTGCCTCAAAATAAGAGGAATTTCTGCCTTTTTACCTTAAAATAAGTAAAATTTCTGCCTTTTTACCCAAAAATATACGGAATTTCTGTATTTTTGCCCCAAAATAAAGGAATTTTTGAATTTTGTTCTGAAATAAGTGAAATTTCTGCAATTTTTCCCCAAAATAAAGGAAATTTCTGCCTTTTTGCCACAAAATAAGGGGAATTTCTGTCTTTTTGCCACAAAATAAGGGGAAATTCAGCCTTTTTACCTAATAATGAGAATTTCTGCCTTTTGCTCCAAAGTATAGGTAATTTCTGCATTTTTGCCTCAAAATAAGAAAAATTTCTGGAATTTTGTACCAAAATAAAAGAAATTTCTGCCTTTTTGCCCCAAAATAAGAGAAATTTCTTTTTTTTTCCCTGAAATAAGTGAAATTTCTGAAATTTTGCCCCATAATAAAAGAAATTTCTGCAATTTTTTATTAAAGTAAAGGAAATTTCTGCAATTTTGTCCCAAATAAGGGGAATCTGACATTTTGCCCTCGAAAAACAGAGATTTTCTTTCTTTTTGCACCAAAATAAAAAGAATTTCAGCCTTTTTGCCTTAAAATTATGAGAATTTCTGCAATTTTGCTACAAAATACGGGGAATTTCTGCCTTTTAGCCCCAAAATAAAGGGAATTACTGCATTTTTCCCCAATATTAGGGGAATATCTGCATTTTACCTCTAAATAAAAGGAATTTCTGCATTTTGCCCCAAAATATGGGGAATTTCTCCCTTTTTGTTCCAAAATAAAAAAATTTCTTCAATTTTCTACCAAAATAAAAGAAATTTCTGCTTTTTGCCCCAAAATAAAAGTAATTTCTGACTTTTTGCCCTGAAATAAATGAAATTTCGGCAATTTTGCCTGAAAATAAGGGAAATTTGTGCCTTTTTGCCCCAAAATGAGGGGAATTTCTGCCTTTTAACCCCAAAATATAGGGAATTTCAGCATTTTACCTCAAAATAAGGGGAATTTCAGCCTTTTTGCACCAAAATATGTGGAATTTCTGCATTTGCCACAAAATAAGAAAAATTTCTGCAATTCTGTACCAAAATAAAAGAAATTTCTAAAATTTTACCCCAAAATAAGGGAAATTTCTGATTTTTGCCCCGAAATAAGGAGAATTTCTGTATTTTTGTCCCAAAATAAAGGGAATTTCTGCCTTTTTGCCCCAAAATTAGGAAAGTTTCTTCAATTTTGCTTCAAAATGCAGAGAATTTCTCCCTCTTTTCCCAAAAATAAGAGGAACTTCTGCTGATTTGCCCCAAATAAAGGGAATTTCTGCATTTTTGCCCCAATATTAGGGGAGTTTCTGCAATGTTGCTTCAAAAAACAGGGAATTTCTGCATCTTTTCTCGAAAATAAAAGGAACTTCTGCTGATTTGCCCCAAATAAAGGGAATTTCTTCATTTTTGCCCCAATATTAGGGGAATTTCATCAATTTTGCTCCAAAATACGCGGAATTTTTGCCTTTTTGCCCGAAATTAAGGGGATTTTCTGCCTTTTTGCCACCAAACAAGAAAAATTTCTGCAATTTTATCCCAAAATAAGGGGAATTTCTGCCTTTTTGCCCCCAAATAAGGGGAATTTCTGCCTTTTTGCCCTGAAATATGTGAAATGTCTCTAATTTTACCCCAAAATAAGGTGAATTTCTCCCTTTTTGCCCCAAAATAAAGGAAATTTCTATTTATTGTCCCCAAATAGGGGAAATTTCTGCAATTTTGCTTTAAATTAAAAAAAATTCTGCAATTTTTCCCCATAATAAAGGAATTTTCTGCAATTTTGCCCCAAAATAAAGGAAATTTCTATTTTTTGTCCCCAAATAGGGTAAATTTCTGCAATTTTGCTCTAAATTAAGGGGAATTTCTGCATTTGCCCCAAAATAAGGGGAATTTCTGCCTTTTTGCCTCAAAACAAAGAAAATTACTGCATGTTTTACCCCAAAATTAGGTGAATTTCTGGAATTTTGCTCCAAAATACAGGGATTTTCTGCCTTATTCGCCGAAAATAAGGGGAATTTCTGCCATTTTGCCGCAAAATAAGTGAAATTTCTGCAGTTTTACCCCAAAATAAGGGGAATTTCTGACTTTTGCCCCAAAATAAGGGGAATTTCTGCCTTTTTGCCCCAAAACAAAGAAAATTACTGCATGTTTTACCCCAAAATTAGGTGAATTTCTGCAATTCTGTTCCAAAATACAAGGATTATCTGCCTTTTTCGCTGAAAATAAAAGGAAATTCTGTCATTTTGCCGTAAAATAAGTGAAATTTCTGCAGTTTTACCCCAAAATGAAAGGAATTTCTGCCTTTTTGCCCCAAAATTAGGGGAATTTCTGCAATTTTGCTCCAAAATACGGGGAATTTCTGCCTTTTTGCCCGAAAATAAAGAGAATGTATACCTTTTTGCCCTAAAAAGGGAAATTTCTTCATTTTTACACCAAAATAAGGGGATTTTCTGCTTTTTTGACTCAAAATAAGTGCAGTTTCTGACTTTTCCCCAAAAATAAATGGAATTTCTGTCTTTATGCCCCAAAATAAGGGGAATTTCTGACTTTTTGCCCTGAAATAAGTTAATTTTCTAAAATTTTTCCACAAAATAATTGAAATTTCTGCAATTTTGCCCCAAAATAAGATGAATTTCTGTCTTTTTGCCCAAAAATAAGGAAAATTTTTGCCTTTTTGCCCCCAAATAAGGGGACTTTCAGCCTTTTTACCTCAAAATAAGGGGAATTTTTGCATTTTTGCCACAAAATATTAGGAATTTCTGCCTTCTTGCTCCAAAATTAGGAAAATTTCTGCCTTTTTTCCCTGAAATAAGTGAAATTTCTGCAATTTTGCCCCAAAATAAGTGAAATTTCTGCAATTTTGCCCCAAAATAAGAGAAATTTCTGGAATTTTGCCCCGAAATAAGTGGAATTTCTGAGTTTTGCCCCAAAATGAAGAGAATTTCTGTCTTTTTGCCCCAACAAATAGGGAATTTCTGACTTTTTGCCCCACAACTAGAAGAATTTCTGCAATTTTGCTCCAAAATACTGGGAATTTCTGCTTTTTTCCCGAAAATAAGGGGAATGTATACCTTTTGCCACAAAAAAAGGAAATTTCTTCTTTTTTGCCCCAAAATAAAAGGAATTTCTGCCTTTTTACCTCAAAATAAGTGAAATTTCTGCCTTTTTACCCAAAAATAAATGGAAATTTCGTCTTTTTGCCTCAAAATAAAAGGAATTTTTGAATTATACCCTGAAATAGGTGAAATTTCTGCAATTTTGCCCTAAAATAAAAGAAATTTCTGCCTTTTTGCCACAAAATAAGGGGAATTTTTGCGTTTTTGCCACAAAATATTAGGAATTTCTGCTTTTTTCTCTAAAATAAGGTAAATTTCTGCCTTTTTTTCCTGAAATAAGTGAAATTTCTGCAATTTTGCCCCAAAATAATTGAAATTTCTGCAATTTTGCCCCAAAATAAGGAAAATTTCTGGAATTTTGCCCCAAAATAAGTGGAATTTCTGAGTTTTGCCCCAAAATAAGGAGAATTTCTGTCTTTTTGCCCCAACATATAGGGAATTTCTGCCTTTTTGTCCCACAATTTCGGGAATTTCTGCAATTTTGCTTTAAAATACGGGGAATTTCTGCTATTTTGCCCGAAAATAAGGGGAATGTTTACCTTTTGCCACAAAAAAGGAAAATTTCTTCATTTTTGCCCCAAAATAAGAGGAATTTCTGCTTTTTCCTCAAAATAAGTGAAATTTCTGCCTTTTTACCCAAAAATATACGGAATTTCTGTATTTTTGCCCGAAAGTAAAAGGAATTTTTGAATTATGCCCTGAAATAAGAGAAATTTCTGCAATTTTGCCCCAAAGTAAGGGAAATTTCTGCATTTTTGCCACAAAATAAGGGGAATTTCTTTCTTTTTGCCCCAAAATAAGGGGAATTTCAGCCTTGTTACCTAATGATAAGGGGAATGTCTGCCTTTTTGCCCTAAATTATGGAGAATTTCTGTATTTTTCTCCCAAAATAAAGAAATTTTCTGCAATTTTGTACCAAAATAAAAGTAATTTCTGCCTTTTTGCCCCAAAATAAGAGAAATTTCTGCGTTTTATCCCTGAAATAAGTGAAATTTCTGAAATTTTGCCCCAAAATAAGGGAGATTTCTGCAATTTTGCCCCAAAATAAAGTACATTTCTGGAACTTTGCCCCAAAATAATGGGAATATCTGACTTTTTGCCCTGAAATAAAGAGAATTTATCTCTTTTTGCCCCAAAATAATGTGAATTTCTGCATTTTCCCTCAAAATTAGTGGAATATGTGCAATTTTGCTTCAAAATACGGGGAATTTCAGCCTTATTGCACCAAAATAAAGGGAATTTCTGCATTTTTGTACCAATATAAGCCGAATTTCTGAAATTTTGCTTAAAAATACGGAAAATTTCTGCCTTATTGCCCAAAATAAAGTGGAATTTCTGCCTTTTTGCCCTGAAATATTTGAAATTTCCGAAATTTTACACCAAAATAAGGGGAATTTCTCTTTTTGGCTCCAAAATTAGGAGAATTTCTGCTTTTTGCCCCAAAATAAGGCAAATTTCTGACTTATTGCCCTGAAATAAGTGAAATTTCTGCAATTTTCCCCAAAATAAGGGGAATTTCTGTTTTTTGCCAAAATAAGGACAATTTCAGCATTTTACCTCCAAATAAGGGGAATTTGTGCCTTTTTGCCACAAAATATGGGGAATTTCTGCCTTATTGCCCCCAAATAAGGAAAATTTTTGCTTTTCTGCCCCAATTAACGGAAATTTCTGCCTTTTTGCCACAAAATAAAGGGAATTTCTGCCTTTTGCCCCAAAATAACGGGAATTTCAGCCTTTTTACCTCAAAATAAGGGGAATTTCTTCCTTTTGCCCAAAATATGGGGAATTTCTGACTTTTTGTTCCAAAATAAGGAAAATTTCTTCAATTTTGTACCAAAATAAAAGAAATTTCTGCTTTTTGCCCAAAAATAAAAGTAATTTCTGACTTTTTGTTCTTACATAAATGAAATTTCTTCAATTTTGCCCGAAAATAAGGGAAATTTGTGCCTTTTTGCCCCAAAATGAGGGGAATTTTTGCCTTTTAACCCCAAAATATGGGGAATTTCAGCATTTTACCTCAAAATAAGGGGAATTTCAGCCTTTTTGCACCAAAATATGGAGAATTTCTGCCTTTTTGCCACAAAATAAGAAAAATTTCTGCAATTCTGTACAAAAATAAAAGAAATTTTTAAAATTTTGCCACAAAATAAGGGAAATTTCTGATTTTTGCCCCGAAATAATGAGAATTTCTGTATTTTTGCCCCAAAATAAAAGGAATTTCTGCCTTTTTGCCTCAAAATTAGGGGAGTTTCTGCAATTTTGTTTCAAAATACAGGGAATTTCTGCCTTTTTTCCCGAAAATAAAGGGAACTTCTGCCGATTTGCCCCAAATAAAGGGAATTTCTGCATTATTGCCCCAATATTAGGGGAATTTCTGCAATTTTGCTCCAAAATACGGGGAATTTCTGCCTTTTTGCCCAAAATTAAGGGGATTTTCTGCCTTTTTGCCCCCAAACAAGGGAAATTTCTGCAATTTTATCTCAAAATAATGGGAATTTCTGCCTTATACCCCCAAATAAGGGAAATTTCTTTCTTTTTGCCCTGAATTATGTGAAACGTCTGCAATTTTACCCCAAAATAAGGTGAATTTCTGCCTTTTTGCCCCAAAATAATGGGAATTTCTGCCTTTTTCTCTCAAATAAGAAAAATTTTTGCTTTTTTTCTCTGAAATAAGTGAAATTTCTGCAATTTTGCCTTAAAATAAAAGAAATTTCTGCAATTTTTCCCCATAATAAAGAAATTTTCTGCAATTTTGCCCCTAAATAAATGAAATTTCTGTTTTTTGTCCCCAAATCAGAGAAATTTCTGCAATATTGCCCTAAAATAAAGGGAATTTCTGCCTTTTGCCCCAAAATAAGGGGAATTTCTGCATTTTGCCCCAAAACAAAGAAAATTAGGGCATGTTTTACCCCAAAATTAGGTTAATTTCTGCAATTCTGCTCCAAAATACAAGGATTTTCTGCCTTTTTCGCCGAAAATAAGGGGAATTTCTGCCATTTTGCCCTGAAATAAGTGAAATTTCTGCAGTTTTACCCCAAAATAAGGGGAATTTCTGCCTTTTTGCCCCAAAATTAGGGGAATTTCTGCAATTTTGCTCCAAAATACGGGGAATTTCTGCCTTTTTGCCCGAAAATAAAGGGAATGTATACCTTTTTGCCATAAAAAGGGAAATTTCTTCATTTTTACCCAAAAAAAGGGATTTTCCTCCTTTTTGACTCAAAATAAGTGCAATTTCTAACTTTTCCCCAAAAATAAACAGAATTTCTGTCTTTTTGCCCCAAAATAAGGGGAATTTCTGACTTTTTGCCCTGAAATAATTTACATTTCTAAAATTTTTCCCTAAAAGAATTGAAATTTCTGCAATTTTGCCCCAAAATAAGGGGAATTTCTGTCTTTTTGCTTCAAAATAAGGGAAATTTCTGCCTTTTTGCCCCCAAATAAGCGGAATTTCAGCATTTTTACCTCAAAATAAGGATAATTTCTGCATTTTTGCCACAAAATATTATGAAATCTGCTTTTTGCTCCAAAATTAGAAAAATTTCTGTTTTTTTTCCCTGAAATAAGTGAAATTTCTGCAATTTCGCCCCAAAATAAATGAAATTTCTGCAATTTTGCCCCAAAATTAGGGCAATTCTTGGAATTTTGCCCCAAAATAAGTGGAATTTCCGAGTTTTACCCCAAAATAAGGAGAAATTCTGCCTTTTTGCCCCAACAAATAGAGAATTTCTGACTTTTTGCCCCACAACTAGGGGAATTTCTGCAATTTTGCTCCAAAATACAGGGAATTTCTGCTTTTTTCCCGGAAATAAGGGGAATGTATACCTTTTGCCACAAAAAAGGGAAATTTCTTCATTTTTGCCCCAAAATAAGAGGAATTTCTGCCTTTTTACCTCAAAATAAGTGAAATTTCTACCTTTTTCCGAAAAATAAACGGAATTTCTGTCTTTTTGCCCCAAAATAAAAGGAATTTTTGAATTATGCCCTGAAATAAGTGAAATTTCTGCAATTTTGCCCCAAAATAAGGGAAATTTCTGACTTTTTGCCACAAAATAAAGGAAATTTCTGGAATTTTGCCCCAAAATAAGTGGAATTTCTGAGTTTTGCCCCAAAATAAGGAGAAATTCTGTTTTTTTGCCCCAAAATATAGAAAATTTCTGCCTTTTTGCCCCACAATTAGGGGAATTTCCGCAATTTTGCTCCAAAATACGAGGAATTTCTGCTTTTTTGCCCGAAAATAAGGGGAATGTTTAACTTTTGCAACAAAAAAGAAAAATTTCTTCATTTTTGCCTCAAAATAAGAGGAATTTCTGCCTTTTTACCTTAAAATAAGTAAAATTTCTGCCTTTTTACCCAAAAATATACGGAATTTCTGTATTTTTGCCCCAAAATAAAGGAATTTTTGAATTTTGTTCTGAAATAAGTGAAATTTCTGCAATTTTTCCCCAAAATAAAGGAAATTTCTGCCTTTTTGCCACAAAATAAGGGGAATTTCTGTCTTTTTGCCACAAAATAAGGGGAAATTCAGCCTTTTTACCTAATAATGAGAATTTCTGCCTTTTGCTCCAAAGTATAGGTAATTTCTGCATTTTTGCCTCAAAATAAGAAAAATTTCTGGAATTTTGTACCAAAATAAAAGAAATTTCTGCCTTTTTGCCCCAAAATAAGAGAAATTTCTTTTTTTTTCCCTGAAATAAGTGAAATTTCTGAAATTTTGCCCCATAATAAAAGAAATTTCTGCAATTTTTTATTAAAGTAAAGGAAATTTCTGCAATTTTGTCCCAAATAAGGGGAATCTGACATTTTGCCCTCGAAAAACAGAGATTTTCTTTCTTTTTGCACCAAAATAAAAAGAATTTCAGCCTTTTTGCCTTAAAATTATGAGAATTTCTGCAATTTTGCTACAAAATACGGGGAATTTCTGCCTTTTAGCCCCAAAATAAAGGGAATTACTGCATTTTTCCCCAATATTAGGGGAATATCTGCATTTTACCTCTAAATAAAAGGAATTTCTGCATTTTGCCCCAAAATATGGGGAATTTCTCCCTTTTTGTTCCAAAATAAAAAAATTTCTTCAATTTTCTACCAAAATAAAAGAAATTTCTGCTTTTTGCCCCAAAATAAAAGTAATTTCTGACTTTTTGCCCTGAAATAAATGAAATTTCGGCAATTTTGCCTGAAAATAAGGGAAATTTGTGCCTTTTTGCCCCAAAATGAGGGGAATTTCTGCCTTTTAACCCCAAAATATGGAAAATTTCAGCATTTTACCTCAAAATAAGGGGAATTTCAGAATTTTTTCACCAAAATATGGGGAATTTCTGCATTTGCCACAAAATAAGAAAAATTTCTGCAATTCTGTATCAAAATAAAAGAAATTTCTAAAAGTTTGCTTCAAAATAAGGGAAATTTCTGATTTTTGCCCCGAAATAATGAGAATTTCTGTATTTTTGCCCCAAAATAAAGGGAATTTCTGCCTTTTTGCCCCAAAATTAGGGGAGTTTCTGCACTTTGCTTAAAAATACAGGGAATTTCTGCCTCTTTTCCCGAAAATAAGAGTAACTTCTGCTGATTTGCCCCAAATAAAGGGAATTTCTGCATTTTTGCCCCAATATTAGGAAAATTTCTGCAATTTTGCTCCAAAATACGGGGAATTTCTGCCTTTTTGCCCGAAATTAAGGGGATTTTCTGCCTTTTTGCCACCAAACAAGGGAAATTTCTGCAATTTTATCCCAAAATAAAGGGAATTTCTGCCTTTTTGCCCCCAAATAAGGGGAATTTCTGCCTTTTTGCCCTGAAATATGTGAAATGTCTGCAATTTTACCCCAAAATAACGTGAATTTCTGCCTTTTTGCCCCAAAATAATGGGAATTTCTGCCTTTTTCCCTGAAAATAAGAAAAATTTTTGCTTTTTTTCTCTGAAAAAAGTGAAATTTCTGCAATTTTGCTTTAAAATAAAAAAAATTTCTGCAATTTTTCCCCATAATAAAAGAATTTTCTGCAATTTTGCCCCAAAATAAAGGAAATTTCTGTTTTTGTCCCCAAATAGGGGAAATTTCTGCAATTTTGCCCTAAAATAAGGGGAATTTCTGCCTTTTGCCCCCAAAAAAAGAGGAATTTCTGCCTTTTTGCCCCAAAACAAAGAAAATTACTGCATGTTTTACCCCAAAATTAGGTGAATTTTTGCAATTTGCTCCAAAATACAGGGATTTTCTGCCTTTTTTCGCCGAAAATAAGGAGAATTTCTGCCATTTTGCTGCAAAATAAGTGAAATTTCTGCAGTTTTACCCCAAAATTAGGGGAATTTCTGCAATTTTTCTCCAAAATACTAGAAATATCTGCCTTTTTGCCTGAAAATAAAGGGAATATATACCTTTTAGCCATAAAAGGGAAATTTCTTCATTTTTACTTCAAAATAAGGGGATTTTCCGCCTTTTTTACTCAAAATAAGTGCAATTTCTGACTTTTCCCCCAAAATAAACGGAATTTCTGTCTTTTTGCACCAAAATAAGGAGAATTTCTGACTTTTTGCACTGAAATAATTTAAATTTCTAAATTTTTTCCCCAAAATAATTGAAATGTCTGCTTTTTGCCCCAAAATAAGAGGAATTTCTATTTTCTTGCCCCAAAATAAGGGGAATTTCAGCCTTTTTTCCTCAAAATAAGGGGAATTTCTGCATTTTGCCCCAAAGTATGAGGAATTTCTGCCTTTTTGCCCCAAAATAAGAAAAATTTCTGCAATTTTGTACCAAAATAAAAGAAATTTCTGCCTTTTTGCCCCAAAATAAGAGAAATTTCTGCCTTTTTTCCCTGAAATAAGTGAAATTTCTGCAATTTTGCCCCATAATAAGGAAATACTTCTGCAATTTTTCCCCAAAGTAAAGGAAAATTCTGCAATTTTGCCCTAAATAAGGAGAATTTCAGCCTTTTTGCCCTAAAATTATGAGAATTTCTGCAATTTTGCTTCAAAATACGGGGAATTTCTGCCTTTTAGCCCCAAAATAAAGGGAATTTCTGCATTTTGCCTCAAAATATGGGGAATTTCTTTATTTTTGATCCAAAATAAGGAAAATTTCTTCAATTTTGTACCATAATAAAAGAAATTTCTGCCTTTTGCCCCAAAAAAAGGGGAATTTCTTACTTTTTACCCAAAAATAAATGAAATTTCTGCAATTTTGCCCAAAAATAAATGAAATTTGTGCCTTTTTGCCCCAAAATGAGGAGAATTTCTGCCTTTTGCCCCAAAATATGAGGATTTTCAGCATTTTACCTCAAATTAAGGGGAATTTCACCTTTTTGCTCCAAAATACGGATCATTTCTGCCTTTTTGCCCGAAATTAAGTGGAATTTCTGCCTTTTTGTTTCGAGATAAGTGAAATATCTGCAATTTTAGCCAAAAATTAGGGATTTCATTTTTTTGCCCCAAAATAAGCAGAATTTCTGCCATTTTGCCCTGAAATATTTGAAATTTCTGCAATTTTACCCCAAAATAAAAAGAATTTCGGCCTTTTTGCCCCAAAAGAAGGGGAATTTCAGCCTTTTTACCTCAAAATAAGTTGAATTTCTGCCTTTTGTCCCAAAATATGGGGAATTTCTGCCTTTTTGTTCCAAAATAAGGAAAATTTCTTCAATTTTGTACCAATATAAAAAAAAATTTCTGCTTTTTGCCCAGGGAAATTTCTTCATTTTTGCCCCAAAATAAGGGAAATTTCTGCCTTTTTGCCCTGAAATATGTGAAATTTCTGCAATTTTAGCCCAAAATAAGGGGAATTTCTGCATTTTTGCCCCAAAATAATGGGAATTTCTGCCTTTTTGCCCCAAAATAAGAAAAATTTTTGCTTTTTTTCTCTGAAATAAGTGAAATTTCTGCAAATTTGCCCTAAAATAAGGGAAATTTCTGCAATTTTTTCCCATAATAAGAGAAATTTCTGCAATTTTGCCCAAAAATAAGGGGAATTTCTGTTTTTTTGCCCCCAAATAAGGGAAATTTCTGCAATTTTGCTCTAAAATAAGGGGAATTTCTGCCTTTTGCCCCAAAATAATGAGAATTTTTGCCATTTTGCCTCAAAATAATAAAAATTACTGTATTTTTTACCCCAAAATTAGGTGAATTTCTGCAATTTTGCTCCAAAATACGGGGATTTTCTGCCTTTTTCGCCGAAAATAAGGGGAATTTCTGCCATTTTGCTGCGAAATAAGTGAAATTTCTGCAGTTTTACCTCAAAATAAGAGGAATTTCTGCTTTTTTGCCCCAAAATTAGGGAAATTTCTGCAATTTTGCTCCAAAATATGGGGAATTTTTGCCTTTTTGCCCAAAAATAAAGGGAATGTTTTCCTTTTTGCCATAAACAAGGGAAATTTCTTCATTTTTGCCCCAAAATAAGGGGATTTTCCGCCTTTTTGACTTTTCCCCAAAAATAAATGAAATTTCTGTCTTTTTTGCACCAAAATAAGGGGAATTTCTGACATTTTGCCCGAAATTAAAGGGAATTTCAGCCTTTTTACCTCAAAATAAGAGGAATTTCTGCCGTTTTACCCCAAAATATGGGTAATTTCTGCCTTTTTGCCCCAAAATAAGAAAAATTTCTGCAATTTTGTACCAAAATACAAGAAATTTCTGCCTTTTTGCCCCAAAATAAGAAAATTTCTGCATTTTTTCTGAAATAAGTGAAATTTCTGCAATTTTGCCCCAAAATAAAAGGTATTTCTGACTTTATGCTCCCGAAAAAAAAAGATTTTCTGTCTTTTTGCCCCAAAATAAGGAGAATTTCTGCCTTTTTGCCCGAAAATTATGAGAATTTCTCCAATTTTGCTTCAAAATACTGGGAATTTCTGCCTTTTAGCCCCAAAATAAAGGGAATTTCTGCATTTTCCCAAATATTTGGTGAATTTCTGCATTTTATCTCTAAATAAGGGGAATTTCTGCATTTTACCTCAAAATAAGAAGAATTTCTGCCTCTTGCCCCAAAATATGGGGAATTTCTGTCTTTTTGTTCCAAAATAAGGAAAATTTCTTCAATTTTGTACTATAATAAAAAAAAATTTCTGCTTTTTGCCCCAAAATAAGGGAAATTTCTGACTTTTTGCACTACAATAAATGAAATTTCTGCAATTTTGCCCAAAAATAAGGGAAATTTGAGCCTTTTTGCCCCAAAATAAGATTAATTTCTGCCTTTTGCCCCAAAATATGGGTAATTTCTGCCTATTTGCCTGAAAATAAGAAGAATGCATACGTTTTTGCCATAAAAAAGGAAATTTTTTTAATTTTTGCTCCAAAATAAAGGGAATTTCTGCTTTTTTGCCTCTAGATAAGTGGAATTTCTGTCTTTTTCCCCCAAAACAAAGGGAATTTCCGTCTTTTTTGCCCCAAAATAAGGAAAATTTCTGACTTATTACCCTGAAATAAGTGAAATTTCTGCAATTTTGCCCCAATATAAGGGAAATTTCTGCCTTTTTGCCCGCAAATAAGGGGAATTTCAGCCTTTTTACCTCAAAATAAAAGGAATTTCTCAATTTTGGCACAAAATATTAGGAATTTCTGCCTTTTTGCCCCAAATAAAGAAAATTTCTGCCTTCTTTCCCTGAAATAAGTGAAATTTCTGCACTTTTGCCCCAAAATAAGTGACATTTCTGCAATTTTGCCCCAAAATAAGGAAAGTTTTCTGAATTTTGCCCCAAAATAAGTGAAAATTCTGACTTTTGCCCCAAAATAAGGAATATTTCTGCCTTTTTGCCCCACAATTAGGGGAAATTCTGCAATTTTGCTCCAAAATACGAGGAATTTCTGCCTTTTTGCCCGAAAATAAAGGGAATGTATAACTTTTTGCCATAATAAAGGGAAATTTATTCATTTTGCCCCAAAATAAGCGAAATTTCTGCAATTTGCCCCAAAATAAGGGGAAATTCTGCCTTTTGCCCCAAAATTTGGGGAATTTCTGCCTTTTTGCCCGAAAATAAGAAGAATGCAAACTTTTTTGCCATAAAAAAGGAAATTTCTTCATTTTTGCTCCAAAATAAGGAGAACTTTTGCCTTTTTGCCTCTAAATAAGTGGAATTTCTGTTTTTCCCCCAAAACAAAGGGAATTTCTGTCTCTTTTGCCTCAAAATAAGGAAAATTTCTGACTTATTATGCTGAAATAAGTGAAATTTCTCCAAATTTGCCCCAAAATAAGGGAAATTTTTGCCTTTTGCCCTAAAATTTAGGGAATTTGAGAATTTTACCTCAAAATAAGGGAAATTTCTGATTTTTGCACCAAAATATGGAGAATTTCTGCCTTTTTGCCCCATAATAAAGGGAATTTCGGCATTTTTGCACCAATATTAGGGGAATTTCTGCAATTTTTCTCCATAATACGGGTCATTTCTGCCTTTTTGCCCAAAATTAATTGGAATTTCTGGCTTTTTGTCCTGAAATAAGTGAAATTTCTTCAATTATCGCCAAAAATTAGGGATTTCATCTTTTTGCCCCAAAATAAGGGGAATTTCTGCCGTTTTGACCTGGAATATTTGAAATTTCGGCAATTTTACCTCAAACTAAAAAGAATTTCTGCCTTTTTGCCCCAAAATAAGGAGAATTTCAACCTTATTACCTCAAAATAAGGGAAATTTCTGCCTTTTTGCCACAAAATATAAGGAATTTCTGCCTTTTTGCCCCAAAATAAGGAAATTTTTTGCAGTTTTGCCCCAAAATAAGGAGAATTTCTTCCTTTTTGCCCAAAATAAAGGAAATTTCAGACTTTTTACCTGAAAATAAGAGAAATTTCTGCAATTTTGCCCCAAATAAAAGAAATTTCTGCAATTTTGCACCAAAATAAGATAAATTCCTGCAATTTTGCCCCAAAATAAAGAAAATTTCTTGAATTTTGCCCCAAAATAAAAGGAATTTCTGATTTTTGCCCCAAAATAGAGGGAATTTCTGCCTTTTGCCCCAAAATTAGGGGAATTTCTGCAATTTTGCTCCAAAATATTGGGAATTTCTGCCTTTTTGCTTGAAAATACAGGGAATGTTTACCTTTTTGCCATTAAAAAGGGAAATTTCTTCATTTTTGCCCCAAAATAAGGGGATTTTCCACCTTCTTGATTCAAAATAAGTGCAATTTGTGCCTTTTCCCTAAAAACAAACAAAATTTCTGTCTTTTTGCACCAAAATAAGGGGAATTTCTGACTTTTTGCCCGAAAATAAGGGGAATTTCAGCCTTTTTACCTCAAAATAAGGGGAATTTCTGCCTTTTTGCCCCAAAGTATGGGGAATTTCTGCCTTTTTGCCCCAAAATAAGAAAACTTTCTGCAATTTTGTACCAAAATAAAAGAAATTTCTGTCTTTATGCCCCAAAATAAAAAAATTTCTGCCTTTTTTCTGAAATAAGTGAAATTTCTGCAATTTTGCCCCAAAATAAGGGAAATTTCTGCAATATTGCCCCAATGTAAAGGAAATTTCCGCAATTTTGCCCCAAAATAAGAAAAATTTCTGACTTTATGCTCCCGAAAAAAGGAGATTTTCTGTCTTTTTGCCCCCAAAATAAGAATTTCTGCCTTTTTGCCTGAAAATTATGAGAATTTTTGCAATTTTGCTTCAAAATACGGTTAATTTCTTCCTTTTAGCCCCAAAATAAAGGGAATTTCTGCATTTTCCACCAATATATGGGGAATTTCTGCATTTTACCTCTAAATAAGGGGAATTTCTGCATTTTACCTCAAAATAAGAAGAATTACTGCCTTTTGCCCCAAAATATGTGGAATTTCTGCCTTTTTGTTCCAAAATAAGAAAAATTTCTTCAATTTTGTACCATAATAAAAGAAATTTCTGCTTTTTGCCCCAAAATAAGTGGAATTTCAGACTTTTTGCCCTGAAATAAATGAAATTTCTGCAATTTTGCCCAAAAATAAGTTAAATTTGTGCCCTTTTGCCCCAAAATAATGGGAATTTCTGCCTTTTGCCCCAAAAAATGAGGAATTTCTGCCTTTTTGCCTGAAAATAAGATGAATGCATAACTTTTTGCCATAAAAAAGGGAAATTTCTTCATTTTTGCTCCAAAATAAAGAAAATTTCTGCTTCTTTGCCTCTAAATAAGTGGAATTTCTATCTTTTTCCCCCAAAACAAAGGGAATTTCTGTATTTTTTGCCCCAAAATAAGGAAAATTTCTGGCTTATTACCTTGAAATAAGTGAAATTTCTGCAATTTTGCCCCAATATAAGGGAAATTTCTACCTTTTTGCCCCCAAATAAGGGGAATTTCAGCCTTTTTACCTCAAAATATAGGGAATTTCTAAATTTTGTACCAAAATAAAAGAAATTTCTGCCTTTTTGCCCTAAAATAAGAGAAATTTCTGCCTTTTTTCCCTGAAATAAGTGAAATTTCTGCAATTTTGTTTCAAAATAAGTGAAATTTCTGCAATTTTGCCCCAAAATAAGGGAAATTTCTGGAATTTTGCCCCAAAATAAGTGGAATTTCTGAGTTTTGCCCCAAAATATAGAGAATTTCTTCCTTTTTGCCCCACAATTAGTGAAATTTCTGCAATTTTGCCTTAAATAAGGGAAATTTCTGCAATTTTTCTCCATAATAAGTGAAATTTCTGCAAATTTGCCCCAAAATAAGGGAAATTTCTGCCTTTTGTCCCAAAATATGGGGAATTTCAGCATTTTACCTCAAAATAAGGGAAATTTCTGATTTTTGCACCAAAATATGGAGAATTTCTGCCTTTTTACCCCAAAATAAAGGGAATTTCTGCATTTTTGCACCAATATTAGGGGAATTTCTGCAATTTTGCTCTAAAATACGGGTCATTTCTTCTTTTTTGCCCGAAATTAATTGGAATTTCTGCCTTTTTGTCCCGAAATAACTGAAATTTCTTAAATTTTAGCCAAAAATTAGGAATTTCATTTTTTTGCCCCAAAATAAGGGGAATTTCTGCCTTTTTGCCTGAAAATAAGGGGAATGCATACCTTTTTGCCATAAAAAATGGACATTTCTTCATTTTTGCTCCAAAATAACGAAATTTCTTCCTTTTTGCCTCTAAATAAGTGGAATTTCTGTCTTTTTTCCCAAAACAAAGAGAATTTCTCTCTTTTTTGCCCCAAAATAGAGAAAATTTCTGCAATTTTTTCCCTGAAATAAGTGATATTTCTGCACTTTGGCCCCAACATAAGGGAAATTTTTGCCTTTTTGCCCCCAAATAAGGGGAATTCCAGCCTTTTTACCTCAAAATAAGGGGAATTTCTGCATTTTTGCCACAAAATATTAGGAATTTCTGCCTTTTTGCCCCAAAATAAGAAAAATTTCTGCCTATTTTCCCTGAAATGATTGAAATTTCTGCAATTTTTCTCCAAAATAAGTGAAATTTCTGCCTTTTTGCCCCCAAATATGGGGAATTTTAGACTTTTTGGCCCAAATAAGGGGAATTTCAAAATTATTACCTCTAAATAAGAAAAATTTCTCCCTTTTTGCAACAAAATATACCGAATTTCTGACTTTTTGACCTAAAATAAGAAAAATTACTGCAATTTTGCCCCAAATAAGGAGAATTTCTCCCTATTTGCCCCAAAATAAATTAAATATCATCCTTTTTACCTTAAAAGAAGTGAAATTTCTGGAATTTGGCCCCAAATAAGGAAAATTTCTGAAATTTTGCCCCAAAATAAGGTAAATTACTGCAATTTTGCCCCAAAATATAGAAAATTTCTGGAATTTTGCCCCAAAATAAGGGGAATTTCTGATTTTTGCCCCAAAATAAAGGGAATTTCTACCTTTGCCCCAATATTAGGGGAATTTCTGCAATTTTGCTCCAAAATACGGGGGATTTCTTCCTTTTTGACCGAAAATAAGGGGAATGCTTACCTTTTTGCCATAAAAAAGTGAAATTTTTTCATTTTTGCTCCAAAAAAGGGGAATTTCTGCCTTTTTGCCTCTAAATAAGTGGAATTTCTTTTTTTTCCCCCAAAACAAAAGGAATTTTTGTCTCTTTTGCCCCAAAATAAGGAAAATTTCTGACTTATTACCCTGAAATAAGTGAAATTTCTGCAATTTTGACCAAAAATAAGGGAAATTTCTGCCTTTTTGTACCCAAATAAGGGGAATTTCAGCCTTTTTACCTCAAAATAAGGGAAATTTCTGCGTTTTTGCCACAAAATATTATGAATTTCTGCCTTTTTGCCCCAAAATAAGGAAAATATCTGCATTTTTCCCTGAAATAAGTGAAATTTCTGCAATTTTGCTCCAAAATAAGTGGAATTTCTGAGTTTTGCCCCAAAATAAGGAGAATTTCTGTCTTTTTGCCCCAACATATAGGGAATTTCTGCCTTTTTGCCCCACAAATAGGGGAATTTCTGCAATTTTGCACCAAAATACGGGGAATTTCTGCCCTTTTCCCCGAAAATAAGGGGAATGCATACCTTTTTGCCATATAAAATAGAAAGTTCTTCATTTTTGCCCCAAAATAAGGAGAATTTCTGCCTTTTTACCTCTAAATATGTGGAATTTCTGTCTTTTTCCCCCAAAACAAAGGGAATTTATGTCACTTTTGCCCCAAAATAAGGGGAATTTCTGACTTATTACCCTGAAATAAGTAAAATTTCTGCAATTTTGTCCCAAAATAAGGGAAATTTCTGCCTTTTTGCCCCCAAATAAGGGGAATTTCAGCCTTTTTACCTCAAAATAAGGGGAATTTCTGCATTTTTTCCACAAAATTTACAGAATTTCTGCTTCTTGCCCCATAATAAAGAAAATTTCTGCAATTTTGCCCCAAAATAAAAGGAATTTCTCCTTTTTTGCTCCAAAATAAAGGAAATTTCAGCCTTTTTAACTGAAAATAAGTGAAATTACTGCAATTTTGCTCCAAAACACGGGGAATTTCTGCTTTTTTGCCCGAAAATAAGGGGAATGCATACCTTTTTGCCATAAAAAAGTGAAATTTCTTCATTTTTGCTCCAAAATGAGTGGAATTTCTGCATTTTGTGCCTCTAAATAAGTGGAATTTCTGTCATTTTCCCCCAAAACAAAGGGAATTTCTGACCTTTTTGCCCCCAAATAATGGGAATTTCTGACTTATTACTCTGAAATAAGTGAAATTTCTGAAATTTTGCCCCAAAATAAGGTGAATTTCTGCCTTTTTGCCACCAAATAAAGGGAATTTCAGCCTTTTTACCTCAAAATAAGGGGAATTTCTGCATTTTTGCCACAAAATATTAGGAATTTCTGCTTTTTGCCAGAAAATAAGTAAAATTTCTGCTTTTTTCCCTGAAATAAGTGAAATTTCTGCAATTTTGCCCCCAAATAAGTGGAATTTCTGAGTTTTGCCCTAAAATAAGGATTATTTCTGTCTTTTTGCCCCAACATATAGGAAATTTTTGCTTTTTTGCCCCACAATTAGGGGAATTTCTGCAATTTTGCTCCAAAATACGGGGAATTTCTGCCTTTTTGCCCTACAATTAGGGGAATTTCTGCAATTTTGCTCCAAAATGCAGGGAATTTCTGCCTTTTTTTCTGAAAATAAGGGAAATGCATACCATTTTGCCACAGAAAAGGGAAATTTCTTCATTTTTGCTCCAAAATAAGGGGAATTTCTGCCTTTTTGCCTCTAAATAAGTGGAATTTCTGTCTTTTTTCACAAAACAAAGAGAATTTCTGTCTTTTTTGCCCCAAAATAAGGAAAATTTCTGACTTATTACCCTGAAATAAGTGAAATTTCTGCAATTTTGCCCCAAAATAAGGTGAATTTCTGCATTTTGCCCCAAAATAATGGGAATTTCTGCCTTTTTGCCCCAAAATAAGAAAAATTTTTGACTTTTTTCTCTGAAATAAGTGAAATTTCTGCAATTTTGCCCTAAAATAAGGGAAATTTCTGGAATTTTGCCCCAAAATAAGTGCAATTTCTGAGTTTTGCCCCAAAATAAAAAGAATTTCTGCCTTCTTGCCCCACAATTAGGGGAATTTCTGCAATTGTGCTTTAAAATACGGGGAATTTCTGCTTTTTGCCCGAAAATAAGTGGAATGCATAACTTTTTGCCATAAAAAAGGGAAATTTCTTCATTTTTGCCCCAAATTAAGAAAAATTTCTGCCTTTTTGCCCTGAAATATGAAAAATTTCTGCAATTTTAGCCCAAAATAAGGTGAATTTCTGCCTTTTTGCCCCAAAATAATGGGAATTTCTGCCTTTTTACCCCAAAATAAGAAAAATTTTTGCCTTTTTTCTCTGAAATAAGTGAAATTTCTGCAATTTTGCCCTAAAATAAAGAAAATTTCTGCAATTTTTCCTTATAATAAGGAAAATTTCTGAAATTATTTCCCAAAATAAGGGGAATTTCTGTTTTTTTCCCCAAAACAAAGGGAATTTCTGTCTTTTTTGCCCCAAAATGAAGGGAATTTCTTCCCTTTTGCCCCAAAATAAAGGAAATTTCAGCATTTTTAAATGAAAATAAGTGAAATTTCTGCAATTTTGCCCCAAATAAGAGAAATTTCTGCAATTTAGCCCCAAAATAAGATAAATTCCTGCAATTTTGCCCCAAAAAAAAAGAAATTTCTGGAATTTTGCCTCAAAATAAAGGGAATTTCTGATTTTTACTGCAAAATAAAGGGAATTTCTGCCTTTTCCCCAAAAATTAGGGGAATTACTGCAATTTTGCTCCAAAATACAAGGAATTTCTGCCCTTTTGCCTGAAAATAATGGGAATGCATAGTTTTTTGCCAAAAAAAAAGGGAAATTTTTTCATTTTTGCTCCAAAATAAGGGGAATTTCTGCATTTTTGCCTCTAAATAAGAGGAATTTCTGTCTTTTTCCCCCAAAACAAAGGGAATTTCTGTCTTTTTTGCCCCAAAATAAGGGCAATTTCTGACTTATTACCTTGAAATAAATGAAATTTCTGCAATTTTGCCCCAAAATAAAGGAAATTTCTGCAATTTTTCACCAATGTAAAGGAAATTTCTGCAATTTTGCCCCAAAATAAGGGGAATTTCTGACTGTTTGCTGCCGAAAAAAGGAGATTTTCTGTCTTTTTGTCGCAATATAAGGAGAATTTCTGCCTTTTTGCCTGAAAATTATGAGAATTTCTGCAATTTTGCTTCATAATACGGGGAATTTCTGCTTTTTATCCCGAAAGTAAGAGGAATGTATACCTTTTGAAACAAAAAAGGGAAATTTCTTCATTTTTGCCCCAAAATAAGAGGAATTTCTGCCTTTTTACCTCTAAATAAGAGAAATTTCTGCCTTTTTACCCAAAAATAAACGGAATTTCTGTCTTTTTGCCCCAAAATAAGGGAAATTTCTGCCTTTTTACCCCAAAATAAGAAAAATTTTTGCCTTTTTTCTCTGAAATAAGTGAAATTTCTGCAATTTTGCCCTAAAATAAAGAAAATTTCTGCAATTTTTCCTTATAATAAGGAAAATTTCTGAAATTATTTCCCAAAATAAGGGGAATTTCTGTTTTTTTCCCCAAAACAAAGGGAATTTCTGTCTTTTTTGCCCCAAAATGAAGGGAATTTCTTCCCTTTTGCCCCAAAATAAAGGAAATTTCAGCATTTTTAAATGAAAATAAGTGAAATTTCTGCAATTTTGCCCCAAATAAGAGAAATTTCTGCAATTTAGCCCCAAAATAAGATAAATTCCTGCAATTTTGCCCCAAAAAAAAAGAAATTTCTGGAATTTTGCCTCAAAATAAAGGGAATTTCTGATTTTTACTGCAAAATAAAGGGAATTTCTGCCTTTTCCCCAAAAATTAGGGGAATTACTGCAATTTTGCTCCAAAATACAAGGAATTTCTGCCCTTTTGCCTGAAAATAATGGGAATGCATAGTTTTTTGCCAAAAAAAAAGGGAAATTTTTTCATTTTTGCTCCAAAATAAGGGGAATTTCTGCATTTTTGCCTCTAAATAAGAGGAATTTCTGTCTTTTTCCCCCAAAACAAAGGGAATTTCTGTCTTTTTTGCCCCAAAATAAGGGCAATTTCTGACTTATTACCTTGAAATAAATGAAATTTCTGCAATTTTGCCCCAAAATAAAGGAAATTTCTGCAATTTTTCACCAATGTAAAGGAAATTTCTGCAATTTTGCCCCAAAATAAGGGGAATTTCTGACTGTTTGCTGCCGAAAAAAGGAGATTTTCTGTCTTTTTGTCGCAATATAAGGAGAATTTCTGCCTTTTTGCCTGAAAATTATGAGAATTTCTGCAATTTTGCTTCATAATACGGGGAATTTCTGCTTTTTATCCCGAAAGTAAGAGGAATGTATACCTTTTGAAACAAAAAAGGGAAATTTCTTCATTTTTGCCCCAAAATAAGAGGAATTTCTGCCTTTTTACCTCTAAATAAGAGAAATTTCTGCCTTTTTACCCAAAAATAAACGGAATTTCTGTCTTTTTGCCCCAAAATAAGGGAAATTTCTGCCTTTTTGCCCTCAAATAAAAGGAATTTCAGCCTTTTTACCTCAAAATAAGGGGAATTTCTGCATTTTTGCCCCAAAATAAGGATAATTTCTGCATTTTTACCCTGAAATAAGTGACATTTCTTCAATTTTGCCCCAAAATAAGTGAAATTTCTGCAATTTTGCTCCAAAATAAGGGAAATTTCTGGAATTTTGCCTCAAAATAAGTGGAATTTTTGAGTTTTGCCCCAAAATAAGGAGAATATCTGTCTTATTTCCCCACCATATAGGGAATTTCTGCCTTTTTGCCCCACAATTAGGGAAATTTCTGCAATTTTGCTCCAAAATACAGGGAATTTCTGCCTTTTTGCCTGAAAATAATGGGAATGCATACCTTTTTGCCATAAAAAAAGGGAAATTTCTTCATTTTTGCTCCAAAATAAGGGGAATTTCTGCCTTTTTGCCTCTAAATAAGTGGAATTTCTGTCTTTTCCCCCCAAAAGAAAGGAAATTTCTGTCTTTTTTGCCCCAAAATAAGGGAAATTTCTGATTTTTGCCCCAAAATAAAGGGAATTTCTGCCTTTTGCCCCAAAATTAGGGGAATTTCTGCAATTTTGCTCCAAAATATGGGGAATTTCTGCCTTTTTCCCTGAAAATAATGGGAATGCATACTTTTTTACCATAAAAAAAGAAATTTCTTCATTTTTGCTCCAAAATAAGGGGAATTTCTGCCTTTTTGCCTCTAAATAAGTGGAATTTCTGTCTTTTTCCCCCAAAACAAATGGAATTTCTCTCTTTTTTGCCCTAAAATAAGGAGAATTTCTGACTTATAAGTGAAATTTCTGCAATTTTTCACCAAAATAAGGGAAATTTCTGCAATTTTGCCCCAAAATAAGGGAAATTTCTGACTGTTTTCTCCCGAAAAAAGAAGATTTTCTGTCTTTTTGCCCCAAAATAAGGATAATTTCTGCCTTTTTGCCCGAAAATTATGAGAATTTCTGCAATTTTGCTTCAAAATATGGGGAATTTCTGCTTTTTATCCCGAAAGTAAAAGGAATGTATACCTTTTGCCACAAAAAACGGAAATTTCTTCATTTTTGCCCTAAAATAAGAGGAATTTCTGCCTTTTTACCTCAAAATAGGAGAAATTTTAGCCTTTTTACCCAAAAATAAACGGAATTTCTGTTTTTTTGCCCCAAAATAAAAGGAATTTTTAAATTATGCCCTGAAATAAGTGAAATTTCTGAAATTTTGCCCCAAAATAAGGTGAATTTCTGCCTTTTTGCCACCAAATAAAGGGAATTTCAGCCTTTTTACCTCAAAATAAGGGGAATTTCTGCATTTTTGCCACAAAATATTAGGAATTTCGGCTTTTTGCCAGAAAATAAGTAAAATTTCTGCTTTTTTCCCTGAAATAAGTGAAATTTCTGCAATTTTGCCCCCAAATAAGTGGAATTTCTGAGTTTTGCCCTAAAATAAGGATTATTTCTGTCTTTTTGCCCCAACATATAGGAAATTTTTGCTTTTTTGCCCCACAATTAGGGGAATTTCTGCAATTTTGCTCCAAAATACGGGGAATTTCTGCCTTTTTGCCCTACAATTAGGGGAATTTCTGCAATTTTGCTCCAAAATGCAGGGAATTTCTGCCTTTTTTTCTGAAAATAAGGGAAATGCATACCATTTTGCCACAGAAAAGGGAAATTTCTTCATTTTTGCTCCAAAATAAGGGGAATTTCTGCCTTTTTGCCTCTAAATAAGTGGAATTTCTGTCTTTTTTCACAAAACAAAGAGAATTTCTGTCTTTTTTGCCCCAAAATAAGGAAAATTTCTGACTTATTACCCTGAAATAAGTGAAATTTCTGCAATTTTGCCCCAAAATAAGGTGAATTTCTGCATTTTGCCCCAAAATAATGGGAATTTCTGCCTTTTTGCCCCAAAATAAGAAAAATTTTTGACTTTTTTCTCTGAAATAAGTGAAATTTCTGCAATTTTGCCCTAAAATAAGGGAAATTTCTGGAATTTTGCCCCAAAATAAGTGCAATTTCTGAGTTTTGCCCCAAAATAAAAAGAATTTCTGCCTTCTTGCCCCACAATTAGGGGAATTTCTGCAATTGTGCTTTAAAATACGGGGAATTTCTGCTTTTTGCCCGAAAATAAGTGGAATGCATAACTTTTTGCCATAAAAAAGGGAAATTTCTTCATTTTTGCCCCAAATTAAGAAAAATTTCTGCCTTTTTGCCCTGAAATATGAAAAATTTCTGCAATTTTAGCCCAAAATAAGGTGAATTTCTGCCTTTTTGCCCCAAAATAATGGGAATTTCTGCCTTTTTACCCCAAAATAAGAAAAATTTTTGCCTTTTTTCTCTGAAATAAGTGAAATTTCTGCAATTTTGCCCTAAAATAAAGAAAATTTCTGCAATTTTTCCTTATAATAAGGAAAATTTCTGAAATTATTTCCCAAAATAAGGGGAATTTCTGTTTTTTTCCCCAAAACAAAGGGAATTTCTGTCTTTTTTGCCCCAAAATGAAGGGAATTTCTTCCCTTTTGCCCCAAAATAAAGGAAATTTCAGCATTTTTAAATGAAAATAAGTGAAATTTCTGCAATTTTGCCCCAAATAAGAGAAATTTCTGCAATTTAGCCCCAAAATAAGATAAATTCCTGCAATTTTGCCCCCAAAAAAAAAGAAATTTCTGGAATTTTGCCTCAAAATAAAGGGAATTTCTGATTTTTACTGCAAAATAAAGGGAATTTCTGCCTTTTCCCCAAAAATTAGGGGAATTACTGCAACTTTGCTCCAAAATACAAGGAATTTCTGCCCTTTTGCCTGAAAATAATGGGAATGCATAGTTTTTTGCCAAAAAAAAAGGGAAATTTTTTCATTTTTGCTCCAAAATAAGGGGAATTTCTGCATTTTTGCCTCTAAATAAGAGGAATTTCTGTCTTTTTCCCCCAAAACAAAGGGAATTTCTGTCTTTTTTGCCCCAAAATAAGGGCAATTTCTGACTTATTACCTTGAAATAAATGAAATTTCTGCAATTTTGCCCCAAAATAAAGGAAATTTCTGCAATTTTTCACCAATGTAAAGGAAATTTCTGCAATTTTGCCCCAAAATAAGGGGAATTTCTGACTGTTTGCTGCCGAAAAAAGGAGATTTTCTGTCTTTTTGTCGCAATATAAGGAGAATTTCTGCCTTTTTGCCTGAAAATTATGAGAATTTCTGCAATTTTGCTTCATAATACGGGGAATTTCTGCTTTTTATCCCGAAAGTAAGAGGAATGTATACCTTTTGAAACAAAAAAGGGAAATTTCTGCCTTTTTGCCCCCAAATAAAGGGAATTTCAGCCTTTCTACCTCAAAATAAGGGGAATTTCTGCATTTTTGCCACAAAATATTAGGAATTTCTGCTTTTTGCCAGAAAATAAGTAAAATTTCTGCTTTTTTCCCTGAAATAAGTGAAATTTCTGCAATTTTGCCCCAAAATAAGTGGAATTTCTGAGTTTTGCCCTAAAATAAGGATTATTTCTGTCTTTTTGCCCCAACATATAGGAAATTTTTGCCTTTTTGCCCCACAAATAGAGGAATTTCTGCAATTTTGCACCAAAATACGGGAAATTTCTGCCTTTTTGCCCCACAATTAGGGGAATTTCTGCAATTTTGCTCCAAAATGCAGGGAATTTCTGCCTTTTTTCCTGAAAATAAGGGAAATGCATACCAATTTGGCATAGAAAAGGGAAATTCTTCATTTTTGCTCCAAAATAAGGGGAATTTCTGCCTTTTTGCCTCTAAATAAGTGGAATTTCTGTCTTTTTTCACAAAACAAAGAGAATTTCTGTCTTTTTTGCCCCAAAATAAGGAAAATTTATGACTTATTACCCTGAAATAAGTGAAATTTCTGCAATTTTGCCCCAAAATAAGGAAAATTTCTGCCTTTTTGCCCTGAAATATATGAAATTTCTGCAATTTTACCCCAAAATAAGGTGAATTTCTGCATTTTGCCCCAAAATAATGGGAATTTCTGCCATTTTGCCCCAAAATAAGAAAAAACTTTTGCTTTTTTAATCTGAAATAAGTGAAATTTCTGCAATTTTGCTTTAAAATAAAGAAAATTTCTGCAATTTTTCCTTATAATAAGGAAAATTTCTGAATTTTTTTCCCAAAATAAGGGGAAATTCTGTTTTTTTACCACAAAACAAAGGGAATTTCTGTCTTTTTTGCCCCAAAATAAAGGGAATTTCTTCCCTTTTGCCCCAAAATAAAGGAAATTTCAGCCTTTTTAAATGAAAATAAGTGAAATTTCTGCAATTTTGCCCCAAATAAGAGAAATTTCTGCAATTTAGCCCCAAAATAAGATAAATTCCTGCAATTTTGCCCCCAAAAAAAAAATTTCTGGAATTTTGCCTCAAAATAAAGGGAATTTCTGATTTTTACTCCAAAATAAAGGGAATTTCTGCCTTTTCCCCAAAAATTAGGGGAATTACTGCAATTTTGCTCCAAAATACAAGGAATTTTTGCCTTTTTGCCTGAAAATAATGGGAATGCATAGTTTTTTGCCAAAAAAAGGGAAATTTTTTCATTTTTGCTCCAAAATAAGGGGAATTTCTGCCTTTTTGCCTCTAAATAAGAGGAATTTCTGTCTTTTCCCCCAAAACAAAGGGAATTTCTGTCTTTTTTGCCCCAAAATAAGGGCAATTTCTGACTTATTACCTTGAAATAAATGAAATTTCTGCAATTTTGCCCCAAAATAAAGGAAATTTCTGCAATTTTTCACCAATGTAAAGGAAATTTCTGCAATTTTGCCCCAAATAAGGGGAATTTCTGACTGTTTGCTGCCGAAAAAAAGGAGATTTTCTGTCTTTTTGTCGCAAAATAAGGAGAATTTCTGCCTTTTTGCCCGAAAATTATGAGAATTTCTGCAATTTTGCTTCATAATACAGGGAATTTCTGCTTTTTATCCCGAAAGTAAGGGGAATGTATACCTTTTGCAACAAAAAAGGGAAATTTCTTCATTTTTGCCCCAAAATAAGAGGAATTTCTGCCTTTTGACCTCTAAATAAGAGAAATTTCTGCCTTTTTACCCAAAAATAAACGGAATTTCTGTCTTTTTGACCCAAAATAAAAGAAATTTTTAAATTATGCTCTGAAATATGTGAAATTTCTGCAATTTTGCCTCAAAATAAAAGAAATTTCTGCCTTTTTGCCACAAAATAAGGGGAATTTCTGTCTTTTTGCCCCAAAATAAGGGAAATTTCTGCCTTTTTGCCGTCTTATAAAAGGAATTTCAGCCTTTTTACCTCAAAATAAGGGGAATTTCTGCATTTTTGCCCCAAAATAAAAATAATTTCTGCTTTTTTACCCTGAAATAAGTGACATTTCTTCAATTTTGCCCCAAAATAAGTGAAATTTCTACAATTTTGCTCCAAAATAAAGGAAATTTCTGGAATTTTGCCTCAAAATAAGTGGAATTTTTGAGATTTGCCCCAAAATCTCAAGGAGAATATCTGTCTTATTTCCTCACCATATAGGGAATTTCTGCCTTTTTGCCCCACAATTAGGGAAATTTCTGCAATTTTGCTCCAAAATACAGGGAATTTCTGCCTTTTTGCCTGAAAATAATGGGAATGCATACCTTTTTGCCATAAAAAAAGGGAAATTTCTTCATTTTTGCTCCAAAATAAGGGGAATTTCTGCCTTTTTGCCTCTAAATAAGTGGAATTTCTGTCTTTTCCCCCCAAAAGAGAGGAAATTTCTGTATTTTTGCCCCAAAATAAGGGGAATTTTTGACTTATTACCCTGAAATAAGTGAAATTTCTGGAATTTTGCCCCAAAATAAAGGGAATTTCTGCCTTTTGCCCAAATATTAGGGGAATTTCTGCAATTTTGCTCCAAAATATGGGGAATTTCTGCCTTTTTGCCTGAAAATAATGGGAATGCATACCATTTTACCATAAAAAAAGAAATTTCTTCATTTTTGCTCCAAAATAAGGGGAATTTCTGCCTTTTTGCCTCTAAATAAGTGGAATTTCTGTCTTTTTCCCCCAAAACAAATGGAATTTCTCTCTATTTTGCCCTAAAATAAGGGGAATTTCTGACTTATTACCCTGAAATAAGTGAAATTTCTGCAATTTTTCACCAAAATAAGGGAAATTTCTGCAATTTTGCCCCAAAATAAGGGGAATTTCTGACTGTTTTCTCCCAAAAAAAGAAGATTTTCTGTCTTTTTGCCCCAAAATAAAGAGAATTTCTGCCTTTTTGCCCGAAAATTATGAGAATTTCTGCAATTTTGCTTCAAAATACGGGGAATTTCTGCTTTTTATCCCGAAAGTAAAAGGAATGTATACCTTTTGCCACAAAAAAGGGAAATTTCTTCATTTTTGCCCTAAAATAAGAGGAATTTCTGCCTTTTATCCTCAAAATAGGAGAAATTTTAGCCTTTTTACCAAAAATAAACGGAATTTCTGTTTTTTTGCCCCAAAATAAAAGGAATTTTTAAATTATGCCCTGAAATAAGTGAAATTTCTGCAATTTTGCCCCCAAATAAGGGAAATTTCTGCCTTTTTGCACCAAAATAATGGGAATTTCTGCATTTTTTCCCCAAAATAAGTGAAATTTCTGCAATTTTGCTCCAAAATAAGGGAAATTTCTGAAATTTTGCCCCCAAATTAGTGGAATTTCTGAGTTTTGCCCCAAAATAAGGAGAATTTCTGTTTTTTGCCCCACCATATAGGGAATTTCTGCATTTTTGCCCCACAATTAGGGCAATTTCTGCAATTTTGCTCCAAAATATGGGAATTTCTGCCTTTTTGCCCGAAAATAAGGGGAATGCATAACTTTTTGCCATAAAAAAGGGAAATTTCTTAATTTCTGCTCCTAAATAAGGGGAATTTCTGCCTTTTTTCCTCTAAATAAGTGGAATTTCTTCAATTTTCCCCCAAAACAAAGGGATTTTCTGTTTTTTTGCCCCAAAATAAAAGGAATTTCTGACTTATTACCCTGAAATAAGTGAAATTTCTGCAATTTTGCCCCCCAAAAAGGGAAATTTCTGCCTTTTTGCCCTGAAATATGTGAAATTTCTGCAATTTTACTCCAAAATAAGGTGAATTTCTGCCTTTTTGCCCCAAAATAATGGGAATTTCTGCCTTTTTTCCCCAAAATAAGAAAAATTTTTGCTTTATTTCTCTGAAATAAGTGAAATTTCTGCAATTTTTCCCTAAAATAAAGGAAATTTCTGCATTTTTTTTCCCATAATAAAGGAAATTTCTGCAATTTTGCCCCAAAATAAGGGGAATTTCTCACTTTTTGCCCCAAAACAAAGGAAATTTCAGCCTTTTTACCTGAAAATAAGTGAAATTTCTGAAATTTTGCCCCAAATAAGGGAAATTTCTGCAATTTTGCCCCAACATAAGGTAAATTCCTGCAATTTTGCCCCAAAATAAAGGAAATTTCTTAAATTTTGCCCCAAAATAAGGGGAATTTCTGATATTTGCCCCAAAATAAAGGAATTTCTGCCTTTTGCTGCCAAATTAGGGGAATTTCTGCAATTTTGCTCCAAAATACGGGGAATTTCTGCCTTTTTGCCTGAAAATAATGGGGATGCATACCTTTTTGCCATAAAAAGGGAAATTTTTTCATTTTTGCTCTAAAATAAGGAGAATTTATTCCTTTTTGCCTCTAAATAAGTGGAATTTCTGTCTTTTTTCCCCAAAACAAAGAGAATTTCTGTCTTTTTTGCCCCAAAATAAAAGAAATTTTTGCAATTTTGCACCAATGTAAAGGAAATTTCTGAATTTTTTCCCAGAATAAGGGGAATTTCTGACTATTTGCTGCCGAAAAAAGGAGATTTTCTGTCTTTTTGCCCCAAAATAAACAGAATTTCTGCCTTTTTGCCTGAAAATTATGAGAATTTCTGCAATTTTGCTTCAAAATACGGGGAATTTCTGCTTTTTATCCCGAAAGTAAGGGGAATGTATACCTTTTGCCACAAAAAAGGGAAATTTCTTCATTTTTGCCCCAGAATAAGAGAATTTTGCGTTTTTACTTAAAAATAAGTGAAATTTCTTCCTTTTTACCCAAAAATAAATGGAATTTCTGTCTTTTTGCCCCAAAATAAAAGGAATTTTTGAATTATGCCCTGAAATAATTGATATTTCTGCAATTTTGCCCCAAAATAAAAGAAATTTCTTACTTTTTGCCACAAAATAAGGGGAATTTCTATATTTTTGCCCCAAAATAATGGAAATTTATGCCTTTTTGCCCTTAAATAAGGGGAATTTCAGCGTTTTTACCTAAAAATAAGGGGAATTTCAGCATTTTTGCCACAAAATATTAAGAATTTCTGCATTTTTGCCCTAAAATAAGGAAAATTTCTCCCCTTTTTCCCTGAAATAAGTGAAATTTCTGCAATTTTGCCACAAAATAAGGGAAATTTCTGCAATTTTGCCCCAAAATAAGGGAAATTTCTGCCTTTTTGCCCTGAAATATATGAAATTTTTTCAACTTTACCCCAAAATAAGGTGAATTTCTGCCTTTTTGGCCCAAAATAATGGGAATTTCTGCCTTTTTGCCCCAAAATAAGAAAAATTTTTGCTTTTTTTCTCTGAAATAAGTGAAATTTCTGTAATTTTGCCCCAAAATAAAGGAAATTTCTGCAATTTTGCCCCAAAATAAGGGAAATTTCTGGAATTTTGCCCCAAAATAAGTGGAATTTCTGAGTTTTGCCCCAAAATAAGGAGAATTTCTCTTTTTTTGCCCCAACATATAGGGAATTTCTGCCTTTTTGCCCCACAATTAGGGGAATTTCTGCAATTTTGCTATAAAATACGGGGAATTTCTGTCTTAATGCCCAAAAATAATTGGAATGCATAACTTTTTGCCATAAAAAAAAATTTCTTCATTTGTGCTCCAAAATAAGGGGAATTTCTGCCTTTTTGCCTCTAAATAAGTGGAATTTGTGTCTTTTTCCCCCAAAACAAAGAGAATTTCTGTCTTTTTGCCCCAAAATAAAGGGACTTTCTTACTTATTACCTTAAAATAATTAAAATTTCTGCAATTTTGCCCCAAAATAAGGGAAATTTCTGCATTTTTGCCCTAAAATATGTAAAATTTCTTCAATTTTACCCCAAAATAAGGTGAATTTCTGCCTTTTTGCACCAAAATAATAATAATTTCTGCATTTTTGCCCCAAAATAAGAAAAATTTTTGCTTTTTTTTTGAAATAAGTAAAATTTTTGCAATTTTGCCCTAAAATAAGGGAAATTTTTCCACATAATATGGGAAATGTCTGCAATTTTGCCCCAAAATAAAGGGAATTTCTCGTTTTTGCCCCAAAATAAATGAAATTTCAGCCTTTTTACCTGAAAATAAGTGAAATTTCTGCAATTTTGCCCCAAATAAGGGGAATTTCTGGTTTTTGCCCCAAATTAAAGGGATTTTCTGCCTTTTGCTCCAAAATTAGGGGAATTTCTGCAATTTTGCTCCAAAATACGGGGAATTTCTGCCTTTTTGCCTGAAAATAATGGGAATGCATACCTTTTTGCCATAAAAAGGGAAATTTCTTCATTTTTGCTCCAAAATAAGGGGAATTTCTGCCTTTTTGCCTCTAAATAAGTGGAATTTCTGTCTTTTTCCCCCAAAACAAAGGGAATTTCTGTCTTTTTTGCCCCAAAATAAGGGGAATTTCTGACTTATTACCCTGAAATAAGTGAAATTTCTGCAATTTTTCCCAATAATAAGGGGAATTTCAGACTGTTTGCTCCCGAAAAAAGAAGATTTTCTTTCTTTTTGCCCCAAAATAAGGGGAATTTCTGCCTTTTTGCCCGAAAATTATGAGAATTTCTGCAATTTTGCTTCAAAATACGGGGAATTTTTGCTTTTTATCCCGAAAGTAAAAGGAATGTATACCTTTGCCACAAAAAAGGGACATTTCTTCATTTTTGCCCTAAAATAAGAGGAATTTTTGCCTTTTTACCTCAAAATAAGAGAAATTTTAGCCTTTTTACCCAAAAATAAACGGAATTTCTGTTTTTTTGCCCCAAAATAAAAGGAATTTTTAAATTATGCCCTGAAATAAGTGAAATTTCTGCAATTTTGTCCCAAAATAAGGGAAATTTTTGCCTTTTTGCCCTAAAATATGTGAAATTTCTTCAATTTTACCCCAAAATAAGGTGAATTTCTGCATTTTTGCACCAAAATTATGGGAATTTCTGCCTTTTTGCCCCAAAATAAGAAAAATTTTTGCTTTTTTTTCTCTGAAATAAGTGAAATTTCTGCAATTTTGCCCCAAAATAAGGAAAATTTCTGGAATTTTGCCCCAAAAAAAGTGGAATTTCTGAGTTTTGTCACAAAATAAGGAGAATTTCTCTCTTTTTGCCCCAACATATAGGGATTTTCTGCCTTATTGCCCCACAATTGGGGGAATTTCTGCAATTTTGCTCCAAAATACGGGGAAATTCTGTCTTTTTGCCCGAAAATAAGGGGAATGCATAACTTTTTGCCATAAAAAGGGAAATTTCTTCATTTGTGCTCCAAAATAAGGGGAATTTCTGCCTTTTTGCCTCTAAATAAGTGGAATTTCTGTTTTTTTCCCCCAAAACAAATGGAATTTCTCTCTTTTTTGCCCTAAAATAAGGGGAATTTCTGACTTATTACCCTGAAATAAGTGAAATTTCTGCAATTTTTCACCAAAATAAGGGAAATTTCTGCAATTTTGCCCCAAAATAAGGGGAATTTCTGACTGTTTTCTCCCAAAAAAAGAAGATTTTCTGTCTTTTTGCCCCAAAATAAAGAGAATTTCTGCCTTTTTGCCCGAAAATTATGAGAATTTCTGCAATTTTGCTTCAAAATACGGGGAATTTCTGCTTTTTATCCCGAAAGTAAAAGGAATGTATACCTTTTGCCACAAAAAAGGGAAATTTCTTCATTTTTGCCCTAAAATAAGAGGAATTTCTGCCTTTTATCCTCAAAATAGGAGAAATTTTAGGCTTTTTACCCAAAAATAAACGGAATTTCTGTTTTTTTGCCCCAAAATAAAAGGAATTTTTAAATTATGCCCTGAAATAAGTGAAATTTCTGCAATTTTGCCCCCAAATAAGGGAAATTTCTGCCTTTTTGCACCAAAATAATGGGAATTTCTGCCTTTTTTCCCCAAAATAAGTGAAATTTCTGCAATTTTGCTCCAAAATAAGGGAAATTTCTGAAATTTTGCCCCCAAATTAGTGGCATTTCTGAGTTTTGCCCCAAAATAAGGAGAATTTCTGTTTTTTGCCCCACCATATAGGGAATTTCTGCATTTTTGCCCCACAATTAGGGCAATTTCTGCAATTTTGCTCCAAAATATGGGAATTTCTGCCTTTTTGCCCAAAAATAAGGGGAATGCATAACTTTTTGCCATAAAAAAGGGAAATTTCTTAATTTCTGCTCCTAAATAAGGGGAATTTCTGCCTTTTTTCCTCTAAATAAGTGGAATTTCTTCAATTTTCCCCCAAAACAAAGGGATTTTCTGGTTTTTTTGCCCCAAAATAAAAGGAATTTCTGACTTATTACCCTGAAATAAGTGAAATTTCTGCAATTTTGCCCCCAAAAAAGGGAAATTTCTGCCTTTTTGCCCTGAAATATGTGAAATTTCTGCAATTTTACTCCAAAATAAGGTGAATTTCTGCCTTTTTGCCCCAAAATAATGGGAATTTCTGCCTTTTTTCCCCAAAATAAGAAAAATTTTTGCTTTATTTCTCTGAAATAAGTGAAATTTCTGCAATTTTTCCCTAAAATAAAGGAAATTTCTGCATTTTTTTCCCATAATAAAGGAAATTTCTGCAATTTTGCCCCAAAATAAGGGGAATTTCTCACTTTTTGCCCCAAAACAAAGGAAATTTCAGCCTTTTTACCTGAAAATAAGTGAAATTTCTGCAATTTTGCCCCAAATAAGGGAAATTTCTGCAATTTTGCCCCAAAATAAGGTAAATTCCTGCAATTTTGCCCCAAAATAAAGGAAATTTCTTAAATTTTGCCCCAAAATAAGGGGAATTTCTGATATTTGCCCCAAAATAAAGGAATTTCTGCCTTTTGCTGCCAAATTAGGGGAATTTCTGCAATTTTGCTCCAAAATACGGGGAATTTCTGCCTTTTTGCCTGAAAATAATGGGGATGCATACCTTTTTGCCATAAAAAGGGAAATTTTTTCATTTTTGCTCTAAAATAAGGAGAATTTATTCCTTTTTGCCTCTAAATAAGTGGAATTTCTGTCTTTTTTCCCCAAAACAAAGAGAATTTCTGTCTTTTTTGCCCCAAAATAAAAGAAATTTTTGCAATTTTGCACCAATGTAAAGGAAATTTCTGAATTTTTTCCCAGAATAAGGGGAATTTCTGACTATTTGCTTCCGAAAAAAGGAGATTTTCTGTCTTTTTGCCCCAAAATAAACAGAATTTCTGCCTTTTTGCCTGAAAATTATGAGAATTTCTGCAATTTTGCTTCAAAATACGGGGAATTTCTGCTTTTTATCCCGAAAGTAAGGGGAATGTATACCTTTTGCCACAAAAAAGGGAAATTTCTTCATTTTTGCCCCAGAATAAGAGAATTTTGCGTTTTTACTTAAAAATAAGTGAAATTTCTTCCTTTTTACCCAAAAATAAATGGAATTTCTGTCTTTTTGCCCCAAAATAAAAGGAATTTTTGAATTATGCCCTGAAATAATTGATATTTCTGCAATTTTGCCCCAAAATAAAAGAAATTTCTTACTTTTTGCCACAAAATAAGGGGAATTTCTATATTTTTGCCCCAAAATAATGGAAATTTATGCCTTTTTGCCCTTAAATAAGGGGAATTTCAGCGTTTTTACCTAAAAATAAGGGGAATTTCAGCATTTTTGCCACAAAATATTAAGAATTTCTGCATTTTTGCCCTAAAATAAGGAAAATTTCTCCCCTTTTTCCCTGAAATAAGTGAAATTTCTGCAATTTTGCCACAAAATAAGGGAAATTTCTGCAATTTTGCCCCAAAATAAGGGAAATTTCTGCCTTTTTGCCCTGAAATATATGAAATTTTTTCAACTTTACCCCAAAATAAGGTGAATTTCTGCCTTTTTGCCCCAAAGTAATGGGAATTTCTGCCTTTTTGCCCCAAAATAAGAAAAATTTTTGCTTTTTTTCTCTGAAATAAGTGAAATTTCTGTAATTTTGCCCCAAAATAAAGGAAATTTCTGCAATTTTGCCCCAAAATAAGGGAAATTTCTGGAATTTTGCCCCAAAATAAGTGGAATTTCTGAGTTTTGCCCCAAAATAAGGAGAATTTCTCTTTTTTTGCCCCAACATATAGGGAATTTCTGCCTTTTTGCCCCACAATTAGGGGAATTTCTGCAATTTTGCTATAAAATACGGGGAATTTCTGTCTTTATGCCCAAAAATAATTGGAATGCATAACTTTTTGCCATAAAAAAAAATTTCTTCATTTGTGCTCCAAAATAAGGGGAATTTCTGCCTTTTTGCCTCTAAATAAGTGGAATTTGTGTCTTTTTCCCCCAAAACAAAGAGAATTTCTGTATTTTGCCCCAAATTAAAGGGACTTTCTGACTTATTACCTTAAAATAATTAAAATTTCTGCAATTTTGCCCCAAATTATGGGAAATTTCTGCATTTTTGCCCTAAAATATGTAAAATTTCTTCAATTTTACCCCAAAATAAGGTGAATTTCTGCCTTTTTGCCCCAAAATAATAATAATTTCTGCATTTTTGCCCCAAAATAAGAAAAATTTTTGCTTTTTTTTGAAATAAGTAAAATTTTTGCAATTTTGCCCTAAAATAAGTGAAATTTTTCCACATAATATGGGAAATGTCTGCAATTTTGCCCCAAAATAAAGGGAATTTCTCGTTTTTGCCCCAAAATAAATGAAATTTCAGCCTTTTTACCTGAAAATAAGTGAAATTTCTGCAATTTTGCCCCAAATAAGGGGAATTTCTGGTTTTTGCCCCAAATTAAAGGGAATTTCTGCCTTTTGCTCCAAAATTAGGGGAATTTCTGCAATTTTGCTCCAAAATAAGGGGAATTTCTGCCTTTTTGCCTGAAAATAATGGGAATGCATACCTTTTTGCCATAAAAAGGGAAATTTCTTCATTTTTGCTCCAAAATAAGGGGAATTTCTGCCTTTTTGCCTCTAAATAAGTGGAATTTCTGTCTTTTTCCCCCAAAACAAAGGGAATTTCTGTCTTTTTTGCCCCAAAATAAGGGGAATTTCTGACTTATTACCCTGAAATAAGTGAAATTTCTGCAATTTTTCCCAAAAATAAGGGGAATTTCAGACTGTTTGCTCCCGAAAAAAGAAGATTTTCTTTCTTTTTGCCCCAAAATAAGGGGAATTTCTGCCTTTTTGCCCGAAAATTATGAGAATTTCTGCAATTTTGCTTCAAAATACGGGGAATTTTTGCTTTTTATCCTGAAAGTAAAAGGAATGTATACCTTTGCCACAAAAAAGGGAAATTTCTTCATTTTTGCCCTAAAATAAGAGGAATTTTTGCCTTTTTACCTCAAAATAAGAGAAATTTCAGCCTTTTTACCCAAAAATAAACAGAATTTCTGTTTTTTTGCCCCAAAATAAAAGGAATTTTTAAATTATGCCCTGAAATAAGTGAAATTTCTGCAATTTTGCCCCAAAATAAGGGAAATTTTTGCCTTTTTGCCCTAAAATATGTGAAATTTCTTCAATTTTACCCCAAAATAAGATGAATTTCTGCATTTTTGCACCAAAATAATGGGAATTTCTGCCTTTTTGCCCCAAAATAAGAAAAATTTTTGCTTTTTTTTCTCTGAAATAAGTGAAATTTCTGCAATTTTGCCCCAAAATAAGGAAAATTTCTGGAATTTTGCCCCAAAAAAAGTGGAATTTCTGAGTTTTGTCACAAAATAAGGAGAATTTCTCTCTTTTTGCCCCAACATATAGGGATTTTCTGCCTTATTTCCCCACAATTGGGGGAATTTCTGCAATTTTGCTCCAAAATACGGGGAAATCCTGTCTTTTTGCCCGAAAATAAGGGGAATGCATAACTTTTTGCCATAAAAAGGGAAATTTCTTCATTTGTGCTCCAAAATAAGGGGAATTTCTGCCTTTTTGCCTTTAAATAAGTGGAATTTCAGTCTTTTTCCGCCAAAACAAAGGGAATTTCTGTCTTTTTGCCCCAAAATAAGAGGATTTTCTGATTTATTACCCTAAAATAATTAAAATTTCTGCAATTTTGCCCCAAAATAAGGGAAATTTCTGCCTTTTTGCCCTGAAATATGTGAAATTTCTTCAATTTTACCCCAAAATAAGGTGAATTTCTGCCTTTTTGCCCCAAAATAATGGGAATTTCTGCCTTTTTGCCCCAAAATAAGAAAAATTATTGCTTTTTTTCTCTGAAATAAGTGAAATTTCTGCAATTTTGCCCTAAAATAAAAGAAATTTCTGCAATTTTTCCCCATAATAAGGGAAATGTCTGCACTTTTGCCCCAAAATAATGAAAATTTCTGCCTTTTTTCCCTGAAATAAGTGAAATTTCTGCAATTTTGCCCCAAAATAAGTGAAATTTCTGCAATTTTGCTCCAAAATAAGGGAATTTCTGCAATTTTGCCCCCAAATAAGTGGAGTTTCTGAGTTTTGCCCCAAAATAAAGAGAATTTATGTTATTTGCCCCACCATATAGGGAATTTCTGAATTTTTGCCCCACAATTAGGGCAATTTCTGCAATTTTGCTCCAAAATACGGGGAATTTCTGCCTTTTTGCCCGAAAATAAGGGGAATGCATAACTTTTTGCCATAAAAAAGGGAAATTTCTTAATTTTTGCTCCTGAATAAGGGGAATTTCTGCCTTTTTTCCTCTAAATAAGTGGAATTACTGCAATTTTACCACAAAACAAAGGGATTTTCTGTCTTTTTTGCCCCAAAATAAGAGGAATTTCTGACTTATTACCCTAAAATAAGTGAAATTTCTGCACTTTTGCCCTAAAATACAGGAAATTTCTGCAATTTTTTCTCATAATAAAGGAAATTTCTGCAATTTTGCCCCAAAATAAGGGGAATTTCTCACTTTTTGCCCCAAAATAAAGGAAATTTCTGCAATTTTGCTCCAAAATAAAGGAAATTTCTGAAATTTTGCCCCCAAATAAGTGGCATTTCTGAGTTTTGCCCCAAAATAAGGAGAATTTCTGTTTTTTGCCCCACCATATAGGGAATTTCTGCATTTTTGCCCCACAATTAGGGCAATTTCTGCAATTTTGCTCCAAAATACGGGGAATTTCTGCCTTTTTGCCCGAAAATAAGGGGAATGCATAACTTTTTGCCATAAAAAAGGGAAATTTCTTAATTTTTGCTCCTGAATAAGGGGAATTTCTACCTTTTTTCCTCTAAATAAGTGGAATTTCTGCAATTTTCCCCCAAAACAAAGGGATTTTCTGTCTTTTTTGCCCCAAAATAAAAGGAATTTCTGACTTATTACCCTGAAATAAGTGAAATTTCTGCAATTTTGCCCTAAAATAAGGGAAATTTCTGCAATTTTTTCCCATAATAAAGGAAATTTCTGCAATTTTGCCCCAAAATAAGGGGAATTTCTCATTTTTTGCCCCAAAATAAAGGAAATTTCAGCATTTTTACCTGAAAGTAAGTGAAATTTCTGCAAATTTGCCCCAAATAAGGGAAATTTCTGCAATTTTGCCCCAAAATAAGGTAAATTCCTGCAATTTTGCCCCAAAATAAAGGAAATTTCTTGAATTTTGCCACAAAATAAGGGGAATTTCTGATATTTGCTTCAATATAAAGGAATTTCTGCCTTTGCTACAAAAATAGGGGAATTTCTGCAATTTTGCTCCAAAATACGGGGAATTTCTGCCTTTTTGCCTGAAAATAATGGGGATGCATACCTTTTTGCCATAAAAAGGGAAATTTTTTTATTTTTGCTCTAAAATAAGAATTTCTGCCTTTTTGCCTCTAAATAAGTGGAATTTCTGTCTTTTTCCCCCAAAACAAAGAGAATTTCTGTCTTGTTTGCCCCAAAATAAAGGAAATTTCAGCAATTTTGCACCAATGTAAAGGAAATTTCTGCAATTTTGCCTCAATGTAAAGGAATTTCTGACTGTTTGCTGCCCAAAAAAGGAGATTTTCTGTCTTTTTGCCCCAAAATAAAGAGGATTTCTGCCTTTTTGCTTGAAAATTATGAGAATTTCTGCAATTTTGCTTCAAAATACGGGGAATTTCTGCTTTTTATCCCGAAAGTAAGGGGAATGTATACCTTTTGCCACAAAAAAAGGGAATTTTCTTCATTTTTGCCCCAGAATAAGAGGAATTTCTGCCTTTTTACCTAAAAATAAGTGAAATTTCTTCCTTTTTACCCAAAAATAAATGGAATTTCTGTCTTTTTGCCCCAAAATAAAAGGAATTTTTGAATTATGCCCTGAAATAAGTGATATTTCTGAAATTTTGCCCCAAAATAAAAGAAATTTCTGCTTTTTTGCCACAAAATAAGGGGAATTTCTATATTTTTGCCCCAAAATAATGGAAATTTATGGCTTTTTGCCCTCAAATAAGGGGAATTTCAGCCTTTTTACCTCAAAATTAGGGGAATTTCTGCATTTTTGCCACAAAATATTAAGAATTTCTGCATTTTTGCCCTAAAATAAGGAAAATTTCTGCCTTTTTCCCTGAAATAAGTGAAATTTCTGCAATTTTGCCCCAAAATAAGTGGAATTTCTGAGTTTTGCCCCAAAATAAGGAGAATCTCTGTCTTTTTGCCCCAACATATAGGGAATTTTAGCCTTTTTTCCCCACAATTAGGATAATTTCTGCAATTTTGCTCCAAAATACGGGGAATTTCTGCTTTTTGCCCCACAATTAGGGGAATTTCTGCAATTTTGCTCCAAAATGCAGGGAATTTCTACCTTATTTCCTGAAAATAAGGGGAATGCATACCTTTTTGCCATAGAAAAGGGAAATTTCTTCATTTTTGCTCCAAAATAAGGGGAATTTCTGCCTTTTTGCCTCTAAATAAGTGGAATTTCTGTCTTTTTTCCCAAAACAAAGAGAATTTCTGTCTTTTTTGCCCAAAAATAAGGAAAATTTCTGACTTATTACCCTGAAATAAGTAAAATTTCTGCAATTTTGCCCCAAAATAAGGAAAATTTCTGCCTTTTTGCCCTGAAATATGTGAAATTTCTGCAATTTTACACCAAAATAAGGTGAATTTCTGCATTTTGCCCCAAAATAATGGGAATTTCTGCCTTTTTGCCCAAAAATAAGAAAAAACTTTTGCTTTTTTAATCTGAAATAAGTGAAATTTCTGCAATTTTGCCCTAAAATAAAAGAAATTTCTGCAATTTTTCCCCATAATAAGGGAAATTTCTGAAATTTTTCCCCAAAATAAGGGGAATTTCTGTCTTTTTCCCCCAAAACAAAGGGAATTTCTGTCTTTTTTGCCCCAAAATAAGAAGAATGTCTTTTTTTTTGCCCCAAAATAAAGGAAATTTCAGCCTTTTTACCTGAAAATAAGTGAAATTTCTGCAATTTTGCCCCAAATAAGGGAAATTTCTGCAATTTAGCCCCAAAATAAGGTAAATTCCTGCAATTTTGCCCCCAAAAAAAGAAATTTCTGGAATTTTGCCTCAAAATAAAGGGAATTTCTGATTTTTACCCCAAAATAAAGGGAATTTCTGCCTTTTGCCCAAAAATTAGGGGAATTTCTGCAATTTTGCTCCAAAATACAAAGAATTTCTGCCTTTTTGCCTGAAAATAATGGAAATGCATAGTTTTTTTACCATATAAAGGGAAATTTTTTAATTTTTGCTCCAAAATAAGGGGGAATTTCTGCATTTTTGCCTCTAAATAAGTGGAATTTCTGTCTTTTTCCCCAAAAACAAAGGGAATTTCTGTCTTTTTGCCCCAAAATAAGGGGACTTTCTGACTTATTACCCTAAAATAATTAAAATTTCTGCAATTTTGCCCCAAAATAAGGGAAATTTCTGTCTTTTTGCCCTGAAATATGTGAAATTTCTTCAATTTTACCCAAAAATAAGGTGAATTTCTCCCTTTTTGCCCCAAAATAATAATAATTTCTGCCTTTTTTCCCCAAAATAAGAAAAATTTTTGCTTTTTTTTCTGAAATAAGTGAAATTTTTGCAATTTTGCCCTAAAATAAAGGAAATTTCTGCAATTTTTCCACATAATAAGAGAAATGTCTGCAATTTTGCCCCAAAATAAAGGAAATTTATCCCTTTTTGCTCCAAAATAAATGAAATTTCAGCCTTTTTACCTGAAAATAAGTGAAATTTCTGCAATTTTGCCCCAAATAATGGGAATTTCTGATTTTTGCCCCAAATTAAAGGGAATTTCTGCCTTTTGCTCCAAAAATAGGGAAATTTCTGCAATTTTGCTCGAAAATATGGGGAATTTCTGCCTTTTTGCCTGAAAATAATGGGAATGCATAACTTTTTGCCATAAAAAGGGAAATTTCTTCATTTTTGTTTCAAAATAAGGGGAATTTCTGCCTTTTTGCCTCTAAAGAAGTGGAATTTCTGTCTTTTTCCCCCAAAACAAAGGGAATTTCTGTCTTTTTTGCCCCAAAATAATGGGAATTTCTGACTTATTACCCTGAAATAAGTGAAATTTCTGCAATTTTGCCCCAAAATAAGGGAAATTTCTGCCTTTTTGCCATGAAATATGTGAAATTTCTGCAATTTTACCCCAAAATAAGGTGAATTTCTGCCTTTTTACCCCAAAATAATGGGAATTTCTGCCTTTTGCCCCAAAATAAGAAAAATTTTTGCTTTATTTCTCTGAAATAAGTGAAATATCTGAAATTTTGCCCTAAAATGAGGGAAATTTCTTCAATTTTTTCCCATAATATAGGAAATTTCTGCAATTTTGTCCCAAAATAAGGGGAATTTCTCCCTTTTTGCCCCAAAATAAAGGAAATTTCAGCCTTTTTACCTGAAAATAAGTGAAATTTCTGCAATTTTGCCCCAAATAAGGGAAATTTCTGCAATTTTGCCCCAAAATAAGGTAAATTCCTGCAATTTTGCCCCAAAATATAGGAAATTTCTTTAATTTTGCCCCAAAATAAGGGGAATTACTGATTTTTGCCCCAAAATAAAGGGAATTTCTGCCTTTTGCCCCAAAATTAGGGGAATTTCTGCAATTTTGCTCCAAAATACGGGGAATTTCTTCCTTTTTGCCCGAAAATAATGGGAATGCATACCTTTTTGCCATAAAAAGAGAAATTTCTTCATTTTTGCTCCAAAATAAGTGGAATTTCTGCCTTTTTGCCTCTAAATAGGTGGAATTTCTGTCTTTTTCCCCCAAAACAAAGGGAATTTCTGTCTTTTTTGCATCAAAATAAGGAGAATTTCTGACTTATTATTCTGAAATAAGTGAAATTTCTGCAATTTTGCCCCAAAATAAAGGAAATTTCTGCAATTTTGCCGCCAATGTAAAAAAAATTTCTGCAATTTTGCATCAAAATAAGGGGAATTTCTGACTGTTTGCTCTCGAAAAAAGGAGATTTTCTGTCTTTTTGCCTCAAAATAAGGTGAATTTCTGCCTTTTTGCCTTCAAATAAGGGGAATTTCAGCCTTTTTACCTCAAAATAAGGGGAATTTCTGCATTTTTGCCACAAAATATTAGGAATTTCTGCCTTTTTGCCCCAAAAATAAGGAAAATTTCTGTCTTTTTGCCCCAACATATAGGGAATTTTAGCCTTTTTTCCCCACAATTAGGGGAATTTCTGCAATTTTGCTCCAAAATACGAAGAATTTCTGTTTTTGCCCCACAATTAGGGGAATTTCTGCAATTTTGCTCCAAAATGCATGGAATTTCTACCTTTTTCCTGAAAATAAGGGGAATGCATACCTTTTTGCCATAGAAAAGGGAAATTTCTTCATTTTTGCTCCAAAATAAGGGGAATTTCTGCCTTTTTACCTCTAAATAAGTGGAATTTCTGTCTTTTTTCTCAAAACAACGAGAATTTCTGTCTTTTTTGCCCCAAAATAAGGAAAATTTCTGACTTATTACCCTGAAATAAGTGAAATTTCTGCAATTTTGCCCCAAAATAAGGAAAATTTCTGCCTTTTTGCCCTGAAATATGTGAAATTTCTGCAATTTTACCCCAAAATAAGGTTAATTTCTGCATTTTGCCCCAAAATAATGGGAATTTCTGCCTTTTTGCCCCAAAATAAGAAAAAAACTTTTGCTTTTTTAATCTGAAATAAGTGAAATTTCTGCAATTTTGCCCTAAAATAAAAGAAATTTCTGCAATTTTTCCCCATAATAAGGGAAGTTTCTGAAATTTTTCCCCAAAATAAGGGGAATTTCTTTCTTTTTCCGCCAAAACAAAGGGAATTTCTGTCTTTTTTGCCCCAAAATAAAGGGAATTTCTCTTTTTTTGCCCCAAAATAAAGGAAATTTCAGCCTTTTTACCTGAAAATAAGTGAAATTTCTGCAATTTTGCCCCAAATAAGGGAAATTTCTGCAATTTAGCCCCAAAATAAGGTAAATTCCTGCAATTTTGCTTCCAAAAAAAGAAATTTCTGGAATTTTGCCTCAAAATAAAGGGAATTTCTGATTTTTACCCCAAAATAAAGGGAATTTCTGCCTTTTGCCCAAAAATTAGGGGAATTTCTGCAATTTTGCTCCAAAATACAAGGAATTTCTGCCTTTTTGCCTGAAAATAATGGGAATGCATAGTTTTTTGCCATATAAAAGGAAATTTTTTCATTTTTGCTCCAAAATAAGGGGAATTTCTGCCTTTTTGCCTCTAAATAAGTGGAATTTCTGTCTTTTTCCCCCAAAACAAAGAAAATTTCTGTCTTTTTGCCCCAAAATAAGATGAATTTCTTACTTATTACCCTTAAATAAATGAAATTTCTGCAATTTTTCCCCAAAATGAGGGGAATTTCTGACTGTTTGCCCCCGAAAAAAGAAGATTTTCTTTCTTTTTGCCCCAAAATAAAGAGAATTTCTGCCTTTTTGCCCGAAAATTATGAGAATTTCTGCAATTTTGCTTCAAAATAAGGGGAATTTCTGCTTTTTATCCTGAAAGTAAGGGGAATGTATACCTTTTGCCACAAAAAAGAAAAATTTCTTCATTTTTGCCCCAAAATAAGAGGAATTTCTGCTTTTTTACCTCAAAATAAGTGAAATTTCTGCCTTTTTACACAAAAATAAATGGAATTTCTGACTTTTTGCCCCAAAATAAAAGGAATTTTTGAATTATGCCCTGAAATATGTGAAATTTCTGCAATTTTGCCCCAAAATAAAAGAAATTTTTGCCTTTTTGCCAAAAATAAGGGAAATTTCTGCCTTTTTGCTTCCAAATAAAAGGAATTTCAGCCTTTTTACCTCAAAATAAGGGGAATTTCTGCATTTTTGCCACAAAATATTAAGAATTTCTGCATGTTTGCCCCAAAATAAAGAAAATTTCTCCCTTTTTTCCCTGAAATAAGTGAAATTTCTGCAATTTTGCCCCAAAATAAGTGGAATTTCTGCAATTTTGCTCCAAAATAAGGGAAATTTCTGGAATTTTGCCCCAAAATAAGTGGAATTTCTGAGTTTTGCCCCAAAATAAGGAGAATTTCTGTTTTTTGCCCCACCATATAGGGAATTTCTGCCTTTTTGCCCCACAATTAGGGGAATTTTTGCAATTTTGCTCCAAAATACTGGGAATTTCTGCCTTTTTGCCCGAAAATAAGGGGAATGCATAACTTTTTGCCATAGAAAAGGGAAATTTCTTCATTTTTGCTCCAAATTAAAGGGAATTTCTGCCTTTTTTCCTCTAAATAAGTGGAATTTCTGCAATTTTCCCCCAAAAGAAAAGGAATTTCTGTCTGTTTTGCCCCAAAATAATGGGAATTTCTGACTTATTACCCTGAAATAAGTGAAATTTCTGCAATTTTGCCCCAAAATAAGGGAAATTTCTGCCTTTTTGCCATGAAATATGTGAAATTTCTGCAATTTTACCCCAAAATAAGGTGAATTTCTGCCTTTTTGCCCCAAAATAATGGGAATTTCTGCCTTTTTGCCCCAAAATAAGAAAAATTTTTGCTTTATTTCTCTGAAATAAGTGAAATTTCTGAAATTTTGCATTATAATGAGGTAAATTTCTGCAATTTTTTCCCATAATAAAGGAAATTTCTGCAATTTTGCCCCAAAATTAGGGGAATTTCTCACTTTTTGCCCCAAAATAAAGGAAATTTCAGCCTTTTTATCTGAAAATAATTGAAATTTCTTCAATTTTGCCCCAAATAAGAGAAATTTCTGCAATTTTGCCCCAAAATAAGGTAAATTCCTGCAATTTTGCCCCAAAATATAGGAAATTTCTTGAATTTTGCCCCAAAATAAGGGGAATTTCTGATTTTTGCACCAAAATAAAAAGAATTTCTGCCTTTTGCCCCAAAATTAGGGGAATTTCTACAATTTTGCACCAAAATACGGGAAATTTCTGCCTTTTTGCCCGAAAATAATGGGAATGCATACCTTTTTGCCATAAAAAGAGAAATTTCTTCATTTTTGCTCCATAATAAGGGGAATTTCTGCCTTTTTGCCTCTAAATAAGTGGTATTTCTGTCTTTTTCCCCCAAAACAAAGGGAATTTCTGTCTTTTTTGCATCAAAATAAGGAGAATTTCTGACTTATTACCCTGAAATAATTGAAATTTCTGCAATTTTGCCCCAAAATAAAGGAAATTTCTGCAATTTTGCCCCAAAAAAAAAAATTTCTGCAATTATGCCCCAAAATAAGGGGAATTTCTGACTGTTTGCTCTCGAAAAAAGGAGATTTTCTGTCTTTTTGCCTCAAAATAAGGTGAATTTCTGCCTTTTTGCCTTCAATAAAGGGGAATTTCAGCCTTTTTACCTCAAAATAAGGGGAATTTCTGCATTTTTGCCACAAAATATTAGGAATTTCTGCCTTTTTGCCCCAAAATAAGGAAAATTTCTGCCTTTTTTCCCTGAAATAAGTGAAATTTCTGCAATTTTGCCCCAAAATAAGTGGAATTTCTGAGTTTTGCCCTAAAATAAGGAGAATTTCTGTCTTTTTGCCCCAACATATAGGGAATTTTTGCCTTTTTTCCTCACAATTAGGGGAATTTCTGCAATTTTGCTCCAAAATACGGGGAATTTCTGCCTTTTTGCCCCACAATTAGGGGAATTTCTGCAATTTGGCTCCAAAATGCAGGGAATTTCTACCTTTTTTCCTGAAAATAAGGGGAATGCATACCTTTTTGCCATAGAAAAGGGAAATTTCTTCATTTTTGCTCCAAAATAAGGGGAATTTCTGCCTTTTTGCCTCTAAATAAGTGGAATTTCTGTCTTTTTTCCCAAAACAAAGAGAATTTCTGTCTTTTTTGCCCCAAAATAAGGAAAATTTCTGACTTATTACCCTGAAATAAGTGAAATTTCTGCAATTTTGCCCCAAAATAAGGAAAATTTCTGCCTTTTTGCCCTGAAATATATGAAATTTCTGCAATTTTACCCCAAAATAAGGTGAATTTCTGCATTTAGCCCCAAAATAATGGGAATTTCTGCCTTTTTGACCCAAAATAAGAAAAAACTTTTGCTTTTTTAATCTGAAATAAGTGATATTTCTGCAATTTTGCCCTAAAATAAAGGAAATTTCTGCAATTTTTCCCCATAATAAGGGAAATTTCTGAAATTTTTCCCCAAAATAAAGGGAATTTCTGTCTTTTTCCCCCAAAACAAAGGGAATTTCTGTCTTTTTTGCCCCAAAATAAGGGGAATTTCTCTTTTTTTCCACAAAATAAAGGAAATTTCAGCCTTTTTACCTGAAAATAAGTGAAATTTCTGCAATTTTGCCCCAAATAAAGGAAATTTCTGCAATTTAGCCCCAAAATAAGGTAAATTCCTGCAATTTTGCCCCCCAAAAAAGAAATTTCTGGAATTTTGCCTCAAAATAAAAGGAATTTCTGATTTTTACCCCAAAATAAAGGGAATTTCTGCCTTTTGCCCAAAAATTAGGGAATTTCTGCAATTTTGCTCCAAAATACAAGGAATTTCTGCCTTTTTGCCTGAAAAGAATGGGAATGCATAGTTTTTTGCCATATAAAGGGAATTTTTTTCATTTTTGCTCCAAAATAAGGGGAATTTCTGCCTTTTTGTCTCTAAATAATGGAATTTCTGTCTTTTTCCCCCAAAACAAAGGGAATTTCTGTCTTTTTTGCCCTAAAATAAGGGCAATTTCTGACTTATTACCCTGAAATAAATGAAATTTCTGCAATTTTGCCTTAAAATAAAGGAAATTTCTGCAATTTTTCACCAATGTAAAGGAAATTTCTAAATTTTTCCCCAAAATAAGGGGAATTTCTAACAGTTTGCTCTCGAAAAAAGGAGATTTTCTGTCTTTTTGCCTCAAAATAAGGTGAATTTCTGCATTTTTGCCACAAAATATTAGGAATTTCTGCCTTTTTGCCCCAAAATAAGGAAAATTTCTGCCTTTTTTCACTGAAATAAGTGAAATTTCTGCAATTTTGCCCCAAAATAAGTGGAATTTCTGAGTTTTGCCCTAAAATAAGGAGAATTTCTGTATTTTTGCCCCAACATATAGGGAATTTTTGCCTTTTTTCCCCACAATTAGGGGAATTTCTGCAATTTTGCTCCAAAATACGGGGAATTTCTGCCTTTTTGCCCCACAATTAGGGGAATTTCTGCAATTTTTCTCCAAAATGCAGGGAATTTATGCCTTTTTTCCTGAAAATAAGGGGAATGCATACCTTTTTGCCATAGAAAAAAGAAATTTCTTCATTTTTGCTCCAAAATAAGGGGAATTCCTGCCTTTTGCCTCTAAATAAGTGGAATTTCTGTCTTTTTTCCCAAAACAAAGAGAATTTCTGTCTTTTTTGCCCCAAAATAAGGAAAATTTCTGACTTATTACTCTGAAATAAGTGAAATTTCTGCAATTTTGCCCCAAAATAAGGGGAATTTCTGTCTTTTTCCCCCAAAACAAAGGGAATTTCTGTCTTTTTTGCCCCAAAATAAGGGGAATTTCTTTTTTTTTTGCCCCAAAATAAAGGAAATTTCAGCCTTTTTACCTGAAAATAAGTGAAATTTCTGCAATTTTGCCCCAAATAAGGGAAATTTCTGCCTTTTTGCCCTGAAATAAGTGAAATTTCTGCAATTTTGCCCCAAAATAAGGAAAATTTCTGCCTTTTTGCCCTGAAATATGTGAAATTTCTGCAATTTTACCCCAAAATAAGGTGAATTTCTGCATTTTGCCCCAAAATAATAGGAATTTCTGCCTTTTTGCCCCAAAATAAGAAAAAACTTTTGCTTTTTTAATCTGAAATAAGTGAAATTTCTGCAATTTTGCCCTAAAATAAAGGAAATTTCTGCAATTTTTCCCCATAATAAGGGAAATTTCTGAAATTCTTCCCCAAAATAAGGGAAATTTCTGTCTTTTTCCCCCAAAACAAAGGGAATTTCTGTCTTTTTTGCCCCAAAATAAGGGGAATTTCTTCCTGTTTGCCCCAAAATAAAGGAAATTTCAGCCTTTTTCCCTGAAAATAAGTGAAATTTCTGCAATTTTGCCCCAAATAAAGGAAATTTCTGCAATTTAGCCCCAAAATGACGTAAATTCCTGTAATTTTGCCCCCCAAAAAAGAAATTTCTGGAATTTTGCCTCAAAATAAAGGGAATTTCTGATTTTTACCCCAAAATAAAGGGAATTTCTGCAATTTTTCACCAATGTAAAGGAAATTTCTGCAATTTTGCCCCAAAATAAAGAGAATTTCTGATTGTTTGCTGCCGAAAAAAGAAGATTTTCTGTCTTTTTGTCGCAAAATGAGGAGAATTTCTGGTTTTTTGCCCGAAAATTATGAGAATTTCTGCAATTTTGCTTCATAATACGGGGAATTTCTGCTTTTTATCCCGAAAGTAAGAGGAATGTATACCTTTTGCCACAAAAAAGGGAAATTTCTTCATTTTTGCCCCAAAATAAGAGGAATTTCTGCCTTTTTACCTCTAAATAAGAGAAATTTCTGCCTTTTTACCCAAAAATAAACGGAATTTCTGTATTTTTGCCCCAAAATAAAAGAAATTTTTAAATTATGCCCTGAAATAAGTGAAATTTCTGCAATTTTGCCCCAAAATAAAAGAAATTTTTGAGTTTTAGCCACACAATAAGGGGAATTTCTGTCTTTTTGCCCCAAAATAAGGGAAATTTCTGCCTTTTTGCCCCCAAATAAAAGGAATTTCAGCCTTTAAACCTCAAAATAAAGGAAATTTCTGCATTTTTGCCACAAAATCTTAAGAATTTCTGCATTTTTGACCCAAAATAAGGAAAATTTCTGCCTTTTTTCCCTAAAATAAGTGAAATTTCTTCAATTTTGCCCCAAAATAAGTGCAATTTTTGCAATTTTGCTCCAAAATAAGGGAAATTTCTGGAATTTTGCCTCAAAATAAGTGGAATTTCTGAGTTTTGCCCCAAAATAAGGAGAATATCTGTCTTATTTCCCCAACATATAGGGAATTTCTGCCTTTTTGCCCCACAATTAGGGAAATTTCTGCAATTTTGCTCCAAAATACAGGGAATTTCTGCCTTTTTGCCTGAAAATAATGGGAATGCATTCCCTTTTGCCATAAAAAAGGGAAATTTCTTCATTTTTGCTCCAAAATAAGGGGAATTTCTGCCTTTTTGCCTCTAAATAAGTGGAATTTCTGTCTTTTTCCCCCAAAAACAATGGGAATTTCTGTCTTTTTTGCCCCAAAATAAGGGGAATTTTTGACTTATTACAATGAAATAAGTGAAATTTCTGCAATTTTGCCCCAAAATAAGGGGAATTTCTGATTTTTGCCCCAAAATAAAGGGAATTTCTGCCTTTTGCCCCAAAATTAGGGGAATTTCTGCAATTTTGCTCCAAAATACGGAAAATTTCTGCCTTTTTGCCTGAAAATAATGGGAATGCATACCTTTTTACCATAAAAAGGGAAATGTTTTCATTTTTGCTCCAAAATAAGGGGAATTTCTGCCTTTTTGCCTCTAAATAAGTGGAATTTCTGTCTTTTTCCCACAAAACAAAGGAAATTTCTGTCTTTTTTGCCCCAAAAATAAGGGGAATTTTTGACTTATTACCCTGAAATAAGTGAAATTTCTGCAATTTTTCACCAAAATAAGGGAAATTTCTGCAATTTTGCCCCAATGTAAAGGAAATTTCTGCAATTTTGCCCCAAAATAAGAAGATTTTCTTACTGTTTGCTCCCGAAAAAAGTAGATTTTCTATCTTTTTGCCCCAAAATAAGGAGAATTTCTGCGTTTTTGCTCGAAAATTATGAGAATTTCTGCAATTTTGCTTCAAAATACGGGGAATTTCTGCTTTTTATCCCGAAAGTAAGGGGAATGTATACCTTTTGCCACAAAAAAGGGAAATTTCTTCATTTTTGCCCCAAATAAGAAAAATTTCTGCCTTTTTACCTCAAATTAAGAGCAATTTCTGCCTTTTTACCCCAAAATAAACGGAATTTCTGTTTTTTTGCCCCAAAATAAAAGGAATTTTTAAATTATGCCCTGAAATATGTAAAATTTCTGCAATTTTGCCCCAAAATAAGGGAAATTTCTGCCTTTTTGCTCTGAAATATGTGAACTTTCTTCAATTTTACCCCAAAATAAGGTGAATTTCTGCCTTTTTTCTTCAAAATAATGGGAATTTCTGCCTTTTTGCCCCAAAATAAGAAAAATTTTTGCTTTTTTTCTCTGAAATAAGTGAAATTTCTGTAATTTTGCCCCAAAATAAAGGAAATTTCTGCAATTTTGCCCCAAAATAAGGGAAATTTCTGGAATTTTGCCCCAAAATAAGTGGAATTTCTGAGTTTTGTCACAAAATAAGGAGAATTTCTCTTTTTTGCCCCAACATATAGGGAATTTCTGCCTTTTTGCCTGAAAATAATGGGAATGCATACCTTTTGGCCATAAAAAAGGGAAATTTCTTCATTTTTGCTCCAAATTAAAGGGAATTTCTGCCTTTTTTCCTCTAAATAAGTGGAATTTCTGCAATTTTCCCCCAAAAGAAATAGAATTTCTGTCTTTTTTGCCCCAAAATAATGGGAATTTCTGACTTATTACCCTGAAATAAGTGAAATTTCTGCAATTTTGCCCCAAAATAAGGGAAACTTCTGCCTTTTTGCCCTGAAATATGTGAAATTTCTTCAATTTTACCCCAAAATAAGGTGAATTCCTGCCTTTGTGCCGGAAAATAATGGGAATTTCTGCCTTTTTGCCCCAATATAAGAAAAATTTTTGCTTTTTTTTCTGAAATAAGTGAAATTTCTGCAATTTCGCCCTAAATTAAGGGAAATTTCTGCAATTTTTCCCCATAATAAGAGAAATTTCTGCCTTTTTGCCATGAAATATGTGAAATTTCTGCAATTTTACCCTAAAATAAGGTGAATTTTTGCCTTTTTGCCCCAAAATAAGAAAAATTTTTGCTTTATTTCTCTGAAATAAGTGAAATTTCTGAAATTTTGCCCTAAAATGAGGTAAATTTCTGCAATTTTTTCCCATAATAAAGGAAATTTCTGCAATTTTGCCCCAAAATAAGGGGAATTTCTCACTTTTTGCCCCAAAATAAAGGAAATTTCAGCCTTTTTATCTGAAAATAAGTGAAATTTCTGCAATTTTGCCCCAAATAAGGGAAATTTCTGCAATTTTGCCCCAAAATAAGGTAAATTCCTGCAATTTTGCCCCAAAATATAGGAAATTTCTTGAATTTTGCCCCAAAATAAGGGGAATTTCTGATTTTTGCACCAAAATAAAAAGAATTTCTGCCTTTTGCCCCAAAATTAGGGGAATTTCTACAAAATTGCTCCAAAATACGGGAAATTTCTGCCTTTTTGCCCGAAAATAATGGGAATGCATACCTTTTTGCCATAAAAAGAGAAATTTCTTCATTTTTGCTCCATAATAAGGGGAATTTCTGCCTTTTTGCCTCTAAATAAGTGGTATTTCTGTCTTTTTCCCCCAAAACAAAGGGAATTTCTGTCTTTTTTGCATCAAAATAAGGAGAATTTCTGACTTATTACCCTGAAATAAGTGAAATTTCTGCAATTTTGCCCCAAAATAAAGGAAATTTCTGCAATTTTGCCCCAAAATTAGGGGAATTTCTCACTTTTTGCCCCAAAATAAAGGAAATTTCAGACTTTTTATCTGAAAATAAGTGAAATTTCTGCAATTTTGCCCCAAATAAGAGAAATTTCTGCAATTTTGCCCCAAAATAAGGTAAATTCCTGCAATTTTGCCCCAAAATATAGGAAATTTCTTGAATTTTGCCCCAAAATAAGGGGAATTTCTGATTTTTGCACCAAAATAAAAAGAATTTCTGCCTTTTGCCCCAAAATTAGGGGAATTTCTACAATTTTGCACCAAAATACGGGAAATTTCTGCCTTTTTGCCCGAAAATAATGGGAATGCATACCTTTTTGCCATAAAAAGAGAAATTTCTTCATTTTTGCTCCATAATAAGGGGAATTTCTGCCTTTTTGCCTCTAAATAAGTGGTATTTCTGTCTTTTTCCCCCAAAACAAAGGGAATTTCTGTCTTTTTTGCATCAAAATAAGGAGAATTTCTGACTTATTACCCTGAAATAATTGAAATTTCTGCAATTTTGCCCCAAAATAAAGGAAATTTCTGCAATTTTGCCCCAAAAAAAAAAAAAATTTCTGCAATTATGCCCCAAAATAAGGGGAATTTCTGACTGTTTGCTCTCGAAAAAAGGAGATTTTCTGTCTTTTTGCCTCAAAATAAGGTGAATTTCTGCCTTTTTGCCTTCAATAAAGGGGAATTTCAGCCTTTTTACCTCAAAATAAGGGGAATTTCTGCATTTTTGCCACAAAATATTAGGAATTTCTGCCTTTTTGCCCCAAAATAAGGAAAATTTCTGCCTTTTTTCCCTGAAATAAGTGAAATTTCTGCAATGTTGCCCCAAAATAAGTGGAATTTCTGAGTTTTGCCCTAAAATAAGGAGAATTTCTGTCTTTTTGCCCCAACATATAGGGAATTTTTGCCTTTTTTCCTCACAATTAGGGGAATTTCTGCAATTTTGCTCCAAAATACGGGGAATTTCTGCCTTTTTGCCCCACAATTAGGGGAATTTCTGCAATTTTGCTCCAAAATGCAGGGAATTTCTACCTTTTTTCCTGAAAATAAGGGGAATGCATACCTTTTTGCCATAGAAAAGGGAAATTTCTTCATTTTTGCTCCAAAATAAGGGGAATTTCTGCCTTTTTGCCTCTAAATAAGTGGAATTTCTGTCTTTTTTCCCAAAACAAAGAGAATTTCTGTCTTTTTTGCCCCAAAATAAGGAAAATTTCTGACTTATTACCCTGAAATAAGTGAAATTTCTGCAATTTTGCCCCAAAATAAGGAAAATTTCTGCCTTTTTGCCCTGAAATATATGAAATTTCTGCAATTTTACCCCAAAATAAGGTGAATTTCTGCATTTAGCCCCAAAATAATGGGAATTTCTGCCTTTTTGACCCAAAATAAGAAAAAACTTTTGCTTTTTTAATCTGAAATAAGTGATATTTCTGCAATTTTGCCCTAAAATAAAGGAAATTTCTGCAATTTTTCCCCATAATAAGGGAAATTTCTGAAATTTTTCCCCAAAATAAAGGGAATTTCTGTCTTTTTCCCCCAAAACAAAGGGAATTTCTGTCTTTTTTGCCCCAAAATAAGGGGAATTTCTCTTTTTTTCCACAAAATAAAGGAAATTTCAGCCTTTTTACCTGAAAATAAGTGAAATTTCTGCAATTTTGCCCCAAATAAAGGAAATTTCTGCAATTTAGCCCCAAAATAAGGTAAATTCCTGCAATTTTGCCCCCCAAAAAAGAAATTTCTGGAATTTTGCCTCAAAATAAAGGGAATTTCTGATTTTTACCCCAAAATAAAGGGAATTTCTGCCTTTTGCCCAAAAATTAGGGAATTTCTGCAATTTTGCTCCAAAATACAAGGAATTTCTGCCTTTTTGCCTGAAAAGAATGGGAATGCATAGTTTTTTGCCATATAAAGGGAATTTTTTTCATTTTTGCTCCAAAATAAGGGGAATTTCTGCCTTTTTGTCTCTAAATAATGGAATTTCTGTCTTTTTCCCCCAAAACAAAGGGAATTTCTGTCTTTTTTGCCCTAAAATAAGGGCAATTTCTGACTTATTACCCTGAAATAAATGAAATTTCTGCAATTTTGCCTTAAAATAAAGGAAATTTCTGCAATTTTTCACCAATGTAAAGGAAATTTCTAAATTTTTCCCCAAAATAAGGGGAATTTCTAACAGTTTGCTCTCGAAAAAAGGAGATTTTCTGTCTTTTTGCCTCAAAATAAGGTGAATTTCTGCATTTTTGCCACAAAATATTAGGAATTTCTGCCTTTTTGCCCCAAAATAAGGAAAATTTCTGCCTTTTTTCACTGAAATAAGTGAAATTTCTGCAATTTTGCCCCAAAATAAGTGGAATTTCTGAGTTTTGCCCTAAAATAAGGAGAATTTCTGTATTTTTGCCCCAACATATAGGGAATTTTTGCCTTTTTTCCCCACAATTAGGGGAATTTCTGCAATTTTGCTCCAAAATACGGGGAATTTCTGCCTTTTTGCCCCACAATTAGGGGAATTTCTGCAATTTTTCTCCAAAATGCAGGGAATTTATGCCTTTTTTCCTGAAAATAAGGGGAATGCATACCTTTTTGCCATAGAAAAAAGAAATTTCTTCATTTTTGCTCCAAAATAGGGGGAATTCCTGCCTTTTGCCTCTAAATAAGTGGAATTTCTGTCTTTTTTCCCAAAACAAAGAGAATTTCTGTCTTTTTTGCCCCAAAATAAGGAAAATTTCTGACTTATTACTCTGAAATAAGTGAAATTTCTGCAATTTTGCCCCAAAATAAGGGGAATTTCTGTCTTTTTCCCCCAAAACAAAGGGAATTTCTGTCTTTTTTGCCCCAAAATAAGGGGAATTTCTTTTTTTTTGCCCCAAAATAAAGGAAATTTCAGCCTTTTTACCTGAAAATAAGTGAAATTTCTGCAATTTTGCCCCAAATAAGGGAAATTTCTGCCTTTTTGCCCTGAAATAAGTGAAATTTCTGCAATTTTGCCCCAAAATAAGGAAAATTTCTGCCTTTTTGCCCTGAAATATGTGAAATTTCTGCAATTTTACCCCAAAATAAGGTGAATTTCTGCATTTTGCCCCAAAATAATGGGAATTTCTGCCTTTTTGCCCCAAAATAAGAAAAAACTTTTGCTTTTTTAATCTGAAATAAGTGAAATTTCTGCAATTTTGCCCTAAAATAAAGGAAATTTCTGCAATTTTTCCCCATAATAAGGGAAATTTCTGAAATTTTTCCCCAAAATAAGGGAAATTTCTGTCTTTTTCCCCCAAAACAAAGGGAATTTCTGTCTTTTTTGCCCCAAAATAAGGGGAATTTCTTCCTGTTTGCCCCAAAATAAAGGAAATTTCAGCCTTTTTCCCTGAAAATAAGTGAAATTTCTGCAATTTTGCCCCAAATAAAGGAAATTTCTGCAATTTAGCCCCAAAATGACGTAAATTCCTGTAATTTTGCCCCCAAAAAAAGAAATTTCTGGAATTTTGCCTCAAAATAAAGGGAATTTCTGATTTTTACCCCAAAATAAAGGGAATTTCTGCAATTTTTCACTAATGTAAAGGAAATTTCTGCAATTTTGCCCCAAAATAAAGAGAATTTCTGATTGTTTGCTGCCGAAAAAAGAAGATTTTCTGTCTTTTTGTCGCAAAATGAGGAGAATTTCTGGTTTTTTGCCCGAAAATTATGAGAATTTCTGCAATTTTGCTTCATAATACGGGGAATTTCTGCTTTTTATCCCGAAAGTAAGAGGAATGTATACCTTTTGCCACAAAAAAGGGAAATTTCTTCATTTTTGCCCCAAAATAAGAGGAATTTCTGCCTTTTTACCTCTAAATAAGAGAAATTTCTGCCTTTTTACCCAAAAATAAACGGAATTTCTGTATTTTTGCCCCAAAATAAAAGAAATTTTTAAATTATGCCCTGAAATAAGTGAAATTTCTGCAATTTTGCTCCAAAATAAAAGAAATTTTTGAGTTTTAGCCACACAATAAGGGGAATTTCTGTCTTTTTGCCCCAAAATAAGGGAAATTTCTGCCTTTTTGCCCCCAAATAAAAGGAATTTCAGCCTTTAAACCTCAAAATAAAGGAAATTTCTGCATTTTTGCCACAAAATCTTAAGAATTTCTGCATTTTTGCCCGAAAATAAGGAAAATTTCTGCCTTTTTTCCCTAAAATAAGTGAAATTTCTTCAATTTTGCCCCAAAATAAGTGCAATTTTTGCAATTTTGCTCCAAAATAAGGGAAATTTCTGGAATTTTGCCTCAAAATAAGTGGAATTTCTGAGTTTTGCCCCAAAATAAGGAGAATATCTGTCTTATTTCCCCAACATACAGGGAATTTCTGCCTTTTTGCCCCACAATTAGGGAAATTTCTGCAATTTTGCTCCAAAATACAGGGAATTTCTGCCTTTTTGCCTGAAAATAATGGGAATGCATTCCCTTTTGCCATAAAAAAGGGAAATTTCTTCATTTTTGCTCCAAAATAAGGGGAATTTCTGCCTTTTTGCCTCTAAATAAGTGGAATTTCTGTCTTTTTCCCCCAAAAACAATGGGAATTTCTGTCTTTTTTGCCCCAAAATAAGGGGAATTTTTGACTTATTACAATGAAATAAGTGAAATTTCTGCAATTTTGCCCCAAAATAAGGGGAATTTCTGATTTTTGCCCCAAAATAAAGGGAATTTCTGCCTTTTGCCCCAAAATTAGGGGAATTTCTGCAATTTTGCTCCAAAATACGGAAAATTTCTGCCTTTTTGCCTGAAAATAATGGGAATGCATACCTTTTTACCATAAAAAGGGAAATTTTTTCATTTTTGCTCCAAAATAAGGGGAATTTCTGCCTTTTTGCCTCTAAATAAGTGGAATTTCTGTCTTTTTCCCACAAAACAAAGGAAATTTCTGTCTTTTTTGCCCCAAAAATAAGGGGAATTTTTGACTTATTACCCTGAAATAAGTGAAATTTCTGCAATTTTTCACCAAAATAAGGGAAATTTCTGCAATTTTGCCCCAATGTAAAGGAAATTTCTGCAATTTTGCCCCAAAATAAGAAGATTTTCTTACTGTTTGCTCCCGAAAAAAGTAGATTTTCTATCTTTTTGCCCCAAAATAAGGAGAATTTCTGCCTTTTTGCTCGAAAATTATGAGAATTTCTGCAATTTTGCTTCAAAATACGGGGAATTTCTGCTTTTTATCCCGAAAGTAAGGGGAATGTATACCTTTTGCCACAAAAAAGGGAAATTTCTTCATTTTTGCCCCAAATAAGAAAAATTTCTGCCTTTTTACCTCAAATTAAGAGCAATTTCTGCCTTTTTACCCCAAAATAAACGGAATTTCTGTTTTTTTGCCCCAAAATAAAAGGAATTTTTAAATTATGCCCTGAAATATGTAAAATTTCTGCAATTTTGCCCCAAAATAAGGGAAATTTCTGCCTTTTTGCTCTGAAATATGTGAACTTTCTTCAATTTTACCCCAAAATAAGGTGAATTTCTGCCTTTTTTCTTCAAAATAATGGGAATTTCTGCCTTTTTGCCCCAAAATAAGAAAAATTTTTGCTTTTTTTCTCTGAAATAAGTGAAATTTCTGTAATTTTGCCCCAAAATAAAGGAAATTTCTGCAATTTTGCCCCAAAATAAGGGAAATTTCTGGAATTTTGCCCCAAAATAAGTGGAATTTCTGAGTTTTGTCACAAAATAAGGAGAATTTCTCTTTTTTGCCCCAACATATAGGGAATTTCTGCCTTTTTGCCTGAAAATAATGGGAATGCATACCTTTTGGCCATAAAAAAGGGAAATTTCTTCATTTTTGCTCCAAATTAAAGGGAATTTCTGCCTTTTTTCCTCTAAATAAGTGGAATTTCTGCAATTTTCCCCCAAAAGAAATAGAATTTCTGTCTTTTTTGCCCCAAAATAATGGGAATTTCTGACTTATTACCCTGAAATAAGTGAAATTTCTGCAATTTTGCCCCAAAATAAGGGAAACTTCTGCCTTTTTGCCCTGAAATATGTGAAATTTCTTCAATTTTACCCCAAAATAAGGTGAATTCCTGCCTTTGTGCCGGAAAATAATGGGAATTTCTGCCTTTTTGCCCCAATATAAGAAAAATTTTTGCTTTTTTTCTGAAATAAGTGAAATTTCTGCAATTTTGCCCTAAATTAAGGGAAATTTCTGCAATTTTTCCCCATAATAAGAGAAATTTCTGCCTTTTTGCCATGAAATATGTGAAATTTCTGCAATTTTACCCTAAAATAAGGTGAATTTCTGCCTTTTTGCCCCAAAATAAGAAAAATTTTTGCTTTATTTCTCTGAAATAAGTGAAATTTCTGAAATTTTGCCCTAAAATGAGGTAAATTTCTGCAATTTTTTCCCATAATAAAGGAAATTTCTGCAATTTTGCCCCAAAATAAGGGGAATTTCTCACTTTTTGCCCCAAAATAAAGGAAATTTCAGCCTTTTTATCTGAAAATAAGTGAAATTTCTGCAATTTTGCCCCAAATAAGGGAAATTTCTGCAATTTTGCCCCAAAATAAGGTAAATTCCTGCAATTTTGCCCCAAAATATAGGAAATTTCTTGAATTTTGCCCCAAAATAAGGGGAATTTCTGATTTTTGCACCAAAATAAAAAGAATTTCTGCCTTTTGCCCCAAAATTAGGGGAATTTCTACAATTTTGCTCCAAAATACGGGAAATTTCTGCCTTTTTGCCCGAAAATAATGGGAATGCATACCTTTTTGCCATAAAAAGAGAAATTTCTTCATTTTTGCTCCATAATAAGGGGAATTTCTGCCTTTTTGCCTCTAAATAAGTGGTATTTCTGTCTTTTTCCCCCAAAACAAAGGGAATTTCTGTCTTTTTTGCATCAAAATAAGGAGAATTTCTGACTTATTACCCTGAAATAGGTGAAATTTCTGCAATTTTGCCCCAAAATAAAGGAAATTTCTGCAATTTTGCCCCAAGGAAAAAAAATTTCTGCAATTATGCCCCAAAATAAGGGGAATTTCTGACTGTTTGCTCTCGAAAAAAGGAGATTTTCTGTCTTTTTGCCTCAAAATAAGGTGAATTTCTGCCTTTTTGCCTTCAATAAAGGGGAATTTCAGCATTTTTACCTCAAAATAAGGGGAATTTCTGCATTTTTGCCACAAAATATTAGGAATTTCTGCCTTTTTGCCCCAAAATAAGGAAAATTTCTGCCTTTTTTCCCTGAAATAAGTGAAATTTCTGCAATGTTGCCCCAAAATAAGTGGAATTTCTGAGTTTTGCCCTAAAATAAGGAGAATTTCTGTCTTTTTGCCCCAACATATAGGGAATTTTTGCCTTTTTTCCTCACAATTAGGGGAATATCTGCAATTTTGATCCAAAATAGAGAGAATTTCTGCCTTTTTGCCCCACAATTAGGGGAATTTCTGCAATTTTGCTCCAAAATGCAGGGAATTTCTACCTTTTTTCCTGAAAATAAGGGGAATGCATAACTTTTTGCCATAGAAAAGGAAAATTCCTTCATTTTTGCTCCAAAATAAGGGGAATTTCTGCCTTTTTGCCTCTAAATAAGTGGAATTTCTGTCTTTTTTCCCAAAACAAAGAGAATTTCTGTCTTTTTTGCCCCAAAATAAGGAAAATTTCTGACTTATTACCCTGAAATAAGTGAAATTTCTGCAATTTTGCCCCAAAATAAGGAAAATTTCTGCCTTTTTGCCCTGAAATATATGAAATTTCTGCAATTTTACTCCAAAATAAGGTGAATTTCTGCATTTTGCCCTAAAATAATGGGAATTTCTGCCTTTTTGACCCAAAATAAGAAAAAACTTTTGCTTTTTTAATCTGAAATAAGTGATATTTCTGCAATTTTGCCCTAAAATAAAGGAAATTTCTGCAATTTTTCCCCATAATAAGGGAAATTTCTGAAATTTTTCCCCAAAATAAAGGGAATTTCTGTCTTTTTCCCCCAAAACAAAGGGAATTTCCTTCTTTTTTGCCCCAATTTAAGGGGAATTTCTCTTTTTTTGCCACAAAATAAAGGAAATTTCAGCCTTTTTACCTGAAAATAAGTGAAATTTCTGCAATTTTGCCCAAAATAAGCGAAATTTCTGCAATTTAGCCCCAAAATAAGGTAAATTCCTGCAATTTTGCCCCCCAAAAAAGAAATTTCTGGAATTTTGCCTCAAAATAAAGGGAATTTCTGATTTTTACCCCAAAATAAAGGGAATTTCTGCCTTTTGCCCAAAAATTAGGGAATTTCTGCAAATTTGCTCCAAAATACAAGGAATTTCTGCCTTTTTGCCTGAAAAGAATGGGAATGCATAGTTTTTTGCCATATAAAGGGAAATTTTTTCATTTTTGCTCCAAAATAAGGGGAATTTCTGCCTTTTTGTCTCTAAATAATGGAATTTCTGTCTTTTTCCCCCAAAACAAAGGGAATTTCTGTCTTTTTTGCCCTAAAATAAGGGCAATTTCTGACTTATTACCCTGAAATAAATGAAATTTCTGCAATTTTGCCTTAAAATAAAGGAAATTTCTGCAATTTTTCACCAATGTAAAGGAAATTTCTAAATTTTTCCCCAAAATAAGGGGAATTTCTCACAGTTTGCTCTCGAAAAAAGGAGATTTTCTGTCTTTTTGCCTCAAAATAAGGTGAATTTCTGCATTTTTGCCACAAAATATTAGGAATTTCTGCCTTTTTGCCCCAAAATAAGGAAAATTTCTGCCTTTTTTCACTGAAATAAGTGAAATTTCTGCAATTTTGCCCCAAAATAAGTGGAATTTCTGAGTTTTGCCCTAAAATAAGGAGAATTTCTGTATTTTTGCCCCAACATATAGGGAATTTTTGCCTTTTTTCCCCACAATTAGGGGAATTTCTGCAATTTTGCTCCAAAATACGGGGAATTTCTGCCTTTTTGCCCCACAATTAGGGGAATTTCTGCAATTTTTCTCCAAAATGCAGGGAATTTATGCCTTTTTTCCTGAAAATAAGGGGAATGCATACCTTTTTGCCATAGAAAAGGGAAATTTCTTCATTTTTGCTCCAAAATAAGGGGAATTCCTGCCTTTTGCCTCTAAATAAGTGGAATTTCTGTCTTTTTTCCCAACACAAAGAGAATTTCTGTCTTTTTTGCCCCAAAATAAGGAAAATTTCTGACTTATTACCCTGAAATAAGTGAAATTTCTGCAATTTTGCCCCAAAATAAGGGGAATTTCTGTCTTTTTCCCCCAAAACAAAGGGAATTTCTGTCTTTTTTGCCCCAAAATAAGGGGAATTTCTTTTTTTTTGCCCCAAAATAAAGGAAATTTCAGCCTTTTTACCTGAAAATAAGTGAAATTTCTGCAATTTTGCCCCAAATAAGGGAAATTTCTGCAATTTAGCCCCAAAATAAGGTAAATTCCTGCAATTTTACCCCAAAAAAAAGAAATTTCTGGAATGTTGCCTCAAAATAAAGAGAATTTCTGATTTTTACCCCAAAATAAAGGGAATTTCTGCCTTTTGCCCAAAAATTAGGGGAATTTCTGCAATTTTGCTCCAAAATACAAGGAATTTCTGCCTTTTTGCCTGAAAATAATGGGAATGATTAGTTTTTTGCCATATAAAGGGAAATTTTTTCATTTTTGCTCCAAAATAAGGGGAATTTCTGCCTTTTTGTCTCTAAATAAGTGGAATTTCTGTCTTTTTCCCCCAAAACAAAAGCAATTTCTGTTTTTTTTGCCCTAAAATAAGGGCAATTTCTGACTTATTACCCTGAAATAAATGAAATTTATGCAATTTTGCCCCAAAATAAAGGAAATTTCTGCAATTTTTTACCAATGTAAAGGAAATTTCTGCAATTTTGCCCCAAAATAAGGGGAATTTCTAACAGTTTGCTCTCAAAAAAAGGAGATTTTCTGTCTTTTTGCCTCAAAATAAGGTGAATTTCTGCCTTTTTGCCTTCAAATAAGGGGAATTTCAGCCTTTTTACCTCAAAATAAGGAGAATTTCTGCATTTTTGCCACAAAATATTAGGAATTTCTAGCTTTTTGCCCCAAAATAAGGAAAATTTCTGCCTTTTTTCACTGAAATAAGTGGAACTTCTGCAATTTTGCCCCAAAATAAGTGGAATTTCTGAGTTTTGCCCTAAAATAAGAAGAATTTCTGTCTTTTTGCCCCAACATATAGGGAATTTTTGCCTATTTTCCCCACAATTAGGGGAATTTCTGCAATTTTGCTCCAATATACGGGGAATTTCTGCTTTTTTGCCCCACAATTAGGGGAATTTCTGCAATTTTGCTCCAAAATGCAGGGAATTTCTGCCTTTTTTCCTGAAAATAAAAAAAAATGCATACCTTTTTGCCATAGAAAAGGGAAATTTCTTCATTTTTGCTCCAAAATAAGGGGAATTTCTGCATTTTTGCCTCTAAATAAGTGGAATTTCTGTCTTTTTTCCCAAAACAAAGAGAATTTCTGTCTTTTTTGCCCCAAAATAAGGAAAATTTCTGACTTATTACCCTGAAATAAGTGAAATTTCTGCAATTTTGCCCCAAAATAAGGAAAATTTCTTCCTTTTTGCCCTGAAATATGTGAAATTTCTGCAATTTTACCCCAAAATAAGGTGAATTTCTGCATTTTGCCCCAAAATAATGGTAATTTCTGCCTTTTTGCCCCAAAATAAGAAAAAACTTTTGCTTTTTTAATCTGAAATAAGTGAAATTTCTGCAATTTTGCCCTAAGATAAAGGAAATTTCTGCAATTTTTCCCCATAATAAGGGAAATTTCTGATTTTTTCCCCAAAATAAGGGGAATTTCTGTCTTTTTCCCCCAAAACAAAGGGAATTTCTGTCTTTTTTGCCCCAAAATAAGGGGAATTTCTTCCTGTTTGCCCCAAAATAAAGGAAATTTCAGCCTTTTTCCCTGAAAATAAGTGAAATTTCTGAAATTTTGCCCCAAATAAAGGAAATTTCTGCAATTTAGCCCCAAAATGAGGTAAATTCCTGTAATTTTGCCCCCAAAAAAAGAAATTTCTGGAATTTTGCCTCAAAATAAAGGGAATTTCTGAATTTTACCCCAAAATAAAGGGAATTTCTGCAATTTTTCACCAATGTAAAGGAAATTTCTGCAATTTTGCCCTAAAATAAAGGGAATTTCTGACTGTTTGCTGCCGAAAAATGAAGATTTTCTGTCTTTTTGTCGCAAAATGAGGAGAATTTCTGGTTTTTTGCCCGAAAATTATGAGAATTTCTGCAATTTTGCTTCATAATACGGGGAATTTCTGTTTTTTATCCCGAAAGTAAGAGGAATGTATACCTTTTGCCACAAAAAAGGGAAATTTCTTCATTTTTGCCCCAAAATAAGAGGAATTTCTGCCTTTTTACCTCTAAATAAGAGAAATTTCTGCCTTTTTACCCAAAAATAAACGGAATTTCTGTCTTTTTGCCCCAAAATAAAAGAAATTTTTAAATTATGCCCTGAAATAAGTGAAATTTCTGCAATTTTGCCCCAAAATAAAAGAAATTTTTGCGTTTTAGCCACACAATAAGGGGAATTTCTGTCTTTTTGCCCCAAAATAAGGGAAATTTCTGCCTTTTTGCCCCCAAATAAAAGGAATTTCAGCCTTTATACCTCAAAATAAAGGAAATTTCTGCATTTTTGCCACAAAATCTTAAGAATTTCTGCATTTTTGCCCCAAAATAAGGAAAATTTCTGCCTTTTTTCCCTAAAATAAGTGAAATTTCTTCAATTTTGCCCCAAAATAAGTGCAATTTCTGCAATTTTGCTCCAAAATAAGGGAAATTTCTGGAATTTTGCCTCAAAATAAGTGGAATTTCTGAGTTTTGCCCCAAAATAAGGAGAATATCTGTCTTATTTCCCCACCATATAGGGAATTTCTGCCTTTTTGCCCCACAATTAGGGAAATTTCTGCAATTTTGCTCCAAAATACAGGGAATTTCTGCCTTTTTGCCTGAAAATAATGGGAATGCATTCCCTTTTGCCATAAAAAAGCGAAATTTCTTCATTTTTGCTCCAAAATAAGGGGAATTTCTGCCTTTTTGCCTCTAAATAAGTGGAATTTCTGTCTTTTTCCCCCAAAAACAATGGGAATTTCTGTCTTTTTTGCCCCAAAATAAGGGCAATTTTTGACTTATTACACTGAAATAAGTGAAATTTCTGCAATTTTGCCCCAAAATAAGGGGAATTTCTGATTTTTGCCCCAAAATAAAGGGAATTTCTGCCTTTTGCCCCAAAATTAGGGGAATTTCTGCAATTTTGCTCCAAAATACGGAAAATTTCTGCCTTTTTGCCTGAAAATAATGGGAATGCATACCTTTTTACCATAAAAAGGGAAATTTTTTCATTTTTGCTCCAAAATAAGGGGAATTTCTGCCTTTTTGCCTCTAAATAAGTGGAATTTCTGTCCTTTTCCCACAAAACAAAGGAAATTTCTGTCTTTTTTGCCCCAAAAATAAGGGGAATTTTTGACTTATTACCCTGAAATAAGTGAAATTTCTGCAATTTTTCACCAAAATAAGGGAAATTTCTGCAATTTTGCCCCAATGTAAAGGAAATTTCTGCAATTTTGCCCCAAAATAAGGGGAATTTCTTACTGTTTGCTCCCGAAAAAAGTAGATTTTCTGTCTTTTTGCCCCAAAATAAGGAGAATTTCTGCCTTTTTGCTCGAAAATTATGAGAATTTCTGCAATTTTGCTTCAAAATACGGGGAATTTCTGCTTTTTATCCCGAAAGTAAGGGGAATGTATACCTTTTGCCACAAAAAAGGGAAATTTCTTCATTTTTGCCCCAAATAAGAAAAATTTCAGCCTTTTTACCTGAAATTAAGAGCAATTTCTGCCTTTTTACCCCAAAATAAACAGAATTTCTGTCGTTTATCCCTAAAATAAAAGGAATTTTTAAATTATGCCCTGAAATATGTAAAATTTCTGCAATTTTGCCCCAAAATAAGGGAAATTTCTGCCTTTTTGCTCTGAAATATGTGAACTTTCTTCAATTTTACCCCAAAATAAGGTGAATTTCTGCCTTTTTTCTTCAAAATAATGGGAATTTCTGCCTTTTTGCCCCAAAATAAGAAAAATTTTTGCTTTTTTTCTCTGAAATAAGTGAAATTTCTGCAATTTTGCCCAAAAATAAGGGAAATTTCTGGAATTTTGCCCCAAAATAAGTGGAATTTCTGAGTTTTGTCACAAAATAAGGAGAATTTCTCTCTTTTTGCCCCAACATATAGGGAATTTCTGCCTTTTTGCCTGAAAATAATGGGAATGCATACCTTTTGGCCATAAAAAAGGGAAATTTCTTCATTTTTGCTCCAAATTAAAGGGAATTTCTGCCTTTTTTCCTCTAAATAAGTGGAATTTCTGCAATTTTCCCCCAAAAGAAATAGAATTTCTGTCTTTTTTGCCCCAAAATAATGGGAATTTCTGACTTATTACCCTGAAATAAGTGAAATTTCTGCAATTTTGCCCCAAAATAAGGAAAACTTCTGCCTTTTTGCCCTGAAATATGTGAAATTTCTTCAATTTTACCCCAAAATAAGGTGAATTCCTGCCTTTGTGCCTGAAAATAATGGGAATTTCTGCCTTTTTGCCCTAATATAAGAAAAATTTTTGCTTTTTTTTCTGAAATAAGTGAAATTTCTGCAATTTTGCCCTAAATTAAGGGAAATTTCTGCAATTTTTCCCCATAATAAGGGAAATTTCTGCCTTTTTGCCATGAAATATGTGAAATTTCTGCAATTTTACCCCAAAATAAGGTGAATTTCTGCCTTTTTGCCCCAAAATAATGGGAATTTCTGCCTTTTTGCCCCAAAATAAGAAAAATTTTTGCTTTATTTTTCTGAAATAAGTGAAATTTCTGAAATTTTGCCCTAAAATGAGGTAAATTTCTGCAATTTTTTCCCATAATAAAGGAAATTTCTGCAATTTTGCCCCAAAATTAGGGGAATTTCTCACTTTTTGCCCCAAAATAAAAGAAATTTCAGCCTTTTTATCTGAAAATAAGTGAAATTTCTGCAATTTTGCCCCAAATAAGGGAAATTTCTTCAATTTTGCCCCAAAATAAGGTAAATTCCTGCAATTTTCCCCAAAATATAGGAAATTTTTTGAATTTTGCCCCAAAATAAGGGGAATTTCTTATTTTTGCACCAAAATAAAAAGAATTTCTGCCTTTTGCCCCAAAATTAGGGGAATTTCTACAATTTTGCTCCAAAACACGGGAAATTTCTGCCTTTTTGCCCGAAAATAATGGGAATGCATACCTTTTTGCCATAAAAAGAGAAATTTCTTCATTTTTGCTCCATAATAAGGGGAATTTCTGCCTTTTTGCCTCTAAATAAGTGGTATTTCTGTCTTTTTCCTCCAAAACAAAGGGAATTTCTGTCTTTTTTGCATCAAAATAAGGAGAATTTCTGACTTATTACCCTGAAATAAGTGAAATTTCTGCAATTTTGCCCCAAAATAAAGGAAATTTCTGCAATTTTGTCCCAAGGAAAAAAAATTTCTGCAATTATGCACCAAAATAAGGGGAATTTCTGACTGTTTGCTCTCGAAAAAAGGAGATTTTCTGTCTTTTTGCCTCAAAATAAGGTGAATTTCTGCCTTTTTGCCTTCAATAAAGGGGAATTTCAGCCTTTTTACCTCAAAATAAGGGGAATTTCTGCATTTTTGCCACAAAATATTAGGAATTTCTGCATTTTGCCCCCAAAATAAGGAAAATTTCTGCCTTTTTTCCCTGAAATAAGTGAAATTTCTGCAATTTTGCCCCAAAATAAGTGGAATATCTGAGTTTTGCCCTAAAATAAGGAGAATTTCTGTTTTTTTGCCCCAACATATAGGGAATTTTTGCCTTTTTTCCTCACAATTAGGGGAATTTCTGCAATTTTGTTCCAAAATACGGGGAATTTCTGCCTTTTTGCCCCACAATTAGGGGAATTTCTGCAATTTTGCTCCAAAATGCAGGGAATTTCTACCTTTTTTCCTGAAAATAAGGGGAATGCATATCTTTTTGCCATAGAAAAGGAAATTTCTTCATTTTTGCTCCAAAATAAGGGGAATTTCTGGCTTTTTGCCTCTAAATAAGTGGAATTTCTGTCTTTTTTCCCAAAACAAAGAGAATTTCTGTCTTTTTTGCCCCAAAATAAGGAAAATTTCTGACTTATTACCCTGAAATAAGTGAAATTTCTGCAATTTTGCCCCAAAATAAGGAAAATTTCTGCCTTTTTGCCCTGAAATATATGAAATTTATGCAATTTTACCCCCAAATAAGGTGAATTTCTGAATTTTGCCCCAAAATAATGGGAATTTTTGCCTTTTTGACCCAAAATAAGAAAAAACTTTTGCTTTTTTAATCTGAAATAAGTGATATTTCTGCAATTTTGCCCTAAAATAAAAAAAATTCTGCAATTTTTCCCCATAATAGGGGAAATTTCTGAAATTTTTCCCCAAAATAAAGGGAATTTCTGTCTTTTTCCCCCAAAACAAATGGAATTTCTGTCTTTTTTGACCCAAAATAAGGGGAATTTCTTTTTTTGCCACAAAATAAAGGAAATTTCAGCCTTTTTACCTGAAAATAAGTGAAATTTCTGCAATTTTGCCCAAAATAAGCGAAATTTCTTCAATTTAGCCCCGAAATAAGGTAAATTCCTGCAATTTTGCCCCCCAAATATAAATTTCTGGAATTTTGCCTCAAAATAAAGGGAATTTCTGATTTTTACCCCAAATTAAAGGGAATTTCTGCCTTTTGCCCAAAAATTAGGGAATTTCTGCAATTTTGCTCCAAAATACAAGGAATTTCTGCCTTTTTGCCTGAAAAGAATGGGAATGCATAGTTTATTGCCATATAAAGGGAAATTTTTTCATTTTTGCTCCAAAATAAGGGGAATTTCTGCCTTTTTGTCTCTAAATAATGGAAATTCTGTTTTTCCCCCAAAACAAAGGGAATTTCTGTCTTTTTTGCCCTAAAATAAGGGCAATTTCTGACTTATTACCCTGAAATAAATGAAATTTCTGCAATTTTGCCCCAAAATAAAGGAAATTTCTGCAATTTTTCACCAATGTAAAGGAAATTTCTAAATTTTTCCCATAAATAAGGGGAATTTCTAACAGTTTGCTCTCGAAAAAAGGAGATTTTCTGTCTTTTTGCCTCAAAATAAGGTGAATTTCTGCATTTTTGCCACAAAATATTAGGAATTTCTGCCTTTTTGCCCCAAAATAAGGAAAATTTCTGCCTTTTTTCACTGAAATAAGTGAAATTTCTGCAATTTTGCCCCAAAATAAGTGGAATTTCTGAGTTTTGCCCTAAAATAAGGAGAATTTCTGTATTTTTGCCCCAACATATAGGGAATTTTTGCCTTTTTTCCCCACAATTAGGGGAATTTCTGCAATTTTGCTCCAAAATACGGGGAATTTCTGCCTTTTTGCCCCACAATTAGGGGAATTTCTGCAATTTTTCTCCAAAATGCAGGGAATTTATGCCTTTTTTCCTGAAAATAAGGGGAATGCATACCTTTTTGCCATAGAAAAGGGAAATTTCTTCATTTTTGCTCCAAAATAAGGGGAATTCCTGCCTTTTGCCTCTAAATAAGTGGAATTTCTGTCTTTTTTCCCAAAACAAAGAGAATTTCTGTCTTTTTTGCCCCAAAATAAGGAAAATTTCTGACTTATTACCCTGAAATAAGTGAAATTTCTGCAATTTTGCCCAAAAATAAGAGGAATTTCTGTCTTTTTCCCCCAAAACAAAGGGAATTTCTGTCTTTTTTGCCCCAAAATAAGGGGAATTTCTTTTTTTTTTGCCCCAAAATAAAAGAAATTTCAGCCTTTTTACCTGAAAATAAGTGAAATTTCTGCAATTTTGCCCCAAATAAGGGAAATTTCTGCAATTTAGCCCCAAAATAAGGTAAATTCCTGCAATTTTGCTTCCAAAAAAAGAAATTTCTGGAATTTTGCCTCAAAATAAAGGGAATTTCTGATTTTTACCCCAAAATAAAGGGAATTTCTGCCTTTTGCCCAAAAATTAGGGGAATTTCTGCAATTTTGCTCCAAAATACAAGGAATTTCTGCCTTTTTGCCTGAAAATAATGGGAATGATTAGTTTTTTGCCATATAAAGGGAAATTTTTTCATTTTTGCTCCAAAATAAGGGGAATTTCTGCCTTTTTGTCTCTAAATAAGTGGAATTTCTGTCTTTTTCCCCCAAAACAAAAGGAATTTCTGTTTTTTTTTGCCCTAAAATAAGGGCAATTTCTGACTTATTACCCTGAAATAAATGAAATTTATGCAATTTTGCCCCAAAATAAAGGAAATTTCTGCAATTTTTTACCAATGTAAAGGAAATTTCTGCAATTTTGCCCCAAAATAAGGGGAATTTCTAACAGTTAGCTCTCAAAAAAAGGAGATTTTCTGTCTTTTTGCCTCAAAATAAGGTGAATTTCTGCCTTTTTGCCTTCAAATAAGGGGAATTTCAGCCTTTTTACCTCAAAATAAGGAGAATTTCTGCATTTTTGCCACAAAATATTAGGAATTTCTAGCTTTTTGCCCCAAAATAAGGAAAATTTCTGCCTTTTTTCACTGAAATAAGTGGAATTTCTTCAATTTTGCCCCAAAATAATTGGAATTTCTGAGTTTTGCCCTAAAATAAGAAGAATTTCTGTATTTTTGCCCAAACATATAGGGAATTTTTGCCTATTTTCCCCACAATTAGGGGAATTTCTGCAATTTTGCTCATATATACGTGGAATTTCTGCCTTTTTGCCCCACAATTAGGGGAATTTCTACAATTTTGCTCCAAAATGCAGGGAATTTCTGCCTTTTTTCCTGAAAATAAGGAAAATGCATACCTTTTTGCCATAGAAAAGGGAAATTTCATCATTTTTGCTCCAAAATAAAGGGAATTTCTGCATTTTTGCCTCTAAATAAGTGGAATTTCTGTCTTTTTTCCCAAAACAAAGAGAATTTCTGTCTTTTTTGCCTCAAAATAAGGAAAATTTCTGACTTATTACCCTTAAATAAGTGAAATTTCTGCAATTTTGCCCCAAAATAAGGAAAATTTCTGCCTTTTTGCCCTGAAATATGTGAAATTTCTGCAATTTTACCCCAAAATAAGGTGAATTTCTGCATTTTGCCCCAAAATAATGGGAATTTCTGCCTTTTGCCCCAAAATAAGAAAAAACTTTTGCTTTTTTAATCTGAAATAAGTGAAATTTCTGCAATTTTGCCCTAAAATAAAGGAAATTTCTGCAATTTTTCCCCATAATAAGGGAAATTTCTGAAATTTTTCCCCAAAATAAGGGGAATTTCTGTCTTTTTCCCCCAAAACAAAGGGAATTTCTGTCTTTTTTGCCCCAAAATAAGGGGAATTTCTTCCTGTTTGCCCCAAAATAAAGGAAATTTTAGCCTTTTTCCCTGAAAATAAGTGAAATTTCTGCAATTTTGCCCCAAATAAAGGAAATTTCTGCAATTTAGCCCCAAAATGAGGTAAATTCCTGTAATTTTGCCCCCCAAAAAAGAAATTTCTGGAATTTTGCCTCAAAATAAAGGGAATTTCTGATTTTTACCCCAAAATAAAGGGAATTTCTGCAATTTTTCACCAATGTAAAGCAAATTTCTGCAATTTTGCCCCAAAATAAAGGGAATTTCTGACTGTTTGCTGCCGAAAAAAGAAGATTTTCTGTCTTTTTGTCGCAAAATGAGGAGAATTTCTGGTTTTTTGCCCAAAAATTATGAGAATTTCTGCAATTTTGCTTCATAATACGGGGAATTTCTGCTTTTTATCCCGAAAGTAAGAGGAATGTATACCTTTTGCCACAAAAAAGGGAAATTTCTTCATTTTTGCCCCAAAATAAGAGGAATTTCTGCCTTTTTACCTCTAAATAAGAGAAATTTCTGCCTTTTTACCCAAAAATAAACGGAATTTCTGTCGTTTTTCCCCAAAATAAAAGAAATTTTTAAATTATGCCCTGAAATAAGTGAAATTTCTGCAATTTTGCCCCAAAATAAAAGAAATTTTTGCGTTTTAGCCACACAATAAAGGGAATTTCTGTCTTTTTGCCCCAAAATAAGGGAAATTTCTGCCTTTTTGCCCCCAAGTAAAAGGAATTTCAGCCTTTATACCTCAAAATAAAGGAAATTTCTGCATTTTTGCCACAAAATCTTAAGAATTTCTGCATTTTTGCCCCAAAATAAGGAAAATTTCTGCCTTTTTTCCCTAAAATAAGTGAAATTTCTTCAATTTTGCCCCAAAATAAGTGCAATTTCTGCAATTTTGCTCCAAAATAAGGGAAATTTCTGGAATTTTGCCTCAAAATAAGTGGAATTTCTGAGTTTTGCCCCAAAATAAGGAGAATATCTGTCTTATTTCCCCACCATATAGGGAATTTCTGCCTTTTTGCCCCACAATTAGGGAAATTTCTGCAATTTTGCTCCAAAATACAGGGAATTTCTGCCTTTTTGCCTGAAAATAATGGGAATGCATTCCCTTTTGCCATAAAAAAGGGAAATTTCTTCATTTTTGCTCCAAAATAAGGGGAATTTCTGCCTTTTTGCCTCTAAACAAGTGGAATTTCTGTCTTTTTCCCCCAAAAACAATGGGAATTTCTGTCTTTTTTGCCCCAAAATAAGGGCAATTTTTGACTTATTACACTGAAATAAGTGAAATTTCTGCAATTTTGCCCCAAAATAAGGGGAATTTCTGATTTTTGCCCCAAAATAAAGGGAATTTCTGCCTTTTGCCCCAAAATTAGGGGAATTTCTGCAATTTTGCTCCAAAATACGGAAAATTTCTGCCTTTTTGCCTGAAAATAATGGGAATGCATACCTTTTTACCATAAAAAGGGAAATTTTTTCATTTTTGCTCCAAAATAAGGGGAATTTCTGCCTTTTTGCCTCTAAATAAGTGGAATTTCTGTCTTTTTCCCACAAAACAAAGGAAATTTCTGTCTTTTTTGCCCCAAAAATAAGGGGAATTTTTGACTTATTACCCTGAAATAAGTGAAATTTCTGCAATTTTTCACCAAAATAAGGGAAATTTCTGCAATTTTGCCCCAATGTAAAGGAAATTTCTGCAATTTTGCCCCAAAATAAGGGTAATTTCTTACTGTTTGCTCCCGAAAAAAGTAGATTTTCTGTCTTTTTGCCCCAAAATAAGGAGAATTTCTGCCTTTTTGCTCGAAAATTATGAGAATTTTTGCAATTTTGCTTCAAAATAAGGGGAATTTCTGCTTTTTATCCCGAAAGTAAGGGGAATGTATACCTTTTGCCACAAAAAAGGGAAATTTCGTCATTTTTGCCCCAAATAAGAGGAATTTCTGCCTTTTTACCTCAAATTAATAGCAATTTCTGCCTTTTTACCCCAAAATAAACGGAATTTCTGTTTTTTTGCCCCAAAATAAAAGGAATTTTTAAATTATGCCCTGAAATATGTGAAATTTCTGCAATTTTGCCCCAAAATAAGGGAAATTTCTGCCTTTTTGCTCTGAAATATGTGAACTTTCTTCAATTTTACCCAAAAATAAGGTGAATTTCTGCCTTTTTTCTTCAAAATAATGAGAATTTCTGCCTTTTTGCCCCAAAATAAGAAAAATTTTTGCTTTTTTTCTCTGAAATAAGTGAAATTTCTGCAATTTTGCCCAAAAATAAGGGAAATTTCTGGAATTATGCCCCAAAATAAGTGGAATTTCTGAGTTTTGTCACAAAATAAGGAGAATTTCTCTCTTTTTGCCCCAACATATAGGGAATTTCTGCCTTTTTGCCTGAAAATAATGGGAATGCATACCTTTTGGCCATAAAAAAGGGAAATTTCTTCATTTTTGCTCCAAATTAAAGGGAATTTCTGCCTTTTTTCCTCTAAATAAGTGGAATTTCTGCAATATTCCCCCAAAAGAAATAGAATTTCTGTCTTTTTTGCCCCAAAATAATGGGAATTTCTGACTTATTACCCTGAAATAAGTGAAATTTCTGCAATTTTGCCCCAAAATAAGGGAAATTTCTGCCTTTTTGCCCTGAAATATGTGAAATTTCTTCAATTTTACCCCAAAATAAGGTGAATTCCTGCCTTTGTGCCTGAAAATAATGGGAATTTCTGCATTTTTGCCCCAATATAAGAAAAATTTTTGCTTTTTTTTCTGAAATAAGTGAAATATCTGCAATTTTGCCCTAAATTAAGGGAAATTTCTGCAATTTTTCCCCATAATAAGGGAAATGTCTGCATTTTTGCCCCAAAATAAGGAAAATTTCTGCCTTTTTTCCCTGAAATAAGTGAAATTTCTGCAATTTTGCCCCAAAATAAGTGAAATTTCTGCAATTTTGCTCCAAAATAGGAAAAATTTCTGGAATTTTGCCCCCAAATAAGTGGAATTTCTGAGTTTTGCCCCAAAATAAGGAGAATTTCTGTTTTTTGCTCCACCATATAGGGAATTTCTGCATTTTTGCCCCACAATTAGGGGAATTTCCTCAATTTTGCTCCAAAATACGGGAAATTTCTGCGTTTTTGCCCGAAAATAAGGGGAATGCATAACTTTTTGCCATAAACAAGGGAAATTTCTTAATTTTTGCTCCTAAATAAGGGGAATTTCTGCCTTTTTTCCTCTAAATAAGTGGAATTTCTGCAATTTTCCCCCAAAACAAAGGGAATTTCTGTCTTTTTTGCCCCAAAATAAGGTGAATTTTATCTTATTACCCTGAAATAAGTGAAATTTCTGCAATTTTGCCCCAAAATAAGGGAAATTTTTGCCTTTTTGCCCTGAAATATGTGAAATTTCTGCAATTTTACCCAAAAATAAGGTGAATTTCTGCCTTTTTGCCCCAAAATAATAGGAATTTCTGCCTTTTTGCCCTAAAATAAGATTAATTTTTGCATTATTTCGCTGAAATAAGTGAAATTTCTGCAATTTTGCCCCCAAAATAAGGGGAATTTCTTCCTTTTTGCCCCAAAATAAAGGAAATTTCAGCCTTTTTACCTGAAAATATGTGAAATTTCTGCAATTTTGCCCCAAATAAGGGAAATTTCTGCAATTTTGCCCCAAAATAATGCAAATTCCTGCAATTTTGCCCCAAAATAAAAGAAATTTCTTGAATTTTGCCACAAAATATGGGGAATTTCTGATATTTGCCCCAAAATAAAGGAATTTCTGCCTTTTGCCCCAAAATTAGGGGAATTTCTGCAATATTGCTCCAAAATACGAAGAATTTCTGCCTTTTTGCATGAAAATAATGGTGATGCATACCTTTTTGCCATAAAAAGGGAAATTTTTTCATTTTTGCTCCAAAATAAGGGGAATTTCTGCCTTTTTGCCTCTAAATAAGTGGAATTTCTGTCTTTTTCCCACAAAACAAAGGAAATTTCTGTCTTTTTTGCCCCAAAAATAAGGGGAATTTTTGACTTATTACCCTGAAATAAGTGAAATTTCTGCAATTTTTCACCAAAATAAGGGAAATTTCTGCAATTTTGCCCCAATGTAAAGGAAATTTCTGCAATTTTGCCCCAAAATAAGGGGAATTTCTTACTGTTTGCTCCCGAAAAAAGTAGATTTTCTGTCTTTTTGCCCCAAAATAAGGAGAATTTCTGCCTTTTTGCTCGAAAATTATGAGAATTTTTGCAATTTTGCTTCAAAATAAGGGGAATTTCTGCTTTTTATCCCGAAAGTAAGGGGAATGTATACCTTTTGCCACAAAAAAGGGAAATTTCGTCATTTTTGCCCCAAATAAGAGGAATTTCTGCCTTTTTACCTCAAATTAATAGCAATTTCTGCCTTTTTACCCCAAAATAAACGGAATTTCTGTTTTTTTGCCCCAAAATAAAAGGAATTTTTAAATTATGCCCTGAAATATGTGAAATTTCTGCAATTTTGCCCCAAAATAAGGGAAATTTCTGCCTTTTTGCTCTGAAATATGTGAACTTTCTTCAATTTTACCCAAAAATAAGGTGAATTTCTGCCTTTTTTCTTCAAAATAATGAGAATTTCTGCCTTTTTGCCCCAAAATGAGAAAAATTTTTGCTTTTTTTCTCTGAAATAAGTGAAATTTCTGCAATTTTGCCCAAAAATAAGGGAAATTTCTGGAATTATGCCCCAAAATAAGTGGAATTTCTGAGTTTTGTCACAAAATAAGGAGAATTTCTCTCTTTTTGCCCCAACATATAGGGAATTTCTGCCTTTTTGCCTGAAAATAATGGGAATGCATACCTTTTGGCCATAAAAAAGGGAAATTTCTTCATTTTTGCTCCAAATTAAAGGGAATTTCTGCCTTTTTTCCTCTAAATAAGTGGAATTTCTGCAATATTCCCCCAAAAGAAATAGAATTTCTGTCTTTTTTGCCCCAAAATAATGGGAATTTCTGACTTATTACCCTGAAATAAGTGAAATTTCTGCAATTTTGCCCCAAAATAAGGGAAATTTCTGCCTTTTTGCCCTGAAATATGTGAAATTTCTTCAATTTTACCCCAAAATAAGGTGAATTCCTGCCTTTGTGCCTGAAAATAATGGGAATTTCTGCATTTTTGCCCCAATATAAGAAAAATTTTTGCTTTTTTTTCTGAAATAAGTGAAATATCTGCAATTTTGCCCTAAATTAAGGGAAATTTCTGCAATTTTTCCCCATAATAAGGGAAATGTCTGCATTTTTGCCCCAAAATAAGGAAAATTTCTGCCTTTTTTCCCTGAAATAAGTGAAATTTCTGCAATTTTGCCCCAAAATAAGTGAAATTTCTGCAATTTTGCTCCAAAATAGGAAAAATTTCTGGAATTTTGCCCCCAAATAAGTGGAATTTCTGAGTTTTGCCCCAAAATAAGGAGAATTTCTGTTTTTTGCTCCACCATATAGGGAATTTCTGCATTTTTGCCCCACAATTAGGGGAATTTCCTCAATTTTGCTCCAAAATACGGGAAATTTCTGCGTTTTTGCCCGAAAATAAGGGGAATGCATAACTTTTTGCCATAAACAAGGGAAATTTCTTAATTTTTGCTCCTAAATAAGGGGAATTTCTGCCTTTTTTCCTCTAAATAAGTGGAATTTCTGCAATTTTCCCCCAAAACAAAGGGAATTTCTGTCTTTTTTGCCCCAAAATAAGGTGAATTTTATCTTATTACCCTGAAATAAGTGAAATTTCTGCAATTTTGCCCCAAAATAAGGGAAATTTTTGCCTTTTTGCCCTGAAATATGTGAAATTTCTGCAATTTTACCCAAAAATAAGGTGAATTTCTGCCTTTTTGCCCCAAAATAATAGGAATTTCTGCCTTTTTGCCCTAAAATAAGATTAATTTTTGCATTATTTCGCTGAAATAAGTGAAATTTCTGCAATTTTGTCCCCAAAATAAGGGGAATTTCTTCCTTTTTGCCCCAAAATAAAGGAAATTTCAGCCTTTTTACCTGAAAATATGTGAAATTTCTGCAATTTTGCCCCAAATAAGGGAAATTTCTGCAATTTTGCCCCAAAATAATGCAAATTCCTGCAATTTTGCCCCAAAATAAAAGAAATTTCTTGAATTTTGCCACAAAATATGGGGAATTTCTGATATTTGCCCCAAAATAAAGGAATTTCTGCCTTTTGCCCCAAAATTAGGGGAATTTCTGCAATATTGCTCCAAAATACGAAGAATTTCTGCCTTTTTGCATGAAAATAATGGTGATGCATACCTTTTTGCCATAAAAAGGGAAATTTTTTCATTTTTGCTCCAAAATAAGGGGAATTTCTGACTTTTTGCCTCTAAATAAGTGGTATTTCTGTCTTTTTCTTCCAAAACAAAGAAAATTTCTGTTTTTTTTGCCCCAAAATAAGGGGAATTTCTGACTTATTTCCCTGAAATAAGTGAAATTTCTGCAATTTTGCCCCAAAATAAAGGAAATTTCTGCAATTTTGCACCAATGTAAAGGAAATTTCTGAATTTTGCCCCAGAATAATAGGAATTTTTGACTGTTTGCTGCCAAAAAAAGGAGATTTTCTGTCTTTTTGCCCCAAAATTAGGAAAATTTCTGGTTTTTTGCCCGAAAATTATGAGAATTTCTGCAATTTTGCTTCAAAATACGGGGAATTTCTACTTTTTATCCCGAAAGTAAGGGGAATGTATACCTTTTGCCACAAAAAAGGGAAATTTCTTCATTTTTGCCCCAGAATAAGAGGAATTTCTGCCTTTTACCTAAAAATAAGTGAAATTTCTTCCTTTTTACCTAAAACTAAATGGAATTTCTGTCTTTTTGCCCCAAAATAAAAGGAATTTTTGAATTATGCTCTGAAATAAGTGATATTTCTGCAATTTTGCCACAAAATAAAAGAAATTTCTGCCTTTTTGCCACAAAATAAGGGGAATTTCTATCTTTTTCCCCAAAATAATGGAAATTTATGCATTTTTGCTCTCAAATAAGAGGAATTTCAGCCTTTTTACCTCAAAATAAGGGGAATTTCTGCATTTTTGCAACAAAATATTAAGAATTTCTGCATTTTTGTCCTAAAATAAGGAAAATTTCTGCCTTTTTTCCCTGAAATAAGTGAAATTTCTGCAATTTTGCCCCAAAATAAAGGAAATTTCTGCAATTTTGTCCCAAAATAAGGGAAATTTCTGCTTTTTTGCCTTGAAATATATGAAATTTTTTCAATTTTACCCCAAAATAAGGTGAATTTCTGCATTTTTGCCCCAAAATAATGGAAATTTCTGCCTTTTTGCCCCAAAATAAGAAAAATTTTTGCTTTTTTTCTCTGAAATAAGTAAAATTTCTGTAATTTTGCCCCAAAATAATAGAAATTTCTGCAATGTTGCCCCAAAATAAGGAAAATTTCTGGAATTTTGCCCCAAAATAATTGGAATTTTTGAGTTTTGCCCCAAAATAAGGAAAATTTCTCTCTTTTTCCCCCAACATATAGGGAATTTCTGCATTTTTGCCCCACAATTAGAGGAATTTCTGCAATTTTGCTCCAAAATACGGGGAATTTCTGCCTTTTTGCCTGAAAATAATGGGAATGCATACCTTTTTGGCATAAAAAGTGAAATTTCTTCATTTTTGCTCCAAAATAAGGGGAATTTCTGCCTTTTTGCCTCTAAATAAGTGGAATTTCTGTCTTTTTCCCCCAAAAACAATGGGAATTTCTGTCTTTTTTTGCCCCAAAATAAGGGGAATTTCTGGCTTATTACCCTGAAATAAGTGAAATTTCTGCAATTTTTCCCCAAAATAAGGGGAATTTCTGACTGTTTTTCCTCCCGAAAATAGATTTTCTTTCTTTTTGCCACAAGATAAGGAGAATTTCTGCCTTTTTGCCCGAAAATTATGAGAATTTCTGCAATTTTGCTTGAAAATACGGGGAATTTCTGCTTTTTATCCCGAAAGTAAGGGGAATGTATACCTTTTGCCACAAAAAAGGAAAATTTCTTCATTTTTGCCCCAAAATAAGAGGAATTTCTGCCTTTTTACCTCAAAATAATTGAAATTTCTGCTCTTTTACACAAAAATAAAAGGAATTTTTGTGTGTTTGCCCCAAAATAAAAGGAATTTTTGAATTATGCCCTGAAATATGTGAAATTTCTGCAATTTTGCCCCCAAATAAAAGAAATTTCTGCCTTTTTCCAAAAAATAAGGGAAATTTCTCTCTTTTTGCTTTCAAATAAAAGGAATTTCAGCCTTTTTACCTCAAAATAAAGGGAATTTCTGCATTTTTGTCACAAATTATTAAGAATTTCTGCATATTTGCCCCAAAATAAGGAAAATTTCTGCCTTTTTTTCCTGAAATAAGTGAAATTTCTGCAATTTTGCCCCAAAATAAGTGGAATTTCTGTAATTTTGCTCCAAATAAGGGAAATTTCTGGATTTTTGCCCCAAAATAAGTGAAATTTCTGAGTTTTGCCCCAAAATAAGGAGAATTTCTGTTTTTTCCCCACCATATAGGGAATTTCTGCCTTTTTGCCCCACAATTAGGGGAATATTTGCAATTTTGCTCCAAAATACGGGGAATTTCTGCCTTTTTGCCCGAAAATAAGGGGAATACATAACTTTTTGCCATAAAAAAGAGAAATTTCTTCATTTTTGCTACAAATTAAAGGGAATTTCTGCATTTTTTCCTCTAAATAAGTGGAATTTCTGCAATTTTCCCTCAAAACAAAGGGAATTTCTGTATTTTTGCCCCAAAATAATGGTAATTTCTGACTTATTATCCTGAAATAAGTGAAATTTCTGCAATTTTGCCCCAAAATAAGGGAAATTTCTGCCTTTTTGCCATGAAATATGTGAAATTTCTGCAATTTTACCACAAAATAAGGTGAATTTTTGCCTTTTTGCCCAAAAATAATGGGAATTTCTGCCTTTTTGCCCCAAAATAAAGGAAATTTCTGCAATTTTGACCCAATGTAAAAAAAATTTCTGCCATTTTGCCCCAAAATAAGGGGAATTTCTGACTGTTTCTTCTCGAAAAAGGAGATTTTCTGTCTTTTTGCCTCAAAATAAGGAGAATTTCTGCTTTTTTGCCCAAAAATTATGAGAATTTCTGCAATTTTGCTTTAAAATACGGTTAATTTCTGCCTTTTAGCCCCAAAATAAAGGGAATTTCTGCATTTTCCCCCAATATTTGGGGAATTTCTGCATTTTACCTCTAAATAAAGGGGAATTTCTGCATTTTACCTCAAAATAAGAAGAATTTCTGCCTTTTGCCCCAAAATATGGGGAATTTCTGCCTGTTTCCCCCAAAATGAGAAGAATGCATACCTTTTTGCCATAAAAAAGGGAAATTTCTTCATTTTTGCTCCAAAATAAGGGGAATTTCTGCTTTTTTGCCTCTAAATAAGTGGAATTTCTTTCTTTTTCCCCCAAAACAAAAGAAATTTCTGTCTTTTTTGCCCCAAAATAAGAAAAATTGCTGACTTATTACCCTGAAATAAGTGAAATTTTTGAAATTTTGCCCCAATATAAGGGAAATTTCTACCTTTTTGCCCCCAAATCAGGGGAATTTCAGACTTTTTACCTCAAAATAATGGGAATTTCTAAATTTTGGCACAAAATATTAGGAATTTCTGCCTTTTTGCCCCAAAATAAGAAAAATTTCTGCTTTTTTTCCTTGAAATAAGTGAAATTTCTGCAATTTTGCCCCAAACTAAGGGAAATTTCTGCAATTTTGCCCCAAAATAAGTGGAATTTCTGCCTTTTGCCCCAAAATTTAGGGAATTTCTGCCTTTTTGCCCGAAAATAAAAAGAATGCATACCTTTTTGCCATAAAAAAGGGAAATTTCTTCATTTTTGCTCCAAAATAAGGGGAACTTTTGACTTTTGGCCTCTAAATAAGTGGAATTTCTGTTTTTACCCCAAAACAAAGGGAATTTCTGTATTTTTTGCCTCAAAATAAGGAAAATTTCTGACTTATTACCCTGAAATAAGTAAAATTTCTGCAAATTTGCCCCAAAATAAGGGAAATTTTTGCCTTTTGCCCTAAAATTTGGGGAATTTGAGAATTTTACCTCAAAATGAGGGAAATTTCTGATTTTTGCACCAAAATATGGAGAATTTCTGCCTTTTTGCCCCATAATAAAGTTAATTTCTGCATTTTTGCACCAATATTAGGGGAATTTCTGCAATTTTGCTCCAAAATACGGGTCATTTCTGCCTTTTTGCCCGAAATTAATTGGAATTTCTGGCTTTTTGTCCCGAAATAAGTGTAATTTCTTCAATTTTCGCCAAAAATTAGGGTTTTCATTTTTTGCCCCAAAATAAGTGGAATTTCTGCCATTTTGCCCTGAAATATTTGAAATTTCTTCCTTTTTGCCCCAAAATATGGGGAATTTCTGCCTTTTTGCCCCAAAATAAGAAAAATTTCTGCAATTTTGTACCAAAATAAAAGAAATTTCTGCATTTTTGCCCCAAAATAAGAAAATTTCTGCCTTTTTTCTGAAATAAGTGAAATTTCTGCAATTTTGCCTCAAAATGAGGGAAATTTCTGCAATTTTGCCCCAATGTAAAGGAAATATCTGCAATTTTGCCCCAAAATAAGGGAAATTTCTGACTTTATGCTCCCGAAAAAACGAGATTTACTGTCTTTTTGCCCCAAAATAAGAATTTCTGCCTTTTTGCCCAAAAATTATGAGAATTTCTGCAATTTTGCTTCAAAATATGGTTAATTTCTTCTTTTTAGCCCAAAAATAAAGGGAATTTCTGCATTTTCCCCCAATATTTGGGGAATTTCTGCATTTTACCTCTAAATAAGGGGAATTTCTGCATTTTACCTCAAAATAAGAATTTCTGTCTTTTGCCCCAAAATATGGGGAATTTCTGCCTTTTTGTTCCAAAATAAGGAAAATTTCTTCAATTTTGTACCATAATAAAAGAAATTTCTGATTTTTGCCCCAAAATAAGGGGAATTTCTGACTTTTTGCCCTGAAATAAATGAAATTTCTGCAATTTTGCCTAAAAATAAGTTAAATTTGTGCCTTTTTGCCCCAAAATAATGGGAATTTCTGCCTTTTGCCCCAAAATATGGGGAATTTCTGCCTGTTTCCCCGAAAATGAGAAGAATGCATACCTTTTTGCCATAAAAAAGGGAAAATTTTTTTCATTTTTTCTCCAAAATAAGCGAAATTTCTGCTTCTTTGCCTGTAAATAAGTGGAATTTCTGTCTTTTTCCCCCAAAACAAAGGGAATTTCTGTCTTTTTTGCCCCAAAATAAGGAGAATTTCTGACTTATTACTTTGAAATAAGTGAAATTTCTGCAATTTTGCCCCAAAATAAGTGAAATTTCTGCAATTTTGCCCCAAAATAAGGGAAATTTCTGCAATTTTGCCCCAAAATAAGTGGAATTTCTGCCTTTTGCCCCAAAATTTGGGGAATTTCTGCCTTTTTGCCCAAAAATAAAAAGAATGCATACCTTTTTGCCATAAAAAAGGGAAATTTCTTCATTTTTGCTCCAAAATAAGGGGAACTTTTGCCTTTTTGCCTCTAAATAAGTGGAATTTCTGTTTTTCCCCCAAAACAAAGGGAATTTCTGTTTTTTTTGCCTCAAAATCAGGAAAATTTCTGACTTATTACCCTGAAATAAGTAAAATTTCTGCAAATTTGCCCCAAAATAAGGGAAATTTTTGCCTTTTGCCCTAAAATTTGGGGAATTTGAGAATTTTACCTCAAAATGAAGGAAATTTCTGATTTTTGCACCAAAATATGGAGAATTTCTGCCTTTTTGCCCCATAATAAAGTTAATTTCTGCATTTTTGCACCAATATTAGGGGAATTTCTGCAATTTTGCTCCAAAATACGGGTCATTTCTGCCTTTTTGCCCGAAATTAATTGGAATTTCTGGCTTTTTGTCCCGAAATAAGTGTAATTTCTTCAATTTTCGCCAAAAACTAGGGTTTTCATCTTTTTGCCCCAAAATAAAGGGAATTTCTGCCATTTTGCCCTGAAATATTTGAAATTTCTGCAATTTTACCCCAAAATAAGGGGAATTTCTGCCTTTTTGCCCCAAAATAAAAGGAATTTCTTCCTTTTTGCCCAAAATAAAGAAAATTTCAGACTTTTTACCTGAAAATAAGAGAAATTTCTGCAATTTTGCACCAAATAAGAGAAATTTCTGTAATTTTGTTCTAAAATAAGGTAAATTCCTGCAATTTTGCCCCAAAATAAAGAAAATTTCTGAAATTTTGTCCCAAAATAAGGGGAATTTCTGATTTTTGCCCCAAAATAAAGGGAATTTCTGCCTTTTGCTCCAAAATTAGGGGAATTTCTGCAATTTTGCTCCAAAATATGAGGAATTTCTGCCTTTTTGCCCGAAAATAAAGGGAATGTTTACCTTTTTGCCATAAAAAAGGGAAGTTTCTTCATTTTTGCCCCAAAATATGGGGATTTTCCGCCTTTTTGACTCAAAATAAGTGCAATTTCTGCCTTTTCCCTAAAAATAAACAAAATTTCTGTCTTCTTGCACCAAAATAAGGGGAATTTCTGACATTTTGCCCGAAAATAAGGGGAATTTCAGCCTTTTTATCTCAAAATAACAGGACTTTCTTCCTTTTTGCCCCAAAATATGGGGAATTTCTGCCTTTTTGCCCCAAAATAAGAAAAATTTCTGCAATTTTGTACCAAAATAAAAGAAATTTCTGCATTTTTGCCCCAAAATAAGAAAATTTCTGCCTTTTTTCTGAAATAAGTGAAATTTCTGCAATTTTGCCTCAAAATAAGGGAAATTTCTGCAATTTTGCCCCAATGAAAAGGAAATATCTGCAATTTTGCCCCAAAATAAGGGAAATTTCTGACTTTATGCTCCCGAAAAAACGAGATTTACTGTCTTTTTGCCCCAAAATAAGAATTTCTGCCTTTTTGCCCGAAAATTATGAGAATTTCTGCAATTTTGCTTCAAAATATGGTTAATTTCTTCTTTTTAGCCCAAAAATAAAGGGAATTTCTGCATTTTCCCCCAATATTTGGGGAATTTCTGCATTTTACCTCTAAATAAGGGGAATTTCTGCATTTTACCTCAAAATAAGAAGAATTTCTGCCTTTTGCCCCAAAATATGGGGAATTTCTGCCTTTTTGTTCCAAAATAAGGAAAATTTCTTCAATTTTGTACCATAATAAAAGAAATTTCTGATTTTTGCCCCAAAATAAGGGGAATTTCTGACTTTTTGCCCTGAAATAAATGAAATTTCTGCAATTTTGCCTAAAAATAAGTTAAATTTGTGCCTTTTTGCCCCAAAATAATGGGAATTTCTGCCTTTTGCCCCAAAATATGGGGAATTTCTGCCTGTTTCCCCGAAAATGAGAAGAATGCATACCTTTTTGCCATAAAAAAGGGAAAATTTTTTCATTTTTTCTCCAAAATAAGCGAAATTTCTGCTTCTTTGCCTGTAAATAAGTGGAATTTCTGTCTTTTTCCCCCAAAACAAAGGGAATTTCTGTCTTTTTTGCCCCAAAATAAGGAGAATTTCTGACTTATTACCTTGAAATAAGTGAAATTTCTGCAATTTTGCCCCAAAATAAGTGAAATTTCTGCAATTTTGCCCCAAAATAAGGGAAATTTCTGCAATTTTGCCCCAAAATAAGTGGAATTTCTGCCTTTTGCCCCAAAATTTGGGGAATTTCTGCCTTTTTGCCCAAAAACAAAAAGAATGCATACCTTTTTGCCATAAAAAAGGGAAATTTCTTCATTTTTGCTCCAAAATAAGGGGAACTTTTGCCTTTTTGCCTCTAAATAAGTGGAATTTCTGTTTTTCCCCCAAAACAAAGGGAATTTCTGTATTTTTGGCCTCAAAATCAGGAAAATTTCTAACTTATTACCCTGAAATAAGTAAAATTTCTGCAAATTTGCCCCAAAATAAGGGAAATTTTTGCCTTTTGCCCTAAAATTTGGGGAATTTGAGAATTTTACCTCAAAATGAGGGAAATTTCTGTTTTTTGCCCCAAAATATGGAGAATTTCTGCCTTTTTGCCCCATAATAAAGTTAATTTCTGCATTTTTGCACCAATATTAGGGGAATTTCTGCAATTTTGCTACAAAATACGGGTCATTTCTGCCTTTTTGCCCGAAATTAATTGGAATTTCTGGCTTTTTGTCCCGAAATAAGTGTAATTTCTTCAATTTTCGCCAAAAATTAGGGTTTTCATCTTTTTGCCCCAAAATAAGGGGAATTTCTGCCATTTTGCCCTGAAATATTTGAAATTTCTGCAATTTTACCCCAAAATAAGGGGAATTTCTGCCTTTTTGCCCCAAAATAAAAGGAATTTCTCCCTTTTTGCCCAAAATAAAGAAAATTTCAGACCTTTTACCTGAAAATAAGAGAAATTTCTGCAATTTTGCACCAAATAAGAGAAATTTCTGTAATTTTGTTCTAAAATTAGGTAAATTCCTGCAATTTTGCCCCAAAATAAAGAAAATTTCTGAAATTTTGTCCCAAAATAAGGGGAATTTCTGATTTTTGCCCCAAAATAAAGGGAATTTCTGCCTTTTGCTCCAAAATTAGGGGAATTTCTGCAATTTTGCTCCAAAATATGGGGAATTTCTGCCTTTTTGCCTGAAAATAAAGGGAATGTTTACCTTTTTGCCATAAAAAAGGGAAATTTCTTCATTTTTGCCCCAAAATATGGGGATTTTCCGCCTTTTTGACTCAAAATAAGTGCAATTTCTGCCTTTTCCCTAAAAATAAACAAAATTTCTGTCTTCTTGCACCAAAATAAGGGGAATTTCTGACATTTTGCCTGAAAATAAGGGGAATTTCAGCCTTTTTATCTCAAAATAACAGGAATTTCTTCCTTTTTGCCCCAAAATATGGGGAATTTCTGCCTTTTTGCCCCAAAATAAGAAAAATTTCTGCAATTTTGTACCAAAATAAAAGAAATTTCTGCATTTTTCCCCCAAATAAGAAAATTTCTGCCTTTTTTCTGAAATAAGTGAAATTTCTGCAATTTTGCCTCAAAATAAGGGAAATTTCTGCAATTTTGCCCCAATGTAAAGGAAATATCTGCAATTTTGCCCCAAAATAAGGGAAATTTCTGACTTTATGCTCCCGAAAAAACGAGATTTACTGTCTTTTTGCCCCAAAATAAGAATTTCTGCTTTTTTGCCCGAAAATTATGAGAATTTCTGCAATTTTGCTTCAAAATATGGTTAATTTCTTCTTTTTAGCCCAAAAATAAAGGGAATTTCTGCATTTTCCCCCAATATTTGGGGAATTTCTGCATTTTACCTCTAAATAAGGGGAATTTCTGCATTTTACCTCAAAATAAGAAGAATTTCTGCCTTTTGCCCCAAAATATGGGGAATTTCTGCCTTTTTGTTCCAAAATAAGGAAAATTTCTTCAATTTTGTACCATAATAAAAGAAATTTCTGATTTTTGCCCCAAAATAAGGGGAATTTCTGACTTTTTGCCCTGAAATAAATGAAATTTCTGCAATTTTGCCTAAAAATAAGTTAAATTTGTGCCTTTTTGCCCCAAAATAATGGGAATTTCTGCCTTTTGCCCCAAAATATGGGGAATTTCTGCCTGTTTCCCCGAAAATGAGAAGAATGCATACCTTTTTGCCATAAAAAAGGGAAATTTCTTCATTTTTTCTCCAAAATAAGCGAAATTTCTACTTCTTTGCCTGTAAATAAGTGGTATTTCTGTCTTTTTCCCCCAAAACAAAGGGAATTTCTGTCTTTTTTGCCCCAAAATAAGGAGAATTTCTGACTTATTACCTTGAAATAAGTGAAATTTCTGCAATTTTGCCCCAAAATAAGTGAAATTTCTGCAATTTTGCCCCAAAATAAGAGAAATTTCTGCAATTTTGCCCCAAAATAAGTGGAATTTCTGCCTTTTGCCCCAAAATTTGGGGAATTTCTGCCTTTTTGCCCAAAAACAAAAAGAATGCATACCTTTTTGCCATAAAAAAGGGAAATTTCTTCATTTTTGCTCCAAAATAAGGGGAACTTTTGCCTTATTGCCTCTAAGTAAGTGGAATTTCTGTTTTTCCCCCAAAACAAAGGGAATTTCTGTATTTTTTGCCTCAAAATCAGAAAAATTTCTGACTTATTACCCTGAAATAAGTGAAATTTCTGCAAATTTGCCCCAAAATAAGGGAAATTTTTGCCTTTTGCCCTAAAATTTGGGGAATTTGAGAATTTTACTTCAAAATAAGGGAAATTTCTGATTTTTGCACCAAAATATGGAGAATTTCTGAATTTTGCCCCATAATAAAGGGAATTTCTGCATTTTTCACTGATATTAAAGGAATTTCTGCAATTTTGCTCCAAATATGGGTCATTTCTGCCTTTTTGCCTGAAATTAAATGGAATTTCTGGCTTTTTGTCCCGAAATAAGTGAAATTCCTTCAATTTTCGCCAAAAATTAGGGATTTCATTTTTTGCCCCAAAATAAGTGGAATTTCTGCCATTTTGCCCTGAAATATTTGAAATTTCTGCAATTTTACCCCAAAATAAGGGGAATTTCTGCCTTTTTGCCCCAAAATAATGTGAATTTCAACCTTATTACCTCAAAATAAAGGAAATTTCTGCCTTTTTGCCACAAAATATACGGAATTTCTGCCTTTTTGCCACAAAATAAGGAAAATTTCTGCAATTTTGCCCCAAAAGAAGAGGAATTTCTTACTTTTTGCCCAAAATAAAGGAAATTTCAGACTTTTTACCTGAAAATAAGAGAAATTTCTGCATTTTGCCCCAAATAAGAGAAATTTCTGCAATTATGTTCCAAAACAAGGTAAATTCCTGCAATTTTGCCCCAAAATAAAGAAAATTTCTGGAATTTAGCCCCAAAGTAAGGGGAATTTCTGATTTTTGCCCCAAAATATAGGGAATTTCTGACTTTTGCCACAAAATTAGGGGAAGTTCTGCAATTTTGTTCCAAAATATGGGGAATTTCTGCCTTTTTGCCCGAAAATAAAGAGAATGTTTTTCTTTTTGCCATAAAAAAGGGAAATTTCTTCATTTTTGCCCCAAAATATGTGGATTTTCCGCATTTTTGACTCAAAATAAGTGCAATTTCTGCCTTTTCCCTAAAAATAAACAAAATTTCTGTCTTTTTGCACCAAAATAAGGGGAATTTCTGACTTTTTGCCCGAAAATAAGGGGAATTTCAGCTTTTTACCTCAAAATAAGGGGAATTTCTTTCTTTTTGCCCCAAAATATGAAAAATTTCTGCGTTTTTGCCTCAAAATAAGAAAAATTTCTGCAATTTTGTACCAAAATAAAAGAAATTTCTGCCTTTTTGCTCCAAAATAAGAAAATTTCTGCCTTTTTTTCTGAAATAAGTAATATTTCTGCAATTTTGCCTCAAAATAAGGGAAACTTCTGCAATTTTGCCCCAATGTATAGAAAATTTCTGCAATTTTGCCCCAAAATAAGGGAAATTTCTGACTTTATGCTCCCGAAAAAAGGAGATTTTCTGTTTTTTTGCCCCAAAATAAGATTTTCTGCCTTTTTGCCCGAAAATTATGAGAATTTCTGCAATTTTGCTTCAAAATACGGTTAATTTCTTCCTTTTAGCCCCAAAATAAAGAGAATTTCTGCATTTTTCCCCAATATTTGGGGAATTTCTGCATTTTACCTCAAAATAGAAAGAATTTCTGCCTTTTGCCCCAAAATATGGGGAATTTCTGCCTTTTTGTTCTAAAATAAGGAAAATTTCTTCAGTTTGTACCATAATAAAAGAAATTTCTGCTTTTTGCCCCAAAATAATGGGAATTACTGACTTTTTGCCTTGAAATAAATGAAATTTCTGCAATTTTGCCCAAAAATAAGTTAAATTTGTGCCTTTTGCCCCAAAATAATGGGAATTTCTGCCTTTTGCCCCAAAATATGGGAAATTTCTGCCTGTTTCCCCGAAAATAAGAAGAATGCATACCTTTTTGCCATAAAAAAGGGAAATTTCTTCATTTTTGCTCCAAAATAAGCGAAATTTTTGCTTCTTTGCCTCTAAATAAGTGGAATTTCTGTCTTTTTCCCCCAAAACGAAGGGAATTCCTGTCTTTTTTGCACCAAAATAAAGAAAATTTCTGACTTATTACCTTGAAATAAGTGAAATTTCTGCAATTTTGCCCCAATATAAGGAAAATTTCTACCTTTTTGCCCCGAAATAAGGGGAATTTAAGCCTTTTTACCTCAAAATATAAGGAATTTCTGAATTTAGCACAAAATATTAGGAATTTCTGCCTTTTTACCCCAAAATAAGGAAAATTTCTGCCTTTTTTCCCTGAAACAAGTGAAATTTCTGCAATTTTTCCCCAAAATAAGTGAAATTTCTGCAATTTTGCCCCAAAATAAGGGAAATTTCTGGAATTTTGCCCATAAATAAGTGGAATTTCTGAGTTTTGCCCCAAAATATTAAGAATTTCTGCCTTTTTGCCCCACAATTAGTGAAATTTCTGCAATTTTGCCCGAAAATAAGGGAAATTTGTGCAATTTTGCCCCGAAATAAGGGGAATTTCTGTTTTTTTGCCCCACAATTAGGGAAATTTCTGCAATTTTGCCCCAAAATAAGGGGAATTTCTGCTTTTTGCCCCAAAATATGGGGAATTTCTGCCTTTTTGCTCGAAAATAAGAAGAATGCATACCTTTTTGCCATAAAAAAAGAAAATTTCTTCATTTTTGCTCCAAAATAAGGGGAACTTTTGCCTTTTTCCCTCTAAATAAGTGGAATATCTGTCTTTTTTCCCTAAAACAAATGGAATTTCTGTCTTTTTTGCACCAAAATAAGGAAAATTTCTTACTTATTACCCTCAAATAAGTGAAATTTCTGCAAATTTGCCTTAAAATAAGGGAAATTTTTGCCTTTTGGCCCAAAATATGGGGAATTTCAGCATTATACCTCAAAATAAAGGAAATTTCTGATTTTTGCACCAAAATATGGACAATTTCTGCCTTTTTGCCCCAAAATAAACGGAATTTCTGCATTTTTGCACCAATATTAGGGGAATTTCTGCAATTTTGCTCCAAAATTCGGGTCATTTCTTCCTTTTTGCCCGAAATTAATTGGAATTTCTGCCTTTTTCTCCCGAAATAAGTGAAATTTCTTCAATTTTAGCCAAAATTAGGAATTTCATCTTTTTGCCCAAAAATAAGGGGAATTTCTGCCTTTTTGCCTGAAAATAAGAGGAATGCATACCTTTTTGCCATAAAAAAAGAGAAATTTCTTCATTTTTGCTCCAAAATAACGAAATTTCTTCTTTTTTGCCTCTAAATAAGTAAAATTTCTGACTTTTTTCCCAAAACAAAGAGAATTTCTATCTTTTTGCCACAAAATAAAGAACATTTCTGCCTTTTTTTCCTGAAATAAGTGAAATTTCTGCAATTTTGCCACAACATAAGGGAAATTTCTGCCTTTTTGCCCCTAAATAAGGGGAATTCCAGCCTTTTTACCGCAAAATAAGGGGAATTTCTGCATTTTTGCCACAAAATATTAGGAATTTCTGCTTTTTGCCATGAAATATGTGAAATTTCTGCAATTTTACCCCAAAATAAGGTGAATTTCTGCCTTTTTGCCCCAAAATAATGGGAATTTCTGCCTTTTTGCCCCAAAATAAGAAAAATCTTTGCTTTATTTCTCTGAAATAAGTGAAATTTCTGCAATTTTGCCCTAAAATAAGGGAAATTTCTGCAATTTTTTTCCATAATAAAGGAAATTTCTGCAATTTTGCCCCAAAATAAGGGGAATTTCTCCCTTTTTGCGCCAAAATAAAGGAAATTTCAGCCTTTTTACCTGAAAATAAGTGAAATTTCTGCAATTTTGCCCCAAATAAGGGAAATTTCTGCAATTTTGCCCCAAATAAGGTAAATTCCTGCAATTTTGCCACAAAATATAGGAAATTTCTTGAATTTTGCCCCAAAATAAGGGGAATTTCAGATTTTTGCCCCAAAATAAAGGGAATTTCTGCCTTTTGCCCCAAAATTAGGGGAATTTCTGCAATTTTGCTCCAAAATACAGAGAATTTTTGCCTTTTTGCCTGAAAATAATGGGAATGCATACCTTTTTGCCATAAAAATGGAAATTTCTTCATTTTTGCTCCAAAATAAGGGTAATTTCTGCCTTTTTGCCTCTAAATAAGTGGAATTTCTGTCTTTTTTCCCCAAAACAAAGGGAATTTCTGTCTTTTTTGCATCAAAATAAGGAGAATTTCTGACTTATTACCCAGAAATGAGTGAAATTTCTGCAATTTTGCCCCAAAATAAGGGAAATTTCTGCAATTTTGCCCCAATGTAAAAGAAATTTTTGCAATTTTGCCCCAAAATAAGGGGAATTTCTGACTGTTTGCTCTCGAAAAAAGGAGATTTTCTGTCTTTTTGCCCCAAAATAAGGAGAATTTCTGCCTTTTTGCTCGAAAATTATGAGAATTTCTGCAATTTTGCTTTAAAATACGGTTAATTTCTGCCTTTTAGCCACAAAATAAAGGGAATTTCTGCATTTTTCCCCATTATTTGGGGAATTTCTTCATTTTACCTTTAAATAAGGGGAATTTCTGCATTTTACCTCAAAATAAGAAGAATTTCTGCCTTTTGCCCCAAAATATGGGGAATTTCTGCCTTTTTGTTCCAAAATAAGGAAAATTTCTTCAATTTTGTACCATAATAAAAGAAATTTCTGATTTTTGCCCCAAAATAAGGGGAATTTCTGACTTTTTGCCCTGAAATAAATGAAATTTCTGCAATTTTGCCTAAAAATAAGTTAAATTTGTGCCTTTTTGCCCCAAAATAAAGGGAATTTCTGACTTTTGCCCCAAAATATGGGGAAGATCTGCCTTTTTGCCCGAAAATAAGAAGAATGCATATCTTTTTGCCATTAAAAAGGTAAATTTCTTCATTTTTGCTCCAAAATAAGGGGAATTTCAGCTTTTTTGCCTCTAAATAAGTGGAATTTCTTTCTTTTTCCTCCAAAACAAAAGAAATTTCTGTCTTTTTTGCCCCAAAATAAGGAAAATTTCTGACTTATTACTGTGAAATAAGTGAAATTTCTGAAATTTTGCCAAATATAAGGGAAATTTCTGCAATTTTGCCCCAAAATAAGTGGAATTTCTGCCTTTTGCCCCAAAATTTGGGGAATTTCTGCCTTTTTGCCCGAAAACAAAAAGAATGCATACCTTTTTGCCATAAAAAAGGGAAATTTCTTCATTTTTGCTCCAAAATAAGGGGAACTTTTGCCTTTTTGCCTCTAAATAAGTGGAATTTCTGTTTTTCCCCCAAAACAAAGGGAATTTCTGTATTTTTGGCCTCAAAATCAGGAAAATTTCTAACTTATTACCCTGAAATAAGTAAAATTTCTGCAAATTTGCCCCAAAATAAGGGAAATTTTTGCCTTTTGCCCTAAAATTTGGGGAATTTGAGAATTTTACCTCAAAATGAGGGAAATTTCTGTTTTTTGCCCCAAAATATGGAGAATTTCTGCCTTTTTGCCCCATAATAAAGTTAATTTCTGCATTTTTGCACCAATATTAGGGGAATTTCTGCAATTTTGCTCCAAAATACGGGTCATTTCTGCCTTTTTGCCCGAAATTAATTGGAATTTCTGGCTTTTTGTCCCGAAATAAGTGTAATTTCTTCAATTTTCGCCAAAAATTAGGGTTTTCATCTTTTTGCCCCAAAATAAGGGGAATTTCTGCCATTTTGCCCTGAAATATTTGAAATTTCTGCAATTTTACCCCAAAATAAGGGGAATTTCTGCCTTTTTGCCCCAAAATAAAAGGAATTTCTCCCTTTTTGCCCAAAATAAAGAAAATTTCAGACCTTTTACCTGAAAATAAGAGAAATTTCTGCAATTTTGCACCAAATAAGAGAAATTTCTGTAATTTTGTTCTAAAATTAGGTAAATTCCTGCAATTTTGCCCCAAAATAAAGAAAATTTCTGAAATTTTGTCCCAAAATAAGGGGAATTTCTGATTTTTGCCCCAAAATAAAGGGAATTTCTGCCTTTTGCTCCAAAATTAGGGGAATTTCTGCAATTTTGCTCCAAAATATGGGGAATTTCTGCCTTTTTGCCTGAAAATAAAGGGAATGTTTACCTTTTTGCCATAAAAAAGGGAAATTTCTTCATTTTTGCCCCAAAATATGGGGATTTTCCGCCTTTTTGACTCAAAATAAGTGCAATTTCTGCCTTTTCCCTAAAAATAAACAAAATTTCTGTCTTCTTGCACCAAAATAAGGGGAATTTCTGACATTTTGCCCGAAAATAAGGGGAATTTCAGCCTTTTTATCTCAAAATAACAGGAATTTCTTCCTTTTTGCCCCAAAATATGGGGAATTTCTGCCTTTTTGCCCCAAAATAAGAAAAATTTCTGCAATTTTGTACCAAAATAAAAGAAATTTCTGCATTTTTGCCCCAAAATAAGAAAATTTCTGCCTTTTTTCTGAAATAAGTGAAATTTCTGCAATTTTGCCTCAAAATAAGGGAAATTTCTGCAATTTTGCCCCAATGTAAAGGAAATATCTGCAATTTTGCCCCAAAATAAGGGAAATTTCTGACTTTATGCTCCCGAAAAAACGAGATTTACTGTCTTTTTGCCCCAAAATAAGAATTTCTGCTTTTTTGCCTGAAAATTATGAGAATTTCTGCAATTTTGCTTCAAAATATGGTTAATTTCTTCTTTTTAGCCCAAAAATAAAGGGAATTTCTGCATTTTCCCCCAATATTTGGGGAATTTCTGCATTTTACCTCTAAATAAGGGGAATTTCTGCATTTTACCTCAAAATAAGAAGAATTTCTGCCTTTTGCCCCAAAATATGGGGAATTTCTGCCTTTTTGTTCCAAAATAAGGAAAATTTCTTCAATTTTGTACCATAATAAAAGAAATTTCTGATTTTTGCCCCAAAATAAGGGGAATTTCTGACTTTTTGCCCTGAAATAAATGAAATTTCTGCAATTTTGCCTAAAAATAAGTTAAATTTGTGCCTTTTGCCCCAAAATAATGGGAATTTCTGCCTTTTGCCCCAAAATATGGGGAATTTCTGCCTGTTTCCCCGAAAATGAGAAGAATGCATACCTTTTTGCCATAAAAAAGGGAAATTTCTTCATTTTTTCTCCAAAATAAGCGAAATTTCTACTTCTTTGCCTGTAAATAAGTGGTATTTCTGTCTTTTTCCCCCAAAACAAAGGGAATTTCTGTCTTTTTTGCCCCAAAATAAGGAGAATTTCTGACTTATTACCTTGAAATAAGTGAAATTTCTGCAATTTTGCCCCAAAATAAGTGAAATTTCTGCAATTTTGCCCCAAAATAAGAGAAATTTCTGCAATTTTGCCCCAAAATAAGTGGAATTTCTGCCTTTTACCCCAAAATTTGGAGAATTTCTGCCTTTTTGCCCAAAAATAAAAAGAATGCATACCTTTTTGACATAAAAAAGGGAAATTTCTTCATTTTTGCTCCAAAATAAGTTGAACTTTTGCCTTATTGCCTCTAAGTAAGTGGAATTTCTGTTTTTCCCCCAAAACAAAGGGAATTTCTGTATTTTTTGCCTCAAAATCAGAAAAATTTCTGACTTATTACCCTGAAATAAGTGAAATTTCTGCAAATTTGCCCCAAAATAAGGGAAATTTTTGCCTTTTGCCCTAAAATTTGGGGAATTTGAGAATTTTACTTCAAAATAAGGGAAATTTCTGATTTTTGCACCAAAATATGGAGAATTTCTGAATTTTGCCCCATAATAAAGGGAATTTCTGCATTTTTCACCGATATTAAAGGAATTTCTGCAATTTTGCTCCAAATATGGGTCATTTCTGCCTTTTTGCCTGAAATTAAATGGAATTTCTGGCTTTTTGTCCCGAAATAAGTGAAATTCCTTCAATTTTCGCCAAAAATTAGGGATTTCATTTTTTGCCCCAAAATAAGTGGAATTTCTGCCATTTTGCCCTGAAATATTTGAAATTTCTGCAATTTTACCCCAAAATAAGGGGAATTTCTGCCTTTTTGCCCCAAAATAATGTGAATTTCAACCTTATTACCTCAAAATAAAGGAAATTTCTGCCTTTTTGCCACAAAATATACGGAATTTCTGCCTTTTTGCCACAAAATAAGGAAAATTTCTGCAATTTTGCCCCAAAAGAAGAGGAATTTCTTACTTTTTGCCCAAAATAAAGGAAATTTCAGACTTTTTACCTGAAAATAAGAGAAATTTCTGCATTTTGCCCCAAATAAGAGAAATTTCTGCAATTATGTTCCAAAACAAGGTAAATTCCTGCAATTTTGCCCCAAAATAAAGAAAATTTCTGGAATTTAGCCCCAAAGTAAGGGGAATTTCTGATTTTTGCCCCAAAATATAGGGAATTTCTGACTTTTGCCACAAAATTAGGGGAAGTTCTGCAATTTTGTTCCAAAATATGGGGAATTTCTGCCTTTTTGCCCGAAAATAAAGAGAATGTTTTCCTTTTTGCCATAAAAAAGGGAAATTTCTTCATTTTTGCCCCAAAATATGTGGATTTTCCGCATTTTTGACTCAAAATAAGTGCAATTTCTGCCTTTTCCCTAAAAATAAACAAAATTTCTGTCTTTTTGCACCAAAATAAGGGGAATTTCTGACTTTTTGCCCGAAAATAAGGGGAATTTCAGCTTTTTACCTCAAAATAAGGGGAATTTCTTTCTTTTTGCCCCAAAATATGAAAAATTTCTGCGTTTTTGCCTCAAAATAAGAAAAATTTCTGCAATTTTGTACCAAAATAAAAGAAATTTCTGCCTTTTTGCTCCAAAATAAGAAAATTTCTGCCTTTTTTTCTGAAATAAGTAATATTTCTGCAATTTTGCCTCAAAATAAGGGAAACTTCTGCAATTTTGCCCCAATGTATAGAAAATTTCTGCAATTTTGCCCCAAAATAAGGGAAATTTCTGACTTTATGCTCCCGAAAAAAGGAGATTTTCTGTTTTTTTGCCCCAAAATAAGATTTTCTGCCTTTTTGCCCGAAAATTATGAGAATTTCTGCAATTTTGCTTCAAAATACGGTTAATTTCTTCCTTTTAGCCCCAAAATAAAGAGAATTTCTGCATTTTTCCCCAATATTTGGGGAATTTCTGCATTTTACCTCAAAATAGAAAGAATTTCTGCCTTTTGCCCCAAAATATGGGGAATTTCTGCCTTTTTGTTCTAAAATAAGGAAAATTTCTTCAGTTTGTACCATAATAAAAGAAATTTCTGCTTTTTGCCCCAAAATAATGGGAATTACTGACTTTTTGCCTTGAAATAAATGAAATTTCTGCAATTTTGCCCAAAAATAAGTTAAATTTGTGCCTTTTGCCCCAAAATAATGGGAATTTCTGCCTTTTGCCCCAAAATATGGGAAATTTCTGCCTGTTTCCCCGAAAATAAGAAGAATGCATACCTTTTGCCATAAAAAAGGGAAATTTCTTCATTTTTGCTCCAAAATAAGCGAAATTTTTGCTTCTTTGCCTCTAAATAAGTGGAATTTCTGTCTTTTTCCCCCAAAACGAAGGGAATTCCTGTCTTTTTTGCACCAAAATAAAGAAAATTTCTGACTTATTACCTTGAAATAAGTGAAATTTCTGCAATTTTGCCCCAATATAAGGAAAATTTCTACCTTTTTGCCCCGAAATAAGGGGAATTTAAGCCTTTTTACCTCAAAATATAAGGAATTTCTGAATTTAGCACAAAATATTAGGAATTTCTGCCTTTTTACCCCAAAATAAGGAAAATTTCTGCCTTTTTTCCCTGAAACAAGTGAAATTTCTGCAATTTTTCCCCAAAATAAGTGAAATTTCTGCAATTTTGCCCCAAAATAAGGGAAATTTCTGGAATTTTGCCCATAAATAAGTGGAATTTCTGAGTTTTGCCCCAAAATATTAAGAATTTCTGCCTTTTTGCCCCACAATTAGTGAAATTTCTGCAATTTTGCCCGAAAATAAGGGAAATTTGTGCAATTTTGCCCCGAAATAAGGGGAATTTCTGTTTTTTTGCCCCACAATTAGGGAAATTTCTGCAATTTTGCCCCAAAATAAGGGGAATTTCTGCTTTTTGCCCCAAAATATGGGGAATTTCTGCCTTTTTGCTCGAAAATAAGAAGAATGCATACCTTTTTGCCATAAAAAAAGAAAATTTCTTCATTTTTGCTCCAAAATAAGGGGAACTTTTGCCTTTTTCCCTCTAAATAAGTGGAATATCTGTCTTTTTTCCCTAAAACAAATGGAATTTCTGTCTTTTTTGCACCAAAATAAGGAAAATTTCTTACTTATTACCCTCAAATAAGTGAAATTTCTGCAAATTTGCCTTAAAATAAGGGAAATTTTTGCCTTTTGGCCCAAAATATGGGGAATTTCAGCATTATACCTCAAAATAAAGGAAATTTCTGATTTTTGCACCAAAATATGGACAATTTCTGCCTTTTTGCCCCAAAATAAACGGAATTTCTGCATTTTTGCACCAATATTAGGGGAATTTCTGCAATTTTGCTCCAAAATTCGGGTCATTTCTTCCTTTTTGCCCGAAATTAATTGGAATTTCTGCCTTTTTCTCCCGAAATAAGTGAAATTTCTTCAATTTTAGCCAAAATTAGGAATTTCATCTTTTTGCCCCAAAATAAGGGGAATTTCTGCCTTTTTGCCTGAAAATAAGAGGAATGCATACCTTTTTGCCATAAAAAAGAGAAATTTCTTCATTTTTGCTCCAAAATAACGAAATTTCTTCTTTTTTGCCTCTAAATAAGTAAAATTTCTGACTTTTTTCCCAAAACAAAGAGAATTTCTATCTTTTTGCCACAAAATAAAGAACATTTCTGCCTTTTTTTCCTGAAATAAGTGAAATTTCTGCAATTTTGCCACAACATAAGGGAAATTTCTGCCTTTTTGCCCCTAAATAAGGGGAATTCCAGCCTTTTTACCGCAAAATAAGGGGAATTTCTGCATTTTTGCCACAAAATATTAGGAATTTCTGCTTTTTGCCATGAAATATGTGAAATTTCTGCAATTTTACCCCAAAATAAGGTGAATTTCTGCCTTTTTGCCCCAAAATAATGGGAATTTCTGCCTTTTTGCCCCAAAATAAGAAAAATCTTTGCTTTATTTCTCTGAAATAAGTGAAATTTCTGCAATTTTGCCCTAAAATAAGGGAAATTTCTGCAATTTTTTTCCATAATAAAGGAAATTTCTGCAATTTTGCCCCAAAATAAGGGGAATTTCTCCCTTTTTGCGCCAAAATAAAGGAAATTTCAGCCTTTTTACCTAAAAATAAGTGAAATTTCTGTAATTTTGCCCCAAATAAGGGAAATTTCTGCAATTTTGCCCCAAATAAGGTAAATTCCTGCAATTTTGCCACAAAATATAGGAAATTTCTTGAATTTTGCCCCAAAATAAGGGGAATTTCAGATTTTTGCCCCAAAATAAAGGGAATTTCTGCCTTTTGCCCCAAAATTAGGGGAATTTCTGCAATTTTGCTCCAAAATACAGGGAATTTTTGCCTTTTTGCCTGAAAATAATGGGAATGCATACCTTTTTGCCATAAAAATGGAAATTTCTTCATTTTTGCTCCAAAATAAGGGTAATTTCTGCCTTTTTGCCTCTAAATAAGTGGAATTTCTGTCTTTTTTCCCCAAAACAAAGGGAATTTCTGTCTTTTTTGCATCAAAATAAGGAGAATTTCTGACTTATTACCCAGAAATGAGTGAAATTTCTGCAATTTTGCCCCAAAATAAGGGAAATTTCTGCAATTTTGCCCCAATGTAAAAGAAATTTTTGCAATTTTGCCCCAAAATAAGGGGAATTTCTGACTGTTTGCTCTCGAAAAAAGGAGATTTTCTGTCTTTTTGCCCCAAAATAAGGAGAATTTCTGCCTTTTTGCTCGAAAATTATGAGAATTTCTGCAATTTTGCTTTAAAATACGGTTAATTTCTGCCTTTTAGCCACAAAATAAAGGGAATTTCTGCATTTTTCCCCATTATTTGGGGAATTTCTTCATTTTACCTTTAAATAAGGGGAATTTCTGCATTTTACCTCAAAATAAGAAGAATTTCTGCCTTTTGCCCCAAAATATGGGGAATTTCTGCTTTTTTGTTCCAAAATAAGGAAAATTTCTTCAATTTTGTACCATAATAAAAGAAATTTCTGCTTTTTGCCCAAAAATAAGGGCAATTTCTGAATTTTTGCCCTGAAATAAATGAAATTTCTGCAATTTTGCCCAAAAATAAGGGAAATTTTATCCTTTTTGCCCCAAAATAAAGGGAATTTCTGACTTTTGCCCCAAAATATGGGGAAGATCTGCCTTTTTGCCCGAAAATAAGAAGAATGCATATCTTTTTGCCATTAAAAAGGTAAATTTCTTCATTTTTGCTCCAAAATAAGGGGAATTTCAGCTTTTTTGCCTCTAAATAAGTGGAATTTCTTTCTTTTTCCTCCAAAACAAAAGAAATTTCTGTCTTTTTTGCCCCAAAATAAGGAAAATTTCTGACTTATTACTGTGAAATAAGTGAAATTTCTGAAATTTTGCCAAATATAAGGGAAATTTCTGCAATTTTGCCCCAAAATAAGTGGAATTTCTGCCTTTTGCCCCAAAATTTGGGGAATTTCTGCCTTTTTGCCCGAAAACAAAAAGAATGCATACCTTTTTGCCATAAAAAAGGGAAATTTCTTCATTTTTGCTCCAAAATAAGGGGAACTTTTGCCTTTTTGCCTCTAAATAAGTGGAATTTCTGTTTTTCCCCCAAAACAAAGGGAATTTCTGTATTTTTGGCCTCAAAATCAGGAAAATTTCTAACTTATTACCCTGAAATAAGTAAAATTTCTGCAAATTTGCCCCAAAATAAGGGAAATTTTTGCCTTTTGCCCTAAAATTTGGGGAATTTGAGAATTTTACCTCAAAATGAGGGAAATTTCTGTTTTTTGCCCCAAAATATGGAGAATTTCTGCCTTTTTGCCCCATAATAAAGTTAATTTCTGCATTTTTGCACCAATATTAGGGGAATTTCTGCAATTTTGCTACAAAATACGGGTCATTTCTGCCTTTTTGCCCGAAATTAATTGGAATTTCTGGCTTTTTGTCCCGAAATAAGTGTAATTTCTTCAATTTTCGCCAAAAATTAGGGTTTTCATCTTTTTGCCCCAAAATAAGGGGAATTTCTGCCATTTTGCCCTGAAATATTTGAAATTTCTGCAATTTTACCCCAAAATAAGGGGAATTTCTGCCTTTTTGCCCCAAAATAAAAGGAATTTCTCCCTTTTTGCCCAAAATAAAGAAAATTTCAGACCTTTTACCTGAAAATAAGAGAAATTTCTGCAATTTTGCACCAAATAAGAGAAATTTCTGTAATTTTGTTCTAAAATTAGGTAAATTCCTGCAATTTTGCCCCAAAATAAAGAAAATTTCTGAAATTTTGTCCCAAAATAAGGGGAATTTCTGATTTTTGCTCCAAAATAAAGGGAATTTCTGCCTTTTGCTCCAAAATTAGGGGAATTTCTGCAATTTTGCTCCAAAATATGGGGAATTTCTGCCTTTTTGCCTGAAAATAAAGGGAATGTTTACCTTTTTGCCATAAAAAAGGGAAATTTCTTCATTTTTGCCCCAAAATATGGGGATTTTCCGCCTTTTTGACTCAAAATAAGTGCAATTTCTGCCTTTTCCCTAAAAATAAACAAAATTTCTGTCTTCTTGCACCAAAATAAGGGGAATTTCTGACATTTTGCCCGAAAATAAGGGGAATTTCAGCCTTTTTATCTCAAAATAACAGGAATTTCTTCCTTTTTGCCCCAAAATATGGGGAATTTCTGCCTTTTTGCCCCAAAATAAGAAAAATTTCTGCAATTTTGTACCAAAATAAAAGAAATTTCTGCATTTTTGCCCCAAAATAAGAAAATTTCTGCCTTTTTTCTGAAATAAGTGAAATTTCTGCAATTTTGCCTCAAAATAAGGGAAATTTCTGCAATTTTGCCCCAATGTAAAGGAAATATCTGCAATTTTGCCCCAAAATAAGGGAAATTTCTGACTTTATGCTCCCGAAAAAACGAGATTTACTGTCTTTTTGCCCCAAAATAAGAATTTCTGCTTTTTTGCCCGAAAATTATGAGAATTTCTGCAATTTTGCTTCAAAATATGGTTAATTTCTTCTTTTTAGCCCAAAAATAAAGGGAATTTCTGCATTTTCCCCCAATATTTGGGGAATTTCTGCATTTTACCTCTAAATAAGGGGAATTTCTGCATTTTACCTCAAAATAAGAAGAATTTCTGCCTTTTGCCCCAAAATATGGGGAATTTCTGCCTTTTTGTTCCAAAATAAGGAAAATTTCTTCAATTTTGTACCATAATAAAAGAAATTTCTGATTTTTGCCCCAAAATAAGGGGAATTTCTGACTTTTTGCCCTGAAATAAATGAAATTTCTGCAATTTTGCCTAAAAATAAGTTAAATTTGTGCCTTTTTGCCCCAAAATAAAGGGAATTTCTGACTTTTGCCCCAAAATATGGGGAAGATCTGCCTTTTTGCCCGAAAATAAGAAGAATGCATATCTTTTTGCCATTAAAAAGGTAAATTTCTTCATTTTTGCTCCAAAATAAGGGGAATTTCAGCTTTTTTGCCTCTAAATAAGTGGAATTTCTTTCTTTTTCCTCCAAAACAAAAGAAATTTCTGTCTTTTTTGCCCCAAAATAAGGAAAATTTCTGACTTATTACTGTGAAATAAGTGAAATTTCTGAAATTTTGCCAAATATAAGGGAAATTTCTGCAATTTTGCCCCAAAATAAGTGGAATTTCTGCCTTTTGCCCCAAAATTTGGGGAATTTCTGCCTTTTTGCCCGAAAACAAAAAGAATGCATACCTTTTTGCCATAAAAAAGGGAAATTTCTTCATTTTTGCTCCAAAATAAGGGGAACTTTTGCCTTTTTGCCTCTAAATAAGTGGAATTTCTGTTTTTCCCCCAAAACAAAGGGAATTTCTGTATTTTTGGCCTCAAAATCAGGAAAATTTCTAACTTATTACCCTGAAATAAGTAAAATTTCTGCAAATTTGCCCCAAAATAAGGGAAATTTTTGCCTTTTGCCCTAAAATTTGGGGAATTTGAGAATTTTACCTCAAAATGAGGGAAATTTCTGTTTTTTGCCCCAAAATATGGAGAATTTCTGCCTTTTTGCCCCATAATAAAGTTAATTTCTGCATTTTTGCACCAATATTAGGGGAATTTCTGCAATTTTGCTACAAAATACGGGTCATTTCTGCCTTTTTGCCCGAAATTAATTGGAATTTCTGGCTTTTTGTCCCGAAATAAGTGTAATTTCTTCAATTTTCGCCAAAAATTAGGGTTTTCATCTTTTTGCCCCAAAATAAGGGGAATTTCTGCCATTTTGCCCTGAAATATTTGAAATTTCTGCAATTTTACCCCAAAATAAGGGGAATTTCTGCCTTTTTGCCCCAAAATAAAAGGAATTTCTCCCTTTTTGCCCAAAATAAAGAAAATTTCAGACCTTTTACCTGAAAATAAGAGAAATTTCTGCAATTTTGCACCAAATAAGAGAAATTTCTGTAATTTTGTTCTAAAATTAGGTAAATTCCTGCAATTTTGCCCCAAAATAAAGAAAATTTCTGAAATTTTGTCCCAAAATAAGGGGAATTTCTGATTTTTGCCCCAAAATAAAGGGAATTTCTGCCTTTTGCTCCAAAATTAGGGGAATTTCTGCAATTTTGCTCCAAAATATGGGGAATTTCTGCCTTTTTGCCTGAAAATAAAGGGAATGTTTACCTTTTTGCCATAAAAAAGGGAAATTTCTTCATTTTTGCCCCAAAATATGGGGATTTTCCGCCTTTTTGACTCAAAATAAGTGCAATTTCTGCCTTTTCCCTAAAAATAAACAAAATTTCTGTCTTCTTGCACCAAAATAAGGGGAATTTCTGACATTTTGCCCGAAAATAAGGGGAATTTCAGCCTTTTTATCTCAAAATAACAGGAATTTCTTCCTTTTTGCCCCAAAATATGGGGAATTTCTGCCTTTTTGCCCCAAAATAAGAAAAATTTCTGCAATTTTGTACCAAAATAAAAGAAATTTCTGCATTTTTGCCCCAAAATAAGAAAATTTCTGCCTTTTTTCTGAAATAAGTGAAATTTCTGCAATTTTGCCTCAAAATAAGGGAAATTTCTGCAATTTTGCCCCAATGTAAAGGAAATATCTGCAATTTTGCCCCAAAATAAGGGAAATTTCTGACTTTATGCTCCCGAAAAAACGAGATTTACTGTCTTTTTGCCCCAAAATAAGAATTTCTGCTTTTTTGCCCGAAAATTATGAGAATTTCTGCAATTTTGCTTCAAAATATGGTTAATTTCTTCTTTTTAGCCCAAAAATAAAGGGAATTTCTGCATTTTCCCCCAATATTTGGGGAATTTCTGCATTTTACCTCTAAATAAGGGGAATTTCTGCATTTTACCTCAAAATAAGAAGAATTTCTGCCTTTTGCCCCAAAATATGGGGAATTTCTGCCTTTTTGTTCCAAAATAAGGAAAATTTCTTCAATTTTGTACCATAATAAAAGAAATTTCTGATTTTTGCCCCAAAATAAGGGGAATTTCTGACTTTTTGCCCTGAAATAAATGAAATTTCTGCAATTTTGCCTAAAAATAAGTTAAATTTGTGCCTTTTTGCCCCAAAATAAAGGGAATTTCTTACTTTTGCCCCAAAATATGGGGAAGATCTGCCTTTTTGCCCGAAAATAAGAAGAATGCATATCTTTTTGCCATTAAAAAGGTAAATTTCTTCATTTTTGCTCCAAAATAAGGGGAATTTCAGCTTTTTTGCCTCTAAATAAGTGGAATTTCTTTCTTTTTCCTCCAAAACAAAAGAAATTTCTGTCTTTTTTGCCCCAAAATAAGGAAAATTTCTGACTTATTACTGTGAAATAAGTGAAATTTCTGAAATTTTGCCAAATATAAGGGAAATTTCTGCAATTTTGCCCCAAAATAAGTGGAATTTCTGCCTTTTGCCCCAAAATTTGGGGAATTTCTGCCTTTTTGCCCGAAAACAAAAAGAATGCATACCTTTTTGCCATAAAAAAGGGAAATTTCTTCATTTTTGCTCCAAAATAAGGGGAACTTTTGCCTTTTTGCCTCTAAATAAGTGGAATTTCTGTTTTTCCCCCAAAACAAAGGGAATTTCTGTATTTTTGGCCTCAAAATCAGGAAAATTTCTAACTTATTACCCTGAAATAAGTAAAATTTCTGCAAATTTGCCCCAAAATAAGGGAAATTTTTGCCTTTTGCCCTAAAATTTGGGGAATTTGAGAATTTTACCTCAAAATGAGGGAAATTTCTGTTTTTTGCCCCAAAATATGGAGAATTTCTGCCTTTTTGCCCCATAATAAAGTTAATTTCTGCATTTTTGCACCAATATTAGGGGAATTTCTGCAATTTTGCTACAAAATACGGGTCATTTCTGCCTTTTTGCCCGAAATTAATTGGAATTTCTGGCTTTTTGTCCCGAAATAAGTGTAATTTCTTCAATTTTCGCCAAAAATTAGGGTTTTCATCTTTTTGCCCCAAAATAAGGGGAATTTCTGCCTTTTTGCCCTGAAATATTTGAAATTTCTGCAATTTTACCCCAAAATAAGGGGAATTTCTGCCTTTTTGCCCCAAAATAAAAGGAATTTCTCCCTTTTTGCCCAAAATAAAGAAAATTTCAGACCTTTTACCTGAAAATAAGAGAAATTTCTGCAATTTTGCACCAAATAAGAGAAATTTCTGTAATTTTGTTCTAAAATTAGGTAAATTCCTGCAATTTTGCCCCAAAATAAAGAAAATTTCTGAAATTTTGTCCCAAAATAAGGGGAATTTCTGATTTTTGCTCCAAAATAAAGGGAATTTCTGCCTTTTGCTCCAAAATTAGGGGAATTTCTGCAATTTTGCTCCAAAATATGGGGAATTTCTGCCTTTTTGCCTGAAAATAAAGGGAATGTTTACCTTTTTGCCATAAAAAAGGGAAATTTCTTCATTTTTGCCCCAAAATATGGGGATTTTCCGCCTTTTTGACTCAAAATAAGTGCAATTTCTGCCTTTTCCCTAAAAATAAACAAAATTTCTGTCTTCTTGCACCAAAATAAGGGGAATTTCTGACATTTTGCCCGAAAATAAGGGGAATTTCAGCCTTTTTATCTCAAAATAACAGGAATTTCTTCCTTTTTGCCCCAAAATATGGGGAATTTCTGCCTTTTTGCCCCAAAATAAGAAAAATTTCTGCAATTTTGTACCAAAATAAAAGAAATTTCTGCATTTTTGCCCCAAAATAAGAAAATTTCTGCCTTTTTTCTGAAATAAGTGAAATTTCTGCAATTTTGCCTCAAAATAAGGGAAATTTCTGCAATTTTGCCCCAATGTAAAGGAAATATCTGCAATTTTGCCCCAAAATAAGGGAAATTTCTGACTTTATGCTCCCGAAAAAACGAGATTTACTGTCTTTTTGCCCCAAAATAAGAATTTCTGCTTTTTTGCCCGAAAATTATGAGAATTTCTGCAATTTTGCTTCAAAATATGGTTAATTTCTTCTTTTTAGCCCAAAAATAAAGGGAATTTCTGCATTTTCCCCCAATATTTGGGGAATTTCTGCATTTTACCTCTAAATAAGGGGAATTTCTGCATTTTACCTCAAAATAAGAAGAATTTCTGCCTTTTGCCCCAAAATATGGGGAATTTCTGCCTTTTTGTTCCAAAATAAGGAAAATTTCTTCAATTTTGTACCATAATAAAAGAAATTTCTGATTTTTGCCCCAAAATAAGGGGAATTTCTGACTTTTTGCCCTGAAATAAATGAAATTTCTGCAATTTTGCCTAAAAATAAGTTAAATTTGTGCCTTTTTGCCCCAAAATAAAGGGAATTTCTGACTTTTGCCCCAAAATATGGGGAAGATCTGCCTTTTTGCCCGAAAATAAGAAGAATGCATATCTTTTTGCCATTAAAAAGGTAAATTTCTTCATTTTTGCTCCAAAATAAGGGGAATTTCAGCTTTTTTGCCTCTAAATAAGTGGAATTTCTTTCTTTTTCCTCCAAAACAAAAGAAATTTCTGTCTTTTTTGCCCCAAAATAAGGAAAATTTCTGACTTATTACTGTGAAATAAGTGAAATTTCTGAAATTTTGCCAAATATAAGGGAAATTTCTGCAATTTTGCCCCAAAATAAGTGGAATTTCTGCCTTTTGCCCCAAAATTTGGGGAATTTCTGCCTTTTTGCCCGAAAACAAAAAGAATGCATACCTTTTTGCCATAAAAAAGGGAAATTTCTTCATTTTTGCTCCAAAATAAGGGGAACTTTTGCCTTTTTGCCTCTAAATAAGTGGAATTTCTGTTTTTCCCCCAAAACAAAGGGAATTTCTGTATTTTTGGCCTCAAAATCAGGAAAATTTCTAACTTATTACCCTGAAATAAGTAAAATTTCTGCAAATTTGCCCCAAAATAAGGGAAATTTTTGCCTTTTGCCCTAAAATTTGGGGAATTTGAGAATTTTACCTCAAAATGAGGGAAATTTCTGTTTTTTGCCCCAAAATATGGAGAATTTCTGCCTTTTTGCCCCATAATAAAGTTAATTTCTGCATTTTTGCACCAATATTAGGGGAATTTCTGCAATTTTGCTACAAAATACGGGTCATTTCTGCCTTTTTGCCCGAAATTAATTGGAATTTCTGGCTTTTTGTCCCGAAATAAGTGTAATTTCTTCAATTTTCGCCAAAAATTAGGGTTTTCATCTTTTTGCCCCAAAATAAGGGGAATTTCTGCCATTTTGCCCTGAAATATTTGAAATTTCTGCAATTTTACCCCAAAATAAGGGGAATTTCTGCCTTTTTGCCCCAAAATAAAAGGAATTTCTCCCTTTTTGCCCAAAATAAAGAAAATTTCAGACCTTTTACCTGAAAATAAGAGAAATTTCTGCAATTTTGCACCAAATAAGAGAAATTTCTGTAATTTTGTTCTAAAATTAGGTAAATTCCTGCAATTTTGCCCCAAAATAAAGAAAATTTCTGAAATTTTGTCCCAAAATAAGGGGAATTTCTGATTTTTGCTCCAAAATAAAGGGAATTTCTGCCTTTTGCTCCAAAATTAGGGGAATTTCTGCAATTTTGCTCCAAAATATGGGGAATTTCTGCCTTTTTGCCTGAAAATAAAGGGAATGTTTACCTTTTTGCCATAAAAAAGGGAAATTTCTTCATTTTTGCCCCAAAATATGGGGATTTTCCGCCTTTTTGACTCAAAATAAGTGCAATTTCTGCCTTTTCCCTAAAAATAAACAAAATTTCTGTCTTCTTGCACCAAAATAAGGGGAATTTCTGACATTTTGCCCGAAAATAAGGGGAATTTCAGCCTTTTTATCTCAAAATAACAGGAATTTCTTCCTTTTTGCCCCAAAATATGGGGAATTTCTGCCTTTTTGCCCCAAAATAAGAAAAATTTCTGCAATTTTGTACCAAAATAAAAGAAATTTCTGCATTTTTGCCCCAAAATAAGAAAATTTCTGCCTTTTTTCTGAAATAAGTGAAATTTCTGCAATTTTGCCTCAAAATAAGGGAAATTTCTGCAATTTTGCCCCAATGTAAAGGAAATATCTGCAATTTTGCCCCAAAATAAGGGAAATTTCTGACTTTATGCTCCCGAAAAAACGAGATTTACTGTCTTTTTGCCCCAAAATAAGAATTTCTGCTTTTTTGCCCGAAAATTATGAGAATTTCTGCAATTTTGCTTCAAAATATGGTTAATTTCTTCTTTTTAGCCCAAAAATAAAGGGAATTTCTGCATTTTCCCCCAATATTTGGGGAATTTCTGCATTTTACCTCTAAATAAGGGGAATTTCTGCATTTTACCTCAAAATAAGAAGAATTTCTGCCTTTTGCCCCAAAATATGGGGAATTTCTGCCTTTTTGTTCCAAAATAAGGAAAATTTCTTCAATTTTGTACCATAATAAAAGAAATTTCTGATTTTTGCCCCAAAATAAGGGGAATTTCTGACTTTTTGCCCTGAAATAAATGAAATTTCTGCAATTTTGCCTAAAAATAAGTTAAATTTGTGCCTTTTTGCCCCAAAATAAAGGGAATTTCTGACTTTTGCCCCAAAATATGGGGAAGATCTGCCTTTTTGCCCGAAAATAAGAAGAATGCATATCTTTTTGCCATTAAAAAGGTAAATTTCTTCATTTTTGCTCCAAAATAAGGGGAATTTCAGCTTTTTTGCCTCTAAATAAGTGGAATTTCTTTCTTTTTCCTCCAAAACAAAAGAAATTTCTGTCTTTTTTGCCCCAAAATAAGGAAAATTTCTGACTTATTACTGTGAAATAAGTGAAATTTCTGAAATTTTGCCAAATATAAGGGAAATTTCTGCAATTTTGCCCCAAAATAAGTGGAATTTCTGCCTTTTGCCCCAAAATTTGGGGAATTTCTGCCTTTTTGCCCGAAAACAAAAAGAATGCATACCTTTTTGCCATAAAAAAGGGAAATTTCTTCATTTTTGCTCCAAAATAAGGGGAACTTTTGCCTTTTTGCCTCTAAATAAGTGGAATTTCTGTTTTTCCCCCAAAACAAAGGGAATTTCTGTATTTTTGGCCTCAAAATCAGGAAAATTTCTAACTTATTACCCTGAAATAAGTAAAATTTCTGCAAATTTGCCCCAAAATAAGGGAAATTTTTGCCTTTTGCCCTAAAATTTGGGGAATTTGAGAATTTTACCTCAAAATGAGGGAAATTTCTGTTTTTTGCCCCAAAATATGGAGAATTTCTGCCTTTTTGCCCCATAATAAAGTTAATTTCTGCATTTTTGCACCAATATTAGGGGAATTTCTGCAATTTTGCTACAAAATACGGGTCATTTCTGCCTTTTTGCCCGAAATTAATTGGAATTTCTGGCTTTTTGTCCCGAAATAAGTGTAATTTCTTCAATTTTCGCCAAAAATTAGGGTTTTCATCTTTTTGCCCCAAAATAAGGGGAATTTCTGCCATTTTGCCCTGAAATATTTGAAATTTCTGCAATTTTACCCCAAAATAAGGGGAATTTCTGCCTTTTTGCCCCAAAATAAAAGGAATTTCTCCCTTTTTGCCCAAAATAAAGAAAATTTCAGACCTTTTACCTGAAAATAAGAGAAATTTCTGCAATTTTGCACCAAATAAGAGAAATTTCTGTAATTTTGTTCTAAAATTAGGTAAATTCCTGCAATTTTGCCCCAAAATAAAGAAAATTTCTGAAATTTTGTCCCAAAATAAGGGGAATTTCTGATTTTTGCTCCAAAATAAAGGGAATTTCTGCCTTTTGCTCCAAAATTAGGGGAATTTCTGCAATTTTGCTCCAAAATATGGGGAATTTCTGCCTTTTTGCCTGAAAATAAAGGGAATGTTTACCTTTTTGCCATAAAAAAGGGAAATTTCTTCATTTTTGCCCCAAAATATGGGGATTTTCCGCCTTTTTGACTCAAAATAAGTGCAATTTCTGCCTTTTCCCTAAAAATAAACAAAATTTCTGTCTTCTTGCACCAAAATAAGGGGAATTTCTGACATTTTGCCCGAAAATAAGGGGAATTTCAGCCTTTTTATCTCAAAATAACAGGAATTTCTTCCTTTTTGCCCCAAAATATGGGGAATTTCTGCCTTTTTGCCCCAAAATAAGAAAAATTTCTGCAATTTTGTACCAAAATAAAAGAAATTTCTGCATTTTTGCCCCAAAATAAGAAAATTTCTGCCTTTTTTCTGAAATAAGTGAAATTTCTGCAATTTTGCCTCAAAATAAGGGAAATTTCTGCAATTTTGCCCCAATGTAAAGGAAATATCTGCAATTTTGCCCCAAAATAAGGGAAATTTCTGACTTTATGCTCCCGAAAAAACGAGATTTACTGTCTTTTTGCCCCAAAATAAGAATTTCTGCTTTTTTGCCCGAAAATTATGAGAATTTCTGCAATTTTGCTTCAAAATATGGTTAATTTCTTCTTTTTAGCCCAAAAATAAAGGGAATTTCTGCATTTTCCCCCAATATTTGGGGAATTTCTGCATTTTACCTCTAAATAAGGGGAATTTCTGCATTTTACCTCAAAATAAGAAGAATTTCTGCCTTTTGCCCCAAAATATGGGGAATTTCTGCCTTTTTGTTCCAAAATAAGGAAAATTTCTTCAATTTTGTACCATAATAAAAGAAATTTCTGATTTTTGCCCCAAAATAAGGGGAATTTCTGACTTTTTGCCCTGAAATAAATGAAATTTCTGCAATTTTGCCTAAAAATAAGTTAAATTTGTGCCTTTTTGCCCCAAAATAATGGGAATTTCTGCCTTTTGCCCCAAAATATGGGGAATTTCTGCCTGTTTCCCCGAAAATGAGAAGAATGCATACCTTTTTGCCATAAAAAAGGGAAATTTCTTCATTTTTTCTCCAAAATAAGCGAAATTTCTACTTCTTTGCCTGTAAATAAGTGGTATTTCTGTCTTTTTCCCCCAAAACAAAGGGAATTTCTGTCTTTTTTGCCCCAAAATAAGGAGAATTTCTGACTTATTACCTTGAAATAAGTGAAATTTCTGCAATTTTGCCCCAAAATAAGTGAAATTTCTGCAATTTTGCCCCAAAATAAGAGAAATTTCTGCAATTTTGCCCCAAAATAAGTGGAATTTCTGCCTTTTACCCCAAAATTTGGAGAATTTCTGCCTTTTTGCCCAAAAATAAAAAGAATGCATACCTTTTTGACATAAAAAAGGGAAATTTCTTCATTTTTGCTCCAAAATAAGTTGAACTTTTGCCTTATTGCCTCTAAGTAAGTGGAATTTCTGTTTTTCCCCCAAAACAAAGGGAATTTCTGTATTTTTTGCCTCAAAATCAGGAAAATTTCTGACTTATTACCCTGAAATAAGTGAAATTTCTGCAAATTTGCCCCAAAATAAGGGAAATTTTTGCCTTTTGCCCTAAAATTTGGGGAATTTGAGAATTTTACTTCAAAATAAGGGAAATTTCTGATTTTTGCACCAAAATATGGAGAATTTCTGAATTTTGCCCCATAATAAAGGGAATTTCTGCATTTTTCACCGATATTAAAGGAATTTCTGCAATTTTGCTCCAAATATGGGTCATTTCTGCCTTTTTGCCTGAAATTAAATGGAATTTCTGGCTTTTTGTCCCGAAATAAGTGAAATTCCTTCAATTTTCGCCAAAAATTAGGGATTTCATTTTTTGCCCCAAAATAAGTGGAATTTCTGCCATTTTGCCCTGAAATATTTGAAATTTCTGCAATTTTACCCCAAAATAAGGGGAATTTCTGCCTTTTTGCCCCAAAATAAGGGGAATTTCAACCTTATTACCTCAAAATAAAGGAAATTTCTGCCTTTTTGCCACAAAATATACGGAATTTCTGCCTTTTTGCCCCAAAATAAAGAAAATTTCTGCAATTTTGCCCCAAAATAAGAGGAATTTCTCCCTTTTTGCCCAAAATAAAGGAAATTTCAGAATTTTTACCTGAAAATAAGAGAAATGTCTGCAATTTTGCCCCAAATAAATGAAATTTCTGCAATTTTGTTCCAAAATAAGGTAAATTCCTGCAATTTTGCCCCAAAATAAAGAAAATTTCTGGAATCTTGCACCAAAATAAGGGGAATTTCTGATTTTTGCCCGAAAATATAGGGAATTTCTGCCTTTTGCCCCAAAATTAGGGGAATTTCTGCAATTTTGCTCCAAAATATGGGGAATTTCTGCTTTTTTGCCTGAAAATAAAAAGAATGTATACCTTATGCCATAAAAAAGGGAAATTTCTTCATTTTTGCCTCAAAATATGGGAATTTTCCCCCTTTTTGACTCAAAATAAGTGCAATTTCTGCCTTTTCCCTAAAAATAAACGAAATTTCTGTCTTTTTGCACCAAAATAAGAGGAATTTTTGACTTTTTGACCGAAAATAAGGGGAATTTCAGCCTTTTTACCTCAAAATAAGGGGAATTTCTTCCTTTTTGCCCCAAAATATGGGGAATTTCTGCCTTTTTACCCCAAAATAAGAAAAATTTCTGCAATTTTGTACCAAAATAAAAGAAATTTCTGCCTTTTTGCCCCAAAATAAGAAAATTTCTGCCTTTTTTCTGAAATAAGTGAAATTTCTGCAATTTTGCCTCAAAATGAGGGAAATTTCTGCAATTTTGCCCCAATGTAAAGGAAATTTCTGAAATTTTCCCCCAAAATAAGAGAAATTTCTGACTTTATGCTTTCGAAAAAAGGAGATTCTCTGTTTTTTTGCCCCAAAATAAGAATTTTTGCCTTTTTGCCCGAATATTATGAGAATTTCTGCAATTTTGCTTCAAAATACGGTTAATTTCTTCCTTTTAGCCCCAAAATAAAGGGAATTTTTGAATTTCCCCCAATATTTGGGGAATTTCTGCATTTTACCTCTAATAAGGGGAATTGCTGCATTTTACCTCAAAATAAGTAGAATTTCTGCCTTTTGACCCAAAATATGGGGAATTTCTGCCTTTTTGTTTCAAAATAAGGAAAATTTCTTAAATTTTGTACCATAATAAAAGAAATTTCTGCTTTTTGCCGCAAAATAAGTGGAATTTCTGACTTTTTGCCTTAAAATAAATGAAATTTCTGCAATTTTGCCCGAAAATATGTTAAATTTGTGCCTTTTGCCCCAAAATAATGGGAATTTCTGCCTTTTGCCCCAAAATATGGGGAATTTCTGCCTTTTTGCCCGAAAATAAGAAGAATGCATACCTTTTTGCCATAAAAAAGGGAAATTTCTTCATTTTTGCTCCAAAATAAGAGAAATTTCTGCTTCTTTGCCTCTAAATAAGTGGAATTTCTGTCTTTTTCCCCAAAAACAAAGGGAATTTCTGTCTTTTTTGCCCCAAAATAAGGAAAATTTCTGACTTATTACCTTGAAATAAGTGAAATTTCTGCAATTTTGCACCAATATAAGGGAAATTTCTAGCTTTTTGCCCGCAAACAAAGGGAATTTCAGACTTTTTACCACAAAATATAAGGAATTTCTGAATTTTGGCACAAAATATTAGGAATGTCTGAATTTTTGCCCCAAAATAAGGAAAATTTCTGCCTTTTTTCCCTGAAATAAGTGAAATTTCTGCAATTTTGCCCCATAATAAGTGACATTTCTGCAATTTTGCCCCAAAATAAGAAAAATTTCTGGAATTTTGCTCCAAAATAAGTGGAATTTCTGAGTTTTGCCCCAAAATATGGAGAATTTCTGCCTTTTTGCCCCACAATTAGTGAAATTTCTGCAATTTTGCTCTAAAATAAGGGAAATTTCTGCAATTTTTTCCCATAATAAGGGAAATTTCTGCAATTTTGCCCCCAAATAAGGGGAATTTCTGTTTTTTTGCCCCACAATTATGGAAATTTCTGCAATTTTGCCCCAAAATAAGGGGAATTTCTGCTTTTTGCCCCAAAATATGGGGAATTTCTGCCTTTTTGTTCGAAAATAAGAAGAATGCATACATTTTGCCATAAAAAAGGAAAATTTCTTCATTTTTGCTCCAAAATAAGGGGAACTTTTGCCTTTTTACCTCTAAATAAGTGGAATTTCTGTCTTTCTCCCCTAAAACAAAGGGAATTTCTGTCTTTTTGCCCCAAAATTAGGTAAATTTCTTACTTATTACCCTCAAATAAGAGAAATTTGTGCAAATTTGCCCCACAATAAGGGAAATTTTTGCCTTTTGGCCCAAAATATGAGGAATTTCAGCATTTTACCTCAAAATAAGAGAAATTTCTGATTTTTGCACCAAAATATGTAAAATTTCTGCTTTTTGCCCCAAAATAAAGGGAATTTCTGCATTTTTGCACCAATATTACGGGAATTTCTGCAATTTTGCTCCAAAATACGGGTCATTTCTTTCTTTTTGCCCGAAATTAATTGGAATTTCTGCTTATTTCTCCCGAAATAAGTGAAATTTCTTCAATTTTAGACAAAAATTAGGGATTTCATTTTTTTGCCCCAAAATAAGGGGAATTTCTGCCTTTTTGCCCGAAAATAAGGGGAATGCATACCTTTTTGCCATAAAAAAGGGAAATTTCTTCATTTTTGCTCCAAAATAACGAAATTTCTTCTTTTTTGCCTCTAAATAAGTGGAATTTCTGTCTTTTTTTCCCAAAACAAAGAGAATTTCTGTCTTTTTGCCCCAAAATAAAGAACATTTCTGCCTTTTTTTTCCTGAAATAAGTGAAATTTCTGCAATTTTGCCCCAACATAAGGGAAATATCTGCCTTTTTCCCCCCAAATAAGGGGAATTCCAGCCTTTTTACCTCAAAATAAGGGGAATTTCTGCATTTTTGCCACAAAATATTAGGAATTTCTGCCTTTTTGCCATGAAGTATATGAAATTTCTGCAATTTTACCCCAAAATAAGGTGAATTTCTGCCTTTTTGCCCCAAAATAATGGGAATTTCTGCATTTTTGCCCCAAAATAAAAAGAAAATTTGCTTTATTTCTCTGAAATAAGTGAAATTCCTGCAATTTTGCCCTAAAATAAGGGAAATTTCTGCAATTTTTTCCCATAATAAAGGAAATTTCTGCAATTTTGCCCCAAAATAAGGAAAATTTCTCTCTTTTTGCCCGAAAATAAAGGATATTTCAGCCTTTTTACCTGAAAATAAGTGAAATTTCTGCAATTTTGCCCCAAATAAGGGAAATTTCTGCAATTTTGCCCCAAAATAAGGTAAATTCCTGCAATTTTGCCCCAAAATAAAGGAAATTTCTTGAATTTTGCCCCAAAATAACGACAATTTCTGATTTTTGCCCCAAAATAAAGGGAATTTCGCTTTTTGACACAAAATTAGAAGAATTTCTGCAATTTTGCTCCAAAATACGGGGAATTTCTGCCTTTTTGCACGAAAATAATGGGAATGCAAACCTTTTTGCCATTAAAAGGGAAATTTCTTCATTTTTGCTCCAAAATAAGGGGAATTTCTGTCTTTTTGCATCTAAATAAGTGGAATTTCTGTCTTTTTCCCCCAAAACAAAGGGAATTTCTTTCTTTTTGCATCAAAATAAGGAGAATTTCTGTCTTATTACCCTGACATAAGTGAAATTTCTGCAATTTTGCCCCAAAATAAGGAAAATTTCTGCAATTTTGCCCGAATGTAAAAGAAATTTCTACAATTTTGCCCCAAAATAAGGGGAATTTCTGACTATTTGCTCTCGAAAAAAGGAGATTTTCTGTCTTTTTGCCTCAAAATAAGGAGAATTTCTGCTTTTTTTGCCCAAAAATTATGAGAATTTTTGCAATTTTGTTTTAAAATACGGTTAATTTCTGCCTTTTAGCCCCAAAATAAAGTGAATTTCTGCATTTTTCCCCAATATTTGGGGAATTTCTGCATTTTACCTCTAAATAAGGGGAATTTCTGCATTTTACCTCAAAATAAGTATTTCTGCCTTTTGCCCCAAAATATGTGGAATTTCTGCCTTTTTCTTCCAAAATAAGGAAAATGTCTTCAATTTTGTACGATAATAAAAGAAATTTCTGCTTTTTGCCCCAAAATAAGGGGAATTTCTGAATTTTTGCCCTGAAATAAATGAAATTTCTGCAATTGTGCCCAAAATAAGGGAAATTTCTGCCTTTTTGCCATGAAATATGTGAAATTTCTGCAATTTTACCCCAAAATAAGGGGAATTTCTGCCTTTTGGCCCCAAAATAATGGGAATTTCTGCTTTTTGCCCCAAAATAAGAAAAATTTTTGCTTTATTTCTCTGAAATAAGTGAAATTTCTGCAATTTTGCCCTAAAATAAGGGAAATTTCTGCAATTTTTTCCCATAATAAAGGAAATTTCTGCAATTTTGCCCCAAAATAAGGGGAATTTCTCCTTTTTTGCCCCAAAATAAAGGAAATTTCAGCCTTTTTACCTGAAAATAAGTGAAATTTCTGCAATTTTGCCCTAAATAAGAAAAATTTCTGCAATTTTGCCCCAAAATAAGGTAAATTCCTGCAATTTTGCCCCAAAATAAAGGAAATTTCTTGAATTTTTCCCCAAAATAAGGGGAATTTCTGATTTTTGCCCCAAAATAAAGGGAATTTCTGCCTTTTGCCCCAAAATTAGGGGAATTTCTGCAATTTAGCTCCAAAATACGGGGAATTTCTGCCTTTTTGCCTGAAAATAATGGGAATGCATATCTTTTTGCCATAAAAAGGGCAATTTCTTCATTTTTACTCCAAAATAAAGGGAATTTCTGCCTTTTTGCCTCTAAATAAGTGGAATTTCTGTCTTTTTCCTCCAAAACAAAGGGAATTTCTGTCTTTATTGCATCAAAATAAGGAGAATTTCTGACTTATTACCCTGAAATTAGTGAAATTTCTGCAATTTTGCCCCAAAATAAGGGAAATTTCTGACTGTTTGCTCTTGAATAAAGGAGATTTTCTGTCTTTTTGCCCCAAAATAATGTGAATTTCTGCTTTTTTGCTTGAAAATTATGAGAATTTCTGCAATTTTGCTTCAAAATACGGTTAATTTCTGCCATTTAGCCCCAAAATAAAGGGAATTTCTGCATTTTCCCCCAATATTTGGGGAATTTCTGCATTTTACCTCTAAATAAGTGGAATTTCTGCATTTTACCTAAAAATAAGAAGAATTTCTGCCTTTTGCCCCAAAATTTGGGGAATTTCTGCCTTTTTGTTCCAAAATAAGGAAAATTTCTTCAATTTTGTACCATAATAAAAGAAATTTCTGCTTTTTGCTCCAAAATAAAGGGAATTTCTGAATTTTTGCCCTGAAATAAATGAAATTTCTGCAATTTTGCCCCAAAATAAGGGAAATTTCTGCCTTGTTGCCATGAAATATGTGAAATTTCTGCAATTTTACCCCAAAATAAGGTGAATTTCTGCCTTTTTGCCCCAAAATATTGGGAATTTCTGCCTTTTTGCCCCAAAATAAGAAAAATTTTTGCTTTATTTCTCTGAAATAAGTGAAATTTCTGCAATTTTGCCCTAAAATAAGGGAAATTTCTGCAATTTTTTCCCATAATAAAGGAAATTTCTGCAATTTTGCCTCAAAATAAGGGGAATTTCTCACTTTTTGCCCCAAAATAAAGGAAATTTCAGCCTTTTTATCTGAAAATAAGTGAAATTTCTGCAATTTTGACCCAAATAAGGGAAATTTCTGCAATTTTGCCCCAAAATAAGGTAAATTCCTGCAATTTTGCCCCAAAATAAAGGAAATTTCTTGAATTTTGCCCCAAAATAAGGGGAATTTCTGATTTTTGCCCCAAAATAAAGGGGATTTCTGCCTTTTACCCCAAAATTAGGGGAATTTCTGCGATTTTGCTCAAAAATACGGGGAATTTCTGCCTTTTTGCCCGAAAATAATGGGAATGCATACCTTTTTGCCATAAAAAGGGAAATTTCTTCATTTTTGCTCCAAAATAAGAAGAATTTCTGCATTTTTGCCTCTAAATAAGTGGAATTTCTGTCTTTTTCCCCCAAAACAAAGGGAATTTCTGTCTTTTTTGCATCAAAATAATGAGAATTTCTGACTTATTACCCTGAAATAAGTGAAATTTCTGCAATTTTGCCCCAAAATAAGGGAAATTTCTGACTGTTTGCTCTTGAATAAAGGAGATTTTCTGTCTTTTTGCCCCAAAATAATGTGAATTTCTGCTTTTTTGCTTGAAAATTATGAGAATTTCTGCAATTTTGCTTCAAAATACGGTTAATTTCTGCCATTTAGCCCCAAAATAAAGGGAATTTCTGCATTTTCCCCCAATATTTGGGGAATTTCTGCATTTTACCTCTAAATAAGTGGAATTTCTGCATTTTACCTAAAAATAAGAAGAATTTCTGCCTTTTGCCCCAAAATTTGGGGAATTTCTGCCTTTTTGTTCCAAAATAAGGAAAATTTCTTCAATTTTGTACCATAATAAAAGAAATTTCTGCTTTTTGCTCCAAAATAAAGGGAATTTCTGAATTTTTGCCCTGAAATAAATGAAATTTCTGCAATTTTGCCCCAAAATAAGGGAAATTTCTGCCTTGTTGCCATGAAATATGTGAAATTTCTGCAATTTTACCCCAAAATAAGGTGAATTTCTGCCTTTTTGCCCCAAAATATTGGGAATTTCTGCCTTTTTGCCCCAAAATAAGAAAAATTTTTGCTTTATTTCTCTGAAATAAGTGAAATTTCTGCAATTTTGCCCTAAAATAAGGGAAATTTCTGCAATTTTTTCCCATAATAAAGGAAATTTCTGCAATTTTGCCTCAAAATAAGGGGAATTTCTCACTTTTTGCCCCAAAATAAAGGAAATTTCAGCCTTTTTATCTGAAAATAAGTGAAATTTCTGCAATTTTGACCCAAATAAGGGAAATTTCTGCAATTTTGCCCCAAAATAAGGTAAATTCCTGCAATTTTGCCCCAAAATAAAGGAAATTTCTTGAATTTTGCCCCAAAATAAGGGGAATTTCTGATTTTTGCCCCAAAATAAAGGGGATTTCTGCCTTTTACCCCAAAATTAGGGGAATTTCTGCGATTTTGCTCAAAAATACGGGGAATTTCTGCCTTTTTGCCCGAAAATAATGGGAATGCATACCTTTTTGCCATAAAAAGGGAAATTTCTTCATTTTTGCTCCAAAATAAGGGGAATTTCTGCATTTTTGCCTCTAAATAAGTGGAATTTCTGTCTTTTTCCCCCAAAACAAAGGGAATTTCTGTCTTTTTTGCATCAAAATAATGAGAATTTCTGACTTATTACCCTGAAATAAGTGAAATTTCTGCAATTTTGCCCCAAAATAAAAGAAATTTCTGCAATTTTGCCCCAATGTAAAAGAAATTTCTGCAATTTTGCCTCAAAATAAGGGGAATTTCTGACTGTTTGCTCTCGAAAAAAGGAGATTTTCTGTCTTTTTGCCCCAAAATAAGGAGAATTTCTGCTTTTTTGCCCGAAAATTATGAGAATTTCTGCAATTTTGCTTTAAAATACGGTTAATTTCTGCCTTTTGGCCCCAAAATAAAGGGAATTTCTGCATTTTCCCCCAATATTTGGGGAATTTCTGCATTTTACCCCTAATTAAGGGGAATTTCTGCATTTTACCTCAAAATAAGAAGAATTTCTGCCTCTTGCCCCAAAATATGGGGAATTTCTGCCTTTTTGCCCCAAAATAAGAAAAATTTTTGCTTTATTTCTCTGAAATAAGTGAAATTTTTGCAATTTTGCCCTAAAATAAGGGAAATTTCTGCAATTTTTTCCCCTAATAATGGAAATTTCTGCAATTTTTTCCCAAAATAAGGGGAATTTCTCCATTTTTGCCCCAAAATAAAGGAAATTCCAGCCTTTTTACCTGAAAATTAGTGAAATTTCTGCAATTTTGCCCCAAATAAAGGAAATTACTGCAATTTTGCCCCAAAATAAGGTAAATTCCTGTAATTTTGCCCCAAAATAAAGGAAATTTCTTGAATTTTGCCCCAAAATAAGGGGAATTTCTGATTTTTGCCCCAAAATAAAGGGAATTTCTGTCTTTTGCCCAAAATTAGGGGAATTTCTGCATTTTGCTCCAAAATACTGGGAATTTCTGCCTTTTTGCCAGAAAATAATGGGAATGCATACCTTTTTGCCACAAAAAGGGAAATTTCTTCATTTTTGCTCCAAAATAAGAGGAATTTCTGCCTTTTTGCCTCTAAATAAGTGGAATTTCTGTCTTTTTCCCCCAAAACAAAGGGAATTTCTGTATTTTTGCATCAAAATAAGGAGAATTTCTGACTTATTACCCTGAAATAAGTGAAATTTCTGCAATTTTGCCCCAAAATAAGGGAAATTTCTGCAATTTTTCCCCAATGTAAAAGAAATTTCTGCAATTTTGCCCCAAAATAAGGGGAATTTCTGACTGTTTGCTCTCAAAAAAAGGAAATTTTCTGTCTTTTTGCCCCAAAATAAGGAGAATTTCTGCTTTTTTGCCCGAAAATTATGAGAATTTCTGCAATTTTGCTTTAAAATACGGTTAATTTCTGCCTTTTAGCCCCAAAATGAAGGGAATTTCTGCATTTTCCCCCAATATTTGGGGAATTTCTGCATTTTACCTCTAAATAAGGGGAATTTCTGCATTTTACCTCAAAATAAGAAGAATTTCTGCCTTTTGCCCCAAAATATGAGGAATTTCTGCCTTTTTGTTCCAAAATAAAGAATATTTCTACAATTTTATACCATAATAAAAGAAATTTCTGCTTTTTGCCCCAAAATAAGGGGAATTTCTGAATTTTTGCCCTGAAATAAATGAAATTTCTGAAATTTTGCCCCACAATAAGGGAAATTTCTGCCTTTTTGCCATGAAATATGTGAAATTTCTGCAACTTTACCCCAAAATAAGGTGAATTTCTGCCTTTTTGCCCGAAAATAATGGGAATTTCTGCATTTTTGCCCCAAAATATGAAAGATTTTTACTTTATTTCTCTGAAATAAGTAAAATTTCTGCAATTTTGCCCTAAAATAAGGGAAATTTCTGCAATTTTTTCCCATAATAAAGGAAATTTCTGCAATTTTGCCTCGAAATAAGGGGAATTTCTCCTTTTTTGCCCCAAAATAAGGGAAATTTCAGCCTTTTTACCTGAAAATAAGTGAAATTTCTGCAATTTTGCCCCAAATAAGTGAAATTTCTGCAATTTTGCCTCAAAATAAGGTAAATTCCTGCAATTTTGACGCAAAATAAAGGAAATTTCTTGAATTTTGCCCCAAAATAAGGGGAATTTCTGATTTTTGCCCCAAAATAAAGGGAATTTCTGCCTTTTGCCCCAAAATTAGGGGAATTTCTGTGATTTTGCTCCAAAATACGGGGAATTTCTGCCTTTTTGCCCGATAATAATGGGAATGCATACCTTTTTGCCATAAAAAGGGAAATTTCTTCCTTTTTGCTCCAAAATAAGGGGAATTTCTTCATTTTTGCCTCTAAATAAGTAGAATTTCTGTCTTTTTCCCCCAAAACAAAGGGAATTTCTGTCTTTTTTGCATCAAAATAAGGAGAATGTCTGACTTATTACCCTGAAATAAGTGAAATTTCTGCAATTTTGCCCCAAAATAAGGGAAATTTCTGCAATTTTGCCCCAATGTAAAAGAAATTTCTGCAATTTTGCCCCAAAATAAGGGGAATTTCTGACTGTTTGCTCTCGAAAAAAGGAGATTTTCTGTCTTTTTGCCCCAAAATAAGGAGAATTTCTGCTTTTGCCCGACAATTATGAGAATTTCTGCAATTTTGTTTTAAAATACGGTTAATTTCTGCCTTTTAGCCACAAAATAAAGGGAATTTCTGCATTTTCCCCCAATATTTGGGGTATTTCTGCATTTTACCTCTAAATAATGGGAATTTCTGCATTTTACCACAAAATAAGAAGAATTCCTGCCTTTTGCCCCAAAATATGGGGATTTTCTGCATTTTTGTTCTAAAATAAGGAAAATTTCTTCAATTTTGTACCATAATAAAAGAAATTTCTGCTTTTTGCCCCAAAATAAGGGGACTTTCTGAATTTTGCCCTGAAATAAATGAAATTTCTGCAATTTTGCCCCAAAATAAGGGAAATTTCTGCCTTGTTGCCATGAAATATGTGAAATTTCTGCCATTTTACCCCAAAATAAGGTAAATTTTTGCCTTTTTGCGCCAAAATAATGGGGATTTCTGCCTTTTTGCCCCAAAATAAGAAAAATTTTTGCTTTATTTCTCTGAAATAAGTGAAATTTCTGCATTTTGCCCTAAAATAAGGGAAATTTCTGCAATTTTTTCCCATAATAAAGGAAATTTCTGCAATTTTGCCCCAAAATAAGGGGAATTTCTTCCTTTTTGCCCCAAAATAAAGGAAATTTCAGCCTTTTTACCTGAAAATAAGTGAAATTTCTGCAATTTTACCCCAAATAAGGGAAATTTCTGCAATTTTGCCCCAAAATAAGGTAAATTCCTGCAATTTTGCCCCAAAATAAAGGAAATTTCTTGAATTTTGCCCCAAAATAAGGGGAATTTCTGATTTTTGCCCCAAAATAAAGGGAATTTCTGCCTTTTGCCCCAAAATTAGGGGAATTTCTGTGATTTTGCTCCAAAATACGGGGAATTTCTGCCTTTTTGCCCGAAAATAATGGGAATGCATACCTTTTTGCCATAAAAAGGGAAATTTCTTCATTTTTGCTCCAAAATAAGGGGAATTTCTGCCTTTTTGCCTCTAAATAAGTGGAATTTCTGTCTTTTTCCCCCAAAACAAAGGGAATTTCTGTCTTTTTTGCATCAAAATAATGAGAATTTCTGACTTATTACCCTGAAATAAGTGAAATTTCTGCAATTTTGCCCCAAAATAAAAGAAATTTCTGCAATTTTGCCCCAATGTAAAAGAAATTTCTGCAATTTTGCCCCAAAATAAGGGGAATTTCTGACTGTTTGCTCTCGAAAAAAGGAGATTTTCTGTCTTTTTGCCCCAAAATAAGGAGAATTTCTGCTTTTTTGCCCGAAAATTATGAGAATTTCTGCAATTTTGCTTTAAAATACGGTTAATTTCTGCCTTTTGGCCCCAAAATAAAGGGAATTTCTGCATTTTCCCCCAATATTTGGGGAATTTCTGCATTTTACCCCTAATTAAGGGGAATTTCTGCATTTTACCTCAAAATAAGAAGAATTTCTGCCTCTTGCCCCAAAATATGGGGAATTTCTGCCTTTTTGCCCCAAAATAAGAAAAATTTTTGCTTTATTTCTCTGAAATAAGTGAAATTTCTGCAATTTTGCCCTAAAATAAGGGAAATTTCTGCAATTTTTTCCCCTAATAAAGGAAATTTCTGCAATTTTGTCCCAAAATAAGGGGAATTTCTCCATTTTTGCCCCAAAATAAAGGAAATTTCAGCCTTTTTACCTGAAAATTAGTGAAATTTCTGCAATTTTGCCCCAAATAAAGGAAATTACTGCAATTTTGCCCCAAAATAAGGTAAATTCCTGTAATTTTGCCCCAAAATAAAGGAAATTTCTTGAATTTTGCCCCAAAATAAGGGGAATTTCTGATTTTTGCCCCAAAATAAAGGGAATTTCTGTCTTTTGCCCAAAATTAGGGGAATTTCTGCATTTTGCTCCAAAATACGGGGAATTTCTGCCTTTTTGCCAGAAAATAAAGGGAATGCATACCTTTTTGCCACAAAAAGGAAAATTTCTTCATTTTTGCTCCAAAATAAGGGGAATTTCTGCCTTTTTGCCTCTAAATAAGTGGAATTTCTGTCTTTTTCCCCCAAAACAAAGGGAATTTCTGTATTTTTGCATCAAAATAAGGAGAATTTCTGACTTATTACCCTGAAATAAGTGAAATTTCTGCAATTTTGCTCCAAAATAAGGGAAATTTCTGCAATTTTTCCCCAATGTAAAAGAAATTTCTGCAATTTTGCCCCAAAATAAGGGGAATTTCTGACTGTTTGCTCTCGAAAAAAGGAAATTTTCTGTCTTTTTGCCCCAAAATAAGGAGAATTTCTGCTTTTTTGCCCGAAAATTATGAGAATTTCTGCAATTTTGCTTTAAAATACGGTTAATTTCTGCCTTTTAGCCCCAAAATGAAGGGAATTTCTGCATTTTCCCCCAATATTTGGGGAATTTCTGCATTTTACCTCTAAATAAGGGGAATTTCTGCATTTTACCTCAAAATAAGAAGAATTTCTGCCTTTTGCCCCAAAATATGAGGAATTTCTGCCTTTTTGTTCCAAAATAAAGAATATTTCTACAATTTTATACCATAATAAAAGAAATTTCTGCTTTTTGCCCCAAAATAAGGGGAATTTCTGAATTTTTGCCCTGAAATAAATGAAATTTCTGAAATTTTGCCCCACAATAAGGGAAATTTCTGCCTTTTTGCCATGAAATATGTGAAATTTCTGCAACTTTACCCCAAAATAAGGTGAATTTCTGCCTTTTTGCCCGAAAATAATGGGAATTTCTGCATTTTTGCCCCAAAATAAGAAAGATTTTTGCTTTATTTCTCTGAAATAAGTAAAATTTCTGCAATTTTGCCCTAAAATAAGGGAAATTTCTGCAATTTTTTCCCATAATAAAGGAAATTTCTGCAATTTTGCCTCGAAATAAGGGGAATTTCTCCTTTTTTGCCCCAAAATAAGGGAAATTTCAGCCTTTTTACCTGAAAATAAGTGAAATTTCTGCAATTTTGCCCCAAATAAGTGAAATTTCTGCAATTTTGCCTCAAAATAAGGTAAATTCCTGCAATTTTGACGCAAAATAAAGGAAATTTCTTGAATTTTGCCCCAAAATAAGGGGAATTTCTGATTTTTGCCCCAAAATAAAGGGAATTTCTGCCTTTTGCCCCAAAATTAGGGGAATTTCTGTGATTTTGCTCCAAAATACGGGGAATTTCTGCCTTTTTGCCCGATAATAATGGGAATGCATACCTTTTTGCCATAAAAAGGGAAATTTCTTCCTTTTTGCTCCAAAATAAAGGGAATTTCTTCATTTTTGCCTCTAAATAAGTAGAATTTCTGTCTTTTTCCCCCAAAACAAAGGGAATTTCTGTCTTTTTTGCATCAAAATAAGGAGAATGTCTGACTTATTACCCTGAAATAAGTGAAATTTCTGCAATTTTACCCCAAAATAAGGGAAATTTCTGCAATTTTGCCCCAATGTAAAAGAAATTTCTGCAATTTTGCCCCAAAATAAGGGGAATTTCTGACTGTTTGCTCTCGAAAAAAGGAGATTTTCTGTCTTTTTGCCCCAAAATAAGGAGAATTTCTGCTTTTGCCCGACAATTATGAGAATTTCTGCAATTTTGTTTTAAAATACGGTTAATTTCTGCCTTTTAGCCACAAAATAAAGGGAATTTCTGCATTTTCCCCCAATATTTGGGGTATTTCTGCATTTTACCTCTAAATAATGGGAATTTCTGCATTTTACCACAAAATAAGAAGAATTCCTGCCTTTTGCCCCAAAATATGGGGATTTTCTGCATTTTTGTTCTAAAATAAGGAAAATTTCTTCAATTTTGTACCATAATAAAAGAAATTTCTGCTTTTTGCCCCAAAATAAGGGGAATTTCTGAATTTTGCCCTGAAATAAATGAAATTTCTGCAATTTTGCCCCAAAATAAGGGAAATTTCTGCCTTGTTGCCATGAAATATGTGAAATTTCTGCCATTTTACCCCAAAATAAGGTAAATTTTTGCCTTTTTGCGCCAAAATAATGGGGATTTCTGCCTTTTTGCCCCAAAATAAGAAAAATTTTTGCTTTATTTCTCTGAAATAAGTGAAATTTCTGCAATTTTGCCCTAAAATAAGGGAAATTTCTGCAATTTTTTCCCATAATAAAGGAAATTTCTGCAATTTTGCCCCAAAATAAGGGGAATTTCTTCCTTTTTGCCCCAAAATAAAGGAAATTTCAGCCTTTTTACCTGAAAATAAGTGAAATTTCTGCAATTTTACCCCAAATAAGGGAAATTTCTGCAATTTTGCCCCAAAATAAGGTAAATTCCTGCAATTTTGCCCCAAAATAAAGGAAATTTCTTGAATTTTGCCCCAAAATAAGGGGAATTTCTGATTTTTGCCCCAAAATAAAGGGAATTTCTGCCTTTTGCCCCAAAATTAGGGGAATTTCTACAATTTTGCTCCAAAATACGGGGAATTTCTGCCTTTTTGCTTGAAAATAATGGGAATGCATACCTTTTTGCCATAAAAATGGAAATTTCTTCATTTTTGCTCCAAAATAAGGGGAATTTCTGCCTTTTTGCCTCTAAATAAGTGGAATTTCTGTCTTTTTCCCCCAAAACAAAGGGAATTTCTGTCTTTTTTGCATCAAAATAAGGAGAATTTCTGACTTATTACCCTGAAATAAGTGAAATTTCTGCAATTTTGCCCCAAAATAAGGGAAATTTCTGCAATTTTGCCCCAATGGAAAAGAAATTTCTGCAATTTTGCCCCAAAATAAGGGGAATTTCTGACTGTTTGCTCTCGAAAAAAGTAGATTTTCTGTCTTTTTGCCCCAAAATAAGGAGAATTTCTGCTTTTTTGCCCGATAATTGTGAGAATTTCTGCAATTTTGCTTTAAAATACGGTTAATTTCTGCCTTTTAGCCCCCAAAAAAAAGGGAATTTCTGCATTTTCCCCCAATATTTGGGGAATTTCTGCATTTTACCTCTAAATAAGGGGAATTTCTGCATTTTACCTCAAAATAAGAAGAATTTCTGCCTTTTGCCCCAAAATATGGGGAATTTCTTCAATTTTGCTCCAAAATACGGGGAATTTCTGCCTTTTTGCCTGAAAATAATGGGAATGCATACCTTTTTGCCATAAAAAGAGAAAATTTCTTCATTTTTGCTCCAAAATAAGGGGAATTTCTGCCTTTTTGCCTCTAAATAAGTGGAATTTCTGTCTTTTTCCCCCAAAACAAAGGGAATTTCCGTCTTTTTAGCATCAAAATAAGAAGAATTTCTGACTTATTACCCTGAAATAAGTGAAATTTCTGCAATTTTGCCACAAAATAAAGAAAATTTCTGCAATTTTGCCCCAATGTAAAAGAAATTTCTGCAATTTTGCCCCAAAATAAGGGGAATTTCTGACTGTTTGCTCTCGAAAAAAGGAGATTTTCTGTCCTTTTGCCCAAATTAAGGAGAATTTCTGATTTTTTGCCCGAAAATTATGAGAATTTCTGCAATTTTGCTTTAAAATACGGTTAATTTCTGCCTTTAAGCCCCAAAATAAAGAGAATTTCTGCATTTTCCCCCAATATTTGGGGAATTTCTGCATTTTATCTCTAAATAAGGGGAATTTCTGCATTTTACCTCAAAATAAGAAGAATTTCTGCCTTTTGCCCTAAAATATGGGGAATTTCTGCCTTTTTGCCCCAAAATAAGAAAAATTTTTGCTTTATTTCTCTGAAATAAGTGAAATTTCTGCAATTTTGCCCTAAAATAAGGGAAATTTCTGCAATTTTTTCCCCTAATAAAGGAAATTTCTGCAATTTTGTCCCAAAATAAGGGGAATTTCTCTTTTTTTGCCCCAAAATAAAGGAAATTTCAGCCTTTTTACCTGAAAATTAGTGAAATTTCTGCAATTTTGCCCCAAATAAAGGAAATTACTGCAATTTTGCCCCAAAATAAGGTAAATTCCTGTAATTTTGCCCCAAAATAAAGGAAATTTCTTGAATTTTGTCCCAAAATAAGGGGAATTTCTGATTTTTGTCCCAAAATAAAGGGAATTACTGTCTTTTGCCCAAAATTAGGGGAATTTCTGCATTTTGCTCCAAAATACGGGGAATTTCTGCCTTTTTGCCTGAAAATAATGGAATGCATACCTTTTTGCCATAAAGGGAAATTTCTTAATTTTTGCTCCAAAATAAGGGGAATTTCTGCCTTTTTGCCTCTAAATAAGTGGAATTTCTGTCTTTTTCCCCCAAAACAAAGGGAATTTCTGTCTTTTTGCATCAAAATAAGGAGAATTTCTGACTTATTACCCTGAAATTAGTGAAATTTCTGCAATTTTGCCCCAAAATAAGGGAAATTTCTGCAATTTTTCCCCAATGTAAAAGAATTTCTGCAATTTTGCCCCAAAATAAGGGGAAATTCTGACTGTTTGCTATCGAAAAAAGGAGATTTTCTGTCTTTTTGCCCCAAAATAAAAAGAATTTCTGCTTTTTTGCCCGAAAATTATGAGAATTCCTGCAATTTTGCTTTAAAATACGGTTAATTTCTGCCTTTTAGCCCCAAAATGAATAGAATTTCTGCATTTTCCCCCAATATTTGGGGAATTTCTGCATTTTACCTCTAAATAAGGGGAATTTCTGCATTTTACCTCAAAATAAGAAGAATTTCTGCCTTTTGCCCCAAAATATGGGGAATTTCTGCCTTTTTGTTCCAAAATAAGGAATATTTCTACAATTTTATACCATAATAAAAGAAATTTCTGTTTTTTGCCCCAAAATAAGGGGAGTTTCTGAATTTTTGCCCTGAAATAAATGAAATTTCTGCAATTTCCCCCAAAATAAGGGAAATTTTTGCTTTTTTGCCCCAAAATAAAGAGAATTTCTTCTTTTTGCCCCAAAATATGGCGAATTTCTGCATTTTTGCCCGAAAATAAGAAGAATGCATACCTTTTTGCCATGAAAAAGGTAAATTTCTTCATTTTTGCTCCAAAATAAGGGGAATTTCTGCTTTTTTGCCTCTAAATAAGTGGAATTTCTTTCTTTTTCTTCCAAAACAAAAGGAATTTTTGTCTTTTTTGCCCCAAAATAAGGAAAATTTCTTACTTATTACCCTAAAATAAGTGAAATTTCTGAAATTTTGCCCCAATATAAAGGAAATTTCTGCCATTTTGCCCCCAAATAAGGGGAATTTCAGACTTTTTACCTCAAAGTAATGGGAATTTCTAAATTTTGGCACAAAATATTAGGAATTTCTGCCTTTTTGCCCCAAAATAAGTGAAATTTCTCCAATTTTGCCCCAAAATAAAGGAAATTTCTGCAATTTTGCCCCAAAATAAGTGGAATTTCTACCTTTTGCCCCAAAATTTGGGGAATTTCTGCCTTTTTGCCCGAAAATAAAAAGAATGCATACCTTTTTGCCACAAAAAAGGGAAATTTCTTCATTTTTGCTCAAAATAAGGGGAACTTTTGCCTTTTTGCCTCTAAATAAGTGGAATTTCTGTTTTTCCCCCAAAACAAAGGGAATTTCTGTCTTTTTTGCCTCAAAATAAGGAAAATTTCTGACTTATTACCCTGAAATAAGTGAAATTTCTGCAAATTTGCCCCAAAATAAGGGAAATTTTTGCCTTTTGCCCTAAAATTTGGGGAATTTGAGAATTTTACCTCAAAATAAGGGAAATTTCTGATTTTTGCACCAAAATATGGAGAATTTCTGCCTTTTTGCCCCATAATAAAGGGAATTTCTGCATTTTTGCACCAATATTAGGGGAATTTCTGCAATTTTGCTCCAAAATACGGGTCATTTCTGCCTTTTTGCCCGAAATTAATTGGAATTTCTGGCTTTTTGTCCCGAAATAAGTGAAATTTCTTCAATTATCGCAAAAAACTAGGGATTTCATCTTTTTGCCCCAAAATAAGGGGAATTTCTGCCATTTTGCCCTGAAATATTTGAAATTTCTGCAATTTTACCCCAAAATAAGGGGAATTTCTGCCTTTTTGCCCCAAAATAAGGAGAATTTCAACTTTATTACCTCAAAATAAAGGAAATTTCTGCCTTTTTTCCACAAAATATACGGAATTTCTTCCTTTTTGCCCCAAAATAAGGAAAATTTCTGCAATTTTGCCCCAAAATAAGAGGAATTTCTCACTTTTTGCCCAAAATAAAGGAAATTTCAGACTTTTTACCTGAAAATAAGAGAAATTTCTGCAATTTTGCCCCAAATATAAGAAATTTCTGCAATTTTGTTCCAAAATAAGGTAAATTCCTGCAATTTTGCCCCAAAATAAAGAAAATGTCTGGAATTTTGCCCCAAAATAAGGGGAATTTCTGATTTTTGCCCCAAAATAAAGGGAATTTCTGCCTTTTGCCCAAAAATTAGGGGAATTTCTGCAATTTTGCTCCAAAATATGGGGAATTTCTGCCTTTTTGCCCGAAAATAAAGGGAATGTTTACCTTTTTGCCATAAAAAAGGGAAATTTCTTCATTTTTGCCCAAAAATATGGGGATTATTTGCTATTTTGATTTAAAATAAGTGCAATTTCTGCCTTTTCCCTAAAAATAAACAAAATTTCTGTCTTTTTGCACCAAAAAAGGGAATTTCTGAATTTGCCCGAAAATAAGGGGAATTTCAGCCTTTTTACCTCAAAATAAGGGGAATTTCTTCCTTTTTGCCCCAAAATATGGGAAATTTCTGCCTTTTTGCCCCAAAATAAGAAAATTTCTGCCTTTTTTCTGAAATAAATGAAATTTCTGCAATTTTGCCTCAAAATAAGGGAAATTTCTGCAATTTTGCCCAAATGTATCGGAAATTTATGCAATTTTGCCCAAAAATAAGGGAAATTTCTGACTTTATGCTCCCGAAAAAAGGAAATTTTCTGTCTTTTTGCCCTAAAATAAGAATTTTTGCCTTTTTGCCCGAAAATTATGAGAATTCCTGCAATTTTGCTTCAAAATACGGTTAATTTCTTCCTTTTAGCCCCAAAATAAAGAGAATTTCTGCATTTTTCCCCAATATTTGGGGAATTTCTGCATTTTACCTCTAAATAAGGGGAATTTCTGCATTTTACCTCAAAATAAGAAGAATTTCTGCCTTTTGCCCCAAAATATGGGGAATTTCTGCCTTTTTGTTCCGAAATAAGGAAAATTTCTTCAATTTTGTACCATAATAAAAGAAATTTCTGCTTTTTGCCCCAAAATAAGGGAAATTTCTGACTTTTTGCCTTGAAATAAATGAAATTTCTGCAATTTTGCCCAAAAATAAATTAAATTTGTGCCTTTTGCCCCAAAATAATGGGAATTTCTGCCTTTTGTCCCAAAATATGGGGAATTTCTGCCTGTTTCCCCGAAAATAAGAAGAATGAATACCTTTTTGCCATAAAAAAGGGAAATTTCTTCATTTTTGCTCCAAAATAAGCGAAATTTCTGCTTCTTTGCCTCTAAATAAGTGGAATTTCTGTCTTTTTCCCCCAAAACAAAGGGAATTTCTGTCTTTTTTGCCCCAAAATAAGGAAAATTTCTGACTTATTACCTTGAAATAAGTGAAATTTCTGCAATTTTGCCCCAATATAAGGGAAATTTCTACCTTTTTGCCCACAAATAAGGGGAATTTCAGCCTTTATACCTCAAAATATAAGGAATTTATAAAATTTGGCACAAAATATTAGGAATTTCTGCCTTTTTGCACCAAAATAAAGAAAATTTCTGCCTCTTTTCACTGAAATAAGTGAAATTTCTGCAATTTTGCCCCAAAATAAGTGAAATTTCTGCAATTTTGCCCCAAAATAAAGGAAATTCCTGGAATTTTGCCCCAAGATAAGTGGAATTTCTGAATTTTGCCCCAAAATATGGAGAATTTCTGCCTTTTTGCCCCACAATTAATGAAATTTCTGCAATTTTGCCGTAAAATTAGGGAATTTTCTGCAATTTTTCCCCATAATAAGGGAAATTTCTTCCATTTTGCCCCCAAATAAGGGGAATTTCTGTTTTTTTGCCCCACAATTAGGGAAATTTCTGCAATTTTACCCCAAAATAAGGAGAATTTCTGCTTTTTGCCCCCAAATTTGGGGAATTTCTGCGATTTTGCTCCAAAATAGGGGGAATTTCTGTTTTTTTGCCCGAAAATAATGGGAATGCATACCTGTTTGCCATAAAAAGGGAAATTTCTTCATTTTTGCACCAAAATAAGGGGAATTTCTGCCTTTTTGCCTCTAAATAAGTGGAATTTCTGTCTTTTTCCCCCAAAACAAAGGGAATTTCTGTCTTTTTTGCATCAAAATAAGGAGAATTTCTGACTTATTACCCTGAAATACGTGAAATTTCTGCAATTTTGCCCCAAAATAAGGTAAATTTCTGCAATTTTGCCCCAAAATAATAAATGTTTCTGGAATTTTGCCCCAAAATAAGGGGAATTTCTGATTTTTACCCCTAAATAAAGGGAATTTCTGCCTTTTGCCCCAAAATTAGGGGAATTTCTGCAATTTTGCTCCAAAATATAGGGAATTTCTGCCTTTTTGCCCGAAAATAAAGGGAATGTTTACCTTTTTGCCATAAAAAAAAGAAATTTCCTCATTTTTGCCCCAATAAATGGGGATTTTCCGCCTTTTTGATTCAAAATAAGTTTAAGTTCTGCCTTTTCCCTAAAAATAAACAAAATTTCTGTCTTTTTGCACCAAAATAAGGGAAATTTCTGACTTTTTGCCCGAAAATAAGGGGAATTTCAGCCTTTTTACCTCAAAATAAAGGGAATTTCTTCCTTTTTGCCCCAAAATATGGGGAATTTCTGTTTTTTTGCTCCAAAATAAGAAAATTTCTGCCTTTTTTCTGAAATAAGTGAAATTTCTGCAATTATGCCTAAAAATAAGGGAAATTTCTGCAATTTTGCCCCAATGTATCGGAAATTTATGCAATTTTGCCCCAAAATAAGGGAAATTTCTGACTTTATGCTCCCGAAAAAAGGAGATTTTCTGTCTTTTTGCCCCAAAATAAGAATTTTTGCTTTTTGCCCGAAAATTATGAGAATTTCTGCAATTTTGCTTCAAAATACGGTTAATTTCTTCCTTTTAGCCCCAAAATAAAGGGAATTTCTGCATTTTCCCCCAATATTTGGGGAATTTCTGCATTTTACCTCCAAATAAGGGGAATTTCTGCATTTTACCTCAAAATAAGAAGAATTTCTGCCTTTTGCCCCAAATTTGGGGAATTTCTGCCTTTTGTTCCGAAATAAGGAAAATTTCTTCAATTTTGTACCATAATAAAAGAAATTTCTGCTTTTTGCCCCAAAATAAGGGAAATTTCTGACTTTTTGCCTTGAAATAAATGAAATTTCTGCAATTTTGCCCAAAAATAAGTTAAATTTGTGCCTTTTGCCCAAAAACAATGGGAATTTTGCCTTTTGCCCCAAAATATGGGGAATTTCTGCCTGTTTACCCGAAAATAAGAAGAATGCATAACTTTTTGCCATAAAAAAGGGAAATTTCTTCATTTTTGCTCAAAAATAAGCGAAATTTCTGCTTCTTTGCCTCTAAATAAGTGGAATTTCTGTCTTTTTCCCACAAAACAAAGAGAATTTTTGTCTTTATTGCCCCAAAATAAGGAAAATTTCTGACTTATTACCTTGAAATAAGAGAAATTTCTGCAATTTTGCCCCAATATAAGGGAAATTTCTACCTTTTTCACCCAAATTAGGGGAATTTCAGCCTTTTTACCTCAAAATATAAGGAATTTCTAAATTTTGGCACAAAATATTAGGAATTTCTGCCTTTTTGCCCCAATATAAGGAAAATTTCTGCCTTTTTTCTTTGAAATAAGTGAAATTTCTGCAATTTTGCCCCAAAATAAGTGAAATTTCTGCAATTTTGCCCCAAAATAAGGGAAATTTCTAGAATTTTGCCCCAAAATAAGTGGAATTTCTGAATTTTGCCCCAAAATATGGAGAATTTCTGCTTTTTTGCACCACAATTAGTGAAATTTCTGCAATTTTGCCCTAAAATAAGGGAAATTTCTGCAATTTTTACCCATAATAAGGGAAATTTCTGTCATTTTGCCCCCAAATAAGGGGAATTTTTGTTTTTTTGCCCCACAATTAGGGAAATTTCTGCAATTTTGCCCCAAAATAAGGGGAATTTCTGCTTTTTGCCCCAAAATTAGGGGAATTTCTGCAATTTTGCTCCAAAATACTGGGAATTTCTGCCTTTTTGCCCGAAAATAATGGGAATGCATACCTTTTTGCCATAAAAAGGGAAATTTCTTCATTTTTGCTCCAAAATAAGGCGAATTTCTGCATTTTTGCCTCTAAATAAGTGGAATTTCTGTCTTTTTCCCCCAAAACAAGGGAATTTCTGTCTTTTTTGCATCAAAATAAGGAGAATTTCTGACTTATTACCCTGAAATAAGTGAAATTTCTGCAATTTTGCCCCAAAATAAGGGAAATTTCTGCAATTTTGCCCAAATGTAAAAAAAATTTCTGCAATTTTGCCCCAAAATAAGGGGAATTTCTGACTGTTTGCTCTCGAAAAAAAGAAGACTTTCTGTCTTTTTGCCCCAAAATAAATAGAATTTTTGCCTTTTTGCCCGAAAATTATGAGAATTTCTGCAATTTTGCTTCAAAATACGGTTAATTTCTTCCTTTTAGCCCCAAAATAAAGGGAATTTCTGCATTTTCCCCCAATATTTGGGGAATTTCTGCATTTTACCTCCAAATAAGGGGAATTTCTGCATTTTACCTCAAAATAAGAAGAATTTCTGCCTTTTGCCCCAAATTTGGGGAATTTCTGCCTTTTGTTCCGAAATAAGGAAAATTTCTTCAATTTTGTACCATAATAAAAGAAATTTCTGCTTTTTTCCCCAAAATAAGGGAAATTTCTGACTTTTTGCCTTGAAATAAATGAAATTTCTGCAATTTTGCCCAAAAATAAGTTAAATTTGTGCCTTTTGCCCAAAAACAATGGGAATTTTGCCTTTTGCCCCAAAATATGGGGAATTTCTGCCTGTTTACCCGAAAATAAGAAGAATGCATACCTTTTTGCCATAAAAAAGGGAAATTTCTTCATTTTTGCTCATAAATAAGCGAAATTTCTGCTTCTTTGCCTCTAAATAAGTGGAATTTCTGTCTTTTTCCCACAAAACAAAGAGAATTTTTGTCTTTATTGCCCCAAAATAAGGAAAATTTCTGACTTATTACCTTGAAATAAGAGAAATTTCTGCAATTTTGCCCCAATATAAGGGAAATTTCTACCTTTTTGCTCCCAAATTAGGGGAATTTCAGCCTTTTTACCTCAAAATATAAGGAATTTCTAAATTTTGGCACAAAATATTAGGAATTTCTGCCTTTTTGCCCCAAAATAAGGAAAATTTCTGCCTTTTTTCTTTGAAATAAGTGAAATTTCTGCAATTTTGCCCCAAAATAAGTGAAATTTCTGCAATTTTGCCCCAAAATAAGGGAAATTTCTAGAATTTTGCCCCAAAATAAGTGGAATTTCTGAATTTTGCCCCAAAATATGGAGAATTTCTGCTTTTTTGCACCACAATTAGTGAAATTTCTGCAATTTTCCCCTAAAGTAAGGGATATTTCTGCAATTTTTACCCATAATAAGGGAAATTTCTGTCATTTTGCCCCCAAATAAGGGGAATTTTTGTTTTTTTGCCCCACAATTAGGGAAATTTCTGCAATTTTGCCCCAAAATAAGGGGAATTTCTGCTTTTTGCCCCAAAATTAGGGGAATTTCTGCAATTTTGCTCCAAAATACTGGGAATTTCTGCCTTTTTGCCCGAAAATAATGGGAATGCATACCTTTTTGCCATAAAAAGGGAAATTTCTTCATTTTTGCTCCAAAATAAGGGGAATTTCTGCATTTTTGCCTCTAAATAAGTGGAATTTCTGTCTTTTTCCCCCAAAACAAGGGAATTTCTGTCTTTTTTGCATCAAAATAAGGAGAATTTCTGACTTATTACCCTGAAATAAGTGAAATTTCTGCAATTTTGCCCCAAAATAAGGGAAATTTCTGCAATTTTGCCCAAATGTAAAAAAAATTTCTGCAATTTTGCCCCAAAATAAGGGGAATTTCTGACTGTTTGCTCTCGAAAAAAAGAAGATTTTCGTTCTTTTTGCCCCAAAATAAGGAGAATTTCTGCTTTTTTGCCCGAAAATTATGAGAATTTCTGCAATTTTCTTTTAAAATACGGTTAATTTCTGCCTTTTAGCCCCAAAATAAAGGGAATTTCTGCATTTTCCTCCAATATTTGGGGAATTTCTGCATTTTACCTCTAAATAAGAGGAATTTCTGCATTTTACCTCAAAATAAGAAGAATTTCTGCCTTTTGCTCCAAAATATGGGGAATTTCTGCTTTTTGTTCTAAAATAAGGAAAATTTCTTCAATTTTGTACCATAATAAAAGAAATTTCTGCTTTTTGCCCCAAAATAAGGGGAATTTCTGAATTTTTGCCATGAAATAAATGAAATTTTTGCAATTTTGCACCAAAATAAGGGAAATTTCTGCCTTTTTGCCATGAAATAAGTGAAATTTCTGAAATTTTACCCCAAAATAAGGTGAATTTTTGCCTTTTTGTCCCAAAATAATGGGAATTTCTGTCCTTTTGCCCCAAAATAAGAAAAATTTTTGCTTTATTTCTCTGAAATAAGTGAAATTTCTGCAATTTTGCCTTAAATAAGGGAAATTTTTGCAATTTTTTCCCATAATAAAGGAAATTTTTGCAATTTTGCCCCAAAATAAGGGGAATTTTTTCCTTTTTGCCCCAAAATAAAGGAAATTTCAGCCTTTTTACCTGAAAAAATGTAAAATTTCTGCAATTTTGCCCCAAATAAGGGAAATTTCTGCAATTTTGCCCCAAAATAAGGTAAATTCCTTCAATTTTTCACAAAATAAAAGAAATTTCTTGAATTTTGCCCCAAAATAAGGGGAATTTTTGATTTTTGCCCCAAAATAAAGGGAATTTCTGCCTTTTGCCCCAAAATTAGGGGAATTTCTGCAATTTTGCCCTAATGTAAAAGAAATTTCTGCAATTTTGCCCCAAAATAATGGGAATTTCTGACTGTTTGCTCTCGAAAAAAGAAGATTTTCTGTCTTTTTGCCCCAAAATAAGTAGAATTTCTGCTATTTTGCCTGAAAATAATGAGAATTTCTGCAATTTTGCTTTAAAATACGGTTAATTTCTGCCTTTTAGCCCCAAAATAAAGGGAATTTCTGCATTTTCCCCCAATATTTGGGGTATTTCTGCATTGTACCTCTAAATAAGGGGAATTTCTGCATTTTACCTCAAAATAAGAATTTATGCCTTTTGCCCCAAAATATTGGGATTTCTGCATTTTGGTTCCAAAATAAGGAAAATTTCTTCAATTTTGTAACATAATAAAAGAAATTTCTGCTTTTTGCCCCAAAATAAGGGGAATTTCTGAATTTTTGCCCTGAAATAAATGAAATTTCTGCAATTTTGTTCTAAAATAAGGGAAATTTTTGCCTTTTTGCCCCAAAATAAAGGGAATTTTTGCCTTTTGCCCCAAAATATGGAGAATTTCTGCCTTTTTGCCCGAAAATAAGAAGAATGCATACCATTTTACCATAAAAAAGGTAAATTTCTTCATTTTTGCTCCAAAATAAGGGGAATTTCTGCTTTTTTGCCTCTAAATAAGTGGAATTTCTTTATTTTTCCCCCAAAACAAAAGGAATTTCTGTCTTTTTTGCCCCAAAATAAGGAAAATTTCTGACTTATTACCCTGAAATAAGTGAAATTTCTGAAATTTTTCCCCAATATAAGGGAAATTTCTGCCTTTTTGCCCCCAAATAAGGGGAATTTCAGACTTTTTACCTCAAAGTAATGGGAATTTCTAAATTTTGGCACAAAATATTAGGAATTTCTGCCTTTTTGCCCCAAAATAAGGAAAATTTCTGCCTTTTTTCCTTGAAATAATTGAAATTTCTGCAATTTTGCCCCAAAATAAGTGAAATTTCTCCAATTTTGCCCCAAAATAAGGGAAATTTCTGCAATTTTGCCCCAAAATAAGTGGAATTTATGCCTTTTTCCCCAAAATTTGGGGAATTTCTGCCTTTTTGCCCGAAAATAAAATGAATGCATACCTTTTTGCCATAAAAAAGGGAAATTTCTTCATTTTTGCTTCAAAATAAGGGGAACTTTTGCCTTTTTACCGCTAAATAAGTGGAATTTCTGTTTTTCCCCCCAAAACAAAGGGAATTTCTGTCTTTTTTGCCTCAAAATAAGGAAAATTTCTGACTTATTACCCTGAAATAAGTGAAATTTCGGCAAATTTGCCCCAAATTAAGGGAAATTTTTTTCTATTGCCCTAAAATTTGGGGAATTTGAGAATTTTACCTCAAAATGAGGGAAATTTCTGATTTTTGCAACAAAATATGGAGAATTTCTGCATTTTTGCCCCATAATAAAGGGAATTTCTGCATTTTTGCACCAATATTAGGGGAATTTCTGCAATTTTGCTCCAAAATACGGGGAATTTCTGCCTTTTTGCCCGAAAATAATGGGAATGCATACCCTTTTGCCATAAAAATGGAAATTTCTTCATTTTTGCTCCAAAATAAGGGGAATTTCTGAGTTATTACCCTGATTAAGTGAAATTTCTGCAATTTTGCCGTGAAATAAGGGAAATTTCTGCAATTTTTTCCCATAATAAAGGAAATTTCTGCAATTTTGCCCCAAAATAAGGGGAATTTCTCCATTTGTGCCCCAAAATAAAGGAAATTTCAGCCTTTGGACCAAAATAAGTGGAATTTCTGCCTTATGCCCCAAAATTTGGGGAATTTCTGCCTTTTTGCCCGAAAATAAAAAAATGCATACCTTTTTGCCATAAAAAAAGGAAATTTCTTCATTTTTGCTCCAAAATAAGGGGAATTTCTGCCTTTTTGCCTCTAAATAAGTGGAATTTCTGTCTTTTTCCCACAAAACAAAGGGAATTTTTGTCTTTTTTGCATCAAAATAAGGAGAATTTCTGACTTATTACCCTGAAATAAGTGAAATTTCTGCAATTTTGCCCCAAAATAAGGGAAATTTCTGCAATTTTGCTCTAATGTAAAAGAAATTTGTGCAATTTTGCCCCAAAATAAAGGGAATTTTGACTGTTTGCTCTCGAAAAAAGGAGATTTTCTGTCTTTTTGCCCCAAAATAAGTAGAATTTCTGCTTTTTTGCCCGAAAATTATGAGAATTTCTGCAATTTTGCTTTAAAATACGGTTAATTTCTGCCTTTTAGCCCCAAAATAAAGGGAATTTCTGCATTTTCCCCCAATATTTGGGGAATTTCTGTATTTTACCTCTAAATAAGGAAAATTTCTGCATTTTACCTCAAAATAAGAAGAATTTAGGCCTTTTGCCCCAAAATATGGGGGAATTTCTGCCTTTTTCTTCCAAAATAAGGAAAATTTCTTCAATTTTGTACCATAATAAAAGAAATTTCTGCTTTTTGCCCCAAAATAAGAGGAATTTCTGAATTTTTGCCCTGAAATAAATGAAATTTCTGCAAGTTTGCCCCAAAATGAGGGAAATTTTTGCCTTTTTGCCCCAAAATAAAGGGAATTTCTGTTTTTTGCCCTAAAATATGGGAAATTTCTGCCTTTTTGCCCGAAAATAAGAAGAATGCATACCTTTTTGCCATAAAAAAGGTAAATTTCTTCATTTTTGCTCCTAAATAAGGGGAATTTCTGCTTTTTTGCCTCTAAATATGTGGAATTTCTTTCTTTTTCCCCCAAAACAAAAGGAATTTCTGTCTTTTTTGCCCCAAAATAAGGAAAATTTCTGACTTATTACCCTGAAATAAGTGAAATATCTGAAATTTTGCCCCAATATAAGGGAATTTTCTGCCTTTTTGTCCCCAAATAAGGGGAATTTCAGACTTTTTACCTCAAAATAATGGGAATTTCTAAATTTTGGCACAAAATATTAGGAATTTCTGCATTTTTGCCCCAAAATAAGGATAATTTCTGCCTTTTTTCCTTGAAATAAGTGAAATTTCTGCAATTTTCCCAAAAAATAAGTGAAATTTCTGCAATTTTGCCCCAAAATAAGGGAAATTTCTGCAATTTTGCCCCAAAATAAGTGGAATTTATGCCTTTTGCCCCAAAATTTGGGGAATTTCTGCCTTTTTGCCCGAAAATAAAAAGAATGCATACCTTTTTGCCATAAAAAAGGAAAATTTCTTCATTTTTGCTCCAAAATAAGGGGAACTTTTGCCTTTTTGCCTCTAAATAAGTGGAATTTCTGTTTTTCCCCCAAAACAAAGGGAATTTCTGTCTTTTTTGCCTCAAAATAAGGAAAATTTCTGACTTATTACCCTGAAATAAGTGAAATTTCGGCAAATTTGCCCCAAATTAAGGGAAATTTTTTTCTATTGCCCTAAAATTTGGGGAATTTGAGAATTTTAACTCAAAATAAGGGAAATTTCTGATTTTTGCACTAAAATATGGAGAATTTCTGCATTTTTGCCCCATAATAAAGGGAATTTCTGCATTTTTGCACCAATATTAGGGGAATTTCTGCAATTTTGCTCCAAAATACGGGTCATTTCTGCCTTTTTGCCCGAAATTAATTGGAATTTCTGGCTTTTTGTCCCGAAATAAGTGAAATTTCTTCAATTTTCGCCAAAAATTAGGGATTTCATATTTTTGCCCCAAAATAAGGGGAATTTCCCTCATTAGGCCCTGAAATATTTGAAATTTCTGCAATTTTACCCCAAAATAAGGTGAATTTCTGCCTTTTTGCCCAAAAATAATGGGAATTTCTGCCTTTTTGCCCCAAAATAAGAAAAATTTTTGCTTTATTTCTCTGAAATAAGTGAAATTTCTGCAATTTTGCATTAAAATAAGGGAAATTTCTGCAATTTTTTCCCATAATAAAGGAAATTTCTGCAATTTTGCCCCAAAATAAGGGGAATTTCCCCCTTTTTGCCCCAAAATAAAGGAAATTTCAGCTTTTAACCTGAAAATAAGTGAAATTTCTGCAATTTTGCCCCAAATAAGGGAAATTTCTGCAATTTTGCCCCAAAATAAGGTAAATTCCTGCAATTTTGCCCCAAAATAAAGAAAATTTCTTGAATTTTGCCCCAAATTCAGGGGAATTTCTGATTTTTGCCCCAAAATAAAGGGAATTTCTGCCTTTTGCCCCAAAATTAGGGGAATTTCTTCAATTTTGCTCCAAAATACGGGGAATTTCTGCCTTTTTGCCCGAAAATAATGGGAATGCATACCCTTTTGCCATAAAAATGGAAATTTCTTCATTTTTGCTCCAAAATAAGGGGAATTTCTGAGTTATTACCCTGATTAAGTGAAATTTCTGCAATTTTGCCGTGAAATAAGGGAAATTTCTGCAATTTTTTCCCATAATAAAGGAAATTTCTGCAATTTTGCCCCAAAATAAGGGGAATTTCTCCATTTGTGCCCCAAAATAAAGGAAATTTCAGCCTTTTTACCTGAAAATAAGTGAAATTTCTGCAATTTTGCCCCAAATAAGGAAAATTTCTGCAATTTTGCCCTAAAATAAGGTAAATTCCTGCAATTTTGCCCCAAAATAAAGGAAATTTCTTGAATTTTGCCCCAAAATAAGGGGAATTTCTGATTTTTCCCCAAAATAAAGAAAATTTCTGCCTTTTGTCCCAAAATTAGGGGAATTTCTGCAATTTTGCTCCAAAATACAAGGAATTTCTGCCTTTTTGCCCGAAAATAATGGGAATTCATACCTTTTTGCCATAAAAAGGGAAATTTCTTCATTTTTGCTTCAAAATAAGGGGAATTTCTGCCTTTTTGCCTCTAAATAAGTGGAATTTCTGTCTTTTTCCCACAAAACAAAGGGAATTTCTGTCTTTTTTGCATAAAAATAAGGAGAAATTCTGACTTATTACCCTGAAATAAGTGAAATTTCTGCTATTTTGCCCTAAAATAAGGTAAATTCCTGCAATTTTGCCCCAAAATAAAGAAAATTTCTTGAATTTTTCCCCAAAATAAAGGGAATTTCTGATTTTTGCCCCAAAATAAAGGGAATTTTTGCTTTTTGCCCAAAAATTAGGGGAATTTCTGCAATTTTGCTCCAAAATACGGGGAATTTCTGACTTTTTGCCCGAAAATAATGGGAATTCACACCTTTTTGCCATAAAAAGGGAAATTTCTTCATTTTTGCTCCAAAATAAGGGGAATTTCTGCCTTTTTGCCTCTAAATAAGTGGAATTTCTGTCTTTTTCCCACAAAACAAAGGAAATTTCTGTCTTTTTTTCATCAAAATAAGGAGAATTTCTGACTTATTACCCAGAAATAAGTGAAATTTATGCAATTTTGCCCCAAAATAAAAGAAATTTCTGCAATTTTGCCCTAATGTAAAAGAAATTTCTGCAATTTTGCCTTAAAATAAGGGGAATTTCTGATTGTTTGCTCTCAAAAAAAAATTTTCTGTCTTTTTGCCCCAAAATAAGTAGAATTTCTGCTTTTTTGCTCGAAAATTATGAGAATTTCTGCAATTTTGCTTTAAAATACGGTTAATTTCTGCCTTTTAGCCCCAAAATAAAGGGAATTTCTGCATTTTCCCCCAATATTTGGGGAATTTCTGCATTTTACCTCTAAATAAGGGGAATTTCTGCATTTTACCTCAAAATAAGAAGAATTTATGCCTTTTGCCCCAAAATATGGGGGAATTTCTGCCTTTCTTTCCAAAATTACGAAAATTTCTTTAATTTTGTACCATAATAAAAGAAATTTCTGCTTTTTGCCCCAAAATAAGGGAAATTTCTTATTTTTTGCCCTGAAATAAAGAATTTTCTGCAATTTTGCCCTAAAATAAGGGAAATTTTTGCCTTTTTGCCCCAAAATAAAGAGAATTTCAGCCTTTTGCCTCAAAATATGGGGAATTTCTGCCTTTTTGCCCGAAAATAAGAAGAATGCATACCTTTTTGCCATAAAAAAGGTAAATTTCTTCATTTTTGCTCCAAAATAAGGGGAATTTCTGCTTTTTTGCCTCTAAATAAGTGGAATTTCTTTATTTTTCCCCCAAAACAAAAGGAATTTCTGTCTTTTTTCCCCAAAATGAGAAAAATTTCTGACTTATTACTCTGAAATAAGTGAAATTTCTGAAATTTTGCCCCAATATAAGCGAAATTTCTGCCTTTTTGCCCACAAATAAGGGGAATTTCAGACTTTTTACCTCAAAATAATGGGAATTTATAAATTTTGGCACAAAATATTAGGAATTTCTGCATTTTTGCCCCAAAATAAGGAAATTTTCTGCCTTTTTTCTTTGAAATAAGTGAAATTTCTGCAATTTTGCCCCAAAATAAGTGAAATTTCTGCAATTTTGCCCCAAAATAAGGGAAATTTCTGCAATTTTGGACCAAAATAAGTGGAATTTCTGCCTTATGCCCCAAAATTTGAAGAATTTCTGCCTTTTTGCCCGAAAATAAAAAAATGCATACCTTTTTGCCATAAAAAAAGGAAATTTCTTCATTTTTGCTCCAAAATAAGGGAAATTTCTGCCTTTTTGCCTCTAAATAAGTGGAATTTCTGTCTTTTTCCCACAAAACAAAGGGAATTTTGTCTTTTTTGCATCAAAATAAGGAGAATTTCTGACTTATTACCCTGAAATAAGTGAAATTTCTGCAATTTTGCCCCAAAATAAGGGAAATTTCTGCAATTTTGCCCTAATGTAAAAGAAATTTGTGCAATTTTGCCCCAAAATAAAGGGAATTTTTGACTGTTTGCTCTCGAAAAAAGGAGATTTTCTGTCTTTTTGCCCCAAAATAAGTAGAATTTCTGCTTTTTTGCCCGAAAATTATGAGAATTTCTGCAATTTTGCTTTAAAATACGGTTAATTTCTGCCTTTTAGCCCCAAAATAAAGGGAATTTCTGCATTTTCCCCCAATATTTGGGGAATTTCTGTATTTTACCTTTAAATAAGGGGAATTTCTGCATTTTACCTCAAAATAAGAAGAATTTATGCCTTTTGCCCCAAAATATGGGGGAATTTCTGCCTTTTTCTTCCAAAATAAGGAAAATTTCTTCAATTTTGTACCATAATAAAAGAAATTTCTGCTTTTTGCCCCAAAATAAGGGGAATTTCTGAAATTTTGCCCTGAAATAAATGAAATTTCTGCAAGTTTGCCCCAAAATGAGGGAAATTTTTGCCTTTTTGCCCCAAAATAAAGGGAATTTCTGTTTTTTGCCCTAAAATATGGGAAATTTCTGCCTTTTTGCCCGAAAATAAGAAGAATGCATACCTTTTTGCCATAAAAAAGGTAAATTTCTTCATTTTTGCTCCTAAATAAGGGGAATTTCTGCTTTTTTGCCTCTAAATATGTGGAATTTCTTTCCTTTTCCCCCAAAACAAAAGGAATTTCTGTCTTTTTTGCCCCAAAATAAAAAAATTTCTGACTTATTACCCTGAAATAAGTGAAATTTCTGAAATTTTGCCCCAATATAAGGGAATTTTCTGCCTTTTTGCCCCCAAATAAGGGGAATTTCAGACTTTTTACCATCATAATAATGGGAATTTCTAAATTTTGGCACAAAATATTAGGAATTTCTGCATTTTTGCCCCAAAATAAGGATAATTTCTGCCTTTTTTTTGAAATAAGTGAAATTTCTGCAATTTTGCCCCAAAATAAGTCAAATTTCTGCAATTTTGCCCCAAAATAAGTGCAATTTCTGCCTTTTCCCTAAAAATAAACAAAATTTTTTTTTCACCAAAATAAGGGGAATTTCTGCCTTTTTGCCCGAAAATAAAAAGAATGCATACCTTTTGGCCATAAAAAAGGGAAATTTCTTCATTCTTGCTCCAAAATAAGGGGAACTTTTGCCTTTTTACCTCTAAATAAGTGGAATTTCTGTTTTTCCTTCAAAACAAAGGGAATTTCTGTCTTTTTTGCCTCAAAAAAAGGAAAATTTCTGACTTATTACGCTGAAATAAGTGAAATTTCTGCAAATTTGCCCCAAAATATTGGAAATTTTTGCCTTTTGCCCTATATTTGGGGAATTTGAGAATTTTACCTCAAAATAAGGGAAATTTCTGATTTTTGCACCAAAATATGGAGAATTTCTGCCTTTTTGCCCCATAATAAAGGGAATTTCTGCATTTTTGCACCATTATTAGGGGAATTTCTGCAATTTTGCTCCAAAATACGGGTCATTTCTGCCTTTTTGCCTGAAATTAATTGGAATTTCTGGCTTTTTGTCCCGAAATAAGTGATATTTCTTCAATTTTCACCAAAAATTAGGATTTCATCTTTTTGCCCCAAAATAATGGGAATTTCTGCCATTTTGCCCTGAAATATTTGAAATTTTTGCAATTTTACCCCCAAATAAGGGGAATTTCTGCCTTTGTGCCCCAAAATAAGGGGAATTTCAACCTTATTACCTCAAAATAAAGAAAATTTCTGCCCTTTTGCCACAAAATATACGGAATTTCTGCCTTTTTGCCCCAAAATAAGGAAAATTTCTGCAATTTTGCCCCAAAATTAGAGGAATTTCTCCCTTTTTGCCCAAAATAAAGGAAATTTCAGACTTTTTACCTGAAAATAAAAGAAATTTCTGCAATTTTTCCCCAAATAAGAGAAATTTCTGCAATTTTGTTCCAAAAAATGTAAATTCCTGCAATTTTTCCCCAAAATAAAGAAAATTTCTGGAATTTTGCCCCAAAATAAGAAGAATTTATAATATTTGCCCCAAAATAAAGGGAATTTATTCCTTTTGCCCCAAAATTAGGGGAATTTCTGCAATTTTGCTCCAAAATATGGGGAATTTCTGCCTTTTTGCCCGAAAATAAAGGGAATGTCTTCCTTTTTGCCATAAAAAAGGGAAATTTCTTCATTTTTGCCCCAAAATATGGAGATTTTCCGCCTTTTTGACTCAAAATAAGTGCAATTTCTGCCTTTTCCCTAAAAATAAACAAAATTTCTGTTTTTTTGCACCAAAATAATGGGAATTTCTGACTTTTTGCCCGAAAATAAGGGGAATTTCAGCATTTTTACCTCAAAATAAGGGGAATTTCTTCCTTTTTGCCCCAAAATATGGGGAATTTCTGCCTTTTTGCCCCAAAATAAGAAAAATTTCGGCAATTTTGTACCAAAATAAAAGAAATTTCTGCCTTTTTGCCCCAAAATAAGAAAATTTCTGCCTTTTTTCTGAAATAAGTGAAATTTCTGCCATTTTGCCTCAAAATAAGGGAAATTTCTGCAATTTTGCCCCAATGTAAAGGAAATTTCTGCAATTTTGCCCCAAAATAAGGGGAATTTCAGACTGTTTGCTCTCGAAAAAGGAGATTTTCTGTCTTTTTGCCCAAATTAAGGAGAATTTCTGATTTTTTGCCCGAAAATTATAAGAATTTCTGCAATTTTGCTTTAAAATACGGTTAATTTCTGCCTTTTAGCCCCAAAATAGAGGGAATTTCTGCATTTTCCCCCAATATTTGGGGAATTTCTGCATTTTACCTCTAAATAAGGGGAATTTCTGCATTTTACCTCAAAATAAGAAGAATTTATGCCTTTTGCCCCAAAATATGGGGGAATTTCTGCCTTTCTTTCCAAAATTACGAAAATTTCTTTAATTTTGTACCATAATAAAAGAAATTTCTGCTTTTTGCCCCAAAATAAGGGAAATTTCTGATTTTTTGCCCTGAAATAAAGAATTTTCTGCAATTTTGCCCTAAAATAAGGGAAATTTTTGCCTTTTTGCCCCAAAATAAAGAGAATTTCAGCCTTTTGCCTCAAAATATGGGGAATTTCTGCCTTTTTGCCCGAAAATAAGAAGAATGCATACCTTTTTGCCATAAAAAGGTAAATTTCTTCATTTTTGCTCCAAAATAAGGGGAATTTCTGCTTTTTTGCCTCTAAATAAGTGGAATTTCTTTATTTTTCCCCCAAAACAAAAGGAATTTCTGTCTTTTTTCCCCAAAATGAGAAAAATTTCTGACTTATTACTCTGAAATAAGTGAAATTTCTGAAATTTTGCCCCAATATAAGCGAAATTTCTGCCTCTTTGCCCACAAATAAGGGGAATTTCAGACTTTTTACCTCAAAATAATGGGAATTTATAAATTTTGGCACAAAATATTAGGAATTTCTGCATTTTTGCCCCAAAATAAGGAAATTTTCTGCCTTTTTTCTTTGAAATAAGTGAAATTTCTGCAATTTTGCCCCAAAATAAGTGAAATTTCTGCAATTTTGCCCCAAAATAAGGGAAATTTCTGCAATTTTGGACCAAAATAAGTGGAATTTCTGCCTTATGCCCCAAAATTTGAAGAATTTCTGCCTTTTTGCCCGAAAATAAAAAAATGCATACCTTTTTGCCATAAAAAAAGGAAATTTCTTCATTTTTGCTCCAAAATAAGGGAAATTTCTGCCTTTTTGCCTCTAAATAAGTGGAATTTCTGTCTTTTTCCCACAAAACAAAGGGAATTTTGTCTTTTTTGCATCAAAATAAGGAGAATTTCTGACTTATTACCCTGAAATAAGTGAAATTTCTGCAATTTTGCCCCAAAATAAGGGAAATTTCTGCAATTTTGCCCTAATGTAAAAGAAATTTGTGCAATTTTGCCCCAAAATAAAGGGAATTTTTGACTGTTTGCTCTCGAAAAAAGGAGATTTTCTGTCTTTTTGCCCCAAAATAAGTAGAATTTCTGCTTTTTTGCCCGAAAATTATGAGAATTTCTGCAATTTTGCTTTAAAATACGGTTAATTTCTGCCTTTTAGCCCCAAAATAAAGGGAATTTCTGCATTTTCCCCCAATATTTGGGGAATTTCTGTATTTTACCTTTAAATAAGGGGAATTTCTGCATTTTACCTCAAAATAAGAAGAATTTATGCCTTTTGCCCCAAAATATGGGGGAATTTCTGCCTTTTTCTTCCAAAATAAGGAAAATTTCTTCAATTTTGTACCATAATAAAAGAAATTTCTGCTTTTTGCCCCAAAATAAGGGGAATTTCTGAAATTTTGCCCTGAAATAAATGAAATTTCTGCAAGTTTGCCCCAAAATGAGGGAAATTTTTGCCTTTTTGCCCCAAAATAAAGGGAATTTCTGTTTTTTGCCCTAAAATATGGGAAATTTCTGCCTTTTTGCCCGAAAATAAGAAGAATGCATACCTTTTTGCCATAAAAAAGGTAAATTTCTTCATTTTTCCTCCTAAATAAGGGGAATTTCTGCTTTTTTGCCTCTAAATATGTGGAATTTCTTTCCTTTTCCCCCAAAACAAAAGGAATTTCTGTCTTTTTTGCCCCAAAATAAAAAAATTTCTGACTTATTACCCTGAAATAAGTGAAATTTCTGAAATTTTGCCCCAATATAAGGGAATTTTCTGCCTTTTTGCCCCCAAATAAGGGGAATTTCAGACTTTTTACCATCATAATAATGGGAATTTCTAAATTTTGGCACAAAATATTAGGAATTTCTGCATTTTTGCCCCAAAATAAGGATAATTTCTGCCTTTTTTTTGAAATAAGTGAAATTTCTGCAATTTTGCCCCAAAATAAGTCAAATTTCTGCAATTTTGCCCCAAAATAAGTGCAATTTCTGCCTTTTCCCTAAAAATAAACAAAATTTTTTTTTTGCACCAAAATAAGGGGAATTTCTGCCTTTTTGCCCGAAAATAAAAAGAATGCATACCTTTTGGCCATAAAAAAGGGAAATTTCTTCATTCTTGCTCCAAAATAAGGGGAACTTTTGCCTTTTTACCTCTAAATAAGTGGAATTTCTGTTTTTTCTTCAAAACAAAGGGAATTTCTGTCTTTTTTGCCTCAAAAAAAGGAAAATTTCTGACTTATTACGCTGAAATAAGTGAAATTTCTGCAAATTTGCCCCAAAATATTGGAAATTTTTGCCTTTTGCCCTATATTTGGGGAATTTGAGAATTTTACCTCAAAATAAGGGAAATTTCTGATTTTTGCACCAAAATATGGAGAATTTCTGCCTTTTTGCCCCATAATAAAGGGAATTTCTGCATTTTTGCACCATTATTAGGGGAATTTCTGCAATTTTGCTCCAAAATACGGGTCATTTCTGCCTTTTTGCCTGAAATTAATTGGAATTTCTGGCTTTTTGTCCCGAAATAAGTGATATTTCTTCAATTTTCACCAAAAATTAGGATTTCATCTTTTTGCCCCAAAATAATGGGAATTTCTGCCATTTTGCCCTGAAATATTTGAAATTTTTGCAATTTTACCCCCAAATAAGGGGAATTTCTGCCTTTGTGCCCCAAAATAAGGGGAATTTCAACCTTATTACCTCAAAATAAAGAAAATTTCTGCCCTTTTGCCACAAAATATATGGAATTTCTGCCTTTTTGCCCCAAAATAAGGAAAATTTCTGCAATTTTGCCCCAAAATTAGAGGAATTTCTCCCTTTTTGCCCAAAATAAAGGAAATTTCAGACTTTTTACCTGAAAATAAAAGAAATTTCTGCAATTTTTCCCCAAATAAGAGAAATTTCTGCAATTTTGTTCCAAAAAATGTAAATTCCTGCAATTTTTCCCCAAAATAAAGAAAATTTCTGGAATTTTGCCCCAAAATAAGAAGAATTTATAATATTTGCCCCAAAATAAAGGGAATTTATTCCTTTTGCCCCAAAATTAGGGGAATTTCTGCAATTTTGCTCCAAAATATGGGGAATTTCTGCCTTTTTGCCCGAAAATAAAGGGAATGTCTTCCTTTTTGCCATAAAAAAGGGAAATTTCTTCATTTTTGCCCCAAAATATGGAGATTTTCCGCCTTTTTGACTCAAAATAAGTGCAATTTCTGCCTTTTCCCTAAAAATAAACAAAATTTCTGTTTTTTTGCACCAAAATAAGGGGAATTTCTGACTTTTTGCCCGAAAATAAGGGGAATTTCAGCATTTTTACCTCAAAATAAGGGGAATTTCTTCCTTTTTGCCCCAAAATATGGGGAATTTCTGCCTTTTTGCCCCAAAATAAGAAAAATTTCGGCAATTTTGTACCAAAATAAAAGAAATTTCTGCCTTTTTGCCCCAAAATAAGAAAATTTCTGCCTTTTTTCTGAAATAAGTGAAATTTCTGCCATTTTGCCTCAAAATAAGGGAAATTTCTGCAATTTTGCCCCAATGTAAAGGAAATTTCTGCAATTTTGCCCCAAAATAAGGGGAATTTCAGACTGTTTGCTCTCGAAAAAAGGAGATTTTCTGTCTTTTTGCCCAAATTAAGGAGAATTTCTGATTTTTTGCCCGAAAATTATAAGAATTTCTGCAATTTTGCTTTAAAATACGGTTAATTTCTGCCTTTTAGCCCCAAAATAAAGGGAATTTCTGCATTTTCCCCCAATATTTGGGGAATTTCTGCATTTTACCTCCAAATAAGGGGAATTTCTGCATTTTACCTCAAAATAAGAAGAATTTCTGCCTTTTGCACCAAAATATGGGAATTTCTGCCTTTTTGTTCCAAAATAAGGAAAATTTCTTCAATATTGTACCATAAGAAAAGAAATTTCTGCTTTTTGCCCCAAAATAAGGGGAATTTCTGAATTTTTGCCCTGAAATAAATGAAATTTCTGCAATTTTGCACCAAAATAAGGGAAATTTTTGCCTTTTTGCCCAAAAATAAAGGAAATTTCTTCCTTTTGCTCCAAAATAAGGGAAATTTCTGCTTTTTGCCTCTAAATAAGTGGAATTTCTGTCTTTTTCCCCCAAAACAAAGGGAATTTCTGTCTTTTTTGCCCCAAAATAAGAAAAATTTCTGACTTATTACCTTGAAATAAGTGAAATTTCTGCAATTTTGCCCCAATATAAGGGAAATTTCTACCTTTTTGCCCCCAAATAAGGGGAATTTCAGCCTTTTTACCTCAAAATATAAGGAATTTCTGAATTTTGGCACAAAATATTAGGAATTTCTGCGTTTTTGCCCCAAAATAAGGAAAATCTGCCTTTTTTCCATGAAATAAGTGAAATTTTTGCAATTTTGCCCTAAAATAAGTGAAATTTCTGCAATTTTGCCCCAAAATAAGGGAAATTTCTAGAATTTTGCCCCAAAATAAGTGGAATTTCTGAGTTTTCCCCAAAATATTGAGAATTTCTGCCTTTTTGCCCCACAATTAGTGAAATTTCTGCAATTTTGCCCTAAAAAAAGGGAAATTTCTGCAATTTTCTCCATAAAAAGGGAAATTTCTGCTATTTTGCCTTCAAATAAAGGGAATTTCTGTTTTTTTTCCACACAATTAGGGAAATTTCTGCAATTTTGCCCCAAAATAAGGGAAATTTCTGCTTTTTGCCCCAAAATAATGGGAATTTCTGCCTTTTTGTTCGAAAATAAGAAGAATGCATACCTTTTTGCCATAAAAAAGGAAAATTTCTTCATTTTTTCTCCAAAATAAGGGGAACTTTTGCCTTTTTGCCTCTAAATAATTGGAATTTCTGTCTTTTTCCCCTAAAACAAAGGGAATTTCTGTCTTTTTTGCCCCAAAATAAGGAAAATTTCTTACTTATTACCATCAAATAAGTAAAATTTCTGCAAATTAGCCCCAAAATAAGGGAAATTTTTGCCTTTTGGCCCAAAATATGGGGAATTTCAGCATTTTACCTCAAAATAAGGGAAATTTCTGATTTTTGCACCAAAATATGGACAATTTCTGCCTTTTTCCCCCAAAATAAAGGGAATTTCTGCATTTTTGCACCAATATTAGGGGAATTTCTACAATTTTGCTCCTACATACGGGTCATTTCTTCCTTTTTGCCCGAAAGTAATTGGAATTTCTGCCTTTTTCTCACGAAATAAGTGAAATTTCTTCAATTTATCCAAAAATTAGGGATTTCATCTTTTTGCCCCAAAATAAGGGGAATTTCTGCCTTTTTGCCCGAAAATAAGGGGAATGCATACCTTTTTGCCATAAAAAAAGGAAATTTCTTCATTTTTGCTCCAAAATAACGAAATTTCTTCTTTTTTGCCTCTAAATAAGTGGAATTTCTATCTTTTTTTCCCAAAACAAAGAGAATTTCTCTTTTTTTGCCCCAAAATAAAGAATATTTCGGCATTTTTTTTTCTGAAATAAGTGAAATTTCTGCAATTTTGCCCCAACATAAAGGAAATTTCTGCCTTTTTGCCCCTAAATAAGGGGAATTCCAGCCTTTTTACCTCAAAATATGGGGAATTTCTGCATTTTTGCAACAAAATATTAGGAATTTCTGCCTTTTTGCCCCAAAATAAGGAAAATTTCTCCCTTTTTTCACTGAAATAATTGAAATTTCTGCAATTTTTCCCCAAAATAAGTGAAATTTCTGCCTTTTTGCCCCCAAATAAAGGGGAATTTCAGCCTTTTTGCCCCCAAATAAGGGGAATTTCAACCTTATTACCTCTAAATAAAAGAAATTTCTCTCTTTTTGCAACAAAATATACGGAATTTCTGCATTTTTGCCCCAAAATAAGGAAAATTACTGCAATATTGCCCCAAATAAGAGAAATTTCTCCCTTTTTGCCCCAAAATATATTAAATATCATCCTTTTTACCTTAAAATAAGTGAAATTTCTGCAATTTTGCCCCAAATAAGGGAAATTTCTGAAATTTTGCCCCAAAATAAGGTAAATTTCTGCAATTTTTCCCCAAAATAAGTGAAATTTCTGCCTTTTTGCCCCCAAATAAGGAGAATTTCAGCTTTTTACCTCAAAATAAGGGGAATTTCTGCATTTTTGCCACAAAATATAAGGAATTTCTGCCTTTTTGCCCCAAAATAAGGAAAATTTCTGCATTTTTCCCTGAAATAAGTGAAATTTATGCAATTTTGCCCCAAAATAAGTGAAATTTCTGAGTTTTGCCCCAAAATAAGGAGAATTTCTGTCTTTTTGCCCCAACATATAGGGAATTTTTGCATTTTTGCCCCACAATTATGGGAATTTCTGCAATTTTGTTCCAAAATACGGGGAATTTCTGCCTTTTTGCCTGAAAATAAGGGGAATGCATATTTTTTTGCCATATAAAATGGAAATTTCTTCATTTTTGCTGCAAAATAAGGAGAATTTCTGCCTTTTTGCCGCTAAATAAGTGGAATTTCTGTCTTTTTCCTTAAAAACAAAAGGAATTTCTGTCTTTTTTGCCCCAAAATAAGGGGAATTTCTGACTTATTACCCTGAAATAAGTAAAATTTCTGCAATTTTGTCCCAAAATAAGGGAATTTTCTGCCTTTTTGCCCCCAAATAAGGGGAATTTCAGCCTTTTTACCTCAAAATAAGGGGAATTTCTGCATTTTTGCCACAAAATTTACGGAATTTCTGCCTTTTTGCCCCATCATAAGGAAAATTTCTGCAATTTTGCCCAAAATAAGGGGAATTTCTCTATTTTTGCCCCCAGAAAGGCAATTTCAGCCTTTTTTCCTGAATATAAGTGAAATTACTCCAATTTTGCCCAAAATAAGGTAAATTTCTGCAATTTTGCCCCAAAATAAAGGAAATTCCTGGAATTTTGCCCCAAAATAAGGGGAATTTCTGATTTTTACCCCAAAATAAAGGGAATTTCTGCCTTTGGTCCCAAAATAAGGGGAATTTCTGCAATTTTGCTCCAAAATACGGGGAATTTCTTCTTTTTGCCTGAAAATAAAGAAAATGCATACGTTTTTGCAATAAAAAGTGAAATTTCTTCATTTTTGCTCCAAAATAATGGGAATTTCTACCTTTTTGCCTCTAAATAAGTGGAATTTCTGTCTTTTTTTCCCTAAAAAAAAAAAAACTTCTGTCTTTTTGCCCCAAAATAAAGAAAATTTCTGCCTTTTTTCTCTGAAATAAGTGAAATTTCTGCAATTTTGCCCCAACATAAGGGAAATTTCTGCATTTTTGCCCCCAAATAAGGGGAATTCCAGCCTTTTTACCTCAAAATATGGGGAATTTCTGCATTTTTTCCACAATATATTAGGAATTTCTGCTTTTTGCCCCAAAATAAGGAAAATTTCTGACTTTTTTCCCTGAAATAAATGAAATTTCTGCGATTTTGCCCCAAAATAAGTGAAATTTCTGCCTTTTTGCCCCCAAATAAGGGGAATTTCAGCCTTTTTGCCCCCAAATAAAGGGAATTTCAACCTTATTACCTCTAAATAATGGAAATTTCTGTCTTTTTGCCACAAAATATACAGAATTTCTGCCTTTTTGCTCCAAAATAAGGAAAATTACTGCAATTTTGCCCCAAATAAGGGGAATTTCTCCCTTTGTGCCCCAAAATAAATTAAATATCCACTTTTTTACTATAAAATAAGTGAAATTTCTGCAATTTTGCCCCAAAAAAGGGAAATTTCTGAAATTTTGCCCCAAAATAAAGAAAATCTGGAATTTTGCCCCAAAATATGGGGAATTTCTGATTTTTGCCCCAAAATAAAGGGAATTTCTGCCTTTTGCCCCAAAATTAGTGGAATTTCTGGAATTTTGCTCCCAAATACGGGGAATTTCTGCTTTTTTGACCAAAAATAAGGGGAATGCTTACATTTTGCCATAAAAAAGTGAAATTTCTTCATTTTTGCTCCAAAATAAGGGGAATTTCTGCCTTTTTGCCTGAAAATAAGGGGAATTTCTTTTTTTCCCTCAAAACAAAGGGAATTTCTGTCTTTTTTGCCTCAAAATAAGGAAAATTTCTGACTTATTACGCTGAAATAAGTGAAATTTCTGCAAATTTGCCCCAAAATAAAGAAAATTTCTGGAATTTTGCCCCAAAATAAGGGGAATTTCTGATTTTTGCCCCAAAATATAGGGAATTTCTGCCTTTTGCCCCAAAATTAGGGGGATTTCTGCAATTTTACTCCAAAATATGGGGAATTTCTGCCTTTTTGCCCGAAAATAAAGGGAATGTTTTCCTTTTTGCCATAAAAAAGGGAAATTTCTTCATTTTTGCCCCAAAATATGGGGATTTTCTGCCTTTTTGACTCAAAATAAGTTCAATTTCTCCTTTTTCCCTAAAAATAAACAAAATTTCTGTCTTTTTGCACGAAAATAAGGGGAATTTCTGACTTTTTGCCTGAAAATAAGGGGAATGCATATTTTTTTGCCATATAAAAGGGAAATTTCTTCATTTTTGCTCCAAAATAAGGAGAATTTCTGCCTTTTTGCCTCTAAATAAGTGGAATTTCTGTCTTTTTCCTTAAAAACAAAAGGAATTTCTGTCTTTTTTGCCCCAAAATAAAGGGAATTTCTGACTTATTACCCTGAAATAAGTAAAATTTCTGCAATTTTGTCCCAAAATAAGGGAAATTTCTGCCTTTTTGCCCCCAAAAAAGGGAAATTTCAGCCTTTTTACCTCAAAATATAAGGAATTTCTGCATTTTTGCAACAAAATTTACGGAATTTCTGCCTTTTTGCTCCATCATAAGGAAAATTTCTGCAATTTTGCCCAAAATAAGGGGAATTTCTCTATTTTTGCCCCCAAAAAGGCAATTTCAGCCTTTTTTCCTGAATATAAGTGAAATTACTCCAATTTTGCCCAAAATAAGGTAAATTTCTGCAATTTTGCCCCAAAATAAAGGAAATTCCTGGAATTTTTCTTCAAAATAAGGGGAATTTCTGATTTTTACCCCAAAATAAAGGGAATTTCTGCCTTTTGCCCCAAAATTAGGGGAATTTCTGCAATTTTGCTCCAAAATACGGGGAATTTCTTCTTTTTGCCTGAAAATAAGGTGAATGCATACGTTTTTGCCATAAAAAGTGAAATTTCTTCATTTTTGCTCCAAAATAATGGGAATTTCTTCCTTTTTGCCTCTAAATAAGTGGAATTTCTGTATTTTTTTCACAAAACAAAGAAAACTTCTGTCTTTTTGCCACAAAATAAAGGAAATTTCTGCCTTTTTTCCCTGAGATAAGTGAAATTTCTGCAATTTTGCCCCAACATAAGGGAAATTTCTGCCTTTTTGCCCCCAAATAAAGGGAATTCCAGCCTTTTTACCTCAAAATATGGGGAATTTCTGCATTTTTTCCACAAAATATTAGGAATTTCTGCTTTTTGCCCTAAAATAAGGAAAATTTCTGACTTTTTTCCCTGAAATAAATGAAATTTCTCCAATTTTGCCCCAAAATAATTGAAATTTCTTCCTTTTTGCCCCCAAATAAGGGAATTTCAGCCTTTTTGCCCCCAAATAAAGGGAATTTCAACCTTATTACCTCTAAATAAGGGAAATTTCTGCCTTTTTGCCACAAAATATACAGAATTTCTGCCTTTTTACCCCAAAATAAGAAAAATTACTGCAATTTTGCCCCAAATAAGGGAAATTTCTCACTTTTTGCCCCAAAATAAATTAAATATCAACTTTTTTACTATAAAATAAGTGAAATTTCTGCAATTTTGCCCCAAATAAGGGAAATTTCTGAAATTTTGCCCTAAAATAAAGAAAATTTCTGGAATTTTGCCCCAAAATATGGGGAATTTCTGATTTTTACACCAAAATAAAGGGAATTTCTGCTTTTTGTCCCAAAATTAGGGGAATTTCTGCAATTTTGCTCCCAAATACAGGGAATTTCTGCCTTTTTAATCGAAAATAAGGGGAATGCTTACATTTTGCCATAAAAAAGTGAAATTTCTTCATTTTTGCTCCAAAATAAGGGGAATTTCTTCCTTTTTGCCTGAAAATAAGGGGAATGCATATTTTTTTTGCCATATAAAAGGGAAATTTCTTCATTCTTGCTCCAAAATAAGGGGAACTTTTGCCTTTTTGCCTCTAAATAAGTGGAATTTCTGTTTTTCCCTCAAAACAAAGGGAATTTCTGTCTTTTTTGCCTCAAAATAAGGAAAATTTCTGACTTATTACGCTGAAATAAGTGAAATTTCGGGAAATTTGCCCCAAAATAATGGAAATTTTTGCCTTTTGCCCTAAAATTTGGGGAATTTGAGAATTTTACCTCAAAATAAGGGAAATTTCTGATTTTTGCACCAAAATATGGAGAATTTCTGCCTTTTTGCCCCATAATAAAGGGAATTTCTGCATTTTTGCACCAATATTAGGGGAATTTCTGCAATTTTTCTCCAAAATACGGGTCATTTCTGCCTTTTTGCCCGAAATTAATTGGAATTTCTGGCTTTTTGTCCAGAAATATGTGAAATTTCTTCAATTTTCGCCAAAAATTAGGGATTTCATCTTTTTGCCCCAAAATAAGGGGAATTTCTGCCATTTTGCCCTGAAATATTTGAAATTTCTGCAATTGAACCCCAAAATAAGGTGAATTTCTGTCTTTTTGCCCCAAAATTTGGGGAATTTCAACCTTATTACCTCAAAATAAAGGAAATTTCTGCCTTTTTGCCACAAAATATATGGAATTTCTGCCCTTTTGCCCCAAAATTAGGAAAATTTCTGCAATTTTGCCCCAAAATAAGAGGAATTTCTCCCTTTTTGCGCAAAATAAAGGAAATTTCAGACTTTTTACCTGAAAATAAGAGAAATTTCTGCAATTTTTCCCCAAATAAGAGAAATTTCTGCAATTTTGTTCCAAAAAAATGTAAATTCCTGCAATTTTGCCACAAAATAAAGAAAATTTCTGGAATTTTGCCACAAAATAAGGGGAATTTCTGACTTTTGCCCCAAAATATAGGGAATTTCTGCCTTTTGCCCCAAAATTAGGGGAATTTCTGCAATTTTGCTCCAAAATATGGGGAATTTCTGCCTTTTTGCCCGAAAATAAAGGGAATGTTTTACTTTTTGCCATAAAAAAGGGAAATTTCTTCATTTTTGCCCCAAAATATGGGGATTTTCCACCTTTTTGACTCAAAATAAGTGCAATTTCTGCCTTTTCCCTAAAAATAAACAAAATTTCTGTCTTTTTGCACCAAAATAAGGGGAATTTCTGACTTTTTGCCCAAAAATAAGGGGAATTTCAGACTTTTTACCTCAAAATAAGGGGAATTTCTTCATTTTGCCCCAAAATATGGGGGAATTTCTGCCTTTTTGCCCCAAAATAAGAAAAATTTCGGCAATTTTGTACCAAAATAAAAGAAATTTCTGCCTTTTTGCTCCAAAATAAGAAAATTTCTGCCTTTTTTCTGAAATAAGTGAAATTTCTGCAATTTTGCCTCAAAATAAGGGAAATATCTGCAATTTTGCCCCAATGTAAAGGAAATTTCTGCAATTTTGCCCCAAAATAAGGGGAATTTCAGACTGTTTGCTATCGAAAAAAGGAGATTTTCTGTCTTTTTGCCCAAATTAAGGAGAATTTCTGCTTTTTTGCCCGAAAATTATGAGAATTTCTGCAATTTTGCTTTAAAATACGGTTAATTTCTGCCTTTTAGCCCCAAAAAAGGGAATTTCTGCATTTCCCCCCAATATTTGGGGAATTTCTGCATTTTACCTCCAAATAAGGGGAATTTCTGCATTTTACCTCAAAATAAGAAGAATTTCTGCCTTTTGCACCAAAATATGGGAATTTCTGCCTTTTTGTTCCAAAATAAGGAAAATTTCTTCAATTTTGTACCATAATAAAAGAAATTTCTGCTTTTTGCCCCAAAATAGGGGAATTTCTGAATTTTTGCCCTGAAATAAATGAAATTTCTGCAATTTTGCCCCAATATAAGGGAAATTTTTGCCTTTTTGCCCAAAAATAAAGGGAATTTCTTCCTTTTGCCCCAAAATATGGGGAATTTCTGCCTTTTTCCCCGAAAATAAGAAGAATGCATACCTTTTTGCCATAAAAAAGGGAAATTTCTTCATTTTTGCTCCAAAATAAGCGAAATTTCTGCTTCTTTGCCTCTAAATAAGTGGAATTTCTGTCTTTTTCCCCCAAAACAAAGGAAATTTCTGTCTTTTTTGCCCCAAAATAAGAAAAATTTCTGACTTATTACCTTGAAATAAGTGAAATTTCTGCAATTTTGCCCCAATATAAGGGAAATTTCTACCTTTTTGCCCCCAAATAAGGGGAATTTCAGCCTTTTTACCTCAAAATATAAGGCATTTCTGAATTTTGGCACAAAATATTAGAAATTTCTGCGTTTTTGCCCCAAAATAAGGAAAATCTACCTTTTTTCCATGAAATAAGTGAAATTTCTGCAATTTTGCCCCAAAATAAGTGAAATTTCTGCAATTTTGCGCCAAAATAAAGGAAATTTCTAGAATTTTGCCCCAAAATAAGTGGAATTTCTGAGTTTTGCCCCAAAATATTGAGAATTTCTGCCTTTTTGCCCCACAATGAGTGAAATTTCTGCAATTTTGCCCTAAAAAAAAGAAATTTCTGCAATTTTTCTCAATAATAAGGGAAATTTCTGCTATTTTGCCTTCAAATAAAGGGAATTTCTGTTTTTTTTCTACACAATTAGGGAAATTTCTGCAATTTTGCCCCAAAATAAGGGAAATTTCTGCTTTTTGCCCCAAAATAATGGGAATTTCTGCCTTTTTGTTCGAAAATAAGAAGAATGCATACCTTTTTGCCATAAAAAAGGAAAATTTCTTCATTTTTTCTCCAAAATAAGGGGAACTATTGCCTTTTTGCCTCTAAATAATTGGAATTTCTGTCTTTTTCCCCTAAAACAAAGGGAATTTCTGTCTTTTTTTCCCCAAAATTAGGAAAATTTCTTACTTATTACCATCAAATAAGTGAAATTTCTGCAAATTTGCCCCAAAATAAGGGAAATTTTTGCCTTTTGGCCCAAAATATGGGGAATTTCAGCATTTTACCTCAAAATAAGGGAAATTTCTGATTTTTGCACCAAAATATGGACAATTTCTGCCTTTTTCCCCCAAAATAAAGGGAATTTCTGCATTTTTGCACCAATATTAGGAAAATTTCTGCAATTTTGCTCCTAAATACGAGTCATTTCTTCCTTTTTGCCCGAAATTAATTGGAATTTCTGCCTTTTTCTCCCGAAATAATGAAATTTCTTCATTTTTCGCCAAAAATTAGGGATTTCATCTTTTTACCCCAAAATAAGGGGAATTTCTGTCTTTTTGCCCGAAAATAAGAGGAATGCATACCTTTTTGCCATAAAAAAGGGAAATTTCTTAATTTTTGCTCAAAAATAACGAAATTTCTTCTTTTTTGCCTCTAAATAAGTGGAATTTCTCTCTTTTTTTCCCAAAACAAAGAGAATTTCTGTCTTTTTGCCCCAAAATAAAGAACATTTCGGCCTTTTTTTTCTGAAATAAGTGAAATTTCTGCAATTTTGCCCCAACATAAGGGAAATTTCTGCCTTTTTGCCCCCAAATAAGGGGAATTCCATCCTTTTTACCTCAAAATATGGGAAATTTCTGCATTTTTGCAACAAAATATTAGTAATTTCTGCCTTTTTGCCCCAAAATAAGGAAAATTTCTGCCTTTTTTCCCTTAAATAATTGAAATTTCTGCAATTTTTCCCCAAAATAAGTGAAATTTCTGCCTTTTTACCCCCAAATAAAGAAGAATTTCAGCCATTTTGCTCCCAAATAAGGGGAATTTCAACCTTATTACCTCTAAATAAAAGAAATTTCTCCCTTTTTGCAACAAAATATACGGAATTTCTGCATTTTTGCCCCAAAATAAGGAAAATTTCTGCAATTTTGCCCAAAATAAGGGGAATTTCTCTATTTTTGCCCCCAAAAAGGCAATTTCAGCCTTTTTTCCTGAATATAAGTGAAATTACTGCAATTTTGCCCAAAATAAGGTAAATTTCTGCAATTTTGCCCCAAAATAAAGGAAATTCCTGGAATTTTGCCCCAAAATAAGGGGAATTTCTGATTTTTACCCCAAAATAAAGGGAATTTCTGCTTTTTCTCCCAAAATTAGGGGAATTTCTGCAATTTTGCTCCAAAATACGGGGAATTTCTTCTTTTTGCATGAAAATAAGGAAAATGCATACGTTTTTGCCATAAAAAAGTGAAATTTCTTCATTTTTGCTCCAAAATAATGGGAATTTCTTCCTTTTTGCCTCTAAATAAGTGGAATTTCTGTCTTTTTTTCCCTAAACAAAGAAAACTTCTGTCTTTTTGCCCCAAAATAAAGAAAATTTCTGCCTTTTTTCTCTGAAATAAGTGAAATTTCTGCAATTTTGCCCCAACATAAGGGAAATTTCTGCCTTTTTGCCCCCAAATAAGGGGAATTCCAGCCTTTTTACCTCAAAATATGGGGAATTTCTGCATTTTTTCCACAATATATTAGGAATTTCTGCTTTTTGCCCCAAAATAAGGAAAATTTCTGACTTTTTTCCCTGAAATAAATGAAATTTCTGCAATTTTGCCCCAAAATAAGTGAAATTTCTGCCTTTTTGCCCTCAAATAAGGGGAATTTCAGCCTTTTTGCCCCCAAATAAAGGGAATTTCAACCTTATTACCTCTAAATAAAGGAAATTTCTGTCTTTTTGCTACAAAATATACAGAATTTCTGCCTTTTTGCCCCAAAATAAGAAAAATTACTGCAATTTTGCCCCAAATAAGGGGAATTTCTCCCTTTTTGCCCCAAAATAAATTAAATATCAATTTTTTTACTATAAAATAAGTGAAATTTCTGCAATTTTGCCTCAAATAAGAGAAATTTCTGAAATTTTGCCCCAAAATAAAGAAAATTTCTGGAATTTTGCCCCAAAATATGGGGAATTTCTGATTTTTGCCCAAGAATAAAGGGAATTTCTGCCTTTTGCCCCAAAATTAGGGGAATTTCTGATATTTTGCTCCCAAATACGGGGAATTTCTGCCTTTTTGACCGAAAATAAGGGGAATGCTTACATTTTGCCATAAAAAAGTGAAATTTCTTCATTTTTGCTCCAAAATAAGGGGAATTTCTGCCTTTTTTCTGAAATAAGTGAAATTTCTGCCATTTTGCCTCAAAATAAGGGAAATTTCTGCAATTTTGCCCCAAAATAAGGGAAATTTTTGCCTTTTTGCCCAAAAATAAAGGAAATTTCTTCCTTTTGCCCCAAAATAAAGGGAATTTCTGCTTTTTGCCCCAAAATTAGGGGAATTTCTGCAATTTTGCTCCCAAATACAGGGAATTTCTGCCTTTTTGATCGAAAATAAGGGGAATGCTTACATTTTGCCATAAAAAAGTGAAATTTCTTCATTTTGGCTCCAAAATAAGGGGAATTTCTGCCTTTTTGCCTGAAAATAAGGGGAATGCATATTTTTTGCCATATAAAAGAGAAATTTCTTCATTTTTGCTCCAAAATAAGGGGAACTTTTGCCTTTTTGCCTCTAAATAAGTGGAATTTCTGTTTTTCCCTCAAAACAAAGGGAATTTCTGTCTTTTTTGCCTCAAAATAAGGAAAATTTCTGACTTATTACGCTGAAATAAGTGAAATTTCGGCAAATTTGCCCCAAAATAATGGAAATTTTTGCCTTTTGCCCTAAAATTTGGGGAATTTGAGAATTTTACCTCAAAATAAGGGAAATTTCTGATTTTTGCACCAAAATATGGAAAATTTCTGCCTTTTTGCCCCATAATAAAGGGAATTTCTGCATTTTTGCACCAATATTAGGGGAATTTCTGCAATTTTTCTCCAAAATACGGGTCATTTCTGCCTTTTTGCCCGAAATTAATTGGAATTTCTGGCTTTTTGTCCCGAAATAAGTGAAATTTCTTCAATTTTCGCCAAAAATTAGGGATTTCATCTTTTTGCCCCAAAATAAGGGGAATTTCTGCCATTTTTGCCCTGAAATATTTGAAATTTCTGCAATTTAACCCCAAAATAAGGGGAATTTCTGCCTTTTTGCTCCAAAATAAGGGAAATTTCAACCTTATTACCTCAAAATAAAGGAAATTTCTGCCTTTTTGCCACAAAATATATGGAATTTCTGCCCTTTTGCCCCAAAATTAGGAAAATTTCTGCAATTTTGCCCCAAAATAAGAGGAATTTCTCCCTTTTTGCGCAAAATAAAGGAAATTTCAGACTTTTTACCTGAAAATAAGAGAAATTTCTGCAATTTTGCCCCAAATAAGAGAAATTTCTGCAATTTTGTTCCAAAATAAGGTAAATTCCTGCAATTTTGCCCCAAAATAAAGAAAATTTCTGCAATTTTGCCCCAAAATAAGGGGAATTTCTGATTTTTGTCCCAAAATATAGGGAATTTCTGCCTTTTGCCCCAAAATTAGGGGAATTTCTGCAATTTTGCTCCAAAATATGGGGAATTTCTGCCTTTTTGCATGAAAATAAAGGGAATGTTTTCCTTTTTGCCATAAAAAAGGGAAATTTCTTCATTTTTGCCCCAAAATATGGGGATTTTCCGCCTTTTTGAATCAAAATAAGTTCAATTTCTGCCTTTTCCCTAAAAATAAACAAAATTTCTGTCTTTTTGCACCAAAATAAGGGGAATTTATGACTTTTTGCCTGAAAATAAGGAGAATGCATATTTTTTTGCCATATAAGAGGGAAATTTCTTCATTTTTGCTCCAAAATAAGGAGAATTTCTGCCTTTTTGCCTCTAAATAAGTGGAATTTCTGTCTTTTTCCTTAAAAACAAAAGGAATTTCTGTCTTTTTTGCCCCAAAATAAGGGGAATTTCTGACTTATTACCCTGAAATAAGTAAAATTTCTGCAATTTTGTCCCAAAATAAGGGAAATTTCTGCCTTTTTGCCCCCAAATAAGGGGAATTTCAGCCTTTTTACCTCAAAATAAGGGGAATTTCTGCATTTTTGTCACAAAATTTACGGAATTTCTGCCTTTTTGCTCCATCATAAGGAAAATTTCTGCAATTTTGCCCAAAATAAGGGGAATTTCTCCCTTTTTGCCCCAAAATAAATTAAATATCAATTTTTTTACTATAAAATAAGTGAAATTTCTGCAATTTTGCCTCAAATAAGAGAAATTTCTGAAATTTTGCCCCAAAATAAAGAAAATTTCTGGAATTTTGCCCCAAAATATGGGGAATTTCTGATTTTTGCCCAAGAATAAAGGGAATTTCTGCCTTTTGCCCCAAAATTAGGGGAATTTCTGATATTTTGCTCCCAAATACGGGGAATTTCTGCCTTTTTGACCGAAAATAAGGGGAATGCTTACATTTTGCCATAAAAAAGTGAAATTTCTTCATTTTTGCTCCAAAATAAGGGGAATTTCTGCCTTTTTTCTGAAATAAGTGAAATTTCTGCCATTTTGCCTCAAAATAAGGGAAATTTCTGCAATTTTGCCCCAAAATAAGGGAAATTTTTGCCTTTTTGCCCAAAAATAAAGGAAATTTCTTCCTTTTGCCCCAAAATAAAGGGAATTTCTGCTTTTTGCCCCAAAATTAGGGGAATTTCTGCAATTTTGCTCCCAAATACAGGGAATTTCTGCCTTTTTGATCGAAAATAAGGGGAATGCTTACATTTTGCCATAAAAAAGTGAAATTTCTTCATTTTGGCTCCAAAATAAGGGGAATTTCTGCCTTTTTGCCTGAAAATAAGGGGAATGCATATTTTTTGCCATATAAAAGAGAAATTTCTTCATTTTTGCTCCAAAATAAGGGGAACTTTTGCCTTTTTGCCTCTAAATAAGTGGAATTTCTGTTTTTCCCTCAAAACAAAGGGAATTTCTGTCTTTTTTGCCTCAAAATAAGGAAAATTTCTGACTTATTACGCTGAAATAAGTGAAATTTCGGCAAATTTGCCCCAAAATAATGGAAATTTTTGCCTTTTGCCCTAAAATTTGGGGAATTTGAGAATTTTACCTCAAAATAAGGGAAATTTCTGATTTTTGCACCAAAATATGGAAAATTTCTGCCTTTTTGCCCCATAATAAAGGGAATTTCTGCATTTTTGCACCAATATTAGGGGAATTTCTGCAATTTTTCTCCAAAATACGGGTCATTTCTGCCTTTTTGCCCGAAATTAATTGGAATTTCTGGCTTTTTGTCCCGAAATAAGTGAAATTTCTTCAATTTTCGCCAAAAATTAGGGATTTCATCTTTTTGCCCCAAAATAAGGGGAATTTCTGCCATTTTTGCCCTGAAATATTTGAAATTTCTGCAATTTAACCCCAAAATAAGGGGAATTTCTGCCTTTTTGCTCCAAAATAAGGGAAATTTCAACCTTATTACCTCAAAATAAAGGAAATTTCTGCCTTTTTGCCACAAAATATATGGAATTTCTGCCCTTTTGCCCCAAAATTAGGAAAATTTCTGCAATTTTGCCCCAAAATAAGAGGAATTTCTCCCTTTTTGCGCAAAATAAAGGAAATTTCAGACTTTTTACCTGAAAATAAGAGAAATTTCTGCAATTTTGCCCCAAATAAGAGAAATTTCTGCAATTTTGTTCCAAAATAAGGTAAATTCCTGCAATTTTGCCCCAAAATAAAGAAAATTTCTGGAATTTTGCCCCAAAATAAGGGGAATTTCTGATTTTTGTCCCAAAATATAGGGAATTTCTGCCTTTTGCCCCAAAATTAGGGGAATTTCTGCAATTTTGCTCCAAAATATGGGGAATTTCTGCCTTTTTGCACGAAAATAAAGGGAATGTTTTCCTTTTTGCCATAAAAAAGGGAAATTTCTTCATTTTTGCCCCAAAATATGGGGATTTTCCGCCTTTTTGAATCAAAATAAGTTCAATTTCTGCCTTTTCCCTAAAAATAAACAAAATTTCTGTCTTTTTGCACCAAAATAAGGGGAATTTATGACTTTTTGCCTGAAAATAAGGGGAATGCATATTTTTTTGCCATATAAGAGGGAAATTTCTTCATTTTTGCTCCAAAATAAGGAGAATTTCTGCCTTTTTGCCTCTAAATAAGTGGAATTTCTGTCTTTTTCCTTAAAAACAAAAGGAATTTCTGTCTTTTTTGCCCCAAAATAAGGGGAATTTCTGACTTATTACCCTGAAATAAGTAAAATTTCTGCAATTTTGTCCCAAAATAAGGGAAATTTCTGCCTTTTTGCCCCCAAATAAGGGGAATTTCAGCCTTTTTACCTCAAAATAAGGGGAATTTCTGCATTTTTGTCACAAAATTTACGGAATTTCTGCCTTTTTGCTCCATCATAAGGAAAATTTCTGCAATTTTGCCCAAAATAAGGGGAATTTCTCCTTTTTTGCACCCAAAAAGGCAATTTCAGCCTTTTTTCCTGAATATCAGTGAAATTACTGCAATTTTACCCAAAATAAGGTAAATTTCTGAAATTTGGCCCCAAAATAAAGGAAATTCCTGGAATTTTGCCCCAAAATAAGGGGAATTTCTGATTTTTACCCCAAAATAAAGGGAATTTCTGCCTTTTGCCCCAAAATTAGGGGAATTTCTGCAATTTTGCTCCAAAATACAGGGAATTTCTTCTTTTTGCCTGAAAATAAGGGGAATGCATACGTTTTTGCCATAAAAAAGTGAAATTTCTTCATTTTTGCTCCAAAATAATGGGAATTTCTTCCTTTTTGCCTCTAAATAAGTGGAATTTCTGTCTTTTTTTTCACAAAACAAAGAAAACTTCTGTCTTTTTGCCCCAAAATAAAGGAAATTTCTGCCTTTTTTCTCTGAAATAAGTGAAATTTCTGCAATTTTGCCCCAACATAAGGGAAATTTCTGCCTTTTTGCCACCAAATAAAGGGAATTCCAGCCTTTTTACCTCAAAATATGGGGAATTTCTGCATTTTTTCCACAAAATATTAGGTATTTCTGCTTTTTGCCCCAAAATAAGGAAAATTTCTGATGTTTTTCCCTGAAATAAATGAAATTTCTGCAATTTTGCCCCAAAATAAGTGAAATTTCTGCCTTTTTGCCCCCAAATAAGGGGAATTTCAGCCTTTTTTCCCCCAAATAAAGGGAATTTCAACCTTATTACCTCTAAATAAGGGAAATTTCTGCCTTTTTGCCACAAAATATACAGAATTTCTGCCTTTTTGCCCCAAAATAAGGAAAATTACTGCAATTTTGCTCCAAATAAGGGGAATTTCTCCCTTTTTGCCCCAAAATAAATTTAATATCAATTTTTTACTATAAAATAAGTGAAATTTCTGCAAATTTGCCCCAAATAAGAAAAATTTCTGAAATTTTGCCCTAAAATAAAGAAAATTTCTGGAATTTTGACCCAAAATATGGGGAATTTCTGATTTTTGCCCCAAAATAAAGGGAATTTCTGCTTTTTGCCCCAAAATTAGGGGAATTTCTGCAATTTTGCTCCCAAATACAGGGAATTTCTGCCTTTTTCATCGAAAATAAGGGGAATGCTTACATTTTGCCATAAAAAAGTGAAATTTCTTCATTTTGGCTCCAAAATAAGGGGAATTTCTGCCTTTTTGCCTGAAAATAAGGGGAATGCATATTTTTTTGCCATATAAAAGAGAAATTTCTTCATTTTTGCTCCAAAATAAGGGGAACTTTTGCCTTTTTGCCTCTAAATAAGTGGAATTTCTGTTTTTCCCTCAAAACAAAGGGAATTTCTGTCTTTTTTGCCTCAAAATAAGGAAAATTTCTGACTTATTACGCTGAAATAAGTGAAATTTCTGCAAATTTGCCCCAAAATAATGGAAATTTTTGCCTTTTGCCCTAAAATTTGGGGAATTTGAGAATTTTACCTCAAAATAAGGGAAATTTCTGATTTTTGCACCAAAATATGGAAAATTTCTGCCTTTTTGCCCCATAATAAAGGAAATTTCTGCATTTTTGCACCAATATTAGGGGAATTTCTGCAATTTTGCTCCAAAATACGGGTCATTTCCGCCTTTTTGCCCGAAATTAATTAGAATTTCTGGCTTTTTGTCCCGAAATAAGTGAAATTTCTTCAATTTTCGCCAAAAATTAGGGATTTCATCTTTTTGCCCCAAAATAAGGGGAATTTCCCTCATTAGGCCCTGAAATATTTGAAATTTCTGCAATTTTACCCCAAAATAAGGTGAATTTCTGCCTTTTTGCCCCAAAATAATGGGAATTTCTGCCTTTTTGCCCCAAAATAAGAAAAATTTTTGCTTTATTTCTCTGAAATAAGTGAAATTTCTGCAATTTTGCATTAAAATAAGGGAAATTTCTGCAATTTTTTCCCATAATAAAGGAAATTTCTGCAATTTTGCCCCAAAATAAGGGGAATTTCCCCCTTTTTGCCCCAAAATAAAGGAAATTTTAGCCTTTTTACCTGAAAATAAGTGAAATTTCTGCAATTTTGCCCCAAATAAGGGAAATTTCTGCAATTTTGCCCAAAATAAGGTAAATTCCTGCAATTTTGCCCCAAAATAAAAAAAATTTTTTGAATTTTGCCCCAAAATAAGGGGAATTTCTGATTTTTGCCCCAATATAAAGGGAATTTCTGCCTTTTGCCCCAAAATTAGGGGAATTTCTTCAATTTTGCTCCAAAATACGTGGAATTTCTGCCTTTTTGCCCGAAAATAATGGGAATGCATACCCTTTTGCCATAAAAATGGAAATTTCTTCATTTTTGCTCCAAAATAAGGGGAATTTCTGAGTTATTACCCTGATTAAGTGAAATTTCTGCAATTTTGCCGTGAAATAAGGGAAATTTCTGCAATTTTTTCCCATAATAAAGGAAATTTCTGCAATTTTGCCCCAATATAAGGGGAATTTCTCCATTTGTGCCCCAAAATAAAGGAAATTTCAGCCTTTTTACCTGAAAATAAGTGAAATTTCTGCAATTTTGCCCCAAATAAGGGGAATTTCTGCAATTTTGCCCTAAAATAAGGTAAATTCCTGCAATTTTGCCCCAAAATAAAGGAAATTTCTTGAATTTTGCCCCAAAATAAGGGGAATTTCTGATTTTTCCCCAAAATATAGAAAATTTCTGCCTTTTGCCCCAAAATTAGGGGAATTTCTGCAATTTTGCTCCAAAATACAAGGAATTTCTGCCTTTTTGCCCGAAAATAATGGGAATTCATACCTTTTTGCCATAAAAAGGGAAATTTCTTCATTTTTGCTTCAAAATAAGGGGAATTTCTGCCTTTTTGCCTCTAAATAAGTGGAATTTCTGTCTTTTTCCCACAAAACAAAGGGAATTTCTGTATTTTTTGCATAAAAATAAGGAGAAATTCTGAGTTATTACCCTGAAATAAGTGAAATTTCTGCTATTTTGGCTTAAAATAAGGTAAATCCCTTCAATTTTGCCCCAAAATAAAGAAAATTTCTTGAATTTTGCCCCAAAATAAAGGGAATTTCTGATTTTTGCCCCAAAATAAATGAATTTTTGCTTTTTGCCCAAAAATTAGGGGAATTTCTGCAATTTTGCTTTAAAATACGGGGAATTTCTGCCTTTTTGCCCGAAAATAATGGGAATTCACAACTTTTTGCCATAAAAAGGGAAATTTCTTCATTTTTGCTCCAAAATAAGGGGAATTTCTGCCTTTTTGCCTCTAAATAAGTGGAATTTCTGTCTTTTTCCCACAAAACAAAGGAAATTTCTGTCTTTTTTGCATCAAAATAAGGAGAATTTCTGACTTATTACCCTGAAATAAGTGAAATTTATGCAATTTTGCCCCAAAATAAGGGAAATTTCTGCAATTTTGCCCTAATGTAAAAGAAATTTCTGCAATTTTGCCCCAAAATAAGGGGAATTTCTGACTGTTTGCTCTCAAAAAAAGAAGATTTTCTGTCTTTTTGCCCCAAAATAAGTAGAATTTCTGCTTTTTTGCCCGAAAATTATGAGAATTTCTGCAATTTTGCTTTAAAATACGGTTAATTTCTGCCTTTTAGCCCCAAAGTAAAGGGAATTTCTGCATTTTCCCCCAATATTTGGGGAATTTCTTCATTTTACCTCTAAATAAGGGGAATTTCTGCATTTTACCTCAAAATAAGAAGAATTTATGCCTTTTGCCCCAAAATATGGGGGAATTTCTGCCTTTTTCTTCCAAAATTACGAAAATTTCTTCAATTTTGTACCATAATAAAAGAAATTTCTGCTTTTTGCCCCAAAATAAGGGGAATTTCTGAATTTTTGCCCTGAAATAAAGAAATTTCTGCAATTTTGCCATAAAATAAGGGAAATTTTTGCCTTTCTGCCCCAAAATAAAGAGAATTTCTGCCTTTTGCCACAAAATATGGGGAATTTCTGCCTTTTTTCCCGAAAATAAGAAGAATGCATAACTTTTTGCCATAAAAAAGGTAAATTTCTTCATTTTTGCTCCAAAATAAGGGGAATTTCTGCTTTTTTGCCTCTAAATAAGTGGAATTTCTTTATTTTTCCCCCAAAACAAAAGGAATTTCTGTCTTTTTTGCCCCAAAATGAGAAAAATTTCTGATCATTACCCTGAAATAAGTGAAATTTCTGAAATTTTGCCCCAATATAAGGGAATTTTCTGCCTTTTTGTCCCCAAATAAGGGGAATTTCAGACTTTTTACCTCAAAATAATTTGAATTTCTAAATTTTGGCACAAAATATTAGGAATTTCTGCATTTTTGCCCCAAAATAAGGAAATTTTCTGCCTTTTTTCTTTGAAATAAGTGAAATTTCTGCAATTTTGCCCCAAAATAAGTGAAATTTCTGCAATTTTGCCCCAAAATAAGGGAAATTTCTGCAATTTTGGACCAAAATAAGTGGAATTTCTGCCTTATGCCCCAAAATTTGGGGAATTTCTGCCTTTTTGCCCGAAAATAAAAAAAATGCATACCTTTTTGCCATAAAAAAAGGAAATTTCTTCATTTTTGCTCCAAAATAAGGGGAATTTGTGCCTTTTTGCCTCTAAATAAGTGGAATTTCTGTCTTTTTCCCACAAAACAAAGGGAATTTTTGTCTTTTTTGCATCAAAATAAGGAGAATTTCTGACTTATTACCCTGAAATAAGTGAAATTTCTGCAATTTTGCCCCAAAATAAGGGAAATATCTGCAATTTTGCTCTAATGTAAAAGAAATTTGTGCAATTTTGCCCCAAAATAAAGGGAATTTTGACTGTTTGCTCTCGAAAAAAGGAGATTTTCTGTCTTTTTGCCCCAAAATAAGTAGAATTTCTGCTTTTTTGCCCGAAAATTATGAGAATATCTGCAATTTTGCTTTAAAATACGGTTAATTTCTGCCTTTTAGCCCCAAAATAAAGGGAATTTCTGCATTTTCCCCCAATATTTGGGGAATTTCTGTATTTTACCTTTAAATAAGGGGAATTTCTGCATTTTACCTCAAAATAAGAAGAATTTAGGACTTTTGCCCCAAAATATGGGGGAATTTCTGCCTTTTTCTTCCAAAATAAGGAAAATTTCTTCAATTTTGTACCATAATAAAAGAAATTTCTGCTTTTTGCCCCAAAATAAGAGGAATTTCTGAATTTTTGCCCTGAAATACATGAAATTTCTGCAAGTTTGCCCCAAAATGAGGGAAATTTTTGCCTTTTTGCCCCAAAATAAAGGGAATTTCTGTTTTTTGCCCTAAAATATGGGAAATTTCTGCCTTTTTGCCCGAAAATAAGAAGAATGCATACCTTTTTGCCATAAAAAAGGTAAATTTCTTCATTTTTGCTCCTAAATAAGGGGAATTTCTGCTTTTTTGCCTCTAAATATGTGGAATATCTTTCTTTTTCCCCCAAAACAAAAGGAATTTCTGTCTTTTTTGCCCCAAAATAAGGAAAATTTCTGACTTATTACCCTGAAATAAGTGAAATTTCTGAAATTTTGCCCCAATATAAGGGAATTTTCTGCCTTTTTGTCCCCAAATAAGGGGAATTTCAGACTTTTTACCTCAAAATAATGGGAATTTCTAAATTTTGGCACAAAATATTAGGAATTTCTGCATTTTTGCCCCAAAATAAGGATAATTTCTGCCTTTTTTCCTTGAAATAAGTGAAATTTCTGCAATTTTGCCCAAAAATAAGTGAAATTTCTCCAATTTTGCCCCAAAATAAGGGAAATTTCTGCAATTTTGCCCCAAAATAAGTGTAATTTATGCCTTTTGCCCCAAAATTTGGGGAATTTCTGCCTTTTTGCCCGAAAATAAAATGAATGCATACCTTTTTGCCATAAAAAAGGGAAATTTCTTCATTTTTGCTCCAAAATAAGGGGAACTTTTGCCTTTTTGCCTCTAAATAAGTGGAATTTCTGTTTTTCCCCCAAAACAAAGGGAATTTCTGTCTTTTTTGCCTCAAAATAAGGAAAATTTCTGACTTATTACCCTGAAATAAGTGAAATTTCGGCAAATTTGCCCCAAATTAAGGGAAATTTTTTTCTACTGCCCTAAAATTTGGGGAATTTGAGAATTTTACCTCAAAATAAGGGAAATTTCTGATTTTTGCACCAAAATATGGAGAATTTCTGCATTTTTGCCCCATAATAAAGGGAATTTCTGCATTTTTGCACCAATATTAGGGGAATTTCTGCAATTTTGCTCCAAAATACGGGTCATTTCTGCCTTTTTGCCCGAAATTAATTGGAATTTCTTCCTTTTTGTCCCGAAATAAGTGAAATTTCTTCAATTTTCGCCAAAAATTAGGGATTTCATCTTTTTGCCCCAAAATAAGGGGAATTTCCCTCATTAGGCCCTGAAATATTTGAAATTTCTGCAATTTTACCCCAAAATAAGGTGAATTTCTGCCTTTTTGCCCCAAAATAATGGGAATTTCTGCCTTTTTGCCCCAAAATAAGAAAAATTTTTCTTTATTTCTCTGAAATAAGTGAAATTTCTGCAATTTTGCATTAAAATAAGGGAAATTTCTGCAATTTTTTCCCATAATAAAGGAAATTTCTGCAATTTTGCCCCAAAATAAGGGGAATTTCCCCCTTTTTGCCCCAAAATAAAGGAAATTTCAGCTTTTTACCTGAAAATAAGTGAAATTTCTGCAATTTTGCCCCAAATAAGGGAAATTTCTGCAATTTTGCCCAAAATAAGGTAAATTCCTGCAATTTTGCCCCAAAATAAAGAAAATTTCTTGAATTTTGCCCCAAAATAAGGGGAATTTCTGATTTTTGCCCCAAAATAAAGGGAATTTCTGCCTTTTGCCCCAAAATTAGGGGAATTTCTTCAATTTTGCTCCAAAATACGGGGAATTTCTGCCTTTTTGCCCGAAAATAATGGGAATGCATACCCTTTTGCCATAAAAATGGAAATTTCTTCATTTTTGCTCCAAAATAAGGGGGAATTTCTGAGTTATTACCCTGATTAAGTGAAATTTCTGCAACTTTGCCGTGAAATAAGGGAAATTTCTGCAATTTTTTCCCATAATAAAGGAAATTTCTGCAATTTTGCCCCAAAATAAGGGGAATTTCTCCATTTGTGCCCCAAAATAAAGGAAATTTCAGCCTTTTTACCTGAAAATAAGTGAAATTTCTGCAATTTTGCCCCAAATAAGGGGAATTTCTGCAATTTTGCCCTAAAATAAGGTAAATTCCTGCAATTTTGCCCCAAAATAAAGGAAATTTCTTGAATTTTGCCCCAAAATAAGGGGAATTTCTGATTTTTCCCCAAAATAAAGAAAATTTCTGCCTTTTGCCCCAAAATTAGGGGAATTTCTGCAATTTTGCTCCAAAATACAAGGAATTTCTGCCTTTTTGCCCGAAAATAATGGGAATTCATACCTTTTTGCCATAAAAAGGGAAATTTCTTCATTTTTGCTTCAAAATAAGGGGAATTTCTGCCTTTTTGCCTCTAAATAAGTGGAATTTCTGTCTTTTTCCCACAAAACAAAGGGAATTTCTGTCTTTTTTGCATAAAAATAAGGAGAAATTCTGACTTATTACCCTGAAATAAGTGAAATTTCTGCTATTTTGCCCTAAAATAAGGTAAATTCCTGCAATTTTGCCCCAAAATAAAGAAAATTTCTTGAATTTTGCCCCAAAATAAAGGGAATTTCTGATTTTTGCCCCAAAATAAAGGGAATTTTTGCTTTTTGCCCAAAAATTAGGGGAATTTCTGCGATTTTGCTCCAAAATACGGGGAATTTCTGCCTTTTTGCCCGAAAGTAATGGGAATTCACACCTTTTTGCCATAAAAAGGGAAATTTCTTCATTTTTGCTCCAAAATAAGGGGAATTTCTGCCTTTTTGCCTCTAAATAAGTGGAATTTCTGTCTTTTTCCCACAAAACAAAGGAAATTTCTGTCTTTTTTGCATCAAAATAAGGAGAATTTCTGACTTATTACCCAGAAATAAGTGAAATTTATGCAATTTTGCCCCAAAATAAGGGAAATTTCTGCAATTTTGCCCTAATGTAAAAGAAATTTCTGCAATTTTGCCTTAAAATAAGGGGAATTTCTGATTGTTTGCTCTCAAAAAAAGAAGATTTTCTGTCTTTTTGCCCCAAAATAAGTAGAATTTCTGCTTTTTTGCCCGAAAATTATGAGAATTTCTGCAATTTTGCTTTAAAATACGGTTAATTCCTGCCTTTTAGCCCCAAAATAAACGGAATTTCTGCATTTTCCCCCAATATTTGGGGAATTTCTGCATTTTACCTCTAAATAAGGGGAATTTCTGCATTTTACCTCAAAATAAGAAGAATTTATGCCTTTTGCCCCAAAATATGGGGGAATTTCTGCCTTTTTTTCCAAAATTACGAAAATTTCTTTAATTTTGTACCATAATAAAAGAAATTTCTGCTTTTTGCCACAAAATAAGGGAAATTTCTGAAATTTTGCCCTGAAATAAAGAAATTTCTGCAATTTTGCCTTAAAATAAGGGAAATTTTTGCCTTTTTGCCCCAAAATAAAGAGAATTTCTGCCTTTTGCCTCAAAATATGGGGAATTTCTGCCTTTTTGCCCGAAAATAAGAAGAATGCATACCTTTTTGCCATAAAAAAGGTAAATTTCTTCATTTTTGCTCCAAAATAAGGGGAATTTCTGCTTTTTTGCCTCTAAATAAGTGGAATTTCTTTATTTTTCTCCCAAAACAAAAGGAATTTCTGTCTTTTTTCCCCAAAATGAGAAAAATTTCTGACTTATTACCCTGAAATAAGTGAAATTTCTGAAATTTTGCCCCAATATAAGCGAAATTTCTGCCTTTTTGCCCACAAATAAGGGGAATTTCAGACTTTTTACCTCAAAATAATGGGAATTTATAAATTTTGGCACAAAATATTAGGAATTTCTGCATTTTTGCCCCAAAATAAGGAAATTTTCTGCCTTTTTTCTTTGAAATAAGTGAAATTTCTGCAATTTTGCCCCAAAATAAGTGAAATTTCTGCAATTTTGCCCCAAAATAAGGGAAATTTCTGCAATTTTGGACCAAAATAAGTGGAATTTCTGCCTTATGCCCCAAAATTTGAAGAATTTCTGCGTTTTTGCCCGAAAATAAAAAAATGCATACCTTTTTGCCATAAAAAAGGAAATTTCTTCATTTTTGCTCCAAAATAAGGGAAATTTCTGCCTTTTTGCCTCTAAATAAGTGGAATTTCTGTCTTTTTCCCACAAAACAAAGGGAATTTTGTCTTTTTTGCATCAAAATAAGGAGAATTTCTGACTTATTACCCTGAAATAAGTGAAATTTCTGCAATTTTGCCCCAAAATAAGGGAAATTTCTGCAATTTTGCCCTAATGTAAAATAAATTTGTGCAATTTTGCCCCAAAATAAAGGGAATTTTTGACTGTTTGCTCTCGAAAAAAGGAGATTTTCTGTCTTTTTTTCCCCAAAATAAGTAGAATTTCTGCTTTTTTGCCCGAAAATTATGAGAATTTCTGCAATTTTGCTTTAAAATACGGTTAATTTCTGCCTTTTAGCCCCAAAATAAAGGGAATTTCTGCATTTTCCCCCAATATTTGGGGAATTTCTGTATTTTACCTTTAAATAAGGGGAATTTCTGCATTTTACCTCAAAATAAGAAGAATTTATGCCTTTTGCCCCAAAATATGGGGGAATTTCTGCCTTTTTCTTCCAAAATAAGGAAAATTTCTTCAATTTTGTACCATAATAAAAGAAATTTCTGTTTTTTGCCCCAAAATAAGGGGAATTTCTGAAATTTTGCCCTGAAATAAATGAAATTTCTGCAAGTTTGGCCCAAAATGAGGGAAATTTTTGCCTTTTTGCCCCAAAATAAAGGGAATTTCTGTTTTTTGCCCTAAAATATGGGAAATTTCTGCCTTTTTGCCCGAAAATAAGAAGAATGCATACCTTTTTGCCATAAAAAAGGTAAATTTCTTCATTTTTGCTCCTAAATAAGGGGAATTTCTGCTTCTTTGCCTCTAAATATGTGGAATTTCTTTCCTTTTCCCCCAAAACAAAAGGAATTTCTGTCTTTTTTGCCCCAAAATAAAAAAATTTCTGACTTATTACCCTGAAATAAGTGAAATTTCTGAAATTTTGCCCCAATATAAGGGAATTTTCTGCCTTTTTGCCCCCAAATAAGGGGAATTTCAGACTTTTTACCATCATAATAATGGGAATTTCTAAATTTTGGCACAAAATATTAGGAATTTCTGCATTTTTGCCCCAAAATAAGGATAATTTCTGCCTTTTTTTTGAAATAAGTGAAATTTCTGCAATTTTGCCCCAAAATAAGTCAAATTTCTGCAATTTTGCCCCAAAATAAGTGCAATTTCTGCCTTTTCCCTAAAAATAAACAAAATTTTTTTTGCACCAAAATAAGGGGAATTTCTGCCTTTTTGCCCGAAAATAAAAAGAATGCATACCTTTTGGCCATAAAAAAGGGAAATTTCTTCATTCTTGCTCCAAAATAAGGGGAACTTTTGCCTTTTTACCTCTAAATAAGTGGAATTTCTGTTTTTCCTTCAAAACAAAGGGAATTTCTGTCTTTTTTTGCCTCAAAAAAAGGAAAATTTCTGACTTATTACGCTGAAATAAGTGAAATTTCTGCAAATTTGCCCCAAAATATTGGAAATTTTTGCCTTTTGCCCTATATTTGGGGAATTTGAGAATTTTACCTCAAAATAAGGGAAATTTCTGATTTTTGCACCAAAATATGGAGAATTTCTGCCTTTTTGCCCCATAATAAAGGGAATTTCTGCATTTTTGCACCATTATTAGGGGAATTTCTGCAATTTTGCTCCAAAATACGGGTCATTTCTGCCTTTTTGCCTGAAATTAATTGGAATTTCTGGCTTTTTGTCCCGAAATAAGTGATATTTCTTCAATTTTCACCAAAAATTAGGATTTCATGTTTTTGCCCCAAAATAATGGGAATTTCTGCCATTTTGCCCTGAAATATTTGAAATTTTTGCAATTTTACCCCCAAATAAGGGGAATTTCTGCCTTTGTGCCCCAAAATAAGGGGAATTTCAACCTTATTACCTCAAAATAAAGAAAATTTCTGCCCTTTTGCCACAAAATATACGGAATTTCTGCCTTTTTGCCCCAAAATAAGGAAAATTTCTGCAATTTTGCCCCAAAATTAGAGGAATTTCTCCCTTTTTGCCCAAAATAAAGGAAATTTCAGACTTTTTACCTGAAAATAAAAGAAATTTCTGCAATTTTTCCCCAAATAAGAGAAATTTCTGCAATTTTGTTCCGAAAAATGTAAATTCCTGCAATTTTTCCCCAAAATAAAGAAAATTTCTGGAATTTTGCCCCAAAATAAGAAGAATTTATAATATTTGCCCCAAAATAAAGGGAATTTCTTCCTTTTGCCCCAAAATTAGGGGAATTTCTGCAATTTTGCTCCAAAATATGGGGAATTTCTGCCTTTTTGCCCGAAAATAAAGGGAATGTCTTCCTTTTTGCCATAAAAAAGGGAAATTTCTTCATTTTTGCCCCAAAATATGGGGATTTTCCGCCTTTTTGACTCAAAATAAGTGCAATTTCTGGCTTTTCCCTAAAAATAAACAAAATTTCTGTTTTTTTGCACCAAAATAAGGGGAATTTCTGACTTTTTGCCCGAAAATAAGGGGAATTTCAGCATTTTTACCTCAAAATAAGGGGAATTTCTTCCTTTTTGCCCCAAAATATGGGGAATTTCTGCCTTTTTGCCCCAAAATAAGAAAAATTTCGGCAATTTTGTACCAAAATAAAAGAAATTTCTGCCTTTTTGCCCCAAAATAAGAAAATTTCTGCCTTTTTTCTGAAATAAGTGAAATTTCTGCCATTTTGCCTCAAAATAAGGGAAATTTCTGCAATTTTGCCCCAATGTAAAGGAAATTTCTGCAATTTTGCCCCAAAATAAGGGGAATTTCAGACTGTTTGCTCTCGAAAAAAGGAGATTTTCTGTCTTTTTGCCCAAATTAAGGAGAATTTCTGATTTTTTGCTCGAAAATTATAAGAATTTCTGCAATTTTGCTTTAAAATACGGTTAATTTCTGCCTTTTAGCCCCAAAATAAAGGGAATTTCTGCATTTTCCCCCAATATTTGGGGAATTTCTGCATTTTACCTCCAAATAAGGGGAATTTCTGCATTTTACCTCAAAATAAGAAGAATTTCTGCCTTTTGCACCAAAATATGGGAATTTCTGCCTTTTTGTTCCAAAATAAGGAAAATTTCTTCAATATTGTACCATAAGAAAAGAAATTTCTGCTTTTTGCCCCAAAATAAGGGGAATTTCTGAATTTTTGCCCTGAAATAAATGAAATTTCTGCAATTTTGCCCCAAATAAGGGAAATTTTTGCCTTTTTGCCCAAAAATAAAGGAAATTTCTTCCTTTTGCCCCAAAATAAAGGGAATTTCTGCTTTTTGCCCCAAAATTAGGGGAATTTCTGCAATTTTGCTTCCAAATACAGGGAATTTCTGCCTTTTTGATCGAAAATAAGGGGAATGCTTACATTTTGCCATAAAAAAGTGAAATTTCTTCATTTTGGCTCCAAAATAAGGGGAATTTCTGCCTTTTTGCCTGAAAATAAGGGGAATGCATATTTTTTTGCCATATAAAAGAGAAATTTCTTCATTTTTGCTCCAAAATAAGGGGAACTTTTGCCTTTTTGCCTCTAAATAAGTGGAATTTCTGTTTTTCCCTCAAAACAAAGGGAATTTCTGTCTTTTTTGCCTCAAAATAAGGAAAATTTCTGACTTATTACGCTGAAATAAGTGAAAATTCTGCAAATTTGCCCCAAAATAATGGAAATTTTTGCCTTTTGCCCTAAAATTTGGGGAATTTGAGAATTTTACCTCAAAATAAGGGAAATTTCTGATTTTTGCACCAAAATATGGAAAATTTCTGCCTTTTTGCCCCATAATAAAGGGAATTTCTGCATTTTTGCACCAATATTAGGGGAATTTCTGCAATTTTTCTCCAAAATACGGGTCATTTCTGCCTTTTTGCCCGAAATTAATTGGAATTTCTGGCTTTTTGTCCCGAAATAAGTGAAATTTCTTCAATTTTCGCCAAAAATTAGGGATTTCATCTTTTTGCCCCAAAATAAGGGGAATTTCCCTCATTAGGCCCTGAAATATTTGAAATTTCTGCAATTTAACCCCAAAATAAGGTGAATTTCTGCCTTTTTGCCCCAAAATAAGGGGAATTTCAACCTTATTACCTCAAAATAAAGGAAATATCTGCCTTTTGCCACAAAATATACGGAATTTCTGCCTTTTTGCCCCAAAAAAAAATTTCTGCAATTTTGCCCCAAAATAAGAGGAATTTCTCCCTTTTTGCGCAAAATAAAGGAAATTTCAGACTTTTTACCTGAAAATAAGAGAAATTTCTGCAATTTTGCCCCCTAATAAGAGAAATTTCTACAATTTTGTTCAAAAAAGGTAAATTACTGCAATTTTGCCCCAAAATAAAGAAAATTTCTGGAATTTTGCCCCAAAATAAGGGGAATTTCTAATTTTTGCCCGAAAATATAGAGAATTTCTGCCTTTTGCCCCAAAATTAGGGGACTTTCTTCTATTTTGCTCCAAAATATGGGAAATTTCTGCCTTTTTGCTCGAAAATAAAGGGAATGTTTTCATTTTTGCCATAAAAAAGGGAAATTTCTTCATTTTTGCCCCAAAATATGGGGATTTTCCGCCTTTTTGACTCAAAATAAGTGCAATTTCTGCCTTTTCCCTAAAAATAAAAAAAATTTCTGTCTTTTTGCATCAAAATAAGGGGAATTTCTGACTTTTTGCCCGAAAATAAGGGGAATTTCAGCCTTTTTACCTCAAAATAAGGGGAATTTCTTCCTTTTTCCCCCAAATATAGGGAATTTCTGCCATTTTCCCCCAAAATAAAAAAAATTTCTGCAATTTTGTACCAAAATAAAAGAAGTTTCTGCTTTTTTGCCCCAAAATAAGAAAATTTCTGCCATTTTTCTGAAATAAGTGAAATTTCTGCAATTTTGCCTCAAAATAAGGGAAATTTCTGCAATTTTGCCCCAATGTAAAGAAAATTTCTGCAATTTTGCCCCAAAATAAGGCGAATTTCTGACTGTTTGCTCTCAAAAAAAGGAGATTTTCTGTCTTTTTGCCCCAAAATAAGGAGAATTTCTGCTTTTTTGCCCGAAAATTATGAGAATTTCTGCAATTTTGCTTTAAAATACGGTTAATTTCTGCCTTTTAGCCACAAAATAAAGGGAATTTCTGCATTTTCCCCCAATATTTGGGGAATTTCTGCATTTTACCTCCAAATAAGGGGAATTTCTGCATTTTACCTCAAAATAAGAAGAATTTCTGCCTTTTGCACCAAAATATGGGAATTTCTGCCTTTTTGTTCCAATATAAGGAAAATTTCTTCAATTTTGTACCATAATAAAAGAAATTTCTGCTTTTTGCCCCAAAATAGGGGAATTTCTAAATTTTTGCCCTGAAATAAATGAAATTTCTGCAATTTTGCCCCAAAATAAGGGAAATTTTTGCCTTTTGGCCCCAAAATAAAGGGAATTTCTTCCTTTTGCCCCAAAATATGGGGAATTTCTGCCTTTTTGCCCGAAAATAAGAAGAATGCATAACTTTTTGCCATAAAAAAGGGAAATTTCTTTATTTTTGCTCCAAAATAAGTGAAATTTCTGCTTCTTTGCCTCTAAATAAGTGGAATTTCTGTCTTTTTCCCCCAAAACAAGGGGATTTCTGTCTTTTTTGCCCCAAAATAAGAAAAATTTCTGACTTATTACCTTGAAATAAGTGAAATTTCTGCAATTTTGCCCCAATATAAAAGAAATTTCTACCTTTTTGCCCCCAAATAAGGGGAATTTTAGCCTTTTTACCTCAAAATATAAGGAATTTCTGAATTTTGGCACAAAATATTAGGAATTTCTGCATTTTTGCCCCAAAATAAGGAAAATCTGCCTTTTTTCCCTGAAATAAGTGAAATTTCTGCAATTTTGCCCAAAAATAAGGGAAATTTCTAGAATTTTGCCCCAAAATAAGTGGAATTTTTGAGTTTTGCCCCAAAATATGGAGAATTTCTGCCTTTTTGCCCCACAATTAGTGAAATTTCTGCAATTTTGCCCTAAAATAAGGGAAATTTCTGCAATTTTTCCCCGTAATAAGGGAAATTTCTGCTATTTTGCCCCCAAATAAAGAGAATTTCTGTTTTTTGGCCACACAATTAAGGAAATTTCTGCAATTTTGCCCCAAAATAAGGGGAATTTCTGCTTTTTGCCCCGAAATATGGGGAATTTCTGCCTTTTTGTTCGAAAATAATAAGAATGCATACCTTTTTGCCTTAAAAAGGGAAAATTTCTTCATTTTTGATCCAAAATAAGGGGAACTTTTGCCTTTTTTCATCTAAATAAGTGGAATTTCTGTCTTTTTCCCCTAAAACAAAGGGAATTTCTGTCTTTTTTGCACCAAAATAAGGAAAATTTCTTACTTATTACCATCAAATAAGTGAAATTTCTGCAAATTTACTCCAAAATAAGGGAAATTTTTGCCTTTTGGCCCAAAATATGGGGAATTTCAGCATTTTACCTCAAAATAAGGGAAATTTCTGATTTTTGCACCAAAATATGGACAATTTCTGCATTTTTCCCCCAAAATAAAGGGAATTTCTGCATTTTTGCACCAATATTAGGGGAATTTCTGCAATTTTGCTCCTAAATACGGGTCATTTCTTCCTTTTTGCCCGAAATTAATTGGAATTTCTGCCTTTTTCTCCCGAAATAAGTGAAATTTCTTCAATTTTAGCCAAAAATTAGGGATTTCATCTTTTTGCCCCAAAATAAGGGGAATTTCTGCCTTTTTGCCCGAAAATAAGGGGAATGCATACCTTTTTGCCATAAAAAGGGGAAATATCTTCATTTTTGCTCCAAAATAACGAAATTTCTTCTTTTTTGCCTCTAAATAAGTGGAATTTCTCTCTTTTTTTTCCCAAAACAAAGAGAATTTCTGTCTTTTTGCCCCAAAATAAAGAACATTTCGGCCTTTTTTTTCTGAAATAAGTGAAATTTCTGCAATTTTGCCCCAACATAAGGGAAATTTCTTTCTTTTTGCCCCCAAATAAGGGGAATTCCAGCCTTTTTACCTCAAAATAAGGGGAATTTCTGCATTTTTGAAACAAAATATTAGTAATTTCTGCCTTTTTGCCCCCAAAAAGGAAAATTTCTGCCTTTTTTCCCTGAAATAATTGAAATTTCTGCAATTTTTTCCCAAAATAAGTGAAATTTCTGCCTTTTTGCCCCCAAATAAACGGGAATTTCAACCTTTTTGCCCACAAATAAGGGGAATTTCAACCTTATTACCTCTAAATAAGGGAAATTTCTGCCTTTTTGCCACAAAATATACGGAATTTCTGCCTTTTTGCCCCAAAATAAGGAAAATTATTGCAATTTTGCCCCAAATAAGAGGAATTTCTCCCTTTTTGCCCCAAAATATATTAAATATCATCCTTTTTACCTAAAAATAAGTGAAATTTCTGCAATTTTGCCCCAAATAAGGGAAATTTCTGAAATTTTGCCCCAAAATAAAGTAAATTTCTGCAATTTTGCCCAAAAATAAAGGAAATTTCTGCCTTTTTGTCCCCAAAGAAGGAGAATTTCAGCCTTTTTACCTCAAAATAAGGGGAATTTCTGCATTTTTGCCACAAAATATAAGGAATTTCTGCCTTTTTGCCCCAAAATAAGGAAAATTTCTGCATTTTTTCCCAGAAATAAGTGAAATTTATGCAATTTTGCCCCAAAATAAGTGGAATTTCTGAGTTTTGCCCCAAAATAAGGAGAATTTCTGTCTTTTTGCCCCAACATATAGGGAATTTCTGCCTTTTTGCCCCATAATTAGGGGAATTTCTTGAATTTTGCTCCAAAATACGGGGAATTTCTCCCTTTTTGCCTGAAAATAAGGGGAATGCATATTTTTTTGCCATATAAAAGGGAAATTTCTTCATTTTTGCTCCAAAATAAAAAGAATTTCTGCATTTTTGCCTCTAAATATGTGGAATTTCTTTCTTTTTCCTTAAAAACAAAAGGAATTTCTGTCTTTTTTGCCCCAAAATAAGGGGAATTTCTGACTTATTACCCTGAAATAAGTAAAATTTCTGCAATTTTGTCCCAAAATAAGGGAAATTTCTGCCTTTTTGCCCCCAAATAAGGGGAATTTCAGCCTTTTTACCTCAAAATAAAAGGAATTTCTGCATTTTTGCCACAAAATTTACGGAATTTCTGCCTTTTTGCCCAGTCATAAGGAAAATTTCTGCAATTTTGCCCAAAATAAGGGGAATTTCTCCTTTTTTGCCCCCAAAAAGGCAATTTCAGCCTTTTTTCCTGAATATAAGTGAAATTACTGCAATTTTGCCCAAAATAAGGTAAATTTCTGCAATTTTGCCCCAAAATAAAGGAAATTCCTGGAATTTTGCCCCAAAATAAGGGGAATTTCTGATTTTTACCCCAAAATAAAGGGAATTTCTGCCTTTTGCCCCAAAATTAGGGGAATTTCTGCAATTTTGCTCCAAAATACAGGGAATTTCTTCTTTTTTGCCTGAAAATAAGGGGAATGCATACGTTTTTGCCATAAAAAAGTGAAATTTCTTCATTTTTGCTCCAAAATAATGGGAATTTCTTTCTTTTTGCCTCTAAATAAGTGGAATTTCTGTCTTTTTTTCCCAAAACAAAGAAAACTTCTGTCTTTTTGCCCCAAAATAAAGAAAATTTCAGCCTTTTTTCCCTGAAATAAGTGAAATTTCTCCAATTTTGCCCCAACATAAGGGAAATTTCTGCCTTTTTGCCCCCAAATAAGGGGAATTCCAGCCTTTTTACCTCAAAATATGGGGAATTTCTGCATTTTTTCCACAAAATATTAGGAATTTCTGCTTTTTGCCCCAAAATAAGGAAAATTTTTGACTTTTTTCCCTGAAATAAGTGAAATTTCTGCAATTTTGCCCCAAAATAAGTGAAATTTCTGCCTTTTTGCCCCCAAATAAGGGGAATTTCAGCCTTTTTGCCCCCAAATAAAGGAAATTTCAACCTTATTACCTCTAAATAAGGGAAATTTCTGCCTTTTTGCCACAAAATATACAGAATTTCTGCCTTTTTGCCCCAAAATAATGAAAATTACTGCAATTTTGCCCCAAATAAGGGGAATTTCTCCCTTTTTGCCCCAAAATAAATCAAATATCAACTTTTTTAGTATAAAATAAGTGAAATTTCTGCAATTTTGCCCCAAAAAAGGGAAATTTCTGAAACTTTGCCCCAAAAAAAAGAAAATTTCTGGAATTTTGCCCCAAAATATGGGGAATTTCTGATTTTTGCCCCAAAATAAAGGGAATTTCTGCCTTTTGCCCCAAAATTAGGGGAATTTCTGCAATTTTGCTCCCAAATACGGGGAATTTCTGCCTTTTAGACCGAAAATAAGGGGAATGCTTACATTTTGCCATAAAAAAGTGAAATTTCTTCATCTTTGCTTCAAATTAAGGGGAATTTCTGCCTTTTTGCCTCTAAATAAGTGGAATTTCTGTCTTTTTCCCCCAAAACAAAGGGAATTTCTGTCTTTTTTACCCCAAAATAAGGAGAATTTCTAAATTATTACCCTGAAATAATTGAAATTCCTGCAATTTTGACCCAAAATAAGGGAAATTTCTGCATTTTTCCCCAAAATAAAAGGAATTTCAGCCTTTTTATCTCAAAATAAGGGGAATTTCTGCGTTTTTGCCACAAAATATTAGGAATTTCTGCCTTTTTGCCCCAAAATAAGGAAAATTTCTGCATTTTTCCCTGAAATAAATGAAATTTCTGCAATTTTACCTAAAATAAGTGGAATTTCTGAGTTTTGCCCCAAAATAAGGAGAATTTCTGTCTTTTTGCCCCAACATATAGAGAATTTCTGCCTTTTTGCCCCACAAACAGGGGAATTTCTGCAATTTTGCTCCAAAATACGGTGAATTTCGGCCTTTTTCCCCGAAAATAAGGGGAATGCATAGCTTTTTGCCATATAAAAGGGAAATTTCTTCATTTTTGCCCCAAAATAAGGAGAATTTCTGCCTAATTGCCTCTAAATAAGTGGAATTTCTGTCTTTTTCCCCCAAAACAAAGAGAATTGCTGTCTTTTTTGCCCCAAAATAAGGGGAATTTCTGACTTATTACCCAGAAATAAGTAAAATTTCTGCAATTGTGTCCCAAAATAAGTGAAATTTCTGCTTTTTTGCCCCCAAATAAGGAGAATTTCAGCCTTTTTACCTCAAAATAAGGGGAATTTCTGCATTTTTGCCACAAAATTTACAGAATTTCTGCCTTTTTGCCCTATAATAAGGAAAATTTCTACAATTTTGCCCCAAAATAAGAGGAATTTCTCCTTTTTTGCCCCAAAATAAAGGAAATTTCAGCTTTTTTACATGAAGATAAGTGAAATTACTGCAATTTTGCCCCAAATAAGGGAAATTTCTGCAATTTTGCCCCAAAATAAGGTAAATTTCTGCAATATTGCCCCAAAATAAAAAAAAAATTTCTGGAATTTTGCTCCAAAAAAGGGGAATTTCTGATTTTTACCCCAAAATAAAGGGAATTTCTGCCTTTTGCCCCAAAATTAGGGGAATTTCTGCAATTTTGCTCCAAAATACAGGGAATTTCTGCTTGTTTGCCCGAAAATAAGGGGAATGCATACCTTTTTGCCATAAAAAAGTGAAATTTCTTCATTTTTGCTCCCAAATAAGGGGAATTTCTGCCTTTTTGCCTCTAAATAAGTGGAATTTCTGTCTTTTTCCCCCAAAACAAAGGAAATTTCTGACTTTTTTGCCCCCAAATAATGGGAATTTCTGACTTATTACTCTGAAATAAGTGAAACTTCTGCAATTTTGCCCCAAAATAAGGTGAATTTCTGCCTTTTTGCCCCCAAATGAGTGGAATTTCAGCCTTTTTACCACAAAATAAGGGGAATTTTTGCATTTTTGCCACAAAATATTAGGAATTTCTGCATTTTTGCCCTAAAATAAGGAAAATTTCTGCCTTTTTTCCCTGAAATAAGTGAAATTTCTGCAATTTTGCCCCAAAATAAGTGGAATTTCTTAGTTTTGCCCCAAAATAAGGAGAATTTCTGTCTTTTTGCCCCAAAATATAGAGAATTTCTACCTTATTGCCCCACAATTAGTGGAATTTCTGCAATTTTGCTCCAAAATACGAAGAATTTCTGCCTTTTTGCCCAACAATTAGGGGAATTTCTGCAATTTTGCTCCAAAATACAGGGAATTTCTGCCTTTTTGCCTGAAAATAAGGGGAATGCATACCTTTTTGCCATAGAAAAAGGAAATTTCTTCATTTTTGCTCCAAAATAAGGGGAATTTCTGCCTTTTTGCCTCTAAATAAGTGGAATTTCTGTCTTTTTTCCCAAAACAAAGAGAATTTCTGTCTTTTTGCCACAAAATAAGAAAAATTTCTAACTTATCACCCTGAAATAAGTGAAATTTCTGCAATTATGCCCCAAAATAAGGGAAATTTTTGCCTTTTTGCCCTGAAATATGTGAAATTTCTGCAATTTTACCCCAAAATAAGGTGAATTTCGGCCTTTTTGCCCCAAAATAATGGGAATTTCTGCTTTTTTACCCCAATATAAGAAAAAATTTTGCTTTTTTTCTCTGAAATAAGTGAAATTTCTATAATTTTGCCCTAAAATAAGGGAAATTTCTGCAATTTTTCCCCATAATAAGGGAAATTTCTGCAATTTTGCCCAGAAATAAGGGGAATTTCTGTCTTTTTTCCCCCAAAACAAAGGGAATTTCTGTCTTTTTTGCCCCAAAATAAGAGGAATTTCTTCCTTTTTGCCCCAAAATAAAGGAAATTTCAGTCTTTTTACCTGAAAATAAGTGAAATTTCTGCAATTTTGCCCCAAATAAAAAAAATTTCTGCAATTTAGCTCCAAAATAAAGTAAATTCCTGCAATTTTGCACCCAAAAAAAAAAATTTCTGGAATTTTGCCCCAAAATAAGGGGAATTTCTGATTTTTGCCCCAAAATAAAGGTAATTTCTGCCTTTTGCCCCAAAATTAGGGGAATTTCTGCAATTTTGCTCCAAAATACGGGGAATTTCTGCATTTTTGCCTGAAAATAATGGGAATGCATACCTTTTGCCATAAAAAAGGTAAATTCCTGCAATTTTGCCCCAAAATAAAGGAATTTTCTTGAATTTTGCCCCAGAATAAGGGGAATTTCTGCATTTTTGCCTGAAAATAATGGGAATGCATACCTTTTGCCATAAAAAAGGGAAATTTCTTCATTTTTGCTCCAAAATAAAGGGAATTTCTGCATTTTTGCCTCTAAATAAGTGGAATTTCTGTCTTTTTCTCCCAAAACAAAGGGAATTTCTGTCTTTTTTGCCCCAAAATAAGGGGAATTTCTGACTTATTACCCTGAAATAATTGAAATTTCTGCAATTTTGCCCAGAAATAAAGGAAATTTCTGCAATTTTGCACCAATGTAAAGGAAATTTCTGCAATTTGGCCTCAATGTAAAGGAATTTCTGAATCTTTGCTGCCCAAAAAAGGAGATTTTCTGTCTTTTTGCCCCAAAATAAGGAGAATTTCTGCCTTTTTGCCTAAAAATTATGAGAATTTCTGCAATTTTGCTTCAAAATACGGGGAATTTCTGCTTTTTATCTCGAAAGTAAGGGGAATGTATACCTTTTGCCACAAAAAAGGAAAATTTCTTCATTTTTGCCCTAAAATAAGAGGAATTTCTGCCTTTTTACCTCAAAATAAAAGAAATTTCTGCCTTTTTACCCCAAAATGAACGGAATTTCTGTTTTTTTTGCCACAAAATAAAAGGAATTTTTGAATTATGCCCTGAAATAAGTGAAATTTCTGCAATTTTGCCCCAAAATAAAAGAAATTTCTGCCTTTTTGCCACAAAATAAGGGAAATTTCTGTCTTTTTGCCTTAAAATAAAGGAAAATTTCTGCATTTTGCCCCCAAATAAAAGAAATTTCAGCCTTTTTACCTCAAAATAAAGGGAATTCCTGCATTTTTGCCACAAAATATTAAGAATTTCTGCATTTTTGCCCCAAAATAAAGAAAATTTCTGCCTTTTTTCTCTGAAATAAGTGAAATTTCTGCAATTTTGCCCCAAAATAAGTGGAATTTCTGCAATTTTGCTCCAAAATAAGGGAAATTTCTGGCATTTTGCCCCAAAATAAGGAGAATTTCTGTCTTTTGCCCCACTATATAGGGAATTTCTGCCCTTTTGCCCCACAATTAAAGGAATTTCTGCAATTTTGCTCTAAAATACGGGGAATTTCTGCCTTTTTGCCCAAAAATAAGGGGAATGCATAACTTTTTGCCATAAAAAAGAGAAATTTCTTCATTTTTGCTCCAAAATAAGGGAAATTTCTGCCTTTTTGCCTCTAAATATGTGGAATTTCTGTCTTTTTCCCCCACAACAAAGGGAATTTCTGTCTTTTTTGCCCCAAAATAAGGGGAATTTCTGACTTATTACCCTGAAATAAGTGAAATTTCTGCAATTTTGCCCCAAAATAAAGGAAATTTCTGCAATTTTGCACCAATGTAAAGGAAATTACTGTAATTTTGCCCCAAAATAAGGGAATTTCTGCATTTTTGCCCCAAATTAAGAAAAATGTTTGCTTTTTTCTCTAAAATAAGTGAAATTTCTGCCTTTTTGCCCCACAATTAGGGGAATTTCTGCAATTTTGCTCCAAAATACGGGGAATTTCTGTCTTTTTGCTCGAAAATAAGGGGAATGCATAACTTTTTGCCATAAAAAAGGGAAATTTCATCATTTGAGCTCCAAAATAAGAGGAAATTTCTGCCTTTTTTGCCTCTAAATAAGTGGAATTTCTGTCTTTTTCTTCCAAAACAAAGGGAATTTCTGTCTTTTTGCCCCAAAATAAGGGGAATTTCTGACTTATTACCCTGAAATAAGTGAAATTTCTGCAATTTTGCCCCCAAATAAGGAAATTCTCTGCCTTTATGCCCTGAAATATGTGAAATTTCTTCAATTTTACCCCAAAATAAGGTGAATTTCTGCATTTTTGCCCCAAAATAATGCCAATTTCTGCCTTTTTGCCCCAAATTAAGAAAAAATTTTTGCTTTTTTCTCTAAAATAAGTGAAATTTCTGCAATTTTGCCCTAAAATAAGATAAATTTCTGCAATTTTTCCCCATAATAAGGGAAATGTCTGCAATTTTGCCCTAAAATAAAGAGAATTTCATCCTTTTTGCCCCAAAATAAAGGAAATTTCAGCCTTTTTACCTGAAAATAAGTGAAATTTCTGCAATTTTGCCCCAAAATAAGGGGAATTTCTGACTGTTTGCTCTCAAAAAAAGAAGATTTTCTGTCTTTTTGCCCTAAAATAAGGAGAATTTCTGACTTTTTGCCCGAAAATTATGAGAATTTCTGCAATTTTGCTTAAAAAAACGTGGAATTTCTGCTTTTTATCCCAAAAGTAAGGGGAATGTATACCTTTTGCCACAAAAAAGGGAAATTTCTTCATTTTTGCCCCAAAATAATAGGAATTTCTGCCTTTTCCCCTCAAAATAAGTGAAATTTCTGCCTTTTGACCCAAAAATAAATGGAATTTCTGTCTTTTTGCCTCAAAATAAAAGGAATTTTTGTATTATGCCCTGAAATAAGTGAAATTTCTGCAATTTTGCCCCAAAATAAAAGAAATTTCTGCCTTTTTGAAACAAAATAAGGGGAATTTCTGTCTTTTTGCCCCAAAATAAGGGAAATTTCTGCCTTTTTGCCCCCAAATAAAAGAAATTTCAGCCTTTTTACCTCAAAATAAAAGGAATTCCTGCATTTTTGCCACCAAATATTAAGAATTTCTGCATTTTTGCCCCAAAATAAAAAAAATTTCTGCCTTTTTTCCCAGAAATAAGTGAAATTTCTGCAATTTTGCCCCAAAATATGTGAAATATCTGCAATTTTGCTCCAAAATAAGGGAAATTTCTGGAATTTTGCCCCAAAATAAGTGGAATTTCTGAGTTTTGCCCCAAAATAAGGAGAATTTCTGTCTTTTTGCCCCACTATATAGGGAATTTCTGCCCTTTTGCCCCACAATTAAAGGAATTTCTGCAATTTTGCTCCAAAATACGGGGAATTTCTGCCTTTTTGCCCGAAAATAAGGGGAATGCATAACTTTTTGTCATAAAAAAGGGAAATTTCTTCATTTTTGCTCCAAAATAAGGAGAATTTCTGCCTTTTTGCCTCTAAATAAGTGGAATTTCTGCAATTTGACCCCAAAATACAGGGAATTTCTGTTATTTTTGCCCCAAAATAAGGGGAATTTCTGACTTATTACCCTGAAATAAGTGAAATTTCTGCAATTTTGCCCCAAACTAAAGGAAATTTCTGCAATTTTGCACCAATGTAAAGGAAATTACTGTAATTTTGCCCCAAAATAAGGGGAATTTCTGCCTTTTTGCCCGAAAATTATGAGAATTTCTGCAATTTTGCTTCAAAATACGGGGAATTTCTGCTTTTTATCCCGAAAGTAAGGGGAATGTATACCTTTTGCCACAAAAAGGGAAATTTCTTCATTTTTGCCCCAGAATAAGAGGAATTTCTGCCTTTTAACATAAAAATAAGTGAAAATTCTTCCTTTTTACCAAAAAATAAATGGAATTTCTGTCTTTTTGACCCAAAATAACAGGAATTTTTGAGTTATGCCCTGAAATAAGTGATATTTCTGCAATTATGCCCCAAAATAAAAGAAATTTCTGCCTTTTTGCCAGAAAATAAGGGGAATTTCAGTCTTTTTGCCCCAAAATAAGGGAAATTTATGCCTTTTTGCCCTCAAATAAGGGGAATTTCAGCCTTTTTACCTCAAAATAAGGGGAATTTCTGCATTTTTGCCACAAAATAATAAGAATTTCTGCATTTTTCCCCAAAATAAGGAAAATTTCGGCCTTTTTTCTTTGAAATAAGTGAAATTTTTGCAATTTTGCCCCAAAATAAGGGAAATTTCTGCAATTTTGCCCCAAAATAAGGGAAATTTCTGCCTTTTTGCCCTGAAATTTGTGAAATTTCTGCAATTTTACCCCAAAATAAGGTGAATTTCTGCCTTTTTGCCCTAAAATAATGAGAATTTCTGCCTTTTTGCCCCAAAATAAGAAAAATTTTTGCTTTTTTTCTCTGAAATAAGTGAAATTTCTGCAATTTTGCCGCAAAATAAGGGAAATTTCTGCAATTTTGCCCCAAAATAAGGGAAATTTCTGGAATTTTGCACCAAAATAAGTAGAATTTCTGAGTTTTGCCCCAAAATAAGGCGAATTTCTCTCTTTTTGCCCCAACATATTGGGAATTTCTGCCTTTTTGCCCCACAATTAGGGGAATTTCTGCAATTTTGCTCCAAAATACGGGGAATTTCTGCCTTTTTGCCTGAAAATAATGGGAATGCATACCTTTTTGCCATAAAAAGGGAAATTTCTTCATTTTTACTCCAAAATAAGGGGAATTTCTTCCTTTTTGCCTCTAAATAAGTGAATTTCTGTCTTTTTCCCCCAAAACAATGGGAATTTCTCTCTTTTTTCCCCAAAATAAGGGGAATTTCTGACTTGTTACCCTGAAATAGGTGAAATTTCTGCAATTTTTCCTCAAAATAAGGGAAATTTCTGCAATTATGCCCCAATGTAAAGGAAATTTTTGCAATTTTGCCCCAAAATAAGGGGAATTTCTGACTGTTTGCTCCCGAAAAAAGATTTACTGTCTTTTTGCCCCAAAATAAGGAGAATTTCTGCCTTTTTGCTCGAAAATTATGAGAATTTCTGCAATTTTGCTTAAAAATACGGGGAATTTCTGCTTTTTATCCCAAAAGTAAGGGGAATGTATACCTTTTGCCACAAAAAAGGGAAATTTCTTCATTTTTGCCCCAAAATAAGAGGAATTTCTGCCTTTTTCCCTCAAAATAAGTGAAATTTCTGCCTTTTGACCCAAAAATAAACGGAATTTCTGTCTTTTTGCCTCAAAATAAAAGGAATTTTTGAATTATGCCCTGAAATAAGTGAAATTTCTGCAATTTTGCCCCAAAATAAAAGAAATTTCTGCCTTTTTGAAACAAAATAAGGGGATTTTCTGTCTTTTTGCCCCAAAGAAGGGAAATTTCTGCATTTTGCCCCCAAATAAAAGAAATTTCAGCCTTTTTACCTCAAAATAAAAGGAATTCCTGCATTTTTGCCACCAAATATTAAGAATTTCTGCATTTTTGCCCCAAAATAAAAAAAATTTCTGCCTTTTTTCCCAGAAATAAGTGAAATTTCTGCAATTTTGCCCCAAAATAAGTGAAATTTCTGCAATTTTGCTCCAAAATAAGGGAAATTTCTGGAATTTTGCCCCAAAATAAGTGGAATTTCTGAGTTTTGCCCCAAAATAAGGTGAATTTCTGTCTTTTTGCCCCACTATATAGGGAATTTCTGCCCTTTTGCCCCACAATTAAAGGAATTTCTGCAATTTTGCTCCAAAATACGGGGAATTTCTGCCTTTTTGCCCGAAAATAAGGGGAATGCATAACTTTTTGCCATAAAAAAGGGAAATTTCTTCATTTTTGCTCCAAAATAAGGGGAATTTCTGCTTTTTGCCTCTAAATAAGTGGAATTTCTGCAATTTTCCCCCAAAATACAGGGAATTTCTGTTATTTTTGCCCCAAAATAAGGGGAATTTCTGACTTATTACCCTGAAATAAGTGAAATTTCTGCAATTTTGCCCCAAACTAAAGGAAATTTCTGCAATTTTGCACCAATGTAAAGGAAATTACTGTAATTTTGCCCCAAAATAAGGGGAATTTCTGCCTTTTTGCCCAAAAATTATGAGAATTTCTGCAATTTTGCTTCAAAATACGGGGAATTTCTGCTTTTTATCCCGAAAGTAAGGGGAATGTATACCTTTTGCCACAAAAAAGGGAAATTTCTTCATTTTTGCCCCAGAATAAGAGGAATTTCAGCCTTTTAACATAAAAATAAGTGAAAATTCTTCCTTTTTACCAAAAAATAAATGGAATTTCTGTCTTTTTGACCCAAAATAACAGGAATTTTTGAGTTATGCCCTGAAATAAGTGATATTTCTGCAATTATGCCCCAAAATAAAAGAAATTTCTGCCTTTTTGCCACAAAATAAGGGGAATTTCAGTCTTTTTGCCCCAAAATAAGGGAAATTTATGCCTTTTTGCCCTCAAATAAGGGGAATTTCAGCCTTTTTACCTCAAAATAAGGGGAATTTCTGCATTTTTGCCACAAAATAATAAGAATTTCTGCATTTTTCCCCAAAATAAGGAAAATTTCGGCCTTTTTTCTTTGAAATAAGTGAAATTTTTGCAATTTTGCCCCAAAATAAGGGAAATTTCTGCCTTTTTGCCCTGAAATATGTGAAATTTCTGCAATTTTACCCCAAAATAAGGTGAATTTCTGCCTTTTTGCCCTAAAATAATGAGAATTTCTGCCTTTTTGCCCCAAAATAAGAAAAATTTTTGCTTTTTTTCTCTGAAATAAGTGAAATTTCTGCAATTTTGCCGCAAAATAAGGGAAATTTCTGCAATTTTGCCCCAAAATAAGGGAAATTTCTGGAATTTTGCACCAAAATAAGTAGAATTTCTGAGTTTTGCCCCAAAATAAGGAGAATTTCTCTCTTTTTGCCCCAACATATTGGGAATTTCTGCCTTTTTGCCCCACAATTAGGGGAATTTCTGCAATTTTGCTCCAAAATACGGGGAATTTCTGCCTTTTTGCCTGAAAATAATGGGAATGCATACCTTTTTGCCATAAAAAGGGAAATTTCTTCATTTTTACTCCAAAATAAGGGGAATTTCTTCCTTTTTGCCTCTAAATAAGTGAATTTCTGTCTTTTTCCCCCAAAACAATGGGAATTTCTCTCTTTTTTCCCCAAAATAAGGGGAATTTCTGACTTGTTACCCTGAAATAGGTGAAATTTCTGCAATTTTTCCTCAAAATAAGGGAAATTTCTGCAATTATGCCCCAATGTAAAGGAAATTTTTGCAATTTTGCCCCAAAATAAGGGGAATTTCTGACTGTTTGCTCCCGAAAAAAGATTTACTGTCTTTTTGCCCCAAAATAAGGAGAATTTCTGCCTTTTTGCCCGAAAATTATGAGAATTTCTGCAATTTTGCTTAAAAATACGGGGAATTTCTGCTTTTTATCCCAAAAGTAAGGGGAATGTATACCTTTTGCCACAAAAAAGGGAAATTTCTTCATTTTTGCCCCAAAATAAGAGGAATTTCTGCCTTTTTCCCTCAAAATAAGTGAAATTTCTGCCTTTTGACCCAAAAATAAACGGAATTTCTGTCTTTTTGCCTCAAAATAAAAGGAATTTTTGAATTATGCCCTGAAATAAGTGAAATTTCTGCAATTTTGCCCCAAAATAAAAGAAATTTCTGCCTTTTTGAAACAAAATAAGGGGATTTTCTGTCTTTTTGCCCCAAAGAAGGGAAATTTCTGCATTTTGCCCCCAAATAAAAGAAATTTCAGCCTTTTTACCTCAAAATAAAAAAAATTCCTGCATTTTTGCCACCAAATATTAAGAATTTCTGCATTTTTGCCCCAAAATAAAAAAAATTTCTGCCTTTTTTCCCAGAAATAAGTGAAATTTCTGCAATTTTGCCCCAAAATAAGTGAAATTTCTGCAATTTTGCTCCAAAATAAGGGAAATTTCTGGAATTTTGCCCCAAAATAAGTGGAATTTCTGAGTTTTGCCCCAAAATAAGGTGAATTTCTGTCTTTTTGCCCCACTATATAGGGAATTTCTGCCCTTTTGCCCCACAATTAAAGGAATTTCTGCAATTTTGCTCCAAAATACGGGGAATTTCTGCCTTTTTGCCCGAAAATAAGGGGAATGCATAACTTTTTGCCATAAAAAAGGGAAATTTCTTCATTTTTGCTCCAAAATAAGGGGAATTTCTGCTTTTTGCCTCTAAATAAGTGGAATTTCTGCAATTTTCCCCCAAAATACAGGGAATTTCTGTTATTTTTGCCCCAAAATAAGGGGAATTTCTGACTTATTACCCTGAAATAAGTGAAATTTCTGCAATTTTGCCCCAAACTAAAGGAAATTTCTGCAATTTTGCACCAATGTAAAGGAAATTACTGTAATTTTGCCCCAAAATAAGGGGAATTTCTGCCTTTTTGCCCGAAAATTATCAGAATTTCTGCAATTTTGCTTCAAAATACGGGGAATTTCTGCTTTTTATCCCGAAAGTAAGGGGAATGTATACCTTTTGCCACAAAAAAGGGAAATTTCTTCATTTTTGCCCCAGAATAAGAGGAATTTCTGCCTTTTAACATAAAAATAAGTGAAAATTCTTCCTTTTTACCAAAAAATAAATGGAATTTCTGTCTTTTTGACCCAAAATAACAGGAATTTTTGAGTTATGCCCTGAAATAAGTGATATTTCTGCAATTATGCCCCAAAATAAAAGAAATTTCTGCCTTTTTGCCACAAAATAAGGGGAATTTCAGTCTTTTTGCCCCAAAATAAGGGAAATTTATGCCTTTTTGCCCTCAAATAAGGGGAATTTCAGCCTTTTTACCTCAAAATAAGGGGAATTTCTGCATTTTTGCCACAAAATAATAAGAATTTCTGCATTTTTCCCCAAAATAAGGAAAATTTCGGCCTTTTTTCTTTGAAATAAGTGAAATTTCTGCAATTTTGCCCCAAAATAAGGGAAATTTCTGCAATTTTGCCCCAAAATAAGGGAAATTTCTGCCTTTTTGCCCTGAAATATGTGAAATTTCTGCAATTTTACCCCAAAATAAGGTGAATTTCTGCCTTTTGCCCTAAAATAATGAGAATTTCTGCCTTTTTGCCCCAAAATAAGAAAAATTTTTGCTTTTTTTCTCTGAAATAAGTGAAATTTCTGCAATTTTGCCGCAAAATAAGGGAAAATTCTGCAATTTTGCCCCAAAATAAGGGAAATTTCTGGAATTTTGCACCAAAATAAGTGGAATTTCTGAGTTTTGCCCCAAAATAAGGAGAATTTCTCTCTTTTTGCCCCAACATATTGGGAATTTCTGCCTTTTTGCCCCACAATTAGGGGAATTTCTGCAATTTTGCTCCAAAATACGGGGAATTTCTGCCTTTTTGCCTGAAAATAATGGGAATGCATACCTTTTTGCCATAAAAAAGGGATATTTCTTCATTTTTACTCCAAAATAAGGGGAATTTCTTCCTTTTTGCCTCTAAATAAGTGAATTTCTGTCTTTTTCCCCCAAAACAATGGGAATTTCTCTCTTTTTTCCCCAAAATAAGGGGAATTTCTGACTTGTTACCCTGAAATAGGTGAAATTTCTGCAATTTTTCCTCAAAATAAGGGAAATTTCTGCAATTATGCCCCAATGTAAAGGAAATTTTTGCAATTTTGCCCCAAAATAAGGGGAATTTCTGACTGTTTGCTCCCGAAAAAAGATTTACTGTCTTTTTGCCCCAAAATAAGGAAAATTTCTGCCTTTTTGCCCGAAAATTATGAGAATTTCTGCAATTTTGCTTAAAAATACGGGGAATTTCTGCTTTTTATCCCAAAAGTAAGGGGAATGTATACCTTTTGCCACAAAAAAGGGAAATTTCTTCATTTTTGCCCCAAAATAAGAGGAATTTCTGCCTTTTTCCCACAAAATATGTGAAATTTCTGCCTTTTGACCCAAAAATAAACGGAATTTCTGTCTTTTTGCCTCAAAATAAAAGGAATTTTTGAATTATGCCCTGAAATAAGTGAAATTTCTGCAATTTTGCCCCAAAATAAAAGAAATTTCTGCCTTTTTGAAACAAAATAAGGGGATTTTCTGTCTTTTTGCCCCAAAGAAGGGAAATTTCTGCATTTTGCCCCCAAATAAAAGAAATTTCAGCCTTTTTACCTCAAAATAAAGGGAATTTTTGCATTTTTGCCACCAAATATTAAGAATTTCTGCATTTTTGCCCCAAAATAAGGAAAATTTCTGCCTTTTTTCCCAGAAATAAGTGAAATTTCTGCAATTTTGCCCCAAAATAAGTGAAATTTCTGCAATTGTGCTCCAAAATAAGGGAAATTTCTGGAATTTTGCCCCAAAATAAGTGGAATTTCTGAGTTTTGCCCCAAAATAAGGAGAATTTCTGTCTTTTTGCCCCACTATATAGGGAATTTCTGCCCTTTTGCCCCACAATTAAAGGAATTTCTGCAATTTTGCTCCAAAATACGGGGAATTTCTGCCTTTTTGCCCGAAAATAAGAAAAATTTTAGCTTTTTTTCTCTTTAATAAGTGAAATTTCTGCAATTTTGCCCTAAAATAAGATAAATTTCTGCATTTTTTCCCCATAATAAAAGAAATGTCAGCAATTTTGCCCCAAAATAAAGAGAATTTCATCATTTTTGCCCCAAAATAAAGAAAATTTCAGCCTTTTTAGCTGAAAATAAGTGAAATTTCTGCAATTTTACCCCAAATAAGGGAAATTTCTGCAATTTTGCCCCAATATAATGTAAATTCCTGCAATTTTGCCCCAATATAATGTAAATTCCTGCAATTTTGCAACAATATAATGTAAATTCCTGCAATTTTGCCTTCCAAAAAAAGGAAATTTCTAGAATTTTGCCCAAAATAAAAGGATTTTCTGATTTTTGCCCCAAAATAAAGGGAATTTCTGCCTTTTGCCCCAAAATTAGAGGAATTTCTGCAATTTTGCTCCAAAATACGGGGAATTTCTGCCTTTTTGCCTGAAAATAATGGGAATGCATACCTTTTTGCCATAAAAAGGGATATTTCTTTTTTTTTGCTACAAAATAAGGGGAATTTCTGCCTTTTTGCCTCTAAATAAGTGGAATTTCTGTCTTTTTCCTCCAAAAAAAAAGAATTTCTGTCTTTTTTGCCCCAAAATAAGGGGAATTTCTGACTTATTACCCTGAAATAAGAAAAATTTCTGCAATTTTGTCCCAAAATAAGGGAAATTTCTGCTTTTTTGCCCCCAAATAAGGGGAATTTCAGCATTTTAACTCAAAATAAGGGGAATTTCTGCATTTTTGCCACTAAATTTACAGAATTTCTGCCTTTTTGCCCCTTAATAAAGAAAATTTATACAATTTTGCCCCAAAATAAGAGGAATTTCTCCTTTTTTGCCCCAAAATAAAGGAAATTTCAGCCTTTTTACCTGAAGATAAGTGAAATTACTGCAATTTTGCCACAAATAAGGGAAATTTCTGCAATTTTGCCCCAAAATAAGGTAAATTTCTGCAATATTGCCCCAAAATAAAGGAAATTTCTGGAATTTTGCCCCAAAATAAGGGGAATTTCTGATTTTTACCCCAAAATACAGGGAATTTCTACCTGTTTGCCCGAAAATAAGGGGAATGCATACCTTTTTGCCATAAAAAAGTGAAATTTCATCATTTTTGCTCCAAAATACAGGGAATTTCTGCCTGTTTGCCCGAAAATAAGGGGAATGCAAACCTTTTTGCCATAAAAAAGTGAAATTTCTTCATTTTTGCTCCAAAATAAGGGGAATTTCTGTCTTTTTTGCCTCTAAATAAGTTGAATTTCTGTCTTTTTTCCCCAAAACAAAGGGAATTTCTGACTTTTTTGCCCCCAAATAATGGGAATTTCTGACTTATTACTCAGAAATAAGTGAAATTTCTGCAATTTTGCCCCAAAATAAGGTGAATTTCTGCCTTTTTGCCCCCAAATGAGGGGAATTTCAGACTTTTTACCACAAAATAAAGGGAATTTTTGCATTTTTGCCACAAAATATTAAGAATTTCTGCATTTTTGCCCCAAAATAAGAAAAATTTCTGCCTTTTTTCCCTTAAATAAGTGAAATTTCTGCAATTTTGCCCCAAAATATGTGGAATTTCTGAGTTTTGCCCCAAAATAAGGAGAATTTCTGTCTTTTTGCCCCAAAATATAGAGAATTTCTACCTTATTTCCCCACAATTAGGGGAATTTCTTCAATTTTGCTCCAAAATACGAAGAATTTCTGCCTTTTTGCCCAACAATTAGGGGAATATCTGCAATTTTGCTCCAAAATACAGGGAATTTCTGCCTTTTTGCCTGAAAATAAGGGGAATGCATACCTTTTTGCCATAGAAAAGGGAAATTTCTTTATTTTTGCTCCAAAATAAGGGGAATTTCTGCCTTTTTGCCTCTAAATAAGTGGAATTTCTGTCTTTTTTCCCAAAACAAAAAGAATTTCTGTCTTTTTGCCCCAAAATAAGGAAAATTTCTGACTTATTACTCTGAAATAAGTGAAATTTCTGCAATTTTGCCCCAAAATAAGGAAAATTTTTGCCTTTTTGCTCTGAAAAATATGAAATTTCTGCAATTTTACCCCAAAATGAGGTGAATTTCGGCCTTTTTTCCCAAAATAATGGGAATTTCTGCCTTTTTGCCCCAAAATAAGAAAAAACTTTTGCTTTTTTTCTCTGAAATAAGTGAAATTTCTGAAATTTTGCCTTAAAATAAGGGAAATTTCTGCAATTTTTCCCCATAATAAGGGAAATTTCTACAATTTTGCCCCAAAATAAGGGGAATTTCTGTCTTTTTCCCCCAAAACAAAGGGAATTTCTGTCTTTTTTGCCCCAAAATAAGGGGAATTTCTTTCTTTTTGCCCCAAAATAAATGAAATTTCAGCCTTTTTACCTGAAAATAAGTGAAATTTCTGCAATTTTGCCCCAAATAAGAAAAATTTCTGCAATTTAGCTCCAAAATAAATTAAATTCCTGCAATTTTGCCCCCCCAAAAAAAGAAATTTCTGGAATTTTTCTCCAAAACAAGGGGAATTTCTGCCTTTTGCCCCAAAATTAGGGGAATTTCTGCAATTTTGCTCCAAAATACGGGGAATTTCTGCTATTTTGCCTGAAAATAATTGGAATGCATACCTTTTTGCCATAAAAAGGTAAATTTCTTCATTTTTGCACCAAAATAAGGGGAATTTCTGCATTTTTGCCTCTAAATAAGTGGAATTTCTGTCCTTTTCCCCCAAAACAAAGGTAATTTCTTTCTTTTTTGCCCCAAAATAAGGGGAATTTCTGACTTATTACCCTGAAATAAGTAAAATTTATACAATTTTGTCCCAAAATAAGGGAAATTTCTGCTTTTTTGCCCCCAAATAAAGGGAATTTCAGCCTTTTTACTTCAAAATAAGGGGAATTTCTGCATTTATTGCCACAAAATTTACAGAATTTCTGTCTTTTGGCCCCATAATAAAGAGAATTTATACAATTTTGCCCCAAAATAAGAGGTATTTCTCCTTTTTTGCCCCAAAATAAAGGAAATTTCAGCCTTTTTACCTGAAGATAAGTGAAATTACTGCAATTTTGCCCCAAATAAGGGAAATTTCTGCAATTTTGCCCCAAAATAAGGTAAATTTCTGCAATATTGCCCCAAAATAAAGGAAATTTCTGGAATTTTGCCCCAAAATAAGGGGAATTTCTGATTTTTACCCCATAATAAAGGGAATTTCTGCCTTTTGCCCCAAAATTAGGGGAATTTCTGCAATTTTGCTCCAAAATACAGGGAATTTCTTCCTGTTTGCCCGAAAATAAGGGGAATGCATACCTTTTTGCCATAAAAAAGTGAAATTTCTTCATTTTTGCTCCAAAATAAGGGGAATTTCTGTCTTTTTTGCCTCTAAATAAGTTGAATTTCTGTCTTTTTTCCCCAAAACAAAGGGAATTTCTGACTTTTTTGCCCCCAAATAATGGGAATTTCTGACTTATTACTCAGAAATAAGTGAAATTTCTGCAATTTTGCCCCAAAATAAGGTGAATTTCTGCCTTTTTGCCCCCAAATGAGGGAATTTCAGACTTTTTACCACAAAATAAAGGGAATTTTTGCATTTTTGCCACAAAATATTAAGAATTTCTGCATTTTTGCCCCAAAATAAGAAAAATTTCTGCCTTTTTTCCCTTAAATAAGTGAAATTTCTGCAATTTTGCCCCAAAATATGTGGAATTTCTGAGTTTTGCCCCAAAATAAGGAGAATTTCTGTCTTTTTGCCCCAAAATATAGAGAATTTCTACCTTATTTCCCCACAATTAGGGGAATTTCTTCAATTTTGCTCCAAAATACGAAGAATTTCTGCCTTTTTGCCCAACAATTAGGGGAATATCTGCAATTTTGCTCCAAAATACAGGGAATTTCTGCCTTTTTGCCTGAAAATAAGGGGAATGCATACCTTTTTGCCATAGAAAAGGGAAATTTCTTCATTTTTGCTCCAAAATAAGGGGAATTTCTGCCTTTTTGCCTCTAAATAAGTGGAATTTCTGTCTTTTTTCCCAAAACAAAAAGAATTTCTGTCTTTTTGCCCCAAAATAAGGAAAATTTCTGACTTATTACTCTGAAATAAGTGAAATTTCTGCAATTTTGCCCCAAAATAAGGAAAATTTTTGCCTTTTTGCTCTGAAAAATATGAAATTTCTGCAATTTTACCCCAAAATGAGGTGAATTTCGGCCTTTTTTTCCCAAAATAATGGGAATTTCTGCCTTTTTGCCCCAAAATAAGAAAAAACTTTTGCTTTTTTTCTCTGAAATAAGTGAAATTTCTGAAATTTTGCCTTAAAATAAGGGAAATTTCTGCAATATTTCCCCATAATAAGGGAAATTTCTACAATTTTGCCCCAAAATAAGGGGAATTTCTGTCTTTTTCCCCCAAAACAAAGGGAATTTCTGTCTTTTTTGCCCCAAAATAAGGGGAATTTCTTTTTTTTTGCCCCAAAATAAATGAAATTTCAGCCTTTTTACCTGAAAATAAGTGAAATTTCTGCAATTTTGCCCCAAATAAGAAAAATTTCTGCAATTTAGCTCCAAAATAAATTAAATTCCTGCAATTTTGCCCCCCCAAAAAAAGAAATTTCTGGAATTTTTCTCCAAAATAAGGGGAATTTCTGCCTTTTGCCCCAAAATTAGGGGAATTTCTGCAATTTTGCTCCAAAATACGGGGAATTTCTGATATTTTGCCTGAAAATAATGGGAATGCATACCTTTTTGCCATAAAAAGGTAAATTTCTTCATTTTTGCACCAAAATAAGGGGAATTTCTGCATTTTTGCCTCTAAATAAGTGGAATTTCTGTCCTTTTCCCCCAAAACAAAGGGAATTTCTTTCTTTTTTGCCCCAAAATAAGGGGAATTTCTTACTTATTACCCTGAAATAAGTGAAATTTCTGCAATTTTGCCCCAAAATAGAGAAAATTTCAGCAATTTTGCACCAATGTAAAAGAAATTTCTGCAATTTTGCCTCAATGTAAAGAAAATTTCTACATTTTTGCCCCAAAATAAGGAAAATTTCTGCCTTTTTTCCCAAGAAAGAAGTGAAATTTCTGCAATTTTGCCCCGAAATAAGTGAAATTTCTGCAATTTTGCTCCAAAATAAGGGAAATTTCTGGAATTTTGCCCCAAAATAAGTGGAATTTCTGAGTTTTGCCCCAAAATAAGGAGAATTTCTGTCTTTTTGCCCCACTATATAGGGAATTTCTGCCCTTTTGCCCCACAATTAAAGGATTTTCTGCAATTTTGCTCCAAAATACGCGGAATTTCTACATTTTTGCCCGAAAATAAGTGGAATGCATAACTTTTTGCCATAAAAAATGGAAATTTCTTCATTTTTGCTCAAAAATAAGGGAAATTTCTGCCTTTTTGCCTCTAAATATGTGGAATTTCTGTCTTTTTCCCCCACAACAAAGGGAATTTCTGTCTTTTTTGCCCCAAAATAAGGGGAATTTCTGACTTATTACCCTGAAATAAGTGAAATTTCTGCAATTTTGCCCCAAAATAAAGGAAATTTCTGCAATTTTGCACCAATGTAAAGGAAATTACTGTAATTTTGCCCCAAAATAAGGGAATTTCTGCATTTTTGCCCCAAATTAAGAAAAATGTTTGCTTTTTTCTCTAAAATAAGTGAAATTTCTGCCTTTTTGCCCCACAATTAGGGGAATTTCTGCAATTTTGCTCCAAAATACGGGGAATTTCTGTCTTTTTGCTCGAAAATAAGGGGAATGCATAACTTTTTGCCATAAAAAAGGGAAATTTCATCATTTGAGCTCCAAAATAAGAGGAAATTTCTGCCTTTTTGCCTCTAAATAAGTGGAATTTCTGTCTTTTTCTTCCAAAACAAAGGGAATTTCTGTCTTTTTGCCCCAAAATAAGGGGAATTTCTGACTTATTACCCTGAAATAAGTGAAATTTCTGCAATTTTGCCCCCAAATAAGGAAATTCTCTGCCTTTATGCCCTGAAATATGTGAAATTTCTTCAATTTTACCCCAAAATAAGGTGAATTTCTGCATTTTTGCCCCAAAATAATGCCAATTTCTGCCTTTTTGCCCCAAATTAAGAAAAAATTTTTGCTTTTTTCTCTAAAATAAGTGAAATTTCTGCAATTTTGCCCTAAAATAAGATAAATTTCTGCAATTTTTCCCCATAATAAGGGAAATGTCTGCAATTTTGCCCTAAAATAAAGAGAATTTCATCCTTTTTGCCCCAAAATAAAGGAAATTTCAGCCTTTTTACCTGAAAATAAGTGAAATTTCTGCAATTTTGCCCCAAAATAAGGGGAATTTCTGACTGTTTGCTCTCAAAAAAAGAAGATTTTCTGTCTTTTTGCCCTAAAATAAGGAGAATTTCTGACTTTTTGCCCGAAAATTATGAGAATTTCTGCAATTTTGCTTAAAAAAACGTGGAATTTCTGCTTTTTATCCCAAAAGTAAGGGGAATGTATACCTTTTGCCACAAAAAAGGGAAATTTCTTCATTTTTGCCCCAAAATAATAGGAATTTCTGCCTTTTCCCCTCAAAATAAGTGAAATTTCTGCCTTTTGACCCAAAAATAAATGGAATTTCTGTCTTTTTGCCTCAAAATAAAAGGAATTTTTGTATTATGCCCTGAAATAAGTGAAATTTCTGCAATTTTGCCCCAAAATAAAAGAAATTTCTGCCTTTTTGAAACAAAATAAGGGGAATTTCTGTCTTTTTGCCCCAAAATAAGGGAAATTTCTGCCTTTTTGCCCCCAAATAAAAGAAATTTCAGCCTTTTTACCTCAAAATAAAAGGAATTCCTGCATTTTTGCCACCAAATATTAAGAATTTCTGCATTTTTGCCCCAAAATAAAAAAAATTTCTGCCTTTTTTCCCAGAAATAAGTGAAATTTCTGCAATTTTGCCCCAAAATATGTGAAATATCTGCAATTTTGCTCCAAAATAAGGGAAATTTCTGGAATTTTGCCCCAAAATAAGTGGAATTTCTGAGTTTTGCCCCAAAATAAGGAGAATTTCTGTCTTTTTGCCCCACTATATAGGGAATTTCTGCCCTTTTGCCCCACAATTAAAGGAATTTCTGCAATTTTGCTCCAAAATACGGGGAATTTCTGCCTTTTTGCCCGAAAATAAGGGGAATGCATAACTTTTTGTCATAAAAAAGGGAAATTTCTTCATTTTTGCTCCAAAATAAGGAGAATTTCTGCCTTTTTGCCTCTAAATAAGTGGAATTTCTGCAATTTGACCCCAAAATACAGGGAATTTCTGTTATTTTTGCCCCAAAATAAGGGGAATTTCTGACTTATTACCCTGAAATAAGTGAAATTTCTGCAATTTTGCCCCAAACTAAAGGAAATTTCTGCAATTTTGCACCAATGTAAAGGAAATTACTGTAATTTTGCCCCAAAATAAGGGGAATTTCTGCCTTTTTGCCCGAAAATTATGAGAATTTCTGCAATTTTGCTTCAAAATACGGGGAATTTCTGCTTTTTATCCCGAAAGTAAGGGGAATGTATACCTTTTGCCACAAAAAGGGAAATTTCTTCATTTTTGCCCCAGAATAAGAGGAATTTCTGCCTTTTAACATAAAAATAAGTGAAAATTCTTCCTTTTTACCAAAAAATAAATGGAATTTCTGTCTTTTTGACCCAAAATAACAGGAATTTTTGAGTTATGCCCTGAAATAAGTGATATTTCTGCAATTATGCCCCAAAATAAAAGAAATTTCTGCCTTTTTGCCAGAAAATAAGGGGAATTTCAGTCTTTTTGCCCCAAAATAAGGGAAATTTATGCCTTTTTGCCCTCAAATAAGGGGAATTTCAGCCTTTTTACCTCAAAATAAGGGGAATTTCTGCATTTTTGCCACAAAATAATAAGAATTTCTGCATTTTCCCCAAAATAAGGAAAATTTCGGCCTTTTTTCTTTGAAATAAGTGAAATTTTTGCAATTTTGCCCCAAAATAAGGGAAATTTCTGCAATTTTGCCCCAAAATAAGGGAAATTTCTGCCTTTTTGCCCTGAAATTTGTGAAATTTCTGCAATTTTACCCCAAAATAAGGTGAATTTCTGCCTTTTTGCCCTAAAATAATGAGAATTTCTGCCTTTTTGCCCCAAAATAAGAAAAATTTTTGCTTTTTTTCTCTGAAATAAGTGAAATTTCTGCAATTTTGCCGCAAAATAAGGGAAATTTCTGCAATTTTGCCCCAAAATAAGGGAAATTTCTGGAATTTTGCACCAAAATAAGTAGAATTTCTGAGTTTTGCCCCAAAATAAGGCGAATTTCTCTCTTTTTGCCCCAACATATTGGGAATTTCTGCCTTTTTGCCCCACAATTAGGGGAATTTCTGCAATTTTGCTCCAAAATACGGGGAATTTCTGCCTTTTTGCCTGAAAATAATGGGAATGCATACCTTTTTGCCATAAAAAGGGAAATTTCTTCATTTTTACTCCAAAATAAGGGGAATTTCTTCCTTTTTGCCTCTAAATAAGTGAATTTCTGTCTTTTTCCCCCAAAACAATGGGAATTTCTCTCTTTTTTCCCCAAAATAAGGGGAATTTCTGACTTGTTACCCTGAAATAGGTGAAATTTCTGCAATTTTTCCTCAAAATAAGGGAAATTTCTGCAATTATGCCCCAATGTAAAGGAAATTTTTGCAATTTTGCCCCAAAATAAGGGGAATTTCTGACTGTTTGCTCCCGAAAAAAGATTTACTGTCTTTTTGCCCCAAAATAAGGAGAATTTCTGCCTTTTTGCTCGAAAATTATGAGAATTTCTGCAATTTTGCTTAAAAATACGGGGAATTTCTGCTTTTTATCCCAAAAGTAAGGGGAATGTATACCTTTTGCCACAAAAAAGGGAAATTTCTTCATTTTTGCCCCAAAATAAGAGGAATTTCTGCCTTTTTCCCTCAAAATAAGTGAAATTTCTGCCTTTTGACCCAAAAATAAACGGAATTTCTGCCTTTTTGCCTCAAAATAAAAGGAATTTTTGAATTATGCCCTGAAATAAGTGAAATTTCTGCAATTTTGCCCCAAAATAAAAGAAATTTCTGCCTTTTTGAAACAAAATAAGGGGATTTTCTGTCTTTTTGCCCCAAAGAAGGGAAATTTCTGCATTTTGCCCCCAAATAAAAGAAATTTCAGCCTTTTTACCTCAAAATAAAAGGAATTCCTGCATTTTTGCCACCAAATATTAAGAATTTCTGCATTTTTGCCCCAAAATAAAAAAAATTTCTGCCTTTTTTCCCAGAAATAAGTGAAATTTCTGCAATTTTGCCCCAAAATAAGTGAAATTTCTGCAATTTTGCTCCAAAATAAGGGAAATTTCTGGAATTTTGCCCCAAAATAAGTGGAATTTCTGAGTTTTGCCCCAAAATAAGGTGAATTTCTGTCTTTTTGCCCCACTATATAGGGAATTTCTGCCCTTTTGCCCCACAATTAAAGGAATTTCTGCAATTTTGCTCCAAAATACGGGGAATTTCTGCCTTTTTGCCCGAAAATAAGGGGAATGCATAACTTTTTGCCATAAAAAAGGGAAATTTCTTCATTTTTGCTCCAAAATAAGGGGAATTTCTGCTTTTTGCCTCTAAATAAGTGGAATTTCTGCAATTTTCCCCCAAAATACAGGGAATTTCTGTTATTTTTGCCCCAAAATAAGGGGAATTTCTGACTTATTACCCTGAAATAAGTGAAATTTCTGCAATTTTGCCCCAAACTAAAGGAAATTTCTGCAATTTTGCACCAATGTAAAGGAAATTACTGTAATTTTGCCCCAAAATAAGGGGAATTTCTGCCTTTTTGCCCAAAAATTATGAGAATTTCTGCAATTTTGCTTCAAAATACGGGGAATTTCTGCTTTTTATCCCGAAAGTAAGGGGAATGTATACCTTTTGCCACAAAAAAGGGAAATTTCTTCATTTTTGCCCCAGAATAAGAGGAATTTCAGCCTTTTAACATAAAAATAAGTGAAAATTCTTCCTTTTTACCAAAAAATAAATGGAATTTCTGTCTTTTTGACCCAAAATAACAGGAATTTTTGAGTTATGCCCTGAAATAAGTGATATTTCTGCAATTATGCCCCAAAATAAAAGAAATTTCTGCCTTTTTGCCACAAAATAAGGGGAATTTCAGTCTTTTTGCCCCAAAATAAGGGAAATTTATGCCTTTTTGCCCTCAAATAAGGGGAATTTCAGCCTTTTTACCTCAAAATAAGGGGAATTTCTGCATTTTTGCCACAAAATAATAAGAATTTCTGCATTTTTCCCCAAAATAAGGAAAATTTCGGCCTTTTTTCTTTGAAATAAGTGAAATTTTTGCAATTTTGCCCCAAAATAAGGGAAATTTCTGCCTTTTTGCCCTGAAATATGTGAAATTTCTGCAATTTTACCCCAAAATAAGGTGAATTTCTGCCTTTTTGCCCTAAAATAATGAGAATTTCTGCCTTTTTGCCCCAAAATAAGAAAAATTTTTGCTTTTTTTCTCTGAAATAAGTGAAATTTCTGCAATTTTGCCGCAAAATAAGGGAAATTTCTGCAATTTTGCCCCAAAATAAGGGAAATTTCTGGAATTTTGCACCAAAATAAGTAGAATTTCTGAGTTTTGCCCCAAAATAAGGAGAATTTCTCTCTTTTTGCCCCAACATATTGGGAATTTCTGCCTTTTTGCCCCACAATTAGGGGAATTTCTGCAATTTTGCTCCAAAATACGGGGAATTTCTGCCTTTTTGCCTGAAAATAATGGGAATGCATACCTTTTTGCCATAAAAAGGGAAATTTCTTCATTTTTACTCCAAAATAAGGGGAATTTCTTCCTTTTTGCCTCTAAATAAGTGAATTTCTGTCTTTTTCCCCCAAAACAATGGGAATTTCTCTCTTTTTTCCCCAAAATAAGGGGAATTTCTGACTTGTTACCCTGAAATAGGTGAAATTTCTGCAATTTTTCCTCAAAATAAGGGAAATTTCTGCAATTATGCCCCAATGTAAAGGAAATTTTTGCAATTTTGCCCCAAAATAAGGGGAATTTCTGACTGTTTGCTCCCGAAAAAAGATTTACTGTCTTTTTGCCCCAAAATAAGGAGAATTTCTGCCTTTTTGCCCGAAAATTATGAGAATTTCTGCAATTTTGCTTAAAAATACGGGGAATTTCTGCTTTTTATCCCAAAAGTAAGGGGAATGTATACCTTTTGCCACAAAAAAGGGAAATTTCTTCATTTTTGCCCCAAAATAAGAGGAATTTCTGCCTTTTTCCCTCAAAATAAGTGAAATTTCTGCCTTTTGACCCAAAAATAAACGGAATTTCTGTCTTTTTGCCTCAAAATAAAAGGAATTTTTGAATTATGCCCTGAAATAAGTGAAATTTCTGCAATTTTGCCCCAAAATAAAAGAAATTTCTGCCTTTTTGAAACAAAATAAGGGGATTTTCTGTCTTTTTGCCCCAAAGAAGGGAAATTTCTGCATTTTGCCCCCAAATAAAAGAAATTTCAGCCTTTTTACCTCAAAATAAAAAAAATTCCTGCATTTTTGCCACCAAATATTAAGAATTTCTGCATTTTTGCCCCAAAATAAAAAAAATTTCTGCCTTTTTTCCCAGAAATAAGTGAAATTTCTGCAATTTTGCCCCAAAATAAGTGAAATTTCTGCAATTTTGCTCCAAAATAAGGGAAATTTCTGGAATTTTGCCCCAAAATAAGTGGAATTTCTGAGTTTTGCCCCAAAATAAGGTGAATTTCTGTCTTTTTGCCCCACTATATAGGGAATTTCTGCCCTTTTGCCCCACAATTAAAGGAATTTCTGCAATTTTGCTCCAAAATACGGGGAATTTCTGCCTTTTTGCCCGAAAATAAGGGGAATGCATAACTTTTTGCCATAAAAAAGGGAAATTTCTTCATTTTTGCTCCAAAATAAGGGGAATTTCTGCTTTTTGCCTCTAAATAAGTGGAATTTCTGCAATTTTCCCCCAAAATACAGGGAATTTCTGTTATTTTTGCCCCAAAATAAGGGGAATTTCTGACTTATTACCCTGAAATAAGTGAAATTTCTGCAATTTTGCCACAAACTAAAGGAAATTTCTGCAATTTTGCACCAATGTAAAGGAAATTACTGTAATTTTGCCCCAAAATAAGGGGAATTTCTGCCTTTTTGCCCGAAAATTATCAGAATTTCTGCAATTTTGCTTCAAAATACGGGGAATTTCTGCTTTTTATCCCGAAAGTAAGGGGAATGTATACCTTTTGCCACAAAAAAGGGAAATTTCTTCATTTTTGCCCCAGAATAAGAGGAATTTCTGCCTTTTAACATAAAAATAAGTGAAAATTCTTCCTTTTTACCAAAAAATAAATGGAATTTCTGTCTTTTTGACCCAAAATAACAGGAATTTTTGAGTTATGCCCTGAAATAAGTGATATTTCTGCAATTATGCCCCAAAATAAAAGAAATTTCTGCCTTTTTGCCACAAAATAAGGGGAATTTCAGTCTTTTTGCCCCAAAATAAGGGAAATTTATGCCTTTTTGCCCTCAAATAAGGGGAATTTCAGCCTTTTTACCTCAAAATAAGGGGAATTTCTGCATTTTTGCCACAAAATAATAAGAATTTCTGCATTTTTCCCCAAAATAAGGAAAATTTCGGCCTTTTTTCTTTGAAATAAGTGAAATTTCTGCAATTTTGCCCCAAAATAAGGGAAATTTCTGCAATTTTGCCCCAAAATAAGGGAAATTTCTGCCTTTTTGCCCTGAAATATGTGAAATTTCTGCAATTTTACCCCAAAATAAGGTGAATTTCTGCCTTTTGCCCTAAAATAATGAGAATTTCTGCCTTTTTGCCCCAAAATAAGAAAAATTTTTGCTTTTTTTCTCTGAAATAAGTGAAATTTCTGCAATTTTGCCGCAAAATAAGGGAAAATTCTGCAATTTTGCCCCAAAATAAGGGAAATTTCTGGAATTTTGCACCAAAATAAGTGGAATTTCTGAGTTTTGCCCCAAAATAAGGAGAATTTCTCTCTTTTTGCCCCAACATATTGGGAATTTCTGCCTTTTTGCCCCACAATTAGGGGAATTTCTGCAATTTTGCTCCAAAATACGGGGAATTTCTGCCTTTTTGCCTGAAAATAATGGGAATGCATACCTTTTTGCCATAAAAAAGGGATATTTCTTCATTTTTACTCCAAAATAAGGGGAATTTCTTCCTTTTTGCCTCTAAATAAGTGAATTTCTGTCTTTTTCCCCCAAAACAATGGGAATTTCTCTCTTTTTTCCCCAAAATAAGGGGAATTTCTGACTTGTTACCCTGAAATAGGTGAAATTTCTGCAATTTTTCCTCAAAATAAGGGAAATTTCTGCAATTATGCCCCAATGTAAAGGAAATTTTTGCAATTTTGCCCCAAAATAAGGGGAATTTCTGACTGTTTGCTCCCGAAAAAAGATTTACTGTCTTTTTGCCCCAAAATAAGGAAAATTTCTGCCTTTTTGCCCGAAAATTATGAGAATTTCTGCAATTTTGCTTAAAAATACGGGGAATTTCTGCTTTTTATCCCAAAAGTAAGGGGAATGTATACCTTTTGCCACAAAAAAGGGAAATTTCTTCATTTTTGCCCCAAAATAAGAGGAATTTCTGCCTTTTTCCCACAAAATATGTGAAATTTCTGCCTTTTGACCCAAAAATAAACGGAATTTCTGTCTTTTTGCCTCAAAATAAAAGGAATTTTTGAATTATGCCCTGAAATAAGTGAAATTTCTGCAATTTTGCCCCAAAATAAAAGAAATTTCTGCCTTTTTGAAACAAAATAAGGGGATTTTCTGTCTTTTTGCCCCAAAGAAGGGAAATTTCTGCATTTTGCCCCCAAATAAAAGAAATTTCAGCCTTTTTACCTCAAAATAAAGGGAATTTTTGCATTTTTGCCACCAAATATTAAGAATTTCTGCATTTTTGCCCCAAAATAAGGAAAATTTCTGCCTTTTTTCCCAGAAATAAGTGAAATTTCTGCAATTTTGCCCCAAAATAAGTGAAATTTCTGCAATTGTGCTCCAAAATAAGGGAAATTTCTGGAATTTTGCCCCAAAATAAGTGGAATTTCTGAGTTTTGCCCCAAAATAAGGAGAATTTCTGTCTTTTTGCCCCACTATATAGGGAATTTCTGCCCTTTTGCCCCACAATTAAAGGAATTTCTGCAATTTTGCTCCAAAATACGGGGAATTTCTGCCTTTTTGCCCGAAAATAAGAAAAATTTTAGCTTTTTTTCTCTTTAATAAGTGAAATTTCTGCAATTTTGCCCTAAAATAAGATAAATTTCTGCATTTTTTCCCCATAATAAAAGAAATGTCAGCAATTTTGCCCCAAAATAAAGAGAATTTCATCATTTTTGCCCCAAAATAAAGAAAATTTCAGCCTTTTTAGCTGAAAATAAGTGAAATTTCTGCAATTTTACCCCAAATAAGGGAAATTTCTGCAATTTTGCCCCAATATAATGTAAATTCCTGCAATTTTGCCCCAATATAATGTAAATTCCTGCAATTTTGCAACAATATAATGTAAATTCCTGCAATTTTGCCTTCCAAAAAAAGGAAATTTCTAGAATTTTGCCCAAAATAAAAGGATTTTCTGATTTTTGCCCCAAAATAAAGGGAATTTCTGCCTTTTGCCCCAAAATTAGAGGAATTTCTGCAATTTTGCTCCAAAATACGGGGAATTTCTGCCTTTTTGCCTGAAAATAATGGGAATGCATACCTTTTTGCCATAAAAAGGGATATTTCTTTTTTTTTGCTACAAAATAAGGGGAATTTCTGCCTTTTTGCCTCTAAATAAGTGGAATTTCTGTCTTTTTCCTCCAAAAAAAAAGAATTTCTGTCTTTTTTGCCCCAAAATAAGGGGAATTTCTGACTTATTACCCTGAAATAAGAAAAATTTCTGCAATTTTGTCCCAAAATAAGGGAAATTTCTGCTTTTTTGCCCCCAAATAAGGGGAATTTCAGCATTTTAACTCAAAATAAGGGGAATTTCTGCATTTTTGCCACTAAATTTACAGAATTTCTGCCTTTTTGCCCCTTAATAAAGAAAATTTATACAATTTTGCCCCAAAATAAGAGGAATTTCTCCTTTTTTGCCCCAAAATAAAGGAAATTTCAGCCTTTTTACCTGAAGATAAGTGAAATTACTGCAATTTTGCCACAAATAAGGGAAATTTCTGCAATTTTGCCCCAAAATAAGGTAAATTTCTGCAATATTGCCCCAAAATAAAGGAAATTTCTGGAATTTTGCCCCAAAATAAGGGGAATTTCTGATTTTTACCCCAAAATACAGGGAATTTCTACCTGTTTGCCCGAAAATAAGGGGAATGCATACCTTTTTGCCATAAAAAAGTGAAATTTCATCATTTTTGCTCCAAAATACAGGGAATTTCTGCCTGTTTGCCCGAAAATAAGGGGAATGCAAACCTTTTTGCCATAAAAAAGTGAAATTTCTTCATTTTTGCTCCAAAATAAGGGGAATTTCTGTCTTTTTTGCCTCTAAATAAGTTGAATTTCTGTCTTTTTTCCCCAAAACAAAGGGAATTTCTGACTTTTTTGCCCCCAAATAATGGGAATTTCTGACTTATTACTCAGAAATAAGTGAAATTTCTGCAATTTTGCCCCAAAATAAGGTGAATTTCTGCCTTTTTGCCCCCAAATGAGGGGAATTTCAGACTTTTTACCACAAAATAAAGGGAATTTTTGCATTTTTGCCACAAAATATTAAGAATTTCTGCATTTTTGCCCCAAAATAAGAAAAATTTCTGCCTTTTTTCCCTTAAATAAGTGAAATTTCTGCAATTTTGCCCCAAAATATGTGGAATTTCTGAGTTTTGCCCCAAAATAAGGAGAATTTCTGTCTTTTTGCCCCAAAATATAGAGAATTTCTACCTTATTTCCCCACAATTAGGGGAATTTCTTCAATTTTGCTCCAAAATACGAAGAATTTCTGCCTTTTTGCCCAACAATTAGGGGAATATCTGCAATTTTGCTCCAAAATACAGGGAATTTCTGCCTTTTTGCCTGAAAATAAGGGGAATGCATACCTTTTTGCCATAGAAAAGGGAAATTTCTTTATTTTTGCTCCAAAATAAGGGGAATTTCTGCCTTTTTGCCTCTAAATAAGTGGAATTTCTGTCTTTTTTCCCAAAACAAAAAGAATTTCTGTCTTTTTGCCCCAAAATAAGGAAAATTTCTGACTTATTACTCTGAAATAAGTGAAATTTCTGCAATTTTGCCCCAAAATAAGGAAAATTTTTGCCTTTTTGCTCTGAAAAATATGAAATTTCTGCAATTTTACCCCAAAATGAGGTGAATTTCGGCCTTTTTTCCCAAAATAATGGGAATTTCTGCCTTTTTGCCCCAAAATAAGAAAAAACTTTTGCTTTTTTTCTCTGAAATAAGTGAAATTTCTGAAATTTTGCCTTAAAATAAGGGAAATTTCTGCAATTTTTCCCCATAATAAGGGAAATTTCTACAATTTTGCCCCAAAATAAGGGGAATTTCTGTCTTTTTCCCCCAAAACAAAGGGAATTTCTGTCTTTTTTGCCCCAAAATAAGGGGAATTTCTTTCTTTTTGCCCCAAAATAAATGAAATTTCAGCCTTTTTACCTGAAAATAAGTGAAATTTCTGCAATTTTGCCCCAAATAAGAAAAATTTCTGCAATTTAGCTCCAAAATAAATTAAATTCCTGCAATTTTGCCCCCCCAAAAAAAGAAATTTCTGGAATTTTTCTCCAAAACAAGGGGAATTTCTGCCTTTTGCCCCAAAATTAGGGGAATTTCTGCAATTTTGCTCCAAAATACGGGGAATTTCTGCTATTTTGCCTGAAAATAATTGGAATGCATACCTTTTTGCCATAAAAAGGTAAATTTCTTCATTTTTGCACCAAAATAAGGGGAATTTCTGCATTTTTGCCTCTAAATAAGTGGAATTTCTGTCCTTTTCCCCCAAAACAAAGGTAATTTCTTTCTTTTTTGCCCCAAAATAAGGGGAATTTCTGACTTATTACCCTGAAATAAGTAAAATTTATACAATTTTGTCCCAAAATAAGGGAAATTTCTGCTTTTTTGCCCCCAAATAAGGGGAATTTCAGCCTTTTTACTTCAAAATAAGGGGAATTTCTGCATTTATTGCCACAAAATTTACAGAATTTCTGTCTTTTGGCCCCATAATAAAGAGAATTTATACAATTTTGCCCCAAAATAAGAGGTATTTCTCCTTTTTTGCCCCAAAATAAAGGAAATTTCAGCCTTTTTACCTGAAGATAAGTGAAATTACTGCAATTTTGCCCCAAATAAGGGAAATTTCTGCAATTTTGCCCCAAAATAAGGTAAATTTCTGCAATATTGCCCCAAAATAAAGGAAATTTCTGGAATTTTGCCCCAAAATAAGGGGAATTTCTGATTTTTACCCCATAATAAAGGGAATTTCTGCCTTTTGCCCCAAAATTAGGGGAATTTCTGCAATTTTGCTCCAAAATACAGGGAATTTCTTCCTGTTTGCCCGAAAATAAGGGGAATGCATACCTTTTTGCCATAAAAAAGTGAAATTTCTTCATTTTTGCTCCAAAATAAGGGGAATTTCTGTCTTTTTTGCCTCTAAATAAGTTGAATTTCTGTCTTTTTTCCCCAAAACAAAGGGAATTTCTGACTTTTTTGCCCCCAAATAATGGGAATTTCTGACTTATTACTCAGAAATAAGTGAAATTTCTGCAATTTTGCCCCAAAATAAGGTGAATTTCTGCCTTTTTGCCCCCAAATGAGGGAATTTCAGACTTTTTACCACAAAATAAAGGGAATTTTTGCATTTTTGCCACAAAATATTAAGAATTTCTGCATTTTTGCCCCAAAATAAGAAAAATTTCTGCCTTTTTTCCCTTAAATAAGTGAAATTTCTGCAATTTTGCCCCAAAATATGTGGAATTTCTGAGTTTTGCCCCAAAATAAGGAGAATTTCTGTCTTTTTGCCCCAAAATATAGAGAATTTCTACCTTATTTCCCCACAATTAGGGGAATTTCTTCAATTTTGCTCCAAAATACGAAGAATTTCTGCCTTTTTGCCCAACAATTAGGGGAATATCTGCAATTTTGCTCCAAAATACAGGGAATTTCTGCCTTTTTGCCTGAAAATAAGGGGAATGCATACCTTTTTGCCATAGAAAAGGGAAATTTCTTCATTTTTGCTCCAAAATAAGGGGAATTTCTGCCTTTTTGCCTCTAAATAAGTGGAATTTCTGTCTTTTTTCCCAAAACAAAAAGAATTTCTGTCTTTTTGCCCCAAAATAAGGAAAATTTCTGACTTATTACTCTGAAATAAGTGAAATTTCTGCAATTTTGCCCCAAAATAAGGAAAATTTTTGCCTTTTTGCTCTGAAAAATATGAAATTTCTGCAATTTTACCCCAAAATGAGGTGAATTTCGGCCTTTTTTTCCCAAAATAATGGGAATTTCTGCCTTTTTGCCCCAAAATAAGAAAAAACTTTTGCTTTTTTTCTCTGAAATAAGTGAAATTTCTGAAATTTTGCCTTAAAATAAGGGAAATTTCTGCAATATTTCCCCATAATAAGGGAAATTTCTACAATTTTGCCCCAAAATAAGGGGAATTTCTGTCTTTTTCCCCCAAAACAAAGGGAATTTCTGTCTTTTTTGCCCCAAAATAAGGGGAATTTCTTTTTTTTTGCCCCAAAATAAATGAAATTTCAGCCTTTTTACCTGAAAATAAGTGAAATTTCTGCAATTTTGCCCCAAATAAGAAAAATTTCTGCAATTTAGCTCCAAAATAAATTAAATTCCTGCAATTTTGCCCCCCCAAAAAAAGAAATTTCTGGAATTTTTCTCCAAAATAAGGGGAATTTCTGCCTTTTGCCCCAAAATTAGGGGAATTTCTGCAATTTTGCTCCAAAATACGGGGAATTTCTGATATTTTGCCTGAAAATAATGGGAATGCATACCTTTTTGCCATAAAAAGGTAAATTTCTTCATTTTTGCACCAAAATAAGGGGAATTTCTGCATTTTTGCCTCTAAATAAGTGGAATTTCTGTCCTTTTCCCCCAAAACAAAGGGAATTTCTTTCTTTTTTGCCCCAAAATAAGGGGAATTTCTTACTTATTACCCTGAAATAAGTGAAATTTCTGCAATTTTGCCCCAAAATAGAGAAAATTTCAGCAATTTTGCACCAATGTAAAAGAAATTTCTGCAATTTTGCCTCAATGTAAAGAAAATTTCTACATTTTTGCCCCAAAATAAGGAAAATTTCTGCCTTTTTTTCCAAGAAAGAAGTGAAATTTCTGCAATTTTGCCCCGAAATAAGTGAAATTTCTGCAATTTTGCTCCAAAATAAGGGAAATTTCTGGAATTTTGCCCCAAAATAAGTGGAATTTCTGAGTTTTGCCCCAAAATAAGGAGAATTTCTGTCTTTTTGCCCCACTATATAGGGAATTTCTGCCCTTTTGCCCCACAATTAAAGGATTTTCTGCAATTTTGCTCCAAAATACGCGGAATTTCTACATTTTTGCCCGAAAATAAGTGGAATGCATAACTTTTTGCCATAAAAAATGGAAATTTCTTCATTTTTGCTCAAAAATAAGGGGAATTTCTGCATTTTTGCCTCTAAATAAGTGGAATTTCTCCAATTTTCCCCCAAAATACAGGGAATTTCTGTTATTTTTGCCCCAAAATAAGGGGAATTTCTGACTTATTACCCTGAAATAAGTGAAATTTCTGCAATTTTGCCCCAAAATAAAGGAAATTTCTGCAATTTTGCACCAATGTAAAGGAAATTACTGTAATTTTGCCCCAAAATAAGGGAATTTCTGCATTTTTGCCCCAAATTAAGAAAAATTTTTGCTTTTTTCTCTAAAATAAGTGAAATTTCTGCCTTTTTGCCCCACAATTAGGGGAATTTCTGCAATTTTGCTCCAAAATACGGGGAATTTCTGTCTTTTTGCTCGAAAATAAGGGGAATGCATAACTTTTTGCCATAAAAAAGGGAAATTTCATCATTTGAGCTCCAAAATAAGAGGAAATTTCTGCATTTTGCCTCTAAATAAGTGGAATTTCTGTCTTTTTCCCTCAAAACAAAGGGAATTTCTGTCTTTTTGCCCCAAAATAAGGGGAATTACTGACTTATTACCCTGAAATAAGTGAAATTTCTGCAATTTTGCCCCTAAATAAGGGAATTCTCTGCCTTTATGCCCTGAAATATGTGAAATTTCTTCAATTTTACCCCAAAATAAGGTGAATTTCTGCATTTTTGCCCCAAAATAATGCGAATTTCTGCCTTTTTGCCCCAAATTAAGAAAAATTTCTGCTTTTTTCTCTAAAATAAGTGAAATTTCTGCAATTTTGCCCTAAAATAAGATAAATTTCTGCAATTTTTCCCCATAATAAGGGAAATGTCTGCAATTTTGCCCTAAAATAAAGAGAATTTCATCCTTTTTGCCCCAAAATAAAGGAAATTTCAGCCTTTTTACCTGAAAATAAGTGAAATTTCTGCAATTTTGCCCCAAATAAGGGAAATTTCTGCAATTTTGCCCCAATATAATGTAAATTCCTGCAATTTTGCCTTCCAAAAAAAAGAAATTTCTAGAATTTGTCCCCAAAATAAGGGGAATTTCTGATTTTTGCCCCAAAATAAAGGGAATTTCTGCCTTTTGCTCTAAAATACGGGGAATTTCTGCCTTTTTGCCTGAAAATAATGGGAATGCATACCTTTTTGCCATAAAAAGGGAAATTTCTTCATTTTTGCTACAAAATAAGGGGAATTTCTGCATTTTTGCCTCTAAATAAGTGGAATTTCTGTATTTTTCCCCCAAAACAAAGGGAATTTCTGTCTTTTTTGCCCCAAAATAAGGGGAATTTCTGACTTATTACCCTGAAATAAGTGAAATTTCTGCGATTTTGCCCCAAAATAAGGGAAATTTCTGCAATTTTGCCCCAATGTAAAGGAAATTTCTGCAATTTGCCCCAAAATAAGGGGAATTTCTGACTGTTTCCTCCCGAAAAAAGAAGATTTTCTGTCTTTTTTCCCCAAAATCAGGAGAATTTCTGCCTTATTGCCCGATAATTATGAGAATCTCTGCAATTTTGCTTCAAAATACGGGGAATTTCTGCTTTTTATCCCAAAAGTAAGGGGAATGTATACCTTTTGCCACAAAAAAGGGAAATTTCTTCATTTTTGCCCCAAAATAAGAGGAATTTCTGCCTTTTTCCCTCAAAATAAGAAAAATTTCGGCCTTTTGACCCAAAAATAAACAGAATTTCTGTCTTTTTGCCTCAAAATAAAAGGAATTTTTGAATTATGCCCTGAAATAAGTGAAATTTCTAAAATTTTGCCCCAAAATAAGTGGAATTTCTGAGTTTTGCCCCAAAATAAGGAGAATTTCTGTCTTTTTGCCCCACTATATAGGGAATTTCTGCCCTTTCGCCCCACAATTAAAGGAATTTCTGCATTTTTGCTCCAAAATATGGGGAATTTCTGCCTTTTTGCCCGAAAATAAGGGGAATGCATAACTTTTGGCCATAAAAAAGGTAAATTTCTTCATTTTTGCTCCAAAATAAGGGGAATTTTTTCCTTTTTGCCTCTAAATAAGTGGAATTTCTGCAATTTTCCCCCCAAAAAAGAGAATTTCTGTTATTTTTGCCCAAAAATAAGGGGAATTTCTGACTTATTACCCTGAAATAAGTGAAATTTCTTCAATTTTGCCCCAAAATAAAGGAAATTTCTTCAATTTTGCACCAATGTAAAGGAAATTACTTCAACTTTTCCCTAAAATAAGGGGAATTTCTGACTGTTTTCTGCCGAAAAAAGGAGATTTTCTGTCTTTTTGCCCCAAAAGAAGGGAAATTTCTGCCTTTTTGCCCTGAAATATGTGAAATTTCTGCAATTTTACCCCAAGATAAGGTGAATTTCTACCTTTTTGCCCCAAAATAATGGGAATTTCTGCCTTTTTGCCCCAAAATAAGAAATATTTTTGCTTTATTTCTCTGAAATAAGTGAAATTTCTGCAATTTTGCCCTAAAATAAGGGAAATTTCTGCAATTTTTTCCCATAATAAAAGAAAATTTCTGCAATTTTGCCCCAAAAATAAGGGGAATTTTTCCCTTTTTGCCCCAAAATAAAGGAAATTTCAGCCTTTCTACCTGAAAATAAGTGAAATTTTTGCAATTTTGCCCCAAATAAAGTAAATTTCTGCAATTTTGCCGCAAAATAAGGTAAATTCCTGCAATTTTGCCCCAAAATAAAGGAAATTTCTTGAATTTTGCCACAAAATAAGGGGAATTTTTGATTTTTGCCCCAAAATAAAGGGAATTTCTGACTTTTGCCCCAAAATTAGGGGAATTTCTGCAATTTTGCTTCAAAATACGAAAAATTTCTTGCTTTTTGTCCGAAAAGTATGAGAATTTCTGCAATTTTGTTTCAAAATACGGGGAATTTTTGCTTCTTATTCCGAAAGTAAAGGGAATGTATACCTTTTTCCACCAAAAAGTGAAATTTCTCCATTTTTGCCCCAGAATAAGAGGAATTTCTGCCTTTTTACCTAAAAATAAGTGAAATTTCTTCCTTTTTACCCAAAAATAAATGGAATTTCGGTCTTTTGGCCCCAAAATAAAAGAATTTTTTGAATTATGCCCTGAAATAAGTGATATTTCTGCAATTTTGCCACAAAATAAAAGAAATTTCTGCCTTTTTTCCACAAAAAAAGGGGAATTTCTGTCTTTTTGCCCCAAAATAAGGGAAATTTATGCCTTTTTGCCTTCAAATAAGGGGAATTTCAGCCTTTTTACCTCAAAATAAGGGGAATTTCTGCATTTTTGCCACAAAATATTAAGAATTTCTGCATTTTTGCTCCAAAATAAGGAAAATTTCTGCCTTTTTTCCCTGAAATAAGTGAAATTTCTGCAATTTTGCCTAAAAATAAGGGAAATTTCTGCAATTTTGCCCAAAAATAAGGTGAATTTCTGCCTTTTTGCCCCAAAATAAGAAAAATTTTTGCTTTTTTGCTCTGAAATAAGTGAAATTTATGCAATTTTGACCTAAAATAAGGGAAATTTCTGAAATTTTGCCCCAAAATAAGAGAAATTCTGGAATTTTGCCCCAAAATAAGTGGAATTTCTGAGTTTTGCCCCAGAATAAGGAGAATTTCTCTCTTTTTGCCCCAACATATAGGGAATTTATGCCTTTTTGCCCCACAATTAGGGGATTTTCTGCAATTTTGCTCCAAAATACGCGAAATTTCTGTCTTTTTGCCCGAAAATAAGGGGAATGCATAACTTTTTGCCATTAAAAAGGGAAATTTCTTCATTTTTGCTCCAAAATAAGGGAAATTTCTGCCTTTTTGCCTCTAAATAAGTGGAATTTCTGCAATTTTCCCCCAAAACAAAGGGAATTTCTGTCATTTTTGCCCCAAAATAAGGGGAATTTCTGACTTATTACCCTGAAATAAGTGAAATTTCTGCAATTTTGCCCCAAAATAAGGGAAAGTTCTGCCTTTTTGCCCTGAAATATGTGAAATTTCTGCAATTATACCTCAAAATAAGGTGAATTTCTGCCTTTTTGCCACAAAATAATGGGAATTTCTGCATTTTTGCCCCATAATAAGAAACATTTTTGCTTTATTTCTCTGAAATAAGTGAAATTTCTGCAATTTTGCCCTAAAATACGGGAAATTTCTGCAATTTTTCCCCATAATAAAGAAAATGTCTGCAATTTTGCCCCAAAATAAGGGGAATTTCTCCCTTTTTGCCCCAAAATAAAGGAAATTTCAGCCTTTTTACCTGAAAATAAGTGAAATTTTTGCAATTTTGCCCCAAATAAGGGAAATTTCTGCAATTTTGCCCCAAAATAAGGTAAATTCCTGCAATTTTGCCCCAAAATAAAGGAAATTTCTTGAATTTTTGCCCCAAATTAAGGGGAATTTTTAATTTTTGCCTCAAAATAAAGGGAATTTCTGCCTTTTGCCCCAAAATTAGGGGAATTTCTGCAATTTTGCTCCAAAATACAGGGAATTACTGGCTTTTTGCCCGAAAATAATGGGAATGCATATCTTTTTGCCATTAAAAGGGAAATTTCTTCATTTTTGCCACAAAATAAGGGGAATTTCTGCCTTTTTGCCTCTAAATAAGTGGAATTTCTGTCTTTTTCCCCCAAAACAAAGGGAATTTCTGTCTTTTTTGCCCAAATTAAGGAGAATTTCTGACTTATTACCCTGAAATAAGTGAAATTTCTGCAATTTTGACCCAAAATAAAGGAAATTTCGGCAATTTTGCCCGAATGTAAAAGAAATTTCTGCAATTTTGCCCCAAAATAAAGGGGAATTTCTGACTGTTTGCTCTCGTAAAAAGGAGATTTTCTGTCTTTTTGCCCCAAAATAAGAACAATTTCTGCCTTTTTGCCCGAAATTTATGAGAATTTCTGCAATTTTGTTTCAAAATACGGGGAATTTCTGCTTTTTATCCCGAAAGTAAAGGGAATGTATACCTTTTGCCACAAAAAAAAGAAATTTCTTCATTTTTGCCCCAGAATAAGAGGAATTTCTGCCTTTTTACCTAAAAATAAGTGAAATTTCTTACTTTTTACCCAAAAATAAATGGAATTTCGGTTTTTTTGCCCCAAAATGAAAGAATTTTTTGAATTATGCCCTGAAATAAGTAATATTTCTGCAATTTTGCCCCAAAATAAAAGAAATTTCTGCCTTTGTGCCACAAAATAAGGGGAATTTCTGTCTTTTTGCCCCAAAATAAGGGAAATTTATGCCTTTTTGCCTTCAAATAAGGGGAATTTCAGCCTTTTTACCTCAAATAAGGGGAATTTCTGCATTTTTGTCACAAAATATTAAGAATTTCTGCATTTTTGCCCCAAAATAAGAGAATTTCTGCCTTTTTTCCCTGAAATAAGTGAAATTTCTGCAATTTTGCCCCAAAATAAGGAAAATTTCTGCAATTTTGCCCAAAAATAAGGGAAATTTCTGCCTTTTTGCCCTGAAATATGTGAAATTTCTGCAATTTTACCCTAAAATAAGGTGAATTTCTGCCTTTTGCCCCAAAGTAATGGGAATTTCTGCCTTTTTGCCCCAAAATAAGAAAAATTTTTGCTTTTTTGCTTTGAAATAAGTGAAATTTATGCAATTTTGCCCTAAAATAAGGGAAATTTCTGAAATTTTGCCCCAAAATAAGGGAAATTTCTGGAATTTTGCCCCAAAATAAGTGGAATTTCTGAGTTTTGCCCCAGAATAAGGAGAATTTCTCTTTTTTTGCCCAAACATATAGGGAATTTCTGCCTTTTTGCCCCACAATTAGGGGATTTTCTGCAATTTTGCTCCAAAATACGAGGAATATCTGTCTTTTTGCCCGAAAATAAGGGGAATGCATAACTTTTTGCCATAAAAAAAGGAAATTTTTTTATTTTTGCTCCAAAATAAGGAAAATTTCTGCCTTTTTGCCTCTAAATAAGTGGAATTTCTGTCTTTTTCCCCCAAAACAAAGAGAATTTCTCTTTTTTTCCCCAAAATAAAAGGAATTTCTGACTTATTACCCTGAAATAAGTGAAATTTCTACAATTTTTCACCAAAATAAGGGAAATTTCTGCAATTTTGCCCCAATGTAAAGGAAATTTCTGCAATTTTGCTCCAAAATAAGGGGAATTTCTGTTTGCTCCCGAAAAAAGAAGATTTTCTGTTTTTTTGCCCCAAAATAAGGAGAATTTCTGCAATTTTGCTTCAAAATACGGGGAATTTCTGCTTTTTATCCCGAAAGTAAGGGGAATGCATACCTTTTGCCACAAAAAAAGGGTAATTTCTTCATTTTTGCCGCAAAATAAGAGGGATTTCTGCCTTTTTACCTCAAATAAGTGATAATTCTTCCTTTTTACCCAAAAATTAACGGAATTTCTCTTTTTGCCCCAAAATAAAAGGAATTTTTGAATTATTCCCTAAAATAAGTGAAATTTCTGCAATTTTGCCCCAAAATAAAAGAAATTTCTGCCTTTTTGCTACAAAATAAGGGGAATTTCTGTCTTTTTCCCCAAAATAAGGGAAATTTCTGCCCTTTTGCCCCCAAATAAAAGAAATTTCAGCCTTTTTACCTCAAAATAAAGGGAATTCCTGCATTTTTGCCACAAAATATTAAGAATTTCTGCATTTTTGCCCCAAAATAAGAAAAATTTCACCTTTTTTCCCTGAAATAAGTGAAATTTCTGCAATTTTGCCCCATAATAAGTGAAATTTCTGCAATTTTGCTCAAAAATAAAGGAAATTTCTGGAATTTTGCCCCAAAATAAGTGGAATTTCTGAGTTTTGCCCCAAAATAAGGAGAATTTCTATCTTTTTGCCCCAACATATAGGGAATTTCTGCCTTTTTGCCCCACAATTAAAGGAATTTCTGCAATTTTGCTCCAAAATACGAGGAATTTCTGCCTTTTTGACCGAACATAAGGGGAATGCATAACTTTTTGCCATAAAAAAGGGAAATTTCTTCATTTTTCTCCAAAATAAGGGGAATTTTTTCCTTTTTGCCTCTAAATAAGTGGAATTTCTGCAATTTTTCCCTAAAACAAAGGGAATTTCTGTTATTTTTGCCCCAAAATAAGGGGAATTTCTGACTTATTACCCTGAAATAAGTGAAATTTCTGTAATTTTGCCCCAAAATAAGGGAAATTTCTGCCTTTTTGCCCTGAAATATGTGAAATTTCTGCAATTTTACCCCAAAATAAGGTGAATTTCTGCCTTTTTGCCCCAAAATAATGGGAATTTCTGCCTTTTTGCCCCAAAATAAGAAACATTTTTGCTTTATTTCTCTGAAATAAGTGAAATTTATGCAATTTTGCCATAAAATAAGGGAAATTTCTGCAATTTTTTCCCATAATAAAGGAAATTTCTGGAATTTAGCCCCAAAATAAGTGAAATTTCTGCAATTTTGCTCCAAAATAAAGGAAATTTCTGGAATTTTGCACCAAAATAATTGGAATTTCTGAGTTTTGCCCCAAAATAAGGAAAATTTCTGCAATTTTTTTCTATAATAAGGGAAATGTCTTCAATTTTGCCCCAAAATAAAGGGAATTTCTCCCTTTTTGCCTCAAAATAAAGGAAATATCAGGCTTTTAACCTGAAAATAAGTGAAATTTCTGCAATTTTGCCCCAAAAAAAGGAAATTTCTGCAATTTTGCCCCAAAAAAAGGTAAATTCCTGCAATTTTGCCTCAAAATAAAGGAAATTTCTTAAATTTTGCCCCAAAATAAGGGGAATTTCTGATTTTTGCCCCAAAATAAGGGGAATTTCTGACTTATTACCCTGAAATAAGTGAAATTTCTGCAATTTTGCCCCAAAATAAAGGAAATTTCTGCAATTTTGCACCAATGTAAAGGAAATTACTGTAATTTTGCCCCAAAATAAGGGAATTTCTGCATTTTTGCCCCAAATTAAGAAAAATTTTTGCTTTTTTCTCTAAAATAAATGAAATTTCTGCCTTTTTGCCCCACAATTAGGGGAATTTCTTCAATTTTGCTCCAAAATACGGGGAATTTCTGTCTTTTTGCTCGAAAATAAGGGGAATGCATAACTTTTTGCCATAAAAAAGGGAAATTTCATCATTTGAGCTCCAAAATAAGAGGAAATTTCTGCCTTTTTGCCTCTAAATAAGTGGAATTTCTGTCTTTTTCCCCCAAAACAAAGGGAATTTCTGTCTTTTTGCCCCAAAATAAGGGGAATTTCTGACTTATTACCCTGAAATAAGTGAAATTTCTTCAATTTTGCCCCCAAATAAGGGAATTCTCTGCCTTTATGCCCTGAAATATGTGAAATTTCTTCAATTTTACCTCAAAATAAGGTGAATTTCTGCATTTTTGCCCCAAAATAATGCGTATTTCTGCCTTTTTGCCGCAAATTAAGAAAAATTTTTGCTTTTTTCTCTAAAATAAGTGAAATTTCTGCAATTTTGCCCTAAAATAAGATAAATTTCTGCAATTTTTCCCCATAATAAGGGAAATGTCTGCAATTTTGCCCTAAAATAAAGAGAATTTCATCCTTTTTGCCCCAAAATAAAGGAGATTTCAACCTTTTTACCTGAAAATAAGTGAAATTTCTGCAATTTTGCCCCAAATAAGGGAAATTTCTGCAATTTTGCCCCAATATAATGTAAATTCCTGCAATTTTGCCTTCCAAAAAAAAGAAATTTGTAGAATTTGTCCCCAAAATAAGGGGAATTTCTGATTTTTGCCCCAAAATAAAGGGAATTTCTGCCTTTTGCTCTAAAATACGGGGGATTTCTGCCTTTTTGCCTGAAAATAATGGGAATGCATACCTTTTTGCCATAAAAAGGGAAATTTCTTCATTTTTGCTACAAAATAAGGGGAATTTCTGCATTTTTGCCTCTAAATAAGTGGAATTTCTGTATTTTTCCCCCAAAACAAAGGACATTTCTGTCTTTTTTGCCCCAAAATAAGGGGAATTTCTGACTTATTACCCTGAAATAAGTGAAATTTCTGCGATTTTGCCCCAAAATAAGGGAAATTTCTGCAATTTTGCCCCAATGTAAAGGAAATTTCTGCAATTTTGCCCCAAAATAAGGGGAATTTCTGACTGTTTCCTCCCGAAAAAAGAAGATTTTCTGCCTTTTTGCCCCAAAATAAGGAGAATTTCTGCCTTATTGCCCGAAAATTATGAGAATCTCTGCAATTTTGCTTCAAAATACGGGGAATTTCTGCTTTTTATCCCAAAAGTAAGTGGAATGTATACCTTTTTCCACAAAAAAGGGAAATTTCTTCATTTTTGCCCCAAAATAAGAGGAATTTCTGCCTTTTTCCCTCAAAATAAGTGAAATTTCTGCCTTTTGACCAAAAAATAAACGGAATTTCTGTCTTTTTGCCTCAAAATAAAAGGAATTTTTGAATTATGCCCTGAAATAAGTGAAATTTCTGCAATTTTGCCCCAAAATAAAAGAAATTTCTGCCTTTTTGCCACAAAATAAGAGGAATTTCTGTCTTTTTGCCCCACAATAAGGGAAATTTCTGCCTTTTTGCCCCCAAATAAAAGAAATTTCAGGCTTTTTACCTCAAAATAAAGGGAATTCCTGCATTTTTGCCACAAAATATTAAGAATTTCTGCATTTTTGCCCGAAAATAAGGAAAATTTCTGCCTTTTACCCTGAAATAAGTGAAATTTCTGCATTTTGCCACAAAATAAGTGAAATTTCTGCAATTTTGCTCCAAAATAAAGGAAATTTCTGGAATTTTGCCCCAAAATAAGTGGAATTTCTGAGTTTTGCCCCAAAATAAGGAGAATTTCTGTCTTTTTGCCCCACTATATAGGGAATTTCTGCCCTTTCGCCCCACAATTAAAGGAATTTCTGCATTTTTGCTCCAAAATACGGGGAATTTCTGCCTTTTTGCCCGAAAATAAGGGGAATGCATAACTTTTGGCCATAAAAAAGGTAAATTTATTCATTTTTGCTCCAAAATAAGGGGAATTTCTGCCTTTTTGCCTCTAAATAAGTGGAATTTCTGCAATTTTCCCCCCAAAAAAGAGAATTTCTGTTATTTTTGCCCCAAAATAAGGGGAATTTCTGAATTATTACCCTGAAATAAGTGAAATTTCTTCAATTTTGCCCCAAAATAAAGGAAATTTCTTCAATTTTGCACCAATGTAAAGGAAATTACTTCAATTATGCCCTAAAATAAGGGGAATTTCTGACTGTTTTCTGCCAAAAAAAGAGATTTTCTGTCTTTTTGCCCCAAAATAAGGAGAATTTCTGCCTTTTTGCCCGAAAATCATGAGAATTTCTGCAATTTTGCTTCAAAATACGGGGAATTTCTGCTTTTTATCTCGAAAGTGAGGGGAATGTATACCTTTTGCCACAAAAAAGGGAAATTTCTTCATTTTTGCCCCAGAATAAGAGGAATTTCTGCCTTTTAACATAAAAATAAGTGAAATTTCTTCCTTTTTACGCAAAAATAAATGGAATTTCTGTCTTTTTGCCCCAAAATAAAAGGAATTTTTGAGTTATGCCCTGAAATAAGTGATATTTCTGCAATTTTGCCCCAAAATAAAAGAAATTTCTGCCTTTTTGCAACAAAATAAGGGGAAATTCTGTCTTTTTGCTCTAAAATAAGGGAAATTTATGCATTTTGCCCTCAAATAAGGTGAATTTCAGCCTTTTTACCTCAAAATAAGGGGAACTTCTGCATTTTTGCCACAAAATATTAAGAATTTCTGCCTTTTTGCCCCAAAATTAGAAAAATTTTTGCATTTTTTCTCTGAAATTAGTGAAATTTCTGCAATTTTGCCCCAAAATAAGGGAAATTTCTGCAATTTTGCCCCCAAAATAAGGGAAATTTCTGGAATTTTGCCCCAAAATAAGTGGAATTTCTGAGTTGTGCCCCAAAATAAGGAGAATTTCTCTCTTTTTGCCCCAACATATAGGGAATTTCTGCCTTTTTGCCCCACAATTAGGGGAATTTCTGCAATTTTGCTCCAAAATACGGGGAATTTCTGCCTTTTTGCTCGAAAATAAGGGGAATGCATAACTTTTGGCCATAAAAAAGGTAAATTTCTTCATTTTTGCTCCAAAATAAGGGGAATTTCTGCCTTTTTGCCTTTAAATAAGTGGAATTTCTGCAATTTTCCCCCCAAAAAAGGGAATTATTGTTATTTTTGCCCCAAAATAAGGGGAATTTCTGACTTATTACCCTGAAATAAGTGAAATTTCTGCAATTTTGCCCCAAAATAAAGGAAATTTCTTCAATTTTGCACCAATGTAATGGAAATTACTTCAATTTTGCCCCAAAATAAGGGGAATTTCTGACTGTTTTCTGCCGAAAAAAGGAGATTTTCTGTCTTTTTGCCCCAAAAGAAGGGAAATTTCTGCCTTTTTGCCCTGAAATATGTGAAATTTCTGCAATTTTACCCCAAAATAAGGTGAATTTCTACCTTTTTGCCCCAAAATAATGGGAATTTCTGCCTTTTTGCCCCAAAATAAGAAATATTTTTGCTTTATTTCTCTGAAATAAGTGAAATTTCTGCAATTTTGCCCTAAAATAAGGGAAATTTCTGCAATTTTTTCCCATAATAAAAGAAAATTTCTGCAATTTTGCCCCAAAAATAAGGGGAATTTTTCCCTTTTTGCCCCAAAATACAGGAAATTTCAGCCTTTTTACCTGAAAATAAGTGAAATTTTTGCAATTTTGCCCCAAATAAAGGAAATTTCTGCAATTTTGCCGCAAAATAAGGTAAATTCCTGCAATTTTGCCCCAAAATAAAGGAAATTTCTTGAATTTTGCCACAAAATAAAGGGAATTTTTGATTTTTGCCCCAAAATAAAGGGAATTTCTGACTTTTGCCCCAAAATTAGGGGAATTTCTGCAATTTTGCTTCAAAATACGGAAAATTTCTTGCTTTTTGTCCGAAAAGTATGAGAATTTCTGCAATTTTGTTTCAAAATACGGGGAATTTTTGCTTCTTATTCCAAAAGTAAAGGGAATGTATACCTTTTTCCACAAAAAAGGGAAATTTCTTCATTTTTGCCCCAGAATAAGAGGAATTTCTGCCTTTTTACCTAAAAATAAGTGAAATTTTTTCCTTTTTACCCAAAAATAAATGGAATTTCGTTCTTTTTGCCCCAAAATAAAAGAATTTTTTTGAATTATGCCCTTAAATAAGTGATATTTCTGCAATTTTGCCCCAAAATAAAAGAAATTTCTGCCTTTTTTCCACAAAATAAGGGGAATTTCTGTCTTTTTGCCCCAAAATAAGGGAAATTTATGCCTTTTTGCCTTCAAATAAGGGGAATTTCAGCCTTTTTACCTCAAAATAAGGGGAATTTCTGCATTTTTGCCACAAAATATTAAGAATTTCTGCATTTTTGCTCCAAAATAAGGAAAATTTCTGGCTTTTTTCCCTGAAATAATTGAAATTTCTGCAATTTTGCCCCAAAATAAGGGAAATTTCTGCAATTTTGCCCAAAAATAAGGTGAATTTCTGCCTTTTGCCCCAAAATAATGGGAATTTCTGACTTTTTGCCCAAAATAAGAAAAATTTTTGCTTTTTTGCTCTGAAATAAGTGAAATTTATGCAATTTTGACCTAAAATAAGGGAAATTTCTGAAATTTTGCCCCAAAATAAGAGAAATTTCTAGAATTTTGCCCCAAAATAAGTGGAATTTCTGAGTTTTGCCCCAGAATAAGGAGAATTTCTCTCTTTTTGCCCCAACATATAGGGAATTTCTGCCTTTTTGCCCCACAATTAGGGGATTTTCTGCAATTTTGCTCCAAAATACGGGAAATTTCTGTCTTTTTGCCCGAAAATAAGGGGAATGCATAACTTTTTGCCATTAAAAAGGGAAATTTCTTCATTTTTGCTCCAAAATAAGGGGAATTTCTGCCTTTTTGCCTCTAAATAAGTGGAATTTCTGCAATTTTCCCCCAAAACAAAGGGAATTTCTGTCATTTTTGCCCCAAAATAAGGGGAATTTCTGACTTATTACCCTGAAATAAGTGAAATTTCTGCAATTTTGCCCCAAAATAAGGGAAAGTTCTGCCTTTTTGCCCTGAAATATGTGAAATTTCTGCAATTTTACCCCAAAATAAGGAGAATTTCTGCCTTTTTGCCACAAAATAATGGGAATTTCTGCATTTTTGCCCCATAATAAGAAATATTTTTGCTTTATTTCTCTGAAATAAGTGAAATTTCTGCAATTTTGCCCTAAAATAAGGGAAATTTCTGCAATTTTTCCTCATAATAAAGAAAATGTCTGCAATTTTGCCCGAAAATAAGGGGAATTTCTCCCTTTTTGCCCCAAAATAAAGGAAATTTCAGCCTTTTTACCTGAAAATAAGTGAAATTTTTGCAATTTTGCCCCAAATAAGGGAAATTTCTGCAATTTTGCCCCAAAATAAGGTAAATTCCTGCAATTTTGCCCCAAAATAAAGGAAATTTCTTGAATTTTGCCCCAAATTAAGGGGAATTTTTAATTTTTGCCTCAAAATAAAGGGAATTTCTGCCTTTTGCCCCAAAATTAGGGGAATTTCTGCAATTTTGCTCCAAAATACAGGGAATTACTGGCTTATTGCCCGAAAATAATGGGAATGCATATCTTTTTGCCATTAAAAGGGAAATTTCTTCATTTTTGCTACAAAATAAGGGGAATTTCTGCCTTTTTGCCTCTAAATAAGTGGAATTTCTGTCTTTTTCCTCCAAAACAAAGGAAATTTCTGTCTTTTTTGCCCAAATTAAGGGGAATTTCTGACTTATTACCCTGAAATAAGTGAAATTTCTGCAATTTTGACCCAAAATAAAGGAAATTTCGGCAATTTTGTCCGAATGTAAAAGAAATTTCTGCAATTTTGCCCCAAAATAAGGGGAATTTCTGACTGTTTGCTCTCGTAAAAAGCTGATTTTCTGTCTTTTTGCCCCAAAATAAGGAGAATTTCTGCCTTTTTGCCCGAAATTTATGAGAATTTCTGCAATTTTGTTTCAAAATACGGGGAATTTCTGCTTTTTATCCCGAAAGTAAAGGGAATGTATACCTTTTGCCACAAAAAAGGGAAATTTCTTCATTTTTGCCCCAAAATAAGAGGAATTTCTGCCTTTTTACCTAAAAATAAGTGAAATTTCTTTTTTTTTACCCAAAAATAAATGGAATTTCTGTCTTTTTGCCCCAAAATAAAAGAATTTTTTGAATTATGCCCTGAAATAAGTAATATTTCTGCAATTTTGCCCCAAAATAAAAGAAATTTCTGCCTTTTTGCCACAAAATAAGGGGAATTTCTGTCTTTTTGCCCCAAAATAAGGGAAATTTATGCCTTTTTGCCTTCAAATAAGGGGAATTTCAGCCTTTTTACCTCAAATAAGGGGAATTTCTGCATTTTTGTCACAAAATATTAAGAATTTCTGCATTTGTGCCCCAAAATAAGGAGAATTTCTGCCTTTTTTCCCTGAAATAAGTGAAATTTCTGCAATTTTGCCCCAAAATAAGGAAAATTTCTGCAATTTTGCCCAAAAATAAGGGAAATTTCTGCCTTTTTGCCCTGAAATATGTGAAATTTCTGCAATTTTACCCTAAAATAAGGTGAATTTCTGCCTTTTGCCCCAAAGTAATGGGAATTTCTGCCTTTTTGCCCCAAAATAAGAAAAAATTTTGCTTTTTTGCTCTGAAATAAGTGAAATTTATGCAATTTTGCCCTAAAATAAGGGAAATTTCTGAAATTTTGCCCCAAAATAAGGGAAATTTCTGGAATTTTGCCCCAAAATAAGTGGAATTTCTGAGTTTTGCCCCAGAATAAGGAGAATTTCTCTTTTTTTGCCCAAACATATAGGGAATTTCTGCCTTTTTGCCCCACAATTAGGGGATTTTCTGAAATTTTGCTCCAAAATACGGGGAATTTCTGACTTTTTGCCTGAAAATAAGGGGAATGCATAACTTTTTGCCATAAAAAAAGGAAATTTTTTTATTTTTGCTCCAAAATAAGGGAAATTTCTGCCTTTTTGCCTCTAAATAAGTGGAATTTCTGTCTTTTTCCCCCAAAACAAAGGGAATTTCTGTCTTTTTTGCCCCAAAATAAAAGGAATTTCTGACTTATTACCCTGAAATAAGTGAAATTTCTGCAATTTTTCACCAAAATAAGGGAAATTTCTGCAATTTTGCCCCAATGTAAAGGAAATTTCTGCAATTTTGCCCCAAAATAAGGGGAATTTCTGTTTGCTCCCGAAAAAAGAAAATTTTCTCTTTTTTTGCCCCAAAATAAGGAGAATTTCTGCAATTTTGCTTCAAAATACGGGGAATTTCTGCTTTTTATCACGAAAGTAAGGGGAATGCATACCTTTTGCCACAAAAAAAGGGTAATTTCTTCATTTTTGCCACAAAATAAGAGGGATTTCTGCCTTTTTACCTCAAATAAGTGATATTTCTGCCTTTTTACCCAAAAATTAATGGAATTTCTCTTTTTGCCCCAAAATAAAAAAAATTTTTGAATTATTCCCTAAAATAAGTGAAATTTCTGCAATTTTGCCCCAAAATAAAAGAAATTTCTGCCTTTTTGCTACAAAATAAGGGGAATTTCTGTCTTTTTCCCCAAAATAAGGGAAATTTCTGCCCTTTTGCCCCCAAATAAAAGAAATTTCAGCCTTTTTACCTCAAAATAAAGGGAATTCCTGCATTTTTGCCACAAAATATTAAGAATTTCTGCATTTTTGCCCCAAAATAAAAAAAATTTCACCTTTTTTTCCTGAAATAAGTGAAATTTCTGCAATTTTGTCCCAAAATAAGTGAAATTTCTGCAATTTTGCTCCAAAATAAAGGAAATTTCTGGAATTTTGCCCCAAAATAAGTGGAATTTCTGAGTTTTGCCCCAAAATAAGGAGAATTTCTATCTTATTGCCCCAACATATAGGGAATTTCTGCCTTTTTGCCCCACAATTAAAGGAATTTCTGCATATTTGCTCCAAAATACGGGGAATTTCTGCCTTTTTGACCGAAAATAAGGGGAATGCATAACTTTTTGCCATAAAAAAGGGAAATTTCTTCATTTTTGCTCCAAAATAAGGGGAATTTTTTCCTTTTTGCCTCTAAATAAGTGGAATTTCTGCAATTTTTCCCTAAAACAAAGGGAATTTCTGTTATTTTTGCCCCACAATAAGGGGAATTTCTGACTTATTACCCTGAAATAAGTGAAATTTCTGTAATTTTGCCCCAAAATAAGGGAAATTTCTGCCTTTTTGCCCTGAAATATGTGAAATTTCTGCAATTTTACCCCAAAATAAGGTGAATTTCTGCCTTTTTGTCCCAAAATAATGGGAATTTCTGCCTTTTTGCCCCAAAATAAGAAACATTTTTGCTTTATTTCTCTGAAATAAGTGAAATTTCTGCAATTTTGCCCTAAAATAAGGGAAATTTCTGCAATTTTTTCCCATAATAAAGGAAATTTCTGCAATTTTGCCCCAAAATAAGTGAAATTTCTGCAATTTTGCTCCAAAATAAAGGAAATTTCTGGAATTTTGCACCAAAATAATTGGAATTTCTGAGTTTTGCCCCAAAATAAGGAAAATTTCTGCAATTTTTTTCTATAATAAGGGAAATGTCTTCAATTTTGCCCCAAAATAAAGGAAATTTCTCCCTTTTTGCCTCAAAATAAAGGAAATTTCAGGCTTTTAACCTGAAAATAAGTGAAATTTCTGCAATTTTGCCCCAAATAAGGGAAATTTCTGCAATTTTGCCCCAAAAAAAGGTAAATTCCTGCAATTTTGCCCCAAAATAAAGGAAATTTCTTGAATTTTGCCCCAAAATAATGGGAATTTCTGATTTTTGCCCCAAAATAAGGGGAATTTCTGACTTATTACCCTGAAATAAATGAAATTTCTGCAATTTTGCCCCCAAATAAGGAAAAGTTCTGCCTTTTTGCCCTGAAATATGTGAAATTTCTGCAATTTTACCCCAAAATAAGGTGAATTTCTGCCTTTTTGCCCCAAAATAATGAGAATTTCTGCCTTTTTGCCCCAAAATAAGAAACATTTTTGCTTTATTTCTCTGAAATAAGTGAAATTTCTGCAATTTTGCCCTAAAATAAGGGAAATTTCTGCAATTTTTTCCCATAATAAAGGAAATTTCTGCAATTTTGCCCCAAAATAAGGGGAATTTCTCCTATTTTGCCCCAAAATAAAGAAAATTTCAGCCTTTTTACTGAAAATAAGTGAAATTTTTGCAATTTTGCCCCAAATAAGGGTAATTTCTGCAATTTTGTCGCAAAATAAGTTAAATTCCTGCAATTTTGCCTCAAAATAAAGGAAATTTCTTGAATTTAGTTACAAAATAAGAGGAATTTTTGATTTTTGCCCCAAAATAAAGGGAATTTCTGCCTTTTGCCCCAAAATTAGGGGAATTTCTGCAATTTTGCTCCAAAATACGGGGAATTTCTGGCTTTTTGCCCGAAAATAATGGGAATTCATACCTTTTTGCCATTAAAAGGGAAATTTCTTTATTTTTGCTACAAAATAAGGGGAATTTCTGGTTTTTGCCTCTAAATAAGTGGAATTACTGTATTTTTCCCCCAAAACAAAGGGAATTTCTGTCTTTTTTGCCCCAATTAAGGGGAATTTCTGACTTATTACCCTGAAATAAGTGAAATTTCTGCAATTTTGCCCCAAAATAAAGGAAATTTCTGCAATTTTCCCTCAAAATAAGAAGAATTTCTGACTGTTTGCTCTCGTAAAAAGGAGATTTTCTGTCTTTTTGCCACAAAATAAGGAGAATTTCTGCCTTTTTGCCCGAAAATTATGAGAATTTCTGCAATTTTGTTTCAAAATACGGGGAATTTCTGCTTTTTATCCCGAAAGTAAAGGGAATGTATACCTTTTGCCACAAAAAAGGGAAATTTCTTCATTTTTGCCTCAGAATACGAGGAATTTCTGCCTTTTTACCTAAAAATAAGTGAAATTTCTTCCTTTTTACCCAAAAATAAATGGAATTTCTGTCTTTTTGCCCCAAAATAAAAGAATTTTTTGAATTATACCCTGAAATAAGTGATATTTCTGCAATTTTGCCCCAAAATAAAAGAAATTTCTGCCTTTTTGCCACAAAATAAGGGGAATTTCTGTCTTTTTGCCCCAAAATAAGGGAAATTTATGCCTTTTTGCCTTCAAATTAGGGGAATTTCAGCCATTTTACCTCAAAATAAGGGGAATTTCTGCATTTTTACCACAAAATATTAAGAATTTCTGCATTTTTGCCCCAAAATAAGGAAAATTTCTGCCTTTTTTCCCTGAAATAAGTGAAATTTCTGCAATTTTGCCTCAAAATAAGGAAAATTTCTGCAATTTTGCCCAAAAATAAGGGAAATTTCTGACTTTTTGCCCTGAAATATGTGAAATTTCTGCAATTTTACGCTAAAATAAGGTGAATTTCTGCCTTTTGCCCCAAAATAATGGGAATTTCTGCCTTTTTGCCCCAAAATAAAAAAATTTTGCTTTTTGGCTCTGAAATAAGTGAAATTTCTGCAATTTTGCCCTAAAATAAGGGAAATTTCTGAAATTTTGCCCCAAAATAAGGGAAATTTCTGGAATTTTGCCCCAAAATAAGTGGAATTTCTGAGTTTTGCCCCCGAATAAGGAGAATTTCTCTCTTTTTGCCCAAACATATAGGGAATTTCTGCCTTTTTGCCCCACAATTAGGGGATTTTCTGCAATTTTGCTCCAAAATACGGGGAATTTTTGTCTTTTTGCCCGAAAATAAGGGGAATGCATAACTTTTTGCCATAAAAAAAAGAAATTTTTTCATTTTTGCTCCAAAATAAGGGGAATTTCTGCCTTTTTGCCTCTAAATAAGTGGAATTTCTGTCTTTTTCCCCCAAAACAAAGGGAATTTCTGTCTTTTTTGCCCCAAAATAAGGGGATTGTCTGACTTATTATTCTAAAATAAGTGAAATTTCTGCAATTTTGCCCCGAAATAAGGAAAAGTTCTGCCTTTTTGCCCTAAAATATGTGAAAATTCTTCAATTTTACCCCAAAATAAGGTGAATTTCTGCCTTTGTGCCCCAAAATAAAGGGAATTTCTGCCTTTTGCCCCAAAATTAGGGGAATTTCTGCAATTTTGCTCCAAAATACGGGGAATTTCTGCCTTTTTGCCTGAAAATAATGGGAATGCATACATTTTTGCCATAAAAAGTGAAATTTCATCATTTTTGCTCCAAAATAAGGGGAATTTCTGCCTTTTTGCCTCTAAATAAGTGGAATTTCTGTCTTTTTCCCCCAAAACAAAGGGAATTTCTGTCTTTTTTGTCCCAAAATAAAAGGAATTTCTGACTTATTACCCTGAAATAAGTGAAATTTCTGCAATTTTTCACCAAAATAAGGGAAATTTCTGCAATTTTGCCTCAATGTAAAGGAAATTTCTGCAATTTTGCCCCAAAATAAGGGGAATTTCTGTTTGCTCCCGAAAAAAGAAGATTTTCTGTTTTTTTGCCCCAAAATAAGAAGAATTTCTGCAATTTTGCTTCAAAATACGGGGAATTTCTGCTTTTTATCCCACAAGTAAGGGGCATGTATACCTTTTGCCACAAAAAAAGGGTAATTTCTTCATTTTTGCCGCAAAATAAGAGGGATTTCTGCCTTTTTACCTCAAATAAGTGAAATTTCTGCCTTTTTACCCAAAAATTAACGGAATTTCTCCTTTTGCCCCAAAATAAAAGAATTTTTGAATTATGCCCTAAAATAAGTGAAATTTCTGCAATTTTGCCCCAAAATAAAAGAAATTTCTGCCTTTTTGCTACAAAATAGGGGGAAGTTCTGTCTTTTTGCCCCAAAATAAGGGAAATTTCTGCCTTTTTGCACCCAAATAAAAGAAATTTCAGCCTTTTTACCTCAAAATAAAGGGAATTCCTGCATTTTTGCCACAAAATATTAAGAATTTCTGCATTTTTGCCCCAAAATAAGAAAAATTTCTGCTTTTTTCCCTGAAATAAGTGAAATTTCTGCAATTTTGCCCCAAAATAAGTGAAATTTCTGCAATTTTGCTCCAAAATAAAGGAAATTTCTGGAATTTTGCCCCAAAATAAGTGGAATTTCTGAGTTTTGCCCCAAAATAAGGAGTATTTTTGTCTTTTTGCCCCAACATATAGGGAATTTCTGCCTTTTTGCCCCATAATTAAAGGAATTTCTGCAATTTTGCTCCAAAATACGGGGAATTTCTGCCTTTTTAACCGAAAATAAGAGGAATGCATAACTTTTTGCCATAAAAAAGGGAAATTTCTTCATTTTTGCTCCAAAATAAGGGGAATTTTTTCCTTTTTGCCTCTAAATAAGTGGAATTTCTGCAATTTTCCCCTATAACAAAGGGAATTTCTGTTATTTTTGCCCCAAAATAAGGGGAATTTCTGACTTATTACCCTGAAATAAGTGAAATTTCTGCAATTTTGCCCCAAAATAAGGGATATTTCTGCCTTTTTGCCCTGAAATATGTGAAATTTCTGCAATTATACCCCAAAATATGGAGAATTTCTGCCTTTTTGCCCCAAAATAATGGGAATTTCTGCCTTTTTGCCCCAAAATAAGAAACATTTTTGCTTTATTTCTCTGAAATAAGTGAAAATTCTGCAATTTTGCCCTAAAATAAGGGAAATTTCTGCAATTTTTTCCCATAATAAAAGAAATTTCTGCAATTTTGTTCCAAAATAAGTAAAATTTCTGCAATTTTGCTCCAAAATAAAGAAAATTTCTGGAAATTTGCACCAAAATAAGTGGAATTTCTTAGTTTTGCCCCAAAATAAGGAAAATTTCTGTCTTTTTGCCCCAACATATATGGAATTTCTGACTTTTTGCCCCACAATTAAAGGAATTTCTGCAATTTTGCTCCAAAATACGGGGAATTTCTGCTTTTTTGACCGAAAATAAGGGGAATGCATAACTTTTTGCCATAAAAAAAGAAAATTTCTTCAATTTTGCTCCAAAATAAGGGGAATTTCTTCCTTTTTGCCTCTAAATAAGTGGAATTTCTGTCTTTTTCCCCCAAAACAAAGGGAATTTCTGTCTTTTTTGCCCCAATTAAGGGAAATTTCTGACTTATTACCCTGAAATAAGTGAAATTTCTGCAGTTTTGCCCAAAAATAAAGGAAATTTCTGCAATTTTGCCCCAATGTAAAGGAAATTTCTGCAATTTTGCCCCAAAATAAGGGGAAATTCTGACTGTTTGCTCTCATAAAAAGGATATTTTCTGTCTTTTTGCCCCAAAATAAGGAGAATTTCTGCCTTTTTGCCCGAAAATTATTAGAATTTCTGCAATTTTGTTTCAAAATACGGGGAATTTCTGCTTTTTATCCCGAAAGTAAAGGGAATGTATACCTTTTGCCACAAAAAAGGGAAATTTCTTCATTTTTGCCCCAGAATAAGAGGAATTTCTGCCTTTTTACCTAAAAATAAGTGAAATTTCTTCCTTTTTACCCAAAAATGAATGGAATTTCTGTCTTTTTGCCCCAAAATAAAAGAATTTTTTGAATTATGCCCTGAAATAAGTGATATTTCTACAATTTTGCCCCAAAATAAAAGAAATTTCTGCCTTTTTGCCATAAAATAATGGGAATTTCTGTCTTTTTGCCCCAAAATAAGGGAAATTTATGCCCTTTTGCCTTCAAATAAGGGGAATTTCAGCCTTTTTACCTCAAAATAAGGGGAATTTCTGTATTTTTGCCACAAAATATTAAGAATTTCTCCATTTTTGCCCCAAAATAAGGAAAATTTCTGCCTTTTTTCCCTGAAATAAGTGAAATTTCTGCAATTTTGCCCCAAAATAAGGAAAATTTCTGCAATATTGCCCAAAAATAAGGAAAATTTCTGCCTTTTTGCCCTGAAATATGTGAAATTTCTGCAATTTTACCCCAAAATAAGGTGAATTTCTGCCTTTTGCCCCAAAATAATGGGAATTTCTGCCTTTTTGCCCCAAAATAAGAAAAATTTATGCTTTTTTGCTCTGAAATAAGTGAAATTTCTGCAATTTTGCCCTAAAATAAGGGAAATTTCTGAAATTTTGCCCCAAAATAATGGAAATTTCTGGAATTTTGCCCCAAAATAAGTGGAATTTCTGAGTTTTTCCCCAGAATGAGTTGAATTTCTCTCTTTTTGCCCCAACATATAGGGAATTTCTGCCTTTTTGCCCCACAATTAGGGGATTTTCTGCAATTTAGCTCCAAAAACGGGAAATTTCTGTCTTTTTGCCCGAAAATAAGTGGAATGCATAACTTTTTGCCATTAAAAAGGGAAATTTCTTCATTTTTGCTCCATAATAAGGGGAATTTCTGCCTTTTTGCCTCTAAATAAGTGGAATTTCTGCAATTTTCCCCCAAAACAAAGGGAATTTCTTTCATTTTTGCCCTAAAATAAGGGGAATTTCTGACTTATTACCCTGAAATAAGTGAAATTTCTGCAATTTTGCCCCAAAATAAGGGAAAGTTCTGCCTTTTTGCCCTGAAATATGTGAAATTTCTGCAATTTTACCCCAAAATAAGGTGAATTTCTGCCTTTTTGCCCCAAAATAATGGGAATTTCAGCCTTTTTGCCCCAAAATAAGAAACATTTTTGCTTTATTTCTCTGAAATAAGTGAAATTTCTGCAATTTTGCCCTAAAATAAGGGAAATTTCTGCAATTTTTTCCCATAATAAAGGAAATTTCTGCAATTTTGCCCCAAAATAAGGGTAATTTCTCCCTTTTTGCCCCAAAATAAAGGAAATTTCAGCCTTTTAACCTGAAAATAAGTGAAATTTTTGCAATTTTGCCCCAAATAAGGCAAATTTCTGCAATTTTGACCCAAAATAAGGTAAATTCCTGCAATTTTGCCCCAAAATAAAGGAAATTTCTTGAATTTTGCCCCAAAATAAGGGGAATTTTTGATTTTTGCCCCTAAATAAAGGGAATTTCTGCCTTTTGCCCCAAAATTAGGGGAATTTCTGCAATTTTGCTCCAAAATAAAGGGAATTTCTGCATTTTTGCCTCTAAATAAGTGGAATTTCTGTCTTTTTCCCCCAAAACAAAGGGAATTTCTGTCTTTTTTGCCCCAATTAAGGGGAATTTCTGACTTATTACCCTGAAATAAGTGAAATTTCTGCAATTTTGCCCCAAAATAAAGAAAATTTCTGCAATTTTGCCCAATGTAAAGGAAATTTCTGCAATTTTGCCCCAAAATAAGGGGAATTTCTGACTGTTTGCTCTCGTAAACAGGAGATTTTCTGTATTTTTGCCCCAAAATAAGGAGAATTTCTGCCTTTTTGCCCGAAAATTATGAAAATTTCTGCAGTTTTGTTTCAAAATACGGGGAATTTCTGCTTTTTATCCCAAAAGTAAAGGGAATGTATACCTTTTGCCACTAAAAAAGGGAAATATCTTCATTTTTGCCCCAGAATACGAGGAATTTCTTCCTTTTTACCTAAAAATAAGTGAAATTTCTTCCTTTTTACCCAAAAATAAATGGAATTTCTGTCTTTTTGCCCCAAAATAAAAGAATTTTTTGAATTATGCCCTGAAATAAGTGATATTTCTGCAATTTTGCCCCAAAATAAAAGAAATTTCTGCCTTTTTGCCACAAAATAAGGGGAATTTCTGTCTTTTTGCCCCAAAATAAGGGAAATTTATGCCTTTTTACCTCAACATGAGTGAAATTTCTGCCTTTTTACCCAAAAATAAACGGAATTTCTGTCTTTTTGCCGCAAAATAGAAAAAATTTTTGAATTATGCCCTGAAATATATGAAATTTCTGCAATTTTGCCCCAAAATTAAAGAAATTTCTGCCTTTTTGCCACAAAATAAGTGGAATTTCTGATTTTTGCCCCAAAATAAAGGGAATTTCTGCCTTTTGCCCCAAAATTAGGGGAATTTCTGCAATTTTCCTCCAAAATACGGGGAATTTCTGTCTTTTTGCCTGAAAAAAATGGGAATGCATACCTTTTTGCCATAAAAAAAGGGAAATTTTTTCATTTTTGCTCCAAAATTAGGGGAATTTCTGCATTTTTGCCTCTAAGTGGAATTTCTGTCTTTTTCCCCCAAAACAAAGGGAATTTCTGTCTTTTTTGCCCCAAAATTAGTGAAATTTCTGCAATTTTGCCCCAAAATAAGGGAAATTTCTGTCTTTTTGCCCTGAAATATGTGAAAATTCTGCAATTTTACCCCAAAATAAAGTGAATTTCTGCCTTTTTGCCCCAAAATAATGGGAATTTCTGTTTTTTTGCCCCAAAATAAGAAAAATTTTTGCTTTTTTTCTCTGAAATAAGTGAAATTTCGGCAATTTTGCTCCAAAATAAGGGAAACTTTTGCAATTTTGCCCCAAAATAAGGGAAATTTCTGGAATTTTGCCCCAAAATACGTGGAATGTATGAGTTTTGCCCCAAAATAAGGAGAATTTCTGTCTTTTTGCCCCAACATATAGGGAATTTCTGCCTTTTTGCCCAACAATTAGGGGAATTTCTGCAATTTTTCCCCAAAATAAGGGAAATTTCTTCAATTTTGCACCAATGTAAATGAAATTTCTGCAATTTTGCCCCAAAATAAGGGGAATTTCTGACTGTATGCTCCCGAAAATAGGAGATTTACTGTATTTTTGCTCCAAAATAAGGATAATTTCTGATTTTTTGCCCGAAAATTATGAGAATTTCTGCTATTATGCTTCAAAATACGGGGAATTTCTGCTTTTTATCCCGAAAGTAAGGGGAATGTATACCTTTTTCCACAAAAAAGGGAAATTTCTTAATTTTTGCCCCAAAATAAGAGGAATTTCTGCATTTTAGCCCCAAAATAAGAAAAATTTTTGCTTTTTTTCTCTGAAATAAGTGAAATTTCTGCAATTTTGCCCCAAAATAAGGGAAATTTCTGGAATTTTGCCCCAAAATACGTGGAATTTCTGAGTTTTGCCCCAAAATAAGGAGGATTTCTGTCTTCTTGCCCCAACATATAGGGAATTTCTGCCTTTTTGCCCAACAATTAGGGAAATTTCTGCAATTTTTCCTTAAAATAAGGGAAATTTCTGCAATTTTGCCCCAATGTCAAGGAAATTTCTGCAATTTTGCCCCAAAATAAGGGGAATTTCTGACAGTTTGCTCCCGAAAAGAGGAGATTTTCTGTATTTTTGCTCCAAAATAAGGAGAATTTCTGTTTTTTTGCCCGAAAATTATGAGAATTTCTGCAATTTTGCTTCAAAATACGGGGAATTTCTGCTTTTTATCCCGAAAGTAAGGGGAATGTATACCTTTTTCCACAAAAAAGGGAAATTTCTTAATTTTTGCCCCAAAATAAGAGGAATTTCTGCCTTTTTACCTCAAAATAAGTGAAATTTCTCCTTTTTTACCCAAAAATAAATGGAATTTCTGTCTTTTTGCAACAAAATAAAAGGAATTTTTGAATTATACCCTGAAATAAGTGATATTTCTGCAATTTTGCCCCAAAATAAAAGAAATTTCTGCCTTTTTGCCACATAATAAGGGGAATTTCTGTCTTTTTGCCCCAAAATAAGAGAAATTTCTGGCTTTATGCCCCCAAATAAGGGGAATTTCAGTTTTTTTACCTCAAAATAAGGGGAATTTCAGCCTTTTAACCTCAAAATAAGGGGAATTTCTGCATTTTTGCCCCAAAATATTAAGAATTTCTTAATTTTTTCCCCAAAATAAGGAAAATTTCTGCCTTTATTCCCTGAAATAAGTGAAATTTCTGCAATTTTGCCCCAAAATAAGTGAAATTTCTGCAATTTTTCCCCGAAATAAGGGAAATTTCTGCCTTTTTGCCCTGAAATATGTGAAATTTCTGCAATTTTACCCTAAAATAAGGTGAATTTCTGCATTTTTGCCCCAAAATAATTGGAATTTCTGCCTTTTAGCCTCAAAATAACAAAAATTTTTGCTTTTTTTTTCTGAAATAAGTGAAATTTCTGCAATTTTGCCCTAAAATAAGGGAAATTTCTGCAATTTTGCCCCAAAATAAGGGAAATTTCTGGAATTTTGCCCCAAAATAAGTGGAATTTCTGAGTTTTGCCCCAAAAGAACGAGAATTTCTGTCATTTTGCCCCAATATATAGGGAATTTCTGCCTTTTTGCCCCACAATTAGGGGAATTTCTGCAATTTTGCTCCAAAATGCAAGGAATTTCTGTCTTGTTGCCCGAAAATAAGTGGAATGCATAACTTTTTGCCATAAAAAATGGAAATATCTTCATTTTTGCTCCAAAATAAGGAGAATTTCAGCCTTTTTGCCTCTAAATAAGTGGAATTTCTGTCTTTTTTACACAAACAAAGGGAATTTTTGTCTTTTTTGCCCCAAAATAAGGGGAATTTCTGACTTATTACCCTAAAATAAGTGAAAATCTGCAATTTTGCCCCAAAATAAGGGAAATTTCTGCCTTTTTGGCCTGAAATATGTGAAATTTCTGCAATTTTACCCCAAAATAAGGTGAATTTCTGCCTTTTTCCCCCAAAATAATGGGAATTTCTGTTTTTTTGCCCTAAAATACGAAAAATTTTTGCTTTTTTCTCTGAAATAAGTGAAATTTCTGCAATTTTGCTCCAAAATAAGGGAAATTTCTGCAATTTTGCCATAGAATACGTGGAATTTCTGAGTTTTGCCCTAAAATAAGGAGAATTTCTGTCTTTTTGCCCCAACATATAGGGAATTTCTGCCTTTTTCCCCAACAATTAGGGAAATTTCTGCAATTTTGCCCCAAAATAAGGGAAATTTCTGCAATTTTGCCCCAATGTAAAGGAAATTTCTGCAATTTTGCCCCAAAATAAGGGGAATTTCTGACTGTTTGCTCCCGAAAAAAGGAGATTTTCTGTATTTTTGCTCCAAAATAAAGAGAATTTCTGCTTTTTTGCCCGAAAATTATGAAAATTTCTGCAACTATGCTTCAAAATATGGGGAATTTCTGCTTTTTATTCCAAAAGTAAGGGGAATGTATACCTTTTTCCACAAAAAAGGGAAATTTCTTAATTTTTGCCCCAAAATAAGAGGAATTTCTGCCTTTTTACCTCAAAATAAGTGAAATTTCTCCTTTTTAACCCCAAAATAAATGGAATTTCTGTCTTTTTGCAACAAAATAAAAGGAATTTTTGAATTATACCCTGAAATAAGTGATATTTCTGCAATTTTGCCCCAAAATAAAAGAAATTTCTGCATTTTTGCCACAAAATAAGGGGAATTTCTGTCTTTTTGCCCCAAAATAAGAGAAATTTCTGCCTTTTTGCCCCCAAATAAGGGGAATTTCAGTCTTTTTACCTCAAAATAAGGGGACTTTCAGCCTTTTAACCTCAAAATAAGGGGAATTTCTGCATTTTTGCCACAAAATATTAAGAATTTCTTAATTTTTTCCCCAAAATAAGGAAAATTTCTGCCTTTTTTTCCTGAAATAAGTGAAATTTCTGCAATTTTGCCCCAAAATAAGTGAAATATCTGCAATTTTGCCCTAAAATAAGGGAAGTTTCTGCCTTTTTGCCCTGAAATATGTGAAATTTCTGCAATTTTACCCTAAAATAAGGTGAATTTCTGCATTTTTGCCCCAAAATAATTGGAATTTCTGCCTATTAGCCCCAAAATAAGAAAAATTTTTGCTTTTTTTCTCTGAAATAAGTGAAATTTCTGCAATTTTGCCCTAAAATAAGGGAAATTTCTGCAATTTTGTCCCAAAATAAGGGAAATTTTTGGAATTTTGCCCCAAAATAAGTGGAATTTCTGAGTTTTGCCCCAAAAGAACGAGAATTTCTGTCGTTTTGCCCCAACATATAGGGAATTTCTGCCTTTTTGCCCCACAATTAGGGGAATTTCTGCAATTTTGCTCAAAAATGCAAGGAATTTTTGTCTTGTTGCCTGAAAATAAGTGGAATGCATAACTTTTTGCCATAAAAAAGGGATATATCTTCATTTTTGCTCCAAAATAAGGGGAATTTCAGCCTTTTTGCCTCTAAATAAGTGGAATGTCTGTCTTTTTCCCCCAAACGAAGGGAATTTCTGTCTTTTTTGCCCCAAAATAAGGGGAATTTCTGTCTTTTTGCCCCAAAATAAGGGAAATTTCTGCCTTTTTGTTCCCAAATAAGGGGAATTTCAGCCTTTTTACCTCAAAGTAAGGGGAATTTCTGCATTTTTGCCACAAAATATTAAAAATTTCTGCATTTTTGCCCCAAAATAAGGAAAATTTCTGCCTTTTTTTCTGAAATAAGTGAAATTTCTGCAATTTTGCCCCAAAATAAGTGAAATTTCTGCAATTTTGCCCGAAAATAATGGAAATTTCTGCCTTTTTGCCCTGAAATATGTAAAATTTTTGCAATTTTACCCCCAAAAAAGTGAATTTCTGCATTTTTACCCCAAAATAATGGGAATTTATGCTTTTTGCCCCAAAATAAGAAAAATTTTTGCTTTTTTTCTCTAAAATAGGTGAAATTTCTGCAATTTTGCCCCAAAATAAAGGAAATTTCGGCAATTTTGCCCGAAAATAAGGGAAATTTCTGGAATTTTGCACCAAAATAAGTGGAATTTCTGAGTTGTGCCCCAAAATTAGGAGAATTTTTGTCTTTTTGCCCCAACATATAGGGAATTTCTGCCTTTTTGCCCCACAATTAGGGGAATTTCTGCAATTTTGCTCCAAAATACAGGGAATTTCTGTCCTTTTGCCCGAAAATAAAGGGAATGCAAAACTTGTTGCCATAAAAAAAGGGAAATTTCTTCATTTTTTCTCCAAAATAAGAGGAATTTCTGCCTTTTTGCCTCTAACTAAGTGGAATTTCTGTCTTTATCCCCCAAAACAAAGGGAATTTCTGTCTTTTTGGCCCCAAAATAAGGGGAATTTCTGTCTTTTTTACCCCAAAATTAGTGAAATTTCTGCAATTTTGCCCCGAAATAAGGGAAATTTCTGTCTTTTTGCCCTGAAATATGTGAAATTTCTGCAATTTTACCCCAAAATAAGGTGAATTTCTGCCTTTTTGCCCAAAAAAATGGGAATTTCTGTTTTTTTGCCCAAAAATAAGAAAATTTTTTGCTTTTTTTCTCTGAAATAAGTGAAATTTCTGCAATTTTGTTCCAAAATAAGGGAAATTTTTGCAATTTTGCCCCAAAATAAGGGAAATTTCTGGAATTTTGTCCCAAAATACGTGGAATTTCTGAGTTTTGCCCCTACATAAGGAGAATTTCTGTCTTTTTGCCCCAACATATAGGGAATTTCTGCCTTTTTGCCCAGCAATTAGGGGAATTTCTGCAATTTTTCCCCAAAATAAGGGAAATTTCTGCAATTTTGCCCCAATGTAAAGGAAATTTCTGCAATTTTGCCCCAAAATATGGGGAATTTCTGACAGTTTGCTCCCGAAAAGAGGAGATTTTCTGTATTTTTGCTCCAAAATAAGGAGAATTTCTGTTTTTTTGCCCGAAAATTATGAGAATTTCTGCAAGTATGCTTCAAAATACGGGGAATTTCTGCTTTTTATCCCGAAAGTAAGGGGAATGTATACCTTTTTCCACAAAAAAGGAAAATTTTTAAATTTTTGCCCCAAAATAAGAGGAATTTCTGCCTTTTTACCTCAAAATAAGTGAAATTTCTCCTTTTTTACCCAAAAATAAATGGAATTTCTGTCTTTTTGCCCCAAAATAAGAGAAATTTCTGGCTTTTTGCCCCCAAATAAGGGGAATTTCAGTTTTTTTACCTCAAAATAAGGGGAATTTCAGCTTTTTAACCTCAAAATAAGGGGAATTTCTGCATTTTTGCCCCAAAATATTAAGAATTTCTTAATTTTTTCCCCAAAATAAGGAAAATTTCTGCCTTTATTCCCTGAAATAAGTGAAATTTCTGCAATTTTGCCTCAAAATAAGTGAAATTTCTGCAATTTTTCCCCAAAATAAGGGAAATTTCTGCGTTTTTGCCCTGAAATATGTGAAATTTCTGCAATTTTACCCTAAAATAAGTGTGAATTTCTGCAATTTTGCCCCAAAATAATTGGAATTTCTGCCTTTTAGCCCCAAAATAAGAAAAATTTTTGCTTTTTTTTTCTGAAATAAGTGAAATTTCTGCAATTTTGCCCTAAAATAAGGGAAATTTCTGCAATTTTGCCCCAAAATAAGGGAAATTTCTGGAATTTTGCCCCAAAATAAGTGGAATTTCTGAGTTTTGCCCCAAAAGAACGAGAATTTCTGTCATTTTGCCCCAACATATAGGGAATTTCTGCCTTTTTGCCCCACAATTAAGGGAATTTCTGCAATTTTGCTCCAAAATGCAAGGAATTTCTGTCTTGTTGCCCGAAAATAAGTGGAATGCATAACTTTTTGCCATAAAAAATGGAAATATCTTCATTTTTGCTCCAAAATAAGGGGAATTTCAGCCTTTTTGCCTCTAAATAAGTGGAATTTCTGTCTTTTTTACAAAAACAAAGGGAATTTCTGTATTTTTGGCCCCAAAATAAGGGGAATTTCTGACTTATTACCCTAAAATAAGTGAAATATCTGCAATTTTGCCCCAAAATAAGGGAAATTTCTGCCTTTTTGCCCTGAAATATGTGAAATTTCTGCAATTTTACCCCAAAATAAGGTGAATTTCTGCCTTTTTCCCCCAAAAAATTGGGAATTTCTGTTTTTTTGCCCTAAAATAAGAAAAATTTTTGCTTTTTTCTCTGAAATACGTGAAATTTCTGCAAATTTGCCCCAATATAAGAAATATTTCTGCAATTTTGCCCCAAAATAAGGGAAAATTCTTGAATTTTGCCCCAAAATACGTGGAATTTCTGAGTTTTGCCCTAAAATAAGGAGAATTTCTGTCTTTTTGCCCCAACATATAGGGAATTTCTGCCTTTTTCCCCAACAATTAGGGAAATTTCTGCAATTTTGCCCCAAAATAAGGAAAATTTCTGCAATTTTGCCCCAATGTAAAGGAAATTTCTGCAATTTTGCTCCAAAATAAGGGGAATTTCTGACTGTTTGCTTCCGAAAAAAGGAGATTTTCTTATTTTTGCTCCAAAATAAGGAGAATTTCTGCTTTTTTGCCCGAAAATTATGAGAATTTCTGCAATTATGCTTCACAATACAGGGAATTTCTGATTTTTATCCCGAAAGTAAGGGGAATGTATACCTTTTTCCACAAAAAAAGGGAAATTTCTTAATTTTTGCCCCAAAATAAGAGGAATTTCTGCCTTTTTACCTCAAAATAAGTGAAATTTCTCCTTTTTTACCCAAAAATAAATGGAATTATTGTATTGTGGCAAAAAAATAAAAGGAATTTTTGAATTATACCCTGAAATAAGTGATATTTCTGCAATTTTGTCACAAAATAATAAAAATTTCTGCCTTTTTGCTACAAAATAAGGGGAATTTCTGTCTTTTTGCCCCAAAATAGGAGAAATTTCTGCCTTTTTGCACCCAAGTAAGGGGAATTTCAGCCTTTTTACCTCAAAATAAGGGGAATTTCAGACCTTTTACCTCAAAATAAGCGGAATTTAAGCCTTTTAACCTCAAAATAAGGGGAATTTCTGCATTTTTGCCACAAAATATTAAGAATTTCTTAATTTTTCCCCAAAATAAGGAAAATTTCTGCCTTTTTCCCTGAAATAAGTGAAATTTCTGCAATTTTGCCCCAAAATAAGTGAAATGTCTGCAATTTTGCCCCAAAATAAGGGAAATTTCTGCCTTTTTGCCCTGAAATATGTGAAATTTCTGCAATTTTACCCTAAAATAAGGTGAATTTCTGCATTTTTGCCCCAAAATAATTGGAATTTCTGCCTTTTAGCCCCAAAATAAGAAAAATTTTTGCTTTTTTTCTCTGAAATAAGTGAAATTTCTGCAATTTTGCCCTAAAATAAGGGAAATTTCTGCAATTTTGCCCCAAAATAAGGGAAATTTCTGGAATTTTGTCCCAAAATCAGTGGAATTTCTGAGTTTTGCCCCAAAAGAACGAGAATTTCTGTCTTTTTGCCCCAACATATAGGGAATTTCTGCCTTTTTGCCTCACAATTAGGGGAATTTCTGCAATTTTGCTCCAAAATGCAAGGAATTTCGGTCTTGTTGCCCGAAAATAAGTGGAATGCATAACTTTTTGCCATAAAAAAGGGAAATATCTTCATTTTTGCTCCAAAATAAAAGAATTTCAGCCTTTTTGCCTCTAAATAAGTGGAATTTCTGTCTTTTTTACACAAACATAGGGAATTTCTGTATTTTTGGCCCCAAATAAGGGGAATTTCTGACTTATTACCCTAAAATAAGTGAAATATCTGCAATTTTGCCCCAAAATAAGGGAAATTTCTGCCTTTTTGCCCTGAAATATGTTAAATTTCTGCAATTTTACCCCAAAATAAGGTGAATTTCTGCCTTTTTCCCCCAAAATAATGGGAATTTCTGCCTTTTTGCCCCAAAATAAAAAAATTTTTGCTTTTTTTCTCTGAAATAAGTAAAATTTCTGCAATTTTGCCCTAATATAAGAGAAATTTCTGCCTTTTGGCCCTGAAATTTGTGAAATTTCTGCAAATTTACCCCAAAATAAGGTGAATTTCTGCCTTTTTGCCCCAAAATAATGGGAATTTCTCTTTTTTTGCCCTAAAATAAGAAAAATTTTTGCTTTTTTTCTCTAAAATAAGTGAAATTTCTGCAATTTTGCCCTAAAATAAGAGAAATTTCTGCAATTTTGCCCCAAAATAAGGGAAATTTCTGCAATTTTGCCCCAAAATACGTGGAATTTCTGAGTTTTGCCCCAAAATAAGGAGAATTTCTGTCTTTTTGCCCCAACATATAGGGAATTTCTGCCTTTTTACCCAACAATTAGGGAAATTTCTGCAATTTTGCCCCAAAATAAGGGAAATTTCTGCAATTTTGCCCCAATGTAAAGGAAATTTCTGCAATTTTGCTCCAAAATAAGGGGAATTTCTGACTGTTTGCTTCCGAAAAAAGGAGATTTTCTGTATTTTTGCTCCAAAATAAGGAGAATTTCTGCTTTTTTGCCCGAAAATTATGAGAATTTCTGCAATTATGCTTCAAAATACGGGGAATTTCTGCTTTTTATCCCGAAAGTAAGGGGAATGTATACCTTTTTCCACAAAAAAAGGGAAATTTCTTAAATTTGGCCCCAAAATAAGAGGAATTTCTGCCTTTTTACCTCAAAATAAGTGAAATTTCTCCTTTTTTACCCAAAAATAAATGGAATTTCTGTATTGTTGCAAAAAAATAAAAGGAATTTTTGAATTATACCCTGAAATAAGTGATATTTCTGCAATTTTGCCACAAAATAATAAAAATTTCTGCATTTTTGCTACAAAATAAGGGGAATTTCTGTCTTTTTGCCCCAAAATAGGAGAAATTTCTGCCTTTTTGCACCCAAGTAAGCGGAATTTCAGCCTTTTTACCTCAAAATAAGGGGAATTTCAGACTTTTTACCTCAAAATAAGGGGAATTTAAGCCTTTTAACCTCAAAATAAGGGGAATTTCTGCATTTTTGCCACAAAATATTAAGAATTTCTTAATTTTTCCCCAAAATAAGGAAAATTTCTGCCTTTTTTCCCTGAAATAAGTGAAATTTCTGCAATTTTGCCCCAAAATAAGTGAAATGTCTGCAATTTTGCCCCAAAATAAGGGAAATTTCTGCCTTTTTGCCCTGAAATATGTGAAATTTCTGCAATTTTACCCTAAAATAAGGTGAATTTCTGCATTTTTGCCCCAAAATAATTGGAATTTCTGCCTTTTAGCCCCAAAATAAGAAAAATTTTTGCTTTTTTTCTCTAAAATAAGTGAAATTTCTGCAATTTTGCCCTAAAATAAGGGAAATTTCTGCAATTTTGCCCCAAAATAAGGGAAATTTCTGGAATTTTGCCCCAAAATCAGTGGAATTTCTGAGTTTTGCCCCAAAAGAACGAGAATTTCTGTCTTTTTGCCCCAACATATAGGGAATTTCTGCCTTTTTGCCCCACAATTTGGGGAATTTCTGCAATTTTGCTCCAAAATGCAAGGAATTTCTGTCTTGTTGCCCGAAAATAAGTGGAATGCATAACTTTTTGCCATAAAAAGGGAAATATCTTCATTTTTGCTCCAAAATAAAAGAATTTCAGCCTTTTTGCCTCTAAATAAGTGGAATTTCTGTCTTTTTTACACAAATATAGGGAATTTCTGTCTTTTTTGCCCCAAAATAAGGGGAATTTCTGACTTATTACCCTAAAATAAGTGAAATATCTGCAATTTTGCCCCAAAATAAGGGAAATTTCTGCCTTTTTGGCCTGAAATATGTGAAATTTCTGCAATTTTACCCCAAAATAAGGTGAATTTCTGCCTTTTTCCCCCAAAATAATGGGAATTTCTGCCTTTTTGCCCCAAAATAAAAAAATTTTTGCTTTTTTTCTCTGAAATAAGTGAAATTTCTGCAATTTTGCCCTAATATAAGAGAAATTTCTGCCTTTTGGCCCTGAAATTTGTGAAATTTCTGCAAATTTACCCCAAAATAAGTTGAATTTCTGCCTTTTTGCCCCAAAATAATGGGAATTTCTCTTTTTTTGCCCTAAAATAAGAAAAATTTTTGCTTTTTTTCTCTAAAATAAGTGAAATTTCTGCAATTTTGCCCCAAAATAAGTGAAATTTCTGCAATTTTGCCCTAAAATAAGAGAAATTTCTGCAATTTTGCCCCAAAATAAGGGAAATTTCTGCAATTTTGCCCCAAAATACGTGGAATTTCTGAGTTTTGCCCCAAAATAAAAAGAATTTCTGTTTTTTGCCCCAACATATAGGGAATTTCTGCTATTTACCCAAAAATTAGGGAAATTTCTGCAATTTTGCCCCAAAATAAGGGAAATTTCTGCAATTTTGCCCCAATGTAAAGGAAATTTCAGCAATTTTGCTCCAAAATAAGAGGAATTTCTGACTGTTTGCTTCCGAAAAAAGGAGATTTTCTGTATTTTTGCTCCAAAATAAGGAGAATTTCTGCTTTTTTGCCCGGAAATTATGAGAATTTCTGCAATTATGCTTCAAAATACGAGGAATTTCTGCTTTTTATCCAGAAAGTAAGGGGAATGTATACCTTTTTCCACAAAAAAAGGGATATTTCTTAATTTTTGCCCCAAAATAAGAGGAATTTCTGCCTTTTTACCTCAAAATAAGTGAAATTTCTTCTTTTTTACCCAAAAATAAATGGAATTTCTGTCTTTTTGCAACAAAATAAAAAGAATTTTTGAATTATACCCTGAAATAAGTGATATTTCTGCAATTTTGCCACAAAATAATAAAAATTTCTGCCTTTTTGCTACAAAATAAGGGGAATTTCTGTCTTTTTGCCCCAAAATAAGAGAAATTTCTGCCTTTTTGCACCCAAATAAGGGGAATTTCAGCCTTTTTACCTCAAAATGAGGGGAATTTCAGCCTTTTTACCTCAAAATAAGGGGAATTTCTGCATTTTTGCCACAAAATATTAAGAATTTCTTAATTTTTTCCCCAAAATAAGAAAAATTTTTGCATTTTTTCCCTGAAATAATTGAAATTTCTGCAATTTTGCTCCAAAATAAGTGAAATTTCTGCAATTTTGCCCCAAAATAAGGGAAATTTCTGCCTTTTTGCCCTGAAATATGTGAAATTGCTGCAATTTTACCCTAAAATAAGGTGAATTTCTGCCTTTTTGCCCCACAATTAGGGGAATTTCTGCTATTTTGCTCCAAAATGCAAGGAATTTCTGTCTTGTTGCCCGAAAAGAAGTGGAATGCATAACTTTTTGCCATAAAAAAGGGAAATATCTTCATTTTTGCTCCAAAATAAGGGGAATTTCAGCCTTTTTGCCTCTAAATAAGTGGAATTTATGTCTTTTATACACAAACAAAGGGAATTTCTGTCTTTTTTGCCCCAAAATAAGGGGAATTTCTGACTTCTTACCCTAAAATAAGTGAAATATCTGCAATTTTGCCCCAAAATAAGGGAAATTTCTGCCTTTTTGCCCTGAAATATGTGAAATTTCTGCAATTTTACCCCAAAATAAGGTGAATTTCTGCCTTTTTCCCCTAAAATAATGGGAATTTCTGCCTTTTTGCCCCAAAATAAAAAAATTTTTGCTTTTTTTCTCTGAAATAAGTGAAATTTCTGCAATTTTGCCCTGAAATAAGGGAAATTTCTGCCTTTTTGCCATGAAATTTGTGAAATTTCTGCAATTTTACCCCAAAATAAGGTGAATTTCTGCCTTTTTGCCCCAAAATAATGGGAATTTCTGTTTTTTTGCCCTAAAATAAGAAAAATTTTTGCTTTTTTCTCTTAAATAAGTGAAATTTCTGCAATTTTGCCCAAAAATAAGGGAAATTTCTGCAATTTTGCCCCAAAATAAGGGAAATTTCTTGAATTTTGCCCCAAAATACGTGGAATTTCTGAGTTTTGCCCCAAAATAAGGAGAATTTCTGTCTTTTTGCCGCAACATATAGGGAATATCTGCCTTTTTTCCCAACAATTAGGGAAATTTCTGCAATTTTGCCCCAAAATAAGGGAAATTTCTGCAATTTTGCCCCAATGTAAAGGAAATTTCTGCAGTTTTGCTCCAAAATAAGGGGAATTTCTGACTGTTTGCTTCCGAAAAAAAGAGGTTTTCTGTATTTTTGCTCCAAAATAAGGAGAATTTCTGCTTCTTTGCCCGAAAATTATGAGAATTTCTGCAATTATGCTTCAAAATACAAAGAATTTCTGCTTTTTATCCCGAAAGTAAGGGGAATTTATACCTTTTTCCACAAAAAAAGGGAAATTTCTTAAATTTGGCCCCAAAATAAGAGGAATTTCTGCCTTTTTACCTCAAAATAAGTGAAATTTCTCCTATTTTACCCAGAAATATATGGAATTTCTGTCTTGTTGCAACAAAATAAAAGGAATTTTTGAATTATACCCTGAAATAAGTGATATTTCTACAATTTTGCCCCAAAATAATAAAAATTTCTGCCTTTTTGCTACAAAATAAGGGGTATTTCTGTCTTTTTGCCCCAAAATAGGAGAAATTTCTGCCTTTTTGCACCCAAGTAAGGGGAATTTCAGCCTTTTTACCTCAAAATAAGGGGAATTTCAGCCTTTTTACCTCAAAATAAGGGGAATTTCAGCCTTTTAACCTCAAAATAAGAGGAATTTCTGCATTTTTGCCACAAAATATTAAGAATTTCTTAAGTTTTCCCAAAAATTAGGAAAATTTCTGCCTTTTTTCCTTAAATAAGTGAAATTTCTGCAATTTTGCCCCAAAATAAGTGAAATTTCTGCAATTTTGCCCCAAAATAAGGGAAATTTATGACTTTTTGCCCTGAAATATGTGAAATTTCTGCAATTTTACCCTAAATTAAGGTGAATTTCTGCATTTTTGCCCCAAAATAATTGGAATTTCTGCCTATTAGCCCCAAAATAAGAAAAATTTTTGCTTTTTTTCTCTGAAATAAGTGAAATTTCTGCAATTTTGCCCTAAAATAAGGGAAATTTTTGCAATTTTGCCCCAAAATAAGGGAAATTTCTGGAATTTTGCCCCAAAATAAGAGAAATTTAAGAGTTTTGCCCCAAAAGAACGAGAATTTCTGTCTTTTTGCCCCAACATATAGGGAATTTCTGCAATTTTGCTCAAAAATGCAAACAATTTCTGTCTTGTTGCCCGAAAATACGTGGAATGCATAACTTTTTGTCATAAAAAATGGAAATATCTTCATTTTTGCTCCAAAATAAGGGGAATTTCAGCCTTTTTGCCTCTAAATAAGTGGAATTTCTGTCTTTTTTACACAAACAAAGGGAATTTCTGTCTTTTTTGCCCCAAAATAAGGGGAATTTCTGACTTATTACTCTAAAATAAGTGAAATATCTGCAATTTTGCCCCTAAATAAGGGAAATTTCTGCCTTTTTGCCCTGAAATATGTGAAATTTCTGCAATTTTACCCCAAAATAAGGTGAATTTCTGCCTTTTTCCCCCAAAATAATGGGAATTTCTGCCTTTTTGCCCCAAAATAAAAAAATTTTTGCTTTTTTCTCTGAAATAAGTGAAATTTCTGCAATTTTGCCCTGAAATAAGGGAAATTTCTGCCTTTTTGCCATGAAATTTGTGAAATTTCTGCAATTTTACCCCAAAATAAGGTGAATTTCTGCCTTTTTGCCCCAAAATAATGGGAATTTCTGTTTTTTTGCCCTAAAATAAGAAAAATTTTTGCTTTTTTCTCTTAAATAAGGGAAATTTCTGCAATTTTGCCCCAAAATAAGGGAAATTTCTGCAATTTTGCCCCAAAATAAGGGAAATTTCTTGAATTTTGCCCCAAAATACGTGGAATTTCTGAGTTTTGCCCCAAAATAAGGAGAATTTCTGTCTTTTTGCCGCAACATATAGGGAATATCTGCCTTTTTTCCCAACAATTAGGGAAATTTCTGCAATTTTGCCCCAAAATAAGGGAAATTTCTGCAATTTTGCCCCAATGTAAAGGAAATTTCTGCAATTTTGCTCCAAAATAAGGGGAATTTCTGACTGTTTGCTTCCGAAAAAAAGAGGTTTTCTGTATTTTTGCTCCAAAATTAGGAGAATTTCTGCTTCTTTGCCCGAAAATTATGAGAATTTCTGCAATTATGCTTCAAAATACGGAGAATTTCTGCTTTTTATCCCGAAAGTAAGGGGAATTTATACCTTTTTCCACAAAAAAAGGGAAATTTCTTAAATTTGGCCCCAAAATAAGAGGAATTTCTGCCTTTTTACCTCAAAATAAGTGAAATTTCTCCTATTTTACCCAGAAATATATGGAATTTCTGTCTTGTTGCAACAAAATAAAAGGAATTTTTGAATTATACCCTGAAATAAGTGATATTTCTACAATTTTGCCCCAAAATAATAAAAATTTCTGCCTTTTTGCTACAAAATAAGGGGTATTTCTGTCTTTTTGCCCCAAAATAGGAGAAATTTCTGCCTTTTTGCACCCAAGTAAGGGGAATTTCAGCCTTTTTACCTCAAAATAAGGGGAATTTCAGCCTTTTTACCTCAAAATAAGGGGAATTTCAGCCTTTTAACCTCAAAATAAGAGGAATTTCTGCATTTTTGCCACAAAATATTAAGAATTTCTTAAGTTTTCCCAAAAATTAGGAAAATTTCTGCCTTTTTTCCTTAAATAAGTGAAATTTCTGCAATTTTGCCCCAAAATAAGTGAAATGTCTGCAATTTTGCCCCAAAATAAGGGAAATTTATGACTTTTTGCCCTGAAATATGTGAAATTTCTGCAATTTTACCCTAAATTAAGGTGAATTTCTGCATTTTTGCCCCAAAATAATTGGAATTTCTGCCTATTAGCCCCAAAATAAGAAAAATTTTTGCTTTTTTTCTCTGAAATAAGTGAAATTTCTGCAATTTTGCCCTAAAATAAGGGAAATTTTTGCAATTTTGCCCCAAAATAAGGGAAATTTCTGGAATTTTGCCCCAAAATAAGAGAAATTTCTGAGTTTTGCCCCAAAAGAACGAGAATTTCTGTCTTTTTGCCCCAACATATAGGGAATTTCTGCAATTTTGCTCAAAAATGCAAACAATTTCTGTCTTGTTGCCCGAAAATACGTGGAATGCATAACTTTTTGTCATAAAAAATGGAAATATCTTCATTTTTGCTCCAAAATAAGGGGAATTTCAGCCTTTTTGCCTCTAAATAAGTGGAATTTCTGTCTTTTTTACACAAACAAAGGGAATTTCTGTCTTTTTTGCCCCAAAATAAGGGGAATTTCTGACTTATTACTCTAAAATAAGTGAAATATCTGCAATTTTGCCCCTAAATAAGGGAAATTTCTGCCTTTTTGCCCTGAAATATGTGAAATTTCTGCAATTTTACCCCAAAATAAGGTGAATTTCTGCCTTTTTCCCCCAAAATAATGGGAATTTCTGCCTTTTTGCCCCAAAATAAAAAAATTTTTGCTTTTTTCTCTTAAATAAGTGAAATTTCTGCAATTTTGCCCCAAAATAAGGGAAATTTCTTGAATTTTGCCCCAAAATACGTGGAATTTCTGAGTTTTGCCCCAAAGTAAGGAGAATTTCTGTCTTTTTGCCCCAACATGTAGGGAATTTCTGCCTTTTTCCCCAACAATTAGGGAAATTTCTGCAATTTTGCCCCAAAATAAGGGAAATTTCTGCAATTCTGCCCCAAGTAAAGGAATTTTTTGCAATTTTGCTCCAAAATAAGGGGAATTTCTGACTGTTTGCTTCCGAAAAAAGGAGATTTTCTGTATTTTTGCTCCAAAATAAGGAGAATTTCTGCTTTTTTGCCCGAAAATTATGAGAATTTCTGCAATTATGCTTCATATTACGGGAAATTTCTGCTTTTTATCCCGAAAGTAAGGGGAATGTATACCTTTTTCCACAAAAAAAGGGAAATTTCTTAATTTTTGCCCCAAAATAAGAGGAATTTATGCCTTTTTACCTCAAAATAAGTGAAATTTCTCCTTTTTTACCAAAAAATAAATGGAATTTCTGTATTGTTGCAAAAAAATAAAGGGAATTTTTGAATTATACCCTGAAATAAGTGATATTTCTTCAATTTTGCTCCAAAATAATAAAAATTTCTGCATTTTTGCTACAAAATAAGGGGAATTTCTGTCTTTTTGCCCCAAAATAGGAGATATTTCTGCCTTTTTGCACCCAAGTAAGGGGAATTTCAGCATTTTTACCTCAAAATAAGGGGAATTTCAGACTTTTTACCTCAAAATAAGGGTAATTTAAGCCTTTTAACATCAAAATAAGGGGAATTTCTGCATTTTTGCCACAAAATATTAAGAATTTCTTAATTTTTCCCCAAAATAAGAAAAATTTCTGCCTTTTTTCCCTGAAATAAGTGAAATTTCTGCAATTTTGCCCCAAAATAAGTGAAATTTCTGCAATTATGCCCCAAAATAAGGGAAATTTCTGCCTTTTTGCCCTGAAATATGTGGAATTTCTGCAATTTTACTCTAAAATAAGGTGAATTTCTGCATTTTTGCCCCAAAATAATTGGAATTTCTGGCTTTTAGCCCCAAAATAAGAAAAATTTTTGCTTTTTTTCTCTGAAATAAGTGAAATTTCTGCAATTTTGCCCTAAAATAAGGGAAATTTCTGCAATTTTGCCCCAAAATAAGGGAAATTTTTGGAATTTTGCCCCAAAATAAGTGGAATTTCTGAGTTTTGCCCCAAAAGAACGACAATATCTGTCTTTTTGCCCCAACATATAGGGAATTTCTGCCTTTTTGCCCCACAATTAGGGGAATTTCTGCAATTTTGCTCCAAAATGCAAAGAATTTCTGTCTTGTGTCCCGAAAATAAGTGGAATGCATAAGTTTTTGCCATAAAAAATAGAAATATCTTCATTTTTGCTCCAAAATAAGGGGAATTTCAGCCTTTTTGCCTCTAAATAAGTGGAATTTCTGTCTTTTTTACACAAACAAAGGGAATTTCTGTCTTTTTTGCCCCAAAATAAGGGGAATTTCTGACTTATTACCCTAAAAAAAGTGAAATATCTGCAATTTTGCCCCAAAATAAGGGAAATTTTTGCCTTTTTGCCCTGAAATATGTGAAATTTCTGCAATTTTACCCCAAAATAAGGTGAATTTCTGCCTATATCCCCCAAAATAATGGGAATTTCTGCCTTTTTGCCCCAAAATAAAAAAAATTTTTGCTTTTTTTCTCTGAAATAAGTGAAATTTCTGCAATTTTGCCCTAAAATAAGAGAAATGTCTGCCTTTTTGCCCTGAAATTTGTGAAATTTCTGCAAATTTACCCCAAAATAAGGTGAATTTCTGCCTTTTTGCCCCAAAATAATGGGAATTTCTGTTTTTTGCCCTAAAATAAGAAAAATTTTTGCTTTTTTTCTCTGAAATAAGTGAAATTTCTGCAATTTTGCCCCAAAATTAGTGAAATTTCTGCAATTTTGAGCCAAAATAAGGGAAATTTCTGCAATTTTGCCCCAAAATAAGGGAAATTTCTGCAATTTTGCCCCAAAATACGTGGAATTTCTGAGTTTTGCCCCAAAATAAGGAGAATTTCTGTCTTTTTGCCCCAACATATAGGGAATTTCTGCATTTTTGCCCAACAATTAGGGAAATTTCTGCAATTTTGCCCCAAAATAAGCGAAATTTCTGCAATTTTGCCCCAATGTAAAGGAAATTTCTGCAATTTTGACCCAAAATAAGGGGAATTTCTGACTGTTTGCTTCCGAAAAAAGGAGATTTTCTGTATTTTTGCTCCAAAATAAGGAGAATTTCTGCTTTTTTGCCCGAAAATTATGAGAATTTCTGCAATTATGCTTCAAAATACGGGGAATTTCTGCTTTTTATCCCGAAAGAAAGGGGAATGTATACCTTTTTACACAAAAAAAGGGAAATTTCTTAATTTTTGCTTCAAAATAAGAGGAATTTCTGCCCTTTTACCTCAGAATAAGTGAAATTTCTCTTTTTTTACCCAAAAATAAATGGAATTTCTGTCTTTTTGCAACAAAATAAAAGGAATTTTTGAATTATATCCTGAAATAAGTCATATTTCTGCAATTTTGCCCCAAAATAATAAAAATTTCTGCCTTTTTGCTATAAAATAAGGGGAATTTCTGTCTTTTTGCCCCAAAATAAGAGAAATTTCTGCCTTTTTGCACCCAAATAAGGGGAATTTCAGCCTTTTTACCTCAAAATAAGGGGAATTTCAGCCTTTTTACCTCAAAATAAGGGGAATTTCTGCATTTTTGCCACAAAATATTAAGAATTTCTTAATTTTTTCCCCAAAATAAGGAAAATTTCTGCTTTTTTCCCTGAAATAATTGAAATTTCTGCAATTTTGCCCCAAAATAAGTGAAATTTCTGCAATTTTGCCCCAAAATAAGGGAAATTTCTGCCTTTTTGCCCTGAAATATGTGAAATTGCTTCAATTTTACCCTAAAATAAGGTGAATTCCTGCCTTTTTGCCCCACAATTAGGGAAATTTCTGCAATTTTGCTCCAAAATGCAAGGAATTTCTGTCTTGTTGCCCGAAATAAGTGGAATGCATAACTTTTTGCCATAAAAAAGGGAAATATCTTCATTTTTGCTCCAAAATAAGTGGAATTTCAGCCTTTTTGCCTCTAAATAAGTGGAATTTCTGTCTTTTTTACACAAACAAAGGGAATTTCTGTATTTTTTGCCCCAAAATAAGGGGAATTTCTGACTTATTACCCTAAAATAAATGAAATATCTGCAATTTTGCCCCAAAATAAGGGAAATTTCTGCCTTTTTGCCCTGAAATATGTGAAATTTCTGCAATTTTACCCCAAAATAAGGTGAATTTCTGCCTTTTTTTCCCAAAATAATGGGAATTTCTGCATTTTTGCCCCAAAATAAAAAAATTTTTGTTTTTTTTCTCTGAAATATGTGAAATTTCTGCAATTTTGCCCTAAAATAAGAGAAATTTCTGCCTTTTTGCCCTGAAATTTGTGAAATTTCTGCAAATTTACCCCACAATAAGGAGAATTTCTGCCTTTTTGCCCCAAAATAATGGGAATTTCTGTTTTTTTGCCCTAAAATAAGAAAAATTTTTGCTTTTTTTCTCTGAAATAAGTGAAATTTCTGCAATTTTGCCCCAAAATAAGTGAAATTTCTGCAATTTTGCCCCAAAATAAGGGAAATTTCTGCAATTTTGCCCCAAAAATAGGGAAATTTCTTGAATTTTGCCCCAAAATACGTGGAATTTCTGAGTTTGCAACAAAATAAGGAGAATTTCTGTCTTTTTGCTTCAACATATAAGGAATTTCTGCCTTTTTTTCCCAACAATTAGGGAAATTTCTGCAATTTTGCCCCAAAATAAGGGAAATTTCTGCAATTTTGTCACAATGTAAAGGAAATTTCTGCAATTTTGCTCCAAAATAAGGGGAATTTCTGACTGTTTGCTTCCGAAAAAAGGAGATTTTCTGTATTTTTGCTCCAAAATAAGGAGAATTTCTGCTTTTTTGCCCGAAAATTATGAGAGTTTCTGCAATTATGCTTCAAAATACGGGGAATTTCTGCTTTTTATCCCGAAAGTAAGGGGAATGTATACCTTTTTACACAAAAAAAAGGGAAATTTCTTAATTTTTGCCCCAAAATAAGAGTAATTTCTGCCTTTTTACCTCAAAATAAGTGAAATTTCTTCTTTTTTACCCAAAAATAAATGGAATTTCTGTCTTTTTGCAAGAAAATAAAAGGAATTTTTAATTATACCCTGAAATAAGTGATATTTCTGCAATTTTGCCCCAAAATAATAAAAATTTCTGCCTTTTTGCTACAAAATAAGGGGAATTTCTGTCTTTTTGCCCCAAAATAAGAGAAATTTCTGCCTTTTTGCACCTAAATAAGGGGAATTTCAGCCTTTTTACCTCAAAATAAGAAGAATTTCTGCATTTTTGCCACAAAATATTAAGAATTTCTTAATTTTTTCCCCAAAATAAGGAAAATTTCTGCCTTTTTTCCCTGAAATAATTGAAATTTCTGCAATTTTGCCCCAAAATAAGGGAAATTTCTGCCTTTTTGCCCTGAAATATGTGAAATTGCTGCAATTTTACCCTAAAATAAGGTGAATTTCTGCCTTTTTGCCCCACAATTAGGGGAATTTCTGCAATTTTGCTCCAAAATGCAAGGAATTTCTGTCTTGTTGCCCGAATATAAGTGGAATGCATAACTTTTTGCCATAAAAAAGGGAAATATCTTCATTTTTGCTCCAAAATAAAGGGAATTTAAGCCTTTTTGCCTCTAAATAAGTGGAATTTCTGACTTTTTTACACAAACAAAGGGAATTTCTGTCTTTTTTGCCCCAAAATAAGGGGAATTTCTGACTTATTACCCTAAAATAAGTGAAATATCTGCAATTTTCCCCCAAAATAAGGGAAATTTCTGCCTTTTTGCCCTGAAATATGTGAAATTTCTGCAATTTTACCCCAAAATAAGGTGAATTTCTGCCTTTTTTTCCCAAAATAATGGGAATTTCTGCCTTTTTGCCCCAAAATAAAAAAATTTTTGCTTTTTTTCTCTGAAATAAGTGAAATTTCTGTAATTTTGCCCTAAAATAAGAGAAATTTCTGCCTTTTTGCCATGAAATTTGTGAAATTTCTGCAATTTTACCCCAAAATAAGGTGAATTTCTGCCTTTTTGCCCTAAAATAATGGGAATTTCTGTTTTTTTGCCCCAAAATAAGAAAAATTTTTGCTTTTTTCTCTGAAATAAGTGAAATTTCTATAATTTTGCCCCAAAATAAGAGAAATTTCTGCAATTTTGCCCCAATATAAGGGAAATTTCTTGAATTTTGCCCCAAAGTACGTGGAATTTCTGAGTTTTGCCCCAAAATAAGGAGTATTTCTGTCTTTTTGCCCCAACATATAGGGAATTTCTGCCTTTTTTCTAAACAATTAGGGAAATTTCTGCAATTTTGCCCCAAAATAATAAAAATTTCTGCCTTTTTGCCCCAAAATAAGTGAAATGTCTGCAATTTTGCCCCAAAATAAGGGAAATTTCTGCCTTTTTGCCCTGAAATATGTGAAATTTCTGCAATTTTACCCTAAAAAAAGGTGAATTTCTGCATTTTTGCCCCAAAATAATTGGAATTTCTGCATTTTAGCCCCAAAATAAGAAAAAAATTTGCTTTTTTTCTTTGAAATAAGTGAAATTTCTGCAATTTTGCCCTAAAATAAGGGAAATTTTTGCAATTTTGCCCCAAAATAAGGGAAATTTCTGAGTTTTGCCCCAAAAGAACGAGAATTTCTGTCTTTTTGCACCAACATATAGGGAATTTCTGACTTTTTGCCCCACAATTAGGGGAATTTCTGCAATTTTGCTCCAAAATGCAAGGAATTTCTGTCTTGTTGCCCGAAAATAAGTGGAACGCATAACTTTTTGCCATAAAAAAGGGAAATATCTTCATTTTTGCTCCAAAATAAGGGGAATTTCAGCCTTTTTGCCTCTAAATAAGTGGAATTTCTGTCTTTTTTACACAAACAAAGGGAATTTCTGTCTTTTTTGCCCCAAAATAAGGGGAATTTCTGACTTATTACCTTAAAATAAGTGAAATATCTGCAATTTTGCCCCAAAATAAGGGAAATTTCTGCCTTTTTGCCCTGAAATATGTGAAATTTCTGCAATTTTACCCCAAAATAAGGTGAATTTCTGCCTTTTTCCCCCAAAATAATGGGAATTTCTGCCTTTTTGCCCCAAAATAAAAAAAAATTTTGCTTTTTTTCTCTGAAATAAGTGAAATTTCTGCAATTTTGCCCTAAAATAATAGAAATTTCTGCCTTTTTGCCATGAAATTTGTGAAATTTCTGCAATTTTACCCCAAAATAAGGTGAATTTCTGCCTTTTTGCCCCAAAATAATGGGAATTTCTATTTTTTTGCCGTAAAATAAGAAAAATTTTTGCTTTTTTTCTCTGAAATAAGTGAAATTTCTGCAATTTTGCCTCAAAATAAGGGAAATTCTGCAATTTTGCCCCAAAATAAGGGAAATTTCTTGAATTTTGCCCCAAAATACGTGGAATTTCTGAGTTTTGCCCCAAAATAAGGAGAATTTCTGTCTTTTTGCCGCAACATATAGGGAATATCTGCCTTTTTTCCCAACAATTAGGGAAATTTCTGCAATTTTGCCCCAAAATAAGGGAAATTTCTGCAATTTTGCCCCAATGTAAAGGAAATTTCTGCAATTTTGCTCCAAAATAAGGGGAATTTCTGACTGTTTGCTTCCAAAAAAAAGAGGTTTTCTGTATTTTTGCTCCAAAATAAGGAGAATTTCTGCTTCTTTGCCCGAAAATTATGAGAATTTCTGCAATTATGCTTCAAAATACGGAGAATTTCTGCTTTTTATCCCGAAAGTAAGGGGAATTTATACCTTTTTCCACAAAAAAAGGGAAATTTCTTAAATTTGGCCCCAAAATAAGAGGAATTTCTGCCTTTTTACCTCAAAATAAGTGAAATTTCTCCTATTTTACCCAGAAATATATGGAATTTCTGTCTTGTTGCAACAAAATAAAAGGAATTTTTGAATTATACCCTGAAATAAGTGATATTTCTACAATTTTGCCCCAAAATAATAAAAATTTCTGCCTTTTTGCTACAAAATAAGGGGTATTTCTGTCTTTTTGCCCCAAAATAGGAGAAATTTCTGCCTTTTTGCACCCAAGTAAGGGGAATTTCAGCCTTTTTACCTCAAAATAAGGGGAATTTCAGCCTTTTTACCTCAAAATAAGGGGAATTTCAGCCTTTTAACCTCAAAATAAGAGGAATTTCTGCATTTTTGCCACAAAATATTAAGAATTTCTTAAGTTTTCCCAAAAATTAGGAAAATTTCTGCCTTTTTTCCTTAAATAAGTGAAATTTCTGCAATTTTGCCCCAAAATAAGTGAAATGTCTGCAATTTTGCCCCAAAATAAGGGAAATTTATGACTTTTTGCCCTGAAATATGTGAAATTTCTGCAATTTTACCCTAAATTAAGGTGAATTTCTGCATTTTTGCCCCAAAATAATTGGAATTTCTGCCTATTAGCCCCAAAATAAGAAAAATTTTTGCTTTTTTTCTCTGAAATAAGTGAAATTTCTGCAATTTTGCCCTAAAATAAGGGAAATTTTTGCAATTTTGCCCCAAAATAAGGGAAATTTCTGGAATTTTGCCCCAAAATAAGAGAAATTTCTGAGTTTTGCCCCAAAAGAACGAGAATTTCTGTCTTTTTGCCCCAACATATAGGGAATTTCTGCAATTTTGCTCAAAAATGCAAACAATTTCTGTCTTGTTGCCCGAAAATACGTGGAATGCATAACTTTTTGTCATAAAAAATGGAAATATCTTCATTTTTGCTCCAAAATAAGGGGAATTTCAGCCTTTTTGCCTCTAAATAAGTGGAATTTCTGTCTTTTTTACACAAACAAAGGGAATTTCTGTCTTTTTTGCCCCAAAATAAGGGGAATTTCTGACTTATTACTCTAAAATAAGTGAAATATCTGCAATTTTGCCCCTAAATAAGGGAAATTTCTGCCTTTTTGCCCTGAAATATGTGAAATTTCTGCAATTTTACCCCAAAATAAGGTGAATTTCTGCCTTTTTCCCCCAAAATAATGGGAATTTCTGCCTTTTTGCCCCAAAATAAAAAAATTTTTGCTTTTTCCTCTGAAATAAGTGAAATTTCTGCAATTTTGCCCTGAAATAACGGAAATTTCTGCCTTTTTGACATGAAATTTGTGAAATTTCTGCAATTTTACCCCAAAATAAGGTGAATTTCTGCCTTTTTGCCCCAAAATAATGGGAATTTCTGTTTTTTTGCCCTAAAATAAGAAAAATTTTTGCTTTTTTCTCTTAAATAAGTGAAATTTCTGCAATTTTGCCCCAAAATAAGGGAAATTTCTGCAATTTTGCCCCAAAATAAGGGAAATTTCTTGAATTTTGCCCCAAAATACGTGGAATTTCTGAGTTTTGCCCCAAAATAAGGAGAATTTCTGTCTTTTTGCCGCAACATATAGGGAATATCTGCCTTTTTTCCCAACAATTAGGGAAATTTCTGCAATTTTGCCCCAAAATAAGGGAAATTTCTGCAATTTTGCCCCAATGTAAAGGAAATTTCTGCAATTTTGCTCCAAAATAAGGGGAATTTCTGACTGTTTGCTTCCGAAAAAAAGAGGTTTTCTGTATTTTTGCTCCAAAATTAGGAGAATTTCTGCTTCTTTGCCCGAAAATTATGAGAATTTCTGCAATTATGCTTCAAAATACGGAGAATTTCTGCTTTTTATCCCGAAAGTAAGGGGAATTTATACCTTTTTCCACAAAAAAAGGGAAATTTCTTAAATTTGGCCCCAAAATAAGAGGAATTTCTGCCTTTTTACCTCAAAATAAGTGAAATTTCTCCTATTTTACCCAGAAATATATGGAATTTCTGTCTTGTTGCAACAAAATAAAAGGAATTTTTGAATTATACCCTGAAATAAGTGATATTTCTACAATTTTGCCCCAAAATAATAAAAATTTCTGCCTTTTTGCTACAAAATAAGGGGTATTTCTGTCTTTTTGCCCCAAAATAGGAGAAATTTCTGCCTTTTTGCACCCAAGTAAGGGGAATTTCAGCCTTTTTACCTCAAAATAAGGGGAATTTCAGCCTTTTTACCTCAAAATAAGGGGAATTTCAGCCTTTTAACCTCAAAATAAGAGGAATTTCTGCATTTTTGCCACAAAATATTAAGAATTTCTTAAGTTTTCCCAAAAATTAGGAAAATTTCTGCCTTTTTTCCTTAAATAAGTGAAATTTCTGCAATTTTGCCCCAAAATAAGTGAAATGTCTGCAATTTTGCCCCAAAATAAGGGAAATTTATGACTTTTTGCCCTGAAATATGTGAAATTTCTGCAATTTTACCCTAAATTAAGGTGAATTTCTGCATTTTTGCCCCAAAATAATTGGAATTTCTGCCTATTAGCCCCAAAATAAGAAAAATTTTTGCTTTTTTTCTCTGAAATAAGTGAAATTTCTGCAATTTTGCCCTAAAATAAGGGAAATTTTTGCAATTTTGCCCCAAAATAAGGGAAATTTCTGGAATTTTGCCCCAAAATAAGAGAAATTTCTGAGTTTTGCCCCAAAAGAACGAGAATTTCTGTCTTTTTGCCCCAACATATAGGGAATTTCTGCAATTTTGCTCAAAAATGCAAACAATTTCTGTCTTGTTGCCCGAAAATACGTGGAATGCATAACTTTTTGTCATAAAAAATGGAAATATCTTCATTTTTGCTCCAAAATAAGGGGAATTTCAGCCTTTTTGCCTCTAAATAAGTGGAATTTCTGTCTTTTTTACACAAACAAAGGGAATTTCTGTCTTTTTTGCCCCAAAATAAGGGGAATTTCTGACTTATTACTCTAAAATAAGTGAAATATCTGCAATTTTGCCCCTAAATAAGGGAAATTTCTGCCTTTTTGCCCTGAAATATGTGAAATTTCTGCAATTTTACCCCAAAATAAGGTGAATTTCTGCCTTTTTCCCCCAAAATAATGGGAATTTCTGCCTTTTTGCCCCAAAATAAAAAAATTTTTGCTTTTTTCTCTTAAATAAGTGAAATTTCTGCAATTTTGCCCCAAAATAAGGGAAATTTCTTGAATTTTGCCCCAAAATACGTGGAATTTCTGAGTTTTGCCCCAAAGTAAGGAGAATTTCTGTCTTTTTGCCCCAACATGTAGGGAATTTCTGCCTTTTTCCCCAACAATTAGGGAAATTTCTGCAATTTTGCCCCAAAATAAGGGAAATTTCTGCAATTCTGCCCCAAGTAAAGGAATTTTTTGCAATTTTGCTCCAAAATAAGGGGAATTTCTGACTGTTTGCTTCCGAAAAAAGGAGATTTTCTGTATTTTTGCTCCAAAATAAGGAGAATTTCTGCTTTTTTGCCCGAAAATTATGAGAATTTCTGCAATTATGCTTCATATTACGGGAAATTTCTGCTTTTTATCCCGAAAGTAAGGGGAATGTATACCTTTTTCCACAAAAAAAGGGAAATTTCTTAATTTTTGCCCCAAAATAAGAGGAATTTATGCCTTTTTACCTCAAAATAAGTGAAATTTCTCCTTTTTTACCAAAAAATAAATGGAATTTCTGTATTGTTGCAAAAAAATAAAGGGAATTTTTGAATTATACCCTGAAATAAGTGATATTTCTTCAATTTTGCTCCAAAATAATAAAAATTTCTGCATTTTTGCTACAAAATAAGGGGAATTTCTGTCTTTTTGCCCCAAAATAGGAGATATTTCTGCCTTTTTGCACCCAAGTAAGGGGAATTTCAGCATTTTTACCTCAAAATAAGGGGAATTTCAGACTTTTTACCTCAAAATAAGGGTAATTTAAGCCTTTTAACATCAAAATAAGGGGAATTTCTGCATTTTTGCCACAAAATATTAAGAATTTCTTAATTTTTCCCCAAAATAAGAAAAATTTCTGCCTTTTTTCCCTGAAATAAGTGAAATTTCTGCAATTTTGCCCCAAAATAAGTGAAATTTCTGCAATTATGCCCCAAAATAAGGGAAATTTCTGCCTTTTTGCCCTGAAATATGTGGAATTTCTGCAATTTTACTCTAAAATAAGGTGAATTTCTGCATTTTTGCCCCAAAATAATTGGAATTTCTGGCTTTTAGCCCCAAAATAAGAAAAATTTTTGCTTTTTTTCTCTGAAATAAGTGAAATTTCTGCAATTTTGCCCTAAAATAAGGGAAATTTCTGCAATTTTGCCCCAAAATAAGGGAAATTTTTGGAATTTTGCCCCAAAATAAGTGGAATTTCTGAGTTTTGCCCCAAAAGAACGACAATATCTGTCTTTTTGCCCCAACATATAGGGAATTTCTGCCTTTTTGCCCCACAATTAGGGGAATTTCTGCAATTTTGCTCCAAAATGCAAAGAATTTCTGTCTTGTGTCCCGAAAATAAGTGGAATGCATAAGTTTTTGCCATAAAAAATAGAAATATCTTCATTTTTGCTCCAAAATAAGGGGAATTTCAGCCTTTTTGCCTCTAAATAAGTGGAATTTCTGTCTTTTTTACACAAACAAAGGGAATTTCTGTCTTTTTTGCCCCAAAATAAGGGGAATTTCTGACTTATTACCCTAAAAAAAGTGAAATATCTGCAATTTTGCCCCAAAATAAGGGAAATTTTTGCCTTTTTGCCCTGAAATATGTGAAATTTCTGCAATTTTACCCCAAAATAAGGTGAATTTCTGCCTATATCCCCCAAAATAATGGGAATTTCTGCCTTTTTGCCCCAAAATAAAAAAAATTTTTGCTTTTTTTCTCTGAAATAAGTGAAATTTCTGCAATTTTGCCCTAAAATAAGAGAAATGTCTGCCTTTTTGCCCTGAAATTTGTGAAATTTCTGCAAATTTACCCCAAAATAAGGTGAATTTCTGCCTTTTTGCCCCAAAATAATGGGAATTTCTGTTTTTTGCCCTAAAATAAGAAAAATTTTTGCTTTTTTTCTCTGAAATAAGTGAAATTTCTGCAATTTTGCCCCAAAATTAGTGAAATTTCTGCAATTTTGAGCCAAAATAAGGGAAATTTCTGCAATTTTGCCCCAAAATAAGGGAAATTTCTGCAATTTTGCCCCAAAATACGTGGAATTTCTGAGTTTTGCCCCAAAATAAGGAGAATTTCTGTCTTTTTGCCCCAACATATAGGGAATTTCTGCATTTTTGCCCAACAATTAGGGAAATTTCTGCAATTTTGCCCCAAAATAAGCGAAATTTCTGCAATTTTGCCCCAATGTAAAGGAAATTTCTGCAATTTTGACCCAAAATAAGGGGAATTTCTGACTGTTTGCTTCCGAAAAAAGGAGATTTTCTGTATTTTTGCTCCAAAATAAGGAGAATTTCTGCTTTTTTGCCCGAAAATTATGAGAATTTCTGCAATTATGCTTCAAAATACGGGGAATTTCTGCTTTTTATCCCGAAAGAAAGGGGAATGTATACCTTTTTACACAAAAAAAGGGAAATTTCTTAATTTTTGCTTCAAAATAAGAGGAATTTCTGCCCTTTTACCTCAGAATAAGTGAAATTTCTCTTTTTTTACCCAAAAATAAATGGAATTTCTGTCTTTTTGCAACAAAATAAAAGGAATTTTTGAATTATATCCTGAAATAAGTCATATTTCTGCAATTTTGCCCCAAAATAATAAAAATTTCTGCCTTTTTGCTATAAAATAAGGGGAATTTCTGTCTTTTTGCCCCAAAATAAGAGAAATTTCTGCCTTTTTGCACCCAAATAAGGGGAATTTCAGCCTTTTTACCTCAAAATAAGGGGAATTTCAGCCTTTTTACCTCAAAATAAGGGGAATTTCTGCATTTTTGCCACAAAATATTAAGAATTTCTTAATTTTTTCCCCAAAATAAGGAAAATTTCTGCTTTTTTCCCTGAAATAATTGAAATTTCTGCAATTTTGCCCCAAAATAAGTGAAATTTCTGCAATTTTGCCCCAAAATAAGGGAAATTTCTGCCTTTTTGCCCTGAAATATGTGAAATTGCTTCAATTTTACCCTAAAATAAGGTGAATTCCTGCCTTTTTGCCCCACAATTAGGGAAATTTCTGCAATTTTGCTCCAAAATGCAAGGAATTTCTGTCTTGTTGCCCGAAATAAGTGGAATGCATAACTTTTTGCCATAAAAAAGGGAAATATCTTCATTTTTGCTCCAAAATAAGTGGAATTTCAGCCTTTTTGCCTCTAAATAAGTGGAATTTCTGTCTTTTTTACACAAACAAAGGGAATTTCTGTATTTTTTGCCCCAAAATAAGGGGAATTTCTGACTTATTACCCTAAAATAAATGAAATATCTGCAATTTTGCCCCAAAATAAGGGAAATTTCTGCCTTTTTGCCCTGAAATATGTGAAATTTCTGCAATTTTACCCCAAAATAAGGTGAATTTCTGCCTTTTTTTCCCAAAATAATGGGAATTTCTGCATTTTTGCCCCAAAATAAAAAAATTTTTGTTTTTTTTCTCTGAAATATGTGAAATTTCTGCAATTTTGCCCTAAAATAAGAGAAATTTCTGCCTTTTTGCCCTGAAATTTGTGAAATTTCTGCAAATTTACCCCACAATAAGGAGAATTTCTGCCTTTTTGCCCCAAAATAATGGGAATTTCTGTTTTTTTGCCCTAAAATAAGAAAAATTTTTGCTTTTTTTCTCTGAAATAAGTGAAATTTCTGCAATTTTGCCCCAAAATAAGTGAAATTTCTGCAATTTTGCCCCAAAATAAGGGAAATTTCTGCAATTTTGCCCCAAAAATAGGGAAATTTCTTGAATTTTGCCCCAAAATACGTGGAATTTCTGAGTTTGCAACAAAATAAGGAGAATTTCTGTCTTTTTGCTTCAACATATAAGGAATTTCTGCCTTTTTTTCCCAACAATTAGGGAAATTTCTGCAATTTTGCCCCAAAATAAGGGAAATTTCTGCAATTTTGTCACAATGTAAAGGAAATTTCTGCAATTTTGCTCCAAAATAAGGGGAATTTCTGACTGTTTGCTTCCGAAAAAAGGAGATTTTCTGTATTTTTGCTCCAAAATAAGGAGAATTTCTGCTTTTTTGCCCGAAAATTATGAGAGTTTCTGCAATTATGCTTCAAAATACGGGGAATTTCTGCTTTTTATCCCGAAAGTAAGGGGAATGTATACCTTTTTACACAAAAAAAAGGGAAATTTCTTAATTTTTGCCCCAAAATAAGAGTAATTTCTGCCTTTTTACCTCAAAATAAGTGAAATTTCTTCTTTTTTACCCAAAAATAAATGGAATTTCTGTCTTTTTGCAAGAAAATAAAAGGAATTTTTAATTATACCCTGAAATAAGTGATATTTCTGCAATTTTGCCCCAAAATAATAAAAATTTCTGCCTTTTTGCTACAAAATAAGGGGAATTTCTGTCTTTTTGCCCCAAAATAAGAGAAATTTCTGCCTTTTTGCACCTAAATAAGGGGAATTTCAGCCTTTTTACCTCAAAATAAGAAGAATTTCTGCATTTTTGCCACAAAATATTAAGAATTTCTTAATTTTTTCCCCAAAATAAGGAAAATTTCTGCCTTTTTTCCCTGAAATAATTGAAATTTCTGCAATTTTGCCCCAAAATAAGGGAAATTTCTGCCTTTTTGCCCTGAAATATGTGAAATTGCTGCAATTTTACCCTAAAATAAGGTGAATTTCTGCCTTTTTGCCCCACAATTAGGGGAATTTCTGCAATTTTGCTCCAAAATGCAAGGAATTTCTGTCTTGTTGCCCGAATATAAGTGGAATGCATAACTTTTTGCCATAAAAAAGGGAAATATCTTCATTTTTGCTCCAAAATAAAGGGAATTTAAGCCTTTTTGCCTCTAAATAAGTGGAATTTCTGACTTTTTTACACAAACAAAGGGAATTTCTGTCTTTTTTGCCCCAAAATAAGGGGAATTTCTGACTTATTACCCTAAAATAAGTGAAATATCTGCAATTTTCCCCCAAAATAAGGGAAATTTCTGCCTTTTTGCCCTGAAATATGTGAAATTTCTGCAATTTTACCCCAAAATAAGGTGAATTTCTGCCTTTTTTTCCCAAAATAATGGGAATTTCTGCCTTTTTGCCCCAAAATAAAAAAATTTTTGCTTTTTTTCTCTGAAATAAGTGAAATTTCTGTAATTTTGCCCTAAAATAAGAGAAATTTCTGCCTTTTTGCCATGAAATTTGTGAAATTTCTGCAATTTTACCCCAAAATAAGGTGAATTTCTGCCTTTTTGCCCTAAAATAATGGGAATTTCTGTTTTTTTGCCCCAAAATAAGAAAAATTTTTGCTTTTTTCTCTGAAATAAGTGAAATTTCTATAATTTTGCCCCAAAATAAGAGAAATTTCTGCAATTTTGCCCCAATATAAGGGAAATTTCTTGAATTTTGCCCCAAAGTACGTGGAATTTCTGAGTTTTGCCCCAAAATAAGGAGTATTTCTGTCTTTTTGCCCCAACATATAGGGAATTTCTGCCTTTTTTCTAAACAATTAGGGAAATTTCTGCAATTTTGCCCCAAAATAATAAAAATTTCTGCCTTTTTGCCCCAAAATAAGTGAAATGTCTGCAATTTTGCCCCAAAATAAGGGAAATTTCTGCCTTTTTGCCCTGAAATATGTGAAATTTCTGCAATTTTACCCTAAAAAAAGGTGAATTTCTGCATTTTTGCCCCAAAATAATTGGAATTTCTGCATTTTAGCCCCAAAATAAGAAAAAAATTTGCTTTTTTTCTTTGAAATAAGTGAAATTTCTGCAATTTTGCCCTAAAATAAGGGAAATTTTTGCAATTTTGCCCCAAAATAAGGGAAATTTCTGAGTTTTGCCCCAAAAGAACGAGAATTTCTGTCTTTTTGCACCAACATATAGGGAATTTCTGACTTTTTGCCCCACAATTAGGGGAATTTCTGCAATTTTGCTCCAAAATGCAAGGAATTTCTGTCTTGTTGCCCGAAAATAAGTGGAACGCATAACTTTTTGCCATAAAAAAGGGAAATATCTTCATTTTTGCTCCAAAATAAGGGGAATTTCAGCCTTTTTGCCTCTAAATAAGTGGAATTTCTGTCTTTTTTACACAAACAAAGGGAATTTCTGTCTTTTTTGCCCCAAAATAAGGGGAATTTCTGACTTATTACCTTAAAATAAGTGAAATATCTGCAATTTTGCCCCAAAATAAGGGAAATTTCTGCCTTTTTGCCCTGAAATATGTGAAATTTCTGCAATTTTACCCCAAAATAAGGTGAATTTCTGCCTTTTTCCCCCAAAATAATGGGAATTTCTGCCTTTTTGCCCCAAAATAAAAAAAAATTTTGCTTTTTTTCTCTGAAATAAGTGAAATTTCTGCAATTTTGCCCTAAAATAATAGAAATTTCTGCCTTTTTGCCATGAAATTTGTGAAATTTCTGCAATTTTACCCCAAAATAAGGTGAATTTCTGCCTTTTTGCCCCAAAATAATGGGAATTTCTATTTTTTTGCCGTAAAATAAGAAAAATTTTTGCTTTTTTTCTCTGAAATAAGTGAAATTTCTGCAATTTTGCCTCAAAATAAGGGAAATTCTGCAATTTTGCCCCAAAATAAGGGAAATTTCTTGAATTTTGCCCCAAAATACGTGGAATTTCTGAGTTTTGCCCCAAAATAAGGAGAATTTCTGTCTTTTTGCCGCAACATATAGGGAATATCTGCCTTTTTTCCCAACAATTAGGGAAATTTCTGCAATTTTGCCCCAAAATAAGGGAAATTTCTGCAATTTTGCCCCAATGTAAAGGAAATTTCTGCAATTTTGCTCCAAAATAAGGGGAATTTCTGACTGTTTGCTTCCAAAAAAAAGAGGTTTTCTGTATTTTTGCTCCAAAATAAGGAGAATTTCTGCTTCTTTGCCCGAAAATTATGAGAATTTCTGCAATTATGCTTCAAAATACGGAGAATTTCTGCTTTTTATCCCGAAAGTAAGGGGAATTTATACCTTTTTCCACAAAAAAAGGGAAATTTCTTAAATTTGGCCCCAAAATAAGAGGAATTTCTGCCTTTTTACCTCAAAATAAGTGAAATTTCTCCTATTTTACCCAGAAATATATGGAATTTCTGTCTTGTTGCAACAAAATAAAAGGAATTTTTGAATTATACCCTGAAATAAGTGATATTTCTACAATTTTGCCCCAAAATAATAAAAATTTCTGCCTTTTTGCTACAAAATAAGGGGTATTTCTGTCTTTTTGCCCCAAAATAGGAGAAATTTCTGCCTTTTTGCACCCAAGTAAGGGGAATTTCAGCCTTTTTACCTCAAAATAAGGGGAATTTCAGCCTTTTTACCTCAAAATAAGGGGAATTTCAGCCTTTTAACCTCAAAATAAGAGGAATTTCTGCATTTTTGCCACAAAATATTAAGAATTTCTTAAGTTTTCCCAAAAATTAGGAAAATTTCTGCCTTTTTTCCTTAAATAAGTGAAATTTCTGCAATTTTGCCCCAAAATAAGTGAAATGTCTGCAATTTTGCCCCAAAATAAGGGAAATTTATGACTTTTTGCCCTGAAATATGTGAAATTTCTGCAATTTTACCCTAAATTAAGGTGAATTTCTGCATTTTTGCCCCAAAATAATTGGAATTTCTGCCTATTAGCCCCAAAATAAGAAAAATTTTTGCTTTTTTTCTCTGAAATAAGTGAAATTTCTGCAATTTTGCCCTAAAATAAGGGAAATTTTTGCAATTTTGCCCCAAAATAAGGGAAATTTCTGGAATTTTGCCCCAAAATAAGAGAAATTTCTGAGTTTTGCCCCAAAAGAACGAGAATTTCTGTCTTTTTGCCCCAACATATAGGGAATTTCTGCAATTTTGCTCAAAAATGCAAACAATTTCTGTCTTGTTGCCCGAAAATACGTGGAATGCATAACTTTTTGTCATAAAAAATGGAAATATCTTCATTTTTGCTCCAAAATAAGGGGAATTTCAGCCTTTTTGCCTCTAAATAAGTGGAATTTCTGTCTTTTTTACACAAACAAAGGGAATTTCTGTCTTTTTTGCCCCAAAATAAGGGGAATTTCTGACTTATTACTCTAAAATAAGTGAAATATCTGCAATTTTGCCCCTAAATAAGGGAAATTTCTGCCTTTTTGCCCTGAAATATGTGAAATTTCTGCAATTTTACCCCAAAATAAGGTGAATTTCTGCCTTTTTCCCCCAAAATAATGGGAATTTCTGCCTTTTTGCCCCAAAATAAAAAAATTTTTGCTTTTTCCTCTGAAATAAGTGAAATTTCTGCAATTTTGCCCTGAAATAACGGAAATTTCTGCCTTTTTGACATGAAATTTGTGAAATTTCTGCAATTTTACCCCAAAATAAGGTGAATTTCTGCCTTTTTGCCCCAAAATAATGGGAATTTCTGTTTTTTTGCCCTAAAATAAGAAAAATTTTTGCTTTTTTCTCTTAAATAAGTGAAATTTCTGCAATTTTGCCCCAAAATAAGGGAAATTTCTGCAATTTTGCCCCAAAATAAGGGAAATTTCTTGAATTTTGCCCCAAAATACGTGGAATTTCTGAGTTTTGCCCCAAAATAAGGAGAATTTCTGTCTTTTTGCCGCAACATATAGGGAATATCTGCCTTTTTTCCCAACAATTAGGGAAATTTCTGCAATTTTGCCCCAAAATAAGGGAAATTTCTGCAATTTTGCCCCAATGTAAAGGAAATTTCTGCAATTTTGCTCCAAAATAAGGGGAATTTCTGACTGTTTGCTTCCGAAAAAAAGAGGTTTTCTGTATTTTTGCTCCAAAATTAGGAGAATTTCTGCTTCTTTGCCCGAAAATTATGAGAATTTCTGCAATTATGCTTCAAAATACGGAGAATTTCTGCTTTTTATCCCGAAAGTAAGGGGAATTTATACCTTTTTCCACAAAAAAAGGGAAATTTCTTAAATTTGGCCCCAAAATAAGAGGAATTTCTGCCTTTTTACCTCAAAATAAGTGAAATTTCTCCTATTTTACCCAGAAATATATGGAATTTCTGTCTTGTTGCAACAAAATAAAAGGAATTTTTGAATTATACCCTGAAATAAGTGATATTTCTACAATTTTGCCCCAAAATAATAAAAATTTCTGCCTTTTTGCTACAAAATAAGGGGTATTTCTGTCTTTTTGCCCCAAAATAGGAGAAATTTCTGCCTTTTTGCACCCAAGTAAGGGGAATTTCAGCCTTTTTACCTCAAAATAAGGGGAATTTCAGCCTTTTTACCTCAAAATAAGGGGAATTTCAGCCTTTTAACCTCAAAATAAGAGGAATTTCTGCATTTTTGCCACAAAATATTAAGAATTTCTTAAGTTTTCCCAAAAATTAGGAAAATTTCTGCCTTTTTTCCTTAAATAAGTGAAATTTCTGCAATTTTGCCCCAAAATAAGTGAAATGTCTGCAATTTTGCCCCAAAATAAGGGAAATTTATGACTTTTTGCCCTGAAATATGTGAAATTTCTGCAATTTTACCCTAAATTAAGGTGAATTTCTGCATTTTTGCCCCAAAATAATTGGAATTTCTGCCTATTAGCCCCAAAATAAGAAAAATTTTTGCTTTTTTTCTCTGAAATAAGTGAAATTTCTGCAATTTTGCCCTAAAATAAAGGAAATTTTTGCAATTTTGCCCCAAAATAAGGGAAATTTCTGGAATTTTGCCCCAAAATAAGAGAAATTTCTGAGTTTTGCCCCAAAAGAACGAGAATTTCTGTCTTTTTGCCCCAACATATAGGGAATTTCTGCAATTTTGCTCAAAAATGCAAACAATTTCTGTCTTGTTGCCCGAAAATACGTGGAATGCATAACTTTTTGTCATAAAAAATGGAAATATCTTCATTTTTGCTCCAAAATAAGGGGAATTTCAGCCTTTTTGCCTCTAAATAAGTGGAATTTCTGTCTTTTTTACACAAACAAAGGGAATTTCTGTCTTTTTTGCCCCAAAATAAGGGGAATTTCTGACTTATTACTCTAAAATAAGTGAAATATCTGCAATTTTGCCCCTAAATAAGGGAAATATCTGCCTTTTTGCCCTGAAATATGTGAAATTTCTGCAATTTTACCCCAAAATAAGGTGAATTTCTGCCTTTTTCCCCCAAAATAATGGGAATTTCTGCCTTTTTGCCCCAAAATAAAAAAATTTTTGCTTTTTTCTCTTAAATAAGTGAAATTTCTGCAATTTTGCCCCAAAATAAGGGAAATTTCTTGAATTTTGCCCCAAAATACGTGGAATTTCTGAGTTTTGCCCCAAAGTAAGGAGAATTTCTGTCTTTTTGCCCCAACATGTAGGGAATTTCTGCCTTTTTCCCCAACAATTAGGGAAATTTCTGCAATTTTGCCCCAAAATAAGGGAAATTTCTGCAATTCTGCCCCAAGTAAAGGAAATTTTTGCAATTTTGCTCCAAAATAAGGGGAATTTCTGACTGTTTGCTTCCGAAAAAGGAGATTTTCTGTATTTTTGCTCCAAAATAAGGAGAATTTCTGCTTTTTTGCCCGAAAATTATGAGAATTTCTGCAATTATGCTTCATATTACGGGAAATTTCTGCTTTTTATCCCGAAAGTAAGGGGAATGTATACCTTTTTCCACAAAAAAAGGGAAATTTCTTAATTTTTGCCCCAAAATAAGAGGAATTTATGCCTTTTTACCTCAAAATAAGTGAAATTTCTCCTTTTTTACCGAAAAATAAATGGAATTTCTGTATTGTTGCAAAAAAATAAAGGGAATTTTTGAATTATACCCTGAAATAAGTGATATTTCTTCAATTTTGCTCCAAAATAATAAAAATTTCTGCATTTTTGCTACAAAATAAGGGGAATTTCTGTCTTTTTGCCCCAAAATAGGAGATATTTCTGCCTTTTTGCACCCAAGTAAGGGGAATTTCAGCATTTTTACCTCAAAATAAGGGGAATTTCAGACTTTTTACCTCAAAATAAGGGTAATTTAAGCCTTTTAACATCAAAATAAGGGGAATTTCTGCATTTTTGCCACAAAATATTAAGAATTTCTTAATTTTTCCCCAAAATAAGAAAAATTTCTGCCTTTTTTCCCTGAAATAAGTGAAATTTCTGCAATTTTGCCCCAAAATAAGTGAAATTTCTGCAATTATGCCCCAAAATAAGGGAAATTTCTGCCTTTTTGCCCTGAAATATGTGGAATTTCTGCAATTTTACTCTAAAATAAGGTGAATTTCTGCATTTTTGCCCCAAAATAATTGGAATTTCTGGCTTTTAGCCCCAAAATAAGAAAAATTTTTGCTTTTTTTCTCTGAAATAAGTGAAATTTCTGCAATTTTGCCCTAAAATAAGGGAAATTTCTGCAATTTTGCCCCAAAATAAGGGAAATTTTTGGAATTTTGCCCCAAAATAAGTGGAATTTCTGAGTTTTGCCCCAAAAGAACGACAATATCTGTCTTTTTGCCCCAACATATAGGGAATTTTTGCCTTTTTGCCCCACAATTAGGGGAATTTCTGCAATTTTGCTCAAAAATGCAAACAATTTCTGTCTTGTGTCCCGAAAATAAGTGGAATGCATAAGTTTTTGCCATAAAAAATAGAAATATCTTCATTTTTGCTCCAAAATAAGGGGAATTTCAGCCTTTTTGCCTCTAAATAAGTGGAATTTCTGTCTTTTTTACACAAACAAAGGGAATTTCTGTCTTTTTTGCCCCAAAATAAGGGGAATTTCTGACTTATTACCCTAAAAAAAGTGAAATATCTGCAATTTTGCCCCAAAATAAGGGAAATTTTTGCCTTTTTGCCCTGAAATATGTGAAATTTCTGCAATTTTACCCCAAAATAAGGTGAATTTCTGCCTATATCCCCCAAAATAATGGGAATTTCTGCCTTTTTGCCCCAAAATAAAAAAATTTTTGCTTTTTTTCTCTGAAATAAGTGAAATTTCTGCAATTTTGCCCTAAAATAAGAGAAATGTCTGCCTTTTTGCCCTGAAATTTGTGAAATTTCTGCAAATTTACCCCAAAATAAGGTGAATTTCTGCCTTTTTGCCCCAAAATAATGGGAATTTCTGTTTTTTGCCCTAAAATAAGAAAAATTTTTGCTTTTTTTCTCTGAAATAAGTGAAATTTCTGCAATTTTGCCCCAAAATTAGTGAAATTTCTGCAATTTTGAGCCAAAATAAGGGAAATTTCTGCAATTTTGCCCCAAAATAAGGGAAATTTCTGCAATTTTGCCCCAAAATACGTGGAATTTCTGAGTTTTGCCCTAAAATAAGGAGAATTTCTGTCTTTTTGCCCCAACATATAGGGAATTTCTGCATTTTTGCCCAACAATTAGGGAAATTTCTGCAATTTTGCCCCAAAATAAGCGAAATTTCTGCAATTTTGCCCCAATGTAAAGGAAATTTCTGCAATTTTGACCCAAAATAAGGGGAATTTCTGACTGTTTGCTTCCGAAAAAAGGAGATTTTCTGTATTTTTGCTCCAAAATAAGGAGAATTTCTGCTTTTTTGCCCGAAAATTATGAGAATTTCTGCAATTATGCTTCAAAATACGGTGAATTTCTGCTTTTTATCCCGAAAGAAAGGGGAATGTATACCTTTTTACACAAAAAAAGGGAAATTTCTTAATTTTTGCTTCAAAATAAGAGGAATTTCTGCCTTTTTACCTCAAAATAAGTGAAATTTCTCTTTTTTTACCCAAAAATAAATGGAATTTCTGTCTTTTTGCAACAAAATAAAAGGAATTTTTGAATTATATCCTGAAATAAGTCATATTTCTGCAATTTTGCCCCAAAATAATAAAAATTTCTGCCTTTCTGCTATAAAATAAGGGGAATTTCTGTCTTTTTGCCCCAAAATAAGAGAAATTTCTGCCTTTTTGCACCCAAATAAGGGGAATTTCAGCCTTTTTACCTCAAAATAAGGGGAATTTCAGCCTTTTTACCTCAAAATAAGGGGAATTTCTGCATTTTTGCCACAAAATATTAAGAATTTCTTAATTTTTTCCCCAAAATAAGGAAAATTTCTGCTTTTTTCCCTGAAATAATTGAAATTTCTGCAATTTTGCCCCAAAATAAGTGAAATTTCTGCAATTTTGCCCCAAAATAAGGGAAATTTCTGCCTTTTTGCCCTGAAATATGTGAAATTGCTTCAATTTTACCCTAAAATAAGGTGAAATCCTGCCTTTTTGCCCCACAATTAGGGAAATTTCTGCAATTTTGCTCCAAAATGCAAGGAATTTCTGTCTTGTTGCCCGAAATAAGTGGAATGCATAACTTTTTGCCATAAAAAAGGGAAATATCTTCATTTTTGCTCCAAAATAAGTGGAATTTCAGCCTTTTTGCCTCTAAATAAGTGGAATTTCTGTCTTTTTTACACAAACAAAGGGAATTTCTGTATTTTTTGCCCCAAAATAAGGGGAATTTCTGACTTATTACCCTAAAATAAATGAAATATCTGCAATTTTGCCCCAAAATAAGGGAAATTTCTGCCTTTTTGCCCTGAAATATGTGAAATTTCTGCAATTTTACCCCAAAATAAGGTGAATTTCTGCCTTTTTTTCCCAAAATAATGGGAATTTCTGCATTTTTGCCCCAAAATAAAAAAATTTTTGTTTTTTTTCTCTGAAATATGTGAAATTTCTGCAATTTTGCCCTAAAATAAGAGAAATTTCTGCCTTTTTGCCCTGAAATTTGTGAAATTTCTGCAAATTTACCCCACAATAAGGAGAATTTCTGCCTTTTTGCCCCAAAATAATGGGAATTTCTGGTTTTTTGCCCTAAAATAAGAAAAATTTTTGCTTTTTTTCTCTGAAATAAGTGAAATTTCTGCAATTTTGCCCCAAAATAAGTGAAATTTCTGCAATTTTGCCCCAAAATAAGGGAAATTTCTGCAATTTTGCCCCAAAAATAGGGAAATTTCTTGAATTTTGCCCCAAAATACGTGGAATTTCTGAGTTTGCAACAAAATAAGGAGAATTTCTGTCTTTTTGCTTCAACATATAAGGAATTTCTGCCTTTTTTTCCCAACAATTAGGGAAATTTCTGCAATTTTGCCCCAAAATAAGGGAAATTTCTGCAATTTTGCCACAATGTAAAGGAAATTTCTGCAATTTTGCTCCAAAATAAGGGGAATTTCTGACTGTTTGCTTCCGAAAAAAGGAGATTTTCTGTATTTTTGCTCCAAAATAAGGAGAATTTCTGCTTTTTTGCCCGAAAATTATGAGAGTTTCTGCAATTATGCTTCAAAATACGGGGAATTTCTGCTTTTTATCCCGAAAGTAAGGGGAATGTATACCTTTTTACACAAAAAAAAGGGAAATTTCTTAATTTTTGCCCCAAAATAAGAGTAATTTCTGCCTTTTTACCTCAAAATAAGTGAAATTTCTTCTTTTTTACCCAAAAATAAATGGAATTTCTGTCTTTTTGCAAGAAAATAAAAGGAATTTTTGAATTATACCCTGAAATAAGTGATATTTCTGCAATTTTGCCCCAAAATAATAAAAATTTCTGCCTTTTTGCTACAAAATAAGGGGAATTTCTGTCTTTTTGCCCCAAAATAAGAGAAATTTCTGCCTTTTTGCACCCAAATAAGGGGAATTTCAGCCTTTTTACCTCAAAATGAGGGGAATTTCAGCCTTTTTACCTCAAAATAAGGGGAATTTCTGCATTTTTGCCACAAAATATTAAGAATTTCTTAATTTTTTCCCCAAAATAAGGAAAATTTCTGCCTTTTTTCCCTGAAATAATTGAAATTTCTGCAATTTTGCCCCAAAATAAGTGAAATTTCTGCAATTTTGCCCCAAAATAAGGGAAATTTCTGCCTTTTTGCCCTGAAATATGTGAAATTGCTGCAATTTTACCCTAAAATAAGGTGAATTTCTGCCTTTTTGCCCCACAATTAGGGGAATTTCTGCAATTTTGCTCCAAAATGCAAGGAATTTCTGTCTTGTTGCCCGAAAATAAGTGGAACGCATAACTTTTTGCCATTAAAAGGGAAATATCTTCATTTTTGCTCCAAAATAAGGGGAATTTCAGCCTTTTTGCCTCTAAATAAGTGGAATTTCTGTCTTTTTTACACAAACAAAGGGAATTTCTGTCTTTTTTGCCCCAAAATAAGGGGAATTTCTGATTTATTACCCTAAAATAAGTGAAATATCTGCAATTTTGCCCCAAAATAAGGGAAATTTCTGCCTTTTTGCCCTGAAATATGTGAAATTTCTGCAATTTTACCCCAAAATAAGGTGAATTTCTGCCTTTTTTTCCCAAAATAATGGGAATTTCTGCCTTTTTGCCCCAAAATAAAAAATTTTTGCTTTTTTTCTCTGAAATAAGTGAAATTTCTGCAATTTTGCCCTAAAATAAGAGAAATTTCTGCCTTTTGGCCATGAAATTTGTGAAATTTCTGCAATTTTACCCCAAAATAAGGTGAATTTCTGCCTTTTTGCCCCAAAATAATGGGAATTTCTATTTTTTTGCCCTAAAATAAGAAAAATTTTTGATTTTTTTCTCTGAAATAAGTGAAATTTCTGCAATTTTGCCCCAAAATAAGGGAAATTTCTGCAATTTTGCCCCAAAAATAGGGAAATTTCTTGAATTTTGCCCCAAAATAAGTGAAATGTCTGCAATTTTGCCCCAAAATAAGGGAAATTTCTGCCTTTTTGCCCTGAAATATGTGAAATTTCTGCAATTTTACCCTAAAATAAGGTGAATTTCTGCATTTTTGCCCCAAAATAATTGGAATTTCTGCATTTTAGCCCCAAAATAAGAAAAATTTTTGCTTTTTTTTCTTTGAAATAAGTGAAATTTCTGCAATTTTGCCCTAAAATAAGGGAAATATCTGCAATTTTGCCCCAAAATAAGGAAAATTTCTGCCTTTTTGCCCTGAAATATGTGAAATTTCTGCAATTTTACCCCAAAATAAGGTGAATTTCTGCCTTTTTCCCCCAAAATAATGGGAATTTCTGCCTTTTTGCCCCAAAATAAAAAAATTTTTGCTTTTTTTCTCTGAAATAAGTGAAATTTCTGCAATTTTGCCCCAAAATAAGGGAAATTTCTTGAATTTTGCCCCAAAATACGTGGAATTTCTGAGTTTTGCCCCAAAATAAGGAGAATTTCTGTCTTTTTGCCCCAACATATAGGGAATTTCTGCCTTTTTTCCCAACAATTAGGGAAATTTCTGCAATTTTGCCCCAAAATAAGGGAAATTTCTGCAATTTTGCCACAATGTAAAGGAAATTTTTGCAATTTTGCTCCAAAATAATGGGAATTTCTGACTGTTTGCTTCCGAAAAAAGGAGATTTTCTGTATTTTTGCTCCAAAATAAAGAGAATTTCTGCTTTTTTGCCCGAAAATTATGAGAATTTCTGCAATTATGCTTCAAAATACGGGGAATTTCTGCTTTTTATCCCGAAAGTAAGGGGAATGTATACCTTTTTCCACAAAAAAAGGGAAATTTCTTAATTTTTGCTCCAAAATAAGAGGAATTTCTGCCTTTTTACCTCAAAATAAGTGAAATTTCTCCTTTTTTACCCAAAAATAAATGGAATTTCTGTCTTGTTGCAACAAAATAAAAGGAATTTTTGAATTATACCCTGAAATAAGTGATATTTCTATAATTTTGCTCCAAAATAATAAAAATTTCTGCCTTTTTGCTACAAAATAAGGGGAATTTCTGTCTTTTTGCCCCAAATTAGGATAAATTTCTGCCTTTTTGCACCCAAGTAAGGGGAATTTCAGCCTTTTTACCTCCAAAAAAGGGGAATTTCAGCCTTTTAACCTCAAAATAATGGGAATTTCTGCATTTTTGCCACAAAATATTAAGAATTTCTTAATTTTTACCCAAAATAAGGAAAATTTCTGCCTTTTTTCCCTGAAATAAGTGAAATTTCTGCAATTTTGCCCCAAAATAAGTGAAATGTCTGCAATTTTGCCCCAAAATAAGGGAAATTTCTGCCTTTTTGCCCTGAAATATGTGAAATTTCTGCAATTTTACCCTAAAATAAGGTGAATTTCTGCATTTTTGCCCCAAAATAATTGGAATTTCTGCCTTTTAGCCCCAAAATAAGAAAAATTTTTGCTTTTTTTCTCTGAAATAAGTGAAATTTCTGCAATTTTGCCCTAAAATAAAAGAATTTTTCTGCAATTTTGCCCCAAAATAAGGGAAATTTCTGCAATTTGGCCCCAAACTAAGGGAAATTTCTGCAATTTTGCCTCAAAATATGTGGAATTTCTGAGTTTTGCCCCAAAATAAGGAGAATTTCTGTATTTTTGCCCCAACATATAGGGAATTTCTGCCTTTTTTCCCAACAATTAGGGAAATTTCTGCAATTTTGCCCCAAAATAAGGGAAAATTCTGCAATTTTGCCCCAATGTATAGGAAATTTCTGCAATTTTGCTCCAAAATAAGGGGAATTTCTGACTGTTTGCTTCTGAAAAAAAGGAGATTTTCTGTATTTTTGCTCCAAAATAAGGAGAATTTCTGCTTTTTTGCCCGAAAATTAGGAGAATTTCTGCAATTATGCTTCAAAATACGAGGAATTTCTGCTTTTTATCCCGAAAGTAAGGGGAATGTATACCTTTTTCCACAAAAAAAGGGAAATTTCTTAATTTTTGCCCCAAAATAAGAGGAATTTCTGCCTTTTTACCTCAAAATAAGTGAAATTTCTCCTTTTTTACCCTAAAATAAATGGAATTTCTGTTTTTTTGCAACAAAATAAAAGGAATTTTTGAATTATACCCTGAAATAAGTGATATTTCTGCAATTTTGCGCCAAAATAATAAAAATTTCTGCCTTCTTGCTACAAAATAAGGGGAATTTCTGTTTTTTTGCCCAAAAATAAGAGAGATTTCTGCCTTTTTGCACCCAAATAAGGGGAATTTCAGCCTTTTTACCTCAAAATAAGAGGAATTTCAGGCTTTTAACCTCAAAATAAGGGGAATTTCTGCATTTTTGCCACAAAATATTAAGAATTTCTTAATTTTTCCCCAAAATAAGGAAAATTTCTGCCTTTTTTCCCTGAAATAATTGAAATTTCTGCAATTTTGCCCCAAAATTATTGAAATTTCTGCAATTTTGCACCAAAATAAGGGAAATTTCTGCCTTTTTGCCCTGAAATATGTGAAATTGCTGCAATTTTACCCTAAAATAAGGTGAATTTTGCCTTTTTGCCACACAATTAGGGGAATTTCTGCAATTTTGCTCCAAAATGCAAGTAATTTCTGTCTTGTTGCCCGAAAATAAGTGGAATGCATATCTTTTTGCCATAAAAAAGGGAAATATCTTCATTTTTGCTCCAAAATAATGGGAATTTCAGGCTTTTTGCCTCTAAATAAGTGGAATTTCTGTCTTTTTTACACAATCAAAGGGAATTTCTGTCTTTTTTGCCCCAAAATATGGGGAATTTCTGACTTATTACCCTAAAATAAGTGAAATATCTGCAATTTTGCCCCAAAATAAGGGAAATTTCTGCCTTTTTGCCCTGAAATATGTGAAATTTCTGCAATTTTACCCCAAAATAAGGTGAATTTCTGCCTTTTTCCCCCAAAATAATGGGAATTTCTGCCTTTTTGCCCCAAAATAAAAAAATTTTTGCTTTTTTTCTCTGAAATAAGTGAAATTTCTGCAATTTTGCCCTAAAATAAGAGAAATTTCTGCCTTTTGGCCATGAAATTTGTGAAATTTCTGCAATTTTACCCCAAAATAAGGTGAATTTCTGCCTTTTTGCCCCAAAATAATGGGAATTTCTATTTTTTTGCCCTAAAATAAGAAAAATTTTTGCTTTTTTTCTCTGAAATAAGTGAAATTTCTGCAATTTTGCCCGAAAATAAGAAAAATTTCTGCAATTTTGCCCCAAAATAAGGGAAATTTCTTGAATTTTGCCCCTAAATACGTGGAATTTCTGAGTTTTGCCCCCAAATAAGGAGAATTTCTGTCTTTTTGCCCCAACATATAGGGAATTTCTGCCTTTTTTCCCAACAATTAGGGAAATTTCTGCAATTTTGCCCCAAAATAAGGGAAATTTCTGCAATTTTGCCCCAATGTAAAGGAAATTTCTGCAATTTTGCTCCAAAATAAGGGGAATTTCTGACTGTTTGCTTCCGAAAAAAGGAGATTTTCTGTATTTTTGCTCCAAAATAAAGAGAATTTCTGCTTTTTTGCCCGAAAATTATGAGAATTTCTGCAATTATGCTTCAAAATACGGGGAATTTCTGCTTTTTATCCCGAAAGTACGGGAAATGTATACCTTTTTCCACAAAAAAAGGGAATTTTCTTAATTTTTGCCCCAAAATAAGAGGAATTTCTGCCTTTTTACCTCAAAATAAGTGAAATTTCTCCTTTTTTACCCAAAAATAAATGGAATTTCTGTCTTGTTGCAACAAAATAAAAGGAATTTTTGAATTATACCCTGAAATAAGTGATATTTCTACAATTTTGCCCCAATATAATAAAAATTTCTGCCTTTTTGCTACAAAATAAGGAGAATTTCGGTCTTTTTGCCCCAAAATAGGAGAAATTTCTGCCTTTTTGCACCCAAGTAAGGGGAATTTCAGCCTTTTTACCTCAAAATAAGGGGAATTTCAGCCTTTTTACCTCAAAATAAGGGGAATTTCAGCCTTTTAACCTCAAAATAAGGGGAATTTCTGCATTTTTGCCACAAAATATTAAGAATTTCTTAATTTTTCCCCAAAATAAGGAAAATTTCTGCCTTTTTTCCCTGAAATAAGTGAAATTTCTGCAATTTTGCCCCAAAATAAGTGAAATGTCTGCAATTTTGCCCCAAAATAAGGGAAATTTCTGCCTTTTTGCCCTGAAATATTTGAGATTTCTGCAATTTTACCCTAAAATTAGGTGAATTTCTGCATTTTTGCCCCAAAATAATTGGAATTTCTGCCTTTTAGCCCCAAAATAAAAAAAATTTTTTCTTTTTTTCTCTGAAATAAGTGAAATTTCTGCAATTTTGCCCTAAAATAAAGGAAATTTCTGCAATTTTGCCCCAAAATAAGGGGAATTTCTGCAATTTTGCCCCAAAATAAGGGAAATTTCTGCAATTTTGCCTCAAAATATGTGGAATTTCTGAGTTTTGCCCCAAAATAAGGAAAATTTCTGTCTTTTTGCCCCAACATATAGGGAATTTCTGCTTTTTTTCCCAACAATTAGGGAAATTTCTGCAATTTTGCCCCAAAATAAGGGAAATTTCTGCAATTTTGCCCCAATGTAAAGGAAATTTCTGCAATTTTGCTCCAAAATAAGGGGAATTTCTGACTGTTTGCTTCCGAAAAAAGGAGATTTTCTGTATTTTTGCTCCAAAATAAGGAGAATTTCTGCTTTTTTGCCCGAAAATTATGAGAATTTCTGCAATTATGCTTCAAAATACGGGGAATTTCTGCTTTTTATCCCGAAAGTAAGGGGAATGTATAACTTTTTCCACAAAAAAAGGGAATTTTCTTAATTTTTGCCCCAAAATAAGAGGAATTTCTGCCTTTTTACCTCAAAATAAGTGAAATTTCTCCTTTTTTACCCAAAAACAAATGGAATTTCTGTCTTGTTGCAACAAAATAAAAGGAATTTTTTAATTATACCATTAAATAAGTGATATTTCTGCAATTTTGCCCCAAAATAATAAAAATTTCTGCCTTTTTGCTACAAAATTAGGGGAATTTCTGTCTTTTTGCCCCAAAATAAGAGAAATTTCTGCCTTTTTGCACCCAAATAAGGGGAATTTCAGACTTTTTACCTCAAAATAAGGAGAATTTCAGCCTTTTTACCTCAAAATAAAGGGAATTTCTGCATTTTTGCCACAAAATATTAAGAATTTCTTAATTTTTTCCTCAAAATAAGGAAAATTTCTGCCTTTTTTCCCTGAAATAATTCAAATTTCTGCAATTTTGCCCCAAAATAAGTGAAATTTCTGCAATTTTGCCCCAAAATAAGGGAAATTTCTGCCTTTTTGCCCTGAAATATGTGAAATTGCTGCAATTTTACCCTAAAATAAGGTGAATTTCTGCCTTTTTGCCCCACAACTAGGGGAATTTCTGCAATTTTGCTCCAAGATGCAAGGAATTTCTGTCTTGTTGCCCGAAAATAAGTGGAATGCATAACTTTTTGCCATAAAAAAGGGAAATATCTTCATTTTTGCTCCAAAATAAGGGGAATTTCAGCCTTTTTGCCTCTAAATAAGTGGATTTTCTGTCTTTTTTACACAAACAAAGGGAATTTCTGTTTTTTTGCCCCAAAATAAGGGGAATGTCTGACTTATTACCATAAAATAAGTGAAATATCTGTAATTTTGCCCCAAAATAAGGGAAATTTCTGACTTTTTGCCCTGAAATATGTGAAATTTCTGCAATTTTACCCCAAAATAAGGTGAATTTCTGCCTTTTTCCCCCAAAATAATGAAAATTTCTGCCTTTTTGCCCCAAAATAAAAAAATTTTTTGCTTTTTTTCTCTGAAATAAGTGAAATTTCTGCAATTTTGCCCTAAAATAAGAGAAATTTCTGCCTTTTTGCCATGAAATTTGTGAAATTTCTGCAATTTTACCCCAAAATAAGGTGAATTTCTGCCTTTTTGCCCCAAAATAATGGGAATTTCTGTTTTTTTGCCCTAAAATAAGAAAAATTTTTGCTTTTTTCTCTGAAATAAGTGAAATTTCTGCAATTTTGCCCCAAAATAAAGGAAATTTCTGCAATTTTGCCCCAAAATAAGGGAAATTTCTGCTATTTTGCCCTAAAATAAGAGAAATTTCCTCAATTTTGCCCCAAAATAAGGGAAATTTCTGTAATTTTGCTTCAAAATAAGTGGAATTTCTGAGTTTTGCCCCAAAATAGAAGAAATTTCTGCCTTTTTGCACCCAAGTATGTGAATTTCAGCATTTTTACCTCAAAATAAGGGGAATTTTAGACTTTTTACCCCAAAATAAGGGGAATTTAAGACTTTTAACATCAAAATAAGGGGAATTTCTGCATTTTTTGCCACAAAATATTAAGAATTTCTTAATTTTTCCCCAAAATAAGGAAAATTTCTGCCTTTTTTCCCTGAAATAAGTGAAATTTCTGCAATTTTGCCCCAAAATAAGTGAAATGTCTGCAATTTTGCCCCAAAATAAGGGAAATTTCTGCCTTTTTGCCCTGAAATATGTGAAATTTCTGCAATTTTACCCCAAAATAAGGTGAATTTCTGCCTTTTTCCCCCAAAATAATGGGAATTTCTGCCTTTTTGCCCCAAAATAAAAAAATTTTTGCTTTTTTTCTCTGAAATAAGTGAAATTTCTGCAATTTTGCCCTAAAATAAGAGAAATTTCTGCAATTTTTCCCTATAATAAGGGAAATGTCTGCAATTTTGCCCCAAAATAGAGGGAATTTCTCACTTTTTGCCTCAAAATAAAGGAAATTTCAGCCTTTTTACCTGAAAATAATGAAATTTCTGGAATTTTGCCCCCAAAAAAAGGTAAATTCCTGCATTTTTGCCCCAAAATAAAGGGAATTTCTGCCTTTTGTCCCAAAATTAGGGGAATTTCTGCAATTTTGCTTCAAAATACGGGGAATTTCTGCCTTTTTGCCCAAAAATAATGGGAATGCATACCTTTTTGCCATAAAAAGGGAAATTTCTTCATTTTTGCTTCAAAATAAAGGGAATTTCTGCCTTTTTGCCTCTAAATAAGTGGAATTTCCGTCTTTTTCTCCCAAAACAAAGGGAATTTCTGTCTTTTTTGCCCCAAATAGAAAGAATTTCTGACTTATTACCCTGAAATGAATGAAATTTCTGCAATTTTGCCCCAAAATAAGGGAATTTCTGCAATTTTGCCCCAATGTAAAGGAAATTTCTGCAATTTTGACCCAAAATAATGGTAATTTCTGACTGTTTGCTCTCAAAAAAAGGAGATTTTCTGTCTTTTTGCCCCAAAATAAGGAGAATTTCTGCTTTTTTGCCGAAAATAATGAGAATTTCTCAATTTTGCTTCAAAATACGGGGAATTTCTGCTTTTAATCACGAAAGTAAGGGGAATGTATACCTTTTGCAACAAAAAAGGGTAATTTCTTCATTTTTGCCCCAAAATAAGAGGAATTTCTGCCTTTTTACCTCAAAATAAGTGAAATTTCTCCCTTTTTACCCAAAAATAAATGGAATTTTCATCTTTTTGCCTCAAAATATAAGGAATTTTTGAATTATGCCCTGAAAAAAGTGATATTTCTGCAATTTTGCCCCCCCAAAAAAAGAAATTTCTGACTTTTTGCCACAAAATAAGGGGAATTTCTGTCTTTTTGCCCCAAAATAAGGGAAATTTCTGCCTTTTTGCCCCCAAATAAGGGGAATTTCAGCCTTTTTACCTCAAAGTAAGGGGAATTTCTGCATTTTTGCCACAAAATATTAAGAATTTCTGCATTTTTGCCCCAAAATAAGGAAAATTTCTGCCTTTTTTCCTGAAATAAGTGAAATTTCTGCAATTTTGCCCGAAAATAAGGGAAATTTCTGCCTTTTTGCCCTGAAATTTGTGAAATTTTTGCAATTTTACCCCAAAATAAGGTGAATTTTTGCCTTTTTGCTCCAAAATATTGGGAATTTCTGTTTTTTTGCCCTAAAATAAGAAAAATTTTTGCTTTTTTCTCTGAAATAATTGAAATTTCTGCAATTTTGCCCCAAAATAAGGGAAATTTCTGCAATTTTGCCCCAAGATAAGGGAAATTTCTGGAATTTTGCTCCAAAATACGTGGAATTTCTGAGTTTTGCGCCAAAATAAAGAGAATTTCTGTCTTTTTGCCCCAACATATAGGAAATTTCTGCCTTTTTGCCCAACAATTAGGGGAATTTCTGAAATTTTGCCCCAAAATAAGGGAAATTTCTGCAATTTTACCCCAATGTAAAGAAAATTTCTGCAATTTTGCCCCAAAATAAGGGGAATTTCTGACAGTTTGCTCCCGAAAAAAGGAGATTTTCTGTATTTTTGCTCCAAAATGAGGAGAATTTCTGCTTTTATTGCCCGAAAATTATGAGAATTTCTGCAATTATGCTTCAAAATACGGGGAATTTCTGCTTTTTATCCCGAAAGTAAGGGGAATGTATACCTTTTTCCACAAAAAAGGGAAATTTCTTAATTTTTGCCCCAAAATAAGAGGAATTTTTGCCTTTTTACCTCAAAATAAGTGAAATTTCTCCTTTTTTACCCAAAAATAAATGGAATTTCTGTCTTTTTGCAACAAAATAAAAGGAATTTTTGAATTATACCCTGAAATAAGTGATATTTCTGCAATTTTGCCCCAAAATAAAAGAAATTTCTGCCTTTTTGCTACAAAATAAGGGGAATTTCTGTCTTTTTGCCCCAAAATAAGAGAAATTTCTGCCTTTTTGCCTCCAAATAAGGGGAATTTCAGCCTTTTTACCTCAAAATAAGGGGAATTTCAGCCTTTTTACCTCAAAATAAAGGGAAATTCTGCATTTTTGCCACAAAATATTAAGAATTTCTTAATTGATTCCCCAAAATAAGAAAAATTTCTGCCTTTTTTCCCTGAAATAAGTGAAATTTCTGCAATTTTCCCCCAAAATAAGTGAAATGTCTGCAATTTTGCCCCAAAATAAGGGAAATTTCTGCCTTTTTGCCCTGAAATATGTGAAATTTCTGCAATTTTACCCTAAAATAAGGTTAATTTCTGCATTTTTGCCTTAAAATAAGTGGAATTTCTGCATTTTAGCCCCAAAATAGAAAAAACTTTTGCTTTTTTTCTCTGAAATAAGTGAAATTTCTGCAATTTTGCCCTAAAATAAGGGAAATTTCTGCAATTTTGCCCCAAAATAAGGGAAATTTTTGGAATTTTGCCCCAAAATAAGTGGAATTTCTGAGTTTTGCCCCAAAAGAATGACAATACCTGTCTTTTTGCCCCAAGATATAGGGAATTTCTGCCTTTTTGCCCCACAATTTGGGGAATTTCTGCAATTTTGCTCCAAAATGCAAGGAATTTCTGTCTTGTTGCCCGAAAATAAGTGGAATGCATAACTTTTTGCCATAAAAAAGAGAAATATCTTCATTTTTGCTCCAAAATAAGGGGAATTTCAGCCTTTTTGCCTCTAAATAAGTGGAATTTCTGTCTTTTTTACACAAACAAAGGGAATTTCTGTCTTTTTTGCCCCAAAATAAGGAGAATTTCTGACTTATTACCCTAAAATAAGTGAAATATCTGCAATTTTGCCCCAAAATAAGGGAAATTTCTGCCTTTTTGCCCTGAAATATGTGAAATTTCTGCAATTTTACCCCAAAATAAGGTGAATTTCTGCCTTTTTCCCCCAAATAATGGGAATTTCTGCCTTTTTGCCCCAAAATAAAAAAATTTTTGCTTTTTTTCTCTGAAATAAGTGAAATTTCTGCAATTTTGCCCTAAAATAAGAGAAATTTCTGCAATTTTTCCCTATAATAAGGGAAATGTCTGCAATTTTGCCCCAAAATAGAGGGAATTTCTCACTTTTTGCCTCAAAATAAAGGAAATTTCAGCCTTTTTACCTGAAAATAATGAAATTTCTGGAATTTTGCCCCCAAAAAAGGTAAATTCCTGCAATTTTGCCCCAAAATAAAGGAAATTTCTTGAATTTTGCCCCAAAATAAGGGGAATTTCTGATTTTTGCCCCAAAATAAAGGGAATTTCTGCCTTTTGTCCCAAAATTAGGGGAATTTCTGCAATTTTGCTTCAAAATACGGGGAATTTCTGCCTTTTTGCCCAAAAATAATGGGAATGCATACCTTTTTGCCATAAAAAGGGAAATTTCTTCATTTTTGCTTCAAAATAAAGGGAATTTCTGCCTTTTTGCCTCTAAATAAGTGGAATTTCTGTCTTTTTCTCCCAAAACAAAGGGAATTTCTGTCTTTTTTGCCCCAAATAGAAAGAATTTCTGACTTATTACCCTGAAATGAATGAAATTTCTGCAATTTTGCCCCAAAATAAGGGAATTTCTGCAATTTTGCCCCAATGTAAAGGAAATTTCTGCAATTTTGACCCAAAATAATGGTAATTTCTGACTCTTTGCTCTCAAAAAAAGGAGATTTTCTGTCTTTTTGCCCCAAAATAAGGAGAATTTCTGCTTTTTTGCCGAAAATAATGAGAATTTCTGCAATTTTGCTTCAAAATACGGGGAATTTCTGCTTTTAATCACGAAAGTAAGGGGAATGTATACCTTTTGCAACAAAAAAGGGTAATTTCTTCATTTTTGCCCCAAAATAAGAGGAATTTCTGCCTTTTTACCTCAAAATAAGTGAAATTTCTCCCTTTTTACCCAAAAATAAATGGAATTTTCATTTTTTGCCTCAAAATATAAGGAATTTTTGAATTATGCCCTGAAAAAAGTGATATTTCTGCAATTTTGCCCCCCCAAAAAAAGAAATTTCTGACTTTTTGCCACAAAATAAGGGGAATTTCTGTCTTTTTGCCCCAAAATAAGGGAAATTTCTGCCTTTTTGCCCCCAAATAAGGGGAATTTCAGCCTTTTTACCTCAAAGTAAGGGGAATTTCTGCATTTTTGCCACAAAATATTAAGAATTTCTGCATTTTTGCCCCAAAATAAGGAAAATTTCTGCCTTTTTTCCTGAAATAAGTGAAATTTCTGCAATTTTGCCCGAAAATAAGGGAAATTTCTGCCTTTTTGCCCTGAAATTTGTGAAATTTTTGCAATTTTACCCCAAAATAAGGTGAATTTTTGCCTTTTTGCTCCAAAATATTGGGAATTTCTGTTTTTTTGCCCTAAAATAAGAAAAATTTTTGCTTTTTTCTCTGAAATAATTGAAATTTCTGCAATTTTGCCCCAAAATAAGGGAAATTTCTGCAATTTTGCCCCAAGATAAGGGAAATTTCTGGAATTTTGCTCCAAAATACGTGGAATTTCTGAGTTTTGCGCCAAAATAAAGAGAATTTCTGTCTTTTTGCCCCAACATATAGGAAATTTCTGCCTTTTTGCCCAACAATTAGGGGAATTTCTGAAATTTTGCCCCAAAATAAGGGAAATTTCTGCAATTTTACCCCAATGTAAAGGAAATTTCTGCAATTTTGCCCCAAAATAAGGGGAATTTCTGACAGTTTGCTCCCGAAAAAAGGAGATTTTCTGTATTTTTGCTCCAAAATGAGGAGAATTTCTGCTTTTATTGCCCGAAAATTATGAGAATTTCTGCAATTATGCTTCAAAATACGGGGAATTTCTGCTTATTATCCCGAAAGTAAGGGGAATGTATACCTTTTTCCACAAAAAAGGGAAATTTCTTAATTTTTGCCCCAAAATAAGAGGAATTTTTGCCTTTTTACCTCAAAATAAGTGAAATTTCTCCTTTTTTACCCAAAAATAAATGGAATTTCTGTCTTTTTGCAACAAAATAAAAGGAATTTTTGAATTATACCCTGAAATAAGTGATATTTCTGCAATTTTGCCCCAAAATAAAAGAAATTTCTGCCTTTTTGCTACAAAATAAGGGGAATTTCTGTCTTTTTGCCCCAAAATAAGAGAAATTTCTGCCTTTTTGCCTCCAAATAAGGGGAATTTCAGCCTTTTTACCTCAAAATAAGGGGAATTTCAGCCTTTTTACCTCAAAATAAAGGGAAATTCTGCATTTTTGCCACAAAATATTAAGAATTTCTTAATTGATTCCCCAAAATAAGGAAAATTTCTGCCTTTTTTCCCTGAAATAAGTGAAATTTCTGCAATTTTCCCCCAAAATAAGTGAAATTTCTGCTATTTTCCCCCAAAATAAGGGAAATTTCTGCCTTTTTGCCCTGAAATATGTGAAATTGTTTCAATTTTACCCTAAAATAAGGTGAATTTCTGCCTTTTAGCCCCAAAATAATTGGAATTTCTGCATTTTAGCCCCAAAATAGGAAAAAATTTTTGCTTTTTTTCTCTGAAATAAGTGAAATTTCTGCAATTTTGCCCTAAAATAAGGGAAATTTCTGCAATTTTGCCCCAAAATAAGGGAAATATCTGGAATTTTGCTTCAAAATAAGTGGAATTTCTGAGTTTTGCCCCAAAATAGGAGAAATTTCTGCCTTTTTGCACCCAAGTAAGGGAAATTTCAGCATTTTTACCTCAAAATAAGTGGAATTTCAGACTTTTTACCTCAAAATAAGGGGAATTTAAGCCTTTTAACATCAAAATAAGGGGAATTTCTGCATTTTTGCCACAAAATATTAAGAATTTCTTCAATTTTTCCCCAAAATAAGGAAAATTTCTGCCTTTATTCCCTGAAATAAGTGAAATTTCTGCAATTTTGCCCCAAAATAAGTGAAATGTCTGCAATTTTGCCCCAAAATAAGGGAAATTTCTGCCTTTTTGCCCTGAAATATGTGAATTTTCTGCAATTTTACCCTAAAATAAGGTGAATTTCTGCATTTTTGCCCCGAAATAATTGGAATTTCTGCCTTATAGCCCCAAAATAAGAAAAATTTTTGCTTTTTTTCTCTGAAATAAGTGAAATTTCTGCAATTTTGCCCTAAAATAAGGGAAATTTCTGCAATTTTGCCCCAAAATAAGGGAAATTTCTGGAATTTTGCCCCAAAATAAGTGGAGTTTCTGAGTTTTGCCCCAAAAGAAGGAGAATTTCTGTCTTTTTGCCCCAACATATAGAGAATTTCTGCTTTTTGCCCCACAATTAGGGGAATTTCTGCAATTTTGCTCCAAAATGCAAAAAATTTCTATCTTGTTGCCCGAAAAGAAGTGGAATGCATAGCTTTTTGCCATAAAAAAGGGAAATTTCTTTATTTTTGCTCCAAAATAAGGGGAATTTCAGCCTTTTTGCCTCTAAATAAGTGGAATTTCTGTCTTTTTTACCCAAACAAAGGGAACTTAGCTCTTTTTTGCTCCAAAATAAGGGGAATTTCTGACTTATTACCCTAAATTAAGTGAAATATCTGCAATTTTGCCCCAAAATAAGGGAAATTTCTGCCATTTTGCACTGAAATATGTGAAATTTCTGCAATTTTATCCCAAAATAAGGTGAATTTCTGCCTTTTTCCCACAAAATAATGGGAATTTCTGCCTTTTTGCCCCAAAATAAAAAAATTTTTCCTTTTTTTCTCTGAAATAAGTGAAATTTCTGTAATTTTGCCCTAAAATAAAAGAAATTTCTGCCTTCTTGCCCTGAAATATGTGAAATTTCTGCAACTTTACCCCAAAATAAGGTGAATTTCTGCCTTTTTGCCCCAAAATAATAAGAATTTCTGTTTTTTTGACCCAAAATAAGAAAAATTTTTGCTTTTTTTCTCTGAAATAAGTGAAATTTCTGCAATTTTGCCCCAAAATAAAAGAAATTTCTGGAATTTTTCCCCAAAATACATGGAATTTCTGAGTTTTGCCCCAAAATAAGGAGAATTTCTGTCTTTTTGCCCCAACATATAGGGAATTTCTGCCTTTTTGCCCAACAATTAGGGGCATTTCTGCAATTTTGCCCCAAAATAAGGGAAATTTCTGCAATTTTGCCCCAATGTAAAGGAAATTTCTGCAATTTTGCCCCAAAATAAGGGGAATTTCTGACTGTTTGCTTCCGATAAAAGGAGATTTTCTGTATTTTTGCTCCAAAATAAGGAGAATTTCTGCTTTTTTGCCCGAAAATTATGAGAATTTCTGCAATTATGCTTCAAAATATGGGGAATTTCTGCTTTTTATCCCGAAAGTAAGGGGAATGTATACCTTTTTCCACAAAAAAGTGAAATTTCTTAATTTTTGCCCCAAAATAAGAGGAATTTCTGCCTTTTTACCTCAAAATAAGTGAAATTTCTCCTTTTTACCCAAAAATAAATGGAATTTCTGTCTTTTTGCAACAAAATAAAATAAATTTTTGAATTATACCCTGAAATAAGTGATATTTCTGCAATTTTTCCCCAAAATAAAAGAAATTTCTGCCTTTTTGCTACAAAATAAGGAGAATTTCTGTGTTTTTCCCCCAAATTAGAGAAATTTCTGCCTTTTTGAACCCAAATAAGTGGAATTTCAGCCTTTTTACCTCAAAATAACGGGAATTTCAGCCTTTTTACCTCAAAATAATAGGAATTTCTGCATTTTTGCCACAAAATATTAAGAATTTCTTAATTTTTTCCCCAAAATAAGGAAAATTTCTGCCTTTATTCCCTGAAATAAGTAAAATTTCTGCAATTTTACCCCAAAATAAGTGAAATTTCTGCAATTTTGCCCCAAAATAAGAAAAATTTCTGCCTTTTGGCCCTGATTTGTGTGAAATTGCTGCAATTTTACCCTAATATAAGGTGAATTTCTGCCTTTTTGCCCTAAAATAAGTGGAATTTCTGCATTTTAGCCCCAATATAGGAAAAATTTTTGTTTTTTTCTCTGAAATAAGTGAAATTTCTGAAATTTTGCCCTAAAATAAGGGAAATTTCTGCAATTATGCCCCAAAATAAGGGAAATTTCTGGAATTTTGCCGCAAAATAAGTGGAATTTCTGAGATTTGCCCCAAAAGAAGGAGAATTTCTGTCTTTTTGCCCCAAAATATAGAGAATTTCTGCCTTTTTGCCCCACAATTAGGGGAATTTCTGCAATTTTGCTCCAAAATGCAAGTAATTTCTGTCTTGTTGCCCGAAAATAAGTGGAATGCATAACTTTTTGCCATAAAAAAAGGAAATTTCTTTATTTTTGCTCCAAAATAAGGGGAATTTCAGCATTTTTGCCTCTATATAAGTGGAATTTCTGTCTTTTTCCCCCAAACAAAGGGAATTTCTGTCTTTTTTGCCCCAAAATAAGAAGAATTTCTGACTTATACCCTAAAATAAGTGAAATATCTGCAATTTTGCCCCAAAATAAGGGAAATTTCTGCCTTTTTGCCCTGAAATATGTGAAATTTTTGTAATTTTCCCCCAAAATAATGGGAATTTCTGTTTTTTTTGCCCAAAAATAAAAAAAATTTTGGTTTTTTTCTCTGAAATAAGTGAAATTTCTGCAATTTTGCCCTAAAATAAGAGAAATTTCTGCCTTTTTGCCCTGAAATATGTGAAATTTCTGCAATTTTACCCCAAAATAAGGTGAATTTCTGCCTTTTCCCTCAAAATAATGAAAATTTCTGCCTTTTTGTCACAAAATAAGGGGATTTTCTGTCTTTTTGCCCCAAAATAAGGGAAATTTCTTAATTTTTGTTTCCAAATATGGGGAATTTCAGCCTTTTTACCTCAAAGTAAGAGGAATTTCTGCATTTTTGCCACAAAATATTAAGAATTTCTGCATTTTTGCCCCAAAATAAGGAAAATTTCTGCCTTTTTTCCTGAAATAAGTGAAATTTCTGCAATTTTGCCCCAAAATAAGTGAAATTTCTGCAATTTTGCCCGAAATAAGGGAAATTTCTGCCTTTTTGCCTTGAATATGTGAAATTTCTGCAATTTTACCCCCAAAAAAGTGAATTTTTGCATTTTTGACACAAAATAATGGGAATTTATGCCTTTTTGTCCCAAAATAAGAAAAATTTTTGCTTTTTTTCTCTAAAATAAGTGAAATTTCTGCAATTTTGCCCCAAAATAAAGGAAATTTTGGCAATTTTGCCCCAAAATAAGGAAAATTTTTGGAATTTTGCACCAAAATAAGTGGAATTTCTGAGTTTTGCCCCAAAATAAGGAGAATTTTTGTCTTTTTGCCCCAACATAAAAAATTTCTGCCTTTTTGCCTCACAATTAGGGGAATTTCTGCAATTTTGCTCCAAAATACAGGGATTTTCTGTCCTTTTTCCCGAAAATAGGGGAATGCAAAATTGTTGCCATAAAAAAAAGGTAAATTTCTTCATTTTTGCTCCAAAATAAGGGGAATTTCTGCCTTTTTCCCTCTAACTAAGTGGAATTTCTGTCTTTTTCCTCCAAAACACAGGGAATTTCTGGCTTTTTTGCCCCAAAATTAGTGAAATTTCTGCAATTTTACCCCAAAATAAGGGAAATTTCTGTCTTTTTGCCCTGAAATATGTGAAATTTCTGCAATTTTACCCCAAAATAAGGTGAATTTCTGCCTTTTTCCCCAAAATAATGAGAATTTCTGTTTTTTTGCCCCAAAATAAGAAAAATTTTTGCTTTTTTTCTCTGAAATATGGGAAATTTCAGCAATTTTGCCCTCAAAAAAGGGAAATTTCTGGAATTTTGCCCCAAAATACGTGGAATTTCTGAGTTATGCCCCAAAATAAGGAGAATTTCTGTCTTTTTGCCCAACAATTAGGGGAATTTCTGCAATTTTGCCCCAAAATAAAGAAAATTTCTGGAATTTTGCACCAAAATAAGTGGAATTTCTGAGTTTTGTCCCAAAATAAGGAGAATTTTTGTCTTTTTGCCCCAACATAAGGAATTTCTGCCTTTTTGCCTCACAATTAGGGGAATTTCTGCAATTTTGCTCCAAAATACAGGGATTTTCTGTCCTTTTTCCCGAAAATAGGGGAATGCAAAATTGTTGCCATAAAAAAAAGGTAAATTTCTTCATTTTTGCTCCAAAATAAGGGGAATTTCTGCCTTTTTCCCTCTAACTAAGTGGAATTTCTGTCTTTTTCCCCCAAAACACAGGGAATTTCTGGCTTTTTTGCCCCAAAATTAGTGAAATTTCTGCAATTTTACCCCAAAATAAGGGAAATTTCTGTCTTTTTGCCCTGAAATATGTGAAATTTCTGCAATTTTACCCCAAAATAAGGTGAATTTCTGCCTTTTTTCCCCAAAATAATGAGAATTTCTGTTTTTTTGCCCCAAAATAAGAAAAATTTTTGCTTTTTTTCTCTGAAATATGGGAAATTTCTGCAATTTTGCCCTCAAAAAAGGGAAATTTCTGGAATTTTGCCCCAAAATACGTGGAATTTCTGAGTTATGCCCCAAAATAAGGAGAATTTCTGTCTTTTTGCCCAACAATTAGGGGAATTTCTGCAATTTTGCCCCAAAATAAGGGAAATTTCTGCAATTTTGCCCCAATGTAAAGGAAATTTCTGCAATTTTGCCCCAAAATAAAGGGAATTTCTGCAATTTTGCCCCAATGTAAAGGAAATTTCTGCAATTTTGCCCCAAAATAAGGGGAATTTCTGCAATTTTGCTCCAAAATAAGGTAAATTTCTGGAATTTTGCCCCAAAATACGTGGAATTTCTGAGTTTTGCCCCAAAATAAGGAGAATTTCTGTCTTTTTGCCCCAACATATAGGGAATTTCTGCATTTTTGCCCAACAATTAGGGGAATTTCTGCAATTTTGCCCCAAAATAAGGGAAATTTCTGCAATTTTGCCCCAATGTAAAGGAAATTTCTGCAATTTTGCCCCAAAATAAGGGGAATTTCTGACTGTTTGCTTCCGAAAAAAGGAGATTTTCTATATTTTTGCTCCAAAATAAGGAGAATTTCTGCTTTTTTGCTAGAAAATTATGAGAATTTCTGCAATTATGCTTCAAAATACGGGGAATTTCTGCTTTTTATCCCGAAAGTAAGGGCAATGTATATCTTTTTCCACAAAAAAGGGAAATTTCTTAATTTTTGCCCCAAAATAAGAGGAATTTCTGCCTTTTTACCTCAAAAAAAGTGAAACTTCTTCTTTTTTACCCAAAAATAAATGGAATTTCTCTCTTTTTGCAACGAAATAAAAGGAATTTTTGAATTATACCCTGAAATAAGTGATATTTCTGCAATTTTGCCCAAAAAAAAAGAAATTTCTGCCTTTTTGCTACAAAATAAGGGGAATTTCTTTCCTTTTGCCCAAAAATAAGAGAAATTTCTGCCTTTTTGCACCCAAATAAGGGGAATTTCAGCCTTTTTACCTGAAAATAAGGGGAATTTCAGCCTTTTTAACTCAAAATAATAGGAATTTCTGCATTTTTGCCACAAAATATTAAGACTTTCTTCATTTTTTCCCCAAAATAAGGAAAATTTCTGCATTTTTTCCCTGAAATAAGTGAAATTTCTGCAATTTTGCCCCAAATTAAGTGAAATTTCTGTAATTTTGCCCCAAAATAAGGGAAATTTCTGCCTTTTTGCCCTGAAATATGTGAAATTGCTGCAATTTTACCCTAAAATAAGGTGAATTTGTGCCTTTTTGCCCTAAAATAAGTGGAATTTCTGCATTTTAGCCCCAAAATAGGAAAAATTTATGCTTTTTTTCTCTGAAATAAGTGAAATTTCTGCAATTTTGCCCTAAAATATGAGAAATTTCTGCAATTTTGCCCCAAAATACGGGAAATTTCTGGAATTTTACCCCAAAATAAGTGGAATTTCTGAGTTTTGCCCCAAAAGAAGAAGAATTTCTGTATTTTGCCCCAACATATAGGGAATTCCTTCCTTTTTGCCCATCAATTAGTGGAATATCTGCAATTTTGCTCCAAAATACAAGGAATTTCTGTCTTGTTGCCCGAAAATAAGTGGAATGCATAACTTTTTGCCATAAAAAAAGGAAATTTCTTTATTTTTGCTCCAAAATAAGAAGAATTTCAGCCTTTTTGCCTCTAAATAAGTGGAATTTCTGTATTTTTCCCCCAAACAAAGGGAATTTCTGTCTATTTTGCCCCAAAATATGGGAAATTTCTGACTTATTACCCTAAAATATGTGAAATATCTGCAATTTTGCCCCAAAATGAGGGAAATTTCTGCCTTTTTCCCTGAAATATGTGAAATTTCTGTAATTTTACCCCAAAATAAGGTGAATTTCTGCCTTTTTCCCCCAAAATAATGGGAATTTCTGCCTATTTGCCCCAAAATAAAAAAATGTTTGCTTTTTTTCTCTGAAATAAGTGAAATTTCTGCAATTTTGCCCTAAAATAAGTGAAATTTCTGCCTTTTTGACCTGAAATATGTGAAATTTCTGCAATTTTAACCCAAAATAAAGTGAATTTCTGCCTTTTTGCCCCAAAATAATGGAAATTTCTGCAATTTTGCTCCAAAATAAGGAAAATTTCTGCCTTTTTGCCCTGAAATGTGTGAAATTGCTGCAATTTTCCCCTAAAATAAGGTGAATTTCTGCATTTTTGCCCTAAAATAAGTGGAATTTCTGCATTTTAGCCCCAAAATAGGAAAAATTTTTGCTTTTTTTCTCTGAAATAAGTGAAATTTCTGCAATTTTGCCCTAAAATAAGGGAAATTTCTGCAATTTTGCCCCAAAATAAGGGAAATTTCTGGAATTTTGCCCCAAAATAAGTGGAATTTCTGAGTTTTGCCCAAAAAGAAGGAGAATTTCTGTCTTTTTGCCCCAACATATAGGGAATTTCTGCATTTTTGCCTCACAATTAGGGGAATTTCTGCAATTTTGCTCCAAAATGCAAAGAATTTCTGTCTTGTTGCCCGAAAATAAGTGGAATTCATAACATTTTGCCATAAAATAGGGAAATTTCTTTATTTTTGCTCCAAAATAAGGAGAATTTCAGCCTTTTTGCCTCTAAATAAGTGGAATTTCTGTCTTTTTCCCCCAAACAAAGGGAATTTCTGTCTTTTTTGCCCCAAAATAAGGGGAATTTCTGACTTATTACTCTAAAATAAGTGAAATGTCTGCAATTTTACCCCAAAATAAGGGAAATTTCTGCCAATTTGCCCTGAAATATGTGAAATTTCTGTAATTTTACCCCAAAATATGGTGAATTTCTGCCTTTTTCCCCCATAATAATGGGAATTTCTGTTTTTTTGCACCAAAATAAAAAAAATTTTTGCTTTTTTTCTCTGAAATAAGTGAAATTTCTGCAATTTTGCCCTAAAATAATAGAAATTTCTGCCTTTTTGCCCTGAAATATGTGAAATTTCTGCAATTTTACCCCAAAATAAGGTGAATTTCTGCCTTTTTGCCACGAAATAATGGGAATTTCTGTTTTTTTGCCCCAAAATAAGAAAAATTTTTGCTTTTTTTCTTTGAAATAAGTGAAATTTCTGCAATTTTGCCCCAAAATAAGGGAAATTTCTGCAATTTTGCTACAAAATAAGGTAAATTGCTGGAATTTTGCCCCAAAATACGTAGAATTTCTGAGTTTTGCCCCGAAATAAGGAGAATTTCTGTCTTTTTTCCCCAACATATAGGGAATTTCTGCCTTTTTGCCCAACAATTAGAAGAATTTCTGCAATTTTGCCACAAAATAAGGGAGATTTCTGCAATTTTGCCCCAATGTAAAGGAAATTTCTGCAATTTTGCCCCAAAATAATAGGAATTTCTGACTGTTTGCTTCCGAAAAAAGGAGATTTTCTGTATTTTTGCTCCAAAATAAGGAGAATTTCTGCTTTTTTGCCCGAAAATTATGAGAATTTCTGCAATTATGCTTCAAAATACGGGGAATTTCTGCTTTTTATCCCGAAAGTAAAAGGAATGTATATCTTTTTCCACAAAAAAGGGAAATTTCTTAATTTTTGCCCCAAAATAAGAGGAATTTCTGCTTTTTTACCTCAAAATAAGTGAAATTTCTCCTTTTTTACAAAAAATAAATGGAATTTCTGTTTTTTTGCAACGAAATAAAAGGAATTTTTGAATTATACCCTGAAATAAGTGATATTTCTGCAATTTTCCCCAAAAATAAAAGAAATTTCTGCCTTTTTGCTACAAAATAAGGGGAATTTCTTTCCTTTTGCCCAAAAATAAGAGAAATTTCTGCCTTTTTGCACCCAAATAAGGGAAATTTCAGCCTTTTTACCTCAAAATAAGGGGAATTTCAGCCTTTTTACCTCAAAATAAGGGGAATTTCTGAATTTTTGCCACAAATTAATAAGAATTTCTTCATTTTTTCCCCAAAATAAGGAAAATTTCTGCCTTTATTCCCTGAAATAAGTGAAATTTCTGCAATTTTCCCCCAAAATAAGTGAAATTTCTGCAATTTTGCCCCAAAATAAGAAAAATTTCTGCCTTTTTGCTCTGAAATGTGTGAAATTGCTGCAATTTTACCCTAAAATAAGGTGAATTTCTGCCTTTTTGCACTAAAATTAGTGGAATTTCTGCATTTTAGCCTTAAAATAGGAAAAACTTTTGCTTTTTTTCTCTGAAATAAGTGAAATTCTGCAATTTTGCTCTAAAATAAGGGAAATTTCTGCAATTTTGCCCCAAAATAAGGGAAATTTCTGGAATTTTGCCCCAAAATAAGTGGAATTTCTGAGTTTTGCCCCAAAAGAAGGAGAATTTCTGTCTTTTTGCCCCAACATATAGGGAATTTCTGCCTTTTTGCCCCACAATTAGGGGAATTTCTGCAATTTTCCTCCAAAATGCAAGGAATTTCTGTCTTGTTGCCCGAAAATAAGTGGAATGCATAACTTTTTGCCATAAAAAAGGGAAATTTCTTTATTTTTGCTCCAAAATAAGGGGAATTTCACACTTTTTGCCTCTAAATAAGTGGAATTTCTGTCTTTTTCCCCCAAACAAAGGGAATTTCTGTCTATTTTGCCCCAAAATATGGGGAATTTCTGACTTATTACCCTAAAATATGTGAAATATCTGCAATTATGCCCCAAAATGAGGGAAATTTCTGCCTTTTTGCCCTGAAATATGTGAAATTTCTGTAATTTTATCCCAAAATAAGGTGAATTTCTGCCTTTTTTCCCCAAAATAATGGAAATTTCTGCCTTTTTGCCCCAAAATAAAAAAAATTTTTGCTTTTTTTCTCTGAAATAAGTTAAATTTTTGCAATTTTGCCCTAAAATAAGAGAAATTTCTGCCTTTTTCCCCTGAAATAAGTGAAATTTCTGAATTTTACCCCAAAATAAGGTGAATTTCTGCCTTTTTGCCCCAAAATAATGGGAATTTCTGTTTTTTTGCCCAAAAAGAAGAAAAATTTTTGCTTTTTTTCCCTGAAATAAGTGAAATTTCTGCAATTTTTCCCCAAAATAAGGGAAATTTCTGGAATTTTGCCCCAAAATACGTGGAATTTCTGAGTTTTGCCCCAAAATAAGGAGAATTTCTCTCTTTTTGCCCCAACATATAGGGAATTTCTGCCTTTTTGCCCAACAATTAGGGGAATTTCTGCAATTTTGCCCCAAAATAAGGGAAATTTCTGCAATTTTGCCCCAATGTAAAGGAAATTTCTGCAATTTTGCCCCAAAATAAGGGGAATTTCTGACTGTTTGCTTCCGAAAAAAGGAGATTTTCTGTATTTTTGCTCCAAAATAAGGAGAATTTCTGCTTTTTTGCCCGAAAATTATGAGAATTTCTGCAATTATGCTTCAAAATACGGGGAATTTCTGCTTTTTATCCTGAAAGTAAGGGGAATGTATACCTTTTTCCACAAAAAAGGGAAATTTCTTAATTTTTGCCCCAAAATAAGAGGAATTTCTGCCTTTTTACCTCAAAATAAGTGAAATTTCTCCTTTTTTACCCAAAAATAAATGAAATTTCTGTCTTTTTGCAACAAAATAAAAGGAATTTTTGAATTATACCCTGAAATAAGTGATATTTCTGCAATTTTGCCCCAAAATAAAAGAAATTTATGCCTTTTTGCTACAAAATAAGGAGAATTTCTGTCTTTTTGCCCCAAAATAAGAGAAATTTCTGCATTTTTGCACCCAAATAAGGGGAATTTCAGCCTTTTTACCTCAAAATAAGGGGAATTTCAGCCTTTTTACCTCAAAATAAGGGGAATTTCTGAATTTTTGCCACAAATTAATAAGAATTTCTTCATTTTTTCCCCAAAATAAGGAAAATTTCTGCCTTTATTCCCTGAAATAAGTGAAATTTCTGCAATTTTCCCCCAAAATAAGTGAAATTTCTGCAATTTTGCCCCAAAATAAGAAAAATTTCTGCCTTTTTGCTCTGAAATGTGTGAAATTGCTGCAATTTTACCCTAAAATAAGGTGAATTTCTGCCTTTTTGCACTAAAATTAGTGGAATTTCTGCATTTTAGCCTTAAAATAGGAAAAACTTTTGCTTTTTTTCTCTGAAATAAGTGAAATTCTGCAATTTTGCTCTAAAATAAGGGAAATTTCTGCAATTTTGCCCCAAAATAAGGGAAATTTCTGGAATTTTGCCCCAAAATAAGTGGAATTTCTGAGTTTTGCCCCAAAAGAAGGAGAATTTCTGTCTTTTTGCCCCAACATATAGGGAATTTCTGCCTTTTTGCCCCACAATTAGGGGAATTTCTGCAATTTTCCTCCAAAATGCAAGGAATTTCTGTCTTGTTGCCCGAAAATAAGTGGAATGCATAACTTTTATCCATACAAAAAGGAAATTTCTTTATTTTTGCTCCAAAATAAGGGGAATTTCACACTTTTTGCCTCTAAATAAGTGGAATTTCTGTCTTTTTCCCCCAAACAAAGGGAATTTCTGTCTATTTTGCCCCAAAATATGGGGAATTTCTGACTTATTCCCCTAAAATATGTGAAATATCTGCAATTTTGCCCCAAAATGAGGAAAATTTCTGCCTTTTTGCCCTGAAATATGTGAAATTTCTTTAATTTTACCCCAAAATAAGGTGAATTTCTGCCTTTTTCCCCAAAAATAATGGGAATTTCTGAATTTTTGCCCCAAAATAAAAAAATTTTTGCTTTTTTTCTCTGAAATAAGTGTAATTTCTGCAATTTTGCCCTAAAATAAGAGAAATTTCTGCCTTTTTGCCCTGAAATATGTGAAATTTCTGCAATTTTACCCCAAAATAAGGTGGATTTCTGCCTTTTTGCCCCAAAATAATGGGAATTTCTGTTTTTTTGTCCCAAAATAAGAAAAATTTTTTCATTTTTTCTCTGAAATAAGTGAAATTTCTGCAATTTTGCCCCAAAATAAGGGAAATTTCTGCAATTTTGCCCCAAAATAAGGGAAATTTCTGGAATTTTGCCCCAAAATAAGTGGAATTTCTGAGTTTTGCCCCAAAAGAAAAAGAATTTCTGTCTTTTTGCCCCAACATATAGGGAATTTCTGCCTTTTTGCCCCACAATTAGGGGAATTTCTGCAATTTTGCTCCAAAATGCAAGGAATTTCTGTCTTGTTGCCCGAAAATAAGTGGAATGCATAACTTTTTGCCATACAAAAGGGAAATTTCTTTATTTTTGCTCCAAATTAAGGGGAATTTCAGCCTTTTTGCCTCTAAATAAGTGAAATTTCTGTCTTTTTCCCCCAAACAAAGAAAATTTCTGTCTATTTTGCCCCAAAATATGGGGAATTTCTGACTTATTACCCTAAAATATGTAAAATATCTGCAATTTTGCCCCAAAATGAGGGAAATTTCTGCCTTTTTGCCCTGAAATATGTGAAATTTCTGTAATTTTACCCCAAAATAAGGTGAATTTCTGCCTTTTTCCCCCAAAATAATGGGAATTTCTGCCTTTTTGCCCCAAAATAAAAAAATTTTTTGCTTTTTTTCTCTGAAATAAGTGAAATTTCTGCAATTTTGCCCTAAAATAAGAGAAATTTCTGCCTTTTTGCCCTGAAATATGTGAAATTTCTGCAATTTTACCCCAAAATAAGGTGAATATCTGCCTTTTTGCCCCAAAATAATGGGAATTTCTGTTTTTTTGCCCCAAAATAAAAAAAAAATTTTGCTTTTTTTCTCTGAAATAAGTGAAATTTCTGCAATTTTGCCCCAAAATAAGGGAAATTTCTGGAATTTTGCCCCAAAATACGTTGAATTTCTGAGTTTTGCCCCAAAATAAGGAGAATTTCTTTCTTTTTGCCCCAACATATAGGGAATTTCTGCCTTTTTGCCCAACAATTAGGGGAATTTCTGCAATTTTGCCCCAAAATAAGGGAAATTTCTGCAATTTTGCCCCAATGTAAAGGAAATTTCTGCAATTTTGCCCCAAAATAAGGAGAATTTCTGACTGTTTGCTCCCGAAAAAAGGAGATTTTCTGTATTTTTGCTCCAAAATAAGGAGAATTTCTGCTTTTTTGCCCGAAAATTATGGGAATGTCTGCAATTATGCTTCAAAATACGGGGAATTTCTGCTTTTTATCCCGAAAGTAAGGGGAATGTATACCTTTTTCCACAAAAAAGGGAAATTTCTTAATTTTTGCCCCAAAATAAGAGGAATTTCTGCCTTTTTACCTCAAAATAAGTGAAATTTCTCCTTTTTTACCCAAAAATAAATAGAATTTCTGTCTTTTTGCAACAAAATAAAAAGAATTTTTGAATTACACCCTGAAATAAGTGATATTTCTGCAATTTTGCCCCAAAATAAAAGAAATTTCTGCCTATTTGCTACAAAATAAGGAGAATTTCTGTCTTTTTGCCCCAAAATAAGAGAAATTTCTGCCTTTTTGCACCCAAATAAGGGGAATTTCAGCCTTTTTACCTCAAAATAAGGGGAATTTCAGCCTTTTTAACTCAAAATAAGGGGAATTTCAGCCTTTTTACCTCAAAATAAGGGGAATTTCTGCATTTTTTCCCCAAAATAAGGAAAATTTCTGCCTTTATTCCCTGAAATAAGTGAAATATCTGCAATTTTGCCCCAAAATAAGTGAAATTTTTGCAATTTTGCCGCAAAATAAGAAAAATTTCTGCCTTTTTGCCCTGAAATGTGTGAAATTGCTGCAATTTTACCCTAAAATAAGGTGAATTTCTGCCTTTTTGCCCTAAAATAAGTGGAATTTCTGCATTTTAGCCCCAAAATAGGAAAAACTTTTGCTTTTTTTCTCTGAAATAAGTGAAATTTCTGCAATTTTACCCTAAAATAAGGGAAATTTCTGCAATTTTGACCCAAAATAAAGGAAATTTCTGCAATTTTGCCCCAAAATAAGTGGAATTTCTGAGTTTTGCACCAAAAGAAGGAGAATTTCTGTCTTTTTGCCCCAACATATAGGGAATTTCTGCCTTTTTGCCCCACAATTAGGGGAATTTCTGCAATTTTGCTCCAAAATGCAAGGAATTTCTGTCTTGTTGCCCGAAATAAGTGGAATGCATAACTTTTTGCCATACAAAAGGGAAATTTCTTTATTTTTGCTCCAAAATAAGGGGAATTTCAGCCTTTTTGCCTCTAAATAAGTGGAATTTCTGTCTTTTTCCCCCAAACAAAGAAAATTTCTGTCTATTTTGCCCCAAAATATGGGGAATTTCTGACTTATTACCCTAAAATATGTAAAATATCTGCAATTTTGCCCCAAAATGAGGGAAATTTCTGCCTTTTTGCCCTGAAATATGTGAAATTTCTGTAATTTTACCCCAAAATAAGGTGAATTTCTGCCTTTTTCCCCCAAAATAATGGGAATTTCTGCCTTTTTGCCCCAAAATAAAAAAATTTTTTGCTTTTTTTCTCTGAAATAAGTGAAATTTCTGCAATTTTGCCCTAAAATAAGAGAAATTTCTGCCTTTTTGCCCTGAAATATGTGAAATTTCTGCAATTTTACCCCAAAATAAGGTGAATTTCTGCCTTTTTGCCCCAAAATAATGGGAATTTCTGTTTTTTTGCCCCAAAATAAAAAAAAAATTTTGCTTTTTTTCTCTGAAATAAGTGAAATTTCTGCAATTTTGCCCCAAAATAAGGGAAATTTCTGGAATTTTGCCCCAAAATACGTGGAATTTCTGAGTTTTGCCCCAAAATAAGGTGAATTTCTGTCTTTTTGCCTAACATATAGGGAATTTCTGCCTTTTTGCCCAACAATTAGGGGAATTTCTGCAATTTTGCCCCAAAATAAGGGAAATTTCTGCAATTTTGCCCCAATGTAAAGGAAATTTCTGCAATTTTGCCCCAAAATAAGGAGAATTTCTGACTGTTTGCTCCCGAAAAAAGGAGATTTTCTGTATTTTTGCTCCAAAATAAGGAGAATTTCTGCTTTTTTGCCCGAAAATTATGGGAATGTCTGCAATTATGCTTCAAAATACGGGGAATTTCTGCTTTTTATCCTGAAAGTAAGGGGAATGTATACCTTTTTCCACAAAAAAGGGAAATTTCTTAATTTTTGCCCCAAAATAAGAGGAATTTCTGCCTTTTTACCTCAAAATAAGTGAAATTTCTCCTTTTTTACCCAAAAATAAATAGAATTTCTGTCTTTTTGCAACAAAATAAAAAGAATTTTTGAATTATACCCTGAAATAAGTGATATTTCTGCAATTTTGCCCCAAAATAAAAGAAATTTCTGCCTATTTGCTACAAAATAAGGAGAATTTCTGTCTTTTTGCCCCAAAATAAGAGAAATTTCTGCCTTTTTGCACCCAAATAAGGGGAATTTCAGCCTTTTTACCTCAAAATAAGGGGAATTTCAGCCCTTTTACCTCAAAATAAGGGGAATTTCTTAATTTTTTCCCCAAAATAAGGAAAATTTCTGCCTTTATTCCCTGAAATAAGTGAAATTTCTGCAATTTTGCCACAAAATCAGTGAAATTTCTGCAATTTTGCCCCAAAATAAGAAAAATTTCTGCCTTTTTGCCCTGAAATGTGTGAAATTGCTGCAATTTTACCCTAAAATAAGGTGAATTTCTGCCTTTTTGCCCTAAAATAAGTGGAATTTCTGCATTTTAGCCCCAAAATAGGAAAAACTTTTGCTTTTTTTCTCTGAAATAAGTGAAATTTCTGCAATTTTACCCTAAAATAAGGGAAATTTCTGCAATTTTGACCCAAAATAAGGGAAATTTCTGCAATTTTGCCCCAAAATAAGTGGAATTTCTGAGTTTTGCACCAAAAGAAGGAGAATTTCTGTCTTTTTGCCCCAACATATAGGGAATTTCTGCCTTTTTGCCCCACAATTAGGGGAATTTCGGCAATTTTGCTCCAAAATGCAAGGAATTTCTGTCTTGTTGCCCGAAAATAAGTGGAATGCATAACTTTTTGCCATACAAAAGGGAAATTTCTTTATTTTTGCTCCAAAATAAGGGGAATTTCAGCCTTTTTGCCTCTAAGTAAGTGGAATTTCTGTCTTTTTCCCCCAAAATAATGGGAATTTCTGCCTTTTTGCCCCAAAATAAAATTTTTTGCTTTTTTTCTCTGAAATAAGTGAAATTTCTGCAATTTTGCCCTAAAATAAGAGAAATTTCTGCCTTTTTGCCCTGAAATATGTGAAATTTCTGCAATTTTACCCCAAAATAAGGTGAATTTCTGCCTTTTTGCCCCAAAATAATGGGAATTTCTGTTTTTTTGCCCCAAAATAAAAAAAATTTTTGCTTTTTTTCTCTGAAATAAGTGAAATTTCTGCAATTTTGCCCCAAAATAAGGGAAATTTCTGGAATTTTGCCCCAAAATACGTGGAATTTCTGAGTTTTGCCCCAAAATAAGAAGAATTTCTGTCTTTTTGCCCCAACATATAGGGAATTTCTGCCTTTTTGCCCAACAATTAGGGGAATTTCTGCAATTTTGCCCCAAAATAAGGGAAATTTCTGCAATTTTGCCCCAATGTAAAGGAAATTTCTGCAATTTTGCCCCAAAATAAGGGGAATTTATGACAGTTTGCTTCCGAAAAAAGGAGATTTTCTGTATTTTTGCTCCAAAATAAGGAGAATTTCTGCTTTTTTGCCCGAAAATTATGGGAATGTCTGCAATTATGCTTCAAAATACGGGGAATTTCTGCTTTTTATCCCGAAAGTAAGGGGAATGTATACCTTTTTCCACAAAAAAGGGAAATTTCTTAATTTTTGCCCCAAAATAAGAGGAATTTCTGCCTTTTTACCTCAAAATAAGTGAAATTTCTCCTTTTTTACCCAAAAATAAATAGAATTTCTGTCTTTTTGCAACAAAATAAAAAGAATTTTTGAATTATACCCTGAAATAAGTGATATTTCTGCAATTTTGCCCCAAAATAAAAGAAATTTCTGCCTATTTGCTACAAAATAAGGAGAATTTCTGTCTTTTTGCCCCAAAATAAGAGAAATTTCTGCCTTTTTGCACCCAAATAAGGGGAATTTCAGCCTTTTTACCTCAAAATAAGGGGAATTTCAGCCTTTTTAACTCAAAATAAGGGGAATTTCAGCCTTTTTACCTCAAAATAAGGGGAATTTCTGCATTTTTTCCCCAAAATAAAAAAAATTTCTGCCTTTATTCCCTGAAATAAGTGAAATATCTGCAATTTTGCCCCAAAATAAGTGAAATTTCTGCAATTTTGCCCCAAAATAAGAAAAATTTCTGCCTTTTTGCCCTGAAATGTGTGAAATTGCTGCAATTTTACCCTAAAATAAGGTGAATTTCTGCCTTTTTGCCCTAAAATAAGTGGAATTTCTGCATTTTAGCCCCAAAATAGAAAAAACTTTTGCTTTTTTTCTCTGAAATAAGTGAAATTTCTGCAATTTTACCCTAAAATAAGGGAAATTTCTGCAATTTTGACCCAAAATAAGGGAAATTTCTATTTTGCCCCAAAATAAGTGGAATTTCTGAGTTTTGCACCAAAAGAAGGAGAATTTCTGTCTTTTTGCCCCAACATATAGGGAATTTCTGCCTTTTTGCCCCACAATTAGGGGAATTTCTGCAATTTTGCTCCAAAATGCAAGGAATTTCTGTCTTGTTGCCCGAAAATAAGTGGAATGCATAACTTTTTGCCATACAAAAGGGAAATTTCTTTATTTTTGCTCCAAAATAAGGGGAATTTCAGCCTTTTTGCATCTAAATAAGTGGAATTTCTGTCTTTTTCCCCCAAACAAAGGGAATTTCTGTCTATTTTGCCCCAAAATATGGGGAATTTCTGACTTATTACCCTAAAATATGTAAAATATCTGCAATTTTGCCCCAAAATGAGAGAAATTTCTGCCTTTTTGCCCTGAAATATGTGAAATTTCTGTAATTTTACCCCAAAATAAGGTGAATTTCTGCATTTTTCCCCCAAAATAATGGGAATTTCTGCCTTTTTGCCCCAAAATAAAATTTTTTGCTTTTTTTCTCTGAAATAAGTGAAATTTCTGCAATTTTGCGCTAAAATAAGAGAAATTTCTGCCTTTTTGCCCTGAAATATGTGAAATTTCTGCAATTTTACCCCAAAATAAGGTGAATTTCTGCCTTTTTGCCCTAAAATAATGGGAATTTCTGTTTTTTTGCCCCAAAATAAAAAAAATTTTTGCTTTTTTTCTCTGAAATAAGTGAAATTTCTGCAATTTTGCCCCAAAATAAGGGAAATTTCTGGAATGTTGCCCCAAAATACGTGGAATTTCTGAGTTTTGCCCCAAAATAAGGTGAATTTCTGTCTTTTTGCCCCAACATATAGGGAATTTCTGCCTTTTTGCCCAACAATTAGGGGAATTTCTGCAATTTTGCCCCAAAATAAGGGAAATTTCTGCAATTTTGCCCCAATGTAAAGGAAATTTCTGCAATTTTGCCCCAAAATAAGGGGAATTTCTGACAGTTTGCTTCCGAAAAAAGGAGATTTTCTGTATTTTTGCTCCAAAATAAGGAGAATTTCTGCTTTTTTGCCCGAAAATTATGAGAATTTCTGCAATTATGCTTCAAAATACGGGGAATTTCTGCTTTTTATCCTGAAAGTAAGGGGAATGTATACCTTTTTCTACAAAAAAGGGAAATTTCTTAATTTTTGCCCCAAAATAAGAGGAATTTCTGCCTTTTTACCTCAAAATAAGTGAAATTTCTCCTTTTTTACCCAAAAATAATTAGAATTTCTGTCTTTTTGCAACAAAATAAAAGGAATTTTTGAATTATACCCTGAAATAAGTGATATTTCTGCAATTTTGCCACAAAATAAAAGAAATTTCTGTCTTTTTGCTACAAAATAAGGAGAATTTCTGTCTTTTTGCCCCAAAATAAGAGAAATTTCTGCCTTTTTGCACCCAAATAAGGGGAATTTCAGCCTTTTTACCTCAAAATAAGGGGAATTTCAGCCTTTTTACCTCAAAATAAGGGGAATTTCAGCCTTTTTACCTCAAAATAAGGGGAATTTCTTAATTTTTTCCCCAAAATAAGGAAAATTTCTGCCTTTATTCCCTGAAATAAGTGAAATTTCTGCAATTTTGCCACAAAATAAGTGAAATTTCTGCAATTTTGCCCCAAAATAAGAAAAATTTCTGCCTTTTTGCCCTGAAATGTGTGAAATTGCTGCAATTTTACCCTAAAATAAGGTGAATTTCTGCCTTTTTGCCCTAAAATAAGTGGAATTTCTGCATTTTAGCCCCAAAATAGGAAAAACTTTTGCTTTTTTTCTCTGAAATAAGTGAAATTTCTGCAATTTTACCCTAAAATAAGGGAAATTTCTGCAATTTTGACCCAAAATAAAGGAAATTTCTGGAATTTTGCCCCAAAATAAGTGGAATTTCTGAGTTTTGCACCAAAAGAAGGAGAATTTCTGTCTTTTTGCCCCAACATATAAGGAATTTCTGCCTTTTTGCCCCACAATTAGGGGAATTTCTGCAATTTTGCTCCAAAATGCAAGGAATTTCTGTCTTGTTGCCCAAAAATAAGTGGAATGCATAACTTTTTGCCATACAAAAGGGAAATTTCTTTATTTTTGCTCCAAAATAAGGGGAATTTCAGCCTTTTTGCCTCTAAATAAGTGGAATTTCTGTCTTTTTCCCCCAAACAAAGGTAATTTCTGTCTATTTTGCCCCAAAATATGGGGAATTTCTGACTTATTACCCTAAAATATGTAAAATATCTGCAATTTTGCCCCAAAATGAGGGAAATTTCTGCCTTTTTGCCCTGAAATATGTGAAATTTTTGTAATTTTACCCCAAAATAAGGTGAATTTCTGCCTTTTTCCCCCAAAATAATGGGAATTTCTGTCTTTTTGCCCCAAAATAAAAAAATTTTTTGCTTTTTTTCTCTGAAATAAGTGAAATTTCTGCAATTTTGCCCTAAAATAAGAGAAATTTCTGCCTTTTTGCCCTGAAATATGTGAAATTTCTGCAATTTTACCCCAAAATAAGGTGAATATCTGCCTTTTTGCCCCAAAATAATGGGAATTTCTGTTTTTTTGCCCCAAAATAAAAAAAATTTTTGCTTTTTTTCTCTGAAATAAGTGAAATTTCTGCAATTTTGCCCCAAAATAAGGGAAATTTCTGGAATTTTGCCACAAAATACGTTGAATTTCTGAGTTTTGCCCCAAAATAAGGAGAATTTCTGTCTTTTTGCCCCAACATATAGGGAATTTCTGCCTTTTTTCCCAACAATTAGGGGAATTTCTGCAATTTTGCCCCAAAATAAGGGAAATTTCTGCAATTTTGCCCCAATGTAAAGGAAATTTCTGCAATTTTGCCCCAAAATAAGGAGAATTTCTGACTGTTTGCTCCCGAAAAAAGGAGATTTTCTGTATTTTTGCTCCAAAATAAGGAGAATTTCTGCTTTTTTGCCCGAAAATTATGGGAATGTCTGCAATTATGCTTCAAAATACGGGGAATTTCTGCTTTTTATCCCGAAAGTAAGGGGAATGTATACCTTTTTCCACAAAAAAGGGAAATTTCTTAATTTTTGCCCCAAAATAAGAGGAATTTCTGCCTTTTTACCTCAAAATAAGTGAAATTTCTCCTTTTTTACCCAAAAATAAATAGAATTTCTGTCTTTTTGCAACAAAATAAAAAGAATTTTTGAATTATACCGTGAAATAAGTGATATTTCTGCAATTTTGCCCCAAAATAAAAGAAATTTCTGCCTATTTGCTACAAAATAAGGAGAATTTTTGTCTTTTTGCCCCAAAATAAGAGAAATTTCTGCCTTTTTGCACCCAAATAAGGGGAATTTCAGCCTTTTTACCTCAAAATAAGGGGAATTTCAGCCTTTTTAACTCAAAATAAGGGGAATTTCAGCCTTTTTACCTCAAAATAAGGGGAATTTCTGCATTTTTTCCCCAAAATAAGGAAAATTTCTGCCTTTATTCCCTGAAATAAGTGAAATATCTGCAATTTTGCCCCAAAATAAGTGAAATATCTGCAATTTTACCCCAGATTAAGTGAAATTTCTGCAATTTTGCCCCAAAATAAGGGAAATTTCTGCTTTTTTGCCTTGAAATATGTGAAATTGCTGCAATTTTACCCTAAAATAAGGTGAATTTCTGCCTTTTTGCCCTAAAATAAGTGGAATTTCTGCATTTTAGCCCCAAAATAAGAAAAATTTTTGCTTTTTTTCTCTGAAATAAGTGAAATTTCTGCAATTTTGCCCTAAAATATGGGAAATTTCTGCAATTTTGCCCCAAAATAAGTGAAATTTCTGGAATTTTGCCCCAAAATAAGTGGAATTTCTGAGTTTTGCCCCAAATGAAGGAGAATTTCTGAATTTTTGCCCCAACATATAGGGAATTTCTGCCTTTTTGCCCCACAATTAGGGGAATTTCTGCAATTTTGTTCCAAAATGCAAGGAATTTCTGTCTTGTTGCCCGAAAATAAGTGGAATGCATAACTTTTTGTCATAAAAAAGGGAAATTTCTTTATTTTTGCTCCAAAATAAGGGGAATTTCAGCATTTTTGCCTCTAAATAAGTGGAATTTCTGTCTTTTTCCCCCAAACAAAGGGAATTTCTATTTTGCCCCAAAATATGGGAAATTTTTTACTTATTACCCTAAAATAAGTGAAATATCTGCAATTTTGCCCCCAAATGAGGGAAATTTCGTCCTTTTTGCCCTGAAATATGTAAAATTTCTCTAATTTTACCATAATATAAGGCGAATTTCTACATTTTTCCCCCAAAATAATGGGAATTTCTGCCTTTTTGCGCCAAAATAAAAAATTTTTGCCTTTTTTCTCTGAAATAAGTGAAATTTCTGTAATTTTGCCCTAAAATAAGAGAAATTTCTCCCTTTTTGCCCTGAAATATGTGAAATTTCTGCAATTTTACCCCAAAATAAGGTGAATTTCTGCCTTTTTACCTTAAAATAATGGGAATTTCTGGTTTTTTGCCCCAAAATAAGAAAAATTTTTTCATTTTTTCTCTGAAATAAGTGAAATTTCTGGAATTTTGCCCGAAAATAAAGGAAATTTCTGCAATTTTGCCCCAAAATAAGGGAAATTTCTAGAATTTTGCCCCAAAATACGTGGAATTTCTGAGTTTTGCCTTAAAATAAGGAGAATTTCTGTATTTTGCCCCAACATATATAGAATTTCTGCCTTTTTGCCCAACAATTATGGGAATTTCTGCAATTTTGCCCCAAAATAAAGGAAATTTCTGCAATTTTGCCCCAAAATAAGGGGAATTTCTGACTGTTTGCTCCCGAAAAAAGGAGATTTTCTGTATTTTTGCTCCAAAATAAGGAGAATTTTTGATTTTTTGCCCCAAAATTATGAGAATTTCTGCAATTATGCTTCAAAATACGGGGAATTTCTGCTTTTTATCCCGAAAGTAAGGGGAATATATACCTTTTTCCACAAAAAAGGGAAATTTCTTAATTTTTGCCCCAAAATAAGAGGAATTTCTGCCTTTTTACCTTAAAATAAGTGAAATTTTTCCTTTTTTACCCAAAAATAAATGGAATTTCTGTCTTTTTGCAACAAAATAAAAGGAATTTTTGAATTATACCCTAAAATATGTGATATTTCTGCAATTTTGCCTCAAAATAAAAGAAATTTCTACCTTTTTGCCACAAAATAAGGGGAATTTCTGTCTTTTTGCCCCAAAATAAGCGAAATTTCTGCCTTTTGCCCCCAAATAAGGGGAATTTCAGCCTTTTTACCTCAAAATAAGGGGAATTTCAGCCTTTTTACCTCAAAATAAGGGGAATTTCTGCACTTTTGCCACAAAATATTAAGAATTTCTTAATTTTTTCCCCAAAATAAGGAAAATTTCTGCCTTTTTCCCTGAAATAAGTGAAATTTCTACAATTTTGCCCCAAAATAAATGAAATTTCTGCAATTTTGCCCCAAAATAAGGGAAATTTCTGCCTTTTTGCCCCAAAATAAAAAAATTTTTGCTTTTTTTCTCTGAAATAAGTGAAATTTCTGCAATTTTGCCCTAAAATAAGAGAAATTTCTGCCTTTTTGCCCTGAATTATGTGAAATTTCTGCAATTTTACCCCAAAATAAGGTGAATTTCTGCCTTTTTGCCCCAAAATAATGGGAATTTCTGGTTTTTTTGCCCCAAAATAAGAAAAATTTTTGCTTTTTTTCTCTGAAATAAGTGAAATTTCTGCAATTTTGCCCCAAAATAAGGGAAATTTCTGCAATTTTGCCCCAAAATAAGAGAAATTTCTGGAATTTTGCCCCAAAATACGTGGAATTTCTGAGTTTTGCCTTAAAATACAGAGAATTTCTGTATTTTGCCCCAACATATAGGGAATTTCTGGCTTTTTGCCCAACAATTAGGGAAATATCTGCAATTTTGCCCCAAAATAAGGGAAATTTCTGCAATTTTGCCCCAATGTAAAGGAAATTTGTGCAATTTTGCCCCAAAATAAAGGGATTTTCTGACTGTTTGCTCCCGAAAAAAGGAAATTTTCTGTATTTTTGCTCCAAAATAAGGAGAATTTCTGCTTTTTTGCCCGAAAATTATGAGAATTTCTGCAATTATGCTTCAAAATACTGGGAATTTCTGCTTTTTATCCCGAAAGTAAGGGGAATGTATACCTTTTTCCACAAAAAAGGGAAATTTCTTAATTTTTGCCCCAAAATAAGAGGAATTTCTGCCTTTTTAGCTCAAAATAAGTGAAATTTCTTTTTTTTTACACAAAAATAAATGGAATTTCTGTCTTTTTGCAACAAAATAAAAGGAATTTTTGAATTATACCCTGAAATAAGTGATATTTCTGCAATTTTGCCCCAAAATAAAAGAAATTTCTACATTTTTGCCACAAAATAAGGGGAATTTCTGTCTTTTTGCCCCGAAATAAGAGAAATTTCTGCCTTTTTGCCCCCAAATAAGGGGAATTTCAGCCTTTTTACCTCAAAATAAGTGGAAATTCAGCCATTTTACCTCAAAATAAGGGGAATTTCTGCATTTTCGCCACAAAATAATAAGAATTTCTTAATTTTTTCCCCAAAATAAGGAAAATTTCTGCCTTTTTCCATGAAATAAGTGAAATTTCTACAATTTTATCCCATAATAAATGAAATTTCTGCAATTTTGCCTCAAAATAAGGGAAATTTCTGCCTTTTTGCCCTGAAATATGTGAAATTGCTGCAATTTTACCCTAAAATAAGGTGAATTTCTGCCTTTTTGCCCCAAAATAATTGGAATTTCTGCATTTTAGCCCCAAAATAGGAAAAATTTTTGCTTTTTTCTCTGAAATAAGTAAAATTTCTGCAATTTTGCCCTAAAATAAGGGAAATTTCTGCAATTTGACCCCAAAATAAGGGAAATTTCTGGAATTTTGCCCCAAAATAAGTGGAATTTCTGAGTTTTGCCCCAAAAGAAGGAGAATTTCTGTCTTTTTGCCCCAACATATAGGGAATTTCTCCCTTTTTGCCCCACAATTAGGGGAATTTCTGCAATTTTGCTCAAAATGCAAGGAATTTCTGTCTTGTTGCCCGAAAATCAGTGGAATGCATAACGTTTTGCCATAAAAAAGGGAAATTTCTTTATTTTTGCCTCAAAATACGGGGATTTTCAGCCTTTTGCCTCTAAATTAGGGGAATTTCTCTCTTTTTCCCCAAACACAGGGAATTTCTGTCTTTTTTGCCCCAAAATAAGGGGAATTTCTGACTTATTACCCTAAAATAAGTGAAATATCTGCAATTTTGCCCCAAAATAAGGGAAATTTCTGCCTTTTTGCCCTGAAATATGTAAAATTTCTGCAATTTTGCTCCAAATAAGGGAAATTTCTGCAATTTTGCCCCAAAATAGGTAAATTCCTGCAATTTTGCCCCAAAATAAAGGAAATTTCTTGAATTTTGCCCCAAAATAAGGGGAATTTCTGATTTTTGCCACAAAATAAAGGGAATTTTTGCCTTTTGCCCCAAAATTAGGGGAATTTCTGCAATTTTGCTCCAAAATATGGGGAATTTCTGCCTTTTTGCCCAAAAATAATGGGAATATATACCTTTTTGCCATAAAAAGCGAAATTTCTTCATTTTTGCTCCTAATAAAGGGAATTTCTGTCTTTTTGCCTCTAAATAAGTGGAATTTCTGTCTTTTTCTCCCAAAAAAAGGGAATTTTTGGTTTTTTTTGCCCCAAATAGAAGCAATTTCTGACTTATTGCCCTGAAATAAATGAAATTCCTGCAATTTTGCCCCAAAATAAAAGAAATTTCTGCAATTTTGCCGCAATGTAAAGGAAATTTCTGCAATTTTGACCCAAAATAATGTGAATTTCTGACTGTTTGCTCTCAAAAAAAGGAGATTTTCTGTCTTTTTGCCCCAAAATAAGGAGAATTTCTGCTTTTTTGCCCGAAAATAATGAGAATTTCTGCAATTTTGCTTCAAAATACGGGGAATTTCTGCTTTTAATCACAAAAGTAAGGGGAATGTATACCTTTTGCAACAAAAAAGGGAAATCTCTTCATTTTTGCCCCAAAATAAGAGAAATTTCTGCCTTTTTACCTCAAAATAAGTGAAATTTCTCCCATTTTATTCAAAAATAAATGGAATTTTTTTCTTTTTGCCCCAAAATAAAAGGAATTTTTGAATTATGCCCTAAAATAAGTGATATTTCTGCAATTTTGCCCCAAAATAAAAGAAATTTCTGCCTTTTTGCCACAAAATAAGGGGAATTTCTGTCTTTTTGCCACAAAATAAGGGAAATTTCTGCCTTTTTGCCCCCAAATAAAGGGAATTTCAGCCTTTTTACCTCAAAGTAATGGGAATTTCTGCATTTTTGCCACAAAATATTAAGAATTTCTGCATTTTTGCCCCAAAATAAAAAAAATTTCTGCCTTTTTTCCTGAAATAAGTGAAATTTCTGAAATTTTGTTTCAAAATAAGTGAAATTTCTGCAATTTTGCCCGAAAATAAGGGAAATTTCTGCCTTTTTGTCCTGAAATATTTGAAATGTCTGCAATTTTACCTTAAAAAAAGTGAATTTCTGCATTTTTGCCCCAAAATAATGGGAATTTCTGCTTTTTTTCCCCTAAAATAAGAAAAATTTTTGCTTTTTTTCTCTAAAATAAGTAAAATTTCTGCAATTTTGCCCCAAAATAAAGGAAATTTCGGCAATTTTGCCCCAAAATAATGGAAATTTTTGGAATTTTGCACCAAAATAAGTGGAATTTCTGTGTTTTGCCCCAAAATAAGGAGAATTTTTGTCTTTTTGCCCCAACATATAGGGAATTTCTGCTTTTTTGCCCCACAATTAGAGGCATTTCTGCAATTTTGCTCCAAAATACAGGGAATTTCTGTTTTTTTGCCCGAAAATAAGTGGAATGCATAACTTGTTGCCATAAAAAAGGGAAATTTCTTCATTTTTGCTCCAAAATAAGGGGAATTTCTGCATTTTGGCCTCTAAATAAGTGGAATTTCTGTCTTTTCCCCCAAAACAAAGGGAATTTCTGTATTTTTTGCCCCAAAATAAGGAAATTTTCTGACTTATTACCCTAAAATAAGTGAAATTTCTGCAATTTTGCCCCAAAATAAGGGAAATTTCTGCATTTTTGCCCTGAAATATGTAAAATTTCTGCAATTTTACCCCAAAATAAGGTGAATTTCTGCCTTTTTGACACAAAATAATGAGAATTTCTGCCTTTTTGCCCCAAAATAAAAAAAAATTTTTCTTTTTTTCTATGAAATAAGTGAAATTTCTGCAATTTTGCCCTAAAATAAGGGAAATTTCTGCAATTTTTCCCCATAATAAGGAAAATGTCTGCAATTTTGCCCCAAAATAAAGAGAATTTCTCCCTTTTTGCCCCAAAATAAAGGAAATTTCAGTCTTTTTACCTGAAAATAAGTGAAATTTCTGCAATTTTGCCCCAAATAAGGGAAATTTCTGCAATTTTGGCCAAAAATAAGGTAAATTCCTGCAATTTTGCCCCCCATAATAGGAAATTTCTAGAATTTTGTCCCAAAATAAGGGGAATTTCTGATTTTTGCCCCAAAATAAAAGAATTTCTGCCTTTTGCCCCAAAATTAGGGGAATTTCTTCAATTTCGCTCCAAAATACGGGGAATTTCTGCTTTTTTGCCTGAAAATAATGGGAATGCATACCTTTTTGCCATAAAAAGGGAAATTTCTTCATTTTTGCTCCAAAATAAGGGGAATTTCTGCCTTTTTGCCTGTAGATAAGTGGAATTTCTGTCTTTTCCCCCCAAAACAAAGGGAATTTCTGTCTTTTTTGCCCCAAAATAAAGGGAATTTCTGACTTATTACCCTGAAATAAGTGAAATTTCTGAAATTTAGCCCCAGAATAAGGAAAATTTCTGCCTTTTTGCCCATAAATATGTGAAATTTCTGCAATTTTACCCCAAAATAAGGTGAATTTCTGTTTTTTGCCCCAAAATAATGGGAATTTCTGCCTTTTTGCCCCAAAATAAGAAAAATTTTTGCTTTTTTTCTCTGAAATAAGTAAAATTTCTGCAATTTTGCCCTAAAATAAGGGAAATTTCTGCAATTTTTCCCTTAATAAGGGAAATTTCTGCAATTTTGCCCCAATGTAAAGGAAATTTCTGCAATTTTGCCTCAAAATAAGGAGAATTTCTGACTGTTTGCTCCCGAAAAAGGGAGATTTTCTGTCTTTTTGCCCCAAAATAAGGAGAATTTCTGCATTTTTGTCCGAAAAATATGAGAATTTTTGCAATTTTGCTTCAAAATACGGGGAATTTCTGCTTTTTATCCCGAAAGTAAGGGGAATGTATATTTTTTGCCACAAAAAAGGGAAATTTCTTCATTTTTGCTCCAAAATAAGGGGAATTTCTGCATTTTTGCCTATAATAAGTGGAATTTCTGTCTTTTTCCCAAAAATCAAAGGGAATTTCTCTCTTTTTTGCCCCAAAATAAAAGGAATTTCTGACTCATTACCCTGAAATAAGTGAAATTTCTGCCTTCTTGCCCCCAAATAAGGGGAATTTCAGAATTTTTACCTCAAAATAAAGGGACTTTCTGAATTTTGGCACAAAATATTAGGAATTTCTGCATTTTTGCCCCAAAATAATTATAATTTCTACCTTTTTTCCCTGAAATAAGTGAAATTTCTGCAATTTTGCCCCAAAATAAGTGAAATTTCTGCAATTTTGCCCCAAAATAAGTGAAATTTCTGCAATTTTGCCCCAAAATAAGTGAAATTTCTGGAATTTTGCACCAAAATAAGTGGAATTTCTGATTTTTGCCCCAAAATAAGGAGAATTTTTGTATTTTGCCGCAACATATAGGGAATTTCTGCCTATTTGCCCCACAATTAAGGGAATTTCTGCAATTTTGCTCCAAAATACGGGAAATTTCTGTCTTTTTGCCCGAAAATAAGGGGAATGCATAACTTGTTTCCATAAAAAAGGGAAATTTCTTCATTTTTGCTCCAAAATAAGGAGAATTTCTGCTTTTTTGCCTCTAAATAAGTGGAATTTCTGTCTTTTTCCCCCAAACCAAAGGGAATTTCTGTCTTTTTTGCCCCAAAATAAGGAGATTTTCTGACTTATTACCCTAAAATAAGTTAAATTTCTGCAATTTTGCACCAGGATAAGGTTAATTTCTGCCTTTTTGCCCTGAAATATGTGAAATTTCTGCAATTTTACCCCAAAATAAGGTGAATTTCTGCCTTTTTGCTCCAAAATAATGAGAATTTCTGCCTTTTTGCCCCAAAATAAAAAAAAATTTTTGCTTTTTTTCTCTGAAATAAGGGAAATTTCTGCAATTTTTCCCCATAATAAGGAAAATGTCTGCAATTTTGCCCTAAAATAAAGGGTATTTCTCCATTTTTTCCCCAAAATAAAGGAAATTTCAGTCTTTTTACCAGAAAATAAGTGAAATTTCTGCAATTTTGCCCCAAGTAAGGGAAATTTCTGCAATTTTGCCCAAAAATAAGGTAAATTCCTGCAATTTTGCCACAAAATAAAAAAAAATTTCTTGAATTTTGCACCAAATATGGGGAATTTCTGATTTTTGCCCCAAAATAAAGGAAATTTCTGCCTTTTGCCCCAAAATTAGGGGAATTTCTGCAATTTTGCTCCAAAATACGGGGAATTTCTGCCTTTATGCCTGAAAATATTGGAAATGCACACCTTTTTGCCATAAAAAGGGAAATTTCTTCATTTTTGCTCCGAAATAAGGGGAATTTCTGCCTTTTTGACTCTAGATAAGTGGAATTTCTGTCTTTTTCCCGAAAACAAAGCGAATTTCTGTCTTTTTTGCCCCAAAATAAGGGGAATTTCTGACTTATTACCCTGAAATAAGTGAAATTTCTGCAATTTTGCCCCAGGATAAGGTAAATTTCTGCCCTTTTTCTCTGAAATATGTGAAATTTCTGCAATTTTACCCCAAAATAAGGTGAATTTCTGTTTTTTTGCCCCCAAAATAATGGGAATTTCTGCCTTTTTGCCCCAAAATAAGAAAAATTTTTGCTTTTTTTCTCTGAAATAAGTAAAATTTCTGCAATTTTGCCCTAAAATAAGGGAAATTTCTGCAATTTTTTCCCTTAATAAGGGAAATTTCTGCAATTTTGCCCCAATGTAAAGGAAATTTCTGCAATTTTGCCCCAAAATAAGTAGAATTTCTGACTGTTTGCTCCCGAGAAAAAGAGATTTTCTGTCTTTTTGCAACAAAATAAGGAGAATTTCTGCTATTTTGCCCGAAAATTATGAGAATTTCTGCAATTTTGCTTCAAAATACGGGGAATTTCTGCTTTTTATCCCGAAAGTAAGGGGAATGTATATTTTTTGCCACAAAAAAGGGAAATTTCTTCATTTTTGCTCCAAAATAAGGGGAATTTCTGCCTTTTTGCCTGTAGATAAGTGGAATTTTTGTCTTTTTCCCAAAAATCAAAAAGAATTTCTTTCTTTTTTGCCCCAAAATAAAAGGAATTTCTGACTCATTACCCTGAAATAAGTGAAATTTCTGCAAATTTGCCCCAAAATAAGGGAAATTTCTGCATTTTTGCCCCCAAATAAGGGGAATTTCAGCTTTTTACCTCAAAATAAGGGGAATTTCTAAATTTTGGCACAAAATATTAGGAATTTCTGCATTTTTGCCCCAAAATAAGTATAATTTCTGCCTTTTTTCCCTGACATAAGTGAAATTTCTGCAATTTTGCCCCAAAATAAGTGAAATTTCTGCAATTTTGCCCCAAAAAAGGGAAATTTCTGTAATTTTGCACCAAAATAAGTGGAATTTCTGAGTTTTGCTTTCAAAATAAGGAGAATTTTTGCTTTTTGCCCCAACATATAGGGAATTTCTGCCTTTTTGCCCCCCAATTAGGGTAATTTCTGCAATTTTGCTCCAAAATACGGGAAATTTCTGTCTTTTTGCCCGAAAATAAGGGGAATGCATAACTTGTTGGTATAAAAAAGGGAAATTTCTTCATTTTTGCTCCAAAATAAAGAGAATTTCTGCCTTTTTGCCTCTAAATATGTGGAATTTCTGTCTTTTTCCTCCAAACCGAAGGGAATTTCTGTCTTTTTTGCCCCACAATAAGGAGATTTTCTAACTTATTACCCTATAATAAGTAAAATTTATGCAATTTTGCCCAAGGATAAAAGAAATTTCTGCCTTTTTGCCCTGAAATATGTGAAATTTCTGCAATTTTACCCCAAAATAAGGTGAATTTCTGCATTTTTGCCACAAAATAATGAGAATTTCTGCCTTTTTGCCCCAAAATAAAAAAAATTTTTGCTTTTTTTTCTCTGAAATAAGTGAAATTTCTGCAATTTTGCCCTAAAATAAAGGAAATTTCTGCAATTTTTCCCCATAATAAGGAAAATGTCTGCAATTTTGCCCCAAAATAAAGAGAATTTCTCCCTTTTTGCCCCAAAATAAAGGAAATTTCAGTCTTTTTACCTGAAAATAAGTGAAATTTCTGCAATTTTGCCTTAAATAAGGGAAATTTCTGCAATTTTGGCCAAAAATAAGGTAAATTCCTGCAATTTTGTCCCCCAAAATAGGAAATTTCTAGAATTTTGTCCAAAAATAAGGGGAATTTCTGATTTTTTGCCCCAAAATAAAAGAATTTCTGCCTTTTGCAACAAAATTAGGGGAATTTCTTCAATTTTGCTCCAAAATACGGGGAATTTCTGCTTTTTTGCCTAAAAATAATGGGAATGCATATCTTTTTGCCATAAAGAGGGAAATTTCTTCATTTTTGCTCCAAAATAAGGGGAATTTCTGCCTTTTTGCCTGTAGATAAGTGTAATTTCTGTCTTTTCCCCCCAAAACAAAAGGAATTTCTGTCTTTTTTGCCCCAAAATAAGGGGAATTTCTGACTTATTACCCTGAAATAAGTGAAATTTCTGAAAATTTGCCCCAGAATAAGGAAAATTTCTGACTTTTTGCCCATAAATATGTGAAATTTCTGCAATTTTACCCAAAAATAAGTTGAATTACTCTTTTTTTGCCCCAAAATAATGGGAATTTCTGCCTTTTTGCCCCAAAATAAGAAAAATTTTTGCTTTTTTTCTCTGAAATAAGTAAAGTTTCTGCAATTTTGCCCTAAAATAAGGGAAATTTCTGCAATTTTTCCCTTAATAAAGGAAATTTCTGCAATTTTGCCCCAATGTAAAGGAAATTTCTGCAATTCTGCCTTAAAATAAGGAGAATTTCTGACTGTTTGCTCCCGAAAAAAGGAGATTTTTTGTCTTTTTGCCCCAAAATAAGGAGAATTTCTGCCTTTTTCCCAAAAATTATGAGAATTTCTGCAATTTTGTCTCAAAATACGGGGAATTTCTGCTTTTTATCCCAAAAGTAAGAGAAATGTATATTTTTGCCACAAAAAAGGGAAATTTCTTCATTTTTGCTCCAAAATAAGGGGAATTTCTGCCTTTTTGCCTCTAAATAAGTGGAATTTCTGTCTTTTTCCTAAAAATCAAAGGGAATTTCTCTCTTTTTTGCCCCAAATTAAAAGGAATTTCTGACTCATTACCCTGAAATAAGTGAAATTTCTGCAATTTTGCCCCAAAATAAAGGAAATTTCTGCCTTCTTGCCCTCAAATAAGGGGAATTTCAGAATTTTTACCTCAAAATAAAGGGAATTTCTGAATTTTGGCACAAAATATTAGGAATTTCGGAATTTTTGCCCCAAAATAAGTATAATTTCTGCCTTTTTTCCCTGAAATAAGTGAAATTTCTGCAATTTTGCCCCAAAATAAGTGAAATTTCTGCAATTTTGCCCCAAAATAAGGGAAATTTCTGGAATTTTGCACCAAAATAAGTGGAATTTCTGAGTTTTGCCCCAAAATAAGGAGAATTTTTGTCTTTTTGCCCCAACATATAGGGAATTTCTGCCTTTTTGCCCCACAATTAGGGGAATTTCTGCAATTTTGCTCCAAAATACGGGAAATTTCTGTCTTTTTGCTTGAAAATAAGGGGAATGTATAACTTGTTGCCATAAAAAAGGAAAATTTCTTCATTATTGCTCCAAAATAAGAATTTCTGCCTTTTTGCCTCTAAATAAGAGGAATTTCTGTCTTTTTCCCCCAAACCAAAGGGAATTTCTGTCTTTTTTGGCCCAAAATAAGATGATTTTCTGACTTATTACCCTAAAATAAGTGAAATTTCTGCAATTTTGCCCCAGGATAAGGGAAATTTCTGCTTTTTTGCCCTGAAATATGTGAAATTTCTGCAATTTTACCCCAAAATAAGGTGAATTTCTGCCTTTTTGCCCCAAAATAAAAAAAATTTTTGCTTTTTTTCTCTGAAATAAGTGAAATTTCTGCAATTTTGCCCTAAAATAAGGGAAATTTCTGCAATTTTTTCCCCATAATAAGGAAAATGTCTGCAATTTTGCCCTAAAATAAAGGGTATTTCTCCATTTTTGCCCCAAAATAAATGAAATTTCAGTCTTTTTACCTGAAAATAAATGTAATTTCTGCAATTTTGCCCCAAATTAGGGAAATTTCTGCAATTTTGCCCCAAAATAAGGTAAATTCCTTCAATTTTGCCCCCAAAAAAGGAAATTTCTAGAATTTTGCCCCAAAATATGGGGAATTTCTGATTTTTGCCCCAAAATAAAGGTAATTTCTGCTTTTTGCCCCAAAATTAGGGAAATTTCTTCAATTTTGCTCCAAAATACTGGGAATATCTGCCTTTTTGCCTGAAAATATTGGGAATGCATACCTTTTTGCAATAAAAAGGGAAATTTCTTCATTGTTGCTCCAAAATAAGGGGAATTTCTGCCTTTTTGCCTCTAGATAAGTGGAATTTCTGTCTTTTTCCCCGAAAACAAAGCGAATTTCTGTCTTTTTTGCCCCAAAATAAGGGGAATTTCTGACTTATTACCCTGAAATAAGTGAAATTTCTGCAATTTTGCCCCAGGATAAGGTAAATTTCTGCCTTTTTGCCCTGAAATATGTTAAATTTCTGCAATTTTACCCCAAAATAAGGTGAATTTCTGTTTTTTTGCAGCAAAATAATGGGAATTTCTGCCTTTTTGCCCCAAAATAAGAAAAATTTTTGCTTTTTTTCTCTGAAATAAGTAAAATTTCTGCAATTTTGCCCTAAAATATGGTAAATTTCTGCAATTTTTTCCCATAATAAAGGAAATTTCTGCAATTTTGCCCCAATGTAAAGGAAATTTCTGCAATTTTGCCCCAAAATAAGTAGAATTTCTGACTGTTTGCTCCCGAAAAAAAGAGATTTTCTGTCTTTTTGCCCCAAAATAAAAAGAATTTCTGGCTTTTTGCCCGAAAATTATGAGAATTTCTTCAATTTTGCTTCAAAATGCGGGGAATTTCTGCTTTTTATCCCGAAAGTAAGGGGAATGTATATTTTTTGCCACAAAAAAAGGGAAATTTCTTCATTTTTGCTCCATAAAAGGGGAATTTCTGCCTTTTTGCCTGTAGATAAGTGGAATTTCTGTCTTTTTCCCCCAAAACAAAGAGAATTTCTGTCTTTTTTGCCCCAAAATAAGGGGAATTTTTGACTTATTACCCAGAAATAAGTGAAATTTCTGCAATTTTGCCCTAAAATAAGGGAAATTTCTGCCATTTTGCCCCAAAATAAGGGAAATTTCAGCCTTTTTGCCCTGAAATTTGTAAAATTTCTGCAATTTTAACCCAAATAAGGTGAATTTCTGCCTTTTTGCCACAAAATAATGAGAATTTCTGCCTTTTTGCCCCAAAATAAGAAAAAATTTTGCTTGTTTTCTCTGAAATAAGTGAAATTTCTGCAATTTTGCCCTAAAATAAGAGAAATTTCTGCAATTTTTCTCCATAATTAGGAAAATGTCTGCAATTTTGCCCCAAAATAAAGTGAATTTCTCCCTTTTTGCCCCAAAATAAAGGAAATTTCAGTCTTTTTACCTGAAAATAAGTGAAATTTCTGCATTTTTGCCCCAAATAGGGGAAATTTCTGCAATTTTGCCTCAAAATAAGGTAAATTCCTGCAGTTTTGCCCCCCAAAAAAAGGAAATTTCTAGAATTTTGCCCCAAAATGAGGGTAATTTCTGATTTTTGCCCCATAATAAAAGGAATTTCTGCCTTTTGCCCCAAAATTAGGGGAATTTCTTCTGTTTTGCTTTAAAATACGGGGAATTCTGCCTTTTTGCCTGAAAATAATGGGAATGAATACCTTTTTGCCATAAAGAGGGAAATTTCTTCATTTTTGCTCCAAAATAAGGGGAATTTCTGCCTTTTTGCCTGTAGATAAGTGTAATTTCTGTCTTTTCCCCCCAAAACAAAGGGAATTTCTGTCTTTTTTGCCCCAAAATAAGGGGAATTTCTGACTTATTACCCTGAAATAAGTGAAATTTCTGAAAATTTGCTCCAGAATAAGGAAAATTTCTGACTTTTTGCCCATAAATATGTGAAATTTCTGCAATTTTACCCCAAAATAAGTTGAATTACTGTTTTTTTGCCCCAAAATAATGGGAATTTCTGCCTTTTTGCCCCAAAATAAGAAAAATTTTTGCTTTTTTTCTCTGAAATAAGTAAAATTTCTGCAATTTTGCCCTAAAATAAAGGAAATTTCTGCAATTTTTTCCCTTAATAAAGGAAATTTCTGCAATTTTGCTCCAATGTCAAGGAAATTTCTGCAATTTTGCCCCAAAATAAGGAAAATTTCTGACTGTTTGCTCCCGAAAAAAGGAGATTTTCTGTCTTTTTGCCCCAAAATAAAGAGAATTTCTGCCTTTTTTTCCCGAAAATTATGAGAATTTCTGCAATTTTGCTTCAAAATACGGGGAATTTCTGCTTTTTATTCAGAAAGTAAGGTGAATGTATATTTTTTGCCACAAAAAAGGTAATTTCTTTATTTTTGCTCCAAAATAATGGGAATTTCTGCCTCTTTGCCTCTAAATAAGTGGAATTTCTGTTTTTTTCCCAAAAATCAAAGGGAATTTCTCTTTTTTGCCTCAAAATAAAAAAAAATTTCTGACTCATTACCCTGAAATAAGTGAAATTTCTGCAATTTTGCCCCAAAATAAGGGAAATTTCTGGAATTTTGCACCAAAATTTGGAATTTTTGAGTTTTGCCCCAAAATAAGAAGAATTTTTGTCTTTTTGCCCCAACATATAGGGAATTTTTGCCTTTTTCCCCACAATTAATGGAATTTCTGCAATTTTTCTTCAAATTACGGGGAATTTCTGTCTTTTTGCCAGAAAATAAGGGGAATGCATAACTTGTTGCCATAAAAAAGGGAAATTTCTTCATTTTTGCTCCAAAATAAGAAGAATTTCTGCCTTTTTGTCTCTAAATAAGTGGAATTTCTGTCTTTTTCCCCCAAAACAAAGGGAATTTCTCTCTTTTTTGCCCCAAAATAAGGGGAATTTCTGCCTTTTTGCCCTGAAATACGTGAAATTTCTGCAATTTTACACCAAATTAAGGTTAATTTCTGCCTTTTTGCCACAAAATAATGGGAATTTCTGCCTTTTTGCCCCAAAATAAGAAAAATTTTTGCTTTTTTTCTCTGAAATAAGTGAAATTTCTGCAATTTTACCCTAAAAGAAGTGAAATTTCTGCAATTTTGCCCCAAAATAAGGGGAATATCTCCATTTTTGCCCCAAAATAAAGGAAATTTCAGCTTATTTACCTGAAAATAAGTGAAATATCTGCAATTTTGCCCCAAATAATGGAAATTCATGCAATTTTGCCTCAAAATAAGGTAAATTCCTGCAATTTTGCCCCAAAATAAAGGAAATTTCTGGAATTTTGCCCCAAAATAAGGGGAATTTCTGATTTTTGCCCCAAAATAAAGGGAATTTCTGGCTTTTGCCACAAAATTAGGGGAATTTCTGCAATTTTGGTTCAAAATAAGGGGAATTTCTGCCTTTTTCCCCGAAAATAATGGGAATGCATAACTTTTTGCCATAAAAAGGTAATTTTCTTCATTTTTGCTCCAAAATAAGGGAAATTTCTGCCTTTTTGCCTCTAAGTAAGTGGAATTTCTGCCATTTCCCCCGAAACAAAGGGAATTTTTTTCTTTTTTGCCCCAAAATAAGGGTAATTTCTGACTTATTACCCTGAAATAAGTGAAATTTCTGCAATTTTGCCCCAAAATAAGGGAAATTTCTTCCTTTTTGCCCCCAAATAAGGGGAATTTCAGCCTTTTTACCTCAAAATAAGGAGAATTTCTGCCGTTTTGCCCCAAAATAAGGAAAATTTCTGCCTTTTTTCACTGAAATAATTTAAATTTCTGCCTTTTTGCCCCAAAATAAGTGAAATTTCTGCACTTTTGCCCAAGAATAAGGGAAATTTCTGGAATTTTGCCCCAAAATAAGTGGAATTTCTAAGTTTTGCCACAAAATAAAGAGAATTTCTGTCTTTTGCCCCAACATATAGGGAATTTTTGCATTTTTGCCCCAAAATTAGGGGAATTTCTGCAATTTTGCTCCAAAATACGGGAAATTTCTGCCTTTTTGCCTGTAAATAAAAAGAATGCATACCTTTTTGGTTTAAAAAGGGAAATTTCTTCATTTTTACTCCAAAATAAGGGTAATTTCTGCTTTTTTCCCTCTAAATATGTGGAATTTCTGTCTTTTTCATCCAAAACAAAAGGATTTTCTGTCTTTTTTGCCCCAAAATAAGGAAATTTTCTGACTTATTACCCTGAAATAAGTGAAATTTCTGCAATTTTGTCACAAAATAAGGGAAATTTCTGCCTTTTTGCCCCAAAATAAAGGGAATTTCAGCCTTTTCACCTCAAAATAAGGGGAATTACTGCATTTTTGCCACAAAATATTAGGAATTTCTGCCTTTTTGCCCAAACATAAGGAAAATTTCTGTCTTTTTTCCCTGAAATAAGTCAAATTTCTGCAATTTTGCCCAGATGTAAAGGAAATTTCTGCAATTTTGCCCAAAAATAAGGAGAATTTCTGACTGTTTGCTCCCGAAAAAAAAGATTTTCTGTTTTTTTGCGCCAAATTAAGGAGAATTTCTGCCTTTTTGCCCGAAAATTATGAGAATATCTGCAATTTTGCTTCAAAATACGGGGAATTTCTGCTTTTTATCCCAAAAGTAAGATAATGTATATTTTTTGCCACAAAAAAGGGAAATTTCTTCATTTTTGCTCCAAAATAAGGGGAATTTCTGCCTTTTTGCCCCTAATACATGGAATTTCTGTCTTTTTCACAAAAAACAAAGGGAATTTCTCTCTTTTTTGCCCCAAAATAAGAGGAATTTCTGACTCATTACCCTGAAATAAGTGAAATTTCTGCAATTTTGCCGCAAAATAAGGGTAATTTCTGGAATTTTGCACCAAAATTTGGAATTTCTGAGGGTTGCCCCAAAATAAAGAGAATTTTTCTCTTTTTCCCCAAACTTATAGGGAATTTCTGCCTTTTTGCCCCACAATTATGGGAATTTCTGCAATTTTGCTCAAAAATACGGGGAATTTTTGTCTTTTTGCCCGAAAATAAGGGGAATGCATAACTTGTTGCCATAAAAAAGGGAAATTTCTTCATTTTTGCTCCAAAATAAGGGGAATTTCTGCTTTTTTGCTTCTAAATAAGTGGAATTTCTGTCTTTTTCCTCCAAAACAAAGGGAATTTCTGTCTTTTTGCCCCAAAATAAGTAAAATTTCTGCCTTTTTACCCTGAAATAAGTGAAATTTCTGCAATTTTGCCCCAAAATAAGTGAAATTTCTGCAATTTTGCCCCAAAATAAAAGAAATTTCTGGAATTTGCACAAAAATTTGGGATTTCTGAGTTTTGCCCCAAAATAAGGAGAATTCTTGTCTTTTTGCCCCAACATATAGGGAATTTCTGCCTTTTTGCTCCACAATTAGGGGAATTTCTGCAATTTTGCTCCAAAATACGGGGAATTTCTGTCTTTTTGCCCGAAAATAAGGGGAATGCATAACTTGTTGTCATAAAAAAGGGAAATTTCTTCATTTTTGCTCCAAAATAAGAGGAATTTCTGCCTTTTTGCCTCAAAATAAGTGGAATTTCTGTAATTTCCCCCAAAACAATGGGAATTTCTGTCTTTTTTGACCCAAAATAAGGGGCATTTCTTACTTATTACCCTGAAATAAGTGAAATTTCTGCAATTTTGCCCCAAAATAAGGGAAATTTCTGCCTTTTTGCCCTGAAATATTTGAAATTTCTGCAATTTTACCCCAAAATACGGTGAATTTCTGCTTTTGCCCCAAAATAATGGGAATTTCTGCCTTTTTGCCCAAAAATAAGAAAAAAATTTGCTTTTTTTTTCTGAAATAAGTGAAATTTCTGCAATTTTGCCCTTAAATAAGTGAAATTTCTGCAATTTTATTGCATAATAAGGGAAAATTCTTCAATTTTGCCCCAAAATAAGGGGAATTTCTCCCTTTTTGCCCCAAAATAAAGGAAATTTCGGACTTTTTACCAGAAAATAAGTGAAATTTCTGCAATTTTGCCCCAAATAAAGGAAATTTCTGCAATTTTGCCCCAAAATAAGGTAAATTCCTGCAATTTTGCCCCCAAATAAAGAAAATTTCTGGAATTTTGCCCCAAAATAAGATGAATTTCTGATTTTTGCCCCAAAATAAAGGGAATTTCTGGCTTTTGCCCAAAAATTAGAGGAATTTCTGCAATTTTGCTCCAAAATACGGTGAATTTCTGCCTTTTTTACTGAAAATAATGGGAATGCATACCTTTTTGCAATAAAAAGGTAAATTTCTTCCTTTTTGCTCCAAAATAAGGGAAATTTCTGCCTTTTTGCCTCTAAATAAGTGGAATTTCTGTCATTTCCCCCAAAACAAAGGGAATTTGTCTCTTTTTTGGCCCAAAATAAGAGGAATTTCTGACTCATTTCCCTGAAATAAGTGAAATTTCTGCAATTTTGCCCAAAAATAAGGGAAATTTCTGCTTTTGGCCACTAAATAAATGGAATTTTAGCATTTTTACCTCAAAATAAAGGGAATTTTTGGATTTTGGCACAAAATATTAGGAATTTCTTCCTTTTTGCCCCAAAATAAGAAAAATTTCTGCTTTTTTCCCTGAAATAAGTGAAATTTCTGCAATTTTGCCCCAAAATAAGTGAAATTTCTGCAATTTTGCCCCAAAAAAGAGGGAAATTTCTGGAATTTTGAACTAAATTTTAGAATTTGTGAGTTTACCCCTAAAATAAGGAGAATTTTTGTTTTTTTCCCCCAAAATATAGGGAATTTCTGCCTTTTTGCCCCACAATTAGGGGAATTTCCTCAATTTTGCTCCAAAATACGGGGAATTTCTGTCTTTTTGCCCGAAAATAAGGGGAATGCATAACTTGTTGCCATAAAAAAGGGAAATTTCTTCATTTTTGCTCCAAAATAAGGGGAATTTCTGCCTTTTTGCCTCTAATAAGTGGAATTTCTGTCATTTCCCCCAAAACAAAGGGAATTTCTGTCTTTTTTGACCCAAAATAAGGGGAATTTCTGACTTATTACCCTGAAATAAGTGAAATTTCTGCAATTTTGCCCCAAAATAAGGGAAATTTCTGCCTTTTTGCCCTGAAATATGTGAAATTTCTGCATTTTTATCCCAAAATAAGGTGAATTTCTGCCTTTTTGCCCCAAAATAATGGGAATTTCTGCCTTTTTGGCCCAAAATAAGAAAAATTTTTGCTTTTTTTCTCTGAAATAAGTGAAATTTCTGCAATTTTGCCCTAAAATAAGTGAAATTTCTGCAATTTTATTGCATAATAAGGGAAATTTCTGCAATTTTGCCCCAAAATAAGGGGGATTTCTCCTTTTAGCCCCAAAATAAAGGAAATTTCAGCCTTTTTACCAGAAAATAAGTGAAATTTCTGCAATTTTGCCCCAAATAAAGAAAATTTCTGCAATTTTGCCACAAAATAAGGTAAATTCCTGCAATTTTGCCTCCAAAATAAAGGAAATTTCTGGAATTTTGCCCCAAAATAAGGGGAATTTCTGATTTTTGCCCCAAAATAAAGGGAATTTCTGGCTTTTGCCACAAAATTAGGGGAATTTCTGCAATTTTGCTCCAAAATACGGCGAATTTCTGCCTTTTTGCCCGAAAATAATGGGAATGCATACCTTTTTGCCATAAAAAGGTAAATTTCTTCATTTTTGCTCCAAAATAAGGGAAATTTCTGCCTTTTTGCCTCTAAATAAGTGGAATTTCTGTCATTTCCCCCAAAACAAAGTGAATTTCTGTCTTTTTTGCCCCAAAATTAGGGGAATTTCTGACATATTACCCTGAAATAAATAAAATTTCTGCAATTTTGCCCCAAAATAAGGGAAATTTCTGCCTTTTTGCCCTCAAATTAGGGGTATTTCAGCCTTTTTACCTCAAAATAAGGAGAATTTCTGCCTTTTTTCCCCAAAATAAGGGAAATTTCTGCCTTTTTTCACTGAAATAATTGAAATTTCTGCAATTTTGCCCCAAAATAAGTGAAATTTCTGCAATTTTGCCCCAAAATAAAAAAATTTCTGAAATTTTGCCCTAAAATAATGGGAATTTCTGATTTTTGCCCCAAAATAAAGGGAATTTCTGCCTTTTGCCCCAAAATTAGGGGAATTTCTGCAATTTTGCTCCAAAATACGGCGAATTTCTGCCTTTTTGCCCGAAAATAATGGGAATGCATACCTTTTTGCCATAAAAAGGTAAACTTCTTCATTTTTGCTCCAAAATAAGGGGAATTTCTGCCTTTTTGCCTCTAATAAGTGGAATTTCTGTCATTTCACAATAAACAAAGGGAATTTCTGTCTTTTTTGACCCAAAATATGGGGAATTTCTGACTCATTACCCTGAAATAATTGAAATTTCTGCAATTTTGCCCCAAAATAAGGGAAATTTCTGCCTTTTTGCCCTGAAATATGTGAAATTTCTGCAATTTTACCCCAAAATAAGGTGAATTTCTGACTTTTTGCCCCAAAATAATGGGAATTTCTGCCTTTTTGCCCCAAAATAAGAAAAATTTTTGCTTTTTTCTCTGAAATAAGTGAAATTTCTGCAATTTTGCCCTAAAATAAGTGAAATTTCTGCAATTTTATTGCATAATAAGGGAAAATTCTGCAATTTTGCCCCAAAATAAGGGGAATTTCTCCCTTTTTGCCCCAAAATAAAGGAAATTTCAGCCTTTTTACCAGGAAATAAGTGAAATTTCTGCAATTTTGCCCCAAATAAAGGAAATTTCTGCAATTTTGCCCCAAAATAAGGTAAATTCCTGCAATTTTGCCCCAAAATAAAGGAAATTTCTGGAATTTTGCCCCAAAATAAGGGGAATTTCTGATTTTTGCCCCAAAATAAAGGGAATTTCTGGCTTTTGCCACAAAATTAGGGGAATTTCTGCAATTTTGCTCCAAAATACGGGGAATTTCTGCTTTTTGTCCGAAAATAATAAGAATGCATACCTTTTTGCCATAAAAAGGTAAATTTCTTCATTTTTGCTCCAAAATAATTGAAATATCTGCCTTTTTGCCTCTAAATAAGTGGAATTTCTGTCATTTCCCCCAAAACAAAGGAAATTTCTGTCTTTTTTGCCCCAAAATAAGGGGAATTTCTGACTTATTACACTGAAATAAGTGAAATTTCTGCAATTTTGCCCCAAAATAAGGTAAATTCCTGCAATTTTGCCCCAAAATAAAGGAAATTTCTGCAATTTTGCTCCAAAATACGGCGAATTTCTGCCTTTTTGCCCGAAAATAATGGGAATGCATACCTTTTTGCCATAAAAAGGTAAATTTCTTCATTTTTGCTCCAAAACAAGGAAAATTTCTGCCTTTCTGCCTCTAAATAAGTGGAATTTCTGTCATTTCCCACAAAACAAAGGAAATTTCTGTCTTTTTTGCCCCAAAATAGGGGAATTTCTAAATTATTACCCTGAAATAAGTGAAATTTCTGCAATTTTGCCCCAAAATAAGGGAAATTTCTGCCTTTTTGCCCAAGAATAAGGGAAATTTCTGAAATTTTGCCCCAAAATAAGTGGAATTTCTGAGTTTTGCCCCAAAATAAGGAGAATTTCTGTATTTTGCTCCAACATATAGAAAATTTCTGCATTTTTCCCCCACAATTAGGGGAATTTCTGCAATTTTGCTCCAAAATATGAGAAATTTCTGCCTTTTTGCCCGTAAATAAAAAGAATGCATACCTTTTTGTCTTAAAATAGGGAAATTTCTTCATTTTTGCTCCAAAATAAGGGGAATTTTTGCTTTTTTGCCTCTAAATAAGTGGAATTTCTGTCTTTTTCCTCTAAAACAAGGGATTTTCTGTTTTTTTATGCCCCAAAATAAGGAAATTTTCTGACTTATTACCCTGAAATAAGTGAATTTTCTGCAATTTTGTCCCAAAGTAAGGGAAATTTCTGCCTTTTTGCCCCCAAATAAGTGGAATTTGAGCCCTTTCACCTCCAAATAAGGGGAATTTCTGCATTTTTGCCACAAAATATTAGGAATTTCTGCCTTTTTGCCCCAAAATAAGGAAAATTTCTGTCTTTTTTCCCTGAAATAAGTCAAATTTCTGCAATTTTGCCCCAAAATAAGTGAAATTTCTGCAATTTTGCCTCAAAATAAGGGAAATTTTTGGAATTTTGCCCCAAAATAAGTGGAATTTCTGAGTTTTGCCCCAAAATAAAGAGAATTTCTGTCTTTTTGCCCCAACATATAGGGAATTTCTGCATTTTTGCCCCACAATTAGGGGAATTTCTGCAATTTTGCCCCAAAATAAAGAGAATTTCTGTCTTTTTGCCCCAACATATAGGGAATTTCTGCATTTTTGCCCCACAATTAGGGGAATTTCTGCCTTTTTGCCCGAAAATAAGGGGAATGCATAACTTTTTTCCCATAAAAAAATGAAATTTCTTCATTTTTACTCTAAAATAAGGGGAATTTCTGCTTTTTTGCCTCTAAATAAGTGGAATTTCTGTCTTTTTCCTCCAAAACAAATGGATTTTCTGTCTTTTTTGCGCCAAAATAAAGGGAATTTCTGACTTATTACCCTGAAATAAGTGAAATTTCTGCAATTTTGTCCCAAAATAAGGGAAATTTCTGCCTTTTTGCACCCAAATAAGGGGAATTTCAGCCTTTTAACCTCAAAATAAGGGGAATTTCTGCATTTTTGCCACAAAATATTAGGAATTTCTTCTTTTTTGCCTCAAAATAAGAAAATTTCTGTCTTTTTTCCCTGAAATAAGTGAAATTTCTGCAATTTTGCCCCAAAATAAGTGAAATTTCTGCAATTTTGCCCAAAAATAAGGGAAATTTTTGGAATTTTGCCCCAAAATAAGTGGAATTTCTGAGTTTTGCCCAAAAATAAGGAGAATTTCTGTCTTTTTGCCCTAACATATAGGGAATTTCTGCATTTTTGCCTTACAATTAAGGGAATTTCTGCAATTTTGCTCCAAAATAAGGGGAATTTCTGCCTTTTTGCCCGAAAATAAGGGGAATGCATAACTTTTTCCCATAAAAAAGGGAAATTTTGTCATTTTGCTCCAAATTAAGGGGAATTTCTGCCTTTTTGCCCCAAAATAAGAAAAATTTTTGGTTTTTTTCTCTGAAATAAGTGAAATTTCTGCAATTTTGCATCAAATTAAGGGAAATTTCTGCAATATTTCCCAAAATAAGGGAAATTTCTGCAAATTTGCCCCAAAATAAGAGGAATTTCTCACTTTTTGCCCGAAAATTAGGGAAATTTCAGCCTTTTTACCTGAAAATAAGTGAAATTTCTGCAATTTTGCCACAAATAATGGAAATTTCTGCAATTTTGCCCCAAAATAAGGTTAATTGCTGCAATTTTGCACCAAAATAAAGGAAATTTCTTGAATTTTGCCCCAAAAGAAGGGGAATTTCTGATTTTTGCCCCAAAATAAAGGGAATTTCTTCTTTTGCCTTAAAATTAGGGGAATTTTGCCTTTTTGCCCGAAAATTATGAGAATTTCTGCAATTTTGCTTCAAAATACGGGGAATTTCTGCTTTTTATCCCGAAAGTAAGGGAAATGTATAACTATTACCACAAAAAAAGGGAAATTTCTTAATTTTTGCCCCAAAATAAGAGGAATTTCTGCCTTTTTACCTCAAAATAAGTGAAATTTCTCCCTTTTTACCCAAAAATAAATGGAATTTCTGTCTTGTTGCAACAAAATAAAAGGAATTTTTGAATTATTCCCTGAAATAAGTGATATATCTGCAATTTTGCCCCAAAATAAAAGAAATTTCTGCCTTTTTGCCACAAAATAAGGGGAATTACTGTCTTCTTGCCCCGAAATAAAAGAAATTTCTGCCTTTTGCCCCCAATTAAGAAGAATTTCAGCCTTTTTACCTCAAAATAAGGGGAATTTCTGCATTTTTGCCACAAAATATTAAGAATTTCTGCATTTTTGCCCCAAAATAAGGTAAATTTCTGCCTTTTTTCCCTGAAATAAGTGAAATTTCTGCAATTTTGCCCCAAAATAAGTGAAATTTCTGCAATTTTGCCCCAAAATAAGTGAAATTTCTTGTATTTTGCCCCAAAATAAATGAAATTTCTGAGTTTTGCCCCAAAATAAGGAGAATTTCTGTCTTTTTGCCATAACATATAAGGAATTTCTGCCTTTTTGCCCCACAATTAGGGGAATTTCTGCAATTTTGCCCCAAAATAAAGAGAATTTCTGTCTTTTTGCCCCAACATATAGGGAATTTCTGCATTTTTGCCCCACAATTAGGGGAATTTCTGGCTTTTTGCCCGAAAATAAGGGGAATGCATAACTTTTTTCCCATAAAAAAATGAAATTTCTTCATTTTTACTCTAAAATAAGGGGAATTTCTGCTTTTTTGCCTCTAAATAAGTGGAATTTCTGTCTTTTTCCTCCAAAACAAATGGATTTTCTGTCTTTTTTGCCCCAAAATAAGGTAAATTTCTGCCTTTTTTCCCTGAAATAAGGGAAATTTCTGCAATTTTGCCCCAAAATAAGGTAAATTCCTGTAATTTTGCCCCCAAAAAATGGAAATTTTTAGAATTTCCCCCAAAATATGGGGAATTTCTGATTTTTGCCCTAAAATAAAGGGAATTTCTTCTTTTTGTCCCAAAATTAGGGGAATTTCTGCAATTTTGCTCCAAAATACGGGGAATTTCTGCCTTTTTGCCTGAAAATAATGGGAATGCATACCTTTTTGCCATAAAAAGAGAAATTTCTTCATTTTTGCTCCAAAATAAGGGGAATTTCTGCCTTTTTGCCTCTAAATAAGTGGAATTTCTGTCTTTTTCCCCCAAAACAAAGGGAATTTCTTTCTTTTTTGCCCCAAAATAAGGGGAATTTCTGACTTATTACCCTGAAATAAGTGAAATTTCTGCAATTTTGCCCCAAAATAAGGTAAATTCCTGCAATTTTGCCCCAAAATAAAGAAAATTTCTGCAATTTTGCCCCAAAAATAAGGGGAATTTCTGACAGTTTGATCCCGAAAAAAGAAGATTTTCTGTGTTTTTGACACAAAATAATAAGAATTTCTGTCTTTTTGCCCGAAAATTAGGAGAATTTCTGCAATTTTGCTTCAAAATACGGGGAATTTCTGCTTTTTATCCCGAAAGTAAGGGGAATGTATACCTTTTGCCACAAAAAGGAGAAATTTCTTCATTTTTGCCCCAAAATAAGAGGAATTTCTGCCTTTTACCCCAAAATAAGTGAAATTTCTGCCTTTTTACCCAAAAATAAACGGAATTTCTGTCTTTTTGCCCCAAAATAAAGGAAATTTTTGCCTTTTTGCCCCCAAATAAAAGGAATTTCAGCCTTTTTACCACAAAATAAGGGGAATTTCTGCGTTTTTGCCACAAAATATTAAGAATTTCTGCATTTTTGCCCCAAAATAAAAAAAAATTTCTGCCTTTTTTCCCTAAAATAAGTGAAATTTCTGCAATTTTGCCCCAAAATAAGTGAAATTTCTGCAATTTTGCCCCAAAATAAGCGAAATTTTGGAATTTTGCACCAAAATATGTGGAATTTCTGAGTTATTCTTCAAAATAAGGAGAATTTCTGTCTTTTTGCCCCAACATATTGAAAATTTCTGCCTTTTTACCCCACAATTATAGGAATTTCTGCAATTTTGCTCCAAAATACAGAGAATTTCTGCCTTTTTGCCCGAAAATAAGGGGAATGCATAACTTTTTGCCATAAAAAAGGGAAATTTCTTCATTTTTGCTCCAAAATAAGGGGAATTTCTGCCTTTTTGCCTCTAAATAAGTGGAATTTCTGTCTTTTTCCCCCAAAACAAAGGGAATTTCTGTCTTTTTTGCCCCAAAATAAGGGGAATTTCTTACTTATTACCATGAAATAAGTGAAATTTCTGCAATTTTGCCCAAAAATAAGGGAAATTTCTGCATTTTTGCCCTGAAATATGTGAAATTTCTGAAATTTTACCCAATATAAGTCGAATTTCTGCATTTTTGCCCCAAAATAAGAAAAATTTTTGCTTTTTTTCTCTGAAATAAGTGAAATTTCTGCAATTTTGCCCTAAAATAAGGAAAATTTCTGCAATTTTTCCACACAATAAGGTAAATTCCTTCAATTTTGCCCCAAAATTAAGGAAATTTTTTGAATTTTGCCCCATAATGAAGGGATTTTCTGATTTTTGCCCCAAAATAAAGGGAATTTCTGCCTTTGGCCAAAAAATTAGGGAAATTTCTGCAATTTTGCTCCAAAATACGGGGAATTTCTGCCTTTTTTCCGGAAAATAATTGGAATGCATATTTTTTTGCCATAAAAAATGAAATTTCTTCATTTTTGCTCCAAAATAAGGGGAATTTCTGCTTTTTTGCCTCTAAATAAGTGGAATTTCTGTCTTTTTCCCCCAAAACAAAGGGAATTTCTGTCTTTTTTGCCCCAAAATAAGGGGAATTTCTGACTCATTACCCTGAAATAAGTGAAATTTCTGCAATTTTGCCCCAAAATAAGGGAAATTTCTGCCTTTTTGCCCCCAAATAAGGGGAATTCAGCCTTTTTACCTCAAAATAAAAGGAATTTCTGCATTTTTGCCACAAAATATTAGGAATTTCTGGTTTTTTGCCCAAAAATAAGGAAAATTTCTGCTTCTTTTGCCTGAAATAAGTGAAATTTCTGCAATTTTGCCCCAAAATAAGTGAAATTTCTGCAATTTTTTCGTCAAAATAAGGGAAATTTCTGGAATTATGCCCCAAAAGAAGTGGAATTTCTGAGTTTTGCCCAAAAATAAGCAGAATTTCTGTCTTTTTACCCCAACATATAGGGAATTTCTTCCTTGTTGCCCCACAATTAGGGGAATTTCTGCAATTTTGCTCCAAAATTTGAGGAATTTCTGCCTTTTTTCTCAAAAATAAGAGAAATGCATAACTTTTTGCCACAAAAAAGGGAAATTTCTTCATTTTTGCTCCAACATAAGGGGAATTTCTGCATTTTTGCCTCTAAATAAGTGGAATTTCTGTCTTTTTCCCCAAAAACAACGGGAATTTCTGTATTTTTGCCCCAAAATAAGGGAAATTTCTGCTTTTTTGCCCTGAAATATGTGAAATTTCTGCAATTTTGTCCCAAAATAAGGGAAATTTCTTCCTTTTTGCCCTGAAATATGTGAAATTTCTGCAATTTTACCCCTAAATAAGGTGAATTTCTGCCTTTTTGCCCTAAAATAATGGGAATTTCTGCCTTTTTGCCCCAAAATAAGAAACAGTTTTTGCTTTCTTTCTCAGAAATAAGTGAAATTTTTGCAATTTTGCCCTAAAATAAGGGAAATTTCTGCAATTTTTCCCATAACAAGGGAAATTTCTGCAATTTTGCCCCAAAATAAGGGGAATTTCTCCATTTTTGTCTCAAAATAGAGGAAATTTCAGCTTTTTTACCTGAAAATAAGTGAATTTTCTGCAATTTTGCCCCAAATAAGGGAAATTTCTGCAATTTTGCCCCAAAATAAGATAAATTCTTGCAATTTTGCGCCAAAAAAAAGGAAATTTTTGAATTTTGCCCCAAAATAAGGGGAATTTCTGCCTTATGCCCCAAAATTTGGGAATTTCTGCAATTTTGCTCCAAAATACGGGGAATTTCTGCTTTTTTGCCCGAAAATAATGGAAATGCATATCTTTTTGCCATAAAACGGAAAATTTCTTCATTTTTGCTCCAAAATAAGGGGAATTTCTGCATTTTTGCCTCTAACTAAGTGAAATTTCTCTTTTCCTCCCAAAACATAGGGAATTTCTTTCTTTTTTGCCTCAAAATAAGGGGAATTTCTGACTTATTACACTGAAATAAGTGAAATTTCTGCAATTTTGGCCCAAAATAAGGGAAATTTCTGCAATTTTGCCCCAAATAAGGGAAATTTCTGCAATTTTGCTCCAAAATAAGGTAAATTCCAGTATTTTGGCCCAAAAAAAGGAAATTTCTTGAATTTTGCCCCAAAATAGAGGGATTTTCTGATTTTGGCCCCAAAATAAAGGGAATTTCTGCCTTTTGCCCCGAAATTAGGGGAATTTCTGCAATTTTGCTACAAAATACGGGGAATTTCTGCCTTTTTGCCCGACAATAATGGGAATGCATACCTTTTTGCCAAAAAAAAAAATGAAATTTCTTCATTTTTGCTCCAAAATAAATGGAATTTCTGCCTTTTTGCCTCTAAATAAGTGGAATTTCTGTCTTTTTCTCACAAAACAAATGGAATTTCTCTCTATTTTGCCCCAAAATAAGGGGAATTTCTGACTTATTACACTGAAATAAGTGAAATTTCTGCAATTATACCCCAAAATAAGGGAAATTTCTGAATTTTTGCCCACAAATAAGGGGAATTCAGCCTTTTTACCTCAAAATAAGAGGAATTTCTGCATTTTTGCCACAAAATATTAGGAATTTCTGTTTTTTTTGCCCCAAAATAAGGAAAATTTCTGCCTTTTTTCCCTGAAATATATGAAATTTCTGCAATTTTGCCCCAAAATAAGTAAAATTTCTGCAATTTTGCCCCAAAATAAGGGAAATTTCTGGAATTTTGCCCTAAAAGAAGTGGAATTTCTGAGTTTTGCCCCAAAATAAGGAGAATTTCTGTCTTTTTGCCCCAACATACAGTGAATTTCTACCTTTTTGCCCCACAATTAGGGGAATTTCTGCAATTTTGCTCCAAATTACGGGGAATTTCTGCCTTTTTTCCCAAAAATAAGGGAAATGCATAACTTTTTGCCATAAAAAAGGGAAATTTCTTAATTTTTGCTCCAAAATAAGGGGAATTTCTGCCCTTTTGCCTCTAAATATGTGGAATTTCTTTCTTTTTTGCCCCAAAACAAGGGGAATTTCTGACTTATTACCCTGAAATAAGTGAAATTTCTGCAATTTTGCCCCAAAATAAGGGAAATTTCTGCCTTTTTGCCCTGAAGTATGTGAAATTTCTGCAATTTTACCCCAAAATAAGGTGAATTTCTGCCTTTTTGCCCTAAAATAATGGAAATTTCTGTCTTTTTGCATCAAAATAAAAAACATTTTTGCTTTATTTCTCCGAAATAAGTGAAATTTCTGCAATTTTGCCCTAAAATAAGGGAAATTTCTGCAATTTTTTCCCATAACAAGGGAAATTTCTGGAATTTTGCCCAAAAATAAGGGGAATTTCTTCCTTTTTGCCCCAAAATAAAGAAAATTTCAGCCTTTTTACTTGAAAATATCTGAATTTTCTGCAATTTTGCACCAAATAAGGGAAATTTGTGCAATTTTGCACCAAAATAAGGTAAATTCCTGCAATTTTGCCCCAAAATAAAGGAAATTTCTTTATTTTTGCCCCAAAATAAGGAGAATTTCAGATTTTTGCCCCAAAATAACGGGAATTTATGCCTTTTGCCCCAAAATTTGGGAATTCTGCAATTTTGCTCCAAAATAAGGGGTATTTCTGAATTTTTGCCTCTAACTATGTGGAATTTCTGTCTTTTTCTCCCAAAACAAAGGGAATTTCTGTCTTTTTTGCCCCAAAATAAGGGAAAATTCTGACTTATTACCCTGAAATAAGTGAAATTTCTGCAATTTTGCCCCAAAATAAGGGAAATTTCTGCAATTTTGCCACAGTGTAAAGGAAATTTCTGCAATTTTGCCCCAAAATAAGAGGAATTTCTGACTGTTTGCTCCCTAAAAAAGGAGATTTTCTGTCTTTTTGCCCCAAAATAAGGAGAATTTCTGCTTTTTTGCCCGAACATTATGAAAATTTCTGCAATTTTGCTTCAAAATATGGGGAATTTTTGCTTTTTATCCCGAAAGTAAGGGGAATGTATACCTTTTGCCACAAAAAAAAGAAATTTCTTCATTTTTGCCCCAAAATAAAAGGAATTTCTGCTTTTTACCTCAAAATAATTGAATTTCTCCCTTTTTACCCAAAAATAAATGGAATTTCTGTCTTTTTGCCCCAAAATAGTAGGAATTTTTGAATTATGCCCTGAAATAAGTGATATTTCTGCAATTTTGCCCCAAAATAAAAGAAATTTCTGCCATTTTGCCACAAAATAAGGAGAATTACTGTCTTTTTGCCCCAAAATAAGGGAAATTTCTGCCTTTTTGCCCCCAAATAAGGGGAATTTCAGCGTTTTTACCTCAAAATAAGAGGGAATTTCTACATTTTTGCCACAAAATATTAAGAATTTCTGCATTTTTGCCCCAAATTAAGGAAAATTTCTACCTTTTTTCCCTGAAATAAGTGAAATTTCTGCAATTTTGCCCCAAAATAAGTGAAATTTCTACAATTTTGCCCCAAAATAAAAGAAATTTCTGCCTTTTTGCCCTGAAATATGTGAAATTTCTGCAATTTTACCCCCAAAATAAGGTGAATTTCTGCTTTTTTGCCCTAAAATAATGGGAATTTCTGCCTTTTTGTCCCAAAATAAGAAAAATTTTTGTTTTTTTTTTCTCTGAAATAAGTGAAATTTCTGCAATTTTGCCCCAAATTAAAGGAAATTTCTGCAATTTTGCCCCAAAATAAGGGAAATTTCTGGAATTTTGCCCCAAAATAAGTGGAATTTCTGAGTTTTGCCTTAAAATAAGAAGAATTTCTGTGTTTTTGCCCCAATATATAGGGAATTTCTGCCTTTTTACCCCACAATTAGGGGAATTTCTGCCATTTTGCTCCAAAATACGGAGAATTTCTGTCTTTTTGCCCAAAAATAAGGGTAATGCATTACTTTTTGCCCTAAAAATGGAAAATTTCTTTATTTTTGCTCAAAAATAACGGTAATTTCTGCTTTTTTGCCTCTAAATAAGTGGAATTTCGGTCTTTTTCTCCCAAAACAAAGAGAATTTCTGTCTTTTTTGCCCCAAAATAAGAGGAATTTCTTACTTATTACCCTAAAATAAATGAAATTTCTGCAATTTTGCCCCAATGTAAAGGAAATATCTGCAATTTTGCCCCAAAATAAGGGAAATTTCTGACAATTTGCTCCCGAAAAAAAGAAGATTTTCTGTCTTTTTGCTCCAAAATAAGGAGAATTTCTGTCTTTTTGCCCAAAAATTAAGAGAATTTCTGCAATTTTTCTTCAAAATACGGGGAATTTCTGCTTTGTATCCCGAAAGTAAGGGGAATGTATACCTTTTGCCACAAAAAAGAGAAATTTCTTCATTTTTCCCCAAAATAAGAGAAATTTCTTCATTTTTACCTCAAAATAAGTGAAATTTCTGCTTTTTTACCCAAAAATAAACAGAATTTCAGCCTTTTTACCTCAAAAAAAGGGGAATTTCTGCATTTTTGCCACAAAATATTAAGAATTTCTGCATTTTTGCCTTAAAATAAGGAAAATTTCTGCCTTTATTCCCTGAAATGAGTGAAATTTCTGCAAATTTGCCCCAAAATAAGAGAAACTTCTGCAATTTTGCTCCAAAATATGCGAAATTTTGGAATTTTGCCCCAAAATAAGTGGAATGTCTGAGTTATGCCCCAAAATAAGGAGAATTTCTGTCTTTTTGCCCCAACATATTGGGAATTTCTGCCTTTTTGCCTCAAAATTAGGGGAATTTCTGCAATTTTGCTCCAAAATACAGGGAATTTATGCCTTTTTGCCCGAAAATAAGAGGAATGCATAACTTTTTGCCATAAAAAAGGGAAATTTCTTCATTTTTGCTCCAATATAAGGGAATTTCTGCCTTTTTGCCTCTAAATAAGTGGAATTTCTGTCTTTTTCCCCCAAAACAAAGGGAATTTCTGTCTTTTTTGCCCCAAAATAAGTGGAATTTCTGACTTATTACCATGAAATAATTGAAATTTCTGCAATTTTGCCTCCAAATAAAGGAAATTTCTGCCTTTTTGCCATGAAATATGTGAAATTTCTTCAAATTTACCACAAAATAAGTCGAATTTCTGCATTTTTGCCCCAAAATAATGGGAATTTCTGCCTTTTTGCACAAAAATAAGAAAAATTTTTGCTTTTTTTCTCTGAAATAAGTTAAATTTCTGCAATTTTGCCCTAAAATAAGGAAAATTTCTGCAATTTTTCCCCATAATAAGGGAAATTTCTGCCATTTTGCCCCAAAATAAGGGGAATTACTCCCTTTTTGCCCCAAAATAAAGGAAATTTTAGCCTTTTTTTCTGAAAATAAGTGAAATTTCTGCAATTTTGCCCCAAATACGGGAAATTTCTGCAATTTTGCCCCAAAATAAGGTAAATTCCTGCAATTTTGCCCCAAAATAAAGGAAATTTCTTGAATTTTGCTCCAAAATAAAGGGATTCTGATTTTTGCCCCAAAATAAAGGGAATTTCTGCCTTTTGCCCCAAAATTAGGGGAATTTCTGCAATTTTGCTCTAAAATACAAGGAATTTCTGCCATTTGCCCGAAAATAATGGAAATGCATACGTTTTTGCTGTAAAAAATGAAATTTCTTCATTTTTGCTCAAAAATAAGGGGAGTTTCTGACTTTTTGCCGCTAAATAAGTGGAATTTCTGTCTTTTTCCCACAAAACAAAGGGAATTTCTCTCTTTTTTGCCCCAAAATAATGGGAAATCTGACTCATTACCCTGAAATAAGTGAAATTTCTGCAATTTTGCCCCAAAATAAGGGAAATTTCTGCCTTTTTGCCCCCAAATAAGGGGAATTTCAGCCTGTTTACCTCAAATTAAGAGGAATTTCTGAATTTTTGCCACAAAATATTAGGAATTTCTGCCTTTTTGCCCCAAAATAAGAAAATTTCTGCCTTTTTTCCCTGAAATAAGTGAAATTTCTGCAATTTTGCCCCAAAATAAGTGAAATTTCTGCAATTTTGCCCCAAAATAAGGGAAATTTCTGGAATTTTGCCCCAAAAGAATTGGAATTTCTTAGTTTTGCCCCAAAATATGGAGAAATTCTGTATTTTTGCCCTAACATATGGGGAATTTCAGCATTTTTGCCCCACAATTAGGGGAATTTCTGCAATTTTGCTCCAAAATATAGGAAATTTCTGCCTTTTTGCCCGAAAATAAGGGGAATGCATAACTTTTTGCCATAAAAAAGAGAAATTTCTTCATTTTTGCTCCAAAATAATGGGAATTTCTGCCTTTTTGCCTCTAAATAAGTGGAATTTCTTTCTTTTTTCCTTAAAACAAAGGGAATTTCTGTATTTTTTGCCACAAAATATGAGAAATTTCTGCCTTTTTACCCTGAAATATGTGAAATTTCTGCAATTTTACCCCAAAATAAGGTGAATTTCTTCCTTTTTGCTGCAAAATATTGGAAATTTCTGCCTTTTTGCTCCAAAATAAAAAAAATTTTTGCTTTTTTTCTCTGAAATAAGTGAAATTTCTGCAATTTTGCTATAAATTAATGGAAATTTCTGCAATATTTCTCCATAATAAGAGAAATTTCTGCAATTTTGCTCCAAAATAAGGGGAATTTCTCCTTTTTTGCCCCAAAATAAAGGAAATTTCAGCCTTTTTAGCTGAAAATAAGTGAAATTTCTGTAATTTTGCCCCATATAATGGAAATTTCTGCAATTTTGCTCCAAAATAAGGTAAATTCCTGCAATTTTGCCCCAAAATTAAGGAAATTTCTTGAATTTTGCCCCAAAATAAGGGGAATTTCTGATTTTGGCCCCAAAATAAATAGAATTTCTGCCTTTTGCCCCAAAATTAAGGGATTTTCTGCAATTTTGCTCCAAAATACGGGGAATTTCTGCCCTATTGCCCGAAAATAATGGGAATGCATACCTTTTTGCCATAAAAAGGGAAAGTTCTTCATTTTTTTCCAAAAAAAAGGGGAATTTCTGCCTTTTTGCCTCTAAATAAGTGGAATTTCTGTCTTTTTCCCCCAAAACAATGGGAATTTCTGTCTTTTTTGCCCCAAAATAAGGGGAATTTCTGTCTTTTTGCCCTCAAATAAGGGGAATTTCAGCATTTTTACCTCAAAATAAGGAGAATTTTTGCATTTTTGCCACAAAATATTAGGAATTTCTGCCTTTTTCCCTAAAATAAGGAAAATTCCTGCCTTTTTACCCTGAAATAAGAGAAATTATTGCAATTTTGCCCCAAAATAAGTGAAATTTCTGCAATTTTGCCCCAAAATAAGTGGAATTTCTGAGTTTTGCCCCAAATAAGGAGAATTTCTGTCTTTTTGCCCCAACATATAGGTTATTTCTGCATTTTTGCACCACAATTAGGGGAATTTCTGCAATTTTGCTCCAAAATACGGGGAATTTCTGCCTTTTTGCCTGAAAATAAAGGGAATGCATAACCTTTTGTCATAAAAAAGAGAAATTTCTTTATTTTTGCTCCAAAATTAGGGGAATTTCTGCCTTTTTGCTTCTCAATAAGTGGAATTTCTTCTCTTTTGCCTCAAATCAAAGGGAATTTCTGTCTTTTTTGCCCCAAAATAAGGGGAATTTCTGACTTATTACCCTGAAATATGTAAAATTTCTGCAATTTTGCCCCAAAATAAAAAAAAATTTCTGCCTTTTTGACCTGAAATATGGGAAATTTCTGCAATTTTACCCCAAAATAAGGTGAATTTCTGCCTTTTTGCCCCAAAATAATGGGAATTTCTGCCTTTTTGCCCCAAAATAAGAAAAATTTTTGCTTTTTTTACTCTGAAATAAGTGAAATTTCTGCAAATTTGCCCAAAAATAAGGGAAATTTCTGCAATTTTATCCCATAATTAGAGAAATTTCTGCAATTTTGCCCATAAATAAGGGAAATTTCTCCCTTTTTGCCCCAAAATAAAGGAAATTTCAGCCTTTTTACCAGAAAATAACTGAAATTTCTGCACTTTTGCCCCAAATAAGGGAAATTTCTGCAATTTTGCCCCAGTGTAAAGGGAATTTTAGGAATTTTTTCCCCAAAATAAAGGGAATTTCTGATTTTTGCCCCAAAATAAAGGGAATTTCTGCCTTTTGTTCCAAAATTAGGGGAATTTCTGCAATTTTGCTCCAAATACGGGGAATTTCTGCCTTTTTGCCCGAAATTAATGTGAAGGCATACCTTTTTGCCATAAAAAGGGAAATTTCTTCATTTTTTCTCCGAAATAAAGGGAATTTCTGCCTTTTTGCATCTAAATAAGTGGAATTTCTGTGTTTTTCCCCCAAAATAAACGGATTTTCTGTCTTTTTGCCCCAAAATAAAAGGAATTTTTGAATTATGCCCTGAAATAAGTGAAATTACTGCAATTTGGCCCCAAAATAAAAGAAATTTCTGCCTTTTTGCCACAAAATATAGAGAATTTCTTCCTTTGTGGCCGAAAATTTTGAGAATTTCTTAAATTTTGCTTCAAAATACGGGGAATTTCTGCTTTTTCCCAATAGTAAGAGGAATACATACCTTTTAGCCATAAAAAGGGAAATTTCTTCATTTTTGCTCCAAAATAAGGGGAATTTCTGCCTTTTTGCCTCTAAATAAGTGGAATTTCTGTCTTTTTCCCCCAAAACAAAGGGAATTTCTGTCTTTTTTGCCCCAAAATAAGTGGAATTTCTGATTTATTACTTTTAAATAAGTGAAATTTCTGCAATTTTGCCACAAAATAAGGGAAATTTCTGCCTTTTTGCCCTGAAATATGTGAAATTTCTGCAATTTTATCCCAAAATACGGTGAATTTCTGCCTTTTTTCCCCAAAATAAAAGGAATTTCTCTCTTTTTGCCTTAAAATAAAGGAAATTTCAGCCTTTTTACCTGAAAATAAGTGAAATTTTTGCAATTTTGCCCCAAATAAGGGAAATTTCTGCAATTTTGCCTTAAAATAAGGTAAATTCCTGTAATTTTCCCCCCAAAAAAGGAAATTTCTAGAATTTTGCCCCAAAACATGAAGAATTTCTGATTTTTGACTCAAAATAAAGGAAATTTCTGCCTTTTGCCCCAAAATTAGGGAAATTTCTGCAATTTTGCTCCAAAATACGGGGAATTTCTGCCTTTTTGCCTGAAAATAATGGCAATGCATACCTTTTTGCCATAAAAAGAGAAATTTCTTCATTTTTGCTTCAAATAAGGGGAATTTCTACTTTTTGCCTCTAAATAAGTGTAATTTCTGTCTTTTTCCCCCAAAACAAAGGGAATTTCTGTCTTTTTTGCCCCAAAATAAGGGGAATTTCTTACTTATTACCCTGAAATAAGTGAAATTTTTGCAATTTTGCCCTAAAATAAGGGAAATTTCTGCAATTTTGCCCCAATGTAAAGGAAATTTCTGCAATTTTGCCCAAAAATAATAGGAATTTCTGACAGTTTGCTCCCGAAAAAAGAAGATTTTCTGTCTTTTTGCCCCAAAATAAGGAGAATTTCTGTCTTTTTGCCCGAAAATTAGGAGAATTTCTGCAATTTTGCTTCAAAATACGGGAAATTTCTGCTATTTATCCCGAAAGTAAGGGGAAGGTATACCTTTTGCCACAAAAAAGTGAAATTTCTTCATTTTTGCCCCAAAATAAGAGGAATTTCTCCCTTTTTACCTCAAAATAAGTGAAATTTCTGCCTTTTTATCCAAAAATAAATGGATTTTCTGTCTTTTTGCCCCAAAATAAAAGGAATTTTTGAATTATGCCCTGAAATAAGTGAAATTTCTGCAATTTGGCCCCAAAATAAAAGAAATTTCTGCCTTTTTGCTACAAAATAAGGAGAATTTCTGTCTTTTTGCCCCAAAATAAGGGAAATTTCTGCCTTTTTGCCCCCAAATATAAGGAATTTCAGCCTTTTTACCTGAATATAAGTGAAATTTCTGCAATTTTGCCCCATATAAGGGAAATTTCTGCAACTTTGCTACAAAATAAGGTAAATTCCTGCAATTTTGCCCCAAAATAAAGGAAATTTCTGTAATTTTGCCCCAAAATATGGAGAATTTCTGATTTTGGCCTCAAAATAAAGGGAATTTCTGCCTTTTGCTCCAAAATTAAGGGAATTTCTGCAATTTTGTTCCAAAATACTGGGAATTTCTGCCTTTTTGCCCAAAAATAATGGGAATGCATACCTTTTTGCCATAAAAAGGGAAATTTCTTCATTTTTGCTCCAAAAAAAGGGGAATTTCTGCCTTTTTGCCTCTAAATAAGTGGAATATCTGGCTTTTTCCCCCCAAAAAAAGGGATTTTCTGTATTTTGCCCCAAAATAAGAAAAATTTCTGACTTATTACCCTGAAATAAGTGAAATTTCTGCAATTTTGCCCCAAAATAAGGTAAATTTCGGCCTTTTTGCCCCCAAATTAGGGGAATTTCAGCATTTTTACCTCAAAATAAGGGGAATTTCTGCATTTTTGCCACAAAATATTAGGAATTTCAGCCTTTTTCCCCAAAATAAAGAAAATTTCTGCTTTTTTTCCCTGAAATAAATGAAATTTCTGCAATTTTGCCCCAAAATATTGGAAATTTCTGCAATTTTGCCCCAAAATAAGTGGAATTTCTGAGTTTTGCCCCAAATAAGGAGAATTATTGTCTTTTTGCCCCAACATATAGGGAATTTCTGCCTTTTTGCACCACAATTATGGAAATTTCTGCAATTTTGCTCCAAAATACAGGGAATTTCTGCCTTTTTGCCCGAAAATACAGGGAATGCATAACCTTTGCCATAAAAAAGGGAAATTTTTTCATTTTTGCTCAAAAATAAGGGTAATTTCTGCCTTTTTGCCTCTAAATAAGTGGAATTTCTGTCTTTTTTCCCAAAACAAAGAGAATTTCTGTCGTTTTTGCCCCAAAATAAGGAAAATTTCTGACTTATTACCCTGAAATAAGTGAAATTTCTGCAATTTTGCCCCAAAATAAGGGAAATTTCTGCCTTTTTGCCCTGAAATATGTGAAATTTCTGCAATTTTACCCCAAAATAAGGTGAATTTCTGCTTTTTTGCCCCAAAATAATGGGAATTTCTGCCTTTTGCCCCAAAATAAGAAAAAATTTTGCTTTTTTTCTCTGAAACAAGTGAAATTTCTGCAATTTTGCTCCAAAACACAGGGAATTTCTGCCTTTTTGCCCGAAAATAAAGGGAATGCATAACCTTTTGCCATAAAAAAGGGAAATTTTTTCATTTTTGCTCAAAAATAAGGGTAATTTCTGCCTTTTTGCCTCTAAATAAGTGGAATTTCTGTCTTTTTCCCCCCAAACAAAAGGAATTTCTGTCTTTTTTGCCCCAAAATAAGGGGAATTTCAGACTTATTACCCTGAAATAAGTGAAATTTCTGCAATTTTGCCCCAAAATAAAGGAAATTTCTGCAATTTTGCCCCCAATGTAAAGGTAATTTCTGCAATTCTGCCCCAAAATAAGGGGAATTTCTGACTGTTTGCTGCCGAAAACAGGAGATTTTCTGTCTTTTGCCCAAAAATAAAGAGAATTTCTGCTTTTTTGCCTGAAAATTATGAGAATTTCTGCAATTTTACTTCATAATACGGGGAATTTCTGCTTTTTATCACGAAAGTAAAGGGAATGTATAACTTTTGCCACAAAAAAGGGAAATTTCTTCATTTTTGCCCCAAAATAAGAGGAATTTCTGCCTTTTTACCTCAAAATAATAGAAATTTCTGCCTTTTTACCCAAAAATAAACGGAATTTCTCTCTTTTTGCCCCAAAATAAAAGGAATTTGTAATTTATGCCCTGAAATAAGTGAAATTTCTGCAATTTTGCCCCGAAATAAAAGAAATTTCTGCCTTTTTGCCACAAAATAAGGGGAATTTCTGTTTTTTTGCCCCAAAATAAGGGAAATTTCTGCCTTTTTGCCCCCAAATAAAAGGTATTTCAGCCTTTTTACCTCAAAATAAGGGGAATTTCTGCATTTTTACCACAAAATATTAAGAATTTCTGCATTTTTGCCCCAAAATAAGAAAAATTTCTGCCTTTTTTTCCTGAAAAAAAGTGAAATTTCTGCAATTTTGTCCCAAAATAAGTGAAATTTCTGCAATTTTGCCCCAAAATAAGCGAAATATTGGAATTTTGTGCCACAATAAGTGGAATTTTTGAGTTTTGCCGCAAAATAAGGAGAATTTCTGTCTTATGGCTCCAACATATTGGGAATTTCTGCCTTTTTGCCCCACAATTAGGGGAATTTTTGCAATTTTGCTCCAAAATACGGGGAATTTCTGCCTTTTTGCCCGAAAATAAGGGAAATGCATAACTTTTAGCTATAAAAGAGGGAAATTTCTTCATTTTTGCTCCAAAATAAGCGGAATTTCTGCATTTTTGCCTCTAACTAAGTGGAATTTCTGTCTTTTTCCCCCAAAACAAAGGGAATTTCTGTCTTTTTTGCCTCAAAATAAGGGAAATTTCTGACTTATTTCCATGAAATAAGTGAAATTTCTTCAATTTTGCCCCAAAAAAGGGAAATTTCTGATTTTTTGACCTGAAATATGTGAAATTTCTGCAATTTTACCCCAAAATAAGTCGAATTTCTGCCTTTTTGCCCCAAAATAATGGGAATTTCTGCATTTTTGCCCCAAAATAAGAAAAATTTTGGCTTTTTTTCTCTGAAATAAGTGAAATTTCTGCAATTTGCCCTAAAATAAGGAAAATTTCTGCAATTTTTCCCTATAATAAGAGAAATTTCTGCAATTTTGCCCCAAAATAAGAAGAAATTCTTTCTTTTGCCCCAAAATAAAGGAAATTTCAGCCTTTATTCCTGAAAATAAGTGAAATTTCTGCAATTTTGCCCCAAATAAGGGAAATTTCTGCAATTTTGCCCCAAAATAAGGTAAATTCCTCCAATTTTGCCCCAAAATAAAGGAAATATCTTGAATTTTGCCCCAAAATAAAGGGATTTTCTGATTTTTGCCCCAAAATAAAGGGAATTTCTGCCTTTTGCCCCAAAATTAGGGGAATTTCTGCAATTTTGCTAAAAAATCCGGGGAATTTCTGCCTTTTTGCCCGAAAATAATGGGAATGCATAACTTTTTGCCATAAAAAATGAAATTTCTTCATTTTTGCTCCAAAATAAGGGGAATTTCTGTCTTTTTGCCTCTAAATGAGTGGAATTTCTGTCTTTTACCCACAAAACAAAGGGAATTTCTCTTTTTTTTTTGCCCCAAAATAAGGGAAATTTCTGACTCATTACCCTGAAATAAGTGAAATTTCTGCAATTTTGCCTCAAAATAAGGGAAATTTCTGCCTTTTTGCCTGCAAATAAGGGGAATTCAGCCTTTTTACCTCAAAATAAGAGGAATTTCTGCATTTTTGCCACAAAATATTAGGAATTTCTGTTTTTTTGCCCCAAAATAATAAAAATTTTTGCCTTTTTTCCCTGAAATAAGTGAAATTTCTGCAATTGTGCCCCAAAATAAGTGAAATTTCTGCAATTTTGCCCCAAAATAAGGGAAATTTCTGGAATTTTGCCCCAAAAGAAGTGGAATTTCTGAGTTTTTCCCCAAAATAAGGAGAATTTCTGTCTTTTTGCACCAACATATTGGGAATTTCTGCCTTTTTGCCCAACAATTAGGGGAATTTCTGCAATTTTGCTCCAAAATACGGGAAATTTCTGCCTTTTTTCCCAAAAATAAGGGAAATGCATAACTTTTTGCCATAAAAAATGGAAATTTCTTCATTTTTGCTCCAAAATAAGGGGAATTTCTGCATTTTTGCCTCTAAATAAGTGGAATTTCTGTCTTTTTCCCCCAAAACAAAGGTAATTTCTGTATTTTTTGCCCCAAAATAAGGGAAATGTCTGACTTTTTGCCCTGAAATATGTGAAAATTCCGCAATTTTACCCCAAATTAAGGTGAATTTCTTCATTTTGCCCCAAAATAATGGTAATTTCTGCCTTTTTGCCTCAAAATAAGAAAAATTTCTGCTTTTTTTCTCTTAAATAAGTGAAATATCTGCAATTTTGCTTTAAATTAAGAGAAATTTCTGCAATATTTTTTTATAATAAGGGAAATTTTTGCAATTTTGCCCCATAATAAGGGGAATTTCTCTCTTTTTGCCCCCAAATAAAGAAAATTTCAGCATTTTTACCTGAAAATAAGTGAAATTTCTGCAATTTTGCCACATATAAGGGAAATTTCTGCAATTTTGCTCCAATATAAAGTAAATTCCTGCTATTTTGCCCCAAAATATAGGAAATTTCTTGAATTTTGCCCCAAAATAAGGGGAATTTCTGATTTTGGCCCCAAAATTAAGGGAATTTCTGCAATTTTGCTTTAAAATAAGGGGAATATCTGCCTTTTTGCCCGAAAATAATGGGAATGCAAACCTTTTTGCCATAAAAAGGGAAATTTCTTCATTTTTGCCTCAAAAAAAGGGAATTTCTGCCTTTTTGCCTCTAAATAAGTGGAATTTCTGTCTTTTTCTTCTGAAACAAGGTATTTTTCTGTCATTTTTGCCCCAAAATAAGAAAAATTTCTGACTTATTAGCCTGCAATACATGAAATTTCTGCAATTTTGCCCCAAATTTAGAGAAATTTCTGCTTTTTTGCCCCCCAAAAAAGGAGAATTTCAGCATTTTTACCTCAAAATAAGGGGAATTTCTGCATTTTTGCCACAAAATATTAGGAATTTCTGCCTTTTTCCCCAAAATAAGGAGAATCTGCCTTTTTCCATGAAATAAGTGAAATTTCTGCAATTTTGCCCCAAAATAAGTGAAATTTCTGCAATTTTGCCCCAAAATAAGTGGAATTTCTGAGTTTTGCCCCAAATAAGGAAAAATTTCTGTCTTTTTGCCCCAATATATAGGGAATTTCTGCCTTTTTGCACCACAATTAGGAGAATTTCTGCAATTTTGCCCCAAAAAATACGGGGAATTTCTGCCTTTTTGCCCGAAAATAAAGGGAATGCATAAACTTTTGCCATAAAAAAGGGAAATTTTTTCATTTTTGCTCCAAAATTAGGAAAATTTCTGCCTTTTTGCTTCTCAATATGTGGAATTTCTGCCTTATTGCCCCAAAACAAAGGGAATTTCTCTCTTTTTGGCCCCAAAATAAGGGGAATTTCTGACTTATTACCCTGAAATATGTGACATTTCTGCAATTTTGCCCCAAAATAAAAGAAATTTCTGTTTTTTTGCCCTGAAATATGTGAAATTTCTGCAATTTTTCCCTAAGATAAGGTGAATTTCTGCATTTTTGCCCCAAAATAATGGGAATTTCTGCCTTTTTGCCCCAAAATAAAAAAAATTTTTGCTTTTTTTCTCTGAAATAAGTGAAATTTCTGCAATTTTGCCCTAAAATAAGGGAAATTTCTGCAATTTTATCCCATAATAAGGGAAATTTTTGCAATTTTGCCCCAAAATAAGGAGAATTTCTCTCTTTTTGCCCCAAAATATAGGAAATTTCAGCCTTTTTACTTGAAAATAACTGAAATTTCTTCAATTTTGCCCCAAATAAGGGAAATTTTTGCAATTTTGCCCTAAAATAAGGTAAATTTCTGCAATTTTGCCTCAAAATAAAAGAAATTTCTGGAATTTTGCCCCAATATAAGAGGAATTTCTGATTTTTGCCCCAAAATAAAGGGAATTTTTGACTTTTGCCCCAAAGTTAGGGGAATTTCTGCAATTTTGCTGCAAAATACGGGGCATTACTGCCTTTTTGCCTCTAAATAAGTGGAATTTCTGTCTTTTTCCCCCAAAACAAAGGTAATTTCTGTATTTTTTGCCCCAAAATACAGAGAATTTCTGACTTATTACCCTGACATAAGTGAAATTTCTTCAACTTGGCCCCAAAATAAGGGAAATTTCTGCAATTTTGCCACAATGTAAAGGAAATTTCTGCAATTTTGCCCCAAAATAAGAGGAATTTCTGACTGTTTGTTCCAAAAAAAAGGAGATTTTGTGCCTTTTTGCCCCAAAATAAGGAGAATTTCTGCCTTTTTGCCCGAAAATTATGAGAATTTCTGCAATTTTGCTTCAAAATACAGGGAATTTCTGCTTTTATCCTGAAAGTAAGTGGAATGCATACCTTTTTGACATAAAAAGGTAAATTTCTTCATTTTTGCTCCAAAATAAGGGGAATTTCTGCCTTTTTGCCTCTAAATAAGTGGAATTTCTGTCTTTTTCCCCCAAAACGAAGGAAATTTCTGTCTTTTTTACCCCAAAATATGGGGAATTTCTGACTTATTACCCTGAAATAAGTGAAATTTCTGAAATTTTGCCCCAAAATAAGGGAAATCTCTGCCTTTTTGCCCCCAAATAAGGGGAATTCCAGCCTTTTCACCTCAATATAAGGGGAATTTCTGCATTTTTGCCACAAAATATTAGGAATTTCTGCCTTTTTGACCCAAAATAAGGAAAATTTCTGCCTTTTTTCTCTGAAATAAGTGAAATTTCTGCAATTTTGCCCTAAAATAGGTGAAATTTTTGCAATTTTTCCCAAAACAAGGGGAATTTCAGGAATTTTGCCCCAAAATAAAAGAAATTTCTGCCTTTTTGCCCTGAAATATGTGAAATTTCTGCAATTTTACCCCAAAATAAGGTGAATTTCTGCATTTTTGCCCCAAAATAATGGGAATTTCTGCCTTTTTGCCCCAAAATAAAGAAAATTTTTGCTTTTTTCTCTGAAATAAGTGAAATTTCTGCAATTTTGCCCTAAAATAAGGGAAATTTCTGCAATTTTATCCCATAATAAGGGAAATTTCTGCAATTTTGCCCCAAAATAAGGAGAATTTCTCCCTTTTTGCCCCAAAATATAGGAAATTTCAGCCTTTTTACTTGAAAATAACTGAAATTTCTGCAATTTTGCCTTAAATAAGGGAAATTTTTGCAATTTTGCCCTTAAATAAGGTAAATTTCTGGAATTTTGCCCCAAAATAAAAGAAATTTCTGGAATTTCGCCCTAAAATAATGTTAATATTTGATTTTTGCCCCAAAATAAAGGGAATTTTTGCCTTTTGCCCCAAAATTAGGGGAATTTCTGCAATTTTGCTGCAAAATACGGGGAATTACTGCCTTTTTGCCTCTAAATAAGTGGAATTTCTGTCGTTTTCCCCCAAAACAAAGGTAATTTCTGTCTTTTTTGCCCCAAAATACGGAGAATTTCTGACTTATTGCTCTGACATAAGTGAAATTTCTTCAATTTTGCCCCAAAATAAGGGAAATATCTGCAATTTTGCCACAATGTAGAGGAAATTTCTGCAATTTTGCCCCAAAATAAGAGGAATTTCTGACTGTTTCCAAAAAAAGGAGATTTTGTGCCTTTTTGCCCCAAAAAAAGGAGAATTTCTGCCTTTTTGCCTGAAAATTATGAGAATTTCTGCAATTTTGCTTCAAAATACGGGGAATTTCTGCTTTTATCCTGAAAGTAAGTGGAATGCATACCTTTTTGACATAAAAAGGTAAATTTCTTCATTTTTGCTCCAAAATAAGGGGGAATTTCTGCCTTTTTGCCGCTAAATAAGTGGAATTTCTGTCTTTTTCTCCCAAAACAAAGGAAATTTCTGTCTTTTTTACCCCAAAATAAGGGGAATTTCTGACTTATTACCGTGAAATTAGTGAAAATTCTGCAATTTTGCCCCAAAATAAGGGAAATTTCTGCCTATTTGCCCCCAAATAAGGGAAATTTCAGGCTTTTTACCTCAAAATAAAAGGAATTTCTGCATTATTGCCCCAAAATAAGGAAAATTTCTGCCTTTTTTCCCTGAAATAAGTGAAATTTCTCCAATTTTGCCCCAAAATAAGTGAAATTTCTGCAATTTTGCCCCAAAATAAGGGAAATTTCTGGAATTTTGCCCCAAAATATGTGGAATTTCTGAGTTTTGCCCCAAAATAAGGAGAATTTCTTTTTTTTTTGCCCCAACATATAGGGAATTTCTGCATTTTTGACCCACAATTAGGGGAATTTCTGCTATTTTGCTACAAATTACGGGGAATTTCTGCCTTTTTGCCCCAAAATAAGAAGAATGCATAACTTTTTTCCTTAAAAAAGAGAAATTTCTTCTTTTTTGCTCCAAAATAAGGGGAATTTCTGCTTTTTTGACTCAAACTAAGTGGAATTTCTGTTTTTTCCTCCAAAATAAAGGGATTTTCTGTTTTTTTTTGCCCCAAAATCAGGAAAATTTCTGACTTATTACCCTGAAATAAGTAAAATTTCTGAAATTTTGCCCCAAAATTAGGGAAATCCCTGCATTTTTGCCCCCAACTAAGGGGAATTTCAGCATTTTCACCTCAATATAAGGGGAATTTCTGCATTTTTGCCACAAAATATTAGGAATTTTTGCCTTTTTGTCCCAAAATAAGGAAAATTTCTGCCTTTTTTCTCTGAAATAAGTGAAATTTCTTCAATTTTGCCCTAAAATAAGTGAAATTTTTGCAATTTTTCCCAAAACAAAGGGAATTTCTGGAATTTTGCCCCAAAATAAGTAGAATTTCTGAGTTTTGCCCCAAAATAAAGAGAATTTCTGTCTTTTTGCCCCAACATATAGGGAATTTCTGCATTTTTGCCCAATTAGAAGAATTTCTGCAATTTTGCTCCAAAATACGAGGAATTTCTGCCTTTTTGCCTGAAAACATAAACAATGCATAACTTTTTGCCTTAAAAAAGGGAAATTTCTTCATTTTTGCTCCAAAATAAAGGGAATTTCTGCTTTTTTGCCTCTAAATAAGTGGAATTTCTGTCTTTTTCCCCCAAAACAAAGGGATTATCTGTAATTTTTGCCCCAAAATAAGGAAAATTTCTGACTCATTACCCTGAAATAATTGAAATTTCTGCAATTTTGCCCCAAAATAAGGGAAATTTCTGCCTTCTTGCCCCCAAATAAGGGGAATTTCAGAATTTTTACCTCAAAATAAGGGGAATTTCTGCATTTTTGCCAGAAAATATTAGGAATTTCTGCCTTTTTGCCCCAAAATAAGGAAAATTTCTGCCTTTTTTCCCTGAAATAAGTGAAATTTCTGCAATTTTGCCCCAAAATAAGTGAAATTTCTGCAATTTTGCCCCAAAATAAGGGAAATTTCTGGAATTTTGCCCCGAAATAAGTGGAATTTCTGAGTTTTGCCCAAAAATAAGGAGAATTTCTGTCTTTTTGCCCCAACATATCGGGAATTTCTGTCTTTCTGCACCACAACTAGGGGAATTTCTGCAATTATGCTCCAAAATACGGGGAATTTCTGCCTTTTGGCCCGAAAATAAGGGGAATGCATAACTTTTTGCCATAAAAAAAGGGAAATTTCTTCATTTTTGCTCCAAAATAAGGGAAATTTCTGCATTTTTGCCTCTAAATAAATGGAATTTCTGTCTTTTTCCCTCAAAACAAAGGGAATTTCTGTCTTTTTGCCTCAAAATAAGGGGAATTTCTGACTTATTACACTGTAATAAGTGAAATTTCAGCAATTTTGCCCCAAAATAAGGGAAATTTCTGCCTTTTTGCCCTGAAATATGTGAAATTTCTGCAATTTTGCCCCAAAATAAGGGAAATTTCTGGAATTTTGCCCAAAAATAAGTGGAATTTCTAAGTTTTGCCCCAAAATAAGGAGAATTTCTGTCTTTTTGCCTCTAAATAAGTGAAATTTCTGCAATTTGCCCCCAAATAAAGGAAATTTCGGCCTTTTTGCCCCCAAATAAGGGGAATTTCAGCCTTTTCACCTCAAAATAAGGGGAATTTCTGCATTTTTGCCAGAAAATATTAGGAATTTCTGCCTTTTTGCCCAAATAAAGAAAATTTCTGCCTTTTCTCCCTTAAATAAGTGAAATTTCTGCAATTTTGCCCCAAAATAAGTGAAATTTCTGCAATTTTGCCCCATAATAAGGGAAATTTCTGGAATTTTGCCCCAAAATAAGTAGAATTTCTGAGTTTTGCCCCAAAATAAGGAGAATTTCTGTCTTTTTGCCCCAACATATAGGGAATTTCTGTCTTTCTGCACAACAACTAAAAGAATTTCTGCAATTATGCTCCAAAATACGGGGAATTTCTGCCTTTTTGCCCGAAAATAAGGGGAATGCATAACTTTTTGCTATAAAAAAGGGAAATTTCTTCATTTTTGCTCCAAAATAAGGGAAATTTCTGCATTTTTGCCTCTAAATAAGTGGAATTTCTTTATTTTTCCCTCAAAACAAAGGGAATTTCTGTCTTTTTTGCCTCAAAATAAGGGGAATTTCTGACTTATTACACTGAAATAAGTGAAATTTCTGCAATTTTGCCCCAAAATAAGGGGAATTTCTGATTTTTGCCCCAAAATAAAGGGAATTTCTGCATTTTGCCCCAAAATTAGGGGAATTTCTGCAATTTTGCTCCAAAATACGGGGCATTTCTGCCTTTTTGCCTGAAAATAAGGGGAATGCATAACTTTTTGCCATAAAAAAGGGAAATTTCTTCATTTTTGCTCCAAAATAAGGGAAATTTCTGCATTTTTCCCTCTAAATAAGTGGAATTTCTGTCTTTTTCCCTCAAAACAAAGGGAATTTCTGTCTTTTTTGCCTCAAAATAAGGGGAATTTCTGACTTATTACACTGAAATAAGTGAAATTTTTGCAATTTTGCCCCAAAATAATGGAAATTGCTGCCTTTTTGCCCTGAAATATGTGAAATTTCTGCATTTTACACCAAAATAAGGTGAATTTCTGCCTTTTTGCCACAAATTAATGGAAATTTCTGCCTTTTTGCCCCAAAATAAGAAAATTTCTTGCTTTTTTTCTCTGAAATAAGTGAAATTTCTGCAATTTTGCCCTAAAATAAGGAAAATTTCTGCAATTTTTCCTAATAATAAGGGAAATTTCTGCAATTTTGCCCCAAAATAAGGGGAATTTCTCCCTTTTTTCCCCAAAATGAAGGAAATTTCAGCCTTTTTACCTGAAAATAAGTGAAATTTCCGCAATTTTGCACCAAATAAGGTAAATTTCTTCAATTTTGCCCCAAAATAAGGTAAATTCCTGTAATTTTGCCCCAAAATAAAGGAAATTTCTTGAATTTTGCCCCAAAAGAAGGGGAATTTCTGATTTTTCCCCCAAAATAAGGGAAATTTCTGCAATTTTGCCCCAATGTAAAGGAAATTTCTGCAATTTTGCCGCAAAATAACGAGAATTTCTGAATGTTTGCTCCCCAAAAAAAAAGATCTTCTGTCTTTTTGCCCCAAAATAAAGAGAATTTCTGCCTTATTGCCCGAAAATTATGAGAATTTCTGCAATTTTGCTTCAAAATACGGGGAATTTCTGCTTTTTATCCCGAAAGTAAGGGGAATGCATACCTTTTTGCCATAAAAAGGTAAATTTCTTCATGTTTGCTCCAAAATAAGGGGAATTTCTGCCTTTTTGCCTCTAAATAAATGGAATTTCTGTCTTTTTCCCCCAAAACAAAGGGAATTTCTGTCTTTTTTGCCCCAAAATAAGGGGTATTTCTGAATTATTACCCTGAAATAAGTGAAAGTTCTCCAATTTTGCCCCAAAATAAGGGAAATTTCTGCCTCTTTGCCCCCAAATAAGGGGAATTTCAGCCTTTTTACCTCAAAATAAGGGGAATTTCTGCATTTTTGCCACAAAATATTAGGAATTTCTGACTTTTTGCCCGAAAATAAGGAAAATTTGTTCCTTTTTTCCATGAAATAAGTGAAATTTCTGCAATTTTGCCAAAAAATAAGTGAAATTTCTGCAATTTTTCCCCAAAATAAGGGAAATTTCTGGAATTTTGCCCCAAAATAAGTGGAATTTCTAAATTTGCCCCAAAATAAGGAGAATTTTTGTCTTTTTGCCTCCAAATAAGTGAAATTTCTGCAATTTTGCCTTAAAATAAGGGAAATTTCTGCATTTTTGCCCCCAAATAAGGAGAATTTCAGCCTTTTTACCTCAAAATAAAAGGAATTTCTGCATTTTTGCAAGAAAATATTAGGAATTTCTGCCTTTTTGCCCCAAAATAAAGAAAATTTCTTCCTTTTTTCCCTGAAATAAGTGAAATTTCTGCAATTTTGCCCCAAAATAAGTGAAATTTCTGCAATTTTGCTCCAAAATAAGGGAAATTTCTGGAATTTTGCCCCAAAATAAGTGGAATTTCTGAGTTTTGCCCCAAAATAAGGAGAATTTCTGTCTTTTTGCCCCAACATATAGGGAATTTCTGTCTTTCTGCACCACAACTAGGGGAATTTCTGCAATTATGCTCCAAAATACGGGTAATTTCTGCCTTTTTGCCCGAAAATAAGGGGAATGCATAACTTTTTGCCATAAAAAAGGGAAATTTCTTCATTTTTGCTCCAAAATAAGGGAAATTTCTGCATTTTTGCCTCTAAATAAGTGGAATTTCTGTCTTTTTCCCTCAAAACAAAGGGAATTTCTGTCTTTTTTGCCTCAAAATAAGGGGAATTTCTGACTTATTACACTGAAATAAGTCAAATTTCTGCAATTTTGCCCCAAAATAAGGGAAATTGCTGCCTTTTTGCCCTGAAATATGTGAGATTTCTGCATTTTACACCAAAATAAGGTGAATTTCTGCCTTTTTGCCACAAATTAATGGAAATTTCTGCCTTTTTGCCCCAAAATAAGAAAAATTTTTGCTTTTTTCTCTGAAATAAGTGAAATTTCTGCAATTTTGTCCTAAAATAAGGAAAATTTCTGCACTTTTTCCCAATAATAAGGGAAATTTCTGCAATTTTGCCCCAAAATAAGGGGAATTTCTCCCTTTTTGCCCCAAAATGAAGGAAAGTTCAGCCTTTTTACCTGAAAATAAGTGAAATTTCTGCAATTTTGCACCAAATAAGGTAAATTTCTTCAATTTTGCCCCAAAATAAGGTAAATTCCTGTAATTTTGCCCCAAAATAAAGGAAATTTCTTGAATTTTGCCCCAAAAGAAGGGGAATTTCTGATTTTTGCCCCAAAATAAGGGAAATTTCTGCAATTTTGCCCCAATGTAAAGGAAATTTCTGCAATTTTGCCCCAAAATAACGAGAATTTCTGAATGTTTGCTCCCCAAAAAAAAAGATCTTCTGTCTTTTTGCCCCAAAATAAGGAGAATTTCTGCCTTTTTGCCTGAAAATTATGAGAATTTCTGCAATTTTGCTTCAAAATACGGGGAATTTCTGCTTTTTATCCCGAAAGTAAGGGGAATGCATACCTTTTTGCCATAAAAATGTAAATTTCTTCATTTTGGCTCCAAAATAAGGGGAATTTCTGCCTTTTTGCCTCTAAATAAATGGAATTTCTGTCTTTTTCCCCCAAAACAAAGGGAATTTCTGTCTTTTTTGCCCAAAATAAGGGGAATTTCTGAATTATTACCCTGAAATAAGTGAAATTTCTCCAATTTTGCCCCAAAATAAGGGAAATTTCTGCCTCTTTGCCCCCAAATAAGGGGAATTTGAGCCTTTTTACCTCAAAATAAGGGGAATTTCTGCATTTTTGCCACAAAATATTAGGAATTTCTGACTTTTTGCCCCAAAATAAGGAAAATTTGTTCCTTTTTTCCTGAAATAAGTGAAATTTCTGCAATTTTGCCCCAAAATAAGTGAAATTTCTGCAATTTTTTCCCCAAAATAAGGGAAATTTCTGGAATTTTGCCCCAAAATAAGTGGAATTTCTAAGTTTTGCCGCAAAATAAGGAGAATTTCTGTCTTTTTGCCTCCAAATAAGTGAAATTTCTGCAATTTTGCCTTAAAATAAGGGAAATTTCTGCTTTTTTGCCCCCAAATAAGAGGAATTTCAGCCTTTTTACCTCAAAATAAGGGGAATTTCTGCATTTTTGCCAGAAAATATTAGGAATTTCTGCCTTTTTGCCCCAAAATAAAGATAATTTCTTCTTTTTTTCCCTGAAATAAGTGAAATTTCTGCAATTTTGCCCCAAATTAAGTGACATTTCTGCAATTTTGCCCCAAAATAAGGGAAATTTCTGGAATTTTGCCCCAAAATAAGTGGAATTTCTGAGTTTTGCCCTAAAATAAGGAGAATTTCTGTCTTTTTGCCCCAACATATAGGGAATTTCTGTCTTTCTGCACCACAACTAGGGGAATTTGTGCAATTATGCTCCAAAATACGGGGAATTTCTGCCTTTTTGCCCGAAAATAAGGGGAATGCATAATTTTTGCCATAAAAAAGGGAGATTTCTTCATTTTTGCTCCAAAATAAGGGAAATTTCTGCATTTTTGCCTCTAAATAAGTGGAATTTCTGTCTTTTTCCCTCAAAACAAAGGGAATTTCTGTCTTTTTTGCCTCAAAATAAGGGGAATTTCTGACTTATTACACTGAAATAAGTGAAATTTCTGCAATTTTGCCCCAAAATAAGGGAAATTGCTGCTTTTTTGCCCTGAAATATGTGAAATTTCTGCATTTTACACCAAAATAAGGTGAATTTCTGCCTTTTTGCCACAAATTAATGGAAATTTCTGCCTTTTTGCCCCAAAATAAGAAAAATTTTTGCTTTTTTTTTCTGAAATAAGTGAAATTTCTGCAATTTTGCCCTAAAATAAGGAAAATTTCTGCAATTTTTCCCAATAATAAGGGAAATTTCTGCAATTTTGCCCCAAAATAAGGGGAATTTCTCCCTTTTTGCCCCAAAATAAGGGAAATTTCTGCAATTTTGCCCCAATGTAAAGGAAATTTCTGCAATTTTGCCCCAAGATAACGAGAATTTCTGAATGTTTGCTCCCAAAAAAAAAAGATCTTCTGTCTTTTTGCCCCAAAATAAGGAGAATTTCTGCCTTTTTGCCTGAAAATTATGAGAATTTCTGCAATTTTGCTTCAAAATGCGGGGAATTTCTGCTTTTTATCCCGAAAGTAAGGGGAATGCATACCTTTTTGCCATAAAAAGGTAAATTTCTTCATTTTTGCTCCATAATAAGGGGAATTTCTGCCTTTTTGCCTCTAAATAAATGGAATTTCTGTCTTTTTCCCCCAAAACAAAGGGAATTTCTGTCTTTTTTGCCCCAAAATAAGGGGAATTTCTGAATTATTACCCTGAAATAAGTGAAATTTCTCCAATTTTGCCCCAAAATAAGGGAAATTTCTGCCTCTTTGCCCCCAAATAAGGGGAATTTGAGCCTTTTTACCTCAAAATAAGGGGAATTTCTGCATTTTTGCCACAAAATATTAGGAATTTCTGACTTTTTGCCTCAAAATAAGGAAAATTTGTTCCTTTTTTCCCTGAAATAAGTGAAATTTCTGCAATTTTGCCCCAAAATAAGTGAAATTTCTGCAATTTTTTCCCCAAAATAAGGGAAATTTCTGGAATTTTGCCCCAAAATAAGTGGAATTTCTAAGTTTTGCCCCAAAATAAGGAGAATTTCTGTCTTTTTACCTCCAAATAAGTGAAATTTCTGCAATTTTGCCTTAAAATAAGGGAAATTTCTGCCTTTTTGCCCCCAAATAAGGGGAATTTCAGCCTTTTTACCTCAAAATAAGGGGAATTTCTGCATTTTTGCCACAAAATATTAGGAATTTCTGACTTTTTGCCCCCAAATAAGGAAAATTTGTTCCTTTTTTCCCTGAAATAAGTGAAATTTCTGCAATTTTGCCCCAAAATAAGTGAAATTTATGAGTTTTGCCCCAAAATAAGGAGAATTTCTGTCTTTTTGCCCCAACATATAGGGAATTTCTGTCTTTCTGCACCACAACTAGGGGAATTTCTGCAATTATTTTCCAAAATACGGGGAATTTCTGCCTTTTTGCCCGAAAATAAGGGGAATGCATATCTTTTTGCCATAAAAAAGGGAGATTTCTTCATTTTTGCTCCAAAATAAGGGAAATTTCTGCATTTTTGCCTCTAAATAAGTGGAATTTCTGTCTTTTTCCCTCAAAACAAAGGGAATTTCTGTCTTTTTTGCCTCAAAATAAGGGGAATTTCTGACTTATTACACTGAAATAAGTGAAATTTCTGCAATTTTGCCCCAAAATAATGGAAATTGCTGCCTTTTTGCCCTGAAATATGTGAAATTTCTGCATTTTACACCAAAATAAGGTGAATTTCTGCCTTTTTGCCACAAATTAATGGAAATTTCTGCCTTTTTGCCCCAATATAAGAAAAATTTTTGCTTTTTTTCTCTGAAATAAGTGAAATTTCTGCAATTTTGCCCTAAAATAAGGAAAATTTCTGCAATTTTTCCCAATAATAAAGAAAATTTCTGCAATTTTGCCCCAAAATAAGGGGAATTTCTCCCTTTTTGCCTCAAAATGAAAGAAATTTCAGCCTTTTTACCTGAAAATATGTGAAATTTCTGCAATTTTGCACCAAATAAGGTAAATTTCTTCAATTTGGCCCCAAAATAAGGTAAATTCCTGTAATTTTGCCCCAAAATAAAGGAAATTTCTTGAATTTTGTCCCAAAAGAAGGGGAATTTCTGATTTTTGCCCCAAAATAAGGGAAATTTCTGCAATTTTGCCCCAATGTAAAGGAAATTTCTGCAATTTTGCCCCAAAATAACGAGAATTTCTGAATGTTTGCTCCCAAAAAAAAAAAGATCTTCTGTCTTTTTGCTCCAAAATAAGGAGAATTTCTGACTTTTTGCCTGAAAATTATGAGAATTTCGGCAATTTTGCTTCAAAATACGGGGAATTTCTGCTTTTTATCACGAAAGTAAGGGGAATGCATACCTTTTTGCCATAAAAAGGTAAATTTCTTAATTTTTGCTCCAAAGTAAGGGGAATTTCTGCCTTTTTGCCTCTAAATAAATGGAATTTCTGTCTTTTTCCCCCAAAACAAAGGGAATTTCTGTCTTTTTTGCCCCAAAATAAGGGGAATTTCTGAATTATTACCCTGAAATAAGTGAAATTTCTCCAATTTTGCCCCAAAATAAGGGAAATTTCTGCCTCTTTGCCCCCAAATAAGGGAAATTTCAGCCTTTTTACCTCAAAATAAGAGGAATTTCTGCATTTTTGCCACAAAATATTAGGAATTTCTGACTTTTTGCCCCAAAATAAGGAAAATTTGTTCCTTTTTTCCCTGAAATAAGTAAAATTTCTGCAATTTTGCCCCAAAATAAGTGAAATTTCTGCAATTTTTTCCCCAAAATAAGGGAAATTTCTGGAATTTTGCCCCAAAATAAGTGGAATTTCTAAGTTTTGCCCGAAAATAAGGAGAATATCTGTCTTTTTGCCTCCAAATAAGTGAAATTTCTGCAATTTTGCCTTAAAATAAGGGAAATTTCTGCCTTTTTGCCCCCAAATAAGGGGAATTTCAGCCTTTTTACCTCAAAATAAGGGGAATTTCTGCATTTTTGCCAGAAAATATTAGGAATTTCTGCCTTTTTGCCCCAAAATAAAGAAAATTTCTTCTTTTTTTCCCTGAAATAAGTGAAATTTCTGCAATTTTGCCCCAAAATAAGTGAAATTTCTGCAATTTTGCCCCAAAATAAGGAAAATTTCTGGAATTTTGCCCCAAAATAAGTGGAATTTCTGAGTTTTGCCCCAAAATAAGGAGAATTTCTGTCTTTTTGCCCCAACATATAGGGAATTTCTGTCTTTCTGCACCACAACTAGGGGAATTTCTGCAATTATGCTCCAAAATACGGGAAATTTCTGCCTTTTTGCCCGAAAATAAGGGGAATGCATAACTTTTTGCCATGAAAAAGGGAAATTTCTTCATTTTTGCTCCAAAATAAAGGAAATTTCTGCATTTTTGCCTCTAAATAAGTGGAATTTCTGTCTTTTTCCCTCAAAACAAAGGGAATTTCTGTCTTTTTTGCCTCAAAATAAGGGGAATTTCTGACTTATTACACTGAAATAAGTGAAATTTCTGCAATTTTGCCCCAAAATAAGGGAAATTGCTGCCTTTTTGCCCTGAAATATGTGAAATTTCTGCATTTTACACCAAAATAAGGTGAATTTCTGCCTTTTTGCCACAAATTAATGGAAATTTCTGCCTTTTTGCCCCAAAATAAGAAAAATTTTTGCTTTTTTTCTCTGAAATAAGTGAAATTTCTGCAATTTTGCCCTAAAATAAGGAAAATTTCTGCAATTTTTCCCAATAATAAGGGAAATTTCTGCAATTTTGCCCCAAAATAAGGGGAATTTCTCCCTTTTTGCCCCAAAATGAAGGAAATTTCAGCCTTTTTTCCTGAAAATAAGTGAAATTTCTGCAATTTTGCACCAAATAAGGTAAATTTCTTCAATTTTGCCCCCAAATAAGGTAAATTCCTGTAATTTTGCCCCAAAATAAAGGAAATTTCTTGAATTTTGCCCCAAAAGAAGGGGAATTTCTGATTTTTGCCCCAAAATAAGGGAAATTTCTGCAATTTTGCCCCAATGTAAAGGAAATTTCTGCAATTTTGCCCCAAAATAACAAGAATTTCTGAATGTTTGCTCCCAAAAAAAAAAGATCTTCTGTCTTTTTGCTCCAAAATAAGGAGAATTTCTGACTTTTTGCCTGAAAATTATGAGAATTTCTGCAATTTTGCTTCAAAATACGGGGAATTTCTGCTTTTTATCCAAAAAGTAAGGGGAATGCATACCTTTTTGCCATAAAAAGGTAAATTTCTTCATTTTTGCTCCAAAATAAAAGGAATTTCTGCCTTTTTGCCTCTAAATAAATGGAATTTCTGTCTTTTTCCCCCAAAACAAAGGGAATTTCTGTCTTTTTTGCCACAAAATAAGAGGAATTTCTGAATTATTACCCTGAAATAAGTGAAATTTCTCCAATTTTGCCCCAAAATAAGGGAAATTTCTGGAATTTTGCCCCAAAAGAAGTGGAATTTCTGAGTTTTGCCCCAAAATAAGGAGAATTTCTGTCTTTTTGCCCCAACATATAGGGAATTTCTGTCTTTCTGCCCCACAACTAGGGGAATTTCTGCAATTATGCTCCAAAATACGGGGAATTTCTGCCTTTTTGCCCGAAAATAAGGGGAATGCATAACTTTTTGCCATAAAAAAGGGAAATTTCTTCATTTTTGCTCCAAAATAAGGGAAATTTCTGCATTTTTGCCTCTAAATAAGTGGAATTTCTGTCTTTTTCCCTCAAAACAAAGAAAATTTCTGTCTTTTTTGCCTCAAAATAAGAGGAATTTCTGACTTATTACACTGAAATAAGTGAAATTTCTGCAATTTTGCCCCAAATAAGTGAAATTGCTGCCTTTTTGCCCTGAAATATGTGAAATTTCTGCATTTTACACCAAAATAAGGTGAATTTCTGCCTTTTTGCCACAAATTAATGGAAATTTCTGTTTTTTTGCCCCAAAATAAGAAAAATTTTTGCTTTTTTTCTCTGAAATAAGTGAAATTTTTGCAATTTTGCCCTAAAATAAGGAAAATTTTTGCACTTTTTCCCAATAATAAGGGAAATTTCTGCAATTTTGCCCCAAAATAAGGGGAATTTCTCCCTTTTTGCCCCAAAATGAAGGAAAGTTCAGCCTTTTTACCTGAGAATAAGTGAAATTTCTGCAATTTTGCACCAAATAAGGTAAATTTCTTCAATTTTGCCCCAAAATAAGGTAAATTCCAGTAATTTTGCCCCAAAATAAAGGAAATTTCTTGAATTTTGCCCCAAAAGAAGGGGAATTTCTGATTTTTGCCCCAAAATAAGGGAAATTTCTGCAATTTTGCCCCAATGTAAAGGAAATTTCTGCAATTTTGCCCCAAAATAACGAGAATTTCTGAATGTTTGCTCCCCAAAAAAAAAGATCTTCTGTCTTTTTGCCCCAAAATAAGGAGAATTTCTGCCTTTTTGCCTGAAAATTATGAGAATTTCTGCAATTTTGCTTCAAAATACGGGGAATTTCTGCTTTTTATCCCGAAAGTAAGGGGAATGCATACCTTTTTGCCATAAAAAGGTAAATTTCTTCATTTTGGCTCCAAAATAAGGGGAATTTCTGCCTTTTTGCCTCTAAATAAATGGAATTTCTGTCTTTTTCCCCCAAAACAAAGGGAATTTCTGTCTTTTTTGCCCAAAATAAGGGGAATTTCTGAATTATTACCCTGAAATAAGTGAAATTTCTCCAATTTTGCCCCAAAATAAGGGAAATTTCTGACTCTTTGCCCCCAAATAAGGGGAATTTGAGCCTTTTTACCTCAAAATAAGGGGAATTTCTGCATTTTTGCCACAAAATATTAGGAATTTCTGACTTTTTGCCCCAAAATAAGGAAAATATGTTCCTTTTTTCCCTGAAATAAGTGAAATTTCTGCAATTTTGCCCCAAAATAAGTGAAATTTCTGCAATTTTTTCCCCAAAATAAGGGAAATTTCTGGAATTTTGCCCCAAAATAAGTGGAATTTCTAAGTTTTGCCGCAAAATAAGGAGAATTTCTGTCTTTTTGCCTCCAAATAAGTGAAATTTCTGCAATTTTGCCTTAAAATAAGGGAAATTTCTGCTTTTTTGCCCCCAAATAAGGGGAATTTCAGCCTTTTTACCTCAAAATAAGGGGAATTTCTGCATTTTTGCCAGAAAATATTAGGAATTTCTGCCTTTTGGCCCAAAATAAAGATAATTTCTTCTTTTTTTCCCTGAAATAAGTGAAATTTCTGCAATTTTGCCCCAAATTAAGTGACATTTCTGCAATTTTGCCCCAAAATAAGGGAAATTTCTGGAATTTTGCCCCAAAATAAGTGGAATTTCTGAGTTTTGCCCTAAAATAAGGAGAATTTCTGTCTTTTTGCCCCAACATATAGGGAATTTCTGTCTTTCTGCACCACAACTAGGGGAATTTGTGCAATTATGCTCCAAAATACGGGGTATTTCTGCCTTTTTGCCCAAAAATAAGGGGAATGCATAATTTTTGCCATAAAAAAGGGAGATTTCTTCATTTTTGCTCCAAAATAAGGGAAATTTCTGAATTTTTGCCTCTAAATAAGTGGAATTTCTGTCTTTTTCCCTCAAAACAAAGGGAATTTCTGTCTTTTTTGCCTCAAAATAAGGGGAATTTCTGACTTATTACACTGAAATAAGTGAAATTTCTGCAATTTTGCCCCAAAATAAGGGAAATTGCTGCTTTTTTGCCCTGAAATATGTGAAATTTCTGCATTTTACACCAAAATAAGGTGAATTTCTGCCTTTTTGCCACAAATTAATGGAAATTTCTGCCTTTTTGCCCCAAAATAATAAAAATTTTTGCTTTTTTTTTCTGAAATAAGTGAAATTTCTGCAATTTTGCCCTAAAATAAGGAAAATTTCTGCAATTTTTCCCAATAATAAGGGAAATTTCTGCAATTTTGCCCCAAAATAAGGGGAATTTCTCCCTTTTTGCCCCAAAATAAGGGAAATTTCTGCAATTTTGCCCCAATGTAAAGGAAATTTCTGCAATTTTGCCCCAAAATAACGAGAATTTCTGAATGTTTGCTCCCAAAAAAAAAAGATCTTCTGTCTTTTTGCCCCAAAATAAGGAGAATTTCTGCCTTTTTGCCTGAAAATTATGAGAATTTCTGGAATTTTGCTTCAAAATACGGGGAATTTCTGCTTTTTATCCCGAAAGTAAGGGGAATGCATACCTTTTTGCCATAAAAAGGTAAATTTCTTCATTTTTGCTCCAAAATAAGGGGAATTTCTGCCTATTTGCCTCTAAATAAATGGAATTTCTGTCTTTTTCCCCCAAAACAAAGGGAATTTCTGTCTTTTTTGCCCCAAAATAAGGGGAATTTCTGAATTATTACCCTGAAATAAGTGAAATTTCTCCAATTTTGCCCCAAAATAAGGGAAATTTCTGCCTCTTTGCCCCCAAATAAGGGGAATTTGAGCCTTTTTACCTCAAAATAAGGGGAATTTCTGCATTTTTGCCACAAAATATTAGGAATTTCTGACTTTTTGCCCCAAAATAAGGAAAATTTGTTCCTTTTTTCCCTGAAATAAGTGAAATTTCTGCAATTTTGCCCCAAATTAAGTGAAATTTCTGCAATTTTTTCCCCAAAATAAGGGAAATATCTGGAATTTTGCCCCAAAATAAGTGGAATTTCTAAGTTTTGCCCCAAAATAAGGAGAATTTCTGTCTTTTTACCTCCAAATAAGTGAAATTTCTGCAATTTTGCCTTAAAATAAGGGAAATTTCTGCCTTTTTGCCCCCAAATAAGGGGAATTTCAGCCTTTTTACCTCAAAATAAGGGGAATTTCTGCATTTTTGCCACAAAATATTAGGAATTTCTAACTTTTTGCCCCAAAATAAAGAAAATTTGTTCCTTTTTTCCCTGAAATAAGTGAAATTTCTGCAATTTTGCCCCAAAATAAGTGAAATTTCTGAGTTTTGCCCCAAAATAAGGAGAATTTCTGTCTTTTTGCCCCAACATATAGGGAATTTCTGTCTTTCTGCACCACAACTAGGGGAATTTCTGCAATTATGTTCCAAAATACGGGGAATTTCTGCCTTTTTGCCCGAAAATAAGGGGAATGCATAACTTTTTGCCATAAAAAAGGGAGATTTCTTCATTTTTGCTCCAAAATAAGGGAAATTTCTGCATTTTTGCCTCTAAATAAGTGGAATTTCTGTCTTTTTCCCTCAAAACAAAGGGAATTTCTGTCTTTTTTGCCTCAAAATAAGGGGAATTTCTGACTTATTACACTGAAATAAGTGAAATTTCTGCAATTTTGCCCCAAAATAATGGAAATTGCTGCCTTTTTGCCCTGAAATATGTGAAATTTCTGCATTTTACACCAAAATAAGGTGAATTTCTGCCTTTTTGCCACAAATTAATGGAAATTTCTGCCTTTTTGCCCCAAAATAAGAAAAATTTTTGCTTTTTTTCTCTGAAATAAGTAAAATTTCTGCAATTTTGCCCTAAAATGAGGAAAATTTCTGCAATTTTTCCCAATAATAAGGGAAATTTCTGCAATTTTGCCCCAAAATAAGGGGAATTTTTCCTTTTTTGCCCCAAGTTGAAGGAAATTTCAGCCTTTTTACCTGAAAATAAGTGAAATTTCTGCAATTTTGCACCAAATAAGGTAAATTTCTTCAATTTTGCCCCAAAATAAGGTAAATTCCTGTAATTTTGCCCCAAAATAAAGGAAATTTCTTGAATTTTGCCCCAAAAAAAGGGAATTTCTGATTTTTGCTCCAAAATAAGGGAAATTTCTGCAATTTTGCCCCAATGTAAAGGAAATTTCTGCAATTTTGCCCCAAAATAACGAGAATTTCTGAATGTTTGCTCCAAAAAAAAAGATCTTCTCTCTTTTTGCCCCAAAATAAGGAGAATTTCTGCATTTTGCCCGAAAATTATGAGAATTTCTGCAATTTTGCTTCAAAATACGGGGAATTTCTGCTTTTTATCCCGAAAGTAAGGGGAATGCATACCTTTTTGCCATAAAAAGGTAAATTTCTTCATTTTTGCTCCAAAATAAGGGGAATTTCTTCCTTTTTGCCTCTAAATAAATGGAATTTCTGTCTTTTTCCCCCAAAACAAAGGGAATTTCTGTCTTTTTTGCCCCATAATAATAGGAATTTCTGAATTATTACCCTGAAATAAGTGAAATATCTGCAATTTTGCCCCAAAATAAGGGAAATTGCTGCCTTTTTGCCCTGAAATATGTGAAATTTATGCATTTTACACCAAAATAAGGTGAATTTCTGCCTTTTTGCCACAAATTAATGGAAATTTCTGCCTTTTTGCCCCAAAATAAGAAAAATTTTTGCTTTTTTTCTCTGAAATAAGTGAAATTTCTGCAATTTTGCCCTAAAATAAGGAAAATTTCTGCAATTTTTCCCAATAATAACGGAAATTTCTGCAATTTTGCCCCAAAATAAGGGGAATTTCTCACTTTTTGCCCCAAAATGAAGGAAATTTCAGCCTTTTTACCTGAAAATAAGTGAAATTTCTGCAATTTTGCACCAAATAAGGTAAATTTCTTCAATTTTGCGCCAAAATAAGGTAAATTCCTGTAATTTTGCCCAAAAATAACGGAAATTTCTTGAATTTTGCCCCAAAAGAAGAAGAATTTCTGATTTTTGCCCCAAAATAAGGGAAATTTCTGCAATTTTGCCCCAATGTAAAGGAAATTTCTGCAATTTTGCCCCAAAATAACGAGAATTTCTGAATGTTTGCTCCCAAAAAAAAAAAAATCTTCTGTCTTTTTGCCCCAAAATAAGGAGAATTTCTGCCTTTTTGCCCGAAATTTATGAGAATTTCTGCAATTTTGCTTCAAAATACGGGGAATTTCTGCTTTTTATCCCGAAAGTAAGGGGAATGCATAACTTTTTGCCATATAAAGGTAAATTTCTTCATTTTTGCTTCAAAATAAGGGGAATTTCTGCCTTTTTGCCTCTAAATAAATGGAATTTCTGTCTTTTTCCCCCAAAACAAAGGGAATTTCTGTCTTTTTTGCCCCAAAATAATTGGAATTTCTGAATAATTACCCTGAAATAAGTGAAATTTCTCCAATTTTGCCCCAAAATAAGGGAAATTACTGCCTCTTTGCCCCCAAATAAGGGGAATTTCAGCCTTTTTACCTCAAAATACGGGGAATTTCTGCATTTTTGCCACAAAATATTACGAATTTCTGACTTTTTGCCCCAAAATAAGGAAAATTTGTGCCTTTTTTCCCTGAAATAAGTGAAATTTCTGCAATTTTGCATCAAAATAAGTGAAATTTCTGCAATTTTGCCCCAAAATAAGGGAAATTTCTGCCATTTTGCCCCCAAATAAGGGGAATTTCAGCCTTTTTACCTGAAAATAAGGGGAATTTCTGCATTTTTGCCAGAAAATATTAGGAATTTCTGTTTTTTTGCCCCAAAATAGAGAAAATTTCTGCCTTTTTTTTCTGAAATAAGTGAAATTTCTACAATTTTGCTCCAAAATAAGTGAAATTTCTGCAATTTTGCCCCAAAATAAGGGAAATTTCATGAATTTTGCCCCAAAATATGTAGAATTTCTGAGTTTTGCCCCAAAATAAGAAGAATTTCTGTCTTTTTGCCCCAACATATAGGGAATTTCTGTCTTTCTGCACCACAACTAGGGGAATTTCTGCAATTATGCTCCATAATATGGGGAATTTCTGCCTTTTTACCCGAAAATAAGGGGAATGCATAACTTTTTGCCATAAAAAAGGGAAATTTCTTCATTTTTGCTCCAAAATAAGGGAAATTTCTGCATTTTTGCCTCTAAATAAGTGGAATTTCTTTCTTTTTTTCTAAAAACAAAGGGAATTTATGTCTTTTTTGCCTCAAAATAAGGGGAATTTCTGACTTATTACACTGAAATAAGTGAAATTTCTGCAATTTTGCCCCAAAATAAGGGGAATTTCTGATTTTTGCCCCAAAATAAAGGGAATTTCTGCATTTTGCCCCAAAATTAGGGGAATTTCTGCAATTTTGCTCCAAAATACGGGAAATTTCTGCCTTTTTGCCTGAAAATAATGGGAATGCATACCTTTTTGCCATTAAAAGGGACATTTCTTCATTTTTGCTCCAAAATAAAAGGAATTTCTGTCTTTTTGCCTCTAAATAAGTGGAATTTCTGTCTTTTTCCCCCAAAACAAAGAGAATTTCTGTCTTTTTTGCCCCAAAATAAGGGGAATTTCTGACTTATTACCCTGAAGTAAGTGAAATTTCTGCAATTTTGCCCCAAAATAAGGGAAATTTCTGCAATTTTGCCCCAATGTAATGGAAATTTCTGCAATTTTGCCCCAAAATAAGGGGAATTTCTGAATGTTTGCTCCCGAAAAAAGGAGATCTTCTGTCTTTTTGCCCCAAAATAATGAGAATTTCTGCTTTTTTGCCCGAAAATTATGAGAATTTCTGCAATTTTGCTTCAAAATATGGGGAATTTCTGCTTTTTATCCCAAAATAAGGGGAATGCATACCTTTTTGCCATAAAAAGGTAAATTTCTTCATTTTTGCTCCAAAATAAGGGGAATTTCTGCCTTTTTGCCTCTAAATAAGTGGAATTTCTGTCTTTTTCCCCCAAAACAAAAGGAATTTCTGTCATTTTTGCCCCAAAATAAGGGGAATTTCTGAATTATTACCCTGAAATAAGTGAAATTTCTCCAATTTTGCCCCAAAATAATGGAAATTTCTGCCTCTTTGCCCCCAAATAAGGGGAATTTCAGCCTTTTTACCTCAAAATAAGGGGAATTTCTGCATTTTTGCCACAAAATATTAGGAATTTCTGACTTTTTGCCCCAAAATAAGGAAAATTTGTTCCTTTTTTCCCTGAAATAAGTGAAATTTCTGCAATTTTGCCCCAAAATAAGTGAAATTTCTGCAATTTTGCCCCAAAATAAGGGAAATTTCTGGAATTTTGCCCCAAAATACGTGGAATTTCTAAGTTTTGCCCCAAAATAAGCAGAATTTCTGTCTTTTTGCCTCTAAATAAGTGAAATTTCTGCAATTTTGCCTTAAAATAAGGGAAATTTCTGCCTTTTTGCTTCCAAATAAGGGGAATTTCAGCCTTTTTACCTCAAAATAAGGGGAATTTCTGCATTTTTGCCAGAAAATATTAGGAATTTCTGCCTTTTTGCCCCAAAATAAAGAAAATTTCTTCTTTTTTTCCCTGAAATAAGTGAAATTTCTGCAATTTTGCCCCAAAATAAGTGAAATTTCTGCAATTTTGCCCCAAAATAAGGAAAATTTCTGGAATTTTGCCCAAAAATAAGTGGAATTTCTGAGTTTTGCCCCAAAATAAGGAGAATTTCTGTCTTTTTGCCCCAACATATAGGGAATTTCTGTCTTTCTGCACCACAACTAGGGGAATTTGTGCAATTATGCTCCAAAATACGGGGAATTTCTGTCTTTTTGCCCGAAAATAAGGGGAATGCATAACTTTTTGCCATAAAAAAGGCAAATTTCTTCATTTTTGCTCCAAAATAAGGGAAATTTCTGCATTTTTGCCTCTAAATAAGTGGAATTTCTGTCTTTTTCCCCCAAAACAAAGGGAATTTCTGTCTTTTTTGCCCCAAAATAATAGGAATTTCTGAATTATTACCCTGAAATAAGTGAAATTTCTGCAATTTTGCCCCAAAATAAGGGAAATTGCTGCCTTTTACCCTGAAAAATGTGAAATTTCTGCATTTTTCACCAAAATAAGGTGAATTTCTGCCTTTTTGCCACAAATTAATGGAAATTTCTGCCTTTTTGCCCCAAAATAAGAAAAATTTTTGCTTTTTTTCTCTGAAATAAGTGAAATTTCTGCAATTTTGCCCTAAAATAAGGAAAATTTCTGCAATTTTTCCTAATAATAACGGAAATTTCTGCAATTTTGCCCCAAAATAAGGGGAATTTCTCCCTTTTTGCCCCAAAATGAAGGAAATTTCAGCCTTTTTACCTGAAAATAAGTGAAATTTCTGCAATTTTGCACCAAATAAGGTAAATTTCTTCAATTTTGCCCCAAAATAAGGTAAATTCTTGTAATTTTGCCCAAAAATAACGGAAATTTCTTGAATTTTGCCCCAAAAGAAGAAGAATTTCTGATTTTTGCCCCAAAATAAGGGAAATTTCTGCAATTTTGCCCCAATGTAAAGGAAATTTCTGCAATTTTGCCCCAAAATAACGAGAATTTCTGAATGTTTGCTCCCAAAAAAAAAAAAAATCTTCTGTCTTTTTGCCCCAAAATAAGGAGAATTTCTGCCTTTTTGCCCGAAAATTATGAGAATTTCTGCAATTTTGCTTCAAAATACGGGGAATTTCTGCTTTTTATCCCGAAAGTAAGGGGAATGCATAACTTTTTGCCATATAAAGGTAAATTTCTTCATTTTTGCTTCAAAATAAGGGGAATTTCTGCCTTTTTGCCTCTAAATAAATGGAATTTCTGTCTTTTTCCCCCAAAACAAAGGGAATTTCTGTCTTTTTTGCCCCAAAATAAGGGGAATTTCTGAATAATTACCCTGAAATAAGTGAAATTTCTCCAATTTTGCCCCAAAATAAGGGAAATTACTGCCTCTTTGCCCCCAAATAAGGGGAATTTCAGCCTTTTTACCTCAAAATACGGGGAATTTCTGCATTTTTGCCACAAAATATTACGAAATTCTGTTTTTTTGCCCCAAAATAGAGAAAATTTCTGCCTTTTTTTTCTGAAATAAGTGAAATTTCTGCAATTTTGCCCCAAAATAAGGGAAATTTCATGAGTTTTGCCCCAAAATAAGTAGAATTTCTGAGTTTTGCCCCAAAATAAGAAGAATTTCTGTCTTTTTGCCCCAACATATAGGGAATTTCTGTCTTTCTGCACCACAACTAGGGGAATTTCTGCAATTATGCTCCATAATATGGGGAATTTCTGCCTTTTTACCCGAAAATAAGGGGAATGCATAACTTTTTGCCATAAAAAAGGGAAATTTCTTCATTTTTGCTCCAAAATAAGGGAAATTTCTGCATTTTTGCCTCTAAATAAGTGGAATTTCTTTCTTTTTTTCTAAAAACAAAGGGAATTTCTGTCTTTTTTGCCTCAAAATAAGGGGAATTTCTGACTTATTACACTGAAATAAGTGAAATTTCTGCAATTTTGCCCCAAAATAAGGGGAATTTCTGATTTTTGCCCCAAAATAATGGGAATTTCTGCATTTTGCCCCAAAATTAGGGGAATTTCTGCAATTTTGCTCCAAAATACGGGAAATTTCTGCCTTTTTGCCTGAAAATAATGGGAATGCATACCTTTTTGCCATTAAAAGGGACATTTCTTCATTTTTGCTCCAAAATAAAAGGAATTTCTGCCTTTTTGCCTCTAAATAAGTGGAATTTCTGTCTTTTTCCCCCAAAACAAAGAGAATTTCTGTCTTTTTTGCCCCAAAATAAGGGGAATTTCTGACTTATTACCCTGAAGTAAGTGAAATTTCTGCAATTTTGCCCCAAAATAAGGGAAATTTCTGCAATTTTGCCCCAATGTAAAGGAAATTTCTGCAATTTTGCCCCAAAATAAGGGGAATTTCTGAATGTTTGCTCCCGAAAAAAGGAGATCTTCTGCCTTTTTGCCCCAAAATAATGAGAATTTCTGCTTTTTTGCCCGAAAATTATGAGAATTTCTGCAATTTTGCTTCAAAATATGGGGAATTTCTGCTTTTTATCCCAAAATAAGGGGAATGCATACCTTTTTGCCATAAAAAGGTAAATTTCTTCATTTTTGCTCCAAAATAAGGGGAATTTCTGCCTTTTTGCCTCTAAATAAGTGGAATTTCTGTCTTTTTCCCCCAAAACAAAAGGAATTTCTGTCATTTTTGCCCCAAAATAAGGGGAATTTCTGAATTATTACCCTGAAATAAGTGAAATTTCTCCAATTTTGCCCCAAAATAATGGAAATTTCTGCCTTTTTGCCCCCAAATAAGGGAAATTTCAGCCTTTTTACCTCAAAATAAGGGGAATTTCTGCATTTTTGCCACAAAATATTAGGAATTTCTGACTTTTTGCCCCAAAATAAGGAAAATTTGTTCCTTTTTTCCCTGAAAGAAGTGAAATTTCTGCAATTTTGCCCCAAAGTAAGTGAAATTTCTGCAATTTTGCCCCAAAATAAGGGAAATTTCTGGAATTTTTCCCCAAAATACGTGGAATTTCTAAGTTTTGCCCCAAAATAAGCAGAATTTCTGTCTTTTTGCCTCTAAATAAGTGAAATTTCTGCAATTTTGCCTTAAAATAAGGGAAATTTCTGCCTTTTTGCTTCCAAATAAGGGGAATTTCAGCCTTTTTACCTCAAAATAAGGGGAATTTCTGCATTTTTGCCAGAAAATATTAGGAATTTCTGCCTTTTTGCCCCAAAATAAAGAAAATTTCTTCTTTTTTTCCCTGAAATAAGTGAAATTTCTGCAATTTTGCCCCAAAATAAGTGAAATTTCTGCAATTTTGCCCCAAAATAAGGGAAATTTCTGGAATTTTGCCCAAAAATAAGTGGAATTTCTGAGTTTTGCCCCAAAATAAGGAGAATTTCTGTCTTTTTGCCCCAACATATAGGGAATTTCTGTCTTTCTGCACCACAACTAGGGGAATTTGTGCAATTATGCTCCAAAATACGGGGAATTTCTGTCTTTTTGCCCGAAAATAAGGGGAATGCATAACTTTTTGCCATAAAAAAGGCAAATTTCTTCATTTTTGCTCCAAAATAAGGGAAATTTCTGCATTTTTGCCTCTAAATAAGTGGAATTTCTGTCTTTTTCCCCCAAAACAAAGGGAATTTCTGGCTTTTTTGCCACAAAATAATAGGAATTTCTGAATTATTACCCTGAAATAAGTGAAATTTCTGCAATTTTGCCCCAAAATAAGGGAAATGGCTGCCTTTTACCCTGAAAAATGTGAAATTTCTGCATTTTTCACCAAAATAAGGTGAATTTCTGCCTTTTTGCCACAAATTAATGAAAATTTCTGCCTTTTTGCCCCAAAATAAGAAAAATTTTTGCTTTTTTTCTCTGAAATAAGTGAAATTTCTGCAATTTTGCCCTAAAATAAGGAAAATTTCTGCAATTTTTCCCAATAATAAGGGAAATTTCTGCAATTTTGCCCCAAAATAAGGGGAATTTCTCCCTTTTTGCCCCAAAATGAAGGAAATTTCAGCCTTTTTACCTGAAAATAAGTGAAATTTCTGCAATTTTGCACCAAATAAGGTAAATTTCTTCAATTTTGCCCCAAAATAAGGTAAATTCCTGTAATTTTGCCCAAAAATAAAGGAAATTTCTTGAATTTTGCCCCAAAAGAAGAAGAATTTCTGATTTTTGCCCCAAAATAAGGGAAATTTCTGCAATTTTGCCCCAATGTAAAGGAAATTTCTGCAATTTTGCCCCAAAATAACGAGAATTTCTGAATGTTTGCTCCCAAAAAAAAAAAAAAATCTTCTGTCTTTTTGCCCCAAAATAAGGAGAATTTCTGCCTTTTTGCCCGAAAATTATGAGAATTTCTGCAATTTTGCTTCAAAATACGGGGAATTTCTGCTTTTTATCCCGAAAGTTAGGGGAATGCATACCTTTTTGCCATATAAAGGTAAATTTCTTCATTTTTGCTTCAAAATAAGGGGAATTTCTGCCTTTTTGCCTCTAAATAAATGGAATTTCTGTCTTTTTCCCCCAAAACAAAGGGAATTTCTGTCTTTTTTGCCCCAAAATAAGGGGAATTTCTGAATAATTACCCTGAAATAAGTGAAATTTCTCCAATTTTGCCCCAAAATAAGGGAAATTACTGCCTCTTTGGCCCCAAATAAGGGGAATTTCAGCCTTTTTACCTCAAAATACGGGGAATTTCTGCATTTTTGCCACAAAATATTACGAATTTCTGACTTTTTGCCCCAAAATAAGGAAAATTTGTGCCTTTTTTCCCTGAAATAAGTGAAATTTCTGCAATTTTGCATCAAAATAAGTGAAATTTCTGCAATTTTGCCCCAAAATAAGGGAAATTTCTGCCATTTTGCCCCCAAATAAGGGGAATTTCAGCCTTTTTACCTGAAAATAAGGGGAATTTCTGCATTTTTGCCAGAAAATATTAGGAATTTCTGTTTTTTTGCCCCAAAATAGAGAAAATTTCTGCCTTTTTTTTCTGAAATAAGTGAAATTTCTGTAATTTTGCCCCAAAATAAGTGAAATTTCTGCAATTTTGCCCCAAAATAAGGGAAATTTCATGAATTTTGCCCCAAAATAAGTAGAATTTCTGAGTTTTGCCCCAAAATAAGAAGAATTTCTGTCTTTTTGCCCCAACATATAGGGAATTTCTGTCTTTCTGCACCACAACTAGGGGAATTTCTGCAATTATGCTCCATAATATGGGGAATTTCTGCCTTTTTACCCGAAAATAAGGGGAATGCATAACTTTTTGCCATAAAAAAGGGAAATTTCTTCATTTTTGCTCCAAAATAAGGGAAATTTCTGCATTTTTGCCTCTAAATAAGTGGAATTTCTTTCTTTTTTTCTAAAAACAAAGGGAATTTCTGTCTTTTTTGCCTCAAAATAAGGGGAATTTCTGACTTATTACACTGAAATAAGTGAAATTTCTGCAATTTTGCCCCAAAATAAGGGGAATTTCTGATTTTTGCCCCAAAATAAAGGGAATTTCTGCATTTTGCCCCAAAATTAGGGGAATTTCTTCAATTTTGCTCCAAAATACGGGGAATTTCTGCCTTTTTGCCTGAAAATAATGGGAATGCATACCTTTTTGCCATTAAAAGGGACATTTCTTCATTTTTGCTCCAAAATAAAGGGAATTTCTGCCTTTTTGCCTCTAAATAAGTGGAATTTCTGTCTTTTTCCCCCAAAACAAAGAGAATTTCTGTCTTTTTTGCCCCAAAATAAGGGGAATTTCTGACTTATTACCCTGAAGTAAGTGAAATTTCTGCAATTTTGCCCCAAAATAAGGGAAATTTCTGCAATTTTGCCCCAATGTAAAGGAAATTTCTGCAATTTTGCCCCAAAATAAGGGGAATTTCTGAATGTTTGCTCCCGAAAAAAGGAGATCTTCTGTCTTTTTGCCCCAAAATAATGAGAATTTCTGCTTTTTTGCCCAAAAATTATGAGAATTTCTGCAATTTTGCTTCAAAATATGGGGAATTTCTGCTTTTTATCCCAAAATAAGGGGAATGCATACCTTTTTGCCATAAAAAGGTAAATTTCTTCATTTTTGCTCCAAAATAAGGGGAATTTCTGCATTTTTGCCTCTAAATAAGTGGAATTTCTGTCTTTTTCCCCCAAAACAAAAGGAATTTCTGTCATTTTTGCCCCAAAATAAGGGGAATTTCTGAATTATTACCCTGAAATAAGTGAAATTTCTCCAATTTTGCCCCAAAATAATGGAAATTTCTGCCTCTTTGCTCCCAAATAAGGGGAATTGCAGCCTTTTTACCTCAAAATAAGGGGAAATTCTGCATTTTTGCCACAAAATATTAGGAATTTCTGACTTTTTTCCCCAAAATAAGAAAAATTTGTTCCTTTTTTCCCTGAAATAAGTGAAATTTCTGCAATTTTGCCCCAAAATAAGTGAAATTTCTGCAATTTTGCCCCAAAATAAAGGAAATTTCTGGAATTTTGCCCCAAAATACGTGGAATTTCTAAGTTTTGCCCCAAAATAAGCAGAATTTCTGTCTTTTTGCCTCTAAATAAGTGAAATTTCTGCAATTTTGCCTTAAAATAAGGGAAATTTCTGCCTTTTTGCCCCCAAATAAGGGGAATTTCAGCCTTTTTACCTCAAAATAAGGGGAATTTCTGCATTTTTGCCAGAAAATATTAGGAATTTCTGCCTTTTTGCCCCAAAATAAAGAAAATTTCTTCTTTTTTTCCCTGAAATAAGTGAAATTTCTGCAATTTTGCCCCAAAATAAGTGAAATTTCTGCAATTTTGCCCCAAAATAAGGGAAATTTCTGGAATTTTGCCCCAAAATAAGTGGAATTTCTGAGTTTTGCCCCAAAATAAGGAGAATTTCTGTCTTTTTGCCCCTACATATAGGGAATTTCTGTCTTTCTGCACCACAACTAGGGGAATTTGTGCAATTATGCTCCAAAATACGGGGAATTTCTGTCTTTTTGCCCGAAAATAAGGGGAATGCATAACTTTTTGCCATAAAAAAGGGTAATTTCTTCATTTTTGCTCCAAAATAAGGGAAATTTCTGCATTTTTGCCTCTAAATAAGTGGAATTTCTGTCTTTTTCCCCCAAAACAAAGGGAATTTCTGTCTTTTTTGCCCCAAAATAATAGGAATTTCTGAATTATTACCCTGAAATAAGTGAAATTTCTGCAATTTTGCCCCAAAATAAGGGAAATTGCTGCCTTTTACCCTGAAAAATGTGAAATTTCTGCATTTTTCACCAAAATAAGGTGAATTTCTGCCTTTTTGCCACAAATTAATGGAAATTTCTGCCTTTTTGCCCCAATATAAGAAAAATTTTTGCTTTTTTTCTCTGAAATAAGTGAAATTTCTGCAATTTTGCCCTAAAATAAGGAAAATTTCTGCAATTTTTCCCAATAATAAGGGAAATTTCTGCAATTTTGCCCCAAAATAAGGGGAATTTCTCCCTTTTTGCCCCAAAATGAAGGAAATTTCAGCCTTTTTACCTGAAAATAAGTGAAATTTCTGCAATTTTGCACCAAATAAGGTAAATTTCTTCAATTTTGCCCCAAAATAAGGTAAATTCCTGTAATTTTGCCCAAAAATAAAGGAAATTTCTTGAATTTTGCCCCAAAAGAAGAAGAATTTCGGATTTTTGCCCCAAAATAAGGGAAATTTCTGCAATTTTGCCCCAATGTAAAGGAAATTTCTGCAATTTTGTCCCAAAATAACGAGAATTTCTGAATGTTTGCTCCCAAAAAAAAAAAAAAATCTTCTGTCTTTTTGCCGCAAAATAAGGAGAATTTCTGCCTTTTTGCCCGAAAATTATGAGAATTTCTGCAATTTTGCTTCAAAATACGGGGAATTTCTGCTTTTTATCCCGAAAGTAAGGGGAATGCATACCTTTTTGCCATATAAAGGTAAATTTCTTCATTTTTGCTTCAAAATAAGGGGAATTTCTGCCTTTTTGCCTCTAAATAAATGGAATTTCTGTCTTTTTCCCCCAAAACAAAGGGAATTTCTGTCTTTTTTGCCCCAAAATAAGGGGAATTTCTGAATAATTACCCTGAAATAAGTGAAATTTCTCCAATTTTGCCCCAAAATAATGGAAATTACTGCCTCTTTTCCCCCAAATAAGGGGAATTTCAGCCTTTTTACCTGAAAATAAGGGGAATTTCTGCATTTTTGCCAGAAAATATTAGGAATTTCTGTTTTTTTGCCCCAAAATAGAGAAAATTTCTGCCTTTTTTTTCTGAAATAGTGAAATTTCTGCAATTTTGCCCCAAAATAAGTGAAATTTCTGCAATTTTGCCCCAAAATAAGGGAAATTTCATGAATTTTGCCCCAAAATAAGTAGAATTTCTGAGTTTTGCCCCAAAATAAGAAGAATTTCTGTCTTTTTGCCCCAACATATAGGGAATTTCTGTCTTTCTGCACCACAACTAGGGGAATTTCTGAAATTATGCTCCATAATATGGGGAATTTCTGCCTTTTTACCCGAAAATAAAGGGAATGCATAACTTTTTGCCATAAAAAAGGGAAATTTCTTCATTTTTGCTCCAAAATAAGGGAAATTTCTGCATTTTTGCCTCTAAATAAGTGGAATTTCTTTCTTTTTTTCTAAAAACAAAGGGAATTTCTGTCTTTTTTGCCTCAAAATAAGGGGAATTTCTGACTTATTACACTGAAATAAGTGAAATTTCTGCAATTTTGCCCCAAAATAAGGGGAATTTCTGATTTTTGCCCCAAAATAAAGGGAATTTCTGCATTTTGCCCCAAAATTAGGGGAATTTCTGCAATTTTGCTCCAAAATACGGGGAATTTCTGCCTTTTTGCCTGAAAATAATGGGAATGCATACCTTTTTGCCATTAAAAGGGACATTTCTTCATTTTTGCTCCAAAATAAAGGGAATTTCTGCCTTTTTGCCTCTAAATAAGTGGAATTTCTGTCTTTTTCCCCCAAAACAAAGAGAATTTCTGTCTTTTTTGCCCCAAAATAAGGGGAATTTCTGACTTATTACCCTGAAGTAAGTGAAATTTCTGCAATTTTGCCCCAAAATAAGGGAAATTTCTGCAATTTTGCCCCAATGTAAAGGAAATTTCTGCAATTTTGCCCCAAAATAAGGGGAATTTCTGAATGTTTGCTCCCGAAAAAAGGAGATCTTCTGTCTTTTTGCCCCAAAATAATGAGAATTTCTGCTTTTTTGCCCGAAAATTATGAGAATTTCTGCAATTTTGCTTCAAAATATGGGGAATTTCTGCTTTTTATCCCAAAATAAGGGGAATGCATACCTTTTTGCCATAAAAAGGTAAATTTCTTCATTTTTGCTCCAAAATAAAGGGAATTTCTGCCTTTTTGCCTCTAAATAAGTGGAATTTCTGTCTTTTTTCCCCAAAACAAAAGGAATTTCTGTCATTTTTGCCCCAAAATAAGGGGAATTTCTGAATAATTACCCTGAAATAAGTGAAATTTCTCCAATTTTGCCCCAAAATAATGGAAATTTCTGCCTCTTTGCCCCCAAATAAGGGGAATTTCAGCCTTTTTACCTCAAAATAAGGGGAATTTCTGAATTTTTGCCACAAAATATTAGGAATTTCTGACTTTTTGCCCCAAAATAAGGAAAATTTGTTCCTTTTTTCCCTGAAATAAGTGAAATTTCTGCAATTTTGCCCCAAAATAAGTGAAATTTCTGCAATTTTGCCCCAAAATAAGGGAAATTTCTGGAATTTTGCCCCAAAATACGTGGAATTTCTAAAATTGCCCCAAAATAAGCAGAATTTCTGTCTTTTTGCCTCTAAATAAGTGAAATTTCTGCAATTTTGCCTTAAAATAAGGGAAATTTCTGCCTTTTTGCCCCCAAATAAGGGGAATTTCAGCCTTTTTACCTCAAAATAAGGGGAATTTCTGCATTTTTGCCAGAAAATATTAGGAATTTCTGCCTTTTTGCCCCAAAATAAAGAAAATTTCTTCTTTTTTTCCCTGAAATAAGTGGAATTTCTGCAATTTTGCCCCAAAATAAGTGAAATTTCTGCAATTTTGCCCCAAAATAAGGGAAATTTCTGGAATTTTGCCCCAAAATAAGTGGAATTTCTGAGTTTTGCCCCAAAATAAGGAGAATTTCTGTCTTTTTGCCCCTACATATAGGGAATTTCTGTCTTTCTGCACCACAACTAGGGGAATTTGTGCAATTATGCTCCAAAATACGGGGAATTTCTGTCTTTTTGCCCGAAAATAAGGGGAATGCATAACTTTTTGCCATAAAAAAGGGAAATTTCTTCATTTTTGCTCCAAAATAAGGGAAATTTCTGCATTTTTGCCTCTAAATAAGTGGAATTTCTGTCTTTTTCCCCCAAAACAAAGGGAATTTCTGTCTTTTTTGCCCCAAAATAATAGGAATTTCTGAATTATTACCCTGAAATAAGTGAAATTTCTGCAATTTTGCCCCAAAATAAGGGAAATTGCTGCCTTTTACCCTGAAAAATGTGAAATTTCTGCATTTTTCACCAAAATAAGGTGAATTTCTGCCTTTTTGCCACAAATTAATGGAAATTTCTGCCTTTTTGCCCCAAAATAAGAAAAATTTTTGCTTTTTTTCTCTGAAATAAGTGAAATTTCTGCAATTTTGCCCTAAAATAAGGAAAATTTCTGAAATTTTTCCCAATAATAAGGGAAATTTCTGCAATTTTGCCCCAAAATAAGGGGAATTTCTCCCTTTTTGCCCCAAAATGAAGGAAATTTCAGCCTTTTTACCTGAAAATAAGTGAAATTTCTGCAATTTTGCACCAAATAAGGTATATTTCTTCAATTTTGCCCCAAAATAAGGTAAATTCCTGTAATTTTGCCCAAAAATAACGGAAATTTCTTGAATTTTGCCCCAAAATAAGGAGAATTTCTGCCTTTTTGCCCGAAAATTATGAGAATTTCTGCAATTTTGCTTCAAAATACGGGGAATTTCTGCTTTTTATCCCGAAAGTAAGGGGAATGCATACCTTTTTGCCATATAAAGGTAAATTTCTTCATTTTTGCTTCAAAATAAGGGGAATTTCTGCCTTTTTGCCTCTAAATAAATGGAATTTCTGTCTTTTTCCCCCAAAACAAAGGGAATTTCTGTCTTTTTTGCCCCAAAATAAGGGGAATTTCTGAATAATTACCCTGAAATAAGAGAAATTTCTCCAATTTTGCCTCAAAATAAGGGAAATTACTGCCTCTTTGCCCCCAAATAAGGGGAATTTCAGCCTTTTTACCTCAAAATACGGGGAATTTCTGCATTTTTGCCACAAAATATTACGAATTTCTGACTTTTTGCCCCAAAATAAGGAAAATTTGTGCCTTTTTTCCCTGAAATAAGTGAAATTTTGCAATTTTGCATCAAAATAAGTGAAATTTCTGCAATTTTGCCCCAAAATAAGGGAAATTTCTACCATTTTGCCCCCAAATAAGGGGAATTTCAGCCTTTTTACCTGAAAATAAGGGGAATTTCTGCATTTTTGCCAGAAAATATTAGGAATTTCTGTTTTTTTGCCCCAAAATAGAGAAAATTTCTGCCTTTTTTTTCTGAAATAAGTGAAATTTCTGCAATTTTGCCCCAAAATAAGTGAAATTTCCGCAATTTTGCCCCAAAATAAGGGAAATTTCATGAATTTTGCCCCAAAATAAGTAGAATTTCTGAGTTTTGCCCCAAAATAAGAAGAATTTCTGTCTTTTTGCCCCAACATATAGGGAATTTCTGTCTTTCTGCACCACAACTAGGGGAATTTCTGCAATTATGCTCCATAATATTGGGAATTTCTGCCTTTTTACCCGAAAATAAGGGGAATGCATAACTTTTTGCCATAAAAAAGGGAAATTTCTTCATTTTTGCTCCAAAATAAGGAAAATTTCTGCATTTTTGCCTCTAAATAAGTGGAATTTCTTTCTTTTTTTCTAAAAACAAAGGGAATTTCTGTCTTTTTTGCCTCAAAATAAGGGGAATTTCTGGCTTATTACACTGAAATAAGTGAAATTTCTGCAATTTTGCCCCAAAATAAGGGGAATTTCTGATTTTTGCCCCAAAATAAAGGGAATTTCTGCATTTTGCCCCAAAATTAGGGGAATTTCTGCAATTTTGCTCCAAAATACGGGGAATTACTGCCTTTTTGCCTGAAAATAATGGGAATGCATACCTTTTTGCCATTAAAAGGGACATTTCTTCATTTTTGCTCCAAAATAAAGGGAATTTCTGCCTTTTTGCCTCTAAATAAGTGGAATTTCTGACTTTTTCCCCCAAAACAAAGAGAATTTCTGTCTTTTTTGCCCCAAAATAAGGGGAATTTCTGACTTATTACCCTGAAGTAAGTGAAATTTCTGCAATTTTGCCCCAAAATAAGGGAAATTTCTGCAATTTTGCCCCAATGTAAAGGTAATTTCTGCAATTTTGCCCCAAAATAAGGGGAATTTCTGAATGTTTGCTCCCGAAAAAAGGAGATCTTCTGTCTTTTTGCCCCAAAATAATGAGAATTTCTGCTTTTTTGCCCGAAAATTATGAGAATTTCTGCAATTTTGCTTCAAAATATGGGGAATTTCTGCTTTTTATCCCAAAATAAGGGGAATGCATACCTTTTTGCCATAAAAAGGTAAATTTCTTCATTTTTGCTCCAAAATAAGGGGAATTTCTGCCTTTTTGCCTCTAAATAAGTGGAAATTCTGTCTTTTTCCCCCAAAACAAAAGGAATTTCTGTCATTTTTGCCCCAAAATAAGGGGAATTTCTGAATTATTACCCTGAAATAAGTGAAATTTCTCCAATTTTGCCCCAAAATAATGGAAATTTCTGCCTCTTTGCCCCCAAATAAGGGGAATTTCAGCCTTTTTACCTCAAAATAAGGGGAATTTCTGAATTTTTGCCACAAAATATTAGGAATTTCTGACTTTTTGCCCCAAAATAAGGAAAATTTGTTCCTTTTTTCCCAGAAATAAGTGAAATTTCTGCAACTTTGCCCCAAAATAAGTGAAATTTCTGCAATTTTGCCCCAAAATAAGGGAAATTTCTGGAATTTTGCCCCAAAATACGTGGAATTTCTAAGTTTTGCCCCAAAATAAGCAGAATTTCTGTCTTTTTGCCTCTAAATAAGTGAAATTTCTGCAATTTTGCCTTAAAATAAGGGAAATTTCTGCCTTTTTGCCCCCAAATAAGGGGAATTTCAGCCTTTTTACCTCAAAATAAGGGAAATTTCTGCATTTTTGCAAGAAAATATTAGGAATTTCTGCCTCTTTGCCCCAAAATAAAGAAAATTTCTTCTTTTTTACCCTGAAATAAGTGAAATTTCTGCAATTTTGCCCCAAAATAAGGGAAATTTCTGGAATTTTGCCCCAATATAAGTGGAATTTCTGAGTTTTGCCCCAAAATAAGGAGAATTTCTGTCTTTTTGCCCCAACATATAGGGAATTTCTGTCTTTCTGCACCACAACTAGGGGAATTTGTGCAATTATGCTCCAAAATACGGGGAATTTCTGCCTTTTTGCCCGAAAATAAGGGGAATGCATAACTTTTTGCCATAAAAAAGGGAAATTTCTTCATTTTTGCTCCAAAATAAGGGAAATTTCTGCATTTTTGCCTTTAAATAAGTGGAATTTCTGTCTTTTTCCCTCAAAACAAAGGGAATTTCTGTCTTTTTTGCCTCAAAAAAAGAGGAATTTCTGACTTATTAAACTGAAATAAGTGAAATTTCTGCAATTTTGCCCCAAAATAAGGGGAATTTCTGATTTTTGCCCCAAAATAAAGGGAATTTCTGCCTTTTTCCCCAAAATTAGGGGAATTTCTGCAATTTTGCTCCAAAATACGGGGAATTTCTGTCTTTTTGCCTGAAAATAATGGGAATGCATACCTTTTTGCCATTAAAAGGGACATTTCTTCATTTTTGCTCCAAAATAAAGGGAATTTCTGCCTTTTTGCCTCTAAATAAGTGGAATTTCTGTCTTTTTCCCCCAAAACAAAGAGAATTTCTGTCTTTTTTGCCCCAAAATAAGGGGAATTTCTGACTTATTACCCTGAAGTAAGTGAAATTTCTGCAATTTTGCTTAAAAATAAGGGAAATTTCTGCCTTTTTGCCACAAATTAATGGAAATTTCTGCCTTTTTGCCCCAAAATAAGAAAAATTTTTGCTTTTTTTCTCTGAAATAAGTGAAATTTCTGCAATTTTGCCCTAAAATAAGGAAAATTTCTGCAATTTTTCCCAAAAATAAGGGAAATTTCTGCAATTCTGCCCCAAAATAAGGGGAATTTCTCCCTTTTTGCCCCAATATGAAGGAAATTTCAGCCTTTTTACATGAAAATAAGTGAAATTTCTGCAATTTTGCCTCAAATAAAGAAAATTTCTTCAATTTTGCCTCAAAATAATGTAAATTCCTGTAATTTTGCCCCAAAATAAAGGAAATTTCTTGAATTTTGCCCCAAAAGAAGGGAAATTTCTGATTTTTGCCCCAAAATAAGGGAAATTTCTGCAATTTTGCCCCAATGTAAAGGAAATTTCTGCAATTTTGCGCAAAATAACGGGAATTTCTGAATGTTTGCTCCAAAAAAAAGGAGATCTTCTGTCTTTTTGCCCCAAAATAAGGAGAATTTCTGCCTTTTTGCCCGAAAATTATGAGAATTTCTGCAATTTTGCTTCAAAATACGGGGAATTTCTGCTTTTAATCCCGAAAGTAAAGGGAATGCATACCTTTTTGTCATAAAAAGTTAAATTTCTACATTTTTGCTCCAAAATAAGGGGAATTTCTGCCTTTTTTCCTCTAAATAAATGGAATTTCTGTCTTTTTCCCCCAAAACAAAGGGAATTTCTGCCTTTTTTGCCCCAAGATAAGGGGAATTTCTGAATTATTACCCTGAAATAAGTGAAATTTCTCCAATTTTGCCCCAAAATAAGGGAAATTTCTGCCTCTTTGCCCCCAAATAAGGGGTATTTCAGCCTTTTTACCTCAAAATAAGGGGAATTTCTGCATTTTTGCCACAAAATATTAGGAATTTCTGACTTTTTGCCCCAAAATAAAGAAAATTTGTGCCTTTTTTCCCTGAAATAAGTGAAATTTCTGCAATTTTGCCCCAAAATAAGGGAAATTTCTGGAATTTTGCCCCAAAATAAGTGGAATTTCTAAGTTTTGCCCCAAAATAAGGAGAATTTCTGTCTTTTTGCCTGTAAATAAGTGAAATTTCTGCAATTTTGCCCCAAAATAAGGGAAATTTCTGCCTTTTTGCCCCCAAATAATGGGAATTTCAGCCTTTTTAACCTCAAAATAAGGGGAATTTCTGCATTTTTGCCAGAAAATATTAGGAATTTCTGGCTTTTTGCCCCAAAATAAGAAAATTTCTGCCATTTTTCCCTGAAATAAGTGAAATTTCTGCAATTTTGCCCCAAAATAAGTGAAATTTCTGCAATTTTGCCCCAAAATAAGGGAAATTTCTGGAATTTTTCCCCAAAATAAGTAGAATTTCTGAGTTTTGCCCCAAAATAAGGAGAATTTCAGTCTTTTTGCCCCAACATATAGGGAATTTCTGTCTTTGTGCACCACAACTAGAGGAATTTCTGCAATTATGCTCCAAAATACGGGGAATTTCTGCAATTTTGCCCGAAAATTATGAGAATTTCTGCAATTTTGCTTCAAAATATGGGGAATTTCTGCTTTTTATCCAAAAATAAGGAGAATGCATACCTTTTTGCCATAAAAAGATAAATTTCTTCATTTTTGCTCCAAAATAAGGGGAATTTCTGCCTTTTTGCCTCTAAATAAGTGGAATTTCTGTTTTTTTCCCCCAAAACAAAAGGAATTTCTGTCTTTTTTGAACCAAAATAAGGGGAATTTCTGAATTATTACCCTGAAATAAGTGAAATTTCTCCAATTTTGCCCCAAAATAATGGAAATTTCTAGCTCTTTGCCCCCAAATAAGGGGAATTTCAGCCTTTTTACCACAAAATAAGGGGAATGTCTGCATTTTTGCCACAAAATATTAGGAATTTCTGACTTTTTGCCCCAAAATAAGGAAAATTTGTGACTTTTTTCCCTGAAATAAGTGAAATTTCTGCAATTTTGCCTCAAAATAAGTGAAATTTCTGCAATGTTGCCACAAAATAAGGGAAATTTCTGGAATTTTGCCCCAAAATAAGTGGAATTTCTAAGTTTTGCCCCAAAATAAGCAGAATTTCTGTATTTTTGCCTCTAAATAAGTGAAAGTTCTGCAATTTTTCCCCAAAATAAGGGAAATTTCTGCCTTTTTGCCCCCAAATAAAAGGAATTTCAGCCTTTTTACCTAAAAATAAGGGGAATTTCTGCATTTTTGCCAGAAAATATTAGGAATTTCTGCCTTTTTGCCCCAAAATAAAGAAAATTTCTGCCTTTTTTCCCTGGAATAAGTGAAATTTCTGCAATTTTGCCCCAAAATAAGTGAAATTCCTGCAATTTTGCCCCAAAATAAGGGAAATTTCTGGAATTTTGCCCCAAAATAAGTGGAATTTCTGAGTTTTGCCCCAAAATAAGGAGAATTTCTGTCTTTTTGCCCCAACATATAGGGAATTTCTGTCTTTCTGCACAACAACTAGGGGAATTTGTGCAATTATGCTCCAAAATACGGGGACTTTCTGCCTTTTTGCCCGAAAATAAGGGGAATGCATAACTTTTTGCCATAAAAAAGGGAAATTTCTTCATTTTTGCTCCAAAATAAGGGAAATTTCTGCATTTTTGCCTCTAAATAAGTGGAATTTCTGTCTTTTTCCCTCAAAACAAAGGGAATTTCTGTCTTTTTTGCCTCAAAAAAAGAGGAATTTCTGACTTATTAAACTGAAATAATTGAAATTTCTGCAATTTTGCCCCAAAATTAGGGGAATTTCTGATTTTTGCCCCAAAATAAAGGGAATTTCTGCATTTTGCCCCAAAATTAGGGGAATTTCTGCAATTTTGCTCCAAAATACGGGGAATTTCTGCCTTTTTGCCTGAAAATAATGGGAATGCATACCTTTTTGCCATTAAAAGGGACATTTCTTCATTTTTGCTCCAAAATAAAGGGAATTTCTGCCTTTTTGCCTGTAAATAAGTGGAATTTCTGTCTTTTTCCCCCAAAACAAAGAGAATTTCTGTCTTTTTTGCCCCAAAATAAGGGGAATTTCTGACTTATTACCCTGAAGTAAGTGAAATTTCTGCAATTTTGCCCCAAAATAAGGGAAATTTCTGCAATTTTGCCCCAATGTAAAGGAAATTTCTGCAATTTTGCCCCAAAATAAGGGGAATTTCTGATTTTTGCCCCAAAATAAAGGGAATTTCTGCCTTTTTCCCCAAAATTAGGGGAATTTCTGCAATTTTGCTCCAAAATACGGGGAATTTCTGTCTTTTTGCCTGAAAATAATGGGAATGCATACCTTTTTGCCATTAAAAGGGACATTTCTTCATTTTTGCTCCAAAATAAAGGGAATTTCTGCCTTTTTGCCTCTAAATAAGTGGAATTTCTGTCTTTTTCCCCCAAAACAAAGAGAATTTCTGTCTTTTTTGCCCCAAAATAAGGGGAATTTCTGACTTATTACCCTGAAGTAAGTGAAATTTCTGCAATTTTGCTTAAAAATAAGGGAAATTTCTGCCTTTTTGCCACAAATTAATGGAAATTTCTGCCTTTTTGCCCCAAAATAAGAAAAATTTTTGCTTTTTTTCTCTGAAATAAGTGAAATTTCTGCAATTTTGCCCTAAAATAAGGAAAATTTCTGCAATTTTTCCCAAAAATAAGGGAAATTTCTGCAATTCTGCCCCAAAATAAGGGGAATTTCTCCCTTTTTGCCCCAATATGAAGGAAATTTCAGCCTTTTTACATGAAAATAAGTGAAATTTCTGCAATTTTGCCTCAAATAAAGAAAATTTCTTCAATTTTGCCTCAAAATAATGTAAATTCCTGTAATTTTGCCCCAAAATAAAGGAAATTTCTTGAATTTTGCCCCAAAAGAAGGGAAATTTCTGATTTTTGCCCCAAAATAAGGGAAATTTCTGCAATTTTGCCCCAATGTAAAGGAAATTTCTGCAATTTTGCGCAAAATAACGGGAATTTCTGAATGTTTGCTCCAAAAAAAAGGAGATCTTCTGTCTTTTTGCCCCAAAATAAGGAGAATTTCTGCCTTTTTGCCCGAAAATTATGAGAATTTCTGCAATTTTGCTTCAAAATACGGGGAATTTCTGCTTTTAATCCCGAAAGTAAAGGGAATGCATACCTTTTTGTCATAAAAAGTTAAATTTCTACATTTTTGCTCCAAAATACGGGGAATTTCTGCCTTTTTGCCTGAAAATAATGGGAATGCATACCTTTTTGCCATTAAAAGGGACATTTCTTCATTTTTGCTCCAAAATAAAGGGAATTTCTGCCTTTTTGCCTCTAAATAAGTGGAATTTCTGACTTTTTCCCCCCAAACAAAGAGAATTTCTGTCTTTTTTGCCCCAAAATAAGGGGAATTTCTGACTTATTACCCTGAAGTAAGTGAAATTTCTGCAATTTTGCCCCAAAATAAGGGAAATTTCTGCAATTTTGCCCCAATGTAAAGGTAATTTCTGCAATTTTGCCCCAAAATAAGGGGAATTTCTGAATGTTTGCTCCCGAAAAAAGGAGATCTTCTGTCTTTTTGCCCCAAAATAATGAGAATTTCTGCTTTTTTGCCCGAAAATTATGAGAATTTCTGCAATTTTGCTTCAAAATATGGGGAATTTCTGCTTTTTATCCCAAAATAAGGGGAATGCATACCTTTTTGCCATAAAAAGAAAAATTTCTTCATTTTTGCTCCAAAATAAGGGGAATTTCTGCCTTTTTGCCTCTAAATAAGTGGAAATTCTGTCTTTTTCCCCCAAAACAAAAGGAATTTCTGTCATTTTTGCCCCAAAATAAGGGGAATTTCTGAATTATTACCCTGAAATAAGTGAAATTTCTCCAATTTTGCCCCAAAATAATGGAAATTTCTGCCTCTTTGCCCCCAAATAAGGGGAATTTCAGCCTTTTTACCTCAAAATAAGGGGAATTTCTGAATTTTTGCCACAAAATATTAGGAATTTCTGACTTTTTGCCCCAAAATAAGGAAAATTTGTTCCTTTTTTCCCAGAAATAAGTGAAATTTCTGCAACTTTGCCCCAAAATAAGTGAAATTTCTGCAATTTTGCCCCAAAATAAGGGAAATTTCTGGAATTTTGCCCCAAAATACGTGGAATTTCTAAGTTTTGCCCCAAAATAAGCAGAATTTCTGTCTTTTTGCCTCTAAATAAGTGAAATTTCTGCAATTTTGCCTTAAAATAAGGGAAATTTCTGCCTTTTTGCCCCCAAATAAGGGGAATTTCAGCCTTTTTACCTCAAAATAAGGGAAATTTCTGCATTTTTGCAAGAAAATATTAGGAATTTCTGCCTCTTTGCCCCAAAATAAAGAAAATTTCTTCTTTTTTTCCCTGAAATAAGTGAAATTTCTGCAATTTTGCCCCAAAATAAGGGAAATTTCTGGAATTTTGCCCCAATATAAGTGGAATTTCTGAGTTTTGCCCCAAAATAAGGAGAATTTCTGTCTTTTTGCCCCAACATATAGGGAATTTCTGTCTTTCTGCACCACAACTAGGGGAATTTGTGCAATTATGCTCCAAAATACGGGGAATTTGTGCCTTTTTGCCCGAAAATAAGGGGAATGCATAACTTTTTGCCATAAAAAAGGGAAATTTCTTCATTTTTGCTCCAAAATAAGGGAAATTTCTGCATTTTTGCCTTTAAATAAGTGGAATTTCTGTCTTTTTCCCTCAAAACAAAGGGAATTTCTGTCTTTTTTGCCTCAAAAAAAGAGGAATTTCTGACTTATTAAACTGAAATAAGTGAAATTTCTGCAATTTTGCCCCAAAATAAGGGGAATTTCTGATTTTTGCCCCAAAATAAAGGGAATTTCTGCCTTTTTCCCCAAAATTAGGGGAATTTCTGCAATTTTGCTCCAAAATACGGGGAATTTCTGTCTTTTTGCCTGAAAATAATGGGAATGCATACCTTTTTGCCATTAAAAGGGACATTTCTTCATTTTTGCTCCAAAATAAAGGGAATTTCTGCCTTTTTGCCTCTAAATAAGTGGAATTTCTGTCTTTTTCCCCCAAAACAAAGAGAATTTCTGTCTTTTTTGCCCCAAAATAAGGGGAATTTCTGACTTATTACCCTGAAGTAAGTGAAATTTCTGCAATTTTGCTTAAAAATAAGGGAAATTTCTGCCTTTTTGCCACAAATTAATGGAAATTTCTGCCTTTTTGCCCCAAAATAAGAAAAATTTTTGCTTTTTTTCTCTGAAATAAGTGAAATTTCTGCAATTTTGCCCTAAAATAAGGAAAATTTCTGCAATTTTTCCCAAAAATAAGGGAAATTTCTGCAATTTTGCCCCAAAATAAGGGGAATTTCTCCCTTTTTGCCCCAATATGAAGGAAATTTCAGCCTTTTTACATGAAAATAAGTGAAATTTCTGCAATTTTGCCTCAAATAAAGAAAATTTCTTCAATTTTGCCTCAAAATAAGGTAAATTCCTGTAATTTTGCCCCAAAATAAAGGAAATTTCTTGAATTTTGCCCCAAAAGAAGGGAAATTTCTGATTTTTGCCCCAAAATAATGGAAATTTCTGCAATTTTGCCCCAATGTAAAGGAAATTTCTGCAATTTTGCGCAAAATAACGGGAATTTCTGAATGTTTGCTCCAAAAAAAAGAAGATCTTCTGTCTTTTTGCCCCAAAATAAGGAGAATTTCTGCCTTTTTGCCCGAAAATTATGAGAATTTCTGCAATTTTGCTTCAAAATACGGGGAATTTCTGCTTTTAATCCCGAAAGTAAAGGGAATGCATACCTTTTTGTCATAAAAAGTTAAATTTCTACATTTTTGCTCCAAAATAAGGGGAATTTCTGCCTTTTTTCCTCTAAATAAATGGAATTTCTGTCTTTTTCCCCCAAAACAAAGGGAATTTCTGCCTTTTTTGCCCCAAAATAAGGGGAATTTCTGAATTATTACCCTGAAATAAGTGAAATTTCTCCAATTTTGCCCCAAAATAAGGGAAATTTCTGCCTCTTTGCCCCCAAATAAGGGGTATTTCAGCATTTTTACCTCAAAATAAGGGGAATTTCTGCATTTTTGCCACAAAATATTAGGAATTTCTGACTTTTTGCCCCAAAATAAATAAAATTTGTGCCTTTTTTCCCTGAAATAAGTGAAATTTCTGCAATTTTGCCCCAAAATAAGGGAAATTTCTGGAATTTTGCCCCAAAATAAGTGGAATTTCTAAGTTTTGCCCCAAAATAAGGAGAATTTCTGTCTTTTTGCCTGTAAATAAGTGAAATTTCTGCAATTTTGCCCCAAAATAAGGGAAATTTCTGCCTTTTTGCCCCCAAATAATGGGAATTTCAGCCTTTTTACCTCAAAATAAGGGGAATTTCTGCATTTTTGCCAGAGAATATTAGGAATTTCTGGCTTTTTGCCCCAAAATAAGAAAATTTCTGCCATTTTTCCCTGAAATAAGTGAAATTTCTGCAATTTTGCCCCAAAATATGTGAAATTTCTGCAATTTTGCCCCAAAATAAGGGAAATTTCTGGAATTTTTCCCCAAAATAAGTAGAATTTCTGAGTTTTGCCCCAAAATAAGGAGAATTTCAGTCTTTTTGCCCCAACATATAGGGAATTTCTGTCTTTGTGCACCACAACTAGAGGAATTTCTGCAATTATGCTCCAAAATACGGGGAATTTCTGCAATTTTGCCCGAAAATTATGAGAATTTCTGCAATTTTGCTTCAAAATACGGGGAATTTCTGCTTTTTATCCAAAAATAAGGAGAATGCATACCTTTTTGCCATAAAAAGAAAAATTTCTTCATTTTTGCGCCAAAATAAGGGGAATTTCTGCCTTTTTGCCTCTAAATAAGTGGAATTTCTGTTTTTTTCCCCCAAAACAAAAGGAATTTCTGTCTTTTTTGAACCAAAATAAGGGGAATTTCTGAATTATTACCCTGAAATAAGTGAAATTTCTCCAATTTTGCCCCAAAATAATGGAAATTTCTAGCTCTTTGCCCCCAAATAAGGGGAATTTCAGCCTTTTTACCACAAAATAAGGGGAATGTCTGCATTTTTGCCACAAAATATTAGGAATTTCTGACTTTTTGCCCCAAAATAAGGAAAATTTGTGACTTTTTTCCCTGAAATAAGTGAAATTTCTGCAATTTTGCCTCAAAATAAGTGAAATTTCTGCAATGTTGCCACAAAATAAGGGAAATTTCTGGAATTTTGCCCCAAAATAAGTGGAATTTCTAAGTTTTGCCCCAAAATAAGCAGAATTTCTGTATTTTTGCCTCTAAATAAGTGAAAGTTCTGCAATTTTTCCCCAAAATAAGGGAAATTTCTGCCTTTTTGCCCCCAAATAAAAGGAATTTCAGCCTTTTTACCTCAAAATAAGGGGAATTTCTGCATTTTTGCCAGAAAATATTAGGAATTTCTGCCTTTTTGCCCCAAAATAAAGAAAATTTCTGCCTTTTTTCCCTGGAATAAGTGAAATTTCTGCAATTTTGCCCCAAAATAAGTGAAATTCCTGCAATTTTGCCCCAAAATAAGGGAAATTTCTGGAATTTTGCCCCAAAATAAGTGGAATTTCTGAGTTTTGCCCCAAAATAAGGAGAATTTCTGTCTTTTTGCCCCAACATATAGGGAATTTCTGTCTTTCTGCACAACAACTAGGGGAATTTGTGCAATTATGCTCCAAAATACGGGGACTTTCTGCCTTTTTGCCCGAAAATAAGGGGAATGCATAACTTTTTGCCATAAAAAAGGGAAATTTCTTCATTTTTGCTCCAAAATAAGGGAAATTTCTGCATTTTTGCCTCTAAATAAGTGGAATTTCTGTCTTTTTCCCTCAAAACAAAGGGAATTTCTGTCTTTTTTGCCTCAAAAAAAGAGGAATTTCTGACTTATTAAACTGAAATAATTGAAATTTCTGCAATTTTGCCCCAAAATTAGGGGAATTTCTGATTTTTGCCCCAAAATAAAGGGAATTTCTGCATTTTGCCCCAAAATTAGGGGAATTTCTGCAATTTTGCTCCAAAATACGGGGAATTTCTGCCTTTTTGCCTGAAAATAATGGGAATGCATACCTTTTTGCCATTAAAAGGGACATTTCTTCATTTTTGCTCCAAAATAAAGGGAATTTCTGCCTTTTTGCCTGTAAATAAGTGGAATTTCTGTCTTTTTCCCTCAAAACAAAGAGAATTTCTGTCTTTTTTGCCCCAAAATAAGGGGAATTTCTGACTTATTACCCTGAAGTAAGTGAAATTTCTGCAATTTTGCCCCAAAATAAGGGAAATTTCTGCAATTTTGCCCCAATGTAAAGGAAATTTCTGCAATTTTGCCCCAAAATAAGGGGAATTTCTGATTTTTGCCCCAAAATAAAGGGAATTTCTGCCTTTTTCCCCAAAATTAGGGGAATTTCTGCAATTTTGCTCCAAAATACGGGGAATTTCTGTCTTTTTGCCTGAAAATAATGGGAATGCATACCTTTTTGCCATTAAAAGGGACATTTCTTCATTTTTGCTCCAAAATAAAGGGAATTTCTGCCTTTTTGCCTCTAAATAAGTGGAATTTCTGTCTTTTTCCCCCAAAACAAAGAGAATTTCTGTCTTTTTTGCCCCAAAATAAGGGGAATTTCTGACTTATTACCCTGAAGTAAGTGAAATTTCTGCAATTTTTCTTAAAAATAAGGGAAATTTTTGCCTTTTTGCCACAAATTAATGGAAATTTCTGCCTTTTTGCCCCAAAATAAGAAAAATTTTTGCTTTTTTTCTCTGAAATAAGTGAAATTTCTGCAATTTTGCCCTAAAATAAGGAAAATTTCTGCAATTTTTCCCAAAAATAAGGGAAATTTCTGCAATTCTGCCCCAAAATAAGGGGAATTTCTCCCTTTTTGCCCCAATATGAAGGAAATTTCAGCCTTTTTACATGAAAATAAGTGAAATTTCTGCAATTTTGCCTCAAATAAAGAAAATTTCTTCAATTTTGCCTCAAAATAATGTAAATTCCTGTAATTTTGCCCCAAAATAAAGGAAATTTCTTGAATTTTGCCCCAAAAGAAGGGAAATTTCTGATTTTTGCCCCAAAATAAGGGAAATTTCTGCAATTTTGCCCCAATGTAAAGGAAATTTCTGCAATTTTGCACAAAATAACGGGAATTTCTGAATGTTTGCTCCAAAAAAAAGGAGATCTTCTGTCTTTTTGCCCCAAAATAAGGAGAATTTCTGCCTTTTTGCCCGAAAATTATGAGAATTTCTGCAATTTTGCTTCAAAATACGGGGAATTTCTGCTTTTAATCCCGAAAGTAAAGGGAATGCATACCTTTTTGTCATAAAAAGTTAAATTTCTACATTTTTGCTCCAAAATAAGGGGAATTTCTGCCTTTTTTCCTCTAAATAAATGGAATTTCTGTCTTTTTCCCCCAAAACAAAGGGAATTTCTGCCTTTTTTGCCCCAAGATAAGGGGAATTTCTGAATTATTACCCTGAAATAAGTGAAATTTCTCCAATTTTGCCCCAAAATAAGGGAAATTTCTGCCTCTTTGCCCCCAAATAAGGGGTATTTCAGCCTTTTTACCTCAAAATAAGGGGAATTTCTGCATTTTTGCCACAAAATATTAGGAATTTCTGACTTTTTGCCCCAAAATAAAGAAAATTTGTGCCTTTTTTCCCTGAAATAAGTGAAATTTCTGCAATTTTGCCCCAAAATAAGGGAAATTTCTGGAATTTTGCCCCAAAATAAGTGGAATTTCTAAGTTTTGCCCCAAAATAAGGAGAATTTCTGTCTTTTTGCCTGTAAATAAGTGAAATTTCTGCAATTTTGCCCCAAAATAAGGGAAATTTCTGCCTTTTTGCCCCCAAATAATGGGAATTTCAGCCTTTTTAACCTCAAAATAAGGGGAATTTCTGCATTTTTGCCAGAAAATATTAGGAATTTCTGGCTTTTTGCCCCAAAATAAGAAAATTTCTGCCATTTTTCCCTGAAATAAGTGAAATTTCTGCAATTTTGCCCCAAAATAAGTGAAATTTCTGCAATTTTGCCCCAAAATAAGGGAAATTTCTGGAATTTTTCCCCAAAATAAGTAGAATTTCTGAGTTTTGCCCCAAAATAAGGAGAATTTCAGTCTTTTTGCCCCAACATATAGGGAATTTCTGTCTTTGTGCACCACAACTAGAGGAATTTCTGCAATTATGCTCCAAAATACGGGGAATTTCTGCAATTTTGCCCGAAAATTATGAGAATTTCTGCAATTTTGCTTCAAAATATGGGGAATTTCTGCTTTTTATCCAAAAATAAGGAGAATGCATACCTTTTTGCCATAAAAAGAAAAATTTCTTCATTTTTGCTCCAAAATAAGGGGAATTTCTGCCTTTTTGCCTCTAAATAAGTGGAATTTCTGTTTTTTTCCCCCAAAACAAAAGGAATTTCTGTCTTTTTTGAACCAAAATAAGGGGAATTTCTGAATTATTACCCTGAAATAAGTGAAATTTCTCCAATTTTGCCCCAAAATAATGGAAATTTCTAGCTCTTTGCCCCCAAATAAGGGGAATTTCAGCCTTTTTACCACAAAATAAGGGGAATGTCTGCATTTTTGCCACAAAATATTAGGAATTTCTGACTTTTTGCCCCAAAATAAGGAAAATTTGTGACTTTTTTCCCTGAAATAAGTGAAATTTCTGCAATTTTGCCTCAAAATAAGTGAAATTTCTGCAATGTTGCCACAAAATAAGGGAAATTTCTGGAATTTTGCCCCAAAATAAGTGGAATTTCTAAGTTTTGCCCCAAAATAAGCAGAATTTCTGTATTTTTGCCTCTAAATAAGTGAAAGTTCTGCAATTTTTCCCCAAAATAAGGGAAATTTCTGCCTTTTTGCCCCCAAATAAAAGGAATTTCAGCCTTTTTACCTAAAAATAAGGGGAATTTCTGCATTTTTGCCAGAAAATATTAGGAATTTCTGCCTTTTTGCCCCAAAATAAAGAAAATTTCTGCCTTTTTTCCCTGGAATAAGTGAAATTTCTGCAATTTTGCCCCAAAATAAGTGAAATTCCTGCAATTTTGCCCCAAAATAAGGGAAATTTCTGGAATTTTGCCCCAAAATAAGTGGAATTTCTGAGTTTTGCCCCAAAATAAGGAGAATTTCTGTCTTTTTGCCCCAACATATAGGGAATTTCTGTCTTTCTGCACAACAACTAGGGGAATTTGTGCAATTATGCTCCAAAATACGGGGACTTTCTGCCTTTTTGCCCGAAAATAAGGGGAATGCATAACTTTTTGCCATAAAAAAGGGAAATTTCTTCATTTTTGCTCCAAAATAAGGGAAATTTCTGCATTTTTGCCTCTAAATAAGTGGAATTTCTGTCTTTTTCCCTCAAAACAAAGGGAATTTCTGTCTTTTTTGCCTCAAAAAAAGAGGAATTTCTGACTTATTAAACTGAAATAATTGAAATTTCTGCAATTTTGCCCCAAAATTAGGGGAATTTCTGATTTTTGCCCCAAAATAAAGGGAATTTCTGCATTTTGCCCCAAAATTAGGGGAATTTCTGCAATTTTGCTCCAAAATACGGGGAATTTCTGCATTTTTGCCTGAAAATAATGGGAATGCATACCTTTTTGCCATTAAAAGGGACATTTCTTCATTTTTGCTCCAAAATAAAGGGAATTTCTGCCTTTTTGCCTGTAAATAAGTGGAATTTCTGTCTTTTTCCCCCAAAACAAAGAGAATTTCTGTCTTTTTTGCCCCAAAATAAGGGGAATTTCTGACTTATTACCCTGAAGTAAGTGAAATTTCTGCAATTTTGCCCCAAAATAAGGGAAATTTCTGCAATTTTGCCCCAATGTAAAGGAAATTTCTGCAATTTTGCCCCAAAATAAGGGGAATTTCTGAATGTTTGCTCCCGAAAAAAGGAGATCTTCTGTCTTTTTGCCCCAAAATAAGGAGAATTTCTGCCTTTTTGCCCGAAAATTATGAGAATTTCTGCAATTTTGCTTCAAAATACGGGGAATTTCTGCTTTTTATACCAAAAGTAAGGGGAATGCATATCTTTTTGCCATAAAAAGGTAAATTTCTTCATTTTTTCTTCAAAATAAGGGGAATTTCTGCCTTTTTGCCTCTAAATAAGTGGAATTTCTGTCTTTTTTCCCCCAAAACAAAAGGCATTTCTGTCTTTTTTGCCCCAAAATAAGGGGAATTTCTGAATTATTACCCTGAAATAAGTGAAATTTCTCCAATTTTGCCCCAAAATAATGGAAATTTCTGCCTCTTTGCCCCCAAATAAGGGGAATTTCAGCCTTTTTACCTCAAAATAAGGGGAATTTCTGCATTTTTGCCACAAAATATTAGGAATTTCTGACTTTTTGCCCCCAAATAAGAAAAATTTGTGCCTTTTTTCCCTGAAATAAGTGAAATTTCTGCAATTTTGCCCCAAAATAAGTGAAATTTCTGCAATGTTGCCCCAAAATAAGGGAAATTTCTGGAATTTTGCCCCAAAATAAGTGGAATTTCTAAGTTTTGCCCCAAAATAAGGAGAATTTCTGTATTTTTGACTCTAAATAAGTGAAATTTCTGCAATTTTGCCCCAAAATAAGGTAAATTTCTGCCTTTTTGCCCACAAATAAAAAAAATTTCAGCCTTTTTACCTAAAAATAAGGGGAATTTCTGCACTTTTGCCAGAAAATATTAGGAATTTCTGCCTTTTTGCCCCAAAATAAAGAAAATTTCTGCATTTTTTCCCTGAAATAAGTGAAATTTCTGCAATTTTGCCCCAAAATATGTGAAATTTCTGCAATTTTGCCCCAAAATAAGGGAAATTTCTGCAATTTTTCCCCAAAATAAGTGGAATTTCTGTGTTTTGCCCCAAAATAAGGAGATTTTCTGTCTTTTTGCCCCAACATATAGGGAATTTCTGTCTTTGTGCACCACAACTAGAGGAATTTCTGCAATTATCCTCCAAAATACGGGGAATTTCTGGAATTTTGCCCGAAAATTATGAGAATTTCTGCAATTTTGCTTCAAAATACGGGGAATTTCTGCTTTTTATACAAAAATAAGGATAATGCATACCTTTTTGCCATAAAAAGGAAAATTTCTTCATTTTTGCTCCAAAATAAGGGGAATTTCTGCCTTTTTGCCTCTAAATAAGTGGAATTTCTGTTTTTTTCCCCCAAAATAAAAGGAATTTCTGTCTTTTTTGCCCCAAAATAAGGGGAATTTCTGAATTATTACCCTGAAATAAGTGAAATTTCTCCAATTTTGCCCCAAAATAATGGAAATTTCTAGCTCTTTGCCCCCAAATAAGGGGAATTTCAGCCTTTTTACCACAAAATAAGGGGAATGTCTGCATTTTTGCCACAAAATATTAGGAATTTCTGACTTTTTGCCCCAAAATAAGGAAAATTTGTGACTTTTTTCCCTGAAATAAGTGAAATTTCTGCAATTTTGCCTCAAAATAAGTGAAATTTCTGCAATGTTGCCACAAAATAAGGGAAATTTCTGGAATTTTGCCCCAAAATAAGTGGAATTTCTAAGTTTTGCCTTAAAATAAGCAGAATTTCTGTATTTTTGCCTCTAAATAAGTGAAAGTTCTGCAATTTTGCCCCAAAATAAGGGAAATTTCTGCCTTTTTGCCCCCAAATAAAAGGAATTTCAGCCTTTTTATCTAAAAATAAGGGGAATTTCTGCATTTTTGCCAGAAAATATTAGGAATTTCTGCCTTTTTGCCCCAAAATAAAGAAAATTTCTGCCTTTTTTCCCTGGAATAAGTGAAATTTCTGCAATTTTGCCCCAAAATAAGTGAAATTTCTGCAATTTTGCCCCAAAATAAGGGAAATTTCTGGAATTTTGCCCCAAAATAAGTGGAATTTCTGAGTTTTGCCCCAAAATAAGGAGAATTTCTGTCTTTTTGCCCCAACATATAGGGAATTTCTGTTTTTCTGCACAACAACTAGGGGAATTTGTGCAATTATGCTCCAAAATACGGGGACTTTCTGCCTTTTTGCCCGAAAATAAGGGGAATGCATAACTTTTTGCCATAAAAAAAGGAAATTTCTTCATTTTTGCTCCAAAATAAGGGAAATTTCTGCATTTTTGCCTCTAAATAAGTGGAATTTCTGTCTTTTTCCCTCAAAACAAAGGGAATTTCTGTCTTTTTTGCCTCAAAAAAAGAGGAATTTCTGACTTATTAAACTGAAATAATTGAAATTTCTGCAATTTTGCCCCAAAATAAGGGGAATTTCTGATTTTTGCCCCAAAATAAAGGGAATTTCTGCATTTTGCCCCAAAGTTAGGGGAATTTCTGCAATTTTGCTCCAAAATACGGGGAATTTCTGACTTTTTGCCTGAAAATAATGGGAATGCGTACCTTTTTGCCATTAAAAGGGACATTTCTTCATTTTTGCTCCAAAATAAAGGGAATTTCTGCCTTTTTGCCTCTAAATAAGTGGAATTTCTGTCTTTTTCCCCCAAAACAAAGAGAATTTCTGTCTTTTTGCCCCAAAATAAGGGGAATTTCTGACTTATTACCCTGAAGTAAGTGAAATTTCTGCAATTATGCCCCAAAATAAGGGAAATATCTGCAATTTTGCCCCAATGTAAAGGAAATTTCTGCAATTTTGCCCCAAAATAAGGGGAATTTCTGAATGTTTGCTCCCAAAAAAAGGAGATCTTCTGTCTTTTTGCCCCAAAATATGGAGAATATCTGCCTTCTTGCCCGAAAATTATGAGAATTTCTGCAATTTTGCTTCAAAATACGGGGAATTTCTGCTTTTTATCCCAAAAGTAAGGGGAATGCATATCTTTTTGCCATAAAAAGGTAAATTTCTTCATTTTTTCTTCAAAATAAGGGGAATTTCTGCCTTTTTGCCTCTAAATAAGTGGAATTTCTGTCTTTTTCCCCCAAAACAAAAGGAATTTCTGTCTTTTTTGACCCAAAATAAGGGGAATTTCTGAATTATTACCCTGAAATAAGTGAAATTTCTCCAATTTTGCCCCAAAATAATGGAAATTTCTGCCTCTTTGCCCCCAAATAAGGGGAATTTCAGCCTTTTTACCTCAAAATAAGGGGAATTTCTGCATTTTTGCCACAAAATATTAGGAATTTCTGACTTTTTGCCCCAAAATAAGGAAAATTTGTGCCTTTTTTTCCCTGAAATAAGTGAAATTTCTGCTATTTTGCCCCAAAATAAGTGAAATTTCTGCAATGTTGCCCCAAAATAAGGGAAATTTCTGGAATTTTGCCCCAAAATAAGTGGAATTTCTAAGTTTTGCCCCAAAATAAGGAGAATTTCTGTATTTTTGACTCTAAATAAGTGAAATTTCTGCAATTTTGCCCCAAAATAAGGGAAATTTCTGCCTTTTTGCCCCCAAATAAAAAAAATTTCATCCTTTTTACCTAAAAATAAGGGGAATTTCTGCATTTTTGCCAGAAAATATTAGGAATTTCTGCCTTTTTGCCACAAAATAAAGAAAATTTCTGCCTTTTTTCCCTGAAATAAGTGAAATTTCTGCAATTATGCGCCAAAATAAGTGAAATTTCTGCAATTTTGCCCCAAAATAAGGGAAATTTCTGGAATTTTGCCCCAAAATAATTGGAATTTCTCAGTTTTGCCCCAAAATAAGGAGAATTTCTGTCTTTTTGCCCCAACATATAGGGAATTTCTGTCGTTCTGCACCACAACTAGGGGAATTTGTGCAATTATGCTACAAAATACGGGGAATTTCTGCCTTTTTGCCCGAAAATAAGGGGAATGCATAACTTTTTGCCATAAAAAAGGGAAATTTCTTCATTTTTGCTCCAAAATAAGGGAAATTTCTGCATTTTTGCCTCTAAATAAGTGGAATTTCTGTCGTTTTCCCTCAAAACAAAGGGAATTTCTGTCTCTTTTGCCTCAAAAGAAGAGGAATTTCTGACTTATTACACTGAAATAAGTGAAATTTCTGCAATTTTGCCCCAAAATAAGGGGAATTTCTGCCTTTTTGCCCCCAAATAAGGGGAATTTCAGCCTTTTTACTTCAAATTAAAGGGAATTTCTGCATTTTTGCAAGAGAATATTAGGAATGTCTGCCTTTTTGCCCCAAAATAAAGAAAATTTCTGCCTTTTTTCCCTGAAATAAGTGAAATTTCTACAATTTTGCACTAAAATAATTGAAATTTCTGCAATTTTGCCCCAAAATTAGGGGAATTTCTGATTTTTGCCCCAAAATAAAGGGAATTTCTGCATTTTGCCCCAAAATTAGGGGAATTTCTGCAATTTTGCTCCAAAATACGGGGAATTTCTGCCTTTTTGCCTGAAAATAATGGGAATGCATACCTTTTTGCCATTAAAAGGGACATTTCTTCATTTTTGCTCCAAAATAAAGGGAATTTCTGCCTTTTTGCCTCTAATAAGTGGAATTTCTGTCTTTTTCCCCCAAAACAAAGAGAATTTCTGTCTTTTTTGCCCCAAAATAAGGGGAATTTCTGACTTATTACCCTGAAGTAAGTGAAATTTCTGCAATTTTGCCCCAAAATAAGGGAAATTTCTGCAATTTTGCCCCAATGTAAAGGAAATTTCTGCAATTTTGCCCCAAAATAAGGGGAATTTCTGAATGTTTGCTCCCGAAAAAAGGAGATCTTCTGTCTTTTTGCCCCAAAATAAGGAGAATTTCTGCCTTTTTGCCCGAAAATTATGAGAATTTCTGCAATTTTGCTTCAAAATACGGGGAATTTCTGCTTTTTATACCAAAAGTAAGGGGAATGCATATCTTTTTGCCATAAAAAGGTAAATTTCTTCATTTTTTCTTCAAAATAAGGGGAATTTCTGCCTTTTTGCCTCTAAATAAGTGGAATTTCTGTCTTTTTCCCCCAAAACAAAAGGCATTTCTGTCTTTTTTGACCCAAAATAAGGGGAATTTCTGAATTATTACCCTGAAATAAGTGAAATTTCTCCAATTTTGCCCCAAAATAATGGAAATTTCTGCCTCTTTGCCCCCAAATAAGGGGAATTTCAGCCTTTTTACCTCAAAATAAGGGGAATTTCTGCATTTTTGCCACAAAATATTAGGAATTTCTGACTTTTTGCCCCCAAATAAGGAAAATTTGTGCCTTTTTTCCCTGAAATAAGTGAAATTTCTGCAATTTTGCCCCAAAATAAGTGAAATTTCTGCAATGTTGCCCCAAAATAAAGGAAATTTCTGGAATTTTGCCCCAAAATAAGTGGAATTTCTAAGTTTTGCCCCAAAATAAGGAGAATTTCTGTATTTTTGACTCTAAATAAGTGAAATTTCTGCAATTTTGCCTTAAAATAAGGTAAATTTCTGCCTTTTTGCCCACAAATAAAAAAAATTTCAGCCTTTTTACCTAAAAATAAGGGGAATTTCTGCACTTTTGCCAGAAAATATTAGGAATTTCTGCCTTTTTGCCCCAAAATAAAGAAAATTTCTGCCTTTTTTCCCTGAAATAAGTGAAATTTCTGCAATTTTGCCCCAAAATATGTGAAATTTCTGCAATTTTGCCCCAAAATAAGGGAAATTTCTGGAATTTTTCCCCAAAATAAGTGGAATTTCTGTGTTTTGCCCCAAAATAAGGAGAATTTCTGTCTTTTTGCCCCAACATATAGGGAATTTCTGTCTTTGTGCACCACAACTAGAGGAATTTCTGCAATTATCCTCCAAAATACGGGGAATTTCTGGAATTTTGCCCGAAAATTATGAGAATTTCTGCAATTTTGCTTCAAAATACGGGGAATTTCTGCTTTTTATACAAAAATAAGGATAATGCATACCTTTTTGCCATAAAAAGGAAAATTTCTTCATTTTTGCTCCAAAATAAGGGGAATTTCTGCCTTTTTGCCTCTAAATAAGTGGAATTTCTATTTTTTTTCCCCAAAACAAAAGGAATTTCTGTCTTTTTTGAACCAAAATAAGGGGAATTTCTGAATTATTACCCTGAAATAAGTGAAATTTCTCCAATTTTGCCCCAAAATAATGGAAATTTCTAGCTCTTTGCCCCCAAATAAGGGGAATTTCAGCCTTTTTACCACAAAATAAGGGGAATGTCTGCATTTTTGCCACAAAATATTAGGAATTTCTGACTTTTTGCCCCAAAATAAGGAAAATTTGTGACTTTTTTCCCTGAAATAAGTGAAATTTCTGCAATTTTGCCTCAAAATAAGTGAAATTTCTGCAATGTTGCCACAAAATAAGGGAAATTTCTGGAATTTTGCCCCAAAATAAGTGGAATTTCTAAGTTTTGCCTTAAAATAAGCAGAATTTCTGTATTTTTGCCTCTAAATAAGTGAAAGTTCTGCAATTTTGCCCCAAAATAAGGGAAATTTCTGCCTTTTTGCCCCCAAATAAAAGGAATTTCAGCCTTTTTACCTAAAAATAAGGGGAATTTCTGCATTTTTGCCAGAAAATATTAGGAATTTCTGCCTTTTTGCCCCAAAATAAAGAAAATTTCTGCCTTTTTTCCCTGGAATAAGTGAAATTTCTGCAATTTTGCCCCAAAATAAGTGAAATTTCTGTAATTTTGCCCCAAAATAAGGGAAATTTCTGGAATTTTGCCCCAAAATAAGTGGAATTTCTGAGTTTTGCCCCAAAATAAGGAGAATTTCTGTCTTTTTGCCCCAACATATAGGAAATTTCTGTTTTAATGCACAACAACTAGGGGAATTTGTGCAATTATGCTCCAAAATACGGGGACTTTCTGCCTTTTTGCCCGAAAATAAGGGGAATGCATAACTTTTTGCCATAAAAAAAGGAAATTTCTTCATTTTTGCTCCAAAATAAGGGAAATTTCTGCATTTTTGCCTCTAAATAAGTGGAATTTCTGTCTTTTTCCCTCAAAACAAAGGGAATTTCTGTCTTTTTTGCCTCAAAAAAAGAGGAATTTCTGACTTATTAAACTGAAATAATTGAAATTTCTGCAATTTTGCCCCAAAATAAGGGGAATTTCTGATTTTTGCCCCAAAATAAAGGGAATTTCTGCATTTTGCCCCAAAATTAGGGGAATTTCTGCAATTTTGCTCCAAAATACGGGGAATTTCTGCCTTTTTGCCTGAAAATAATGGGAATGCGTACCTTTTTGCCATTAAAAGGGACATTTCTTCATTTTTGCTCTAAAATAAAGGGAATTTCTGCCTTTTTGCCTCTAAATAAGTGGAATTTCTGTCTTTTTCCCCCAAAACAAAGAGAATTTCTGTCTTTTTTGCCCCAAAATAAGGGGAATTTCTGACTTATTACCCTGAAGTAAGTGAAATTTCTGCAATTATGCCCCAAAATAAGGGAAATTTCTGCAATTTTGCCCCAATGTAAAGGAAATTTCTGCAATTTTGCCCCAAAATAAGGGGAATTTCTGAATGTTTGCTCCCAAAAAAAGGAGATCTTCTGTCTTTTTGCCCCAAAATATGGAGAATATCTGCCTTTTTGCCCGAAAATTATGAGAATTTCTGCAATTTTGCTTCAAAATACGGGGAATTTCTGCTTTTTATCCCAAAAGTAAGGGGAATGCATATCTTTTTGCCATAAAAAGGTAAATTTCTTCATTTTTTCTTCAAAATAAGGGGAATTTCTGCCTTTTTGCCTCTAAATAAGTGGAATTTCTGTCTTTTTCCCCCAAAACAAAAGGAATTTCTGTCTTTTTTGACCCAAAATAAGGGGAATTTCTGAATTATTACCCTGAAATAAGTGAAATTTCTCCAATTTTGCCCCAAAATAATGGAAATTTCTGCCTCTTTGCCCCCAAATAAGGGGAATTTCAGCCTTTTTACCTCAAAATAAGGGGAATTTCTGCATTTTTGCCACAAAATATTAGGAATTTCTGACTTTTTGCCCCAAAATAAGGAAAATTTGTGCCTTTTTTTCCCTGATATAAGTGAAATTTCTGCTATTTTTCCCCAAAATAAGTGAAATTTCTGCAATGTTGCCCCAAAATAAGGGAAATTTCTGGAATTTTGCCCCAAAATAAGTGGAATTTCTAAGTTTTGCCCCAAAATAAGGAGAATTTCTGTATTTTTGACTCTAAATAAGTGAAATTTCTGCAATTTTGCCCCAAAATAAGGGAAATTTCTGCCTTTTTGCCCCCAAATAAAAAAAATTTCAGCCTTTTTACCTAAAAATAAGGGGAATTTCTGCATTTTTGCCAGAAAATATTAGGAATTTCTGCCTTTTTGCCACAAAATAAAGAAAATTTCTGCCTTTTTTCCCTGAAATATATGAAATTTCTGCAATTATGCGCCAAAATAAGTGAAATTTCTGCAATTTTGCCCCAAAATAAGGGAAATTTCTGGAATTTTGCCCCAAAATAATTGGAATTTCTGAGTTTTGCCCCAAAATAAGGAGAATTTCTGTCTTTTTGCCCCAACATATAGGGAATTTCTGTCGTTCTGCACCACAACTAGGGGAATTTGTGCAATTATGCTACAAAATACGGGGAATTTCTGCCTTTTTGCCCGAAAATAAGGGGAATGCATAACTTTTTGCCATAAAAAAGGGAAATTTCTTCATTTTTGCTCCAAAATAAGGGAAATTTCTGCATTTTTGCCTCTAAATAAGTGGAATTTCTGTCGTTTTCCCTCAAAACAAAGGGAATTTCTGTCTCTTTTGCCTCAAAAGAAGAGGAATTTCTGACTTATTACACTGAAATAAGTGAAATTTCTGCAATTTTGCCCCAAAATAAGGGGAATTTCTGCCTTTTTGCCCCCAAATAAGGGGAATTTCAGCCTTTTTACTTCAAATTAAAGGGAATTTCTGCATTTTTGCAAGAGAATATTAGGAATGTCTGCCTTTTTGCCCCAAAATAAAGAAAATTTCTGCCTTTTTTCCCTGAAATAAGTGAAATTTCTACAATTTTGCACTAAGATAATTGAAATTTCTGCAATTTTGCCCCAAAATTAGGGGAATTTCTGATTTTTGCCCCAAAATAAAGGGAATTTCTGCATTTTGCCCCAAAATTAGGGGAATTTCTGCAATTTTGCTCCAAAATACGGGGAATTTCTGCCTTTTTGCCTGAAAATAATAGGAATGCATACCTTTTTGCCATTAAAAGGGACATTTCTTCATTTTTGCTCCAAAATAAAGGGAATTTCTGCCTTTTTGCCTCTAAATAAGTGGAATTTCTGTCTTTTTCCCCCAAAACAAAGAGAATTTCTGTCTTTTTTGCCCCAAAATAAGGGGAATTTCTGACTTATTACCCTGAAGTAAGTGAAATTTCTGCAATTTTGCCCCAAAATAAGGGAAATTTCTGCAATTTTGCCCCAATGTAAAGGAAATTTCTGCAATTTTGCCCCAAAATAAGGGGAATTTCTGAATGTTTGCTCCCGAAAAAAGGAGATCTTCTGTCTTTTTGCCCCAAAATAAGGAGAATTTCTGCCTTTTTGCCCGAAAATTATGAGAATTTCTGCAATTTTGCTTCAAAATACGGGGAATTTCTGCTTTTTATACCAAAAGTAAGGGGAATGCATATCTTTTTGCCATAAAAAGGTAAATTTCTTCATTTTTTCTTCAAAATAAGGGGAATTTCTGCCTTTTTGCCTCTAAATAAGTGGAATTTCTGTCTTTTTCCCCCAAAACAAAAGGCATTTCTGTCTTTTTTGACCCAAAATAAGGGGAATTTCTGAATTATTACCCTGAAATAAGTGAAATTTCTCCAATTTTGCCCCAAAATAATGGAAATTTCTGCCTCTTTGCCCCCAAATAAGGGGAATTTCAGCCTTTTTACCTCAAAATAAGGGGAATTTCTGCATTTTTGCCACAAAATATTAGGAATTTCTGACTTTTTGCCCCCAAATAAGGAAAATTTGTGCCTTTTTTCCCTGAAATAAGTGAAATTTCTGCAATTTTGCCCCAAAATAAGTGAAATTTCTGCAATGTTGCCCCAAAATAAGGGAAATTTCTGGAATTTTGCCCCAAAATAAGTGGAATTTCTAAGTTTTGCCCCAAAATAAGGAGAATTTCTGTATTTTTGACTCTAAATAAGTGAAATTTCTGCAATTTTGCCTTAAAATAAGGTAAATTTCTGCCTTTTTGCCCACAAATAAAAAAAATTTCAGCCTTTTTACCTAAAAATAAGGGGAATTTCTGCACTTTTGCCAGAAAATATTAGGAATTTCTGCCTTTTTGCCCCAAAATAAAGAAAATTTCTGCCTTTTTTCCCTGAAATAAGTGAAATTTCTGCAATTTTGCCCCAAAATATGTGAAATTTCTGCAATTTTGCCCCAAAATAAGGGAAATTTCTGGAATTTTTCCCCAAAATAAGTGGAATTTCTGTGTTTTGCCCCAAAATAAGGAGAATTTCTGTCTTTTTGCCCCAACATATAGGGAATTTCTGTCTTTGTGCACCACAACTAGAGGAATTTCTGCAATTATCCTCCAAAATATGGGGAATTTCTGGAATTTTGCCCGAAAATTATGAGAATTTCTGCAATTTTGCTTCAAAATACGGGGAATTTCTGCTTTTTATACAAAAATAAGGATAATGCATACCTTTTTGCCATAAAAAGGAAAATTCCTTCATTTTTGCTCCAAAATAAGGGGAATTTCTGCCTTTTTGCCTCTAAATAAGTGGAATTTCTATTTTTTTCCCCAAAACAAAAGGAATTTCTGTCTTTTTTGAACCAAAATAAGGGGAATTTCTGAATTATTACCCTGAAATAAGTGAAATTTCTCCAATTTTGCCCCAAAATAATGGAAATTTCTAGCTCTTTGCCCCCAAATAAGGGGAATTTCAGCCTTTTTACCACAAAATAAGGGGAATGTCTGCATTTTTGCCACAAAATATTAGGAATTTCTGACTTTTTGCCCCAAAATAAGGAAAATTTGTGACTTTTTTCCCTGAAATAATGAAATTTCTGCAATTTTGCCTCAAAATAAGTGAAATTTCTGCAATGTTGCCACAAAATAAGGGAAATTTCTGGAATTTTGCCCCAAAATAAGTGGAATTTCTGAGTTTTGCCCCAAAATATGGAGAATTTCTGTCTTTTTGCCCCAACATATAGGAAATTTCTGTTTTTCTGCACAACAACTAGGGGAATTTGTGCAATTATGCTCCAAAATACGGGGACTTTCTTCCTTTTTGCCCGAAAATAAGGGGAATGCATAACTTTTTGCCATAAAAAAAGGAAATTTCTTCATTTTTGCTCCAAAATAAGGGAAATTTCTGCATTTTTGCCTCTAAATAAGTGGAATTTCTGTCTTTTTCCCTCAAAACAAAGGGAATTTCTGTCTTTTTTGCCTCAAAAAAAGAGGAATTTCTGACTTATTAAACTGAAATAATTGAAATTTCTGCAATTTTGCCCCAAAATAAGGGGAATTTCTGATTTTTGCCCCAAAATAAAGGGAATTTCTGCATTTTGCCCCAAAATTAGGGGAATTTCTGCAATTTTGCTCCAAAATACGGGGAATTTCTGCCTTTTTGCCTGAAAATAATGGGAATGCGTACCTTTTTGCCATTAAAAGGGACATTTCTTCATTTTTGCTCTAAAATAAAGGGAATTTCTGCCTTTTTGCCTCTAAATAAGTGGAATTTCTGTCTTTTTCCCCCAAAACAAAGAGAATTTCTGTCTTTTTTGCCCCAAAATAAGGGGAATTTCTGACTTATTACCCTGAAGTAAGTGAAATTTCTGCAATTATGCCCCAAAATAAGGGAAATTTCTGCAATTTTGCCCCAATGTAAAGGAAATTTCTGCAATTTTGCCCCAAAATAAGGGGAATTTCTGAATGTTTGCTCCCAAAAAAAGGAGATCTTCTGTCTTTTTGCCCCAAAATATGGAGAATATCTGCCTTTTTGCCCGAAAATTATGAGAATTTCTGCAATTTTGCTTCAAAATACGGGGAATTTCTGCTTTTTATCCCAAAAGTAAGGGGAATGCATATCTTTTTGCCATAAAAAGGTAAATTTCTTCATTTTTTCTTCAAAATAAGGGGAATTTCTGCCTTTTTGCCTCCAAATAAGTGGAATTTCTGTCTTTTTCCCCCAAAACAAAAGGAATTTCTGTCTTTTTTGACCCAAAATAAGGGGAATTTCTGAATTATTACCCTGAAATAAGTGAAATTTCTCCAATTTTGCCCCAAAATAATGGAAATTTCTGCCTCTTTGCCCCCAAATAAGGGGAATTTCAGCCTTTTTACCTCAAAATAAGGGGAATTTCTGCATTTTTGCCACAAAATATTAGGAATTTCTGACTTTTTGCCCCAAAATAAGGAAAATTTGTGCCTTTTTTTCCCTGAAATAAGTGAAATTTCTGCTATTTTGCCCCAAAATAAGTGAAATTTCTGCAATGTTGCCCCAAAATAAGGGAAATTTCTGGAATTTTGCCCCAAAATAAGTGGAATTTCTAAGTTTTGCCCCAAAATAAGGAGAATTTCTGTATTTTTGACTCTAAATAAGTGAAATTTCTGCAATTTTGCCCCAAAATAAGGGAAATTTCTGCCTTTTTGCCCCCAAATAAAAAAAATTTCAGCCTTTTTACCTAAAAATAAGGGGAATTTCTGCATTTTTGCCAGAAAATATTAGGAATTTCTGCCTTTTTGCCACAAAATAAAGAAAATTTCTGCCTTTTTTCCCTGAAATAAGTGAAATTTCTGCAATTATGCGCCAAAATAAGTGAAATTTCTGCAATTTTACCCCAAAATAAGGGAAATTTCTGGAATTTTGCCCCAAAATAATTGGAATTTCTGAGTTTTGCCCCAAAATAAGGAGAATTTCTGTCTTTTTGCCCCAACATATAGGGAATTTCTGTCGTTCTGCACCACAACTAGGGGAATTTGTGCAATTATGCTACAAAATACGGGGAATTTCTGCCTTTTTGCCCGAAAATAAGGGGAATGCATAACTTTTTGCCATAAAAAAGGGAAATTTCTTCATTTTTGCTCCAAAATAAGGGAAATTTCTGCATTTTTGCCTCTAAATAAGTGGAATTTCTGTCGTTTTCCCTCAAAACAAAGGGAATTTCTGTCTTTTTTGCCTCTAAAGAAGAGGAATTTCTGAATTATTACACTGAAATAAGTGAAATTTTTGCAATTTTGCCCCAAATTAAGGGGAATTTCTGCCTTTTTGCCCCCAAATAAGGGGAATTTCAGCCTTTTTACTTCAAATTAAAGGGAATTTCTGCATTTTTGCAAGAGAATATTAGGAATGTCTGCCGTTTTGCCCCAAAATAAAGAAAATTTCTGCCTTTTTTCCCTGAAATAAGTGAAATTTCTACAATTTTGCACTAAAATAAGTGAAATTTCTGCAATTTTGCCCCAAAATAAGGGAAATTTCTGGAATTTTGCCCTAAATTAGTGGAATTTCTGAGTTTTGCCCCAAAATAAGGAGAATTTCTGTCTTTTTGCCCCAACATATAGGGAATTTCTGTCTTTATGCACCACAACTAGTGGATTTTCTGCAATTATGCTCCAAAATACGGGAAATTTTTGCCTTTTTGCCCGAAAATAAGGGGAATGCATAACTTTTTGCCATAAAAAAGGGAAATTTCTTCATTTTTGCTCTAAAATAAGAGAAATTTCTGCATTTTTGCCTCTAAATAAGTGGAATTTCTGTCTTTTTCCCTCAAAACAAAGGGAATTTCTGTCTTTTTTGCCTCAAAATAAGGGGAATTTCTGACTTATTACACTGAAATAAGTGAAATTTCTGCAATTTTGCTTTAAAATAAGGGAAATTTCTGCCTTTTTGCCACAAATTAATGGGAATTTCTGCCTTTTTACCCCAAAATAAGAAAAATTTTTGCTTTTTTTCTTTGAAATAAGTGAAATTTCTGCAATTTTGCCCTAAAATAAGGAAAATTTCTGCAATTTTTTCCAAAAATAAGGGAAATTTCTGCAATTTTGCCCCAAAATAAGGGGAATTTCTTCCTTTTTGCCCCAATATGAAGGAAATTTCAGCATTTTTACCTGAAAATAAGTGAAATTTCTGCAATTTTGCCCCAAATAAGGAAAATTTCTTCAATTTTGCCCCAAAATAAGGTAAATTCCTGTAATTTTGCCCCAAAATAAAGAAAATTTCTTGAATTTTGCCCCAAACGAAGGGAAATTTCTGATTTTTGCCCCAAAATAAGAGAAATTTCTGTAATTTTGCCCCAATGTAAAGGAAATTTCTGCAATTTTGCGCAAAATAACGGGAATTTCTGAATGTTTGCTCCCAAAAAAAGGAGATCTTCTGTCTTTTTGCCCCAAAATAAGGAGAATTTCTGCCTTTTTGCCCGAAAATTATGAGAATTTCTGCAATTTTGCTTCAAAATACGGGGAATTTCTGCTTTTTATCCAAAAATAAGAAGAATGCATACCTTTTTGCCATAAAAAGGTAAATTTCTTCATTTTTGCTCCAAAATAAGGGGAATTTCTGCCTTTTTGCCTCTAAATAAGTGGAATTTCTGTCTTTTTCCCCCAAAACAAAAGGAATTTCTGTCTTTTTTGAACCAAAATAAGGGGAATTTCTGAATTATTACCCTGAAATAAGTGAAATTTCTCCAATTTTGCCCCAAAATAATGGAAATTTCTGCTTCTTTGCCCCCAAATAAGGGGAATTTCAGCCTTTTTACCTCAAAATAAGGGGAATTTCTGCATTTTTGCCACAAAATATTAGGAATTTCTGACTTTTTGCCCCAAAATAAGGAAAATTTGTGACTTTTTTCCCTGAAATAAGTGAAATTTCTGCAATTTTGCCCCAAAATAAGTGAAATTTCTGCAATGTTGCCCCAAAATAAGGGAAATTTCTGGAATTTTGCCCCAAAATAAGTGGAATTTCTAAGTTTTGCCCCAAAATAAGCAGAATTTCTGTATTTTTGCCTCTAAATAAGTGAAATTTCTGCAATTTTGCCCCAAAATAAGGGAAATTTCTGCCTTTTTGCCCCCAAATAAAAGGAATTTCAGCCTTTTTACCTAAAAATAAGGGGAATTTCTGCATTTTTGCCAGAAAATATTAGGAATTTCTGCTTTTTGCCCCAAAATGAAGAAAATTTCTGCATTTTTTCCCTGGAATAAGTGAAATTTCTGCAATTTTGCCCCAAAATAAGTGAAATTTCTGCAATTTTGCCCCAAAATAAGGGAAATTTCTGGAATTTTGCCACAAAATAAGTGGAATTTCTGAGTTTTGCCCCAAAATAAGGAGAATTTCTGTCTTTTTGCCCCAACATATAGGGAATTTCTGTCTTTCTGCACCACAACTAGGGGAATTTGTGCAATTATGCTCCAAAATACGGGGACTTTCTGCCTTTTTGCCCGAAAATAAGGGGAATGCATAACTTTTTGCCATAAATAAGGGAAATTTCTTCATTTATGCTCCAAAATATGGGAAATTTCTTCATTTTTGCCTCTAAATAAGTGGAATTTCTGTCCTTTTCCCTCAAAACAAAGGGAATTTCTGTCTTTTTTGCCACAAAAAAAGAGGAATTTCTGACTTATTACAGTGAAATAAGTGAAATTTCTGCAATTTTGCCCCAAAATAAGGGGAATTTCTGCCTTTTTGCCCCCAAATAAAAGAAATTTCAGCCTTTTTACCTAAAAATAAGGGGAATTTCTGCATTTTTGCCAGAAAATATTAGGAATTTCTGCCTTTTTATCCAAAAATAAAGAAAATTTCTGCCTTTTTTCCCTGGAATAAGTGAAATTTCTGCAATTTTGCCCCAAAATAAGTGAAATTTCTGCAATTTTGCCCCAAAATAAGGGAAATTTCTGGAATTTTGCCCCAAAATAAGTGGAATTTCTGAGTTTTGCCCCAAAATAAGGAGAATTTCTGTCTTTTTGCCCCAACATATAGGGAATTTCTGTCTTTCTGCACAACAACTAGGGGAATTTGTGCAATTATGCTCCAAAATACGGGGACTTTCTGCCTTTTTGCCCGAAAATAAGGGGAATGCATAACTTTTTGCCATAAAAAAGGGAAATTTCTTCATTTTTGCTCCAAAATAAGGGAAATTTCTGCATTTTTGCCTCTAAATAAGTGGAATTTCTGTCTTTTTCCCTCAAAACAAAGGGAATTTCTGTATTTTTTGCCTCAAAAAAAGAGGAATTTCTGACTTATTACACTGAAATAATTGAAATTTCTGCAATTTTGCCCCAAAATAAGGGGAATTTCTGATTTTTGCCCCAAAATAAAGGGAATTTCTGCATTTTGCCCCAAAATTAGGGGAATTTCTGCAATTTTGCTCCAAAATACGGGGAATTTCTGTCTTTTTGCCTGAAAATAATGGGAATGCATACCTTTTTGCCATTAAAAGGGACATTTCTTCATTTTTGCTCCAAAATAAAGGGAATTTCTGTCTTTTTCCCCCAAAACAAAGAGAATTTCTGTCTTTTTTTGCCCCAAAATAAGGGGAATTTCTGACTTATTACCCTGAAGTAAGTGAAATTTCTGCAATTTTGCCCCAAAATAAGGGAAATTTCTGCAATTTTGCCCCAATGTAAAGGAAATTTCTGCAATTTTGCCCCAAAATAAGGGGAATTTCTGAATGTTTGCTCCCGAAAAAAGGAGATATTCTGTCTTTTTGCCCCAAAATAAGGAGAATTTCTGCCTTTTTGCCCGAAAATTATGAGAATTTCTGCAATTTTGCTTCAAAATATAAGGAATTTCTGCTTTTTATCCCAAAAGTAAGGGGAATGCATAACTTTTTGCCATAAAAAGGTAAATTTCTTCATTTTTTCTTCAAAATAAGGGGAATTTCTGCCTTTTTGCCTCTAAATAAGTGGAATTTCTGTATTTTTCCCCCAAAACAAAAGGAATTTCTGTCTTTTTTGACCCAAAATAAGGGGAATTTCTGAATTATTACCCTGAAATAAGTGAAATTTCTCCAATTTTGCCCCAAAATAATGGAAATTTCTGCCTCTTTGCCCCCAAATAAGGGGAATTTCAGCCTTTTTACCTCAAAATAAGGGGAATTTCTGCATTTTTGCCACAAAATATTAGGAATTTCTGACTTTTTGCCCCAAAATAAGGAAAATTTGTGCCTTTTTTCCCTGAAATAAGTGAAATTTCTGCAATTTTGCCCGAAAATAAGTGAAATTTCTGCAATGTTGCCCCAAAATAAGGGAAATTTCTGGAATTTTGCCCCCAAATAAGTGGAATTTCTAAGTTTTGCCCCAAAATAAGGAGAATTTCTGTATTTTTGCCTCTAAATAAGTGAAATTTCTGCAATTTTGCCCCAAAATAAGGGAAATTTCTGCCTTTTTGCCCCCAAATAAAAGGAATTTCAGCCTTTTTACCTAAAAATAAGGGGAATTTCTGAATTTTTGCCAGAAAATATTAGGAATTTCTGCCTTTTTGCCCCAAAATAAAGAAAATGTCTTTTTTTTCCCTGAAGAAAGTGAAATTTCTGCAATTTTGCCCCAAAATAAGTGAAATTTCTGCAATTTTGCCCCAAAATAAGGGAAATTTCTGGAATTTTGCCCCAAAATAAGTGGAATATTTGAGTTTTGCCTCAAATTAAGGAGAATTTCTGTCTTTTTGCCCCAACATATAGGGAATTTCTGTCGTTCTGCACCACAACTAGGGGAATTTGTGCAATTATGCTCCAAAATACGGGGAATTTCTGCCTTTTTGCCCGAAAATAAGGTGAATGCATAACTTTTTGCCATAAAAAGGGAAATTTCTTCATTTTTGCTCCAAAATAAGGGAAATTTCTGCATTTTTGCCTCTAAATAAGTGGAATTTCTGTCGTTTTCCCTCAAAACAAAGGGAATTTCTGTCTTTTTTGCCTCAAAAGAAGAGGAAGTTCTGACTTATTACACTGAAATAAGTGAAATTTCTGCAATTTTGCCCCAAAATAAGGGGAATTTCTGCCTTTTTGCCCCCAAATAAGGGGAATTTCAGCCTTTTTACTTCAAAATAAAGGGAATTTCTGCATTTTTGCCAGAGAATATTAGGAATTTCTGCCTTTTTGCCCCAAAATAAAGAAAATTTCTGCCTTTTTTCCCTGAAATAAGTGAAATTTCTACAATTTTGCCCGAAAATAAGTGAAATTTCTGCAATTTTGCCCCAAAATAAGGGAAATTTCTGGAATTTTGCCCTAAATTTGTGGAATTTCTGAGTTTTGCCCCAAAATAAGGAGAATTTCTGTCTTTTTGCCCCAACATATAGGGAATTTCTGTCTTTATGCACCACAACTAGCGGAATTTCTGCAATTATGCTCCAAAATACGGGGAATTTGTGCCTTTTTGCCCGAAAATAAGGGGAATGCATAACTTTTTGCCATAAAAAAGGGAAATTTCTTCATTTTTGCTCTAAAATAAGGGAAATTTCTGCATTTTTGCCTCTAAATAAGTGGAATTTCTGTCTTTTTTCTCAAAACAAAGGGAATTTCTGTCTTTTTTGCCTCAAAATAAGGGGAATTTCTGACTTATTACACTGAAATAAGTGAAATTTCTGCAATTTTGCTTAAAAATAAGGGAAATTTCTGCCTTTTTGCCACAAATTAATGGGAATTTCTGCCTTTTTGCCCCAAAATAAGAAAAATTTTTGCTTTTTTCTCTGAAATAAGTGAAATTTCTGCAATTTTGCCCTAAAATAAAGAAAATTTCTGCAATTTTTCCCAATAATAAGGGAAATTTCTGCAATTTTGCCCCAAAATAAGGGGAATTTCTCCCTTTTTGCCCCAAAATGAAGGAAATTTCAGCCTTTTTACCTGAAAATAAGTGAAATTTCTGCAATTTTGCCCCAAATAAGGAAAATTTCTTCAATTTTGCCCCAAAATAAGGTAAATTCCTGTAATTTTGCCCCAAAATAAAGGAAATTTCTTGAATTTTGCCCCAAAAGAAGGGGAATTTCTGATTTTTGCCCCAAAATAAGGGAAATTTCTACAATTTTGCCCCAATGTAAAAGAAATTTCTGCAATTTTGCCCCAAAATAACGGGAATTTCTGAATGTTTGCTCCCAAAAAAAGGAGATTTTCTGTCTTTTTGCCCCAAAATAAGGAGAATTTCTGCCTTTTTGCCCCAAAATTATGAGAATTTCTGCAATTTTGCTTCAAAATACTGGGAATTTCTGCTTTTAATCCCGAAAGTAAGGGGAATGCATACCTTTTTGTCATAAAAAGGTAAATTTCTACATTTTTGCTCCAAAATAAGGGGAATTTCTGCTTTTTGCCTCTAAATAAATGGAATTTCTCTCTTTTCCCCCAAAACAAAGGGAATTTCTGTCTTTTTTGCCACAAAATAAGGGGAATTTCTGAATTATTACCCTGAAATAAGTGAAATTTCTCCACTTTTGCCCCAAAATAAGGGAAATTTCTGCCTCTTTGCCCACAAATAAGGGGAATTTCAGCCTTTTTACCTCAATATAAGGGGAATTTCTGCATTTTTGCCACAAAATATTAGGAATTTCTGACTTTTTGTCCCAAAATAAGGAAAATTTGTGCCTTTTTTCCCTGAAATAAGTGAAATTTCTGCAATTTTGCCCCAAAATAAGTGAAATTTTTGCAATTTTGCCCCCAAATAAGGGAAATTTCTGGAATTTTGCCCCAAAATAAGTGGAATTTCTAAGTTTTGCCCCAAAATAAGGAGAATTTCTGTCTTTTTGCCTGTAAATAAGTGAAATTTCTGCAATTTTGCCCCAAAATAAGGGAAATTTCTGCCTTTTTGCCCCCAAATAAGGGGAATTTCAGCCTTTTTACCTCAAAATAAGGGGAATTTCTGCATTTTTGCCAGAAAATATTATGAATTTCTGCCTTTTTGCCCCAAAATAAGGAAAATTTCTGCCTTTTTTCCCTGAAATAAGTGAAATTTCTGCAATTTTGCCCCAAAATAAGTGAAATTTCTGCAATTTTGCCCCAAAATAAGGGAAATTTCTGGAATTTTTCCCCAAAATAAGTAGAATTTATGAGTTTTGCCCCAAAATAAGGAGAATTTCTGTCTTTTTGCCCCAACATATAGGGAATTTCTGTCTTTGTGCACCACAACTAGAGGAATTTCTGCAATTATGCTCCAAAATACGGGGAATTTCTGCATTTTTGCCCGAAAATTATGAGAATTTCTGCAATTTTGCTTCAAAATACGGGGAATTTCTGCTTTTTATCCCAAAATAAGGGGAATGCATACCTTTTTGCCATAAAAAGGTAAATTTCTTCATTTTTGCTCCAAAATAAGGGGAATTTCTGCCTTTTTGCCTCTATATAAGTGGAATTTCTGTCTTTTTCCCCCAAAACAAAAGGAATTTCTGTCTTTTTTGACCCAAAATAAGGGGAATTTCTGAATTGTTACCCTGAAATAAGTGAAATTTCTCCAATTTTGCCCCAAAATAATGGAAATTTCTGCCTCTTTGCCCCCAAATAAGGGGAATTTCAGCCTTTTTACCTCAAAATAAGGGGAATTTCTGCATTTTTGCCACAAAATATTAGGAATTTCTGACTTTTTGCCCCAAAATAAGGAAAATTTGTGCCTTTTTTCCCTGAAATAAGTGAAATTTCTGCTATTTTGCCCCAAAATAAGTGAAATTTCTGCAATGTTGCCCCAAAATAAGGGAAATTTCTGGAATTTTGCCCGAAAATAAGTGGAATTTCTAAGTTTTGCCCCAAAATAAGCAGAATTTCTGTATTTTTGCCTCTAAATAAGTGAAATTTCTGCAATTTTGCCCCAAAATAAGTGAAATTTCTGCAATTTTGCCCCAAAATAAGGGAAATTTCTGGAATTTTTCCCCAAAATAAGTAGAATTTATGAGTTTTGCCCCAAAATAAGGAGAATTTCTGTCTTTTTGCCCCAACATATAGGGAATTTCTGTCTTTGTGCACCACAACTAGAGGAATTTCTGCAATTATGCTCCAAAATACGGGGAATTTCTGCATTTTTGCCCGAAAATTATGAGAATTTCTGCAACTTTGCTTCAAAATACGGGGAATTTCTGCTTTTTATCCCAAAATAAGGGGAATGCATACCTTTTTGCCATAAAAAGGTAAATTTCTTCATTTTTGCTCCAAAATAAGGGGAATTTCTGCCTTTTTGCCTCTATATAAGTGGAATTTCTGTCTTTTTCCCCCAAAACAAAAGGAATTTCTGTCTTTTTTGACCCAAAATAAGGGGAATTTCTGAATTGTTACCCTGAAATAAGTGAAATTTCTCCAATTTTGCCCCAAAATAATGGAAATTTCTGCCTCTTTGCCCCCAAATAAGGGGAATTTCAGCCTTTTTACCTCAAAATAAGGGGAATTTCTGCATTTTTGCCACAAAATATTAGGAATTTCTGACTTTTTGCCCCAAAATAAGGAAAATTTGTGCCTTTTTTCCCTGAAATAAGTGAAATTTCTGCAATTTTGCCCCAAAATAAGTGAAATTTCTGCAATGTTGCCCCCAAATAAGGGAAATTTCTGGAATTTTGCCCGAAAATAAGTGGAATTTCTAAGTTTTGCCCCAAAATAAGCAGAATTTCTGTATTTTTGCCTCTAAATAAGTGAAATTTCTGCAATTTTGCCCCAAAATAAGGGAAATTTCTGCCTTTTTGCCCCCAAATAAAAGGAATTTCAGCCTTTTTACCTTAAAATAAGGGGAATTTCTGTATTTTTGCCAGAAAATATTAGGAATTTCTGCCTTTTTCCCCAAAATAAAGAAAATTTCTGCCTTTTTTCCATGGAATAAGTGAAATTTCTGCAATTTTGCCCCAAAATAAGTGAAATTTCTGCAATTTTGCCACAAAATAAGTGAAATTTCTGGAATTTTGCCCCAAAATAAGTGGAATTTCTGAGTTTTGCCCCAAAATAAGGAGAATTTCTGTCTTTTTACCCCAACATATAGGGAATTTCTGCATTTTTGCCCAATTAGAAGAATTTCTGCAATTTTGCCCCAAAATAAGGGGAATTTCTGAATGTTTGCTCCCGAAAAAAGGAGATCTTCTGTCTTTTTGCCCCATAATAAGGAGAATTTCTGCATTTTTGCCCCACAATTTTGAGAATTTCTGCAATTTTGCTTCAAAATACGGGGAATTTCTGCTTTTTATCCCGAAAGTAAGGGGAATGCATACCTTTTTGCCATATAAAGGTAAATTTCTTCATTTTTGCTTCAAAATAAGGGGAATTTCTGCCTTTTTGCCTCTAAATAAATGGAATTTCTGTCTTTTTCCACCAAAACAAAGGGAATTTCTGCAATTTTGCCCCAAAATAAGGGGAATTTCTAATTTTTGCCCTAAAATAAATGGAATTTCTGCATTTTGCCCCAAAATTAGGGGAATTTCTGCAATTTTGCTCCAAAATACAGGGAATTTCTGCCTTTTTTCCTGAAAATAATGGGAATGCATACCTTTTTGACATTAAAAGGGACATTTCTTCATTTTTGCTCCAAAAAAAAGGGAATTTCTGCCTTTTTGCCTCTAAATAAGTGGAATTTCTGTCTTTTTCCCCCAAAACAAAGAGAATTTCAGTCTTTTTTGCCCCAAAATAAGGGGAATTTCTGACTTATTACCCTGAAGTAAGTGAAATTTCTGCAATTTTGCCCCAAAATAAGGGAAATTTCTGCAATTTTTCCCCAATGTAAAGAAATTTCTGCAATTTTGCCCCAAAATAAGGGGAATTTCTGAATGTTTGCTCCCGAAAAAAGGAGATCTTCTGTCTTTTTGCCCCATAATAAGGAGAATTTCTGCGTTTTTGCCCGAAAATTATGAGAATTTCTGCAATTTTGCTTCAAAATACGGGGAATTTCTGCTTTTTATCCCAAAAGTAAGGGGAATGCATATCTTTTTGCCATAAAAATGTAAATTTCTTCATTTTTTCTTCAAAATAAGGGGAATTTCTGCCTTTTTGCCTCTAAATAAGTGGAATTTCTGTCTTTTTCCCCCAAAACAAAAGGAATTTCTGTCTTTTTTGACCCAAAATAAGGGGAATTTCTGAATTATTACCCTGAAATAAGTGAAATTTCTCCAATTTTGCCCCAAAATAATGGAAATTTCTGCCTCTTTGCCCCCAAATAAGGGGAATTTAAGCCTTTTTACCTCAAAATAAGGGGAATTTCTGCATTTTTGCCACAAAATATTAGGAATTTCTGACTTTTTGCCCCAAAATAAGGAAAATTTGTGCCTTTTTTCCCTGAAATAAGTGAAATTTCTGCAATTTTGCCCGAAAATAAGTGAAATTTCTGCAATGTTGCCCCAAAATAAGGGAAATTTCTGGAATTTTGCCCCCAAATAAGTGGAATTTCTAAGTTTTGCCCCAAAATAAGGAGAATTTCTGTATTTTTGCCTCTAAATAAGTGAAATTTCTGCAATTTTGCCTCAAAATAAGTGAAATTTCTGCCTTTTTGCCCCCAAATAAAAGGAATTTCAGCCTTTTTACCTAAAAATAAGGGGAATTTCTGCATTTTTGCCAGAAAATATTAGGAATTTCTGCCATTTTGCCCCAAAATAAAGAAAATGTCTTCTTTTTTTCCCTGAAATAAGTGAAATTTCTGCAATTTTGCCCCAAAATAAGTGAAATTTCTGCAATTTTGCCCCAAAATAAGGGAAATTTCTGGAATTTTGCCCCAAAATAAGTGGAATTTCTGAGTTTTGCCCCAAAATAAGGAGAATTTCTGTCTTTTTGCCCCAACATATAGGGAATTTCTGTCGTTCTGCACCACAACTAGGGGAATTTGTGCAATTATGCTCCAAAATACGGGGAATTTCTGCCTTTTTGCCCGAAAATAAGGGGAATGCATAACTTTTTGCCATAAAAAAAGGAAATTTCTTCATTTTAGCTCCAAAATAAGGGAAATTTCTGCATTTTTGCCTCTAAATAAGTGGAATTTCTGTCTTTTTCCCTCAAAACAAAGGGAATTTCTGTCTTTTTTGCCTCAAAATAAGGGGAATTTCTGACTTATTACACTGAAATAAGTGAAATTTCTGCAATTTTGCCCCAAAATAAGGAGAATTTCTGCCTTTTTGCCCCCAAATAAGGGGAATTTCAGCCTTTTTACTTCAAAATAAAGGGAATTTCTGCATTTTTGCCAGAGAATATTAGGAATTTCTTCCTTTTTGCCCCAAAATTAAGAAAATTTCTGACTTTTTTCCATGAAATAAGTGAAATTTCTACAATTTTGCCCCAAAATAAGTGAAATTTCTGCAATTTTGCCCCAAAATAAGGGAAATTTCTGGAATTTTGCCCTAAATTAGTGGAATTTCTGAGTTTTGCCCCAAAATAAGGAGAATTTCTGTCTTTTTGCCCCAACATATAGGGAATTTCTGTCTTTATGCACCACAACTAGCGGAATTTCTGCAATTATGCTCCAAAATACGGGGAATTTGTGCCTTTTTGCCCGAAAATAAGGGGAATGCATAACTTTTTGCCATTAAAATGGGAAATTTCTTCATTTTTGTTCTAAAATAAAGGAAATTTCTGCATTTTTGCCTCTAAATAAGTGGAATTTCTGTCTTTTTCCCTCAAAACAAAGGGAATTTCTGTCTTTTTTGCCTCAAAATAAGGGGAATTTCTGACTTATTACACTGATATAAGTGAAATTTCTGCAATTTTGCTTAAATATAAGGGAAATTTCTGCCTTTTTGCCACAAATTAATGGGAATTTCTGCCTTTTTGCCCCAAAATAAGAAAAATTTTTGCTTTTTTTCTCTGAAATAAGTGAAATTTCTGCAATTTTGCCCTAAAATAAGGAAAATTTCTGCAATTTTTCCCAATAATAAGGGAAATTTCTGCAATTTTGCCCCAAAATAAGGGGAATTTCTCCCTTTTTGCCCCAAAATGAAGGAAATTTCAGCCTTTTTACCTGAAAATAAGTGAAATTTCTGCAATTTTGCCCCAAATAAGGAAAATTTCTTCAATTTTGCCCCAAAATAAGGTAAATTCCTGTAATTTTGCCCCAAAATAAAGGAAATTTCTTGAATTTTGCCCCAAAAGAAGGGGAATTTCTGATTTTTGCCCCAAAATAAGGGAAATTTCTGCAATTTTGCCCCAATGTAAAAGAAATTTCTGCAATTTTGCCCCAAAATAACGGGAATTTCTGAATGTTTGCTCCCAAAAAAAGGAGATCTTCTGTCTTTTTGCCCCAAAATAAGGAGAATTTCTGCCTTTTTGCCCGAAAATTATGAGAATTTCTGCAATTTTGCTTCAAAATACGGGGAATTTCTGCTTTTAATCCCGAAAGTAAGGGGAATGCATACCTTTTTGTCATAAAAAGGTAAATTTCTACATTTTTGCTCCAAAATAAGGGGAATTTCTGCCTTTTTGCCTCTAAATAAATGGAATTTCTGTCTTTTCCCCCAAAACAAAGGGAATTTCTGTCTTTTTTGCCACAAAATAAGGGGAATTTCTGATTTATTACCCTGAAATAAGTGAAATTTCTCCAATTTTGCCCCAAAATAAGGGAAATTTCTGCCTCTTTGCCCAAAAAATAAAGGGAATTTCAGCCTTTTTACCTCAAAATAAGGGGAATTTCTGCATTTTTGCCACAAAATATTAGGAATTTCTGACTTTTTGCCCCAAAATAAGGAAAATTTGTACCTTTTTTCCCTGAAATAAGTGAAATTTCTGCAATTTTGCCCCAAAATAAGTGAAATTTCTGCAATTTTGCCCCAAAATAAGGGAAATTTCTGGAATTTTGCCCCAAAATAAGTGGAATTTCTAAGTTTTGCCCCAAAATAAGGAGAATTTCTGTCTTTTTGCCTGTAAATAAGTGAAATTTCTGCAATTTTGCCCCAAAATAAGGGAAATTTCTGGCTTTTTGCCCCCAAATAAGGGGAATTTCAGCATTTTTACCTCAAAATAAGGGGAATTTCTGCATTTTTGCCAGAAAATATTAGGAATTTCTGCCTTTTTGCCCCAAAATAAGGAAAATTTCTGCCTTTTTTCCCTGAAATAAGTGAAATTTCTGCAATTTTGCCCCAAAATAAGTGAAATTTCTGCAATTTTGCCCCAAAATAAGGGAAATTTCTGGAATTTTTCCTCAAAATAAGTAGAATTTATGAGTTTTGCCCCAAAATAAGGAGAATTTCTGTCTTTTTGCCCCAACATATAAGGAATTTCTGTCTTTGTGCACCACAACTAGAGGAATTTCTGCAATTATGCTCCAAAATACGGGGAATTTCTGCATTTTTGCCCGAAAATTATGAGAATTTCTGCAATTTTGCTTCAAAATACGGGGAATTTCTGCTTTTTATCCCAAAATAAGGGGAATGCATACCTTTTTGCCATAAAAAGGTAAATTTCTTCATTTTTGCTCCAAAATAAGGGGAATTTCTGCCTTTTTGCCTCTAAATAAGTGGAATTTCTGTCTTTTTCCCCCAAAACAAAAGGAATTTCTGTCTTTTTTGACCCAAAATAAGGGGAATTTCTGAATTATTACCCTGAAATAACTGAAATTTCTCCAATTTTGCCCCAAAATAATGGAAATTTCTGTCTCTTTTCCCCCAAATAAGGGGAATTTCAGCCTTTTTACCTCAAAATAAGGGGAATTTCTGCATTTTTGCCACAAAATATTAGGAATTTCTGACTTTTTGCCCCAAAATAAGGAAAATTTGTGCCTTTTTTCCCTGAAATAAGTGAAATTTCTGCAATTTTTCCCGAAAATAAGTGAAATTTCTGCAATGTTGCCCCAAAATAAGGGAAATTTCTGGAATTTTGCCCCCAAATAAGTGGAATTTCTAAGTTTTGCCCCAAAATAAGGAGAATTTCTGTATTTTTGCCTCTAAATAAGTGAAATTTCTGCAATTTTGCCTCAAAATAAGTGAAATTTCTGCCTTTTTGCCCCCAAATAAAAGGAATTTCAGTCTTTTTACCTAAAAATAAGGGGAATTTCTGCATTTTTGCCAGAAAATATTAGGAATTTCTGCCATTTTGCCCCAAAATAAAGAAAATGTCTTCTTTTTTTCCCTGAAATAAGTGAAATTTCTGCAATTTTGCCCCAAAATAAGTGAAATTTCTGCAATTTTGCCCCAAAATAAGGGAAATTTCTGGAATTTTGCCCCAAAATAAGTGGAATTTCTGAGTTTTGCCCCAAAATAAGGAGAATTTCTGTCTTTTTGCCCCAACATATAGGGAATTTCTGTCGTTCTGCACCACAACTAGGGGAATTTGTGCAATTATGCTCCAAAATACGGGGAATTTCTGCCTTTTTGCCCGAAAATAAGGGGAATGCATAACTTTTTGCCATAAAAAAAGGAAATTTCTTCATTTTAGCTCCAAAATAAGGGAAATTTCTGCATTTTTGCCTCTAAATAAGTGGAATTTCTGTCTTTTTCCCTCAAAACAAAGGGAATTTCTGTCTTTTTTGCCTCAAAATAAGGGGAATTTCTGACTTATTACACTGAAATAAGTGAAATTTCTGCAATTTTGCCCCAAAATAAGGAGAATTTCTGCCTTTTTGCCCCCAAATAAGGGGAATTTCAGCCTTTTTACTTCAAAATAAAGGGAATTTCTGCATTTTTGCCAGAGAATATTAGGAATTTCTTCCTTTTTGCCCCAAAATAAAGAAAATTTCTGACTTTTTTCCCTGAAATAAGTGAAATTTCTACAATTTTGCCCCAAAATAAGTGAAATTTCTGCAATTTTGCCCCAAAATAAGGGAAATTTCTGGAATTTTGCCCTAAATTAGTGGAATTTCTGAGTTTTGCCCCAAAATAAGGAGAATTTCTGTCTTTTTGCCCCAACATATAGGGAATTTCTGTCTTTATGCACCACAACTAGCGGAATTTCTGCAATTATGCTCCAAAATACGGGGAATTTGTGCCTTTTTGCCCGAAAATAAGGGGAATGCATAACCTTTTGCCATTAAAATGGGAAATTTCTTCATTTTTGTTCTAAAATAAAGGAAATTTCTGCATTTTTGCCTCTAAATAAGTGGAATTTCTGTCTTTTTCCCTCAAAACAAAGGGAATTTCTGTCTTTTTTGCCTCAAAATAAGGGGAATTTCTGACTTATTACACTGAAATAAGTGAAATTTCTGCAATTTTGCTTAAATATAAGGGAAATTTCTGCCTTTTTGCCACAAATTAATGGGAATTTATGCCTTTTTGCCCCAAAATAAGAAAAATTTTTGCTTTTTTTCTCTGAAATAAGTGAAATTTCTGCAATTTTGCCCTAAAATAAGGAAAATTTCTGCAATTTTTCCCAATAATAAGGGAAATTTCTGCAATTTTGCCCCAAAATAAGGGGAATTTCTCCCTTTTTGCCCCAAAATGAAGGAAATTTCAGCCTTTTTACCTGAAAATAAGTGAAATTTCTGCAATTTTGCCCCATTTAAGGAAAATTTCTTCAATTTTGCCCCAAAATAAGGTAAATTCCTGTAATTTTGCCCCAAAATAAAGGAAATTTCTTGAATTTTGCCCCAAAAGAAGGGGAATTTCTGATTTTTGCCCCAAAATAAGGGAAATTTCTGCAATTTTGCCCCAATGTAAAAGAAATTTCTGCAATTTTGCCCCAAAATAACGGGAATTTCTGAATGTTTGCTCCCAAAAAAAGGAGATCTTCTGTCTTTTTGCCCCAAAATAAGGAGAATTTCTGCCTTTTTGCCCGAAAATTATGAGAATTTCTGCAATTTTGCTTCAAAATACGGGGAATTTCTGCTTTTAATCCCGAAAGTAAGGGGAATGCATACCTTTTTGTCATAAAAAGGTAAATTTCTACATTTTTGCTCCAAAATAAGGGGAATTTCTGCCTTTTTGCCTCTAAATAAATGGAATTTCTGTCTTTTCCCCCAAAACAAAGGGAATTTCTGTCTTTTTTGCCACAAAATAAGGGGAATTTCTGAATTATTACCCTGAAATAAGTGAAATTTCTCCAATTTTGCCCCAAAATAAGGGAAATTTCTGCCTCTTTGCCCAAAAAATAAAGGGAATTTCAGCCTTTTTACCTCAAAATAAGGGGAATTTCTGCATTTTTGCCACAAAATATTAGGAATTTCTGACTTTTTGCCCCAAAATAAGGAAAATTTGTACCTTTTTTCCCTGAAATAAGTGAAATTTCTGCAATTTTGCCCCAAAATAAGTGAAATTTCTGCAATTTTGCCCCAAAATAAGGGAAATTTCTGGAATTTTGCCCCAAAATAAGTGGAATTTCTAAGTTTTGCCCCAAAATAAGGAGAATTTCTGTCTTTTTGCCTGTAAATAAGTGAAATTTCTGCAATTTTGCCCCAAAATAAGGGAAATTTCTGGCTTTTTGCCCCCAAATAAGGGGAATTTCAGCATTTTTACCTCAAAATAAGGGGAATTTCTGCATTTTTGCCAGAAAATATTAGGAATTTCTGCCTTTTTGCCCCAAAATAAAAAAAATTTCTGCTTTTTTTCCCTGAAATAAGTGAAATTTCTGCAATTTTGCCCCAAAATAAGTGAAATTTCTGCAATTTTGCCCCAAAATAAGGGAAATTTCTGGAATTTTTCCTCAAAATAAGTAGAATTTATGAGTTTTGCCCCAAAATAAGGAGAATTTCTGTCTTTTTGCCCCAACATATAAGGAATTTCTGTCTTTGTGCACCACAACTAGAGGAATTTCTGCAATTATGCTCCAAAATACGGGGAATTTCTGCATTTTTGCCCGAAAATTATGAGAATTTCTGCAATTTTGCTTCAAAATACGGGGAATTTCTGCTTTTTATCCCAAAATAAGGGGAATGCATACCTTTTTGCCATAAAAAGGTAAATTTCTTCATTTTTGCTCCAAAATAAGGGGAATTTCTGCCTTTTTGCCTCTAAATAAGTGGAATTTCTGTCTTTTTCCCCCAAAACAAAAGGAATTTCTGTCTTTTTTGACCCAAAATAAGGGGAATTTCTGAATTATTACCCTGAAATAAGTGAAATTTCTCCAATTTTGCCCCAAAATAATGGAAATTTCTGCCTCTTTGCCCCCAAATAAGGGGAATTTAAGCCTTTTTACCTCAAAATAAGGGGAATTTCTGCATTTTTGCCACAAAATATTAGGAATTTCTGACTTTTTGCCCCAAAATAAGGAAAATTTGTGCCTTTTTTCCCTGAAATAAGTGAAATTTCTGCAATTTTTCCCGAAAATAAGTGAAATTTCTGCAATGTTGCCCCAAAATAAGGGAAATTTCTGGAATTTTGCCCCCAAATAAGTGGAATTTCTAAGTTTTGCCCAAAAATAAGGAGAATTTCTGTATTTTTGCCTCTAAATAAGTGAAATTTCTGCAATTTTGCCTCAAAATAAGTGAAATTTCTGCCTTTTTGCCCCCAAATAAAAGGAATTTCAGCCTTTTTACCTAAAAATAAGGGGAATTTCTGCATTTTTGCCAGAAAATATTAGGAATTTCTGCCATTTTGCCCCAAAATAAAGAAAATGTCTTCTTTTTTTCCCTGAAATAAGTGAAATTTCTGCAATTTTGCCCCAAAATAAGTGAAATTTCTGCAATTTTGCCCCAAAATAAGGGAAATTTCTGGAATTTTGCCCCAAAATAAGTGGAATTTCTGAGTTTTGCCCCAAAATAAGGAGAATTTCTGTCTTTTTGCCCCAACATATAGGGAATTTCTGTCGTTCTGCACCACAACTAGGGGAATTTGTGCAATTATGCTCCAAAATACGGGGAATTTCTGCCTTTTTGCCCGAAAATAAGGGGAATGCATAACTTTTTGCCATAAAAAAAGGAAATTTCTTCATTTTAGCTCCAAAATAAGGGAAATTTCTGCATTTTTGCCTCTAAATAAGTGGAATTTCTGTCTTTTTCCCTCAAAACAAAGGGAATTTCTGTCTTTTTTGCCTCAAAATAAGGGGAATTTCTGACTTATTACACTGAAATAAGTGAAATTTCTGCAATTTTGCCCCAAAATAAGGAGAATTTCTGCCTTTTTGCCCCCAAATAAGGGGAATTTCAGCCTTTTTACTTCAAAATAAAGGGAATTTCTGCATTTTTGCCAGAGAATATTAGGAATTTCTTCCTTTTTGCCCCAAAATAAAGAAAATTTCTGACTTTTTTCCCTGAAATAAGTGAAATTTCTACAATTTTGCCCCAAAATAAGTGAAATTTCTGCAATTTTGCCCCTAAATAAGGGAAATTTCTGGAATTTTGCCCTAAATTAGTGGAATTTCTGAGTTTTGCCCCAAAATAAGGAGAATTTCTGTCTTTTTGCCCCAACATATAGGGAATTTCTGTCTTTATGCACCACAACTAGCGGAATTTCTGCAATTATGCTCCAAAATACGGGGAATTTGTGCCTTTTTGCCCGAAAATAAGGGGAATGCATAACCTTTTGCCATTAAAATGGGAAATTTCTTCATTTTTGTTCTAAAATAAAGGAAATTTCTGCATTTTTGCCTCTAAATAAGTGGAATTTCTGTCTTTTTCCCTCAAAACAAAGGGAATTTCTGTCTTTTTTGCCTCAAAATAAGGGGAATTTCTGACTTATTACACTGAAATAAGTGAAATTTCTGCAATTTTGCTTAAATATAAGGGAAATTTCTGCCTTTTTGCCACAAATTAATGGGAATTTCTGCCTTTTTGCCCCAAAATAAGAAAAATTTTTGCTTTTTTTCTCTGAAATAAGTGAAATTTCTGCAATTTTGCCCTAAAATAAGGAAAATTTCTGCAATTTTTCCCAATAATAAGGGAAATTTCTGCAATTTTGCCCCAAAATAAGGGGAATTTCTCCCTTTTTGCCCCAAAATGAAGGAAATTTCAGCCTTTTTACCTGAAAATAAGTGAAATTTCTGCAATTTTGCCCCATTTAAGGAAAATTTCTTCAATTTTGCCCCAAAATAAGGTAAATTCCTGTAATTTTGCCCCAAAATAAAGGAAATTTCTTGAATTTTGCCCCAAAAGAAGGGGAATTTCTGATTTTTGCCCCAAAATAAGGGAAATTTCTGCAATTTTGCCCCAATGTAAAAGAAATTTCTGCAATTTTGCCCCAAAATAACGGGAATTTCTGAATGTTTGCTCCCAAAAAAAGGAGATCTTCTGTCTTTTTGCCCCAAAATAAGGAGAATTTCTGCCTTTTTGCCCGAAAATTATGAGAATTTCTGCAATTTTGCTTCAAAATACGGGGAATTTCTGCTTTTAATCCCGAAAGTAAGAGGAATGCATACCTTTTTGTCATAAAAAGGTAAATTTCTACATTTTTGCTCCAAAATAAGGGGAATTTCTGCCTTTTTGCCTCTAAATAAATGGAATTTCTGTCTTTTCCCCCAAAACAAAGGGAATTTCTGTCTTTTTTGCCACAAAATAAGGGGAATTTCTGAATTATTACCCTGAAATAAGTGAAATTTCTCCAATTTTGCCCCAAAATAAGGGAAATTTCTGCCTCTTTGCCCAAAAAATAAAGGGAATTTCAGCCTTTTTACCTCAAAATAAGGGGAATTTCTACATTTTTGCCACAAAATATTAGGAATTTCTGACTTTTTGCCCCAAAATAAGGAAAATTTGTACCTTTTTTCCCTGAAATAAGTGAAATTTCTGCAATTTTGCCCCAAAATAAGTGAAATTTCTGCAATTTTGCCCCAAAATAAGGGAAATTTCTGGAATTTTGCCCCAAAATAAGTGGAATTTCTAAGTTTTGCCCCAAAATAAGGAGAATTTCTGTCTTTTTGCCTGTAAATAAGTGAAATTTCTGCAATTTTGCCCCAAAATAAGGGAAATTTCTGGCTTTTTGCCCCCAAATAAGGGGAATTTCAGCATTTTTACCTCAAAATAAGGGGAATTTCTGCATTTTTGCCAGAAAATATTAGGAATTTCTGCCTTTTTGCCCCAAAATAAGGAAAATTTCTGCCTTTTTTCCCTGAAATAAGTGAAATTTCTGCAATTTTGCCCCAAAATAAGTGAAATTTCTGCAATTTTGCCCCAAAATAAGGGAAATTTCTGGAATTTTTCCTCAAAATAAGTAGAATTTATGAGTTTTGCCCCAAAATAAGGAGAATTTCTGTCTTTTTGCCCCAACATATAAGGAATTTCTGTCTTTGTGCACCACAACTAGAGGAATTTCTGCAATTATGCTCCAAAATACGGGGAATTTCTGCATTTTTGCCCGAAAATTATGAGAATTTCTGCAATTTTGCTTCAAAATACGGGGAATTTCTGCTTTTTATCCCAAAATAAGGGGAATGCATACCTTTTTGCCATAAAAAGGTAAATTTCTTCATTTTTGCTCCAAAATAAGGGGAATTTCTGCCTTTTTGCCTCTAAATAAGTGGAATTTCTGTCTTTTTCCCCCAAAACAAAAGGAATTTCTGTCTTTTTTGACCCAAAATAAGGGGAATTTCTGAATTATTACCCTGAAATAAGTGAAATTTCTCCAATTTTGCCCCAAAATAATGGAAATTTCTGCCTCTTTGCCCCCAAATAAGGGGAATTTAAGCCTTTTTACCTCAAAATAAGGGGAATTTCTGCATTTTTGCCACAAAATATTAGGAATTTCTGACTTTTTGCCCCAAAATAAGGAAAATTTGTGCCTTTTTTCCCTGAAATAAGTGAAATTTCTGCAATTTTTCCCGAAAATAAGTGAAATTTCTGCAATGTTGCCCCAAAATAAGGGAAATTTCTGGAATTTTGCCCCCAAATAAGTGGAATTTCTAAGTTTTGCCCCAAAATAAGGAGAATTTCTGTATTTTTGCCTCTAAATAAGTGAAATTTCTGCAATTTTGCCTCAAAATAAGTGAAATTTCTGCCTTTTTGCCACCAAATAAAAGGAATTTCAGCCTTTTTACCTAAAAATAAGGGGAATTTCTGCATTTTTGCCAGAAAATATTAGGAATTTCTGCCATTTTGCCCCAAAATAAAGAAAATGTCTTCTTTTTTTCCCTGAAATAAGTGAAATTTCTGCAATTTTGCCCCAAAATAAGTGAAATTTCTGCAATTTTGCCCCAAAATAAGGGAAATTTCTGGAATTTTGCCCCAAAATAAGTGGAATTTCTGAGTTTTGCCCCAAAATAAGGAGAATTTCTGTCTTTTTGCCCCAACATATAGGGAATTTCTGTCGTTCTGCACCACAACTAGGGGAATTTGTGCAATTATGCTCCAAAATACGGGGAATTTCTGCCTTTTTGCCCGAAAATAAGGGGAATGCATAACTTTTTGCCATAAAAAAAGGAAATTTCTTCATTTTAGCTCCAAAATAAGGGAAATTTCTGCATTTTTGCCTCTAAATAAGTGGAATTTCTGTCTTTTTCCCTCAAAACAAAGGGAATTTCTGTCTTTTTTGCCTCAAAATAAGGGGAATTTCTGACTTATTACACTGAAATAAGTGAAATTTCTGCAATTTTGCCCCAAAATAAGGAGAATTTCTGCCTTTTTGCCCCCAAATAAGGGGAATTTCAGCCTTTTTACTTCAAAATAAAGGGAATTTCTGCATTTTTGCCAGAGAATATTAGGAATTTCTTCCTTTTTGCCCCAAAATAAAGAAAATTTCTGACTTTTTTCCCTGAAATAAGTGAAATTTCTACAATTTTGCCCCAAAATAAGTGAAATTTCTGCAATTTTGCCCCAAAATAAGGGAAATTTCTGGAATTTTGCCCTAAATTAGTGGAATTTCTGAGTTTTGCCCCAAAATAAGGAGAATTTCTGTCTTTTTGCCCCAACATATAGGGAATTTCTGTCTTTATGCACCACAACTAGCGGAATTTCTGCAATTATGCTCCAAAATACGGGGAATTTGTGCCTTTTTGCCCGAAAATAAGGGGAATGCATAACTTTTTGCCATAAAAAAGGGAAATTTCTTCATTTTTGTTCTAAAATAAAGGAAATTTCTGCATTTTTGCCTCTAAATAAGTGGAATTTCTGTCTTTTTCCCTCAAAACAAAGGGAATTTCTGTCTTTTTTGCCTCAAAATAAGGGGAATTTCTGACTTATTACACTGAAATAAGTGAAATTTCTGCAATTTTGCCCCAAAATAAGGAGAATTTCTGCCTTTTTGCCCCCAAATAAGGGGAATTTCAGCATTTTTACTTCAAAATAAAGGGAATTTCTGCATTTTTGCCAGAGAATATTAGGAATTTCTTCCTTTTTGCCCCAAAATAAAGAAAATTTCTGACTTTTTTCCCTGAAATAAGTGAAATTTCTACAATTTTGCCCCAAAATAAGTGAAATTTCTGCAATTTTGCCCCAAAATAAGGGAAATTTCTGGAATTTTGCCCTAAATTAGTGGAATTTCTGAGTTTTGCCCCAAAATAAGGAGAATTTCTGTCTTTTTGCCCCAACATATAGGGAATTTCTGTCTTTATGCACCACAACTAGCGGAATTTCTGCAATTATGCTCCAAAATACGGGAATTTGTGCCTTTTTGCCCGAAAATAAGGGGAATGCATAACTTTTTGCCATAAAAAAGGGAAATTTCTTCATTTTTGTTCTAAAATAAAGGAAATTTCTGCATTTTTGCCTCTAAATAAGTGGAATTTCTGTCTTTTTCCCTCAAAACAAAGGGAATTTCTGTCTTTTTTGCCTCAAAATAAGGGGAATTTCTGACTTATTACACTGAAATAAGTGAAATTTCTGCAATTTTGCTTAAATATAAGGGAAATTTCTGCCTTTTTGCCACAAATTAATGGGAATTTCTGCCTTTTTGCCCCAAAATAAGAAAAATTTTTGCTTTTTTTCTCTGAAATAAGTGAAATTTCTGCAATTTTGCCCCTAAATAAGGGAAATTTCTGGAATTTTGCCCTAAATTAGTGGAATTTCTGAGTTTTGCCCCAAAATAAGGAGAATTTCTGTCTTTTTGCCCCAACATATAGGGAATTTCTGTCTTTATGCACCACAACTAGCGGAATTTCTGCAATTATGCTCCAAAATACGGGGAATTTGTGCCTTTTTGCCCGAAAATAAGGGGAATGCATAACTTTTTGCCATAAAAAAGGGAAATTTCTTCATTTTTGTTCTAAAATAAAGGAAATTTCTGCATTTTTGCCTCTAAATAAGTGGAATTTCTGTCTTTTTCCCTCAAAACAAAGGGAATTTCTGTCTCTTTTGCCTCAAAATAAGGGGAATTTCTGACTTATTACACTGAAATAAGTGAAATTTCTGCAATTTTGCCCCAAAATAAGGGAAATTTCTGGAATTTTGCCCCAAAATAAGTGGAATTTCTGAGTTTTGCCCCAAAATAAGGAGAATTTCTGTCTTTTTGCCCCAACATATAGGGAATTTCTGTCGTTCTGCACCACAACTAGGGGAATTTGTGCAATTATGCTCCAAAATACGGGGAATTTCTGCCTTTTTGCCCGAAAATAAGGGGAATGCATAACTTTTTGCCATAAAAAAAGGAAATTTCTTCATTTTAGCTCCAAAATAAGGGAAATTTCTGCATTTTTGCCTCTAAATAAGTGGAATTTCTGTCTTTTTCCCTCAAAACAAAGGGAATTTCTGTCTTTTTTGCCTCAAAATAAGGGGAATTTCTGACTTATTACACTGAAATAAGTGAAATTTCTGCAATTTTGCCCCAAAATAAGGAGAATTTCTGCCTTTTTGCCCCCAAATAAGGGGAATTTCAGCCTTTTTACTTCAAAATAAAGGGAATTTCTGCATTTTTGCCAGAGAATATTAGGAATTTCTTCCTTTTTGCCCCAAAATAAAGAAAATTTCTGACTTTTTTCCCTGAAATAAGTGAAATTTCTACAATTTTGCCCCAAAATAAGTGAAATTTCTGCAATTTTGCCCCAAAATACGGGAAATTTCTGGAATTTTGCCCTAAATTAGTGGAATTTCTGAGTTTTGCCCCAAAATAAGGAGAATTTCTGTCTTTTTGCCCCAACATATAGGGAATTTCTGTCTTTATGCACCACAACTAGCGGAATTTCTGCAATTATGCTCCAAAATACGGGGAATTTGTGCCTTTTTGCCCGAAAATAAGGGGAATGCATAACTTTTTGCCATAAAAAAGGGAAATTTCTTCATTTTTGTTCTAAAATAAAGGAAATTTCTGCATTTTTGCCTCTAAATAAGTGGAATTTCTGTCTTTTTCCCTCAAAACAAAGGGAATTTCTGTCTTTTTTGCCTCAAAATAAGGGGAATTTCTGACTTATTACACTGAAATAAGTGAAATTTCTGCAATTTTGCTTAAATATAAGGGAAATTTCTGCCTTTTTGCCACAAATTAATGGGAATTTCTGCCTTTTTGCCCCAAAATAAGAAAAATTTTTGCTTTTTTTCTCTGAAATAAGTGAAATTTCTGCAATTTTGCCCCTAAATAAGGGAAATTTCTGGAATTTTGCCCTAAATTAGTGGAATTTCTGAGTTTTGCCCCAAAATAAGGAGAATTTCTGTCTTTTTGCCCCAACATATAGGGAATTTCTGTCTTTATGCACCACAACTAGCGGAATTTCTGCAATTATGCTCCAAAATACGGGGAATTTGTGCCTTTTTGCCCGAAAATAAGGGGAATGCATAACTTTTTGCCATAAAAAAGGGAAATTTCTTCATTTTTGTTCTAAAATAAAGGAAATTTCTGCATTTTTGCCTCTAAATAAGTGGAATTTCTGCCTTTTTGCCCGAAAATAAGGGGAATGCATAACTTTTTGCCATAAAAAAAGGAAATTTCTTCATTTTAGCTCCAAAATAAGGGAAATTTCTGCATTTTTGCCTCTAAATAAGTGGAATTTCTGTCTTTTTCCCTCAAAACAAAGGGAATTTCTGTCTTTTTTGCCTCAAAATAAGGGGAATTTCTGACTTATTACACTGAAATAAGTGAAATTTCTGCAATTTTGCCCCAAAATAAGGAGAATTTCTGCCTTTTTGCCCCCAAATAAGGGGAATTTCAGCCTTTTTACTTCAAAATAAAGGGAATTTCTGCATTTTTGCCAGAGAATATTAGGAATTTCTTCCTTTTTGCCCCAAAATAAAGAAAATTTCTGACTTTTTTCCCTGAAATAAGTGAAATTTCTACAATTTTGCCCCAAAATAAGTGAAATTTCTGCAATTTTGCCCCAAAATAAGGGAAATTTCTGGAATTTTGCCCTAAATTAGTGGAATTTCTGAGTTTTGCCCCAAAATAAGGAGAATTTCTGTCTTTTTGCCCCAACATATAGGGAATTTCTGTCTTTATGCACCACAACTAGCGGAATTTCTGCAATTATGCTCCAAAATACGGGGAATTTGTGCCTTTTTGCCCGAAAATAAGGGGAATGCATAACTTTTTGCCATAAAAAAGGGAAATTTCTTCATTTTTGTTCTAAAATAAAGGAAATTTCTGCATTTTTGCCTCTAAATAAGTGGAATTTCTGTCTTTTTCCCTCAAAACAAAGGGAATTTCTGTCTTTTTTGCCTCAAAATAAGGGGAATTTCTGACTTATTACACTGAAATAAGTGAAATTTCTGCAATTTTGCCCCAAAATAAGGAGAATTTCTGCCTTTTTGCCCCCAAATAAGGGGAATTTCAGCATTTTTACTTCAAAATAAAGGGAATTTCTGCATTTTTGCCAGAGAATATTAGGAATTTCTTCCTTTTTGCCCCAAAATAAAGAAAATTTCTGACTTTTTTCCCTGAAATAAGTGAAATTTCTACAATTTTGCCCCAAAATAAGTGAAATTTCTGCAATTTTGCCCCAAAATAAGGGAAATTTCTGGAATTTTGCCCTAAATTAGTGGAATTTCTGAGTTTTGCCCCAAAATAAGGAGAATTTCTGTCTTTTTGCCCCAACATATAGGGAATTTCTGTCTTTATGCACCACAACTAGCGGAATTTCTGCAATTATGCTCCAAAATACGGGAATTTGTGCCTTTTTGCCCGAAAATAAGGGGAATGCATAACTTTTTGCCATAAAAAAGGGAAATTTCTTCATTTTTGTTCTAAAATAAAGGAAATTTCTGCATTTTTGCCTCTAAATAAGTGGAATTTCTGTCTTTTTCCCTCAAAACAAAGGGAATTTCTGTCTTTTTTGCCTCAAAATAAGGGGAATTTCTGACTTATTACACTGAAATAAGTGAAATTTCTGCAATTTTGCTTAAATATAAGGGAAATTTCTGCCTTTTTGCCACAAATTAATGGGAATTTCTGCCTTTTTGCCCCAAAATAAGAAAAATTTTTGCTTTTTTTCTCTGAAATAAGTGAAATTTCTGCAATTTTGCCCCTAAATAAGGGAAATTTCTGGAATTTTGCCCTAAATTAGTGGAATTTCTGAGTTTTGCCCCAAAATAAGGAGAATTTCTGTCTTTTTGCCCCAACATATAGGGAATTTCTGTCTTTATGCACCACAACTAGCGGAATTTCTGCAATTATGCTCCAAAATACGGGGAATTTGTGCCTTTTTGCCCGAAAATAAGGGGAATGCATAACTTTTTGCCATAAAAAAGGGAAATTTCTTCATTTTTGTTCTAAAATAAAGGAAATTTCTGCATTTTTGCCTCTAAATAAGTGGAATTTCTGTCTTTTTCCCTCAAAACAAAGGGAATTTCTGTCTCTTTTGCCTCAAAATAAGGGGAATTTCTGACTTATTACACTGAAATAAGTGAAATTTCTGCAATTTTGCCCCAAAATAAGGGAAATTTCTGGAATTTTGCCCCAAAATAAGTGGAATTTCTGAGTTTTGCCCCAAAATAAGGAGAATTTCTGTCTTTTTGCCCCAACATATAGGGAATTTCTGTCGTTCTGCACCACAACTAGGGGAATTTGTGCAATTATGCTCCAAAATACGGGGAATTTCTGCCTTTTTGCCCGAAAATAAGGGGAATGCATAACTTTTTGCCATAAAAAAAGGAAATTTCTTCATTTTAGCTCCAAAATAAGGGAAATTTCTGCATTTTTGCCTCTAAATAAGTGGAATTTCTGTCTTTTTCCCTCAAAACAAAGGGAATTTCTGTCTTTTTTGCCTCAAAATAAGGGGAATTTCTGACTTATTACACTGAAATAAGTGAAATTTCTGCAATTTTGCCCCAAAATAAGGAGAATTTCTGCCTTTTTGCCCCCAAATAAGGGGAATTTCAGCCTTTTTACTTCAAAATAAAGGGAATTTCTGCATTTTTGCCAGAGAATATTAGGAATTTCTTCCTTTTTGCCCCAAAATAAAGAAAATTTCTGACTTTTTTCCCTGAAATAAGTGAAATTTCTACAATTTTGCCCCAAAATAAGTGAAATTTCTGCAATTTTGCCCCAAAATACGGGAAATTTCTGGAATTTTGCCCTAAATTAGTGGAATTTCTGAGTTTTGCCCCAAAATAAGGAGAATTTCTGTCTTTTTGCCCCAACATATAGGGAATTTCTGTCTTTATGCACCACAACTAGCGGAATTTCTGCAATTATGCTCCAAAATACGGGGAATTTGTGCCTTTTTGCCCGAAAATAAGGGGAATGCATAACTTTTTGCCATAAAAAAGGGAAATTTCTTCATTTTTGTTCTAAAATAAAGGAAATTTCTGCATTTTTGCCTCTAAATAAGTGGAATTTCTGTCTTTTTCCCTCAAAACAAAGGGAATTTCTGTCTTTTTTGCCTCAAAATAAGGGGAATTTCTGACTTATTACACTGAAATAAGTGAAATTTCTGCAATTTTGCTTAAATATAAGGGAAATTTCTGCCTTTTTGCCACAAATTAATGGGAATTTCTGCCTTTTTGCCCCAAAATAAGAAAAATTTTTGCTTTTTTTCTCTGAAATAAGTGAAATTTCTGCAATTTTGCCCCTAAATAAGGGAAATTTCTGGAATTTTGCCCTAAATTAGTGGAATTTCTGAGTTTTGCCCCAAAATAAGGAGAATTTCTGTCTTTTTGCCCCAACATATAGGGAATTTCTGTCTTTATGCACCACAACTAGCGGAATTTCTGCAATTATGCTCCAAAATACGGGGAATTTGTGCCTTTTTGCCCGAAAATAAGGGGAATGCATAACTTTTTGCCATAAAAAAGGGAAATTTCTTCATTTTTGTTCTAAAATAAAGGAAATTTCTGCATTTTTGCCTCTAAATAAGTGGAATTTCTGTCTTTTTCCCTCAAAACAAAGGGAATTTCTGTCTTTTTTGCCTCAAAATAAGGGGAATTTCTGACTTATTACACTGAAATAAGTGAAATTTCTGCAATTTTGCCCCAAAATAAGGGAAATTTCTGGAATTTTGCCCCAAAATAAGTGGAATTTCTGAGTTTTGCCCCAAAATAAGGAGAATTTCTGTCTTTTTGCCCCAACATATAGGGAATTTCTGTCGTTCTGCACCACAACTAGGGGAATTTGTGCAATTATGCTCCAAAATACGGGGAATTTCTGCCTTTTTGCCCGAAAATAAGGGGAATGCATAACTTTTTGCCATAAAAAAAGGAAATTTCTTCATTTTAGCTCCAAAATAAGGGAAATTTCTGCATTTTTGCCTCTAAATAAGTGGAATTTCTGTCTTTTTCCCTCAAAACAAAGGGAATTTCTGTCTTTTTTGCCTCAAAATAAGGGGAATTTCTGACTTATTACACTGAAATAAGTGAAATTTCTGCAATTTTGCCCCAAAATAAGGAGAATTTCTGCCTTTTTGCCCCCAAATAAGGGGAATTTCAGCCTTTTTACTTCAAAATAAAGGGAATTTCTGCATTTTTTGCCAGAGAATATTAGGAATTTCTTCCTTTTTGCCCCAAAATAAAGAAAATTTCTGACTTTTTTCCCTGAAATAAGTGAAATTTCTACAATTTTGCCCCAAAATAAGTGAAATTTCTGCAATTTTGCCCCAAAATACGGGAAATTTCTGGAATTTTGCCCTAAATTAGTGGAATTTCTGAGTTTTGCCCCAAAATAAGGAGAATTTCTGTCTTTTTGCCCCAACATATAGGGAATTTCTGTCTTTATGCACCACAACTAGCGGAATTTCTGCAATTATGCTCCAAAATACGGGGAATTTGTGCCTTTTTGCCCGAAAATAAGGGGAATGCATAACTTTTTGCCATAAAAAAGGGAAATTTCTTCATTTTTGTTCTAAAATAAAGGAAATTTCTGCATTTTTGCCTCTAAATAAGTGGAATTTCTGTCTTTTTCCCTCAAAACAAAGGGAATTTCTGTCTTTTTTGCCTCAAAATAAGGGGAATTTCTGACTTATTACACTGAAATAAGTGAAATTTCTGCAATTTTGCTTAAATATAAGGGAAATTTCTGCCTTTTTGCCACAAATTAATGGGAATTTCTGCCTTTTTGCCCCAAAATAAGAAAAATTTTTGCTTTTTTTCTCTGAAATAAGTGAAATTTCTGCAATTTTGCCCTAAAATAAGGAAAATTTCTGCAATTTTTCCCAATAATAAGGGAAATTTCTGCAATTTTGCCCCAAAATAAGGGGAATTTCTCCCTTTTTGCCCCAAAATGAAGGAAATTTCAGCCTTTTTACCTGAAAATAAGTGAAATTTCTGCAATTTTGCCCCAAATAAGGAAAATTTCTTCAATTTTGCCCCAAAATAAGGTAAATTCCTGAAATTTTGCCCCAAAATAAAGGAAATTTCTTGAATTTTGCCCCAAAAGAAGGGGAATTTCTGATTTTTGCCCCAAAATAAGGGAAATTTCTGCAATTTTGCCCCAATGTAAAAGAAATTTCTGCAATTTTGCCCCAAAATAACGGGAATTTCTGAATGTTTGCTCCCAAAAAAAGGAGATCTTCTGTCTATTTGGCCCAAAATAAAGAGAATTTCTGCATTTTGCCCGAAAATTATGAGAATTTCTGCAATTTTGCTTCAATATACGGGGAATTTCTGCTTTTAATCCCGAAAGTAAGGGGAATGCATACCTTTTTGTCATAAAAAGGTAAATTTCTACATTTTTGCTCCAAAATAAGGGGAATTTCTGCCTTTTTGCCTCTAAATAAATGGAATTTCTGTCTTTTTCCCCCAAAACAAAGGGAATTTCTGTCTTTTTTGCCACAAAATAAGGGGAATTTCTGAATTATTACCCTGAAATAAGTGAAATTTCTCCAATTTTGCCCCAAAATAAGGGAAATTTCTGCCTCTTTGCCCACAAATAAAGGGAATTTCAGCCTTTTTACCTCAAAATAAGGGGAATTTCTGCATTTTTGCCACAAAATATTAGGAATTTCTGACTTTTTGCCCCAAAATAAGGAAAATTTGTACCTTTTTTCCCTGAAATAAGTGAAATTTCTGCAATTTTGCCCCAAAATAAGTGAAATTTCTGCAATTTTGCCCCAAAATAAGGGAAATTTCTGGAATTTTGCCCCAAAATAAGTGGAATTTCTAAGTTTTGCCCCAAAATAAGGAGAATTTCTGTCTTTTTGCCTGTAAATAAGTGAAATTTCTGCAATTTTGCCCCAAAATAAGGGAAATTTCTGGCTTTTTGCCCCCAAATAAGGGGAATTTCAGCATTTTTACCTCAAAATAAGGGGAATTTCTGCATTTTTGCCAGAAAATATTAGGAATTTCTGCCTTTTTGCCCCAAAATAAGGAAAATTTCTGCCTTTTTTCCCTGAAATAAGTGAAATTTCTGCAATTTTGCCCCAAAATAAGTGAAATTTCTGCAATTTTGCCCCAAAATAAGGGAAATTTCTGGAATTTTTCCTCAAAATAAGTAGAATTTATGAGTTTTGCCCCAAAATAAGGAGAATTTCTGTCTTTTTGCCCCAACATATAAGGAATTTCTGTCTTTGTGCACCACAACTAGAGGAATTTCTGCAATTATGCTCCAAAATACGGGGAATTTCTGCATTTTTGCCCGAAAATTATGAGAATTTCTGCAATTTTGCTTCAAAATACGGGGAATTTCTGCTTTTTATCCCAAAATAAGGGGAATGCATACCTTTTTGCCATAAAAAGGTAAATTTCTTCATTTTTGCTCCAAAATAAGGGGAATTTCTGCCTTTTTGCCTCTAAATAAGTGGAATTTCTGTCTTTTTCCCCCAAAACAAAAGGAATTTATGTCTTTTTTGAACCAAAATAAGGGGAATTTCTGAATTATTACCCTGAAATAAGTGAAATTTCTCCAATTTTGCCCCAAAATAATGGAAATTTCTGCCTCTTTGCCCCCAAATAAGGGGAATTTCAGCCTTTTTACCTCAAAATAAGGGGAATTTCTTGATTTTTGCCACAAAATATTAGGAATTTCTGAATTTTGCCCCAAAATAAGGAAAATTTGTGCCTTTTTCCCTGAAATAAGTGAATTTTCTGCAATTTTGCCCCAAAATAAGTGAAATTTCTGCAATGTTGCCCCAAAATAAGGGAAATTTCTGGAATTTTGCACCAAAATAAGTGGAATTTCTAAGTTTTGCTCCAAAATAAGCAGAATTTCTGTATTTTTGCCTCTAAATAAGTGAAATTTCTGCAATTTTGCCCCAAAATAAGGGAAATTTCTGCCTTTTTGCCCCCAAATAAAAGGAATTTCAGCCTATTTACCTAAAAATAAGGGGATTTTCTGCATTTTTGCCAGAAAATATTAAGAATTTCTGCCTTTTTGCCCCAAAATAAGGAAAATTTCTGCCTTTTTTCCCTGGAATAAGTGAAATTTCTGCAATTTTGCCCCAAAATAAGGGAAATTTCTGGAATTTTGCCCCAAAATAAGTGGATTTTCTGAATTTTGCCCCAAAATAAGGAGAATTTCTGTCTTTTTGCCACAACATATAGGGAATTTCTGTCTTTCTGCACCACAACTAGGGGAATTTGTGCAATTATGCTCCAAAATACGGGGAATTTCTGCCTTTTTGCCCAAAAATAAGGGGAATGCATAACTTTTTGCCATAAAAAAGGGAAATTTCTTCATTTTTGCTCCAAAATAAGGGAAATTTCTGCATTTTTGCCTCTAAATAAGTGGAATTTCTGTCTTTTTCCCTCAAAACAAAGGGAATTTCTGTCTTTTTTGCCTCAAAATAAGGGGAATTTCTGACTTATTACACTGAAATAAGTGAAATTTCTGCAATTTTGCCCCAAAATAAGGGAAATTTCTGGAATTTTGCCCCAAAATAAGTGGAATTTCTGAGTTTTGCCCCAAAATAAGGAGAATTTCTGTCTTTTTGCCCCAACATATAGGGAATTTCTGTCGTTCTTCACCACAACTAGGGGAATTTGTGCAATTATGCTCCAAAATACGGGGAATTTCTGCCTTTTTGCCCGAAAATAAGGGGAATGCATAACTTTTTGCCATAAAAAAAGGAAATTTCTTCATTTTAGCTCCAAAATAAGGGAAATTTCTGCATTTTTGCCTCTAAATAAGTGGAATTTCTGTCTTTTTCCCTCAAAACAAAGGGAATTTCTGTCTTTTTTGCCTCAAAATAAGGGGAATTTCTGACTTATTACACTGAAATAAGTGAAATTTCTGCAATTTTGCCCCAAAATAAGGAGAATTTCTGCCTTTTTGCCCCCAAATAAGGGGAATTTCAGCCTTTTTACTTCAAAATAAAGGGAATTTCTGCATTTTTTGCCAGAGAATATTAGGAATTTCTTCCTTTTTGCCCCAAAATAAAGAAAATTTCTGACTTTTTTCCCTGAAATAAGTGAAATTTCTACAATTTTGCCCCAAAATAAGTGAAATTTCTGCAATTTTGCCCCAAAATACGGGAAATTTCTGGAATTTTGCCCTAAATTAGTGGAATTTCTGAGTTTTGCCCCAAAATAAGGAGAATTTCTGTCTTTTTGCCCCAACATATAGGGAATTTCTGTCTTTATGCACCACAACTAGCGGAATTTCTGCAATTATGCTCCAAAATACGGGGAATTTGTGCCTTTTTGCCCGAAAATAAGGGGAATGCATAACTTTTTGCCATAAAAAAGGGAAATTTCTTCATTTTTGTTCTAAAATAAAGGAAATTTCTGCATTTTTGCCTCTAAATAAGTGGAATTTCTGTCTTTTTCCCTCAAAACAAAGGGAATTTCTGTCTTTTTTGCCTCAAAATAAGGGGAATTTCTGACTTATTACACTGAAATAAGTGAAATTTCTGCAATTTTGCTTAAATATAAGGGAAATTTCTGCCTTTTTGCCACAAATTAATGGGAATTTCTGCCTTTTTGCCCCAAAATAAGAAAAATTTTTGCTTTTTTTCTCTGAAATAAGTGAAATTTCTGCAATTTTGCCCTAAAATAAGGAAAATTTCTGCAATTTTTCCCAATAATAAGGGAAATTTCTGCAATTTTGCCCCAAAATAAGGGGAATTTCTCCCTTTTTGCCCCAAAATGAAGGAAATTTCAGCCTTTTTACCTGAAAATAAGTGAAATTTCTGCAATTTTGCCCCAAATAAGGAAAATTTCTTCAATTTTGCCCCAAAATAAGGTAAATTCCTGAAATTTTGCCCCAAAATAAAGGAAATTTCTTGAATTTTGCCCCAAAAGAAGGGGAATTTCTGATTTTTGCCCCAAAATAAGGGAAATTTCTGCAATTTTGCCCCAATGTAAAAGAAATTTCTGCAATTTTGCCCCAAAATAACGGGAATTTCTGAATGTTTGCTCCCAAAAAAAGGAGATCTTCTGTCTATTTGGCCCAAAATAAAGAGAATTTCTGCATTTTGCCCGAAAATTATGAGAATTTCTGCAATTTTGCTTCAATATACGGGGAATTTCTGCTTTTAATCCCGAAAGTAAGGGGAATGCATACCTTTTTGTCATAAAAAGGTAAATTTCTACATTTTTGCTCCAAAATAAGGGGAATTTCTGCCTTTTTGCCTCTAAATAAATGGAATTTCTGTCTTTTTCCCCCAAAACAAAGGGAATTTCTGTCTTTTTTGCCACAAAATAAGGGGAATTTCTGAATTATTACCCTGAAATAAGTGAAATTTCTCCAATTTTGCCCCAAAATAAGGGAAATTTCTGCCTCTTTGCCCACAAATAAAGGGAATTTCAGCCTTTTTACCTCAAAATAAGGGGAATTTCTGCATTTTTGCCACAAAATATTAGGAATTTCTGACTTTTTGCCCCAAAATAAGGAAAATTTGTACCTTTTTTCCCTGAAATAAGTGAAATTTCTGCAATTTTGCCCCAAAATAAGTGAAATTTCTGCAATTTTGCCCCAAAATAAGGGAAATTTCTGGAATTTTGCCCCAAAATAAGTGGAATTTCTAAGTTTTGCCCCAAAATAAGGAGAATTTCTGTCTTTTTGCCTGTAAATAAGTGAAATTTCTGCAATTTTGCCCCAAAATAAGGGAAATTTCTGGCTTTTTGCCCCCAAATAAGGGGAATTTCAGCATTTTTACCTCAAAATAAGGGGAATTTCTGCATTTTTGCCAGAAAATATTAGGAATTTCTGCCTTTTTGCCCCAAAATAAGGAAAATTTCTGCCTTTTTTCCCTGAAATAAGTGAAATTTCTGCAATTTTGCCCCAAAATAAGTGAAATTTCTGCAATTTTGCCCCAAAATAAGGGAAATTTCTGGAATTTTTCCTCAAAATAAGTAGAATTTATGAGTTTTGCCCCAAAATAAGGAGAATTTCTGTCTTTTTGCCCCAACATATAAGGAATTTCTGTCTTTGTGCACCACAACTAGAGGAATTTCTGCAATTATGCTCCAAAATACGGGGAATTTCTGCATTTTTGCCCGAAAATTATGAGAATTTCTGCAATTTTGCTTCAAAATACGGGGAATTTCTGCTTTTTATCCCAAAATAAGGGGAATGCATACCTTTTTGCCATAAAAAGGTAAATTTCTTCATTTTTGCTCCAAAATAAGGGGAATTTCTGCCTTTTTGCCTCTAAATAAGTGGAATTTCTGTCTTTTTCCCCCAAAACAAAAGGAATTTATGTCTTTTTTGAACCAAAATAAGGGGAATTTCTGAATTATTACCCTGAAATAAGTGAAATTTCTCCAATTTTGCCCCAAAATAATGGAAATTTCTGCCTCTTTGCCCCCAAATAAGGGGAATTTCAGCCTTTTTACCTCAAAATAAGGGGAATTTCTTGATTTTTGCCACAAAATATTAGGAATTTCTGAATTTTGCCCCAAAATAAGGAAAATTTGTGCCTTTTTCCCTGAAATAAGTGAATTTTCTGCAATTTTGCCCCAAAATAAGTGAAATTTCTGCAATGTTGCCCCAAAATAAGGGAAATTTCTGGAATTTTGCACCAAAATAAGTGGAATTTCTAAGTTTTGCTCCAAAATAAGCAGAATTTCTGTATTTTTGCCTCTAAATAAGTGAAATTTCTGCAATTTTGCCCCAAAATAAGGGAAATTTCTGCCTTTTTGCCCCCAAATAAAAGGAATTTCAGCCTATTTACCTAAAAATAAGGGGATTTTCTGCATTTTTGCCAGAAAATATTAAGAATTTCTGCCTTTTTGCCCCAAAATAAGGAAAATTTCTGCCTTTTTTCCCTGGAATAAGTGAAATTTCTGCAATTTTGCCCCAAAATAAGGGAAATTTCTGGAATTTTGCCCCAAAATAAGTGGATTTTCTGAATTTTGCCCCAAAATAAGGAGAATTTCTGTCTTTTTGCCACAACATATAGGGAATTTCTGTCTTTCTGCACCACAACTAGGGGAATTTGTGCAATTATGCTCCAAAATACGGGGAATTTCTGCCTTTTTGCCCAAAAATAAGGGGAATGCATAACTTTTTGCCATAAAAAAGGGAAATTTCTTCATTTTTGCTCCAAAATAAGGGAAATTTCTGCATTTTTGCCTCTAAATAAGTGGAATTTCTGTCTTTTTCCTCAAAACAAAGGGAATTTCTGTCTTTTTTGCCTCAAAAAAAGAGGAATTTCTGACTTATTACACTGAAATAAGTGAAATTTCTGCAATTTTGCCCCAAAATAAGGGGAATTTCTGATTTTTGCCCCAAAATAAAGGGAATTTCTGCATTTTGCCCCAAAATTAGGGGAATTTCTGCAATTTTGCTCCAAAATACGGGGAATTTCTGCCTTTTTTCCTGAAAATAATGGGAATGCATACCTTTTTGCCATTAAAAGGGACATTTCTTCATTTTTGCTCCAAAATAAAGGGAATTTCTGCCTTTTGCCTCTAAATAAGTGGAATTTCTGTCTTTTTCCCCCAAAACAAAGAAAATTTCTGTCTTTTTTCCCCAAAATAAGGGGAATTTCTGACTTATTACCCTGAAGTAAGTGAAATTTCTGCAATTTTGCCCCAAAATAAGGGAAATTTCTGCAATTTTGCCCCAATGTAAAGGAAATTTCTGCAATTTTGCCCCAAAATAAGAAGAATTTCTGAATGTTTGCTCCCGAAAAAAAAAGATCTTCTGTCTTTTTGCCCCAAAATAAGGAGAATTTTTGTCTTTTTGCCCGAAAATTATGAGAATTTCTGCAATTTTGCTTCAAAATACGAGGAATTTCTGCTTTTTATCCCAAAATTAAGGGGAATGCATATCTTTTTGCCATAAAAAGGTAAATTTCTTCATTTTTTCTTCAAAATAAGGGGAATTTCTGCATTTTTGCCTCTAAATAAGTGGAATTTCTGTCTTTTTCCCCCAAAACAAAAGGAATTTCTGTCTTTTTTGACCCAAAATAAGGGGAATTTCTGAATTGTTAACCTGAAATAAGTGAAATTTCTGCAATTTTGCCCCAAATAAGGAAAATTTCTTCAATTTTGCCCCAAAATAAGGTAAATTCCTGTAATTTTGCCCCAAAATAAAGGAAATTTCTTGAATTTTGCCCCAAAAGAAGGGGAATTTCTGATTTTTGCCCCAAAATAAGGGAAATTTCTGCAATTTTGCCCCAATGTAAAGGAAATTTCTGCAATTTTGCCCCAAAATAACGGGAATTTCTGAATGTTTGCTCCCAAAAAAAGGAGATCTTCTGTCTTTTTGCCCCAAAATAAGGAGAATTTCTGCCTTTTTGCCCGAAAATTATGAGAATTTCTGCAATTTTGCTTCAAAATACGGGGAATTTCTGCTTTTAATCCCGAAAGTAAGGGGAATGCATACCTTTTTGTCATAAAAAGGTAAATTTCTACATTTTTGCTCCAAAATAAGGGGAATTTCTGCCTTTTTGCCTCTAAATAAATGGAATTTCTGTCTTTTCCCCCAAAACAAAGGGAATTTCTGTCTTTTTTGCCACAAAATAAGGGGAATTTCTGAATTATTACCCTGAAATAAGTGAAATTTCTCCACTTTTGCCCCAAAATAAGGGAAATTTCTGCCTCTTTGCCCACAAATAAGGGGAATTTCAGCCTTTTTACCTCAAAATAAGGGGAATTTCTGCATTTTTGCCAGAAAATATTATGAATTTCTGCCTTTTTGCCCCAAAATAAGGAAAATTTCTGCCTTTTTTCCCTGAAATAAGTGAAATTTCTGCAATTTTGCCCCAAAATAAGTGAAATTTCTGCAATTTTGCCCCAAAATAAGGGAAATTTCTGGAATTTTTCCCCAAAATAAGTAGAATTTATGAGTTTTGCCCCAAAATAAGGAGAATTTCTGTCTTTTTGCCCCAACATATAGGGAATTTCTGTCTTTGTGCACCACAACTAGAGGAATTTCTGCAATTATGCTCCAAAATACGGGGAATTTCTGCATTTTTGCCCGAAAATTTTGAGAATTTCTGCAATTTTGCTTCAAAATACGGGGAATTTCTGCTTTTTATCCCAAAATAAGGGGAATGCATACCTTTTTGCCATAAAAAGGTAAATTTCTTCATTTTTGCTCCAAAATAAGGGGAATTTCTGCCTTTTTGCCTCTATATAAGTGGAATTTCTGTCTTTTTCCCCCAAAACAAAAGGAATTTCTGTCTTTTTTGACCCAAAATAAGGGGAATTTCTGAATTGTTACCCTGAAATAAGTGAAATTTCTCCAATTTTGCCCCAAAATAATGGAAATTTCTGCCTCTTTGCCCCCAAATAAGGGGAATTTCAGCCTTTTTACCTCAAAATAAGGGGAATTTCTGAATTTTTGCCACAAAATATTAGGAATTTCTGACTTTTTGCCCCAAAATAAGGAAAATTTGTGCCTTTTTTCCATGAAATAAGTGAAATTTCTGCAATTTTGCCCCAAAATAAGTGAAATTTCTGCAATGTTGCCCCAAAATAAGGGAAATTTCTGGAATTTTGCCCGAAAATAAGTGGAATTTCTAAGTTTTGCCCCAAAATAAGCAGAATTTTGTATTTTTGCCTCTAAATAAGTGAAATTTCTGCAATTTTGCCCCAAAATAAGGGAAATTTCTGGCTTTTTGCCCCCAAATAAGGGGAATTTCAGCCTTTTTACCTAAAAATAAGGGGAATTTCTGTATTTTTGCCAGAAAATATTAGGAATTTCTGCCTTTTTCCCCAAAATAAAGAAAATTTCTGCCTTTTTTCTCTGGAATAAGTGAAATTTCTGCAATTTTGCCCCAAAATAAGTGAAATTTCTGCAATTTTGCCCCAAAATAAGTGAAATTTCTGGAATTTTGCCCCAAAATAAGTGGAATTTCTGAGTTTTGCCCCAAAATAAGGAGAATTTCTGTCTTTTTACCCCAACATATAGGGAATTTCTGTCTTTCTGCACCACAACTAGGGGAATTTGTGCAATTATGCTCCAAAATACGGGGAATTTCTGCAATTTTGCCCCAAAATAAGGGGAATTTCTGATTTTTGCCCCAAAATAAATGGAATTTCTGCATTTTGCCCTAAAATTAGGGGAATTTCTGCAATTTTGCTCCAAAATACAGGGAATTTCTGCCTTTTTGCCTGAAAATAATGGGAATGCATACCTTTTTGACATTAAAAGGGACATTTCTTCATTTTTGCTCCAAAATAAAGGGAATTTCTGCCTTTTTGCCTCTAAATAAGTGGAATTTCTGTCTTTTTCCCCCAAAACAAAGAGAATTTCTGTCTTTTTTGCCCCAAAATAAGGGGAATTTCTGACTTATTACCCTGAAGTAAGTGAAATTTCTGCAATTTTGCCCCAAAATAAGGGAAATTTCTGCAATTTTCCCCAATGTAAAGAAATTTCTGCAATTTTGCCCCAAAATAAAGGGAATTTCTGAATGTTTGCTCCCGAAAAAAGGAGATCTTCTGTCTTTTTGCCCCATAATAAGGAGAATTTCTGCGTTTTTGCCCGAAAATTATGAGAATTTCTGCAATTTTGCTTCAAAATACGGGGAATTTCTGCTTTTTATCCCAAAAGTAAGGGGAATGCATATCTTTTTGCCATAAAAAGGTAAATTTCTTCATTTTTTCTTCAAAATAAGGGGAATTTCTGCCTTTTTGCCTCTAAATAAGTGGAATTTCTGTCTTTTTCCCCCAAAACAAAAGGAATTTCTGTCTTTTTTGACCCAAAATAAGGGGAATTTCTGAATTATTACCCTGAAATAAGTGAAATTTCTCCAATTTTGCCCCAAAATGATGGAAATTTCTGCCTCTTTGCCCCCAAATAAGGGGAATTTAAGCCTTTTTACCTCAAAATAAGGGGAATTTCTGCATTTTTGCCACAAAATATTAGGAATTTCTGACTTTTTGCCCCAAAATAAGGAAAATTTGTGCCTTTTTCCCTGAAATAAGTGAAATTTCTGCAATTTTGCCCGAAAATAAGTGAAATTTCTGCAATGTTGCCCCAAAATAAGGGAAATTTCTGGAATTTTGCCCCCAAATAAGTGGAATTTCTAAGTTTTGCCCCAAAATACGGAGAATTTCTGTATTTTTGCCTCTAAATAAGTGAAATTTCTGCAATTTTGCCCCAAAATAAGTGAAATTTCTGCCTTTTTGCCCCCAAATAAAAGGAATTTCAGCCTTTTTACCTAAAAATAAGGGGAATTTCTGCATTTTTGCCAGAAAATATTAGGAATTTCTGCCATTTTGCCCCAAAATAAAGAAAATGTCTTCTTTTTTTCCCTGAAATAAGTGAAATTTCTGCAATTTTGCCCCAAAATAAGTGAAATTTCTGCAATTTTGCCCCAAAATAAGGGAAATTTCTGGAATTTTGCCCCAAAATAAGTGGAATTTCTGAGTTTTGCCCCAAAATAAGGAGAATTTCTGTCTTTTTGCCCCAACATATAGGGAATTTCTGTCGTTCTGCACCACAACTAGGGGAATTTGTGCAATTATGCTCCAAAGTACGGGGAATTTCTGCCTTTTTGCCCGAAAATAAGGGGAATGCATAACTTTTTGCCATAAAAAAAGGAAATTTCTTCATTTTAGCTCCAAAATAAGGGAAATTTCTGCATTTTTGCCTCTAAATAAGTGGAATTTCTGTCTTTTTCCCTCAAAACAAAGGGAATTTCTGTCTTTTTTGCCTCAAAATAAGGGGAATTTCTGACTTATTACACTGAAATAAGTGAAATTTCTGCAATTTTGCCCCTAAATAAGGAGAATTTCTGCCTTTTTGCCCCCAAATAAGGGGAATTTCAGCCTTTTTACTTCAAAATAAAGGGAATTTCTGCATTTTTGCCAGAGAATATTAGGAATTTCTTCCTTTTTGCCCCAAAATAAAGAAAATTTCTGACTTTTTTCCCTGAAATAAGTGAAATTTCTACAATTTTGCCCCAAAATAAGTGAAATTTCTGCAATTTTGCCCCAAAATAAGGGAAATTTCTGGAATTTTGCCCTAAATTAGTGGAATTTCTGAGTTTTGCCCCAAAATAAGGAGAATTTCTGTCTTTTTGCCCCAACATATAGGGAATTTCTGTCTTTATGCACCACAACTAGCGGAATTTCTGCAATTATGCTCCAAAATACGGGGAATTTGTGCCTTTTTGCCCGAAAATAAGGGGAATGCATAACCTTTTGCCATTAAAATGGGAAATTTCTTCATTTTTGTTCTAAAATAAAGGAAATTTCTGCATTTTTGCCTCTAAATAAGTGGAATTTCTGTCTTTTTCCCTCAAAACAAAGGGAATTTCTGTCTTTTTTGCCTCAAAATAAGGGGAATTTCTGACTTATTACACTGAAATAAGTGAAATTTCTGCAATTTTGCTTAAATATAAGGGAAATTTCTGCCTTTTTGCCACAAATTAATGGGAATTTATGCCTTTTTGCCCCAAAATAAGAAAAATTTTTGCTTTTTTTCTCTGAAATAAGTGAAATTTCTGCAATTTTGCCCTAAAATAAGGAAAATTTCTGCAATTTTTCCCAATAATAAGGGAAATTTCTGCAATTTTGCCCCAAAATAAGGGGAATTTCTCCCTTTTTGCCCCAAAATGAAGGAAATTTCAGCCTTTTTACCTGAAAATAAGTGAAATTTCTGCAATTTTGCCCCAAATAAGGAAAATTTCTTCAATTTTGCCCCAAAATAAGGTAAATTCCTGTAATTTTGCCCCAAAATAAAGGAAATTTCTTGAATTTTGCCCCAAAAGAAGGGGAATTTCTGATTTTTGCCCCAAAATAAGGGAAATTTCTGCAATTTTGCCCCAATGTAAAAGAAATTTCTGCAATTTTGCCCCAAAATAATGGGAATTTCTGAATGTTTGCTCCCAAAAAAAGGAGATCTTCTGTCTTTTTGCCCCAAAATAAGGAGAATTTCTGCCTTTTTGCCCCAACATATAGGGAATTTCTGTCTTTATGCACCACAACTAGCGGAATTTCTGCAATTATGCTCCAAAATACGGGGAATTTGTGCCTTTTTGCCCGAAAATAAGGGGAATGCATAACTTTTTGCCATAAAAAAGGGAAATTTCTTCATTTTTGTTCTAAAATAAAGGAAATTTCTGCATTTTTGCCTCTAAATAAGTGGAATTTCTGTCTTTTTCCCTCAAAACAAAGGGAATTTCTGTCTTTTTTGCCTCAAAATAAGGGGAATTTCTGACTTATTACACTGAAATAAGTGAAATTTCTGCAATTTTGCCCCAAAATAAGGGAAATTTCTGGAATTTTGCCCCAAAATAAGTGGAATTTCTGAGTTTTGCCCCAAAATAAGGAGAATTTCTGTCTTTTTGCCCCAACATATAGGGAATTTCTGTCGTTCTGCACCACAACTAGGGGAATTTGTGCAATTATGCTCCAAAGTACGGGGAATTTCTGCCTTTTTGCCCGAAAATAAGGGGAATGCATAACTTTTTGCCATAAAAAAAGGAAATTTCTTCATTTTAGCTCCAAAATAAGGGAAATTTCTGCATTTTTGCCTCTAAATAAGTGGAATTTCTGTCTTTTTCCCTCAAAACAAAGGGAATTTCTGTCTTTTTTGCCTCAAAATAAGGGGAATTTCTGACTTATTACACTGAAATAAGTGAAATTTCTGCAATTTTGCCCCTAAATAAGGAGAATTTCTGCCTTTTTGCCCCCAAATAAGGGGAATTTCAGCCTTTTTACTTCAAAATAAAGGGAATTTCTGCATTTTTGCCAGAGAATATTAGGAATTTCTTCCTTTTTGCCCCAAAATAAAGAAAATTTCTGACTTTTTTCCCTGAAATAAGTGAAATTTCTACAATTTTGCCCCAAAATAAGTGAAATTTCTGCAATTTTGCCCCAAAATAAGGGAAATTTCTGGAATTTTGCCCTAAATTAGTGGAATTTCTGAGTTTTGCCCCAAAATAAGGAGAATTTCTGTCTTTTTGCCCCAACATATAGGGAATTTCTGTCTTTATGCACCACAACTAGCGGAATTTCTGCAATTATGCTCCAAAATACGGGGAATTTGTGCCTTTTTGCCCGAAAATAAGGGGAATGCATAACCTTTTGCCATTAAAATGGGAAATTTCTTCATTTTTGTTCTAAAATAAAGGAAATTTCTGCATTTTTGCCTCTAAATAAGTGGAATTTCTGTCTTTTTCCCTCAAAACAAAGGGAATTTCTGTCTTTTTTGCCTCAAAATAAGGGGAATTTCTGACTTATTACACTGAAATAAGTGAAATTTCTGCAATTTTGCTTAAATATAAGGGAAATTTCTGCCTTTTTGCCACAAATTAATGGGAATTTATGCCTTTTTGCCCCAAAATAAGAAAAATTTTTGCTTTTTTTCTCTGAAATAAGTGAAATTTCTGCAATTTTGCCCTAAAATAAGGAAAATTTCTGCAATTTTTCCCAATAATAAGGGAAATTTCTGCAATTTTGCCCCAAAATAAGGGGAATTTCTCCCTTTTTGCCCCAAAATGAAGGAAATTTCAGCCTTTTTACCTGAAAATAAGTGAAATTTCTGCAATTTTGCCCCAAATAAGGAAAATTTCTTCAATTTTGCCCCAAAATAAGGTAAATTCCTGTAATTTTGCCCCAAAATAAAGGAAATTTCTTGAATTTTGCCCCAAAAGAAGGGGAATTTCTGATTTTTGCCCCAAAATAAGGGAAATTTCTGCAATTTTGCCCCAATGTAAAAGAAATTTCTGCAATTTTGCCCCAAAATAATGGGAATTTCTGAATGTTTGCTCCCAAAAAAAGGAGATCTTCTGTCTTTTTGCCCCAAAATAAGGAGAATTTCTGCCTTTTTGCCCCAACATATAGGGAATTTCTGTCTTTATGCACCACAACTAGCGGAATTTCTGCAATTATGCTCCAAAATACGGGGAATTTGTGCCTTTTTGCCCGAAAATAAGGGGAATGCATAACTTTTTGCCATAAAAAAGGGAAATTTCTTCATTTTTGTTCTAAAATAAAGGAAATTTCTGCATTTTTGCCTCTAAATAAGTGGAATTTCTGTCTTTTTCCCTCAAAACAAAGGGAATTTCTGTCTTTTTTGCCTCAAAATAAGGGGAATTTCTGACTTATTACACTGAAATAAGTGAAATTTCTGCAATTTTGCCCCAAAATAAGGGAAATTTCTGGAATTTTGCCCCAAAATAAGTGGAATTTCTGAGTTTTGCCCCAAAATAAGGAGAATTTCTGTCTTTTTGCCCCAACATATAGGGAATTTCTGTCGTTCTGCACCACAACTAGGGGAATTTGTGCAATTATGCTCCAAAGTACGGGGAATTTCTGCCTTTTTGCCCGAAAATAAGGGGAATGCATAACTTTTTGCCATAAAAAAAGGAAATTTCTTCATTTTAGCTCCAAAATAAGGGAAATTTCTGCATTTTTGCCTCTAAATAAGTGGAATTTCTGTCTTTTTCCCTCAAAACAAAGGGAATTTCTGTCTTTTTTGCCTCAAAATAAGGGGAATTTCTGACTTATTACACTGAAATAAGTGAAATTTCTGCAATTTTGCCCCTAAATAAGGAGAATTTCTGCCTTTTTGCCCCCAAATAAGGGGAATTTCAGCCTTTTTACTTCAAAATAAAGGGAATTTCTGCATTTTTGCCAGAGAATATTAGGAATTTCTTCCTTTTTGCCCCAAAATAAAGAAAATTTCTGACTTTTTTCCCTGAAATAAGTGAAATTTCTACAATTTTGCCCCAAAATAAGTGAAATTTCTGCAATTTTGCCCCAAAATAAGGGAAATTTCTGGAATTTTGCCCTAAATTAGTGGAATTTCTGAGTTTTGCCCCAAAATAAGGAGAATTTCTGTCTTTTTGCCCCAACATATAGGGAATTTCTGTCTTTATGCACCACAACTAGCGGAATTTCTGCAATTATGCTCCAAAATACGGGGAATTTGTGCCTTTTTGCCCGAAAATAAGGGGAATGCATAACCTTTTGCCATTAAAATGGGAAATTTCTTCATTTTTGTTCTAAAATAAAGGAAATTTCTGCATTTTTGCCTCTAAATAAGTGGAATTTCTGTCTTTTTCCCTCAAAACAAAGGGAATTTCTGTCTTTTTTGCCTCAAAATAAGGGGAATTTCTGACTTATTACACTGAAATAAGTGAAATTTCTGCAATTTTGCTTAAATATAAGGGAAATTTCTGCCTTTTTGCCACAAATTAATGGGAATTTATGCCTTTTTGCCCCAAAATAAGAAAAATTTTTGCTTTTTTTCTCTGAAATAAGTGAAATTTCTGCAATTTTGCCCTAAAATAAGGAAAATTTCTGCAATTTTTCCCAATAATAAGGGAAATTTCTGCAATTTTGCCCCAAAATAAGGGGAATTTCTCCCTTTTTGCCCCAAAATGAAGGAAATTTCAGCCTTTTTACCTGAAAATAAGTGAAATTTCTGCAATTTTGCCCCAAATAAGGAAAATTTCTTCAATTTTGCCCCAAAATAAGGTAAATTCCTGTAATTTTGCCCCAAAATAAAGGAAATTTCTTGAATTTTGCCCCAAAAGAAGGGGAATTTCTGATTTTTGCCCCAAAATAAGGGAAATTTCTGCAATTTTGCCCCAATGTAAAAGAAATTTCTGCAATTTTGCCCCAAAATAATGGGAATTTCTGAATGTTTGCTCCCAAAAAAAGGAGATCTTCTGTCTTTTTGCCCCAAAATAAGGAGAATTTCTGCCTTTTTGCCCGAAAATTATGAGAATTTCTGCAATTTTGCTTCAAAATACGGGGAATTTCTGCTTTTAATCCCGAAAGTAAGGGGAATGCATACCTTTTTGTCATAAAAAGGTAAATTTCTACATTTTTGCTCCAAAATAAGGGGAATTTCTGCCTTTTTGCCTCTAAATAAATGGAATTTCTGTCTTTTTCCCCCAAAACAAAGGGAATTTCTGTCTTTTTTGCCACAAAATAAGGGGAATTTCTGAATTATTACCCTGAAATAAGTGAAATTTCTCCAATTTTGCCCCAAAATAAGGGAAATTTCTGCCTCTTTGCCCACAAATAAAGGGAATTTCAGCCTTTTTACCTCAAAATAAGGGGAATTTCTGCATTTTTGCCACAAAATATTAGGAATTTCTGACTTTTTGCCCCAAAATAAGGAAAATTTGTACCTTTTTTCCCTGAAATAAGTGAAATTTCTGCAATTTTGCCCCAAAATAAGTGAAATTTCTGCAATTTTGCCCCAAAATAAGGGAAATTTCTGGAATTTTGCCCCAAAATAAGTGGAATTTCTAAGTTTTGCCCCAAAATAAGGAGAATTTCTGTCTTTTTGCCTGTAAATAAGTGAAATTTCTGCAATTTTGCCCCAAAATAAGGGAAATTTCTGGCTTTTTGCCCCCAAATAAGGGGAATTTCAGCATTTTTACCTCAAAATAAGGGGAATTTCTGCATTTTTGCCAGAAAATATTAGGAATTTCTGCCTTTTTGCCCCAAAATAAGGAAAATTTCTGCCTTTTTTCCCTGAAATAAGTGAAATTTCTGCAATTTTGCCCCAAAATAAGTGAAATTTCTGCAATTTTGCCCCAAAATAAGGGAAATTTCTGGAATTTTTCCTCAAAATAAGTAGAATTTATGAGTTTTGCCCCAAAATAAGGAGAATTTCTGTCTTTTTGCCCCAACATATAAGGAATTTCTGTCTTTGTGCACCACAACTAGAGGAATTTCTGCAATTATGCTCCAAAATACGGGGAATTTCTGCATTTTTGCCCGAAAATTATGAGAATTTCTGCAATTTTGCTTCAAAATACGGGGAATTTCTGCTTTTTATCCCAAAATAAGGGGAATGCATACCTTTTTGCCATAAAAAGGTAAATTTCTTCATTTTTGCTCCAAAATAAGGGGAATTTCTGCCTTTTTGCCTCTAAATAAGTGGAATTTCTGTCTTTTTCCCCCAAAACAAAAGGAATTTATGTCTTTTTTGAACCAAAATAAGGGGAATTTCTGAATTATTACCCTGAAATAAGTGAAATTTCTCCAATTTTGCCCCAAAATAATGGAAATTTCTGCCTCTTTGCCCCCAAATAAGGGGAATTTCAGCCTTTTTACCTCAAAATAAGGGGAATTTCTTGATTTTTGCCACAAAATATTAGGAATTTCTGAATTTTGCCCCAAAATAAGGAAAATTTGTGCCTTTTTTCCATGAAATAAGTGAATTTTCTGCAATTTTGCCCCAAAATAAGTGAAATTTCTGCAATGTTGCCCCAAAATAAGGGAAATTTCTGGAATTTTGCACCAAAATAAGTGGAATTTCTAAGTTTTGCTCCAAAATAAGCAGAATTTCTGTATTTTTGCCTCTAAATAAGTGAAATTTCTGCAATTTTGCCCCAAAATAAGGGAAATTTCTGCCTTTTTGCCCCCAAATAAAAGGAATTTCAGCCTATTTACCTAAAAATAAGGGGATTTTCTGCATTTTTGCCAGAAAATATTAAGAATTTCTGCCTTTTTGCCCCAAAATAAGGAAAATTTCTGCCTTTTTTCCCTGGCATAAGTGAAATTTCTGCAATTTTGCCCCAAAATAAGGGAAATTTCTGGAATTTTGCCCCAAAATAAGTGGATTTTCTGAGTTTTGCCCCAAAATAAGGAGAATTTCTGTCTTTTTGCCACAACATATAGGGAATTTCTGTCTTTCTGCACCACAACTAGGGGAATTTGTGCAATTATGCTCCAAAATACGGGGAATTTCTGCCTTTTTGCCCAAAAATAAGGGGAATGCATAACTTTTTGCCATAAAAAAGGGAAATTTCTTCATTTTTGCTCCAAAATAAGGGAAATTTCTACATTTTTGCCTCTAAATAAGTGGAATTTCTGTCTTTTTCCCTCAAAACAAAGGGAATTTCTGTCTTTTTTGCCTCAAAAAAAGAGGAATTTCTGACTTATTACACTGAAATAAGTGAAATTTCTGCAATTTTGCCCCAAAATAAGGGGAATTTCTGATTTTTGCCCCAAAATAAAGGGAATTTCTGCATTTTGCCCCAAAATTAGGGGAATTTCTGCAATTTTGCTCCAAAATACGGGGAATTTCTGCCTTTTTTCCTGAAAATAATGGGAATGCATACCTTTTTGCCATTAAAAGGGACATTTCTTCATTTTTGCTCCAAAATAAAGGGAATTTCTGCCTTTTGCCTCTAAATAAGTGGAATTTCTGTCTTTTTCCCCCAAAACAAAGAAAATTTCTGTCTTTTTTCCCCAAAATAAGGGGAATTTCTGACTTATTACCCTGAAGAAAGTGAAATTTCTGCAATTTTGCCCCAAAATAAGGGAAATTTCTGCAATTTTGCCCCAATGTAAAGGAAATTTCTGCAATTTTGCCCCAAAATAAGAAGAATTTCTGAATGTTTGCTCCCGAAAAAAAAAGATCTTCTGTCTTTTTGCCCCAAAATAAGGAGAATTTTTGTCTTTTTGCCCGAAAATTATGAGAATTTCTGCAATTTTGCTTCAAAATACGAGGAATTTCTGCTTTTTATCCCAAAATTAAGGGGAATGCATATCTTTTTGCCATAAAAAGGTAAATTTCTTCATTTTTTCTTCAAAATAAGGGGAATTTCTGCATTTTTGCCTCTAAATAAGTGGAATTTCTGTATTTTTCCCCCAAAACAAAAGGAATTTCTGTCTTTTTTGACCCAAAATAAGGGGAATTTCTGAATTGTTAACCTGAAATAAGTGAAATTTCTGCAATTTTGCCCCAAATAAGGAAAATTTCTTCAATTTTGCCCCAAAATAAGGTAAATTCCTGTAATTTTGCCCCAAAATAAAGGAAATTTCTTGAATTTTGCCCCAAAAGAAGGGGAATTTCTGATTTTTGCCCCAAAATAAGGGAAATTTCTGCAATTTTGCCCCAATGTAAAGGAAATTTCTGCAATTTTGCCCCAAAATAACGGGAATTTCTGAATGTTTGCTCCCAAAAAAAGGAGATCTTCTGTCTTTTTGCCACAAAATAAGGAGAATTTCTGCCTTTTTGCCCGAAAATTATGAGAATTTCTGCAATTTTGCTTCAAAATACGGGGAATTTCTGCTTTTAATCCCGAAAGTAAGGGGAATGCATACCTTTTTGTCATAAAAAGGTAAATTTCTACATTTTTGCTCCAAAATAAGGGGAATTTCTGCCTTTTTGCCTCTTAATAAATGGAATTTCTGTCTTTTCCCCCAAAACAAAGGGAATTTCTGTCTTTTTTGCCACAAAATAAGGGGAATTTCTGAATTATTACCCTGAAATAATTGAAATTTCTCCACTTTTGCCCCAAAATAAGGGAAATTTCTGCCTCTTTGCCCACAAATAAGGGGAATTTCAGCCTTTTTACCTCAAAATAAGGGGAATTTCTGCATTTTCGCCACAAAATATTAGGAATTTCTGACTTTTTGTCCCAAAATAAGGAAAATTTGTGCCTTTTTTCCCTGAAATAAGTGAAATTTCTGCAATTTTGCCCCAAAATAAGGGAAATTTCTGCCTTTTTGCCCCCAAATAAGGGGAATTTCAGCCTTTTTACCTCAAAATAAGGGGAATTTCTGCATTTTTGCCAGAAAATATTATGAATTTCTGCCTTTTTGCCCCAAAATAAGGAAAATTTCTGCCTTTTTTCCCTGAAATAAGTGAAATTTCTGCAATTTTGCCCCAAAATAAGTGAAATTTCTGCAATTTTGCCCCAAAATAAGGGAAATTTCTGGAATTTTTCCCCAAAATAAGTAGAATTTATGAGTTTTGCCCCAAAATAAGGAGAATTTCTGTCTTTTTGCCCCAACATATAGGGAATTTCTGTCTTTGTGCACCACAACTAGAGGAATTTCTGCAATTATGCTCCAAAATACGGGGAATTTCTCCATTTTTGCCCGAAAATTATGAGAATTTCTGCAATTTTGCTTCAAAATACGGGGAATTTCTGCTTTTTATCCCAAAATAAGGGGAATGCATACCTTTTTGCCATAAAAAGGTAAATTTCTTCATTTTGGCTCCAAAATAAGGGGAATTTCTGCCTTTTTGCCTCTATATAAGTGGAATTTCTGTCTTTTTCCCCCAAAACAAAAGGAATTTCTGTCTTTTTTGACCCAAAATAAGGGGAATTTCTGAATTGTTACCCTGAAATAAGTGAAATTTCTCCAATTTTGCCCCAAAATAATGGAAATTTCTGCCTCTTTGCCCCCAAATAAGGGGAATTTCAGCCTTTTTACCTCAAAATAAGGGGAATTTCTGAATTTTTGCCACAAAATATTAGGAATTTCTGACTTTTTGCCCCAAAATAAGGAAAATTTGTGCCTTTTTTCCATGAAATAAGTGAAATTTCTGCAATTTTGCCCCAAAATAAGTGAAATTTCTGCAATGTTGCCCCAAAATAAGGGAAATTTCTGGAATTTTGCCCGAAAATAAGTGGAATTTCTAAGTTTTGCCCCAAAATAAGCAGAATTTTGTATTTTTGCCTCTAAATAAGTGAAATTTCTGCAATTTTGCCCCAAAATAAGGGAAATTTCTGGCTTTTTGCCCCCAAATAAGGGGAATTTCAGCCTTTTTACCTAAAAATAAGGGGAATTTCTGTATTTTTGCCAGAAAATATTAGGAATTTCTGCCTTTTTCCCCAAAATAAAGAAAATTTCTGCCTTTTTTCTCTGGAATAAGTGAAATTTCTGCAATTTTGCCCCAAAATAAGTGAAATTTCTGCAATTTTGCCCCAAAATAAGTGAAATTTCTGGAATTTTGCCCCAAAATAAGTGGAATTTCTGAGTTTTGCCCCAAAATAAGGAGAATTTCTGTCTTTTTACCCCAACATATAGGGAATTTCTGTCTTTCTGCACCACAACTAGGGGAATTTGTGCAATTATGCTCCAAAATACGGGGAATTTCTGCAATTTTGCCCTTAAATAAGGGGAATTTCTGATTTTTGCCCCAAAATAAATGGAATTTCTGCATTTTGCCCTAAAATTAGGGGAATTTCTGCAATTTTGCTCCAAAATACAGGGAATTTCTGCCTTTTTGCCTGAAAATAATGGGAATGCATACCTTTTTGACATTAAAAGGGACATTTCTTCATTTTTGCTCCAAAATAAAGGGAATTTCTGCCTTTTTGCCTCTAAATAAGTGGAATTTCTGTCTTTTTCCCCCAAAACAAAGAGAATTTCTGTCTTTTTTGCCCCAAAATAAGGGGAATTTCTGACTTATTACCCTGAAGTAAGTGAAATTTCTGCAATTTTGCCCCAAAATAAGGGAAATTTCTGCAATTTTTCCCCAATGTAAAGAAATTTCTGCAATTTTGCCCCAAAATAAGGGGAATTTCTGAATGTTTGCTCCCGAAAAAAGGAGATCTTCTGTCTTTTTGCCCCATAATAAGGAGAATTTCTGCGTTTTTGCCCGAAAATTATGAGAATTTCTGCAATTTTGCTTCAAAATACGGGGAATTTCTGCTTTTTATCCCAAAAGAAAGGGGAATGCATATCTTTTTGCCATAAAAAGGTAAATTTCTTCATTTTTTCTTCAAAATAAGGGGAATTTCTGCCTTTTTGCCTCTAAATAAGTGGAATTTCTGTCTTTTTCCCCCAAAACAAAAGGAATTTCTGTCTTTTTTGACCCAAAATAAGGGGAATTTCTGAATTATTACCCTGAAATAAGTGAAATTTCTCCAATTTTGCCCCAAAATGATGGAAATTTCTGCCTCTTTGCCCCCAAATAAGGGGAATTTAAGCCTTTTTACCTCAAAATAAGGGGAATTTCTGCATTTTTGCCACAAAATATTAGGAATTTCTGACTTTTTGCCCCAAAATAAGGAAAATTTGTGCCTTTTTCCCTGAAATAAGTGAAATTTCTGCAATTTTGCCCGAAAATAAGTGAAATTTCTGCAATGTTGCCCCAAAATAAGGGAAATTTCTGGAATTTTGCCCCCAAATAAGTGGAATTTCTAAGTTTTGCCCCAAAATACGGAGAATTTCTGTATTTTTGCCTCTAAATAAGTGAAATTTCTGCAATTTTGCCCCAAAATAAGGGAAATTTCTGCCTTTTTGCCCCCAAATAAAAGGAATTTCAGCCTTTTTACCTAAAAATAAGGGGAATTTCTGCATTTTTGCCAGAAAATATTAGGAATTTCTGCCATTTTGCCCCAAAATAAAGAAAATGTCTTCTTTTTTTCCCTGAAATAAGTGAAATTTCTGCAATTTTGCCCCAAAATAAGTGAAATTTCTGCAATTTTGCCCCAAAATAAGGGAAATTTCTGGAATTTTGCCCCAAAATAAGTGGAATTTCTGAGTTTTGCCCCAAAATAAGGAGAATTTCTGTCTTTTTGCCCCAACATATAGGGAATTTCTGTCGTTCTGCACCACAACTAGGGGAATTTGTGCAATTATGCTCCAAAGTACGGGGAATTTCTGCCTTTTTGCCCGAAAATAAAGGGAATGCATAACTTTTTGCCATAAAAAAAGAAAATTTCTTCATTTTAGCTCCAAAATAAGGGAAATTTCTGCATTTTTGCCTCTAAATAAGTGGAATTTCTGTCTTTTTCCCTCAAAACAAAGAGAATTTCTGTCTTTTTTGCCTCAAAATAAGGGGAATTTCTGACTTATTACACTGAAATAAGTGAAATTTCTGCAATTTTGCCCCTAAATAAGGAGAATTTCTGCCTTTTTGCCCCCAAATAAGGGGAATTTCAGCATTTTTACTTCAAAATAAAGGGAATTTCTGCATTTTTGCCAGAGAATATTAGGAATTTCTTCCTTTTTGCCCCAAAATAAAGAAAATTTCTGACTTTTTTCCCTGAAATAAGTGAAATTTCTACAATTTTGCCCCAAAATAAGTGAAATTTCTGCAATTTTGCCCCTAAATAAGGGAAATTTCTGGAATTTTGCCCTAAATTAGTGGAATTTCTGAGTTTTGCCCCAAAATAAGGAGAATTTCTGTCTTTTTGCCCCAACATATAGGGAATTTCTGTCTTTATGCACCACAACTAGCGGAATTTCTGCAATTATGCTCCAAAATACGGGGAATTTGTGCCTTTTTGCCCGAAAATAAGGGGAATGCATAACTTTTGCCATAAAAAAGGGAAATTTTTTCATTTTTGTTCTAAAATAAAGGAAATTTCTGCATTTTTGCCTCTAAATAAGTGGAATTTCTGTCTTTTTCCCTCAAAACAAAGGGAATTTCTGTCTTTTTTGCCTCAAAATAAGGGGAATTTCTGACTTATTACACTGAAATAAGTGAAATTTCTGCAATTTTGCTTAAATATAAGGGAAATTTCTGCCTTTTTGCCACAAATTAATGGGAATTTCTGCCTTTTTGCCCCAAAATAAGAAAAATTTTTGCTTTTTTTCTCTGAAATAAGTGAAATTTCTGCAATTTTGCCCTAAAATAAGGAAAATTTCTGCAATTTTTCCCAATAATAAGGGAAATTTCTGCAATTTTGCCCCAAAATAAGGGGAATTTCTCCCTTTTTGCCCCAAAATGAAGGAAATTTCAGCCTTTTTACCTGAAAATAAGTGAAATTTCTGCAATTTTGCCCCAAATAAGGAAAATTTCTTCAATTTTGCCCCAAAATAAGGTAAATTCCTGTAATTTTGCCCCAAAATAAAGGAAATTTCTTGAATTTTGCCCCAAAAGAAGGGGAATTTCTGATTTTTGCCCCAAAATAAGGGAAATTTCTGCAATTTTGCCCCAATGTAAAAGAAATTTCTGCAATTTTGCCCCAAAATAACGGGAATTTCTGAATGTTTGCTCCCAAAAAAAGGAGATCTTCTGTCTATTTGGCCCAAAATAAAGAGAATTTCTGCATTTTGCCCGAAAATTATGAGAATTTCTGCAATTTTGCTTCAAAATACGGGGAATTTCTGCTTTTAATCCCGAAAGTAAGGGGAATGCATACCTTTTTGTCATAAAAAGGTAAATTTCTACATTTTTGCTCCAAAATAAGGGGAATTTCTGCCTTTTTGCCTCTAAATAAATGGAATTTCTGTCTTTTTCCCCCAAAACAAAGGGAATTTCTGTCTTTTTTGCCACAAAATAAGGGGAATTTCTGAATTATTACCCTGAAATAAGTGAAATTTCTCCAATTTTGCTCCAAAATAAGGGAAATTTCTGCCTCTTTGTCCACAAATAAAGGGAATTTCAGCCTTTTTACCTCAAAATAAGGGGAATTTCTGCATTTTTGCAACAAAATATTAGGAATTTCTGACTTTTTGCCCCAAAATAAGGAAAATTTGTACCTTTTTTCCCTGAAATAAGTGAAATTTCTGCAATTTTGCCCCAAAATAAGTGAAATTTCTGCAATTTTGCCCCAAAATAAGGGAAATTTCTGGAATTTTGCCCCAAAATAAGTGGAATTTCTAAGTTTTGCCCCAAAATAAGGAGAATTTCTGTCTTTTTGCCTGTAAATAAGTGAAATTTCTGCAATTTTGCCCCAAAATAAGGGAAATTTCTGGCTTTTTGCCCCCAAATAAGGGGAATTTCAGCATTTTTACCTCAAAATAAGGGGAATTTCTGCATTTTTGCCAGAAAATATTAGGAATTTCTGCCTTTTTGCCCCAAAATAAGGAAAATTTCTGCCTTTTTTCCCTGAAATAAGTGAAATTTCTGCAATTTTGCCCCAAAATAAGTGAAATTTCTGCAATTTTGCCCAAAAATAAGGGAAATTTCTGGAATTTTTCCTCAAAATAAGTAGAATTTATGAGTTTTGCCCCAAAATAAGGAGAATTTCTGTCTTTTTGCCCCAACATATAAGGAATTTCTGTCTTTGTGCACCACAACTAGAGGAATTTCTGCAATTATGCTCCAAAATACGGGGAATTTCTGCATTTTTGCCCGAAAATTATGAGAATTTCTGCAATTTTGCTTCAAAATACGGGGAATTTCTGCTTTTTATCCCAAAATAAGGGGAATGCATACCTTTTTGCCATAAAAAGGTAAATTTCTTCATTTTTGCTCCAAAATAAGGGGAATTTCTGCCTTTTTGCCTCTAAATAAGTGGAATTTCTGTCTTTTTCCCCCAAAACAAAAGGAATTTATGTCTTTTTTGAACCAAAATAAGGGGAATTTCTGAATTATTACCCTGAAATAAGTAAAATTTCTCCAATTTTGCCCCAAAATAATGGAAATTTCTGCCTCTTTGCCCCCAAATAAGGGGAATTTCAGCCTTTTTACCTCAAAATAAGGGGAATTTCTGGATTTTTGCCACAAAATATTAGGAATTTCTGACTTTTTGCCCCAAAATAAGGAAAATTTGTGCCTTTTTCCCTGAAATAAGTGAATTTTCTGCAATTTTGCCCCAAAATAAGTGAAATTTCTGCAATGTTGCCCCAAAATAAGGGAAATTTCTGGAATTTTGCACCAAAATAAGTGGAATTTCTAAGTTTTGCTCCAAAATAAGCAGAATTTCTGTATTTTTGCCTCTAAATAAGTGAAATTTCTGCAATTTTGCCCCAAAATAAGGGAAATTACTGCCTTTTTGCCCCCAAATAAAAGGAATTTCAGCCTTTTTACCTAAAAATAAGGGGATTTTCTGCATTTTTGCCAGAAAATATTAAGAATTTCTGCCTTTTTGCCCCAAAATAAAGAAAATTTCTGCCTTTTTACCCTGGAATAAGTGAAATTTCTGCAATTTTGCCCCAAAATAAGGGAAATTTCTGGAATTTTGCCCCAAAATAAGTGGATTTTCTGAGTTTTGCCCCAAAATAAGGAGAATTTCTGTCTTTTTGCCACAACATATAGGGAATTTCTGTCTTTCTGCACCACAACTAGGGGAATTTGTGCAATTATGCTCCAAAATACGGGGAATTTCTGCCTTTTTGCCCAAAAATAAGGGGAATGCATAACTTTTTGCCATAAAAAAGGGAAATTTCTTCATTTTTGCTCCAAAATAAGGGAAATTTCTGCATTTTTGCCTCTAAATAAGTGGAATTTCTGTCTTTTTCCCTCAAAACAAAGGGAATTTCTGTCTTATTTGCCTCAAAAAAAGAGGAATTTCTGACTTATTACACTGAAATAAGTGAAATTTCTGCAATTTTGCCCCAAAATAAGGGGAATTTCTGATTTTTGCCCCAAAATAAAGGGAATTTCTGCATTTTGCCCCAAAATTAGGGGAATTTCTGCAATTTTGCTCCAAAATACGGGGAATTTCTGCCTTTTTGCCTGAAAATAATGGGAATGCATACCTTTTTGCCATTAAAAGGGACATTTCTTCATTTTTGCTCCAAAATAAAGGGAATTTCTGCCTTTTGCCTCTAAATAAGTGGAATTTCTGTCTTTTTCCCCCAAAACAAAGAAAATTTCTGTCTTTTTTGCCCCAAAATAAGGGGAATTTCTGACTTATTACCCTGAAGTAAGTGAAATTTCTGCAATTTTGCCCCAAAATAAGGGAAATTTCTGCAATTTTGCCCCAATGTAAAGGAAATTTCTGCAATTTTGCCCCAAAATAAGAAGAATTTCTGAATGTTTGCTCCCGAAAAAAAAAGATCTTCTGTCTTTTTGCCCCAAAATAAGGAGAATTTTTGTCTTTTTGCCCGAAAATTATGAGAATTTCTGCAATTTTGCTTCAAAATACGAGGAATTTCTGCTTTTTATCCCAAAATTAAGGGGAATGCATATCTTTTTGCCATAAAAAGGTAAATTTCTTCATTTTTTCTTCAAAATAAGGGGAATTTCTGCATTTTTGCCTCTAAATAAGTGGAATTTCTGTCTTTTTCCCCCAAAACAAAAGGAATTTCTGTCTTTTTTGACCCAAAATAAGGGGAATTTCTGAATTGTTACCCTGAAATAAGTGAAATTTCTCCAATTTTGCCACAAAATAATGGAAATTTCTGCCTCTTTGCCCCCAAAAAAGGGGAATTTCAGCCTTTTTACCTCAAAATAAGCGGAATTTCTGCATTTTTGCCACAAAATATTAGGAATTTCTGACTTTTTGCCCCAAAATAAGGAAAATTTCTGCCTTTTTTCCCTGAAATAAGTGAAATTTCTGCAATTTTGCCCGAAAATAAGTGAAATTTTTGCAATGTTGCCCCAAAATAAGGGAAATTTCTGAAATTTAGCCCCCAAATAAGTGGAATTTCTAAGTTTTGCCCCAAAATAAGGAGAATTTCTGTATTTTTGCCTCTAAATAAGTGAAATTTCTGCAATTTTGTCCCAAAATAAGGGAAATTTCTGCATTTTTGCTCCCAAATAAAAGGAATTTCTGACTTATTACACTGAAATAAGTGAAATTTCTGCAATTTTGCTTAAAAATAAGGGAAATTTCTTCCTTTTTGCCACAAATTAATGGGAATTTCTGCCTTTTTCCCCAAAATAAGAAAAATTTTTGCTTTTTTTCCCTGAAATAAGTGAAATTTCTGCAATTTTGCCCTAAAATAAGGAAAATTTCTGCAATTTTTCCCAATAATAAGTAAAATTTTTGCAATTTTGCCCCAAAATAAGGGGAATTTCTCCTTTTTTGCCCCAAAATGAAGGAAATTTCAGCCTTTTTACCTGAAAATAAGTGAAATTTCTGCAATTTTGCCCCAAATAAGGAAAATTTCTTCAATTTTGCCTCAAAATATGGTAAATTCCTGTAATTTTGCCCCAAAATAAAGGAAATTTCTTGAATTTTGCACCAAAAGAAGGGGAATTTCTGATTTTTGCCCCAAAATAAGGGAAATTTCTGCAATTTTGCCCCAATGTAAAGGAAATTTCTGCAATTTTGCCCCAAAATAACGGGAATTTCTGAATGTTTGCTCCCAAAAAAAAGAGATCTTCTGTCTTTTTGCCCCAAAATAAGGAGAATTTCTGCCTTTTTGCCCGAAAATTATGAGAATTTCTGCAATTTTGCTTCAAAATACGGGGAATTTCTGCTTTTAATCCCGAAAGTAAGGGGAATGCATACCTTTTTGTCATAAAAAGGTAAATTTCTACATTTTTGCTCCATAATAGGGGAATTTCTGCCTTTTTGCCTCTAAATAAATGGAATTTCTGTCTTTTTCCCCCCCAAAAAAGGGAATTTCTGTCTTTTTTGCCCCAAAATAAGGGGAATTTCTGAATTATTACCCTGAAATAAGTGAAATTTCTCCAATTTTGCCCCAAAATAAGGGAAATTTCTGCCTCTTTGCCCCCAAATAAGGGGAATTCCAGCCTTTTTACCTTAAAATAAGGAGAATTTCTGCATTTTTGCTACAAAATATTAGGAATTTCTGACTTTTTGCCCCAAAATAAGGAAAATTTGTGCCTTTTTTTCCTGAAATAAGTGAAATTTCTGAAATTTTGCCCCAAAATAAGTGAAATTTCTGCAATTTTGCCCCAAAATAAGGGAAATTTCTAGAATTTTGCCCCAAAATAAGTGGAATTTCTAAGTTTTGCCCCAAAATAAGGAGAATTTCTGTCTTTTTGCCTCTAAATAAGTGAAATTTCTGCACTTTTGCCCCAAAATAAGGGAATTTTCTGCCTTTTTGCCCCCACATAAGGGGAATTTCAGCCTTTTTACCTCAAAATAAGGGGAATTTCTGCATTTTTGCCAGAAAATATTAGGAATTTCTGCCTTTTTGCCCCAAAATAAGGAAAATTTCTGCCTTTTTTCCCTGAAATAAGTGAAATTTCTGCAATTTTGCCCCAAAATAAGTGAAATTTCTGCAATTTTGCCCCAAAATAAGGGAAATTTCTGGAATTTTTCCCCAAAATAAGTAGAATTTCTGAGTTTTGCCCCAAAATAAGGAGAATTTCTGTCTTTTTGCCCCAACATATAGGGAATTTCTGTCTTTGTGCACCACAACTAGAGGAATTTCTACAATTATGCTCCAAATACGGGGAATTTCTACATTTTTGCCCGAAAATAATGGGAATGCATAACATTTTGCCATAGAAAAGGGAAATTTCTTCATTTTTGCTCCAAAATAAGGGAAATTTCTGCATTTTTGCCTCTAAGTAAATGGAATTTCTGTCTTTTTCCCTCAAAACAAAGGGAATTTCTGTCTTTTTTGCCTTAAAATAAGGGGAATTTCTGACTTATTACACTGAAATAAGTGAAATTTCTGCAATTTTGTTCTAAAATAAGGGAAATTTCAGCCTTTTTACCCTGAAATATGTGAAATTACTGCAATTTTGCCCCAAAATAAGTGAAATTTCTGCAATTTTTCCCCAAAATAAGGGGAATTTCTGATTTTTGCCCGAAAATAAAGGAATTTCTGCATTTTGCCCCAAAATTAGAAGAATTTCTGCAATTTTGCTCAAAAATACGGGGAATTTCTGCCTTTTTGCCTGAAAATAATGGGAATGCATAGCTTTTTGCCATAAAAAAAGGAAATTTCTTCATTTTTCCTCCAAAATAAAGGGAATTTCTGCCTTTTTGCCTTTAATAAGTGGAATTTCTTTCTTTTTCCCCCAAAACAAAGAGAATTTCTGTCTTTTTTGCCCCAAAATAAGGGGAATTTCTGACTTATTACCCTGAAGTAAGTGAAATTTCTGCAATTTTGCCCCTAAATAAGGGAAATTTCTGCAATTTTGCCCCAATGTAAAGGAAATTTCTGCAATTTTGCCCCAAAATAAGGGGAATTTCTGATTTTTGCCCCAAAATAAAGGGAATTTCTGCGTTTTGCCCCAAAATTAGGGGAATTTCTGCAATTTTGCTCCAAAATACGGGGAATTTCTGCCTTTTTGCCTGAAAATAATGGGAATGCATACCTTTTTGCCATTAAAAGGGACATTTCTTCTTTTTGCTCCAAAATAAAGGGAATTTCTGCCTTTTTACCTCTAAATAAGTGGAATATCTGTCTTTTTCCCCCAAAACAAAGAGAATTTCTGTCTTTTTTGCCCCAAAATAAGGGGAATTTCTGACTTATTACCCTGAAGTAAGTGAAATTTCTGCAATTTTGCCCCAAAATAAGGGAAATTTCTGCAATTTTGCCCCAATGTAAAGGAAATTTCTGCAATTTTGCCCCAAAATAAGGGGAATTTCTGAATGTTTGCTCCCGAAAAAAGGAGATCTTCTGTCTTTTTGCCCCAAAATAAGGAGAATTTCTGCCTTTTTGCCCGAAAATTATGAGAATTTCTGCAATTTTGCTTCAAAATATGGGGAATTTCTGCTTTTTTCCCAAAAGTAAGGGGAATGCATATCTTTTTGCCATAAAAAGGTAAATTTCTTCATTTTTCTTCAAAATAAGGGGAATTTCTGCCTTTTTGCCTCTAAATAAGTGGAATTTCTGTCCTTTTCCCCCAAAACAAAGGGAATTTCTGTCTTTTTTGCCCCAAAATAAGGGGAATTTCTGAATTATTACCCTGAAATAAGTGAAATTTCTCCAATTTTGCCCCAAAATATTGGAAATTTCTGCCTCTTTGCCCCCAAATAAGAAGAATTTCAGCCTTTTTACCTCAAAATAAGGGGAATTTCTGCATTTTTGCCACAAAATATTAGGAATTTCTGACTTTTTGCCCCAAAATAAGGAAAATTTGTGCCTTTTTTCCCTGAAATAAGTGAAATTTCTGCAATTTTGCCCCAAAATAAGTGAAATTTCTGCAATGTTGCCCCAAAATAAGGGAAATTTCTGGAATATTGCCCCAAAATAAGTGGAATTTCTAAGTTTTGCCCCAAAATAAGGAGAATTTCTGTATTTTTGCCTCTAAATAAGTGAAATTTCTGCAATTTTGCCCCAAAATAAGGGAAATTTCTGCCTTTTTGCCCCTAAATAAGGGGAATTTCAGCATTTTTACTTCAAAATAAGGAGAATTTCTGCATTTTTGCCAGAGAATATTAGGAATATCTTCCTTTTTGCCCCAAAATAAAGTAAATTTCTGCCTTTTTTCCCTGAAATAAGTGAAATTTCTACAATTTTGCCCCAAAATAAGTGAAATTTCTGCAATTTTGCCCCAAAATAAGGGAAATTTCTGGAATTTTTCCCTTAATTAGTGGAATTTCTGAGTTTTGCCCCAAAATAAGGAGAATTTCTGTCTTTTTGCCACAACATATAGGGAATTTCTGTCTTTATGCACCACAACTAGCAGAATTTCTGCAATTATGCTCCAAAATACGGGGAATTTCTGCCTTTTTGCCCGAAAATAAGGGGAATGCATAACTTTTTGCCATAAAAAAGGTAAATTTCTTCATTTTTGCTCCAAAATTAGGGAAATTTCTGCATTTTTGCCTCTAAATAAGTGGAATTTCTGTCTTTTTCCCTCAAAACAAAGGGAATTTCTGTCTTTTTTGCCTAAAAATAAGGGGAATTTCTGACTTATTACACTGAAATAAGTGAAATTTCTGCAATTTTGCCCAAAAATAAGGGAAATTTCTGCCTTTTTGCCACAAATTAATGGGAATTTCTGCCTTTTTGCCCCAAAATAAGAAAAATTTTTGCTTTTTTTCTCTGACATAAGTGAAATTTCTGCAATTTTGCCCTAAAATAAGGAAAATTTCTGCAATTTTTCCCAATAATAAGGGAAATTTCTGCAATTTTGCCCCAAAATAAGGGGAATTTCTCTCTTTTTGCCCCAAAATGAAGGAAATTTCAGCCTTTTTACCTGAAAATATGTGAAATTTCTGCAATTTTGCCCCAAATAAGGAAAATTTCTTCAATTTTGCCACAAAATAAGGTAAATTCCTGTAATTTTGCCCTAAAATAAAGGAAATTTCTTGAATTTTGCCCCCAAAGAAGGGTAATTTCTGATTTTTGCCCCAAAATAAAAGGAATTTCTGCTTTTTGCTCCAAAATTAGGGAATTTCTCCCTTTTTGCCCGAAAAGTATGAGAATTTCTGCAATTTTGCTTCAAAATACGGTGAATTTCTGCTTTATATCCCGAATGTAAGAGGAATGTATACCTTTTACCACAAAAAAGGAAATTTCTTCATTTTTGTCCCAAAATAAGAGGAATTTCTGCATTTTTACTTCAAAGTAAGTGAAATTTCTGCCTTTGTACCAAAAAATAAATGGAATTTCTGTCTTTTTGCCCCAAATTAAAAGGAATTTTTGAATTATGCCCTGAAATAAGTGAAATTTCAGCATTTTTACCAAAAAAATAAAAAGAATTTCTGTCTTTTTGCCCCAAAATAAGGGAAATTTCTGCCTTTTTGCCCCCAAATAAAAGGAATTTCAGCCTTTTTACCTCAAAATAAGGGGAATTTCTACATTTTTGCCACAAAATATTAAGAATTTCTGCATTTTTGCCCCAAAATAAGGAAAATTTCTGCCTTTTTTCCCTGAAGTAAGTGAAATTTCTCCAATTTTCCCCTAAAATAAGTGAAATTTCTGCAATTTTTCCCCAAAATAAGGGAAATTTCTGGAATTTTGCCCAAAAATAAGTGGAATTTCTGAGTTTTGCCCCAAAATAAAGAGAATTTCTGTCTTTTTTCCCCAACATATAGGGAATTTCTGCCTTTTTGCCCCACAATTAGGGGAATTTCTGCAATTTTGCTCCAAAATACGGGGAATTTCTGCCTTTTTCCAAAAATAAAAGGAATGCATAACTTTTTGCCATAAAAAAGTAAAATTTCTTCATTTTTGTTCCAAAATAAGGGGAATTTCTGCTTTTTTTCCTCTAAATAAGTGGAATTTCTGTCTTTTTCCCACAAAACAAAGGGAATTTCTGTCTTTTTTGCCCCAAAATATCGGGAATTTCTGACTTATTACCCTGAAATAAGTGAAATTTCTGCAATTTTGCCCCAAAATAAGGGAAATTTCTGCAATTTTGCTCCAATGTAAAGGAAATTTCTGCAATTTTGCCCCAAAATAAGGGAAATTTCTGACGGTTTTCTCCTGAAAATGTGAGATTTTCTGCCTTTTTGCCCCAAAGTAAAGAGAATTTCTGCCTTTTGCCCAAAAATTATGAGAATTTCTGCAATTTTCCTTCAAAATACGGGGAATTTCTGCTTTTTATCCCGAAAGTAAGGGGAATGCATAACTTTTTGCCATAAAAAGGTAAATTTCTTCATTTTTGCTCCAAAATAAGGGAAATTTCTACCTTTTTGCCTCTAAGTAAGTGGAATTTCTCTCTTTTTTTTCGAAAACAAAGGGAATTTCTGTCTTTTTTGCCCCAAAATAAGGGGAATTTCTGACTTATTACCCTGAAATAAGTGAAATTTCTGCAATTTTGCCCCAAAATAAGGGAAATTTCTGCCTCTTTGCCCTTAAATAAGGGGAATTTCAGCATTTTTACCTCAAAATAAAAGGAATTCCTGCCTTTTTGACCAAAAATAAGGAAAATTTCTAACTTTTTTCCCTGAAATAAGTAAAATGTCTGCAATTTTGCGACAAAATAAGTGATATTTCTGCAATTTTGCCTCAGAATAAGGGAAATTTCTGATATTTTGCCCCAAAAATAAGTGGAATTTCTGAGTTTTGCCCCAAAATAAGGAGAATTTCTGTTATTTTGCTGCAACATATAAGGAATTTCTGCATTTTTGCCCCACAATTAGGGGAATTTCTGCAATTTTGCTCCAAAATACGAGGAATTTCTTCCTTTTTGCCCAAAAATAAGAACAATGCATAACTTTTTGCCTTAAAAAAGGGAAATTTCTTCATTTTTGCTCCAAAATAAGGGGAATTTCTGCTTTTTTGCCTCTAAATAAGTGGAATTTCTGTCTTTTCCCCCAAAACAAAGGGATTTTCTGTCTTTTTTGCCCCAAAATTAAGAAAATTTCTGACTTATTACCCTAAAATAAGTGAAATTTCTGCAATTTTGCCCCAAAATAAGAGAAAATTTTTGCCTTTTTGCCCCAAATAAGGGGAATTTCAGCCTTTTTACCTCAAAATAAGAGGAATTTCTGCCTTTTTGCCCCAAAATAACAAAAATTTTTTTTCCATGAAATAAGGGAAATTTCTGCAATTTTGCCCAAAATAAGTGAAATTTCTGCATTTTTGCCCCAGAATAATGGAAATTTCTGGAATTTTGCCCCAAAATAAGTGGGATTTCTGAGTTTTGCTCCAAAATAAGGAGAATTTCTGTCTTTTTGCACCAACATATAGGGAATTTCTGCATTTTTGCCCCACAATTAGAGGAATTTTTGCAATTTTGTTCCAAAATAAGGGGAATTTCTGCCTTTTGGCCCGAAAATAAGAAAAATGCAAACTTTTTTGCCTTAAAAAAGGGAAATTTCTTCATTTTTGCTTCAAAATAAGGGGAAATTCTGTTTTGGCCTTTATATAAGAGGAATTTCTGTCTTTTCCCCCCAAAACAAAGGGATTTTCTGTCCTTTTTGTTCCAAAATAAGAAAAATTTCTGACTTATTACCCTGAAATAAGTGAAATTGCTGCAATTTTGCCCCAAAATAATGGAAATTTTTGCCTTTCTGCCAACAAATAAGGGGATTTTCAGCTTTTTACCTCAAAATAAGGGGAATTTCTGCATTTTTGCCACAAAAAATTAGGAATTTCTGCCTTTTTGCCCCAAAATAAAAAAAAAAAAATTTCTGCCTTTTTTCCCTGAAATAAGTGAAATTTCTGCAATTTTGCCCCAAAATAAGTGGAATTTCTGAGTTTTGCCCAAAAATAAGAAGAATTTCTGTCTTTTTGCCCCAACATATAGGAAATTTCTGCCTTTTTGCACCACAATTAGGAGAATTTCTGCAATTTTGCTCCAAAATATGGGGAATTTCTGCCTTTTTGCCCGAAAATAAAGGGAACGCATAACTTTTTGCCATAAAAGAGGGAAATTTCTTCATTTTTGCTCCAAAATAAGGATAATGTCTGCCTTTTTGCTTCTCAATAAGTGGAATTTCTGTCTTTTTCCCCCAAAACAAAGGGAATTTCTGTCTTTTTTGCCCCAAAATAAGGGGAATTTCTGACTTATTACCCTAAAATAATTGAAATTTCTGCAATTTTGCCCCAAAATAAGGGAAATTTCTGCCTTTTTTGCCCTGAAATAAGGGGAATTTCAGACTTTATACCTCAAAATAAGGGGAATTTCTGCATTTTTGCCACAAAATATTAGGAATTTCTGACTTTTTGCCCCAAAATAAGGAAAATTTTTGCCTTTATTCCCTGAAATAAGTGAAATTTCTGCAATTTTGTTCCAAAATAAGTGAAATTTCTGCAATTTTGCCTTAAAATAAGGAAAATTTCTGGAATTTTGCACCAAAATAAGTGGAATTTCTAAGTTTTGCCCCAAAATTAGGAGAATTTCTGTATTTTTGTCCCAACATATATAGAATTTCTGTCTTTTTGCCCCGCATCTAGGGGAATTTCTGCAATTTTGCTCCAAAATACGGGAATTTTCTGCATTTTTGCCCTGAAATATGTGAAATTTTTGCAATTTTACCCCTAAATAAGGTGAATTTCTGCTTTTTGCCCCAAAATAATGGGAATTTCTGCCTTTTTTCCCCAAAATAAAAAAAATTTTTGCTTTTTTTCTCTGAAATAAGTGAAATTTCTGCAATTTTCCCCTAAAATAAGGGAATTTTTTGCAATTTTTTCCCAAATAAGGGAGATTTCTGCAATTTTGCCCCAAAATAAAGGGAATTTCTTCCTTTTTGCCCCAAAACAAAGGAAATTTCAGGCTTTTTACCTGAAAATAAGTGAAATTTCTGAAATTTTGCCCCAAATAAGAGAAATTTCTGCAATTTTGCCCCAAAATAAGGTAAATTCCTGCAATTTTGCACCAAAATAAAGGAAATTTCTGGAATTTTGCCCCAAAATAAGAGGAATTTCTGATTTTTGCCCCAAAATAAAGAAAATTTCTGCCTTTTGCCCCAAAATTAGGGGTATTTCTGCAATATTGCTCCAAAATACGGGGAATTTCTGCCTTTTTGCCTGAAAATAATGGGAATGCATACCATTTTGCCATAAAAGGGGAAATTTCTTCATTTTTGCTCCAAAATAAAGGGAATTTCTGCCTTTTTGCCTCTAAATAAGTGGAATTTCTGTCTTTTTCTCCCAAAACAAAGAGAATTTCTGTCTTTTTTGCCCCAAAATAAGGGGAATTTCTGACTTTTTACCCTGAACTAAGTGAAATTTCTGCCATTTTGCCCCAAAATAAGGGAAATTTCTGCAATTTTGCCCCTATGTACAGGAAATTTCTGCAATTTTGCCCAAAAATAAGGGGAATTTCTGAGAGTTTGCTCCTGAAAAAAGGAGATCTTCTGTCTTTTTGCCCCAAAATAAGGAGAATTTCAGCCTTTTTGCCCGAAAATTATGAGAATTTCTGCAATTTTGCTTCAAAATACGGGGAATTTCTGCTTTTTATCCCGAAAGTAAGGGGAATGCATACCTTTTTGCCATAAAAAGGGAAATTTCTTCATTTTTGCTCCAAAATAAGGGGAATTTCTGCCTTTTTGCCTCTAAATAAGTGGAATTTCTGTCTCTTTCCCCCAAAACAAAGGGAATTTCTCTCTTATTTGCCCCAAAATAAGAGGAATTTCTGAATTATTACCATGAAATAAGTAAAATTTCTCCAATTTTGCCCGAAAATAAGGGAAATTTCTGTCTCTTTGCCCCCAAATAAGGGGAATTTCAGCCTTTTTACCTCAAAATAAGGGGAATTGCTGCATTTTTGCCACAAAATATTAGTAATTTCTGACTTTTTCCTCAAAATAAGAAAAATTTGTGCTTTTTTCCCTCAAATAAGTGAAATTTCTGCAATTTTGCCGCAAAATAAGTGAAATTTCTGCAATTTTGCCCCAAATAAGGGAAATTTCTGGAATTTTTCCCCAAAAGAAGTGGAATTTCTGAGTTTTGCCCAAAAATAAGGAGAATTTATGTCTTTTTGCCCCAACATATAGGGAATTTCTGCCTTTTGCCCCACAATTAGGGGAATTTCTGCCTTTTTGCCCGAAAATAAGGGGAATGCATACCTTTTTGCCATAAAAAAGGGAAATTTCTTCATTTTTGCTCCAAAAGAAGGGAAATTTCTGCCTTTTTGCCTCTAAATAAGTGGAATTTCTGTCTTTTTCCCTCAAAACAAAGGGAATTTCTGTCTTTTTTGCCTCAAAATAAGGGAAATTTCTGACTTATTACCCTGAAGTAAGTGAAATTTCTGCAATTTTGCCACAAAATAAGGGAAATTTCTGCCTTTTTGCCCTGAAATATGTTAAAATTCTGAAATTTTACCCTAAATAAGTTGAATTTCTGCCTTTTTGCCACAAATTAATGAAAATTTCTGCTTTTTTGCCCCAAAATAAGAAAAGTTTTTGCTTTTTTTCTCTGAAATAAGTGAAATTTCTGCAATTTCGCCCTTAAATAAGGAAAATTTCTGCAATTTTTCCCCATAATAAGAAAAATTTCTGCAATTTTGCCCCAAAATAAGAAAAATTTCTCTATTTTTGCCCCAAAATAAAGGAAATATCAGCACTTTTTCCTGAAAATAAGTGAAATTTCTGCTATTTTGCCCCAAATAAAAAAAATTTCTTCAATTTTGCCCAAAAATAAGGTAAATTCCTTCAATTTTGCCCCAAAATAAAGGAAATTTCTTGAATTTTGCTCCAAAATATACAGATTTTCTGATTTTTGCCCCAAAATAAAGGGAATTTCTGCCTTTTGCCACAAAATTAGGGGAATTTCTGCAATTTTGCTCCAAAATAAGGGGAATTTCTGCCTTTTTGCCTCTAAATAAGTGGAATTTCTGTCTTTTTCCCACAAAACAAGGGAATTTCTCTCTTTTTTGCCACAAAATAAAAGGAATTTCTGACTCATTACTCTGAAATAAGTGAAATTTCTGCAATTTTGCCCCAAAATAAGGGAAATTTCTGCCTTTTTGCCCCCAAATAAGGGGAATTCAGGCTTTTTACCTCAAAATAAGAGAAATTTCTGCATTTTTGCCACAAAATATTAGGAATTTCTGTTTTTTTGCCCCAAAATAAAGAAAATTTCTGAATTTTTTCCCTGAAATAAGTGAAATTTCTGCAATTGTGCCCCAAAATAAATGAAATTTCTGCAATTTTGCCTCAAAATAAGGGAAATTTCTGGAATTTTTCCCCAAAAGAAGTGGAATTTCTGAGTTTTGCCCCAAAATAAGGAGAATTTCTGTCTTTTTGCCCAAACATATAGGGAATTTCTGCCTTTTGCCCCACAATTAGGGGAATTTCTGCAATTTTGCTCCAAAATACGGGGAATTTCTCCCTTTTTGCCCGAAAATAAGGGGAATGCATACCTTTTTGCCATAAAAAAGGGAAATTTCTTCATTTTTGCTCCAAAAGAAGGGAAATTTCTGCCTTTTTGCTTCTAAATAAGTGGAATTTCTGTCTTTTTCCCTCAAAACAAAGGGAATTTCTGTATTTTTTGCCTCAAAATAAGGGAAATTTCTGACTTATTACCCTGAAGTAAGTGAAATTTCTGCAATTTTGCTCCAAAATAAGGGAAATTTCTACCTTTTTGCCCTGAAATATGTGAAATTTCTGAAATTTTACCCTAAATAAGTTGAATTTCTGCCTTTTTGCCACAAATTAATGAAAATTTCTGCTTTTTGCCCAAAAATAAGAAACGTTTTTGCTTTTTTTCTCTGAAATAAGTGAAATTTCTGCAATTTTGCCCTAAAATAAGGAAAATTTCTGCAATTTTTCCCAATAATAAGGGAAATTTCTGCAATTTTGCTCCAAAATACCGAGAATTTCTGCCTTTTTGCCTCTAAATAAGTGGAATTTCTGTCTTATTCCCCTAAAACAAAGGGAATTTCTGTCTTTTTTGCCCCAAAATAAGGGGAATTTCTGAATTATTACCCTGAAATAAGTGAAATTTCTCCAATTTTGCCCCAAAATAAGGGAAATTTCTGCCTCTTTGCCCCCAAATAAGGGGAATTTCAGCCTTTTTACCTCAAAATAAGGAGAATTTCTGCATTTTGGACACAAAATATTAGGAATTTCTGACTTTTTGCCCCAAAATAAGGAAAATTTGTGCCTTTTTACTCTGAAATAAGTGAAATTTCTGCAATTTTGCCCCAAAATAAGTGAAATTTCTGCAATTTTGCACCAAAATAAGGAAAATTTCTGGAATTTTGGTCCAAAATAAGTGGAATTTCTAAGTTTTGCCCCAAAATAAGAAGAATTTCTGTCTTTTTGCCTCTAAATAAGTGAAATTTCTGCAATTTTGCCCCAAAATAAGGGAAATTTATGCAATTTTGCCCCAAAATAAGGGAAATTTCTGGAATTTTTCCCCAAAAGAAGTGGAATTTCTGAGTTTTGCCCCAAAATAAGGAGAATTTCTGTCTTTTTGCCCCAACATATAGGGAATTTCTGCCTTTTGCCCAACAATTAGGGGAATTTCTGCAATTTTGCTCCAAAATGCGGGGAATTTCTGCCTTTTTGCCCGAAAATAAGGGGAATGCATACCTTTTTGCCATAAAAAAGGGAAATTTCTTCATTTTTGCTCCAAAAGAAGGGAAATTTCTGCCTTTTTGCCTCTAAATAAGTGGAATTTCTGTCTTTTTCCCTCAAAACAAAGGGAATTTCTGTATTTTTTGCCTCAAAATAAGGGAAATTTCTGACTTATTACCCTGAAGTAAGTGAAATTTCTGCAATTTTGCCCCAAAATAAGGGAAATTTCTGCCTTTTTGCCCTGAAATATGTGAAATTTCTGAAATTTTACCCTAAATAAGTTGAATTTCTGCCTTTTTGCCACAAATTAATGAAAATTTCTGCCCTTTTGCCCAAAAATAAGAAAAGTTTTTGCTTTTTTTCTCTGAAATAAGTGAAATTTCTGCAATTTTGCCCTAAAATAAGGAAAATTTCTGCAAATTTTCCCAATAATAAGGGAAATTTCTGCAATTTTGCTCCAAAATACCGAGAATTTCTGCCTTTTTGCCTCTAAATAAGTGGAATTTCTGTCTTATTCCCCTAAAACAAAGGGAATTTCTGTCTTTTTTGCGCCAAAATAAGGGGGAATTTCTGAATTATTACCCTGAAATAAGTGAAATTTCTCCAATTTTGCCCCAAAATAAGGGAAATTTCTGCCTCTTTGCCCCCAAATAAGGGGAATTTCAGCCTTTTTACCTCAAAATAAGGAGAATTTCTGCATTTTTGACACAAAATATTAGGAATTTCTGACTTTTTGCCCCAAAATAAGGAATATTTTTGCCTTTTTTCCCAGAAATAAGTGAAATTTCTGCAATTTTGCCCCAAAATAAGTGAAATTTCTGCAATTTTGCCCCAAAATAAGTGAAATTTCTGCGATTTTGCCCCAAAATAAAGAAAATTTCTGGAATTTTGCCCCAAAATAAGTGGAATTTCTAAGTTTTGCCCCAAAATAAGGAGAATTTCCTTCTTTTTGCCTCTAAATAAGTGAAATTTCTGCAATTTTGCCCCAAATAAGAAAAATTTTTGCCTTTTTGCCCCCAAATAATGGGAATTTCAGCCTTTTTACCTCAAAATAAGGAGAATTTCTGCATTTTTGCCACAAAATATTAGGAATTTCTGCCTTTTTGCCCCAAAATAAAGAAAATTTCTGCCTTTTTTCCCTGAAATAAGTGAAATTTCTGCAATTTGCCCCAAAATAAGTGAAATTTCTGCAATTTTGCCCCAAAATAAGGGAAATTTCTGGAATTTTGCCCCAAAATAATTGGAATTTCTGAGTTTTGCCCCAAAATAAGGAGAATTTCTGTCTTTTTGCCCCAACATATAGGGAATATCTGTCTTTCTGCACCACAACTAGAATAATTTCTGCAATTATGCTCCAAAATACGGGGAATTTCTGCCTTTTTGCCCGATAATAAGGGGAATGCATAACTTTTTGCCTAAAAAAAAGGGAAATTTTTTCATTTTTGCTCCAAAATAAGGGAAATTTCTGCCTTTTTGCCCTGAAATATGTGAAATTTCTGCAATTTTACCCAAAAATAAGGTGAATTTCTGCCTTTTTGCCACAAATTAATGGGAATTTTTGCCTTTTTGCCCCAAAATAAGAAAAATTTTTGCGTTTTATCTCTGAAATAAGTGAAATTTCTGCAATTTTGCCCTAAAATAATAAAAATATCTGCAATTTTTCCCAATATATGGGAAATTTCTTCAATTTTGCCCCAAAATAAGGGGAATTTCTCCCGTTTTGCCCCAAAATAAAGGATATTTCAGCCTTTTTACCTGAAAATAATTGAAGATTCGTCAATTTTGCCCCAAATATGAAAAATTTCTGCAATTTTGCCCTAAAATAAGGTAAATTCTTGCAATTTTGCCCCAGATTAAAGGAAATTTCTTGAATTTTGCCCCAAAATAAAGGGAATTGATGATTTTAGCCCCAAAATAAAGGGAATTTCTGCCTTTTGTCCCAAATTAGGGGAATTTCTGCAATTCTACCCCAAAATAAGTCAAATTTCTGCCTTTTTACCCCAAAATAATGGGAATTTCTGCCTTTTTGCCTTAAAATAAGAAAAATTTTTGCTTTTTTTCTCTGAAATAAGTGAAATTTCTGCAATTTTGCCCTTAAATAAGGAAAATTTCAGCAATTTTTCCTCATAATAAGAGAAATTTCTGCAATTTTGCCCCAAAATAAGAGGAATTTCTCCGTTTTTGTCACAAAATAAAGGAAATATCAGCCCTTTTTCCTGAAAATAAGTGAAATTTCTGCAATTTTGCCCAAAATAAGGGAAATTTCTGCAATTTTGCCCAAAAATAAGGTAAATTCCTCCAATTTTGCCCCAAAAGAAAGGAAATTTCTTGAATTTTGCCCCAAAATAAAGAGATTTTCAGATTTTTGCCCCAAAATAAAGAGAATTTCTGCCTTTTGCCCCAAAATTAGAGGAATTTCTGCAATTTTGCTCCAAAATACGGGGAATTTCTGCCTTTTTACCCGAAAATAATGGGATTGCATACCTTTTTGCCATAAAAAATGAAATTTCTTCATTTTTGCTCCAAAATAAGGGAAATTTCTGCCTTTTTGCCTCTAAATAAGTGGAATTTCTGTCTTTTTCCCCCAAAACAAAGGAAATTTCTGTCTTTTTTGCCCCAAAATAAGGGGAATTTCTGACTCATTACCCTGAAATAAGTGAAATTTCTGCAATTTTGCCCCAAAATAAGGGAAATTTCTGGAATTTTGCCCCAAAAGAAGTGGAATTTCTGAGTTTTGCCCCAAAATAAGGAGAATTTCTGTCTTTTTGCCCCAACATATAGGGAATTTCTGTGTTTCTGCACCACAACTAGGGGAATTTCTGCAATTATGCTCCAAAATACAGAGAATTTCTTCCTTTTTGCCCGAAAATAAGGGGAATGCATACCTTTTTGCCATAAAAAAAAATTTCTTAATTTTTGCTCCAAAATACGGGGAATTTCTGCCTTTTTTCCCAAAAATAAGGGAAATGCATATCTTTTTGCCATAAAAAAGGGAAATTTCTTAATTTTTGCTCCAAAATAAGGGGAATTTCTGCCTTCTTGCCTCTAAATAAGTGGAATTTCTGTCTTTTTCCCCAAAAACAACGGGAATTTCTGTATTTTTTGCCCCAAAATAAGGGGGAATTTCTGACTTATTACCCTGAAATAAGTGAAATTTCTGCAATTTTGCCCCAAAATAAAAGAAATTTCTACCTTTTTGCCCTGACATATGTAAAATTTCTGCAATTTTACCCCAAAATAAGGTGAATTTCTGACTTTTTGCCCTAAAATAATGGGAATTTCTGCACTTTTGCCCGAAAATAAGAAAAATTTTTGCTTTTTTTCTCTGAAATAAGTGAAATTTCTGCAATTTTGCCCTAAAATAAGGAAACTTTCTGCAATTTTTCCCAATAATAAGGGAAATTTCTTCAATTTTGCCCCAAAATAAGGGGAATTTCTCCCTTTTTGCCCCAAAATAAAGGAAATTTCAGCCTTTTTACCGGAAAATAATTGAAGTTTCTGCAATTTTGCCCCAAATAAGAAAAATTTCTGCAATTTTGCCCCAAAATAAGGTAAATTCTTGCAATTTTGCCCCAAATTAAAGGAAATTTCTTGAATTTTGCCTCAAAATAAGGGGAATTTATGATTTTAGCCCCAAATTAAAGGTAATTTCTGTCTTTTGCCCCAAATTAGGGGAATTTCTGCAATTTTACCCCAAAATAAGTCAAATTTCTGCCTTTTTGCCCCAAAATAATGGGAATTTCTGCCTTTTTGCCTCAAAATAAGAAAAATTTTTGCTTTTTTTCTCTGAAATAAGTGAAATTTCTGCAATTTTGCCCTTAAATAAGGAAAATTTCTGCAATTTTTCCTCATAATAAGAGAAATTTGTGCAATTTTGCCCCAAAATAAGAGGAATTTCTCCCTTTTTGCCCCAAAATAAATAAAATATCAGCCCTTTTTCCTGAAAATAAGTGAAATTTCTGCAATTTTGCCCCAAATAAGGGAAATTTCTGCCATTTTGCCCAAAAATAAGGGAAATTCCTCCAATTTTGCCCCAAAATAAAGGAAATTTCTTGAATTTTGCCCCAAAATAAAGAGATTTTCAGATTTTTGCCCCAAAATAAAGAGAATTTCTGCCTTTTGCCCCAAAATTAGAGGAATTTCTGCAATTTTGCTCCAAACTACGGGGAATTTCTGCATTTTTACCCGAAAATAATGGGATTGAATACCTTTTTGCCATAAAAAATGAAATTTCTTCATTTTTGCTCCAAAATAAGGGGAATTTCTGCCTTTTTGCCTCTAAATAAGTGGAATTTCTGTCTTTTTCCCACAAAACAAGGGAATTTCTCTCTTTTTTGCCCCAAAATAAGGGGAATTTCTGACTCATTACCCTGAAATAAGTGAAATTTTTGCAATTTTGCCCCAAAATAAGGAAAATTTCTGCATTTTTGTCCCCAAATAAGGGGAATTCAGCCTTTTTACCTCAAAGTAAGAGGAATTTCTGCATTTTTGCCACAAAATATTAGGAATTTCTGTTTCTTTGCCGCAAAATAAGGAAAATTTCTGACTTTTTTCCCTGAAATAAGTGGAATTTCTGCAATTGTGCCCCAAAATATGTGAAATTTCTGCAATTTTGCCCCAAAATAAGTGAAATTTCTGGAATTTTGCTCTAAAAGAAGTGGAATTTCTGAGTTTTGCCCCAAAATAAGGAGAATTTCTGTCTTTTTGCCCCAACATATAGGGAATTTCTGTCCTTCTGCACCACAACTAGGGGAATTTCTGCAATTTTGCTCCAAAATACGGGAATTTTCTGCCTTTTTGCCCTAAAATATGTGAAGTTTCTGCAATTTTACCCCTAAATAAGGTGAATTTCTGCTTTTTTGCCGCAAAATAATGGGAATTTCTGCCTTTTTGCCCCAAAATAAGAAAAATTTTTGCGTTTTTTCTCTGAAATAAGTGAAATTTCTGCAATTTTCCCCTAAAATAAGGGAAATTTTTGCAATTTTTTTCCATAATAAGACAGATTTCTGCAATTTTGCCACAAAATAAGGTAAATTCCTGCAATTTTGCCCCAAAATAAAGGAAATTTCAGAAATTTTTCCCCAAAGTAAGGGGAATTTCTGATTTTTGCCCCAAAATAAAGGGAATTTCTGCCTTTTGACCCAAAATTAGGGGAATTTCTGCAATTTTGCTCCAAAATACGGGAATTTCTGATTTTTGCCTGAAAATAATGGAAATGCATAACTTTTGGCCATAAAAAGAGAAATTTCTTCATTTTTGTTCCAAAATAAAGGGAATTTCTGCCTTTTTGCCTCTAAATAAGTGGAATTTCTGTCTTTTTCTCCCAAAACACAGAGAATTTTTTTTTGCCCCAAAATAAGGGGAACTTCTGACTTATTACCCTGAAATAAGTGAAATTTCTGCAATTTTTCCCCAAAATAAGGGAAATTTCTGCAATTTTGCCACAATGTAAAGGAAATTTCTGCAATTTTGCCCCAAAATAAGGGGAATTTCTGAATGTTTGCTCCCGAAAAGAGGAGATCTTCTGTCTTTTTGCCCCAAAATAAGGAAAATTTGTGCCTTTTTTCCCTGAAATAAGTGAAATTTCTGCAATTTTGCCCCAAAATAAGTGAAATTTCTGCAATTTTGCCCAAAAATAAGGGAAATTTCTGGAATTTTGCCCCAAAATAAGTGGAATTTATAAGTTTTGCCCAAAAATAAGAAGAATTTCTGTCTTTTTGCCTCTAAATAAGTGAAATTTCTGCAATTTTGCCCCAAAATGAGGGAAATTTCTGCCTTTTTGCCCCCAAATAAGGGGAATTTCAGCCTTTTTACCTCAAAATAAGGGGAATTTCTGCATTTTTGCCAGAAAATATTAGGCATTTCTGCATTTTTGCCCCAAAATAAAGAAAATTTCTGCCTTTTTTCCTGAAATAAGTAAAATTTCTGCAATTTTGCCCAAAAATAAGGGAAATTTCTGGAATTTTGCCCCAAAATAAGTGGAATTTATAAGTTTTGCCCCAAAATAAGGAGAATTTCTGTCTTTTTGCCTCTAAATAAGTGTAATTTCTGCAATTTTGCCCCAAAATAAGGGAAATTTCTGCCTTTTTGCCCCCAAATAAGGGGAATTTCAGACTTTTTACCTCAAAATAAGGGGAATTTCTGCATTTTTGCCAGAAAATATTAGGAATTTCTGCCTTTTTGCCCCAAAATAAAGAAAATTTCTGCCTTTTTTCCCTGAAATAAGTGAAATTTCTGCAATTTTGCCCCAAAATAAGTGAAATTTCTGGAATTTTGCTCTAAAAGAAGTGGAATTTCTGAGTTTTGCCCCAAAATAAGGAGAATTTCTGTCTTTTTGCCCCAACATATAGGGAATTTCTGTCTTTCTGCACCACAACTTGGCGAATTTCTGCAATTATGCTCCAAAATATGGGGAATTTCTGCCTTTTTGCCCGAAAATAAAGAGAATGCAAAACTTTTTGCCATAAAAAAGGGAAATTTCTTCATTTTTGCTCCAAAATAAGGGAAATTTCTGCCTTTTTTCCTCCAAATAAGTGGAATTTCTGTCTTTTTCCCTCAAAACAAAGGAAATTTCTGTCTTTTTTGCATCAAAATAAAGGGAATTTCTGACTTATTACACTGAAATAAGTGAAATTTCTGCAATTTTGCCCCAAAATAAGTGAAATTTCTGCAATTTTGCCCCAAAATAAGGGAAATTTCTGGAATTTTGCCCCAAAATAAGTGGAATTTCTGAGTTTTGCCCCAAAATAAGAAGAATTTCTGTCTTTTTGCCCCAACATATAGGGAATTTCTGTCTTTCTGCACCACAACTTGGCGAATTTCTGCAATTATGCTCCAAAATAGGGGGAATTTCTGCCTTTTTGCCCGAAAATAAGGAGAATGCAAAACTTTTTGCCATAAAAAAGGGAAATTTCTTCATTTTTGCTCCAAAATAAGGGAAATTTCTGCCTTTTTTCCTCCAAATAAGTGGAATTACTGTCTTTTTCCCTCAAAACAAAGGAAATTTCTGTCTTTTTTGCCTCAAAATAAAGGGAATTTCTGACTTATTACACTGAAATAAGTGAAATTTCTGCAATTTTGCCCCAACATAAGGGAAATTTCTGCCTTTTTGCCCTGAAATATGTGAAAATTTTGCAATTTTACACCAAATTAGGTGAATTTCTGCCTTTTTGCCACAAATTAATGGGAATTTCTGCCTTTTTGCCCCAAAATAAATAATTTTTGCTTTTTTTCTCTAAAATAAGTGAAATTTCTGCAATTTTGCCCTAAAATAAGGAAAATTTCTGCAATTTTTCCCAATAATAAGGAAAATTTCTGAAATTTTGCCCCAAAATTAGGGGAATTTCTCCCTTTTTGCACCAAAATAAAGGAAATTTCAGCTTTTTTACATGAAAATAAGTAAAATTTCTGCAATTTTGCCCCAAATAAGGAAAATTTCTTCAATTTTGCCCCAAAATAAGGTAAATTCCTGTAATTTTGTCCCAAAATAAAGGAAATTTCTTAAATTTTACCCCAAAAGAAAGGGAATTTCTGATTTTTGCCCCAAAATAAAAGGAATTTTTGCCTTTTGCCTCAAAATTAGGGAATTTCTCTCTTTTTGCCCGAAAATTATGAGAATTTCTGCAATTTTGCTTCAAAATACGGGGAATTTTTGCTTTTTATCCCGAATGTAAGGGGAATGTATACCTTTTACCACAAAAAAGGAAATTTCTTCATTTTTGCCCCAAAATAAGAGGAATTTCTTCCTTTTTACTTCAAACTAAGTGAAATTTCTTCCTTTGTACCAAAAAATAAATGGAATTTCTGTCTTTTTACCCCAAAATAAAAGGAATTTTTGAATTATGCCCTGAAATAAGTGAAATTTGTGCAATTTTGCCCAAAATAAATGAAATTTCTGCATTCTTGCCACAAAATAAAAGGAATTTCTGTCTTTTTGCCCCAAAATAAGGGAAAATTCTGCCTTTTTGCCCCCAAATAAAAAGAATTTCAGCCTTTTTACCTCAAACTAAGGGGAATTTCTACATTTTTGCCACAAAATATTAAGAATTTCTGGATTTTTGCCCCAAAATAAGGAAAATTTCTGCCTTTTTTGCCTGAAATAAGTAAAATTTCTCCAATTTTGCCATAAATTAAGTGAAATTTCTGCAAATTTTCCCCAAAATAAGGGAAATTTCTGGAATTTTGCCCAAAAATAAGTGGAATTTCTGAGTTTTGCCCCAAAATAAGAAGAATTTCCGTCTATTTTCCCCAACATATAGGGAATTTCTGCCTTTTTGCCCCACAATTAGGGGAATTTCTGCAATTTTGCTCCTAAATATGGGAAATTTCTGCCTTTTCCTAAAAATAAAGGGAATGCATAACTTTTTGCCATAAAAAAAAGAAATTTCTTCATTTTTGCTCCAAAATAAGTGGAATTTCTGCCTTTTTGCCTCTAAATAAGTGGAATTTCTGTCTTTTTCCCCCAAAACAAAGGGAATTTCTGTCTTTTTTGCCCCAAAATAACGGGAAGTTCTGACTTATTACCCTGAAATTAGTGAAATTTCTGCAATTTTGCCCCAAAATAAAAAAAATTTCTGCAATTTTGCCCCAATGTAAAAGAAATTTCTCCAATTTTCCCCCAAAATAAGGGAAATTTCTGACTGTTTGCTCCCGAAAAAAGGAGATTTTTTGTCTTTTTGCCCAAAAATAAGGAGAATTTCTACCTTTTTGCCCGAAAATTATGAGATTTTCTGCAATTTTGCTACAAAATACGGGGAATTTCTGCTTTTTATCCCGAAAGTAAGGGGAATGCATACCTTTTTGCCATAAAAAGGTAAATTTCTTCATTTTTGCTCCAAAATAATGGAAATTTCTGCCTTTTTGCCTCTAAATAAGTGGAATTTCTGTCTTTTCGTCCAAAACAAAGGGAATTTCTGTCTTTTTTGCCCCAAAATAAGGGGAATTTCTGACTTATTACCCTGAAATAAGTGAAATTTCTGCAATTTTGTCCCAAAATAAGAGAAATTTCTGCAATTTTGCCCCAATGTAAAAAAAAATTTCTGCAATTTTGCCCCAAAATAAGGGAAATTTCTGACTGTTTGCTCCCAAAAAAAAAAAGATTTTCTGTCTTTTTCCCCCAAAATAAGGAGAATTTCTACCTTTTTGCCTGAAAATTATGAGAATTTCTGCAATTTTGCTTCAAAATACGGGGAATTTCTGCTTTTTATCCGGAAAGTAAAGGGGAATGCATACATTTTTGCCATAAAAAGGTAAATTTCTTCATTTTTGCACCAAAATCAGGGAAATTTCTGTATTTTTGCCTCTAAATAAGTGGAATTTCTGTCTTTTTCCCCCAAAACAAAGGGATTTTCTGTCTTTTTGGCCCCAAAATAAGGAAAATTTCTGACTTATTACTTTGAAATAAGTAAAATTTCTGTAATTTTGCCCCAAAATAAGGGAAATTTCTGCCTTTTTGCCCCAAATAAGGGCAATTTCAGCCTTTTTACGTCAAATTTAGAGGAATTTCTGCCTTTTTGCCCCAAAATAACAAAATTTCTTTTTTTTTCGATGAAATAAGGGAAATTTCTGCAATTTTGCCCAAAATAAGTGAAATTTCTGCAATTTTGCCCCAGAATAAGGGAAATTTCTTGAATTTTGCCCCAAAATAAGTGGAATTTCTGAGTTTTGCCCCAAAATAAGGAGAATTTCTGTCTTTTTGCCCCACAACTAGGGGAATTTCTGCAATTTTGCCCTGAAATATGGGGAATTTCAGCGTTTATACCTCAAAATAAAAGGAATTTCTGCATTTTTGCCACAAAATATTAGGAATTTCTGACTTTTTGCCCCAAAATAATGAAAATTTCTGCCTTTTTTCCCTGAAATAAGTGAAATTTCTGCAATTTTGCCCCAAAATAAGTGAAATTTTGCAATTTTGCCCCAAAAGAAGGAAAATTTCTGGAATTTTGCACCAAAATAAGTGGAATTTCTAAGTTTTGGCCCAAAATAAGAAGAATTTCTGTCTTTTTGCCCCAACATATAGGGAATTTCTGTCTTTTTGCCCCACAACTAGAGGAATTTCTGCAATTTTGTTCCAAAATACAGGGATTTTCTGCCTTTTGCCCTGAAATATGTGAAATTTCTGCAATTTTACTCCTAAATAAGGTGAATTTCTGCTTTTTTGCCCCAAAATAATGGGATTTTCTTCCTTTTTGCCCCAAAATAAGAAAAATTTTTGCGTTTTTTCTCTGAAATAAGTGAAATTTCTGCAATTTTCCTCTAAAATAAGGGAAATTTTTGCAATTTTTTTCCATAATAAGGCAGATTTCTGCAATTTTGCCCCAAAATGAGAGGAATTTCTTCCTTTTTGCCCCAAAACAAAAAAAATTTCAACCTTTTTACCTGAAAATAAGTGAAATTTCTGAAATTTTGCCCCAAATAAGGGAAATTTCTGCAATTTTGCCCCAAAATAAGGTAAATTCCTGCAATTTTGCCCAAAATAAAGGAAATTTCTGGAATTTTGCCCCAAAATAAAGGGAATTTCTGATTTTTGCTCCAAAATAAAGGGAATTTCTGCCTTTTGCCTCAAAATTAGGGGAATTTCTGCAATTTTGCTCCAAAATACGGGAATTTCTGTCCTTTTGCCTGAAAATAATGGGAATGCATACCTTTTGGCCATAAAAAGGGAAATTTCTTAATTTTTGCTCCAAAATAAAGGGAATTTCTGCCTTTTTGCCTCTAAATAAGTGGAATTTCTGTCTTTTTCTCCCAAAACAAAGAGAATTTCTTTCTTTTTTGCCCCAAAATAAGGGGAATTTCTGACTTATTACCCTGAAGTAAGTGAAATTTCTGCAATTTTGCCCCTAAATAAGGGAAATTTCTGCAATTTTGCCCCAATGTAAAGGAAATTTCTGCAATTTTGCCCCAAAATAAGGGGAATTTCTGATTTTTGCCTCTAAATAAGTGAAATTTCTGCAATTTTGCCCCAAAATAAGGGAAATTTCTGCCTTTTTGCCCCCAAATAAGGGGAATTTCAGCCTTTTTACCTCAAAATAAGGGGAATTTCTGCATTTTGATAGAAAATATTAGGAATTTCTGCCTTTTTGCCCCAAAATAAAGAAAATTTCTGCCTTTTTTCCCTGAAATAAGTGAAATTTCTGAAAATTTGCCCCAAAATAAGTAAAATTTCTGCAATTTTGCCCCAAAATAAGGGAAATTTCTAGAATTTTGCCCCAAAATAAGTGGAATTTCTGAGTTTTGCCCCAAAATAAGAAGAATTTCTGTCTTTTTGCCCCAACATATAGGGAATTTCTGTCTTTCTGCACCACAACTTGGGGAATTTCTGCAATTATGCTCCAAAATAGGGGGAATTTCGGCCTTTTTGCCCGAAAATAAGGAGAATGCAAAACTTTTTGCCATAAAAAAGGGAAATTTCTTCATTTTTGCTCCAAAATAAGGGAAATTTCTGCCTTTTTGCCTCCAAATTAGTGGAATTTCTGTCTTTTTCCCTCAAAACAAAGGAAATTTCTGTCTTTTTTGCCTCAAAATAAGGGGAATTTCTGACTTATTACACTGAAATAAGTGAAATTTCTGCAATTTTGCCCCAAAATAAGGGAAATTTCTGCCTTTTTGCCCTGAAGTATGTGAAATTTCTGCAATTTTACCCCAAAATAAGGTGAATTTCTGCCTTTTTGCCACAAATTAATGGGAATTTCTGCCTTTTTGCCCCAAAATAAATAATTTTTGCGTTTTTTCTCTGAAATAAGTGAAATTTCTGCAATTTTGCCCTAAAATAAGGAAAATTTCTGCAATTTTTCCCAATAATAAGGAAAATTTCTGAAATTTTGCCCCAACATAAGGAGAATTTCTCCATTTTTGCCCCAAAATAAAGGAAATTTCAGCTTTTTACATGAAAATAAGTGAAATTTCTGCAATTTTGCCCCAAATAAGAGAAATTTCTTCAATTTTGCCCCAAAATCAGGTAAATTCCTGTAATTTTGTCACAAAATAAAGGAAATTTCTTAAATTTTACCCCAAAAGAAGGGGAATTTCTGATTTTTGCCCCAAAATAAAAGGAATTTCTGCCTTTTGCCCCAAAATTAGGGAATTTCTCCCTTTTTGCCCGAAAATTATGAGAATTTCTGCAATTTTGCTTCAAAATACGGGGAATTTTTGCTTTTTATCCCGAATGTAAAAGGAATGTATACCTTTTACCACAAAAAAGGAAATTTCTTCATTTTTGCCCCAAAATAAGAGGAATTTCTGCCTTTTTACTTCAAAGTAAGTGAAATTTCTGCCTTTGTACCAAAAAATAAATGGAATTTTTGTCTTTTTGCCCCAAAATAAAAGGAATTTTTGAATTATGCCCTGAAATAAGTGAAATTTGTGCAATTTTGGCCCAAAATAAATGAAATTTCTGCAATTTTGCCACCAAATAAAAGGAATTTCTGTCTTTTTGCCCCAAAATAAGGGAAATTTCTGCCTTTTTGTCCCCAAATAAAAAGAATTTCAGCCTTTTTACCTCAAAATAAGGGGAATTTCTACATTTTTGCCACAAAATATTAAGAATTTCTGGATTTTTGCCCTAAAATAAGGGAAATTTCTGCATTTTTTCCCTGAAATAAGTAAAATTTCTCCAATTTTGCCCTAAAATAATTGAAATTTCTGAAATTTTTTCCCAATATAAGGGAAATTTCAGGAATTTTGCCCAAAAATAAGTGGAATTTCTTAGTTTTGCCCCAAAATAAGAAGAATTTCTGACTTTTTCCCCAACATATAGGGAATTTCTGCCTTTTTGCCCCACAATTAGGGGACTTTCTGCAATTTTGCTCCCAAATACGGGAAATTTCTGCCTTTTCCCAAAAATAAAGGGAATGCATAACTTTTTGCCATAAATAAGGGAAATTTCTTTATTTTTGCTTCAAAATAAGAGGAATTTCTGCCTTTTTGCCTCTGAATAAGTGGAATTTCTGTCTTTTTCCCCCAAAACAAAGGGAATTTCTGTCTTTTTTGCCCCAAAATAACGGGAATTTCTGACTTATTACCCTGAAATTAGTGAAATTTCTGCAATTTTGCCCCAAAATAAAAAAAAAAATTTCTGCAATTTTGCCTCAATGTAAATAAAATTTCTGCAATTTTTCCCCAATATAAGGGAAATTTCTGACTGTTTGCTCCCGAAAAAAGGAGATTTACTGTCTTTTTGCCCTAAAATAAGGAGAATTTCTACCTTTTGCCCGAAAATTATAAGAATTTCTGCAATTTTGCTTCAAAATACGGGAAATTTCTTCTTTTTATCCCGAAAGTAAGGGGAATGCATATCTTTTTGCCATAAAAAGGTAAATTTCTTCATTTTTGCTCCAAAATAATGGAAATTTCTGCCTTTTTGCCTCTAAATAAGTGGAATTTCTGTCTTTTCCTCCAAAACAAAGGTAATTTCTGTCGTTTTTGCCCCAAAATAAGGGGAATTTCTGACTTATTACCATGAAATAAGTGAAATTTCTGCAATTTTGCCCCAAAATAAGTGGAATTTCTGAGTTTTGCTCCAAAATAAGGACATTTTCTGTCTTTTTGCCCCAACATATAGGGAATTTCTGCCTTTTTGCACCACAATTATCGGAATTTCTTCAATTTTGCTCCAAAATACGGGGAATTTCTGCCTTTTTGCCCAAAAATAAGGGGAATGCATAACTTTTTGCCATAAAAAAGGGAAATTTCTTCATTTTTGCTCCAAACTAAGGGGAATTTCTGCCTTTTTGCTTCTCAATAAGTAGAATTTCTGTCATTTTCCCCCAAAACAAAGAGAATTTCTGTCTTTTTTGCCCCAAAATAAGGGGAATTTCTGATTTATTACCCTAAAATAAGTGAAATTTCTGCAATTTTGCCCCAAAATAAGGGAAATTTCTGCCTTTTTGCCCTGAAAAAAGGGGAATTTCAGCCTTTTTAACTCAAAATAAGGGGAATTTCTGCATTTTTGCCACAAAATATTAGGAATTTCTGACTTTTTGCCCCAAAATAAGGAAAATTTCTGCCTTTTTTCCCTGAAATAAGTGAAATTTCTGCAATTTTGCCTCAAAATAAGTGAAATTTCTGCAATTTTGCCCCAAAATAAGGGATATTTCTGCCTTTTTGCCCCCAAATAAGGGGAATTTCAGCCTTTTTATCTCAAAATTAGGGGAATTTCTGCCTTTTTGCCCCAAAATAACAAAATTTCTTTTTTTTCATGAAATAAGAGAAATTTCTGCAATTTTGCCCAAAATAAGTGAAATTTCTACAATTTTGCCCCAGAATAAGGGAATTTTCTGGAATTTTGCCCCAAAATAAGTGGAATTTCTGAGTTTTGCCCCAAAATAAGGAGAATTTCTGTCTTTTTGCCCAAACATATAGGGAATTTCTGCATTTTTGCCCCACAATTAGGAGAATTTTTCCAATTTTGCTCCAAAATACGGGGAATTTCTGCCTTTTTGCACGAAAATTAGAAGAATGCATACCTTTTTGCCTTAAAAAAGGGAAATTTCTTCATTTTTGCTTCAAAATAAGAGGAATTTCTGCTTTTTGCCTCTAAATAAGTGGAATTTCTGTTTTCTTCTCCCAAAACAAAGGGATTTTCTGTCTTTTTTGCGCAAAAATAAGAAAAATTTCTGACTTATTACCCTGAAAAAAGTGAAATTTCTGCAATATTGCCCCAAATTAAGGGAAATTTTTGCCTTTTTGCCAACAAATAAGGGGAATTTGAGCCTTTTTACCTCAAAATAAAGGGAATTTCTGCATTTTTGCCACAAAATATTAGGAATTTCTGCTTTTTTGCCCCAAAATAAAGAAAATTTCTTCCTTTTTTCCCTGAAATAAGTGAAATTTCTGCAATTTTGCCCCAAAATAAGTGGAATTTCTGAGTTTTTCTCCAAAATAAGGACATTTTCTGTCTTTTTGCCCCAACATATAGGGAATTTCTGCCTTTTTGCACCACAATTATCGGAATTTCTGCAATTTTGCTCCAAAATACGGGGAATTTCTGCTTTTTGCCCAAAAATAAGGGGAATGCATAACTTTTTGCCATAAAAAAGGGAAATTTCTTCATTTTTGCTCCAAACTAAGGGGAATTTCTGCCTTTTTGCTTCTCAATAAGTAGAATTTCTGTCATTTTCCCCCAAAACAAAGAGAATTTCTGTCTTTTTTGCCCCAAAATAAGGGGAATTTCTGATTTATTACCCTAAAATAAGTGAAATTTCTGCAATTTTGCCCCAAAATAAGGGAAATTTCTGCCTTTTTGCCCTGAAAAAAGGGGAATTTCAGCCTTTTTAACTCAAAATAAGGGGAATTTCTGCATTTTTGCCACAAAATATTAGGAATTTCTGACTTTTTGCCCCAAAATAAGGAAAATTTCTGCCTTTTTTCCCTGAAATAAGTGAAATTTCTGCAATTTTGCCTCAAAATAAGTGAAATTTCTGCAATTTTGCCCCAAAATAAGGGATATTTCTGCCTTTTTGCCCCCAAATAAGGGGAATTTCAGCCTTTTTATCTCAAAATTAGGGGAATTTCTGCCTTTTTGCCCCAAAATAACAAAATTTCTTTTTTTCCATGAAATAAGAGAAATTTCTGCAATTTTGCCCAAAATAAGTGAAATTTCTACAATTTTGCCCCAGAATAAGGGAATTTTCTGGAATTTTGCCCCAAAATAAGTGGAATTTCTGAGTTTTGCCCCAAAATAAGGAGAATTTCTGTCTTTTTGCCCAAACATATAGGGAATTTCTGCATTTTTGCCCCACAATTAGGAGAATTTTTCCAATTTTGCTCCAAAATACGGGGAATTTCTGCCTTTTTGCACGAAAATTAGAAGAATGCATACCTTTTTGCCTTAAAAAAGGGAAATTTCTTCATTTTTGCTTCAAAATAAGAGGAATTTCTGCTTTTTGCCTCTAAATAAGTGGAATTTCTGTTTTCTTCTCCCAAAACAAAGGGATTTTCTGTCTTTTTTGCGCAAAAATAAGAAAAATTTCTGACTTATTACCCTGAAAAAAGTGAAATTTCTGCAATATTGCCCCAAATTAAGGGAAATTTTTGCCTTTTTGCCAACAAATAAGGGGAATTTGAGCCTTTTTACCTCAAAATAAAGGGAATTTCTGCATTTTTGCCACAAAATATTAGGAATTTCTGCTTTTTTGCCCCAAAATAAAGAAAATTTCTGCCTTTTTTCCCTGAAATAAGTGAAAATTCTGCAATTTTGCCCCAAAATAAGTGGAATTTCTGAGTTTTGCTCCAAAATAAGGACATTTTCTGTCTTTTTGCCCCAACATATAGGGAATTTCTGCCTTTTTGCACCACAATTATCGGAATTTCTGCAATTTTGCTCCAAAATACGGGGAATTTCTGCCTTTTTGCCCAAAAATAAGGGGAATGCATAACTTTTTGCCATAAAAAAGGGAAATTTCTTCATTTTTGCTCCAAACTAAGGGGAATTTCTGCCTTTTTGCTTCTCAATAAGTAGAATTTCTGTCATTTTCCCCCAAAACAAAGAGAATTTCTGTCTTTTTTGCCCCAAAATAAGGGGAATTTCTGATTTATTACCCTAAAATAAGTGAAATTTCTGCAATTTTGCCCCAAAATAAGGGAAATTTCTGCCTTTTGCCCTGAAATAAGGGGAATTTCAGCCTTTTTACCTCAAAATAAGAGGAATTTCTGCATTTTTGCCACAAAATATTAGGAATTTCTGACTTTTTGCCCCAAAATAAGGAAAATTTCTGCCTTTTTTCCCTGAAATAAGTGAAATTTCTGCAATTTTGCCTCAAAATAAGTGAAATTTCTGCAATTTTGCCCCAAAATAAGGGAAATTTCTGAAATTTTGCCCCAAAATAAGTGGAATTTCTAAGTTTTGCCCCAAAATAAGGAAAATTTCTGTCTTTTTGCCCCTACATATAGGGATTTTCTGCCTTTTTAGCCCAAAATTAGGGGAATTTCTGCAATTTTGCTCCAAAATACGGGGAATTCTGCCTTTTTGCCATGAAATATGTGAAATTTCTGCAATTTTACACCTAAATAAGGTGAATTTCTGCTTTTTTGCCCCAAAATAATGGGAAATTCTGCCTTTTTGCCCCAAAATAAGAAAAATTTTTGCTTTTTTTCTCAAAAAAAAGTGAAATTTCTGCAATTTTGCACTAAAATAAGAGAAATTTTTGCAATTTTTTTCCATAATAAAGGAGATTTCTGCAATTTTGCCCAGAATAAAGGGAATTTCTTCCTTTTTGCCCCAAAACAAAGGAAATTTCAGACTTTTTACCTTAAAATAAGTGAAATTTCTGAAATTTTGACCCAAATGAGGGAAATTTCTGCAATTTTGCCCCAAAATAATGTAAATTCCTGCAATTTTGCCCCAAAATAAAGGAAATTTCTGGAATTTTGCCCCAAAATAAGGGGAATTTCTGATTTTTGCCTCAAAATAAAGGGAATTTCTGCCTTTTGCCCCAAAATTAGGGGAATTTCTGCAATTTTGCTCCAAAATACAGGGAATTTCTGCCTTTTTGCCCGAAAATAATGGAAATGCATAACTTTTTGCCATAAAAAGGGAAATTAATTAATTTTTGCTCTAAAATAAGGGGAATTTCTGCCTTTTTGCCTCTAAATAAGTGGAATTTCTGTCTTTTTCCCTCAAAACAAAGGGAATTTCTGTCTTTTTCGCCTCAAAATAAGGGGAATTTCTGACTTACTACACTGAAATAAGTGAAATTTCTGCAATTTTGCCCCAAAATAAGGGAAATTTCTGCCTTTTTGTTCTGAAATATGTGAAATTTCTGCAATTTTCCCGCAAAATAAGGTGAATTTCTGCCTTTTTGCCACAAATTAATGGAAATTTCTGCCTTTTTGCCCCAAAATAAGAAAAAGTTTTGCTTTTTTTCTATGAAATAAGTGGAATTTCTGCATTTTGCCCTAAAATAAAGAAAATTTCTGCAATTTTTCCCAATAATATCGGAAATTTCTGCAATTTTGCCCCAAAATAAGGGGAATTTCTCCCTTTTTGCCCCAAAATAAAGGAAATTTCAGACTTTTTACCTGAAAATAAGTGAAATTTCTGCAATTTTGCCCCAAATAAGAAAAATTTTTGCAATTTTGCCCCAAAATAAAGGAAATTTCTGGAATTTTATCCCAAAATAAGGGGAATTTCTGATTTTTGCCCCAAAATATAGGGAATTTCTGCCTTTTGCCCCAAAATTAGGGCAATTTCTGTAATTTTGCTCCAAAATACGGGGAATTTCTGCCTTTTTGCCTGAAAATAATGGGAATGCATACCTTTTTGCCATAAAAAGGGAAATTTCTTCATTTTTTCTCCAAAATAAGGGGAATTTCTGCCTTTTTGCCTCTAAATAAGTGGAATTTCTTTCTTTTTCCCCCAAAACAAAGGGAATTTCTTTCTTTTTTGCCCCAAAATAAGGGGAATTTCTGAATTATTACCCTGAAAAAAGTGAAATTTCTGCAATTTTGCCCCAAAATAAGGGATATTTCTGCCTTTTTGCCCACAAATAAGGGGAATTTCAGCCTTTTTACCTCAAAATAAGGGGAATTTCTGCCTTTTTGCCCCAAAATAACAAAATTTCTTTTTTTCCATGAAATAAGAGAAATTTCTGCAATTTTGCCCAAAATAAGTGAAATTTCTGCAATTTTGCCCCAGAATAAGGGAAATTTCTTGAATTTTGCCCCAAAATAAGTGGAATTTCTGAGTTTTGCCCCAAAATAAGGAGAATTTCTGTCTTTTTGCCCAAACATATAGGGAATTTCTGCATTTTTGCCCCACAATTAGGAGAATTTTTCCAATTTTGCTCCAAAATACGGGGAATTTCTGCCTTTTTGCACGAAAATTAGAAGAATGCATACCTTTTTGCCTTAAAAAAGGGAAATTTCTTCATTTTTGCTTCAAAATAAGGGGAATTTCTGATTTTTGCCTCTAAATGAGTGGAATTTCTGTTTTCTTCTCCCAAAACAAAGGGATTTCCTGTCTTTTTTGCGCCAAAATAATAAAAATTTCTGACTTATTACCCTGAAAAAAGTGAAATTTCTGCAATATTGCCCCAAATTAAGGGAAATTTTTGCCTTTTTGCCAACAAATAAGGGGAATTTGAGCCTTTTTACCTCAAAATAAAGGGAATTTCTGCATTTTTGCCACAAAATATTAGGAATTTCTGCTTTTTTGCCCCAAAATAAAGAAAATTTCTGCCTTTTTTCCCTGAAATAAGTAAAATTTCTGCAATTTTGCCCCAAAATAAGTGGAATTTCTGAGTTTTGCTCCAAAATAAGGACATTTTCTGTCTTTTTGCCCCAACATATAGGGAATTTCTGCCTTTTTGCACCACAATTATCGGAATTTCTGCAATTTTGCTCCAAAATACGGGGAATTTCTGCCTTTTTGCCCAAAAATAAGGGGAATGCATAACTTTTTGCCATAAAAAAGGGAAATTTCTTCATTTTTGCTCCAAACTAAGGGGAATTTCTGCCTTTTTGCTTCTCAATAAGTAGAATTTCTGTCATTTTCCCCCAAAACAAAGAGAATTTCTGTCTTTTTTGCCCCAAAATAAGGGGAATTTCTGATTTATTACCCTAAAATAAGTGAAATTTCTGCAATTTTGCCCCAAAATAAAGGAAATTTCTGGAATTTTGCCCCAAAATAAGGGGAATTTCTGATTTTTGCCCCAAAATATAGGGAATTTCTGCCTTTTGCCCCCAAATTAGGGCAATTTCTGTAATTTTGCTCCAAAATACGGGGAATTTCTGCCTTTTTGCCTGAAAATAATGGGAATGCATACCTTTTTGCCATAAAAAGGGAAATTTCTTCATTTTTTCTCCAAAATAAGGGGAATTTCTGCCTTTTTGCCTCTAAATAAGTGGAATTTCTTTCTTTTTCCCCCAAAACAAAGGGAATTTCTTTCTTTTTTGCCCCAAAATGAGGGGAATTTCTGACTTATTACCCTGAAATAAGTGAAATTTCTGCAATTTTGCCCCAAAATAAGGGATATTTTTGCCTTTTTGCCCCCAAATAAGGGGAATTTCAGCCTTTTTACCTCAAAATAAGGGGAATTTCTGCCTTTTTGCCCCAAAATAACAAAATTTCTTTTTTTTCCATGAAATAAGAGAAATTTCTGCAATTTTGCCCAAAATAAGTGAAATTTCTGCAATTTTGCCCCAGAATAAGGGAATTTTCTGGAATTTTCCCCCAAAATAAGTGGAATTTCTGAGTTTTGCCCCCAAAATAAGGAGAATTTCTGTCTTTTTGCCCAAACATATAGGGAATTTCTGCATTTTTGCCCCACAATTAGGAGAATTTTTCCAATTTTGCTCCAAAATACGGGGAATTTCTGCCTTTTTGCACGAAAATTAGAAGAATGCATACCTTTTTGCCTTAAAAAAGGGAAATTTCTTCATTTTTGCTTCAAAATAAGGGGAATTTCTGCTTTTTGCCTCTAAATAAGTGGAATTTCTGTTTTCTTCTCCCAAAACAAAGGGATTTTCTGTCTTTTTTGCGCAAAAATAAGAAAAATTTCTGACTTATTACCCTGAAAAAAGTGAAATTTCTGCAATATTGCCCCAAATTAAGGGAAATTTTTGCCTTTTTGCCAACAAATAAGGGGAATTTGAGCCTTTTTACCTCAAAATAAAGGGAATTTCTGCATTTTTGCCACAAAATATTAGGAATTTCTGCTTTTTTGCCCCAAAATAAAGAAAATTTCTGCCTTTTTTCCCTGAAATAAGTGAAATTTCTGCAATTTTGCCCCAAAATAAGTGGAATTTCTAGTTTTGCTCCAAAATAAGGACATTTTCTGTCTTTTTGCCCCAACATATAGGGAATTTCTGCCTTTTTGCACCACAATTATGGGAATTTCTGCAATTTTGCTCCAAAATACGAGGAATTTCTGCCTTTTTGCCCAAAAATAAGGGGAATGCATAACTTTTTTCCATAAAAAAGGGAAATTTCTTCATTTTTGCTCCAAACTAAGGGGAATTTCTGCCTTTTTGCTTCTCAATAAGTAGAATTTCTGTCATTTTCCCCCAAAACAAAGAGAATTTCTGTCTTTTTTGCCCCAAAATAAGGGGAATTTCTGATTTATTACCCTAAAATAAGTGAAATTTCTGCAATTTTGCCCCAAAATAAGGGAAATTTCTGCCTATTTGCCCTGGAATAAGGGGAATTTCAGCCTTTTTACCTCAAAATAAGGGGAATTTCTGCATTTTTGCCAGAAAATATTAGCAATTTCTGACTTTTTGCCCCAAAATAAGGAAAATTTCTGCCTTTTTTCCCTGAAATAAGTGAAATTTCTGCAATTTTGCCTCAAAATAAGTGAAATTTCTGCAATTTTGCCCCAAAATAAGGGAAATTTCTGAAATTTTGCCCCAAAATAAGTGGAATTTCTAAGTTTTGCCCCAAAATAAGGAAAATTTCTGTCTTTTTGCCCAAACATATAGGGATTTTCTGCCTTTTTAGCCCAAAATTGGGGGAATTTCTGCAATTTTGCTCCAAAATACGGGGAATTCTGCCTTTTTGCCATGAAATATGTGAAATTTCTGCAATTTTACACCTAAATAAGGTGAATTTCTGCTTTTTTGCCCCAAAATAATGGGAAATTCTGCCTTTTTGCCCCAAAATAAGAAAAATTTTTGCTTTTTTTCTCAAAAAAAAGTGAAATTTCTGCAATTTTGCCTTAAATAAGAGAAATTTTTGCAATTTTTTTCCATAATAAGGGAGATTTCTGCAATTTTGCCCAGAATAAAGGGAATTTCTTCCTTTTTGCCACAAAACAAAGGAAATTTCAGACTTTTTACCTTAAAATAAGTGAAATTTCTGAAATTTTGACCCAAATGAGGGAAATTTCTGCAATTTTGCCCCAAAATAATGTAAATTCCTGCAATTTTGCCCCAAAATAAAGGAAATTTCTGGAATTTTGCCCCAAAATAAGGGGAATTTCTGATTTTTGCCTCAAAATAAAGGGAATTTCTGCCTTTTGCCCCAAAATTAGGGGAATTTCTGCAATTTTGCTCCAAAATACAGGGAATTTCTGCCTTTTTGCCCGAAAATAATGGGAATGCATAACTTTTTGCCATAAAAAGGGAAATTAATTAATTTTTGCTCTAAAATAAGGGGAATTTCTGCCTTTTTGCCTCTAAATAAGTGGAATTTCTGTCTTTTTCTCTCAAAACAAAGGGAGTTTCTGTCTTTTTCGCCTCAAAATAAGGGGAATTTCTGACTTACTACACTGAAATAAGTGAAATTTCTGCAATTTTGCCCCAAAATAAGGGAAATTTCTGCCTTTTTGTTCTGAAATATGTGAAATTTCTGCAATTTTACCCCAAAATAAGGTGAATTTCTGACTTTTTGCCACAAATTAATGGGAATTTCTGCCTTTTTGCCCGAAAATAAAAAAAAGTTTTGCTTTTTTTCTCTGAAATAAGTGAAATTTCTGCAATTTTGCCCCAAAATAAAGAAAATTTCTGCAATTTTTTTCAATAATATCGAAAATTTCTGCAATTTTGCCCCAAAATAAGGGGAATTTCTCCCTTTTTGCCCCAAAATAAAGGAAATTTCAGCCTTTTTACCAGAAAATAAGTGAAATTTCTACAATTTTGCCCCAAATAAGAAAAATTTTTGCAATTTTGCCCCAAAATAAAGGAAATTTCTGGAATTTTGCCCCAAAATAAGGGGAATTTCTGATTTTTGCCCCAAAATATAGGAAATTTCTGCCGTTTGCCCCAAAATTAGGGCAATTTCTGTAATTTTGCTCCAAAATACGGGGAATTTCTGCCTTTTTGCCTGAAAATAATGGGAATGCATACCTTTTTGCCATAAAAAGGGAAATTTCTTCATTTTTGCTCCAAATTAAGGGGAATTTCTGCCTTTTTGCCTCTAAATAAGTGGAATTTCTTTCTTTTTCCTTCAAAACAAAGGGAATTTCTTTTTTTTGCCCCAAAATAAGGGGATTTTCTGACTTATTACCCTGAAATAGTGAAATTTCTGCAATTTTGCCCCAAAATAAGGGATATTTCTGCCTTTTTGCCCCCAAATAAGGGGAATTTCAGCCTTTTTACCTCAAAATAAGGGGAATTTCTGCCTTTTTGCCCCAAAATAACAAAATTTTTTTTCCATGAAATAAGAGAAATTTCTGCAATTTTGCCCAAAATAAGTGAAATTTCTGCAATTTTGCCCCAGAATAAGGGAAATTTCTGGAATTTTGCCCCAAAATAAGTGGAATTTCTGAGTTTTGCCCCCAAAATAAGGAGAATTTCTGTCTTTTTGCCCAAACATATAGGGAATTTCTGCATTTTTGCCCCACAATTAGGAGAATTTTTCCAATTTTGCTCCAAAATACGGGGAATTTCTGCCTTTTTGCACGAAAATTAGAAGAATGCATACCTTTTTGCCTTAAAAAAGGGAAATTTCTTCATTTTTGCTTCAAAATAAGGGGAATTTCTGCTTTTTGCCTCTAAATAAGTGGAATTTCTGTTTTCTTCTCCCAAAACAAAGGGATTTTCTGTCTTTTTTGCGCCAAAATAAGAAAAATTTCTGACTTATTACCCTGAAAAAAGTGAAATTTCTGCAATTTTGCCCCAAAATAAGGGAAATTTTTGCCTTTTTGCCAACAAATAAGGGGAATTTCAGCCTTTTTACCTCAAAATAAGGGGAATTTCTGCATTTTTGCCACAAAATATTAGGAATTTCTGCTTTTTTGCCCCAAAATAAAGAAAATTTCTGCCTTTTTTCCCTGAAATAAGTGAAATTTCTGCAATTTTGCCCCAAAATAAGTGGAATTTCTGAGTTTTGCTCCAAAATAAGGACATTTTCTGTCTTTTTGCCCCAACATATAGGGAATTTCTGCCTTTTTGCACCACAATTATCGGAATTTCTGCAATTTTGCTCCAAAATACGGGGAAATTCTGCCTTTTTGCTCAAAAATAAGGGGAATGCATAACTTTTTGCCATAAAAAAAAGAAATTTCTTCATTTTAGCTCCAAATTAAGGGGAATTTCTGCCTTTTTGCTTCTCAATAAGTAGAATTTCTGTCATTTTCCCCCAAAACAAAGAGAATTTCTGTCTTTTTTGCCTCAATATAAGTGGAATTTCTGACGAATTACCCTGAAATAAGTGAAATTTCTGCAATTTTGCCCCAAATTAAGGGAAATTTCTGCCTCTTTTCCCCCAAATAAAGGGAATTTCAGCCTTTTTACCTCAAAATAAGGGAAATTTTTGCCTTTTTTGCCTCAAAATAAGGAAAATTTCTGCCTTTTTTACCCGAAATAAGTAAAATTTCTGCAATTTTGCCCCAAAATAAGTGAAATTTCTGCAATTTTACCCCAAAATAATGTGAATTTCTGCCTTTTTGCCCCAAAATAATGTGAATTTCTGCCATTTTGCCCCAAAATAAGAAAAATTTTTGCTTTTTTTCTCTGAAATAAGTGAAATTTCTGAAATTTTGCCCTAAAATAAGGAAAATTTCTGAAATTTTTCCCAATAATAAGGGAAATTTCTGCAATTTTGCCCCAAAATTAGAGGAATTTCTCCCTTTTCGCCACAAAATAAAGGAAATTTCAGCCTTTTTACCTTAAAATAAGTGAAATTTCTGCAATTTTGCCCTAAAATAAGGAAAATTTCTGAAATTTTTCCCAATAATAAGGGAAATTTCTGCAATTTTGCCCCAAAATTAGAGGAATTTCTCCCTTTTTCCACAAAATAAAGGAAATTCCAGCCTTTTTACCTGAAAATAAGTGAAATTTCTGCAATTTTGCACCAAATAAGAAAAATTTCTGAAATTTTGCCCTAAAATAAGATAAATTCCTCCAATTTTGCCCCAAAACAAAGGAAATTTCTTGAATTTTGCCCGAAAATAAGGGGAATTTATGATTTTTGTCCCAAAATAAAGGGAATTTCTGCCTTTTGCCCCAAATTTAGGAGAATTTCTGCAATTTTGCTTCAAAATACGGGGAATTTCTGCCTTTATGCCCAAAAATAATGGAAATGCATACCTTTTTGCCATAAAAAGGGAAATTTCTTCCTTGTTGCTCCAAAATAAAAGGAATTTCTGCCTTTTTGCCTCTAAATAAGTGGAATTTCTGTCTTTTTCCCCAAAAACAAAGGGAATTTCTATCTTTTTTGCCCCAAATTAAGGGGAATTTCTGACTTATTACCCTGAAATAAGTGAAATTTCTGCAATTTTGCCCCAAAATAGGGGATATTTTTGCCTTTTTGCCCCCAAATAAAAGGAATTTCAGCCTTTTTACCTCAAAATCAGGGGAATTTCTGCCTTTTTGCCCCAAAATAACAATTTTTTTCCCCTGAAATAAGTGAAATTTCTGCAATTTTGCCCAAAATAAGTGAAATTTCTGCAATTTTGCCCCAGAATAAGGGAAATTTCTGGAATTTTGCTCCAAAATAAGTGGAATTTCTGAGTTTTTCCCCAAAATAGGGAGAATTTCTGTCTTTTTGCCCCAACATATAGGGAATTTCTGCATTTTTGCCCCACAATTAGGGGAATTTTTGCAATTTTGCTCCAAAATACGGGGAATTTCTGCCTTTTTGCCCGAAAATAAGAAGAATGCATTCCTTTTTGCCTTAAAAAAGGGAAATTTCTTCATTTTTGCTTCAAAATAAGGGGGAATTTCTGCTTTTTTGCCTCTAAATAAGTGGAATTTCTGTCTTTTCCCCCAAAAACAAAGGGATTTTCTGTCTTTTTTGCCCCAAAACAAGAAGAATTTCTGACTTATTACCCTGAAATAAGTGAAATTTCTGCAATTTGGCCCCAAAATAAAGAAAATTTTTGCCTTTTTGCCCACAAATAAGGGGAATTTCACCCTTTTTACCTCAAAATAAGGGGAATTTCTGCATTTTTGCCACAAAATATTAGGAATTTCTGCTTTTTTGCCCCAAAATAAAGAAAATTTCTGCCTTTTTTCCCTGAAATAAGTGAAATTTCTGCAATTTTGCCCCAAAATAAGTGGAATTTCTGAGTTTTGCTCCAAAATAAGGACATTTTCTGTCTTTTTGCCCCAACATATAGGGAATTTCTGCCTTTTTGCACCACAATTATGGGAATTTCTGCAATTTTGCTCCAAAATACGGGGAAATTCTGCCTTTTTGCTCAAAAATAAGGGGAATGCATAACTTTTTGCCATAAAAAAAAGAAATTTCTTCATTTTTGCTCCAAACTAAGGGGAATTTCTGCCTTTTTGCTTCTCAATAAGTAGAATTTCTGTCATTTTCCCCCAAAACAAAGAGAATTTCTGTCTTTTTTGCCTCAATATAAGTGGAATTTCTGACGAATTACCCTGAAATAAGTGAAATTTCTGCAATTTTGCCCCAAATTAAGGGAAATTTCTGCCTCTTTTCCCCCAAATAAAGGGAATTTCAGCCTTTTTACCTCAAAATAAGGGAAATTTTTGCCTTTTTTGCCTCAAAAAAAGGAAAATTTCTGCCTTTTTTACCCGAAATAAGTAAAATTTCTGCAATTTTGCCCCAAAATAAGTGAAATTTCTGCAATTTTACCCCAAAATAATGTGAATTTCTGCCTTTTTGCCCCAAAATAATGTGAATTTCTGCCATTTTGCCCCAAAATAAGAAAAATTTTTGCTTTTTTTCTCTGAAATAAGTGAAATTTCTGAAATTTTGCCCTAAAATAAGGAAAATTTCTGAAATTTTTCCCAATAATAAGGGAAATTTCTGCAATTTTGCCCCAAAATTAGAGGAATTTCTCCCTTTTCGCCACAAAATAAAGGAAATTTCAGCCTTTTTACCTTAAAATAAGTGAAATTTCTGCAATTTTGCCCTAAAATAAGGAAAATTTCTGAAATTTTTCCCAATAATAAGGGAAATTTCTGCAATTTTGCCCCAAAATTAGAGGAATTTCTCCCTTTTTCCACAAAATAAAGGAAATTCCAGCCTTTTTACCTGAAAATAAGTGAAATTTCTGCAATTTTGCACCAAATAAGAAAAATTTCTGAAATTTTGCCCTAAAATAAGATAAATTCCTCCAATTTTGCCCCAAAACAAAGGAAATTTCTTGAATTTTGCCCCAAAATAAGGGGAATTTATGATTTTTGTCCCAAAATAAAGGGAATTTCTGCCTTTTGCCCCAAATTTAGGAGAATTTCTGCAATTTTGCTTCAAAATACGGGGAATTTCTGCCTTTATGCCCAAAAATAATGGAAATGCATACCTTTTTGCCATAAAAAGGGAAATTTCTTCCTTGTTGCTCCAAAATAAAAGGAATTTCTGCCTTTTTGCCTCTAAATAAGTGGAATTTCTGTCTTTTTCCCCAAAAACAAAGGGAATTTCTATCTTTTTTGCCCCAAATTAAGGGGAATTTCTGACTTATTACCCTGAAATAAGTGAAATTTCTGCAATTTTGCCCCAAAATAGGGGATATTTTTGCCTTTTTGCCCCCAAATAAAAGGAATTTCAGCCTTTTTACCTCAAAATCAGGGGAATTTCTGCCTTTTTGCCCCAAAATAACAAATTTTTTTCCCCTGAAATAAGTGAAATTTCTGCAATTTTGCCCAAAATAAGTGAAATTTCTGCAATTTTGCCCCAGAATAAGGGAAATTTCTGGAATTTTGCTCCAAAATAAGTGGAATTTCTGAGTTTTTCCCCAAAATAGGGAGAATTTCTGTCTTTTTGCCCCAACATATAGGGAATTTCTGCATTTTTGCCCCACAATTAGGGGAATTTTTGCAATTTTGCTCCAAAATACGGGGAATTTCCTCCTTTTTCCCCGAAAATAAGAAGAATGCATACCTTTTTGCCTTAAAAAAGGGAAATTTCTTCATTTTTGCTTCAAAATAAGGGGGAATTTCTGCTTTTTTGCCTCTAAATAAGTGGAATTTCTGTCTTTTCCCCCAAAAACAAAGGGATTTTCTGTCTTTTTTGCCCCAAAACAAGAAGAATTTCTGACTTATTACCCTGAAATAAGTGAAATTTCTGCAATTTGGCCCCAAAATAAAGAAAATTTTTGCCTTTTTGCCCACAAATAAGGGGAATTTCACCCTTTTTACCTCAAAATAAGGGGAATTTCTGCATTTTTGCCACAAAATATTAGGAATTTCTGCTTTTTTGCCCCAAAATAAAGAAAATTTCTGCCTTTTTTCCCTGAAATAAGTGAAATTTCTGCAATTTTGCCCCAAAATAAGTGGAATTTCTGAGTTTTGCTCCAAAATAAGGACATTTTCTGTCTTTTTGCCCCAACATATAGGGAATTTCTGCCTTTTTGCACCACAATTATGGGAATTTCTGCAATTTTGCTCCAAAATACGGGGAAATTCTGCCTTTTTGCTCAAAAATAAGGGGAATGCATAACTTTTTGCCATAAAAAAAAGAAATTTCTTCATTTTTGCTCCAAACTAAGGGGAATTTCTGCCTTTTTGCTTCTCAATAAGTAGAATTTCTGTCATTTTCCCCCAAAACAAAGAGAATTTCTGTCTTTTTTGCCTCAATATAAGTGGAATTTCTGACGAATTACCCTGAAATAAGTGAAATTTCTGCAATTTTGCCCCAAATTAAGGGAAATTTCTGCCTCTTTTCCCCCAAATAAAGGGAATTTCAGCCTTTTTACCTCAAAATAAGGGAAATTTTTGCCTTTTTTGCCTCAAAAAAAGGAAAATTTCTGCCTTTTTTACCCGAAATAAGTAAAATTTCTGCAATTTTGCCCCAAAATAAGTGAAATTTCTGCAATTTTACCCCAAAATAATGTGAATTTCTGCCTTTTTGCCCCAAAATAATGTGAATTTCTGCCATTTTGCCCCAAAATAAGAAAAATTTTTGCTTTTTTTCTCTGAAATAAGTGAAATTTCTGAAATTTTGCCCTAAAATAAGGAAAATTTCTGAAATTTTTCCCAATAATAAGGGAAATTTCTGCAATTTTGCCCCAAAATTAGAGGAATTTCTCCCTTTTCGCCACAAAATAAAGGAAATTTCAGCCTTTTTACCTTAAAATAAGTGAAATTTCTGCAATTTTGCCCTAAAATAAGGAAAATTTCTGAAATTTTTCCCAATAATAAGGGAAATTTCTGCAATTTTGCCCCAAAATTAGAGGAATTTCTCCCTTTTTCCACAAAATAAAGGAAATTCCAGCCTTTTTACCTGAAAATAAGTGAAATTTCTGCAATTTTGCACCAAATAAGAAAAATTTCTGAAATTTTGCCCTAAAATAAGATAAATTCCTCCAATTTTGCCCCAAAACAAAGGAAATTTCTTGAATTTTGCCCCAAAATAAGGGGAATTTATGATTTTTGTCCCAAAATAAAGGGAATTTCTGCCTTTTGCCCCAAATTTAGGAGAATTTCTGCAATTTTGCTTCAAAATACGGGGAATTTCTGCCTTTATGCCCAAAAATAATGGAAATGCATACCTTTTTGCCATAAAAAGGGAAATTTCTTCCTTGTTGCTCCAAAATAAAAGGAATTTCTGCCTTTTTGCCTCTAAATAAGTGGAATTTCTGTCTTTTTCCCCAAAAACAAAGGGAATTTCTATCTTTTTTGCCCCAAATTAAGGGGAATTTCTGACTTATTACCCTGAAATAAGTGAAATTTCTGCAATTTTGCCCCAAAATAGGGGATATTTTTGCCTTTTTGCCCCCAAATAAAAGGAATTTCAGCCTTTTTACCTCAAAATCAGGGGAATTTCTGCCTTTTTGCCCCAAAATAACAAATTTTTTTCCCCTGAAATAAGTGAAATTTCTGCAATTTTGCCCAAAATAAGTGAAATTTCTGCAATTTTGCCCCAGAATAAGGGAAATTTCTGGAATTTTGCTCCAAAATAAGTGGAATTTCTGAGTTTTTCCCCAAAATAGGGAGAATTTCTGTCTTTTTGCCCCAACATATAGGGAATTTCTGCATTTTTGCCCCACAATTAGGGGAATTTTTGCAATTTTGCTCCAAAATACGGGGAATTTCCTCCTTTTTCCCCGAAAATAAGAAGAATGCATACCTTTTTGCCTTAAAAAAGGGAAATTTCTTCATTTTTGCTTCAAAATAAGGGGGAATTTCTGCTTTTTTGCCTCTAAATAAGTGGAATTTCTGTCTTTTCCCCCAAAAACAAAGGGATTTTCTGTCTTTTTTGCCCCAAAACAAGAAGAATTTCTGACTTATTACCCTGAAATAAGTGAAATTTCTGCAATTTTGCCCCAAAATAAGGAAAATTTTTGCCTTTTTGCCCACAAATAAGGGGAATTTCACCCTTTTTACCTCAAAATAAGGGGAATTTCTGCATTTTTGCCACAAAATATTAGGAATTTCTGCTTTTTTGCCCCAAAATAAAGAAAATTTCTGCCTTTTTTCCCTGAAATAAGTGAAATTTCTGCAATTTTGCCCCAAAATAAGTGGAATTTCTGAGTTTTGCTCCAAAATAAGGACATTTTCTGTCTTTTTGCCCCAACATATAGGGAATTTCTGCCTTTTTGCACCACAATTATGGGAATTTCTGCAATTTTGCTCCAAAATACGGGGAATTTCTGCCTTTTTGCCCAAAAATAAGGGGAATGCATAACTTTTTGCCATAAAAAAAAAGAAATTTCTTCATTTTTGCTCCAAACTAAGGGGAATTTCTGCCTTTTTGCTTCTCAATAAGTAGAATTTCTGTCATTTTCCCCCAAAACAACGAGAATTTCTGTCTTTTTTGCCTCAATATAAGTGGAATTTCTGACGAATTACCCTGAAATAAGTGAAATTTCTGTAATTTTGCCCCAAAATAAGGGAAATTTCTGCCTCTTTTCCCCCAAATAAAGGGAATTTCAGCCTTTTTACCTCAAAATAAGGGAAATTTTTGCCTTTTTTGCCTCAAAATAAGGAAAATTTCTGCCTTTTTTACCCGAAATAAGTAAAATTTCTGCAATTTTGCCCCAAAATAAGTGAAATTTCTGCAATTTTACCCCAAAATAATGTGAATTTCTGCCTTTTTGCCCCAAAATAATGTGAATTTCTGCCTTTTTGCACCAAAATAAGAAAAATTTTTGCTTTTTTTTCTCTGAAATAAGTGAAATTTCTGCAATTTTGCCCTAAAATAAGGAAAATTTCTGAAATTTTTCCCAATAATAAGGGAAATTTCTGCAATTTTGCCCCAAAATTAGAGGAATTTCTCCCTTTTCGCCACAAAATAAAGGAAATTTCAGCCGTTTTACCTTAAAATAAGTGAAATTTCTGCAATTTTGCCCTAAAATAAGGAAAATTTCTGAAATTTTTCCCAATAATAAGGGAAATTTCTGCAATTTTGCCCCAAAATTAGAGGAATTTCTCCCTTTTTCCACAAAATAAAGGAAATTTCTGCCTTTTTACCTGAAAATAAGTGAAATTTCTGCAATTTTGCACCAAATAAGAAAAATTTCTGAAATTTTGCCCTAAAATAAGATAAATTCCTGCAATTTTGCCCCAAAACAAAGGAAATTTCTTGAATTTTGCCCGAAAATAAGGGGAATTTATGATTTTTGTCCCAAAATAAAGGGAATTTCTGCCTTTTGCCCCAAATTTAGGAGAATTTCTGCAATTTTGCTTCAAAATACGGGGAATTTCTGCCTTTATGCCCAAAAATAATGGAAATGCATACCTTTTTGCCATAAAAAGGGAAATTTCTTCCTTGTTGCTCCAAAATAAAAGGAATTTCTGCCTTTTTGCCTCTAAATAAGTGGAATTTCTGTCTTTTTCCCCAAAAACAAAGGGAATTTCTATCTTTTTTGCCCCAAATTAAGGGGAATTTCTGACTTATTACCCTGAAATAAGTGAAATTTCTGCAATTTTGCCCCAAAATAAGGGAAATTTCTGAAATTTTGCCCCAATGTAAAGGAAATTTCTGCAATTTTGCCTCAAAATAAGGGATATTTTTGCCTTTTTGCCCCCAAATAAAAGGAATTTCAGCCTTTTTACCTCAAAATCAGGGGAATTTCGGCCTTTTTGCCCCAAAATAACAAATTTTTTTCCCTGAAATAAGTGAAATTTCTGCAATTTTGCCCAAAATAAGTGAAATTTCTGCAATTTTGCCCCAGAATAAGGGAAATTTCTGGGATTTTGCTCCAAAATAAGTGGAATTTCTGAGTTTTTCCCCAAAATGGGGAGAATTTCTGTCTTTTTGCCCCAACATATAGGGTATTTCTGCATTTTTGCCCCACAATTAGGGGAATTTTTGCAATTTTGCTCCAAAATACGGGGAATTTCTGCCTTTTTGCCCGAAAATAAGAAGAATGCATTCCTTTTTGCCTTAAAAAAGGGAAATTTCTTCATTTTTGCTTCAAAATAAGGGGAATTTCTGCTTTTTTGCCTCTAAATAAGTGGAATTTCTGTCTTTTTCCCCAAAAACAAAGGGATTTTCTGTCTTTTTTGCCCCCAAACAAGAAGAATTTCTGACTTATTACCCTGAAATAAGTGAAATTTCTGCAATTTTGCCCCAAAATAAGGAAAATTTTTGCCTTTTTGCCCACAAATAAAAAGAATTTCACCCTTTTTACCTCAAAATAAGGGGAATTTCTGCATTTTTGCCACAAAATATTAGGAATTTCTGCTTTTTTGCCCCAAAATAAGAAAAATTTCTGATTTATTACCCTGAAATACGTGAAATTTCTTCAATTTTGCCCCAAAATTAGGGAAATTTCTGCCTCTTTGCCCCCAAATAAGGGGAATTTCAGCCTTTCGACCTCAAAATAAGGGGAATTTCTGCATTTTTGCAACAAAATATTAGGAATTTCTGACTTTTTGCCCCAAAATAAGGAAAATTTCTGCCTTTTTTCTCTGAAATAAGTGAAATTAATTCAATTTTGCCCCAAAATAAGTGAAATTTCTGCAATTTTGCCCCCAAATAAGCGAAATTTCTGGAATTATGCCCCAAAATAAGTAGAATTTCTAAGTTTTGCCCCAAAATAAAGAGAATTTCTGTCTTTTTGCCTCATCATATAGGGAATTTCTGTCTTTTTGCCCCATAACTAGGGGAATTTCTGCAATTTTGCCAAAATACAGATAATTTCTTCCTTTTTGCCCTGAAATATGTGAAATTTCTGCAATTTTACCCCTAAATAAGGTGAATTTCTGCCTTTTTGCCCCAAAATAATGGGAATTTCTGCCTTTTTGTCCCAAAATAAAAAAAACTTTTGCTTTTTTTCTCTGAAGTATGTGAAATTTCTGCAATTTTGCCCTAAAATAAGGGAAATTTCTGCAATTTTTCCCCATAATAAAGGAAATTTCTGCAAGTTTGCCCCAAAATAAGTGGAATTTCTCTCTTTTTGCCCCAAAATAAAGGAAATTTCAGCCTTTTTACCTGAAAATAAGTGAAATTTCTGCAATTTTGCCCCAAATAAGGGAAATTTCTTCAATTTTGCCCCAAAATAAGGTAAATTCCTGCAATTTTGCCCCAAAATAAAAAAATTCTGAATTTTGACCCAAAATAATAGGAATTTCTGATTTTTGCCCCAAAATAAAGGGAATTTCTGCCTTTTGCCCCAAAATTAGGGGAATTTCTGCAATTTTGCTCCAAAATACGGGGAATTTCTGCCTTTTTGCCCGAAAATAATGGGAATGCATAACTTTTTGCCATAAAAAGGGAAATTTCTTCATTTTTGCTCCAAAATATGGGGAATTTCTGCCTTTTTGCCTATAAATAAGTGGAATTTCAGTCTTTTTCCCCCAAAACAAATGGAATTTCTTTTTTTTTTTGCTCCAAAATAAAAGGAATTTCTGACTTATTACCCTGAAATAAGTGAAATTTCTGCAATTTTGCCCCAAAATAAGGGAAATTTCTGCAATTTTGCCCCAATGTAAAGGAAATTTCTGCAATCTTGCCCCAAAATAAAGGGCATTTCTGACTGTTTGTTCCCAAAAAAAAGAGATTTTCTGTTTTTGCCCCAAAATAAGGAGAATTTCTGCCTTTTTGCCCGAAAATTATGAGAATTTCTGCAATTTTGCTTCAAAATACGGGGAATTTCTGCTTTTTATCCTGAAAGTAAGGGGAATGCATACCTTTTTGCCATAAAAAGGTAAATTTCTTCATTTTTGCTCCAAAATAAGGGGAATTTCTACCTTTTTGCCTCTGAATAAGTGGAATTTCTGTCTTTTTCCTCCAAAACAAAGGGAATTTCTGTCTTTTTTGCCCCAAAATAAGGGGAATTTCTTAATTATTACCCTGAAATAAGTGAAATTTCTGCAATTTTGCCCCAAAATAAGGTAAATTTCTGCCTCTTTTTTCACAAATAAAGGGAATTTCAGCCTTTTTACCTCAAAATAAAAGAAATTTCTGCCTTTTTGCCTCAAAATAAGGAAAATTTCTGCTTTTTTCCCTGAAATAAGTAAAATTTCTGCAATTTTGCTCCACAATACGTGAAATTTCTGCAATTTTGCCCCAGAATAAGGGAAATTTCTGGAATTTTGCCCCAAAATAAGGGGAATTTCTGAGTTTTGCCCCAAAATAAGGAGAATTTCTGTCTTTTTGCCCCAACATATAGGGAAATTCTGCATTTTTGCCCTACAATTAGGGGAATTTCTGCAATTTTACTCCAAATTACAGGGAATTTCTGCCTTTTTGCCCGAAAATAAGGGGAATGCATAATTTTTTAAAATGAACAAGGAAAATTTCTTCATTTTTGCTCCAAAATAAGAAGAATTTCTGCTTTTTTGCCTCTAAATAAGTGGAATTTCTGTCTTTTTCCCCAAAAACAAAGGGAATTTCTGTCTTTTTTGCCCGAAAATAATGAAATTTTTGACTTATTACCCTGAAATAAGTGAAATTCCTGCAATTTTGCCCCAAAATAACCTAAATTTCTGCCTTTTTGCCCTGAAATATGTGAAATTTCTGCAATTTTACCCTAAAATAAGGTGAATTTCTGACTTTTTGCCAAAAATAATGTGAATTTCTGCCTTTTTGCCCCAAAATAAGAAAAATTATTGGTTTTTTTCTCTGAAATAAGTGAAATTTCTGCAATTTTGCCCTAAAATAAAGGAAATTTCTGCAATTTTTCCCAACATAAGGGAAATTTCTGTAATTTTGCCTTAAAATAAAAGGAATTTCTCCCTTTTTGCCCCAAAATAAAGGAAATTTCTGCCTTTTTACCTGAAAATTAGTAAAATTTCTGCAATTTTGCCCCAAAATAAGGTAAATTCCAGCAATTTTGTCTCAAAAATAAAGGAAATTTCTGAAATTTTGCCCCAAAATAAGGGAAATTTCTGATTTTTGCCCCAAAATAAAGGGAATTTCTGCCTTTTGCCCCAAAATTAAAGAAATTTCTGCAATTTTGCTCCAAAATACGGGGAATTTCTGCCTTTTTGCCCGAAAATAATAGGAATGCATACCTTTTTGCCATAAAAAGGGAAATTTTTTTATTTTTGCTCCAAAATAAAGGGAATTTCTGCCTATTTGCCTCTTAATAAGTGGAATTTCTATCTTTTGCCCCCAAAACAAAAAAATTTCTGTCTTTTTTGCCCCAAAATAAGGGGAATTTTTGACATATTCCCCTGCAATAAGTGAAATTTCTGCAACTTTGCCCCAAAATAAGGGAAATTTTTTCAATTTTGCCCTGATGTAAAGGAAATTTCTGCAATTTTGCCCCAAAATAAGGGGAATTTCTGACTGTTTGCTCCCGAAAAAGAAGATTTTCTGTCTTTTTGCCCCAAAATAAGGAGATTTTCTGCCTTTTTGCACGAAAATTGAGAGAATTTCTGCAATTTTGCTTCAAAATACGGGGAATTTCTGCTTTTTATCCCGAAAGTAAGGGGAATGTATACCTTTTGCCACAAAAAAGGGAAATATCTTCATTTTTGCCCCAAAATATAAGGAATTTCTGCCTTTTTACCTCAAAATAAGTGAAATTTCTGCCTTTTTACCCAAAAAATAAACGGAATTTCTGTCTTCTTGCCCCAAAATAAAAGGAATTTTTTAATTATGCCCTGAAATAAGTGAAATTTCTGCAATTTTGCCCCAAAACAAAAGAAATTTCTGCATTTTTGCCACAAAATAAGGAGAATTTCTGTTTTTTGCCCCCAAATAAGGGAAATTTCTGCCTTTTTGCCCCCAAATAAAGGGAACTTCAGCCTTTTTACCTCAAAATAAGGGAAATTTCTGCATATTTGCCCCAAAATAAGGAAAATTTCTGACTTATTACCCTGAAATAAGTGAAATTTCTGCAATTTTGCCCCAAAATAAGTGAAATTTCTGCAATTTTGCCCCAAAATAAGGGAAATTTCTGGAATTTTGCCCCCAAAAAAGGGGAAATTCTGAGTTTTGCCCCAAAATAAGGAGAATTTCTGTCTTTTTGCCCCAACATATAGGGAATTTCTGCCTTTTTGCCTGAGAATTAGAGGAATTTCTGCAATTTTGCTCCAAAATACGGGGAATTTCTGCATTTTGCCAGAAAATAGATGAAATGCATAAGTTTTTTTCATAAAAGAGGAAAATTTCTTCATTTTTGCTCCAAAATAAGAAGAATTTCGGCTTTTTTGCCCCTAAATAAGTGGAATTTCTGTCTTTCCCCCCAAAACAAAGGGAATTTCTGTCTTTTTTGCCCGAAAATAAGGGGAATTTTTGACTTATTACCCTAAAATAAGTGAAATTTCTGCAATTTTGCCCCAAAATAACAGAAATTTCTGCCTTTTTGCCCTGAAATATGTGAAATTTCTGCAATTTTACCCTAAAATAAGGTGAATTTCTGACTTTTTGCCCAAAATAATGTGAATTTCTGCCTTTTTGCCCCAAAATAAGAAAAATTTTTGTTTTTTTTCTCTGAAATAAGTGAAATTTCTGCAATTTTGCCCTAAAATAAAGGAAATTTCTGCAATGTTTCCCAACATAAGAGAAATTTCTGTAATTTTGCCTTAAAATAAAAGGAATTTCTCCCTTTTTGCCCCAAAATAAAGGAAATTTCAGCCTTTTTACCTGAAAATTAGTAAAATTTCTGCAATTTTGCCCCAAAATAAGGTAAATTCCTGCAATTTTGTCTCAAAAATAAAGGAAATTTCTGAAATTTTGCCCCAAAATAAGGGGAATTTCTGATTTTTGCTCCAAAATAAAGGGAATTTCTGCCTTTTGCCCCAAAATTAAAGGAATTTCTGCAATTTTGCTCCAAAATACGGGGAATTTCTGCCTTTTTGCCCGAAAATAATGGGAATGCATATCTTTTTGCCATAATAAGGGAAATTTTTTAATTTTTGCTTCAAAATAAAGGGAATTTCTGCCTTTTTGCCTCTTAATAAGTGGAATTTCTGTCTTTTGCCCCCAAAACAAAGGAAATTTCTGTCTTTTTTGCCCCAAAATAAGGGGAATTTTTGACATATTCCCCTGCAATAAGTGAAATTTCTGCAACTTTGCCCCAAAATAAGGGAAATTTTTTCAATTTTGCCCTGATGTAAAGGAAATTTCTGCAATTTTGCCTTAAAATAAGGGGAATTTCTGACTGTTTGCTCCAGAAAAAGGAGATTATCTGTCTTTTTGCCCCAAAATAAGGAGAATTTCTCCCTTTTTGCACAAAAATTGAGAGAATTTCTGCAATTTTGATTCAAAATATGGGGAATTTCTGCTTTTTATCCCGAAAGTAAGGGGAATGTATACCCTTTGCCACAAAAAAGGGAAATTTCTTTATTTTTGCCCCAAAATAAGAGGAATTTCTGCCTGTTTACCTCAAAATAAGTGAAATTTCTGCCTTTTTACCCAAAAAATAAACGGAATTTCTGTCTTCTTGCCCCAAAATAAAAGGAATTTTTAAATTATGCCCTGAAATAAGTGAAATTTCTGCAATTTTGCCCCAAAAGAAAAGAAATTTCTGCATTTTTGCCACAAAATAAGAATTTCTGTTTTTTTTGCCCCAAAATAAGGGAAATTTCTGCCTTTTTGCCCCCAAATAAGGGGAACTTCAGCCTTTTTACCTCAAAATAAGGGGAATTTCTGCATTTTTGCCCCAAAATAAAGAAAATTTCTGCCTTTTTTTCTGAAATAAGTGAAATTTCTGCAATTTTGCACCAAAATAAGTGAAATATCTGCAATTTTGCCCCAAAATAAGGGAAATTTCTGGAATTTTGCCCCAAAATAACCTAAATTTCTGCCTTTTTGCCCTGAAATATGTGAAATTTCTGCAATTTTACCCTAAAATAAGGTGAATTTCTGACTTTTTGCCAAAAATAATGTGAATTTCTGCCTTTTTGCCCCAAAATAAGAAAAATTATTGGTTTTTTTCTCTGAAATAAGTGAAATTTCTGCAATTTTGCCCTAAAATAAAGGAAATTTCTGCAATTTTTCCCAACATAAGGGAAATTTCTGTAATTTTGCCTTAAAATAAAAGGAATTTCTCCCTTTTTGCCCCAAAATAAAGGAAATTTCTGCCTTTTTACCTGAAAATTAGTAAAATTTCTGCAATTTTGCCCCAAAATAAGGTAAATTCCAGCAATTTTGTCTCAAAAATAAAGGAAATTTCTGAAATTTTGCCCCAAAATAAGGGAAATTTCTGATTTTTGCCCCAAAATAAAGGGAATTTCTGCCTTTTGCCCCAAAATTAAAGAAATTTCTGCAATTTTGCTCCAAAATACGGGGAATTTCTGCCTTTTTGCCCGAAAATAATAGGAATGCATACCTTTTTGCCATAAAAAGGGAAATTTTTTTATTTTTGCTCCAAAATAAAGGGAATTTCTGCCTATTTGCCTCTTAATAAGTGGAATTTCTATCTTTTGCCCCCAAAACAAAAAAATTTCTGTCTTTTTTGCCCCAAAATAAGGAGAATTTTTGACATATTCCCCTGCAATAAGTGAAATTTCTGCAACTTTGCCCCAAAATAAGGGAAATTTTTTCAATTTTGCCCTGATGTAAAGGAAATTTCTGCAATTTTGCCCCAAAATAAGGGGAATTTCTGACTGTTTGCTCCCGAAAAAGAAGATTTTCTGTCTTTTTGCCCCAAAATAAGGAGATTTTCTGCCTTTTTGCACGAAAATTGAGAGAATTTCTGCAATTTTGCTTCAAAATACGGGGAATTTCTGCTTTTTATCCCGAAAGTAAGGGGAATGTATACCTTTTGCCACAAAAAAGGGAAATATCTTCATTTTTGCCCCAAAATATAAGGAATTTCTGCCTTTTTACCTCAAAATAAGTGAAATTTCTGCCTTTTTACCCAAAAAATAAACGGAATTTCTGTCTTCTTGCCCCAAAATAAAAGGAATTTTTTAATTATGCCCTGAAATAAGTGAAATTTCTGCAATTTTGCCCCAAAACAAAAGAAATTTCTGCATTTTTGCCACAAAATAAGGAGAATTTCTGTTTTTTGCCCCCAAATAAGGGAAATTTCTGCCTTTTTGCCCCCAAATAAAGGGAACTTCAGCCTTTTTACCTCAAAATAAGGGAAATTTCTGCATATTTGCCCCAAAATAAGGAAAATTTCTGACTTATTACCCTGAAATAAGTGAAATTTCTGCAATTTTGCCCCAAAATAAGTGAAATTTCTGCAATTTTGCCCCAAAATAAGGGAAATTTCTGGAATTTTGCCCCCAAAAAAGGGGAAATTCTGAGTTTTGCCCCAAAATAAGGAGAATTTCTGTCTTTTTGCCCCAACATATAGGGAATTTCTGCCTTTTTGCCTGAGAATTAGAGGAATTTCTGCAATTTTGCTCCAAAATACGGGGAATTTCTGCATTTTGCCAGAAAATAGATGAAATGCATAAGTTTTTTTCATAAAAGAGGAAAATTTCTTCATTTTTGCTCCAAAATAAGAAGAATTTCGGCTTTTTTGCCCCTAAATAAGTGGAATTTCTGTCTTTTCCCCCAAAACAAAGGGAATTTCTGTCTTTTTTGCCCGAAAATAAGGGGAATTTTTGACTTATTACCCTAAAATAAGTGAAATTTCTGCAATTTTGCCCCAAAATAACAGAAATTTCTGCCTTTTTGCCCTGAAATATGTGAAATTTCTGCAATTTTACCCTAAAATAAGGTGAATTTCTGACTTTTTGCCCAAAATAATGTGAATTTCTGCCTTTTTGCCCCAAAATAAGAAAAATTTTTGTTTTTTTTCTCTGAAATAAGTGAAATTTCTGCAATTTTGCCCTAAAATAAAGGAAATTTCTGCAATGTTTCCCAACATAAGAGAAATTTCTGTAATTTTGCCTTAAAATAAAAGGAATTTCTCCCTTTTTGCCCCAAAATAAAGGAAATTTCAGCCTTTTTACCTGAAAATTAGTAAAATTTCTGCAATTTTGCCCCAAAATAAGGTAAATTCCTGCAATTTTGTCTCAAAAATAAAGGAAATTTCTGAAATTTTGCCCCAAAATAAGGGGAATTTCTGATTTTTGCTCCAAAATAAAGGGAATTTCTGCCTTTTGCCCCAAAATTAAAGGAATTTCTGCAATTTTGCTCCAAAATACGGGGAATTTCTGCCTTTTTGCCCGAAAATAATGGGAATGCATATCTTTTTGCCATAATAAGGGAAATTTTTTAATTTTTGCTTCAAAATAAAGGGAATTTCTGCCTTTTTGCCTCTTAATAAGTGGAATTTCTGTCTTTTGCCCCCAAAACAAAGGAAATTTCTGTCTTTTTTGCCCCAAAATAAGGGGAATTTTTGACATATTCCCCTGCAATAAGTGAAATTTCTGCAACTTTGCCCCAAAATAAGGGAAATTTTTTCAATTTTGCCCCGATGTAAAGAAAATTTCTGCAATTTTGCCTTAAAATAAGGGGAATTTCTGACTGTTTGCTCCAGAAAAAGGAGATTATCTGTCTTTTTGCCCCAAAATAAGGAGAATTTCTCCCTTTTTGCACAAAAATTGAGAGAATTTCTGCAATTTTGATTCAAAATATGGGGAATTTCTGCTTTTTATCCCGAAAGTAAGGGGAATGTATACACTTTGCCACAAAAAAGGGAAATTTCTTTATTTTTGCCCCAAAATAAGAGGAATTTCTGCCTGTTTACCTCAAAATAAGTGAAATTTCTGCCTTTTTACCCAAAAAATAAACGGAATTTCTGTCTTCTTGCCCCAAAATAAAAGGAATTTTTTAATTATGCCCTGAAATAAGTGAAATTTCTGCAATTTTGCCCCAAAAGAAAAGAAATTTCTGCATTTTTGCCACAAAATAAGAATTTCTGTTTTTTTTGCCCCAAAATAAGGGAAATTTCTGCCTTTTTGCCCCCAAATAAGGGGAACTTCAGCCTTTTTACCTCAAAATAAGGGGAATTTCTGCATTTTTGCCCCAAAATAAAGAAAATTTCTGCCTTTTTTTCTGAAATAAGTGAAATTTCTGCAATTTTGCACCAAAATAAGTGAAATATCTGCAATTTTGCCCCAAAATAAGGGAAATTTCTGGAATTTTGCCCCAAAATAAGGGGAAATTCTGAGTTTTGCCCCAAAATAAGGAGAATTTCTGTCTTTTTGCCCCAACATATAGGGAATTTCTTCCTTTTTGCCCCCGAATTAGAGGAATTTCTGCAATTTTGCTCCAAAATACGGGGAATTTCTGCATTTTGCAAGAAAATAGAGGAAATGCATAAGTTTTTGGCATATAAGAGGAAAATTTCTTCATTTTTGCTCCAAAATAAGAAGAATTTCGGCTTTTTTGCCTTTAAATAAGTGAAATTTCTGTCTTTTTCCCCCAAAACAAAGGGAATTTCTGTCTTTTTTGCCCCAAAATAAGGGGAATTTCTGACTTATTACCCTGAAATAAGTGAAATTTCTGCAATTTTGCCCCAAAATAAGGTAAATTTCTGCCTTTTTGCCCTAAAATATGTGAAATTTCTGCAATTTTACCCCAAAATAAAGTGAATTTCTGCCTTTTTGCCCCAAAATAATGGGAATTTCTGCCGTTTTGTTCCAAAATAAGAAAAATTTTTGCTTTTTTTCTCGGAAATAAGTTAAATTTCTGCAATTTTGCCCTAAAAGAATGTAAATTTCTGCAATTTTTCCCCATAAGGGAAAATTCTGCAATTTTGCCCCAAAATAAGAGGAATTTCTCCCTATTTGCCACAAAATAAAGGAAATTTCAGCCTTTTTATCTGAAAGTAAGTGAAATTTCTGCAATTTTACCCCAAATAATGGAAATTTCTGGAATTTTGCCCCAAAATAAGGGGATTTTCTGATTTTTGCCCCCAAAATAAAAGGAATTTCTGCCTTTTACTCTAAAATAAGCGGAATTTCTGCAATTTTGCTCCAAAATACGGGGAATTTCTGCCTTTTAGCCCGAAAATAATGAGAATGCATACTTTTTTGCCATAAAAAGGGAAATTTCTTCATTTTTGCTCCAAAATAACGGGAATTTCTGCATTTTTAACTCTAAATAAGTGGAATTTCTGTCTTTTTCCCTCAAAACAAAAGGAATTTCTGTCTTTTTTGCCCAAAAATAAGGGGAATTTCTGACTTATTACCCTGAAATAAGTGAAATTTCTGCAATTTTGCCCCAAAATAAAGGGAAATTTCTACCTTTTTGCCCTGAAATATGTGAAATTTCTGCAATTTTACCCCAAAATAAGGTCAATTTCTGCCTTTTTGCCCCAAAATAATGGAAATTTCTGCCTTTTTGCCCAAAAAAAGAAAAATTTTTGATTTTTTTCTCTGAAATAAGTGAAATTTCTGCAATTTTTCCCCATAATAAGGGAAATTTCTTTAATTTTGCCCCAAAAGAAGAGGAATTTCATTCTTTTTGCCCCAAAATTAAGGAAATTTCAGCCTTTTTACCTGAAAATAAGTGAAATTTCTGCAATTTTGCACCAAAAAAGAAAAATTTCTGCAATTTTGCCCCAAAATAAGGGGAAATTCTGAGTTTTGCCCCAAAATAAGGAGAATTTCTGTCTTTTTGCCCCAACATATAGGGAATTTCTGCCTTTTTGCCCCAGAATTAGAGGAATTTCTGCAATTTTGCTCCAAAATACGGGGAATTTCTGCATTTTGCCAGAAAATAGAGGAAATGCATAAGTTTTTGGCATAAAAGAGGAAAATTTCTTCATTTTTGTTCCAAAATAAGAAGAATTTCGGCTTTTTTGCCTCTAAATAAGTGGAATTTCTGTCTTTTTCCCCCAAAACAAAGAGAATTTCTGTCTTTTTTGCCCCAAAATAAGAGGAATTTCTGACTTATTACCCTGAAATTAGTGAAATTTCTGCAATTTTGCCCCAAAATAATGGAAATTTCTGCCTTTTTGCCCTAAAATATGTGAAATTTCTGCAATTTTACCCCAAAATAAAGTGAATTTCTGCCTTTTTGCCCTAAAATAATGGGAATTTCTGCCTTTTTGTCCCAAAATAAGAAAAATTTTTGCTTTTTTTCTCGGAAATAAGTGAAATTTCTGCAATTTTGCCTAAAAGAAGGGAAATTTCTTCAATTTTTCTCCATAAGGGAAAATTCTGCAATTTTGCCACAAAATAAGAGGAATTTCTCCCTATTTGCCCCAAAATAAAGGAAATTTCAGCCTTTTTATCTGAAAATAAGTGAAATTTCTGCAATTTTACCCCAAATAATGGAAATTTCTGGAATTTTGCCCCAAAATAAGGGGATTTTCTGATTTTTGCCCCAAAGTAAAAGGAATTTCTGCCTTTTGCCCTAAAATAAGGGGAATTTCTGCAGTTTTGCTCCGAAATACGGGGAATTTCTGCCTTTTTGCCCGAAATAATGGGAATGCATACTTTTTTGCCATAAAAAGGGAAATTTCTTCATTTTTGCTCTAAAATAACGGGAATTTCTGCATTTTTAACTCTAAATAAGTGGAATTTCTGTCTTTTACCCTCAAAACAAAGGGAATTTCTCTTTTTTGCCCCAAAATAAGGGGAATTTCTGACTTATTTCCCTGAAATAAGTGAAATTTCTGCAATTTTGCCCCAAAATAAGGGAAATTTCTACCTTTTTGCCCTGAAATATGTGAAATTTCTGCAATTTTACCCCAAAATAAGGTCAATTTCTGCCTTTTTGCCCAAAAATAATGGAGATTTCTGCCTGTTTGCCCAAAAAAAAGAAAAATTTTTGATTTTTTTCTCTGAAATAAGTCAAATTTCTGCAATTTTTCCCCATAATAAGGGAAATTTCTGCAATTTTGCCCCAAAAGAAGAGGAATTTCATTCTTTTTGCCCCAAAATTAAGGAAATTTCAGCCTTTTTACCTGAAAATAAGTGAAATTTCTGCAATTTTGCACCAAATAAGAGAAATTTCTACAATTTTGCCCCAAAATAAGGTAAATTCCTGCAATTTTGCCCCAAAATAAATGAATTTCCTGGAATTTTGCCTCAAAATAAGGGGAATTTCTGATTTTTGCCTCAGCATAAAGGGAATTTCTGCATTTTGCCCCAAAATTAGAGGAATTTCAGCAATTTTGCTCCAAAATACGGGGAATTTCTACCTTTTTGCCTGAACATTATGGGAATGCATACCTTTTTGCCATAAAAAGGGAAATTTTTTCATTTTTGCTCCAAAATAAGGGAAATTTCTGCCTTTTTGCCTCTAAATAAGTGGAATTTCTGTCTTTTTCCCCCAAAACAAAGGGAATTTCTGTCTCTTTTGCCCCAAAATAAGGGGAATTTCTGACTTATTACCCTGAAATAAGTGAAAATTCTGCAATTTGGCCCCAAAATAAGGGAAATTTCTGCCTTTTTGCCCTGAAATATATGAAATTTCTGCAATTTTACCCCAAAATAAGGTGAATTTCTGCCTTTTTGCCCCAAAATAATGGGAATTTCTGTCTTTTTGCTCCAAAAAAAGAAAAATTTTTGATTTTTTTCTCTGAAATAAGTGAAATTTCTGCAATTTTGCCCTAAAATAAGGGAAATTTCTGCAATTTTTCCCCATAATAAGGGAAATTTCTGCAATTTTGCCCCAAAATAAGGATTATTTCTCTCTTTTTATCCCAAAATAAAGGAAATTTCAGCCTTTTTATCTGAAAATAAGTTAAATTTCTTTAATTTTGCCCCAAATAATAGAAATTTCTGCAATTTTGCCCCAAAATAAGGTAAATTCCTGCAATTTTGCCCCAAAAATAAAGGAAATTTCTGGAATTTTGCCCCAAAATAAGAGGAATTTCTGATTTTTGCCCCAAAATAAAGGGAATTTCTGCCTTTTGCCCCAAAATTAGGGGAATTTCTGCAATTTTGCTCTAAAATACGGGGAATTTCTGCCTTTTTGCCTGAAAATAATGGGAATTCATAACTTTTTGCCATAAAAAGGTAAATTTCTTCATTTTTGCTCCAAAATAAAGGGAATTTCTGCCTTTTGCCCCACAATTAGGGAAATTTCTGCAATTTTGCTCTAAAATACAGGGAATTTCTGCCTTTTTGCCCGAAAATAATAGGAATGCATACCTTTTTGCTATAAAAAGGGAAACTTCTTCATTTTTGCTCCAAAATAAGGGGAATTTCTGCCTTTTGCCAAACAATTAGGGGAATTTCTGCAATTTTGCTCTAAAATACGGGGAATTTCTGCCTTTTTGCCCGAAAATAATAGGAATGCATACCTTTTTGCTATAAAAAGGGAAATTTCTTCATTTTTGCTTTAAAATAAAGGGAATTTCTGCCTTTTTGCCTCTAAATAAGTGGAATTTCTGTCTTTTTTCACCCAAACAAAAGGAATTTCTGTCTTTTTTGCCCCAAAATAAGGGGAATTTCTGACTTATTACCCTGAAATAAGTGAAATTTCTGCAACTTTGCCCCAAAATAAAGGAAATTTCTGCAATTTTGCCCCAATGTAAAGGAAATTTCTGCAATTTTGCCCCAAAATAAGGGAAATTTCTGACTGTTTGCTTCCGAAAAAGGAGAATTTTCTGTTTTTTGCCCCAAAATAAGGAGAATTTCTTCCTTTTTGCACGAAATTGAGAGAATTTCTGCAATTTTGCTTCAAAATACGGGGAATTTCTGCTTTTTATCCTGAAAGTAAAAGGAATGTATACCTTTTGCCACAAAAAATGGAAATTTCTTAACTTTTGCCCCAAAATAAGAGGAATTTCTGCCTTTTTACCTCAAAATAAGTGAAATTTCTGCCTTTTTACCCAAAATAAACAGATTTCTGACTTTTTGCCCCAAAATAAAAGGAATTTTTGAATTATGCCCTGAAATAGCTGAAATTTCTGCAATTTTGCCCCAAAGTAAAAGAAATTTCTGCATTTTTGCCACAAAATAAGGAGAATTTTTGTTTTTTTGCCCCAAAATAAGGGAAATTTCTGCCTTTTTGCCCCAAAATAAAGGGAATTTCAGCCCTTTTAACTCGAAATAAGGGGAATTTCTGCATTTTTGCCCCAAAATAAGGAAAATTTCTGCCTTTTTTCCCTGAAATAAGTGAAATTTCTGCAATTTTGCCCCAAAATAAGTGAAATTTCTGCAATTTTGCCCCAAAATAAGGGAAATTTCTGGAATTCTGCCCCAAAATAAGGGGAATTTCTGAGTTTTTCCACAAAATAAGGAGAATTTCTGTCTTTTTGCCCAAACATATAGGGAATTTCTGCCTTTTTGCCCCAGAATTAAAGGTATTTCTGTAATTTTGCTCCAAAATACGGGAAATTTCTGCATTTTGCCCGAAAATAGAGGAAATGCATAAGTTTTTGCCATAAAAGAGGAAAATTTCTTCACTTTTGCTCCAAAATAAGAAGAATTTCGGCTTTTTTGCCTCTAAATAAGTGGAATTTCTGTCTATTTCCTCCAAAACAAAGGGAATTTCTGTCTTTTTTGCCCCAAAATAAGAAGAATTTCTGACTTATTACACTGAAATAAGTGAAATTTCTGTAATTTTGCCCCAAAATAAGGAAAATTTCTGCCTTTTTGCCCTGAAATATGTGAAATTTCTGCAATTTTACCCAAAAATAAGGTGAATTTCTGCAATTTTGCCCCAAAATAAAGAAAATTTCTGCAATTTTGCCCCAAAATAAGGGGAATTTCTGACTGTTTGCTCCCGAAAAAGGAGATTTTTCTGTTTTTTGCCCCAAAATAATGAGAATTTCTGCATTTTTGCACGAAAATTGAGAGAATTTCTGCAATTTTGCTTCAAAATACGGGGAATTTCTGCTTTTTATCCCGAAAGTATGGGGAATGTATACCTTTTGCCACAAAAAAAGGGAAATTTCTTAATTTTTGCCTCAAAATAAGAGGAATTTCTGCCTTTTTACCTCAAAATAAGTGAAATTTCTGCGTTTTTACCCAAAAATATACGGATTTCTGACTTTTTGCTCTAAAATAAAAGGAATTTTTGAATTATGCCCTGAAATAGGTGAAATTTCTGCAATTTTGCCCCAAAGTAAAAGAAATTTCTGCATTTTTGCCACAAAATAAGGAGAATTTTTGTTTTTTTGCCCCAAATTAAGGGAAATTTCTGCCTTTTTGCCCCAAAATAAAGGGAATTTCAGCCCTTTTAACTCGAAATAAGGGGAATTTCTGCATTTTTGCCCCAAAATAAGGAAAATTTCTGCCTTTTTTCCCTGAAATAAGTGAAATTTCTGCAATTTTGCCCCAAAATAAGTGAAATTTCTGCAATTTTGCCCCAAATAAATGGAAATTTCTGGAATTCTGCCCCAAAATGAGGGGAATTTCTGAGTTTTGCCACAAAATAAGGAGAATTTCTGTCTTTTTGCCCCAACATATAGGGAATTTCTGCCTTTTTGCCCCAGAATTAAAGGAATTTCTGTAATTTTGCTCCAAAATACGGGGAATTTCTGCATTTTGCCCAAAAATAGAGGAAATGCATAAGTTTTTGCCATAAAAGATGAAAATTTCTTCATTTTTGCTCCAAAATAAGAAGAATTTCGGCTTTTTTGCCTCTAAATAAGTGGAATTTCTGTCTATTTCCCCCAAAACAAAGGGAATTTCTCTCTTTTTTGCCCCAAAATAAGGGGAATTTCTGACTTATTTCCCTGAAATAAGTGAAATTTCTGCAATTTTGCCCCAAAATAAGGGAAATTTCTACCTTTTTGCCCTGAAATATGTGAAATTTCTGCAATTTTACCCCAAAATAAGGTCAATTTCTGCCTTTTTGCCCAAAAATAATGGAGATTTCTGCCTGTTTGCCCAAAAAAAAAAAAGAAAAATTTTTGATTTTTTTCTCTGAAATAAGTCAAATTTCTGCAATTTTTCCCCATAATAAGGGAAATTTCTGCAATTTTGCCCCAAAAGAAGAGGAATTTCATTCTTTTTGCCCCAAAATTAAGGAAATTTCAGCCTTTTTACCTGAAAATAAGTGAAATTTCTGCAATTTTGCACCAAATAAGAGAAATTTCTACAATTTTGCCCCAAAATAAGGTAAATTCCTGCAATTTTGCCCCAAAATAAATGAATTTCCTGGAATTTTGCCTCAAAATAAGGGGAATTTCTGATTTTTGCCTCAGCATAAAGGGAATTTCTGCATTTTGCCCCAAAATTAGAGGAATTTCAGCAATTTTGCTCCAAAATACGGGGAATTTCTACCTTTTTGCCTGAACATTATGGGAATGCATACCTTTTTGCCATAAAAAGGGAAATTTTTTCATTTTTGCTCCAAAATAAGGGAAATTTCTGCCTTTTTGCCTCTAAATAAGTGGAATTTCTGTCTTTTTCCCCCAAAACAAAGGGAATTTCTGTCTCTTTTGCCCCAAAATAAGGGGAATTTCTGACTTATTACCCTGAAATAAGTGAAAATTCTGCAATTTTGCCCCAAAATAAGGGAAATTTCTGCCTTTTGCCCTGAAATATATGAAATTTCTGCAATTTTACCCCAAAATAAGGTGAATTTCTGCCTTTTTGCCCCAAAATAATGGGAATTTCTGTCTTTTTGCCCCAAAAAAAGAAAAATTTTTGATTTTTTTCTCTGAAATAAGTGAAATTTCTGCAATTTTGCCCTAAAATAAGGGAAATTTCTGCAATTTTTCCCCATAATAAGGGAAATTTCTGCAATTTTGCCCCAAAATAAGGATTATTTCTCTCTTTTTATCCCAAAATAAAGGAAATTTCAGCCTTTTTATCTGAAAATAAGTTAAATTTCTTTAATTTTGCCCCAAATAATAGAAATTTCTGCAATTTTGCCCCAAAATAAGGTAAATTCCTGCAATTTTGCCCCAAAAATAAAGGAAATTTCTGGAATTTTGCCCCAAAATAAGAGGAATTTCTGATTTTTGCCCCAAAATAAAGGGAATTTCTGCCTTTTGCCCCAAAATTAGGGGAATTTCTGCAATTTTGCTCTAAAATACGGGGAATTTCTGCCTTTTTGCCCGAAAATAATGGGAATTCATAACTTTTTGCCATAAAAAGGTAAATTTCTTCATTTTTGCTCCAAAATAAAGGGAATTTCTGCCTTTTGCCCCACAATTAGGGAAATTTCTGCAATTTTGCTCTAAAATACAGGGAATTTCTGCCTTTTTGCCCGAAAATAATAGGAATGCATACCTTTTTGCTATAAAAAGGGAAACTTCTTCATTTTTGCTCCAAAATAAAGGGAATTTCTGCCTTTTGCCAAACAATTAGGGGAAATTCTGCAATTTTGCTCTAAAATACGGGGAATTTCTGCCTTTTTGCCCGAAAATAATAGGAATGCATACCTTTTTGCTATAAAAAGGGAAATTTCTTCATTTTTGCTTTAAAATAAAGGGAATTTCTGCCTTTTTGCCTCTAAATAAGTGGAATTTCTGTCTTTTTTCACCCAAACAAAAGGAATTTCTGTCTTTTTTGCCCCAAAATAAGGGGAATTTCTGACTTATTACCCTGAAATAAGTGAAATTTCTGCAACTTTGCCCCAAAATAAAGGAAATTTCTGCAATTTTGCCCCAATGTAAAGGAAATTTCTGCAATTTTGCCCCAAAATAAGGGAAATTTCTGACTGTTTGCTTCCGAAAAAGGAGAATTTTCTGTTTTTTGCCCCAAAATAAGGAGAATTTCTTCCTTTTTGCACGAAATTGAGAGAATTTCTGCAATTTTGCTTCAAAATACGGGGAATTTCTGCTTTTTATCCTGAAAGTAAAAGGAATGTATACCTTTTGCCACAAAAAAGGGAAATTTCTTAACTTTTGCCCCAAAATAAGAGGAATTTCTGCCTTTTTACCTCAAAATAAGTGAAATTTCTGCCTTTTTACCCAAAATAAACAGATTTCTGACTTTTTGCCCCAAAATAAAAGGAATTTTTGAATTATGCCCTGAAATAGCTGAAATTTCTGCAATTTTGCCCCAAAGTAAAAGAAATTTCTGCATTTTTGCCACAAAATAAGGAGAATTTTTGTTTTTTTGCCCCAAAATAAGGGAAATTTCTGCCTTTTTGCCCCAAAATAAAGGGAATTTCAGCCCTTTTAACTCGAAATAAGGGGAATTTCTGCATTTTTGCCCCAAAATAAGGAAAATTTCTGCCTTTTTTCCCTGAAATAAGTGAAATTTCTGCAATTTTGCCCCAAAATAAGTGAAATTTCTGCAATTTTGCCCCAAAATAAGGGAAATTTCTGGAATTCTGCCCCAAAATAAGGGGAATTTCTGAGTTTTTCCACAAAATAAGGAGAATTTCTGTCTTTTTGCCCAAACATATAGGGAATTTCTGCCTTTTTGCCCCAGAATTAAAGGTATTTCTGTAATTTTGCTCCAAAATACGGGGAATTTCTGCATTTTGCCCGAAAATAGAGGAAATGCATAAGTTTTTGCCATAAAAGAGGAAAATTTCTTCATTTTTGCTCCAAAATAAGAAGAATTTCGGCTTTTTTGCCTCTAAATAAGTGGAATTTCTGTCTATTTCCTCCAAAACAAAGGGAATTTCTGTCTTTTTTGCCCCAAAATAAGAAGAATTTCTGACTTATTACACTGAAATAAGTGAAATTTCTGTAATTTTGCCCCAAAATAAGGAAAATTTCTGCCTTTTTGCCCTGAAATATGTGAAATTTCTGCAATTTTACCCAAAAATAAGGTGAATTTCTGCAATTTTGCCCCAAAATAAAGAAAATTTCTGCAATTTTGCCCCAAAATAAGGGGAATTTCTGACTGTTTGCTCCCGAAAAAGGAGATTTTTCTGTTTTTTGCCCCAAAATAATGAGAATTTCTGCATTTTTGCACGAAAATTGAGAGAATTTCTGCAATTTTGCTTCAAAATACGGGGAATTTCTGCTTTTTATCCCGAAAGTATGGGGAATGTATACCTTTTGTCACAAAAAAAGGGAAATTTCTTAATTTTTGCCTCAAAATAAGAGGAATTTCTGCCTTTTTACCTCAAAATAAGTGAAATTTCTGCGTTTTTACCCAAAAATATACGGATTTCTGACTTTTTGCTCTAAAATAAAAGGAATTTTTGAATTATGCCCTGAAATAGGTGAAATTTCTGCAATTTTGCCCCAAAGTAAAAGAAATTTCTGCATTTTTGCCACAAAATAAGGAGAATTTTTGTTTTTTTGCCCCAAAATAAGGGAAATTTCTGCCTTTTTGCCCCAAAATAAAGGGAATTTCAGCCCTTTTAACTCGAAATAAGGGGAATTTCTGCATTTTTGCCCCAAAATAAGTGAAATTTCTCCAATTTTGCCCCAAATAAATGGAAATTTCTGGAATTCTGCCCCAAAATAAGGGGAATTTCTGAGTTTTGCCACAAAATAAGGAGAATTTCTGTCTTTTTGCCCCAACATATAGGGAATTTCTGCCTTTTTGCCCCAGAATTAAAGGAATTTCTGTAATTTTGCTCCAAAATACGGGGAATTTCTGCATTTTGCCCAAAAATAGAGGAAATGCATAAGTTTTTGCCATAAAAGAGGAAAATTTCTTCATTTTTGCTCCAAAATAAGAAGAATTTCGGCTTTTTTGCCTCTAAATAAGTGGAATTTCTGTCTATTTCCCCCAAAACAAAGGGAATTTCTGTCTTTTTTGCCCCAAAATAATGGGAATTTCTGACTTATTACCCTGAAATAAGTGAAATATCTGCAATTTTGACAGAAAATAAGAGAAATTTCTGCAATTTTGCCCCAATGTAAAAGAAATTTTTGCAATTTTGCCCCAATATAAGAGGAATTTCTGACTTATTAACCTGAAATAAGTGAAATTTCTGCAATTTTGCCTTAAAATAAGGGAAATTTCTGCAATTTCCCCAATGTAAAAAAAAAAATTTCTGCAATTTTGCCCCACAATATGGGGAATTTCTGACTGTTTGCACCTGAAAAAGGAGATTTTCTGTATTTTTGCCCCAAAATAAGCAGAATTTCTGCAATTTTGCTCCAAAATACGGGGAATTTCTGCTTTTTATCCCGAAAGTAAAGGGAATGTATACCTTTTGCAACAAAAAAGAGAAATTTCTTCATTTTTGCCTCAAAAAAAGGAATTTCTGCCTTTTTACCTCAAAATAAGTGAAATTTCTGCCTTTTTACCCCAAAATAAACGGAATTTCTGTCTTTTTGCCCCAAAATAAAAAGAATTTTTGAATTATGCCCTGAAATAAGTAAAATTTCTGCAAATTTACCCCAAAATAAAAGAAATTTCTGCATTTTTGCCACAAAATAAGCGAAATTTCTTTCTTTTTGCCCCCAAATAAAAAAAATTTCTGCCTTTTTTCCCTAAAATAAGTGAAATTTCTGCAATTTTGCCCCAAAATAAGGGAAATTTCTGCCTTTTTGTCCTGAAATATGTGAAATTTCTGCAATTTAACCCCAAAATAAGGTGAATTTCTGCCTTTTTGCCCCAAAATAAGAAAAATTTTTGTTTTTTTTTTCTGAAATAAGTGAAATTTCTGCAATTTTGCCCTAAAATAAGGGAAATTTCTGCCATTTTTCCCCATAATAAAAGAAATTTCTGGAATTTTGCCCCAAAATAAGAGGATTTTCTCACTTTTTGCCCCAAAATAAAGAAAATTTCAGAATTTTTACCTGAAAATAAGTGAAATTTCTGCAATTTTGCCCCAAATAAGAGAAATTTCTGCAATTTTGCCTTAAAATATGGTAAATTCCTGCAATTTTGCTTCAAAATAAAGGAAATTTCTGGAATTTTGCCCCAAAATAAGGGGAATTTCTGATTTTGCCCCAAAATAAAGAGAATTTCTGCCTTTTGCCCCAAAATAAGGGAAATTTCTGCCTTTCTGCCCTGAAATATGTGAAATTTCTGCAATTTTACCCCAAAATAAGGTGAATTTCTGCAATTTTGCCCCAAAATAAAGGAAATTTCTGGAATTTTGCCCCAAAATAAGGGGAATTTCTTATTTTTGCCCTAACATAAAAAGAATTTCTGCTTTTTGCCCAAAAATTAAGGGAATTTCTGCACTTTTGCTCCAAAATACGGGGAATTTCTGCCTTATTGCCTGGAAATAATGGGAATGCATACCTTTTTGCCATAAAAAGGGAAATTTCTTCATTTTTGCTTCAAAATAAGGGGAATTTCTGCATTTTTGCCTCTAAATAAGTAAATTTCTGTATTTTCCCCCAAAACAAAGGGAATTTCTGTCTTTATTGCCCCAAAATAAGGGGAATTTCTGACTTATTACCCTGAAATAAGTTAAATATCTGCAATTTTGACAGAAAATAAGAGAAATTTCTGCAATTTTGCCCCAATATAAAAGAAATTTTTGCAATTTTGCCCCAATATAAGAGGAATTTCTGATTTATTAACCTGAAATAAGTGAAATTTCTGCAATTTTGCCTTAAAATAAAGGAAATTTCTGCAATTTCCCCAATGTAAAAAAAATTTCTGCAATTTTGCCCCACAATATGGGGAATTTCTGACTGTTTGCTCCTGAAAAAGGAGATTTTCTGTATTTTTGCCCCAAAATAGGCAGAATTTCTGCAATTTTGCTCCAAAATACGGGGAATTTCTGCTTTTTATCCCGAAAGTAAGGGGAATGTATACCTTTTGCAACAAAAAAGAGAAATTTCTTCATTTTTGCCTCAAAAAAAAGGAATTTCTGCCTTTTTATTTCAAAATAAGTGAAATTTCTTCCTTTTTACCCCAAAATAAACGGAATTTCTGTCTTTTTGCCCAAAAATAAAAAGAATTTTTGAATTATGCCCTGAAATAAGTAAAATTTCTGCAAATTTGCCCCAAAATAAAAGAAATTGCTGCATTTTTGCCACAAAATAACCGAAATTTCTGTCTTTTTGCCCCCAAATAATAAAAATTTCTGCCTTTTTCCCCTGAAATAAGTGAAATTTCTGCAATTTTGCCCCAAAATAAGGGAAATTTCTGCCTTTTTGCCCTGAAATATTTGAAATTTCTGCAATTTTACCCCAAAATAAGAAGAATTTCTGTTTTTGGCCCCAAAATTAGGAGAATTTCTGCTTTTTGCCCCAAATTAAGGCAAATTTCTGACTTTTTGCCCTGAAATAAGTGAAATTTCTGCAATTTTGCCCCAAAATAAGGGGAATTTCTGCCTTTTTGCCAAAATAAGGGGAATTTCAGCATTTTACCTTCAAATAAGGGGAATTTCTGCCTTTTTGCCACAAAATATGGGGAATTTCTGCCTTATTGCCCCCAAATAAGGAAAATTTTAGCTTTTCTGCTTCAATTAATGGGAATTTCTGCCTTTTTGCCACAAAGTAACGGGAATTTCTGCCTTTTTGCCCCCAAATAACGGGAATTTAAGGCTTTTTACCCCAAAATAAAGGGAATTTCTGCCTTTTGCCCAAAATATGGGGAATTTCTGACTTTTTGTTCCAAAATAAGGAAAATTTCTTCAATTTTGTACCAAAATAAAAGAAATTTCTGCTTTTTGCCCCAAAATAAAAGTAATTTCTGACTTTTTGCCCTGAAATAAATGAAATTTCGGCAATTTGGCCCGAAAATAAGGAATATTTGTGCCTTTTTGCCCCAAAATGAGGGGAATTTCTGCCTTTTACCCCCAAAATATGGAGAATTTCAGCATTTAACCTCAAAATAAGGGGAATTTCAGCCTTTTTGCACCAAAATATGGGGAATTTCTGCCTTTTTGCCACAAAATAAGAAAAATTTCTGCAATTCTGTACTAAAATAAAAGAAATTTCTAAAATTTTGCCCCAAAATAAAGGAAATTTCTGATTTTTGCCCCGAAATATGGAGAATTTCTGTATTTTTGCCCCCCAAAAAAGGGAATTTCTGCCTTTTTGCCCTAAAATTAGGGGAGTTTCTGCAATTTTGCTTCAAAATACAGGGAATTTCTCCCTCTTTTCCCGAAAATAAGGGGAACTTCTGCCGATTTGCCCCAAATAAAGGGAATTTCTGCATTTTTGCCCCAATATTTAGGGTATTTCTGTAATTTTGCTTTAAAATACGGGGAATTTCTGCATTTTTGCCCAAAATTAATGGGATTTTCTGCCTTTTTGCCCCCAAACAAGGGAAAGTTCTGTAATGTTATCCCAAAATAAAAGGAATTTCTGCCTTTATGCCCTCAAATAACGGGAATTTCTGCCTTTTTGCCCTGAAATATGTGAAATGTCTGCAATTTTACCCCAAAATAAGGTGAATTTCTACCTTTTTGCCTCAAAATAATGGCAATTTCTGCCTTTTTGCCCCAAAATATGAAAAATTTTTGCTTTTTTTCTCTGAAATATGTGAAATTTCTGCAATTTTGCCTTAAAATAAAAGAAATTTCTGCAATTTTTCTCCATAATAAAGGAATTTTTTGCAATTTTGCCCCAAAATAAAGGAAATTTCTGTTTTTTGTCCCAAATAAGGGAAATTTCTGCAATTTTGCCCTAAAATAAGGAAAATTTCTGCCTTTTGCCCCAAAATAAGGAGAATTTCTGCCTTTTTGCCCCAAAACAAAGAAAATTACTGCATGTTTTACGCCAAAATTAGGTGAATTTCTGCAATTTTGCTCCAAATTATGGGGATTTTCTGCTTTTTTCGCCGAAAATAAAAGGATTTTCTACCATTTTGCCGCGAAATAAGTGAAATTTCTGCAGTTTTACCCCAAAATAAGGGGAAGTTCTGCGTTTTTGCCCCAAAATTAGGGGAATTTCTGCAATTTTGCTCCAAAATACAGGGAATTTCTGCCTTTTTGCCCGAAAATAAAGGGAATGTATACCTTTTTGCTATAAAAAAGGGAAATTTCTTCATTTTTACCCCAAAATAAGGGGATTTTCCGCCTTTTTGACTCAAAATAAGTGCAATTTCTGACTTTTTTCCAAAAATAAATGGAATTTCTGGCTTTTTGCCCCAAAATAAAGGGAAATTTTCGACTTTTTGCCCTGAAATAAGTTAAATTTCAAAAATTTTTCCCCAAAATAATTGAAATTTCTGCAATTTTGCTCCAAAATAAGGGAAATTTCTGTATTTTTGCCCCAAAATAAGGGAAATTTCTGCCTTTTTACCTCAAAAGAAGGGGAATATCTGCATTTTTTGCCACAAAATATAAGGAATTTCTGCCTTTTTGCCCCAAAATAAGAAAAATTTCTGCCTTTTTTCCCTGAAATAAGTGAAATTTCTGCAATTTTGGCCCAAAAAAATTGAAATTTCTGCAATTTTTTCCCAAAATAAAAGGAATTTCTGGAATTTTGCCCCAAAATAAGTGGAATTTCTGAGTTTTGCCCCAAAATAAGGAGAATTTCTGTCTTTTTGCCCCAACATATAGGGAATTTCTGCCTTTTTGCCCCACAATTAGGGGAATTTCTGCAATTTTGCTCCAAAATACCGGGAATTTCTGCTTTTTTGCCCAAAAATAAGGAGAATGTTTACCTTTTGCCACAAAAAAGGGAAATTTCTTCATTTTTGCCCCAAAATAATAGGAATTTCTGTCTTTTTACGTCAAAATATGTGAAATTTCTGCTTTTTTACTCAAAAATATACGGAATTTCTGTATTTTTGCCCCAAAATAAAAGGAATTTTTGAATTTTGCCCTGAAATAAATGAAATTTCTCCAATTTTGCCTCAAAATAAGGGCAATTTCTGCTTTTTTGCCATAAAATAAGGGGAATTTTTGTCTTTTTGCCCCAAAATAAAAGGAATTTCAGCCTTTTTACCTAATAATAAGGGGAATCTCTCTTTTTTGCCCTAAAATATGGGGAATTTCTGTATTTTTGCCCCAAAATAAAAAAATTTTCTGCAATTTTGTACCAAAATAAAAGTAATTTCTGCCTTTTTGCCCCAAAATAAGAGAAATTTCTGCGTTTTTTCCCTGAAATAAGTGAAATTTATGTAATTTTGCCCCAAAATTAGGGAGATTTCTGCAATTTTGCCCCAAAATAAAGGAAATTTCTGAAATTTTGCCCCAAAATAAGGGGAATTTTTGACTTTTCGTACTGAAATAAAGAGAATTTCTGTCTTTTTGCCCCAAAATAATGTGAATTTCTGCATTTTCCCTCAAAATTAGGGGAATATGTGCAATTTGGCTTTAAAATACGGGGAATTTTTGCCTTATTGCACCAAAATAAAAGGAATTTCTGTATTTTTGCACCAATATAAAGGAAATTTCTTAAATTTTGCTCCAAAATACGGGGAATTTTTGCCTTATTGCCCGAAATAAAGTGGAATTTCTGCCTTTTTGCCCTGAAATATTTGAAATTTCCGCAATTTTACCCCAAAATAAGGGGAATTTCTGTTTTTGGCCCCAAAATTAGGAGAATTTCTGCTTTTTGCCCCAAATTAAAGCAAATTTCTGACTTTTTGCCCTGAAATAAGTGAAATTTCTGTAATTTTGCCCCAAAATAAGGGGAATTTCTGCCTTTTTGCCAAAATAAGTGGAATTTCAGCATTTTACCTTCAAATAAGGGGAATTTCTGCCTTTTTGCCACAAAATATGGGGAATTTCTGCCTTATTGCCCCCAAATAAGGAAAATTTTTGCTTTTCTTCCCCAATTAATGGGAATTTCTGCCTATTTTGCCAAAAAGTAAAGGGAATTTCTGCCTTTTTGCCCCAAAATAACGGTAATTTCAGCCTTTCTATCACAAAATAAGGGGAATTTCAGCCTTTTGCCCAAAATATGGGGAATTTCTGACTTTTTGTTCCAAAATAATGAAAATTTCTTCAATTTTGTACCAAAATACAAGAAATTTCTGCTTTTTGCCCCAAAATAAAAGTAATTTCTGACTTTTTGCCCTGAAATAAATGAAATTTCTGCAATTTTGCCCGAAAATAAGGGAAATTTGTGCCTTTTTGCCCCAAAATGAGGGGAATTTCTGCCTTTTAACCCCAAAATATGGGGAATTTCAGCATTTTACCTCAAAATAAGGGGAATTTCTGCCTTTTTGCACCAAAATATTGGGAATTTCTGCCTTTTTGCCACAAAATAGGAAAAATTTCTGCAATTCTGTATCAAAATATAAGAAATTTCTAAAATTTTGCCCCAAAATAAGGGAAATTTTAGATTTTTGCCCCGAAATAAGGAGAATTTCTGTATTTTTGCCCCAAAAAAAGGGAATTTCTGCCTTTTTGCCCCAAAATTAGGGGAGTTTCTGCAACTTTGCTTCAAAATACAGGGAATTTCTGCCTCTTTTCCCGAAAATAAGGGGAACTTCTGCCGATGTGCCCCAAATACAGGGAATTTCTGCATTTTTGCTCCAATATTTAGGGAATTTCTGCAATTTTGCTTTAAAATACAGGGAATTTCTGCCTTTTTGCCCAAAATTAAGGGGATTTTCTGCCTTTTTGCCCCCAAACAAGGGAAATTTCTGCAATTTTATGCCAAAATAACAGGAATTTCTGCCTTTATGCCCTCAAATAACGGGAATTTCTGCCTTTTTGCCCTGAAATATGTGAAATGTCTGCAATTTTACCCCAAAATAAGGTGAATTTCTACCTTTTTGCCCAAAAATAATGGGAATTTCTGCCTTTTTGCCCCAAAATATGAAAAATTTTTGCTTTTTTTTCTCTGAAATATGTGAAATTTCTGCAATTTTGCCTTAAAATAAAAGAAATTTCTGCAATTTTTCTCCATAATAAAGGAATTTTTTGCAATTTTGCCCCAAAATAAAGGAAATTTCTGTTTTTTGTCCCAAATAAGGGAAATTTCTGCAATTTTGCCCTAAAATAAGGAAAATTTCTGCCTTTTGCCCCAAAATAAGGAGAATTTCTGCCTTTTTGCCCCAAAACAAAGAAAATTACTGCATGTTTTACGCCAAAATTAGGTGAATTTCTGCAATTTTGCTCCAAATTATGGGGATTTTCTGCTTTTTTCGCCGAAAATAAAAGGATTTTCTACCATTTTGCCGCGAAATAAGTGAAATTTCTGCAGTTTTACCCCAAAATAAGGGGAAGTTCTGCGTTTTTGCCCCAAAATTAGGGGAATTTCTGCAATTTTGCTCCAAAATACAGGGAATTTCTGCCTTTTTGCCCGAAAATAAAGGGAATGTATACCTTTTTGCTATAAAAAAGGGAAATTTCTTCATTTTTACCCCAAAATAAGGGGATTTTCCGCCTTTTTGACTCAAAATAAGTGCAATTTCTGACTTTTTTCCAAAAATAAATGGAATTTCTGGCTTTTTGCCCCAAAATAAAGGGAAATTTTCGACTTTTTGCCCTGAAATAAGTTAAATTTCAAAAATTTTTCCCCAAAATAATTGAAATTTCTGCAATTTTGCTCCAAAATAAGGGAAATTTCTGTATTTTTGCCCCAAAATAAGGGAAATTTCTGCCTTTTTACCTCAAAAGAAGGGGAATATCTGCATTTTTTGCCACAAAATATAAGGAATTTCTGCCTTTTTGCCCCAAAATAAGAAAAATTTCTGCCTTTTTTCCCTGAAATAAGTGAAATTTCTGCAATTTTGGCCCAAAAAAATTGAAATTTCTGCAATTTTTTCCCAAAATAAAAGGAATTTCTGGAATTTTGCCCCAAAATAAGTGGAATTTCTGAGTTTTGCCCCAAAATAAGGAGAATTTCTGTCTTTTTGCCCCAACATATAGGGAATTTCTGCCTTTTTGCCCCACAATTAGGGGAATTTCTGCAATTTTGCTCCAAAATACCGGGAATTTCTGCTTTTTTGCCCAAAAATAAGGAGAATGTTTACCTTTTGCCACAAAAAAGGGAAATTTCTTCATTTTTGCCCCAAAATAATAGGAATTTCTGTCTTTTTACGTCAAAATATGTGAAATTTCTGCTTTTTTACTCAAAAATATACGGAATTTCTGTATTTTTGCCCCAAAATAAAAGGAATTTTTGAATTTTGCCCTGAAATAAATGAAATTTCTCCAATTTTGCCTCAAAATAAGGGCAATTTCTGCTTTTTTGCCATAAAATAAGGGGAATTTTTGTCTTTTTGCCCCAAAATAAAAGGAATTTCAGCCTTTTTACCTAATAATAAGGGGAATCTCTCTTTTTTGCCCTAAAATATGGGGAATTTCTGTATTTTTGCCCCAAAATAAAAAAATTTTCTGCAATTTTGTACCAAAATAAAAGTAATTTCTGCCTTTTTGCCCCAAAATAAGAGAAATTTCTGCGTTTTTTCCCTGAAATAAGTGAAATTTATGTAATTTTGCCCCAAAATTAGGGAGATTTCTGCAATTTTGCCCCAAAATAAAGGAAATTTCTGAAATTTTGCCCCAAAATAAGGGGAATTTTTGACTTTTCGTACTGAAATAAAGAGAATTTCTGTCTTTTTGCCCCAAAATAATGTGAATTTCTGCATTTTCCCTCAAAATTAGGGGAATATGTGCAATTTGGCTTTAAAATACGGGGAATTTTTGCCTTATTGCACCAAAATAAAAGGAATTTCTGTATTTTTGCACCAATATAAAGGAAATTTCTTAAATTTTGCTCCAAAATACGGGGAATTTTTGCCTTATTGCCCGAAATAAAGTGGAATTTCTGCCTTTTTGCCCTGAAATATTTGAAATTTCCGCAATTTTACCCCAAAATAAGGGGAATTTCTGTTTTTGGCCCCAAAATTAGGAGAATTTCTGCTTTTTGCCCCAAATTAAAGCAAATTTCTGACTTTTTGCCCTGAAATAAGTGAAATTTCTGTAATTTTGCCCCAAAATAAGGGGAATTTCTGCCTTTTTGCCAAAATAAGTGGAATTTCAGCATTTTACCTTCAAATAAGGGGAATTTCTGCCTTTTTGCCACAAAATATGGGGAATTTCTGCCTTATTGCCCCCAAATAAGGAAAATTTTTGCTTTTCTTCCCCAATTAATGGGAATTTCTGCCTATTTTGCCAAAAAGTAAAGGGAATTTCTGCCTTTTTGCCCCAAAATAACGGTAATTTCAGCCTTTCTATCACAAAATAAGGGGAATTTCAGCCTTTTGCCCAAAATATGGGGAATTTCTGACTTTTTGTTCCAAAATAATGAAAATTTCTTCAATTTTGTACCAAAATACAAGAAATTTCTGCTTTTTGCCCCAAAATAAAAGTAATTTCTGACTTTTTGCCCTGAAATAAATGAAATTTCTGCAATTTTGCCCGAAAATAAGGGAAATTTGTGCCTTTTTGCCCCAAAATGAGGGGAATTTCTGCCTTTTAACCCCAAAATATGGGGAATTTCAGCATTTTACCTCAAAATAAGGGGAATTTCTGCCTTTTTGCACCAAAATATTGGGAATTTCTGCCTTTTTGCCACAAAATAGGAAAAATTTCTGCAATTCTGTATCAAAATATAAGAAATTTCTAAAATTTTGCCCCAAAATAAGGGAAATTTTAGATTTTTGCCCCGAAATAAGGAGAATTTCTGTATTTTTGCCCCAAAAAAAGGGAATTTCTGCCTTTTTGCCCCAAAATTAGGGGAGTTTCTGCAACTTTGCTTCAAAATACAGGGAATTTCTGCCTCTTTTCCCGAAAATAAGGGGAACTTCTGCCGATGTGCCCCAAATACAGGGAATTTCTGCATTTTTGCTCCAATATTTAGGGAATTTCTGCAATTTTGCTTTAAAATACAGGGAATTTCTGCCTTTTTGCCCAAAATTAAGGGGATTTTCTGCCTTTTTGCCCCCAAACAAGGGAAATTTCTGCAATTTTATGCCAAAATAACAGGAATTTCTGCCTTTATGCCCTCAAATAACGGGAATTTCTGCCTTTTTGCCCTGAAATATGTGAAATGTCTGCAATTTTACCCCAAAATAAGGTGAATTTCTACCTTTTTGCCCAAAAATAATGGGAATTTCTGCCTTTTTGCCCCAAAATATGAAAAATTTTTGCTTTTTTTTCTCTGAAATATGTAAAATTTCTGCAATTTTGCCTTAAAATAAAAGAAATTTCTGCAATTTTTCCCCATAATAAAGGAATTTTTTGCAATTTTGCCCCAAAATAAAGGAAATTTCTGTTTTTTGTCCCCAAATAAGGGAAATTTCTGCAATTTTGCCCTAAAATAAGGGGAATTTCTGCCTTTTGCCCTAAAATAAGGAGAATTTCTGCCTTTTTGCCCCAAAACAAAGAAAATTACTGCATGTTTTACGCCAAAATAAGGTGAATTTCTGCAATTTTGCTCCAAAATACAGGGATATTCTGCCTTTTTCGCAGAAAATAAGGGGAATTTCTGCCATTTTTGCCGCGAAATAATTGAAATTTCTGCAGTTTTACCCCAAAATAAGGGGAATTTCTGCCTTTTTGCCCCCAAATTAGGGGAATTTCTGCAATTTTGCTCCAAAATAAGGGGAATTTCTGCCTTTTTGCCCGAAAATAAAGGGAATGTATACCTTTTTGCCATAAAAAGGGAAATTTCTTCATTTTTACCCCAATAAAGGGGATTTTCCGCCTTTTTTGACTCAAAATAACTGCAATTTGTGACTTTTTTTCAAAAATAAATGGAATTTCTGTCTTTTTGCCCCAAAATAAGGGGAATTTCCAAATTTTTGCCCTGAAATAAGTTAAATTTCAAAAATTTTTCCCCAAAATAATTGAAATTTCTGTAATTTTGCCCCAAAATAAGGGGAATTTCTGTTTTTTTGCCCCAAAATAAGGGAAATTTCTGCCTTTTTACCTCAAAAGAAGGGGAATTTCTGCATTTTTGCCACAAAATATAAGGAATTTCTGCCTTTTTGCCCCAAAATAAGAAAAATTTCTGCCTTTTTCCCCTGAAATAAGTGAAATTTCTGCAATTTTGGCCCAAAAAAATTGAAATTTCTGCAATTTTATCTCAAAATAAGAAAAATTTCTGGAATTTTGCCCCAAAATAAGTGAAATTTCTGAGTTTTGCCCCAAAAAAAGGAGAATTTCTGACTTTTTGCCCAAACATATAGGGAATTTCTGCCTTTTTGCCCCACAATTAGGGGAATTTCTGCAATTTTGCTCCAAAATACAGGGAATTTCTGCTTTTTTGCCCGAAAATAAGGGGAATGTTTACCTTTTGCCACAAAAAAGGGAAATTTCTTCATTTTTGCCCCAAAATAAGAGGAATTTCTGCATTTTTACGTCAAAATAAGTGAAATTTCTGCCTTTTTACTCAAAAATATATGGAATTTCTGTATTTTTGCCTCAAAATAAAAAGAATTTTTGAATTTTGCCCTGAAATAAATGAAATTTCTCCAATTTTGCCTCAAAATAAGGGAAATTTCTGCTTTTTTGCCACAAAATAAGGGGAATTTCTGTCTTTTTGCCCCAAAATAAAAGGAATTTCAGCCTTTACCTAATAATAAGGGGAATCTCTCCTTTTTGCCCTAAAATATGGGAAATTTCTGTATGTTTGCCCCAAAATAAAAAAAAAATTTCTGCAATTTTGTACCAAAATAAAAGTAATTTCTGCCTTTTTGCCCCAAAATAAGAGAAATTTCTGCGTTTTTTCCCTGAAATAAGTGAAATTTCTGTAATTTTGCCCCAAAATTAGGGAGATTTCTGCAATTTTGCCCCAAAATAAAGGAAATTTCTGGAATTTTGCCCCAAAATAAGGGGAATTTTTGACTTTTTGCCCTGAAATAATGAGAATTTCTGTCTTTTTGCCCCAAAATAATGTGAATTTCTGCATTTTCCCTCAAAATTAGGGGAATATGTGCAATTTGGCTTCAAAATACGGGGATTTTTTGCCTTATTGCACCAAAATAAAGGGAATTTCTGCATTTTTGCACCAATATAATGGGAATTTCTGAAATTTTGCTCCCAAATACGGGGAATTTTTGCCTTATTGCCCGAAATAAAGTGGAATTTCTGCCTTTTTGCCCTGAAATATTTGAAATTTCCACAATTTTACCCCAAAATAAGAAGAATTTCTGTTTTTGGCTTCAAAATTAGGAGAATTTCTGCTTTTTGCGCCAAATTAAGGCAAATTTCTGACTTTTTGCCCTGAAATAAGTGAAATTTCTGCAATTATGCCCCAAATTAGGGGGAATTTCTGCCTTTTTGCCAAAATAAGAGGAATTTCAGCATTTTACCTTCAAATAAGGGGAATTTCTGCCTTTTTGCCACAAAATATGGGGAATTTTTGCCTTATTGCCCCCAAATAAGGAAAATTTTTGCTTTTCTGCTCCAATTAATGGGAATTTCTGCCTTTTTGCCACAAAGTAAAGGGAATGTCTGCCTTTTTGCCCCAAAATAACTGGAATTTCAGCCTTTTTACCCCAAAATAAGGGGAATTTCTGCCTTTTGCCCAAAATATGGGGAATTTCTGACTTTTTGTTCCAAAATAATGAAAATTTCTTCAATTTTGTACCAAAATAAAAGAAATTTCTGCTTTTTGCCCCAAAATAAAAGTAATTTATGACTTTTTGCCCTGAAATAAATGAAATTTCTGCAATTTTGCCCGAAAATAAGGGAAATTTTTGCCTTTTTGCCCCAAAATGAGGGGAATTTCTGCTTTTTAACCCCAAAATATGGGGAATTTCAGCATTTTACCTCAAAAAAAGGGGAATTTCAGCCTTTTTGCACCAAAATATGGGGAATTTCTGCCTTTTTGCCACAAAATAAGAAAAATTTCTGCAATTCTGTACCAAAATAAAAGAAATTTCTAAAATTTTGCCCCAAAATAAGGGAAATTTCTGATTTTTGCCCCAAAATAAGGAGAATTTCTGTATTTTTGCCCCCCAAAAAGGGGAATTTCTGCCTTTTTGCCCCAAAATTAGGGGAGTTTCTGTAACTTTGCTTCAAAATACAGTGAATTTCTGCCTCTTTTCCCGAACATAAGGGGGAACTTCTGCCGATGTGCCCCAAATAAAGGGAATTTCTGCATTTTTGCTCCAATATTTAGATAATTTCTGCAATTTTGCTTTAAAATACAGGGAATTTCTGCCTTTTTGCCCTAAATTAAGGGAATTTTCTGCCTTTTTGCCCCCAAACAAGGGAAATTTCTGCAATTTTATCCCAAAATAAAAGGAATTTCTGCCTTTATGCCCTCAAGTAACGGGAATTTCTGCCTTTTTGCCCTGAAATATGTGAAATGTCTGCAATTTTACCCCAAAATAAGGTGAATTTTTACCTTTTTGCCCCAAAATAATGGGAATTTCTGCCTTTTTGCCCCAAAATATGAAAAATTTTAGCTTTTATTCTCTGAAATATGTGAAATTTCTGCAATTTTGCCTTAAAGAAAAAGAAATTTCTGCAATTTTTCCCCATAATAAAGGAATTTTTTGCAATTTTGCCCCAAAATAATGGAAATTTCTGGTTTTTGTCCCCAAATAAGGGAAATTTCTGCAATTTTGCCCTAAAATAAGGGGAATTTCTGCCTTTTGCCCTAAAATAAGAAGAATTTCTGCCTTTTTGCCCCAAAACAAAGAAAATTACTGCATGTTTTACGCCAAAATAAGGTGAATTTCTGAAATTTTGCTCCAAAATACGGGGATTTTCTGCCTTTTTCGCAGAAAATAAGGGGAATTTCTGCCATTTTTTCCGCGAAATAAGTGAAATTTCTGCAGTTTTACCCCAAAATAAGGGGAATTTCTGCCTTTTTGCCCAAAAATTAGGGGAATTTCTGCAATTTTTCTCCAAAATACGGAGAATTCCTTCCTTTTTGCCCGTAAATAAAGAAAATGTATACCTTTTTGCCATAAAAATGGAAATTTTTTCATTTTTATCCCAAAATAAGGGGATTTTCCACCTTTTTGACAAAAAATAAGTGTAATTTCTGACTTTTTTTCAAAAATAAATGGAATTTCTGTCTTTTTGCCCCCAAATAAGGGGAATTTCCGACTTCTTGCCCTGAAATAAGTTAAATTTCAAAAATTTTTCTCCAAAATAATTGAAATTTCTGCAATTTTGCCCCAAAATAAGGAGAATTTCTGCATTTTTGCCCCAAAATAAGGGAAATTTCTGCTTTTGGCCTCCAAATAAGGGGAATTTGAGCCTTTTTACCTCAAAATAAGGGGAATTTTTGCATTTTTGCCACAAAATATTAGGAATTTCTGCATTTTTGCTCCAAAATAAGGAAAATTTCAGCCTTTCTTTTTTGAAATAAGTAAAATTTCTGCAATTTTGCCCCAAAATAAGTGAAATTTCTGCAATTTTGCCCCAAAATAAGAGAAATTTCTTGAATTTTGCCCCCAAATAAGTGGAATTTCTGAGTTTTGCCCTAAAATAAGGAGAATTTCTGTCTTATTGCCCCCACATATAGGAAATTTCTGCCTTTTTGCCCCACAATTAAAGAAATTTCTGCAAATTTGCTCCAAAATACGGTGAATTTCTGCTTTTTTTCCCGAAAATAAGGGAAATGTATACCTTTTGCCACAAAAAAGGGAAATTTCTTTATTTTTGCCCCAAAATAAGAGGAATTTCTTCCTTTTTACCTCAAAGTAAGTGAAATTTCTGCCTTTTTACCCCAAAATAAACGGAATTTCTGTCTTTTTGACCCAAAATAAAAGGAATTTTTGAATTATGCCCTGAAATTTGTGAAATTTCTGCAATTTTGCCCTAAAAAAAAGAAATTTCTTCATTTTTGCCACAAAAAAGGGGAATTTCTGTCTTTTTGCCCCAAAGTAAGGGAAATTTCTGCCTTTTTGCCCCCAAATAAAGGGAATTTCAGCATTTTTACCTCAAAATAAATGGAATTTCTGCATTTTTGCCACAAAATATTAGGAATTTCTGCATTTTTGCTACAAAATAAGGAAAATTTCTGCCTTTTTTCCCTGAAATAAGTGAAATTTCTGCAATTTTGCCCCAAAATAAGTGAAATTTCTGCAATTTTGCCCCAAAATAAGGAAAATTTCTGGAATTTTGCCCTAAAATAAGTGGAATTTCTGAGTTTTGCCGAAAATTAGGAGAATTTCTGTCTTTTTGCCGCAACAAATAGAGAATTTCTGCCTTTTTGCCCCACATCTAGGGGAATTTCTGCAATTTTGCTCCAAAATACAAAGAATTTCTGCATTTTTTCCTAAAAATAAGGGTAATGTATACCTTTTGCCACAAAAAAGGGAAATTTCTTCATTTTTGCCCCAAAATAAGAGGAATTTCTGCCTTTTTACCTCAAAATAAGTGAATTTTCTGCCTTTTTACCCGAAAATAAACTGAATTTCTGTCTTTTTTTCTCCAAAATAAAAGAAATTTTTTGAATTATGCCCTGAAATTAGTGAAATTTCTGCAATTTTGCCCTAAAATAAAAAAAAATTTCTGCCTTTGTGCCACAAAATAAGGGGAATTTCTGTATTTTTGCCCCAAAATAAGAGGAATTTCTGTCTTTTTACGTCAAAATAAGTGAAATTTCTGCCTTTTTACTCAAAAATATACGGAATTTCTGTATTTTTGCCCCAAAATAAAAGGAATTTTTGAATTTTGCCCTGAAATTAATAAAATTTCTCCAATTTTGCCTCAAAATAAGGGAAATTTCTGCTTTTTTGCCACAAAATAAGGGGAATTTCTGTCTTTTTGCCCCAAAATAAAAGGAATTTCAGCCTTTTTACCTAATAATAAGGGGAATCTCTCCTTTTTGCCCTAAAATATGGGGAATTTCTGTATTTTTGCCCCAAAATAAAAAAATTTTCTCCAATTTTGTACCAAAATAAAAGTAATTTCTGCTGTTTTGCCCCAAAATGAGAGAAATTTCTGCGTTTTTTCCCTGAAATAAGTGAAATTGCTGTAATTTTGACCCCAAATTAGGGAGATTTCTGCAATTTTGCCCCAAAATAAAGGAAATTTCTGGAATTTTGCCCCCAAAATAAAGAGAATTTCTGTCTTTTTGCCCCAAAATAATGTGAATTTCTGCATTTTCCCTCAAAATTAGGGGAATATGTGCAATTTTGCTTCAAAATACGGGGAATTTTTGCCTTATTGCACCAAAATAAAGGGAATTTCTGCATTTTTGCACAAATATAAGGGGAATTTCTGAAATTTTGCTCCCAAATACGGGGAATTTTTGCCTTATTGCCCGAAATAAAGTGGAATTTCTGCCTTTTTGCCCTGAAATATTTGAAATTTTCGCAATTTTACCCAAAAATAAGGGAAATTTCTGTTTTTGGCCCCAAAATTAGGAGAATTTCTGCTTTTTGCCCCAAATTAAAGCAAATTTCTGACTTTTTTCCCTGAAATAAGTGAAATTTCTGCAATTTTGCCCCAAAATAAGGGGAATTATTGCCTTTTTGCCAAAATAAGGGGAATTTCATCATTTTACCTTCAAATTAGGGGAATTTCTGCCTTTTTGCCACAAAATATGGGAAATTTCTGCCTTGTGGCCCCCAAATAAAGAAAATTTTTGCTTTTCTGCCCCAATTAATGGGAATTTCTGCCTTTTTGCCACAAAGTAAAAGAAATTTCTGCCTTTTTGCCCCAAAATAATGGGAATTTCAGCCTTTTTACCCCAAAATAAGGGGAATTTCTGCCTTTTGCCCAAAATATGGGAAATTTCTGAATTTTTGTTCCAAAATAAGGAAATTTTCTTCAATTATGTCCCAAAATAAAAGAAATTTCTGCTTTTTGCCCCCAAATAAAATTAATTTCTGACTTTTTGCCGTGAAATAAATGAAATTTCTGCAATTTTGCCCGAAAATAAGGGAAATTTGTGCCTTTTTGCAACAAAATGAGGGGAATTTCTGCCTTTTAACCCCAAAATATTTGGAATTTCAGCATTTTACCTCAAAATACGGGGAATTTCAGCACTTTTGCAACAAATTATGACAAATTTCTGCCTTTTTGCCACAAAATAAAAAAAATTTCTGCAATTCTGTACCAAAATAAAAGCAATTTCTAAAATTTTGCCCCAAAATAAGGGAAATTTCTGATTTTTGCCCCGAAATAAGAAGAATTTCTGTATTTTTGCCGTCAAAAAAAGGGAATATCTGCCTTTTTGCTCCAAAATGAATTTCTGCATTTTACCTCTAAATAAGGGGAATTTCTGCATTTTACCTCAAAATAAGAAGAATTTCTGCCTTTTGGCCAAAATATGGGGAATTTCTGCATTTTTGTTCCAAAATAAAGAAAAGTTCTTTAATTTTGTACCATAATAAAAGAAATTTCTGCTTTTTGCCCCAAAATAAGGGGAATTTCTGAATTTTTGCCCTGAAATAAATGAAATTTCTGCAATTTTGCCCCCAAATAAGGGAAATTTCTGCCTTGTTGCCATGAAATATGTGAAATTTCTGCAATTTTACTTCAAAATGAGGTGAATTTCTGCCATTTTGCCCCAAAAAAAAGGGAATTTCTGCCTTTTGCCCCAAAATTAGAGGAATTTCTGCAATTTTGCTCCAAAATATGGGGAATTTCTGCCTTTTTGCCTGAAAATAAAGGGAATGTTTACCTTTTTGCCATAAAAAAGGTAAATTTCCTCATTTTTGCCCCAAAATATGGGAATTTTCCGCCTTTTTGATTCAAAATAAGTGCAATTTCTGCCTTTTCCCTAAAAATAAACAAAATTTCTGTCTTTTTGCACCAAAATAAGGAGAATTTCTGACTTTTTGCCCGAAAATAAGGGGAATTTCAGCCTTTTTACCTCAAAATAAGGGGAATTTCTTCCTTTTTGCCCCAAAATATGGGGAATTTCTGCCTTTTTGCCCCAAAATAAGAAAAATTCTGCCTTTTTGCTGAAATAAGGAAATTTCTGCAATTTTGCCTCAAAATAAGGGAAATTTCTGCAATTTTGCCCCAATGTAAAGGAAATTTCTGCAATTGTGCCCCAAAATAAGAGAAATTTCTGACTTTATGCTCCCGAAAAAAGGAGATTTTCTGTCTTTTTGCCCCAAAATAAGAATTTTTGCATTTTTCCCGAAAATTATGAGAATTTCTGCAATTTTGCTTCAAAATACGGTTAATTTCTTTCTTTTAGCCCCAAAATAAAGGGAATTTCTGCATTTACCCCCAATATTTGGGGAATTTCTGCATTTTACCTAAAAATAAAAAGAATTTCTGCCTTTTGCCCCAAAATATGGAGAATTTCTGCCTTTTTGTTCCGAAATAAGGAAAATTTCTTCAATTTTGTACCATAATAAAAGAAATTTCTGCTTTTTGCCCCAAAATAAGTGAAATTTCTGACTTTTTGCCTTGAAATAAATGAAATTTCTGCAATTTTGTTCAAAATAAGTTAAATTTGTGCCTTTTGCTCCAAAATAAGGGGAATTTCTGCCTTTTGCCCCAAAATATGGGGAATTTCTGCCTGTTTCCCCGAAAATAAGAAGAATGCATACCTTTTTGCCATAAAAAAGGGAAATTTCTTCATTTTTGCTCCAAAATAAGCGAAATTTCTGCTTCTTTGCCTCTAAATAAGTGGAATTTCTGTCTTTTTCCCCCAATACAAAGGGAATTTCTGTCTTTGTTGCTCCAAAATAAGGAAAATTTTTGACTTATTACCTTGAAATAAGTTAAATTTCTGCAATTTTGCCCCAATATAAGGGAAATTTCTACGTTTTTGCCCTTAAATAAGGGGAATGTCAGCCTTTTTACCTCAAAATTTAAGGAATTTCTGAATTTTGGCACAAAATATTAGGAATTTCTGCATTTTGCCCCAAAATAAGGAAAATTTCTGCCTTTTTTCAATGAAATAAGTGAAATTTCTGCAATTTTGCCCCAAAATAAGTGAAATTTCTGCAATTTAGCCCTAAAATAAGTGAAATTTCTGCAATTTTGCCCCAAAATAAGGGAAATTTCTGGAATTTTGCCCCAAAATAAGGGGAATTTCTGAGTTTTGCCTCAAAATATAGAGAATTTCTGCCTTTTTGCCCCACAATTAGTGAAATTTCTGCAATTTTGCCCTAAAATATGGGAAATTTCTGCAATTTTTCCCCATAATAAGGGAAATTTCTGCCATTTTGCCCCCAAATAATAGGAATTTCTGTTTTTTTGCCCCACAATTAGGGAAATTTATCAATTTTGCCCCAAAATAAGGGGAATTTCTGCTTTTTGCCCCAAAATATGGGGAATTTCTGCCTTTTTGTTCGAAAATAAGAAGAATGCATACATTTTTGCCAGAAAAAAGGAAATTTTCTTCATTTTTGTTCCAAAATAAGGGGAACTGTTGCCTTTTTGCCTCTAAATAAGTGGAATTTCTGTCTTTTTCCCCCAAAACAAAGGGAATTTCTGTCTTTTTTGCAACAAAATAAGGAGAATTTCTGACTTATTACTCTGAAATAATTGAAATTTCGGCAATTTTGCCCCAAAATAAGGGAAATTTCTGCAATTTTGCCCTAATGTAAGAGAAATTTCTGCAATTTTGCCCCAAAATAAGGGGAATTTCTGACTGTTTGCTCTCGAAAAAAGGAGATTTTCTGTCTTTTTGCCCCAAAATAAGGAGAATTTCTGCTTTTTTGCCCGAAAATTATGAGAATTTCTGCAATTTTGCTTTAAAATACGGTTAATTTCTGCCTTTTAGCCCCAAAATTAAGGGAATTTCTGCATTTTCCCCCAATATTTGGGGAATTTCTGCATTTTACCTCTAAATAAGGGGAATTTCTGCATTTTACCTCAAAATAAGAAGAATTTCTGCCTTTTGCCCCAAAATATGGGGAATTTCTGCCTTTTTGTTCCAAAATAAGGAAAATTTCTTCAATTTTGTACCATAATAAAAGAAATTTCTGCTTTTTGCCCCAAATTAAGGGGAATTTCTGAATTTTTGCCCTGAAATAAATGAAATTTCTGCAATTTTGCCCGAAAATAAGAGAAATTTCTGCCTTGTTGCCATGAAATATGTGAAATTTCTGCAATTTTACCCCAAAATAAGGTGAATTTCTGCCTTTTTCCCCAAAATAATGGGAATTTCTGCCTTTTTGCCCCAAAATAAGAAAAATTTTTGCTTTATTTCTCTGAAATAAGTGAAATTTCTGCAATTTTGCCCTAAAATAAGGGAAATCTCTGAAATTTTTTCCCATAATAAAGGAAATTTCTGCAATTTTGTCTCAAAATAAGGGCAATTTCTCCCGTTTTGCCCCAAAATAAAGGAAATTTCAGCCTTTTTACCTGAAAATAAGTGAAATTTCTGCAATTTTGCACCAAATAAGGAAAATTTCTGCAATTTTACCCCCAAATAATGTAAATTCCTACAATTTTGCCCCAAAATAAAGGAAGTTTCTTGAATTTTGCCCCAAAATAAGGGGAATTTCTTATTTTTGCCCCAAAATAAAGGGAATTTTTGCCTTTTGCCCCACAATTAGGGGAATTTCTGCAATTTTACCCCAAAATACGGGGAATTTCTGCCTTTTTGCCCGAAAATAATGGGAATGCATACCTTTTTGCCATAAAAAGGGAAATTTCTTCATTTTTGCTCCAAAATAAGGGGAATTTCTGCCTTTTTGCCTCTAAATAAGTGGAATTTCTGTCTTTTTCCCCCAAAACAAAGGGAATTTCTGTCTTTTTTGCATCAAAATAAGGAGAATTTCTGACTTATTACCCTGAAATAAGTGAAATTTCTGCAATTTTGCCCCAAAATAAGTGAAATTTCTGCAATTTTGCCCTAATGTAAGAGAAATTTCTGCAATTTTGCCCCAAAATAAGGGGAATTTCTGACTGTTTGCTCTCGAAAAAAGGAGATTTTCTGTCTTTTTGCCCCAAAATAAGGAGAATTTCTGCTTTTTTGCCCGAAAATTATGAGAATTTCTGCAATTTTGCTTTAAAATACGGTTAATTTCTGCCTTTTAGCCCCAAAATTAAGGGAATTTCTGCATTTTCCCCCAATATTTGGGGAATTTCTGCATTTTACCTCTAAATAAGGGGAATTTCTGCATTTTACCTCAAAATAAGAAGAATTTCTGCCTTTTGCCCCAAAATATGGGGAATTTCTGCCTTTTTGTTCCAAAATAAGGAAAATTTCTTCAATTTTGTACCATAATAAAAGAAATTTCTGCTTTTTGCCCCAAAATAAGGGGAATTTCTGAATTTTTGCCCTGAAATAAATGAAATTTCTGCAATTTTGCCCCAAAATAAGGGAAATGTTTGCCTTTTTTCCCCAAAATAAAGGGAATTTCTGCCGTTTGCCCCAAAATATGGGGAATTTCTGTCTTTTTGCCCGAAAATAGGAAGAATGCATACCTTTTAGCCATAAAAAAGTTAAATTTCTTCATTTTTGCTCCAAAATAAAGGGAATTTCTGCTTTTGCCTCTAAATAAGTGGAATTTCTTTCTTTTTCAACCAAAACAAAAGGAAATTCTGTCTTTTATGCCCCAATATAAGGAAAATTTCAGACTTATTACCCTGAAATAAGTGAAATTTCTGAAATTTTGCCCCAATATAAGGGAAATTTCTGCCTTCTTGCCCCCAAATAAGGGGAATTTCAGAATTTTTACCTCAAAATAATGGGAATTTCTAAATTTTGGCACAAAATATTAGGAATTTCTGAATTTTTGCCCCAAAATAAGGAAAATTTCTGCCTTTTTTCCTTGAAATAAGTGAAATTTCTGCAATTTTGCCCCAAAATAAGTGAAATTTCTGCAATTTTGCCCCAAAATAAAGGAAATTTCTGCAATTTTGCCCCAAAATAAGTGGAATTTCTGCCTTTTGCCCCAAAATTTGGGGAATTTCTGCCTTTTTGCCCGAAAATAAAAAGAATGCATACCTTTTTGCCATAAAAAAGGGAAATTTCTTCATTTTTGCTCCAAAATAAGGGGAACTTTTGCCTTTTTGCCTCTAAATAAGTGGAATTTCTGTTTTTCCCCCAAAACAAAGGGAATTTCTTTCTTTTTTGCCTCAAAATAAGGAAAATTTCTGACTTATTACCCCTAAATAAGTGAAATTTCTGCAAATTTGCCCCAATATAAGGGAAATTTTTGCCTTTTGCCCTAAAATTTGGGGAATTTGAGAATTTTACCTCAAAATAAGGGAAATTACAGATTTTTGCACCAATATATGGAGAATTTTCCCCTTTTTTCCTCATAATAATGGGAATTTCTGCATTTTTGCACCAATATTATGGGAATTTCTGCAATTTTGCTCCAAAATACGGGTCATTTCTGCCTTTTTGCCTGAAATTAATTGGAATTTCTGGCTTTTTGTCCCGAAATAAGTGAAATTTCTTCAATTTTCACCAAAAATTAGGGATTTCATTTTTTTGCCCCAAAATAAGGGGAATTTCTGCCATTTTGCCCTGAAATATTTGAAATTTCTGCAATTTTTCCCCAAAATAAGGGGAATTTCTGCCTTTTTTGCCCCAAAATAAGGGAAATTTCAACCTTATTACCTCAAAATAAAGGAAATTTCTGCCTTTTTGCCACAAAATATACAGAATTTCTGCCTTTTTGCCCAAAAATAAGGAAAATTTCTGCAATTTTGCCCCAAAATAAGAGGAATTTCTCCCTTTTTGCCCAAAATAAAGGAAATTTCAGACTTTTTAACCTGAAAATAAGAGAAATTACTGCAATTTGCCCCAAATAAGAGAAATTTCTGCAATTTTGTTCCAAAAAAAGGTAAATTCCTGCAATTTTGCCCCAAAATAAAGAAAATTTCTGGAATTTTGCCCCAAAATAAGGGGAATTTCTGATTTTTGCCCCAAAATAAAGGGAATTTCTGGCTTTTGCCCCAAAATTAGGGGAATTTCTGCAATTTTGCTCCAAAATATGGGGAATTTCTGCCTTTTTGCCTGAAAATAAAGAAAATGTTTTCCTTTTTGCCATAAAAAAGGGAAATTTCTTCATTTTTGCCCCAAAATATGGGGATTTTCTGCCTTTTTGACTCAAAATAAGTGCAATTTCTGCCTTTTCCCTAAAAATAAACAAAATTTCTGCCTTTTTGCACCAAAATAAGGAAAATTTCTGACTTTTTGCCCGAAAATAAGGGGAATTTCAGCCTTTTTACCTCAAAATAAGGGGAATTTCTTCTTTTTTGCCACAAAATATGGGGAAATTCTGCCTTTTTGCCCCAAAATAAGAAAAATTTCTGCAATTTTGTACCAAAATAAAAGAAATTACTGTCTTTTTGCCCCAAAATAAGAAAATTTCTGCCTTTTTTCTGAAATAAGTGAAATTTCTGCAATTTTGCCTCAAAATAAGGGAAATTTCTGCAATTTTGCCCCAATGTAAAGTAAATTTCTGCAATTTTGCCCCAAAATTAGGGAAATTTCTGACTTTATTCTCCCTAAAAAAGGAGATTTTCTGTCTATTTGCCTCAAAATAAGAATTTCTGCCTTTTTGCCCGAAAATTATGAGAATTTCTGCAATTTTGCTTCAAAATACGGTTAATTTCTTCCTTTTAGCCCCAAAATAAAGGGAATTTCTGCATTTTCCCCCAATATTTGGGGAATTTCTGCATTTTACCTCTAAATAAGGGGAATTTCGGCATTTTACCTTAAAATAAGAAGAATTTCTGCCTTTTGCCCAAAAATATGGGGAATTTCTGCCTTTTTGTTCCAAAATAAGGAAAATTTCTTCAATTTTGTACCATAATAAAAGAAATTTCTGCTTTTTGCCCCAAAATAAGGGGAATTTCTTACTTTTTGCCCTGAAATAAATGAAATTTCTGCAATTTTGCCTAAAAATAAGTTAAATTTGTGATTTTTGCCCCAAACTAATGGGAATTTCTGCCTGTTTCCCCGAAAATAAGAAGAATGCATACCTTTTTGCCATAAAAAAGGGAAATTTCTTCATTTTTGCTTCAAAATAAGCGAAATTTCTGCTTCTTTGCCTCAAAATAAGTGGAATTTCTGTCTTTTTCCCCCAAAACAAAGGGAATTTCTGTCTTTTTTGCCCCAAAATAAGAAAAATTTCTGACTTATTACCTTGAAATAAGTGAAATTTCTGGAATTTTGCCCCAATATAAGGGAAATTTCTACCTTTTTGCCCCCAAATAAGGGTAATTTCAGCCTTTTTACCTCAAAATATAAGGAATTTCTGAATTTTGGCACAAAATATTAGGAATTTCTGCGTTTTTGCCTCAAAATAAAGAAAATTTCTGCCTTTTTTGCCTGAAATAAGTGAAATTTCTGCAATTTTGCCCCAAAATAAGTGAAATTTCTGCAATTTTGCCCCAAAATAAGGGAAATTTCTGGAATTTTGCCCTAAAATAAGTGGAATTTCTGAGTTTTGCCCCAAAATATGGAGAATTTCTGCCTTTTTGCCCCACAATTAGTGAAATTTCTGCAATTTTGCCTTAAAATAAGGGAAATTTCTGCAATTTTTCCCCATAATAAGGGAAATTTCTGCTATTTTGCCCCCAAATAAGGGGAATTTCAGCATTTTACCTCAAAATAAGGGAAATTTCTGATTTTTGCACCAAAATATGGACAATTTCTGCCTTTTTCCTTCAAAATAAAGGGAATTTCTGCATTTTTGCACCAATATTAGGGGAATTTCTGCTATTTTGCTCCAAAATACGGGTCATTTCTTCCTTTTTGCCCGACATTAATTGGAATTTCTGCCTTTTTCTCCTGAAATAAGTGAAATTTCTTCAATTTTAGCCAAAAATTAGGGATTTCATCTTTTTGCTCCAAAATAAGGGGAATTTCTGCCTTTTTGCCCAAAAATAAGGGGAATGCATACCTTTTTGCCATAAAAAAGGGAAATTTCTTCATTTTTGCTCCAAAATAATGAAATTTCTTCTTTTTTGCCTCTAAATAAGTGGAATTTCTGTCTTTTTTTCCCAAAACAAAGAGAATTTCTGTCTTTTTGCCCCAAAATAAAGAATATTTCGGCCTTTTTTTTCTGAATTAAGAGAAATTTCTGCAATATTGCCCCAACATAAGGGAAATTTCTGCCTTTTTGCCCCTAAATAAGGGGAATTTCAGCCTTTTTGCCTCCAAATAAGGGGAATTTCAACCTTATTACCTCTAAATAAGAAAAATTTCTGCCTTTTTGACACAAAATATATGGAATTTCTGCCTTTTTGCCCCAAAATAAAAAAATTACTGCAATTTTGCCCCAAATAAGGGGAATTTCTCCCTTTTTGCCCCAAAATATATAACATATCATTCTTTTTACCTTAAAATAAGTGAAATTTCTGCAATTTTTCCCCAAATAAGGGAAATATCTGAAATTTTGCCCAAAAATAAGGTAAATTTCTGCAATTTTGCCCAAAAATAAAGGAAATTTCTGCTTTTTTGCCCCCAAATACGGAGAATTTCAGCCTTTTTACCTCAAAATAAGGGGAATTTCTGCATTTTTGCCACAAAATATAAGAAATTTTGCCTTTTTGCCCCAAAATAAGGGAAATTTCTGCATTTTTTCCCTGAAATAAGTGAAATTTATGCAATTTTGCCCCAAAATAAGTGGAATTTCTGAATATTGCCCCAAAATAAAGAGAATTTCTGACTTTTTGCCCCAACATATAGGGATTTTCTGCCTTTTTGCCCCACAATTCGGGGAATTTCTGCAATTTTACTCCAAAATACGGGGAATTTCTGCCTTTTTGCCTGAAAATAAGGGGAATGCATAACTTTTTGCCATATAAAAGGGAAATTTCTTCATTTTTGCTCCAAAATAATGAGAATTTCTGCCTTTTTGCCTCTAAATAAGTGGAATTTCTGTCTTTTTCCTTAAAAACAAAAGGAATTTCTGTCTTTTTTGCCCCCAAATAAGGGGAATTTCTGACTTATTACCCTGAAATAAGTAAGATTTCTGCAATTTTGTCCCAAAATAAGGAAAATTTCTGCCTTTTTGCCCCCAAATAAGGGGAATTTCAGCCTTTTTACCTCAAAATAAGGGGAATTTCTGCATTTTTGCCACAAAATTTACGGAATTTCTGCCTTTTTGCCCCATCATAAGGAAAATTTTTGCAATTTTGCCCAAAATAAGGGGAATTTCTCCTTTTTTGCCCCCAAAAAAGGCAATTTCAGCCTTTTTTCCTGAATATAAGTGAAATTACTGCTATTTTGCCCAAAATAAGGTAAATTTCTGCAATTTTGCCCCAAAATAAAAGAAATTCCTGGAATTTTGCCCCAAAATAAGGGGAATTTCTGATTTTTACCCCAAAATAAAGGGAATTTCTGCCTTTTGCCCCAAAATTATGGGAATTTCTGCAATTTTGCTCCAAAATACGGGGAATTTCTTTCTTTTTGCCTGAAAATAAGGGGAATGCATACATTTTTGCCATAAAAAAAGTGAAATTTCTTCATTTTTGCTCCAAAATAATGGGAATTTCTTCCTTTTTGCCTCTAAATAAGTGGAATTTTTGTCTTTTTTTCCCAAAACAAAGAAAACTTCTGTCTTTTTGCCCCAAAATAAAGAAAATATCTGCCTTTTTTCCCTGAAATAAGTGAAATTTCTGCAATTATGCCCCAAAATAAGTCAAATTTCTGCCTTTTTGCCCCCAAATAAGGGGAATTTCATCCTTTTTGCCCCCAAATAAAGGGAATTTCAACCTTATTACTTCTAAATAAGGGAAATTTCTGCCTTTTTGCCACAAAATATACAGAATTTCTGCTTTTTTGCCCCAAAATAAGGAAAATTACTGCAATTTTGCCCCAAATGAGAGGAATTTTTCCATTTTTGCCCCAAAATAAATTAAATATCAAGTTTTTTTACCTTAAAATAAGTGAAATTTCTGCAATTTTGCCCCAAATAAGGGAAATTTCTGAAATTTAGCCCCAAAATAAAGGAAATTTCTGGAATTTTGCCCCAAAATAAGGGGAATTTCTGATTTTTGCCCCAAAATAAAGGGAATTTTTGCCTTTTGCCCCAAAATTAGGGGAATTTCTGCAATTTTGCTCCCAAATACAAGGAATTTCTGCCTTTTTGACCGAAAATAAGGGGAATGCTTACATTTTGCCATAAAAAAGTGAAATTTCTTCATTTTTGCTCCAAAATAAGGGGATTTTCTGCCTTTTTGCCTCTAAATAAGTGGAATTTCTGTCTTTTTTCCCCAAAACAAAAGGAATTTCTGTCTTTTTGGCCCCAAAATAAAGAGAATTTCTGAATTATTACCCTGAAATAAGTGAAATTTCTGCAATTTTGACCCAAAATAAGAGAAATTTCTGCCTTTTTGCCCCCAAATAAGGGGAATTTCAGCCTTTTTACCTGAAAATAAGGGGAATTTCTGTGTTTTTGCCACAAAATATTAGGAATTTCTGCCTTTTTGCCCCAAAATAAGGAAAATTTCTGCATTTTTCCCTGAAATAAATGAAATTCCTGCAATTTTACCTAAAATAAGAGGAAATTCTGAGTTTTGCCACAAAATAAGGAGAATTTCTGTCTTTTTGCCCCAACATATAGGGAATTTCTGCCTTTTTGCCCGACAAATAGGGGAATTTCTGCAATTTTGTTCCAAAATATGGTGAATTTCGGCCTTTTTCACCGTAAATAAGGGGAATGCATACCTTTTTGCCATATAAAAGGGAAATTTCTTCATTTTTGCCCCAAAATAAGGAGAATTTCTGCCTTTTTGCCTCTAAATAAGTGGAATTTCTGTCTTTTTCCCCCAAAACAAAAGAAATTTCTGTCCTTTTTGCCCCAAAATAAGGGGAATTTCTGACATATTACCTTGAAATAAGAAAATTTCTGCAATTTTGTCCCAAAATAAGAGAAATTTCTGCCTTTTTTTACCCCCAAATAAGGGGAATTTCAGCCTTTTTACCTCAAAATAAGGGGAATTTCTGAATTTTTGCCACAAAATTTACAGAATTTCTGCCTTTTTGCCCCATAATCAGCAAAATTTCTACAATTTTGCCCCAATAAGAGGAATTTCTCCTTTTTTGCCCCAAAATAAAGGAAATTTCAGCCTTTTTACCTGAAGATAAGTAAATATACTGCAATTTTGCCCCAAATAAAGGAAATTTCTGCAATTTTGCCCCAAAATAAGGGAAATTTCTGGAATTTTGCCCCAAAATAAGGGGAATTTCTGATTTTTACCCCAAAATAAAGGGAATTTCTGCCTTTTGCCCCAAAATTAGGGGAATTTCTGCAATTTTGCTCCAAAATATGGGGAATTTCTGCCTGTTTGCCCGAAAATAAGGGGAATGCATAACTTTTTGCCATAAAAAATGAAATTTCTTCATTTTTGCTCCAAAATAAGGGAATTTCTGCCTTTTTGCCTCTAAATAAGTGGAATTTCTGTCTTTTTCCCCCAAAACAAAAGGAATTTCTGACTTTTTTGCCCCCAAATAATGGGAATTTCTGACTTATTACTCTGAAATAAGTGAAATTTCTGCAATTTTGCCCCAAAATAAGGTGAATTTCTGCCTTTTTGCCCCCAAATGAGGGGAATTTCAGCGTTTTTACTACAAAATAAGGGGAATTTTTTATTTTTGCCACAAAATATAAGGAATTTCTGCATTTTTGCCCCAAAATAATGAAAATTTCTGCCTTTTTTCCCTGAAATAAGTGAAATTTCTGAAATTTTGCCCCAAAATAAGTGGAATTTCTGAATTTTGCCCCAAAATAAGGAGAATTTCTGTCTTTTTGCCCCAAAATATAGAGAATTTCTACCTTATTGCCCCACAATTAGGAGAATTTCTGCAATTTTGCTCCAAAATACGAAGAATTTCTGCCTTTTTGCCCAACAATTAGGGAAATTTCTGCAATTTTGCTCCAAAATACAGGGAATTTCTGCATTTTTGCCTGAAAATAAGGGGAATGCATACCTTTTTGCCATAGAAAAAGGAAATTTCTTCATTTTTGCTCCAAAATAAGGAGAATTTCTGCCTTTTTGCCTCTAAATAAGTGGAATTTCTGTCTTTTTTCCCAAAACAAAGAGAATTTCTGTTTTCTTTCCCCAAAATAAGGAAAATTTCTGACTTATTTCCCTGAAATAAGTGAAATTTCTGCAATTTTGCTCCAAAATAAGGGAAATTTTTGCCTTTTTGCCCTTAAATATGTGAAATTTCTGCAATTTTACCCCAAAATAAGGTGAATTTCGGCCTTTTTGCCCCAAAATAATGAGAATTTCTGGTTTTTTGCCCCAAAATAAGAAAAAACATTTGCTTTTTTTCTCTTAAATAAGGGGAATTTCTGCAATTTTGCCCTAAAATAAGGGAAATTTCTGCAATTTTTTCCCTTAATATGGGAAATTTCTGCAATTTTGCCCCAAATAAGGGGAATTTCTGAATTTTGCCCCAAAATAATGGGAATTTTTGCCTTTTGCCTCAAAATTAGGGGAATTTCTGCAATTTTGCTCCCAAATACGGGGAATTTCTTCCTTTTTGACCGAAAATAAGGGGAATGCTTACATTTTGCCATAAAAAAGTGAAATTTCTTCATTTTTGCTCCAAAATAAGGGGAATTTCTGCCTTTTTGCCTCTAAATAAGTGGAATTTCTTTTTCCCCCAAAACAAAGGGAATGTCTGTCTTTTTTGCCCCAAAATAAGGAGAATTTCTGAATTATTACCCTGAAATAAGTGAAATTTCTGCAATTTTTACCCAAAATAAGGGAAATTTCTGCATTTTTGCCCCCAATTAAGGGGAATTTCAGCCTTTTTACCTGAAAATATGGGGAATTTCTGTGTTTTTGCCACAAAATATTATGAATTTCTGCCTTTTTGCCCCAAAATAAGGAAAATTTCTGCATTTTTCCCTGAAATAAATGAAATTTCTGCAATTCTACCTAAAATAAGTGGAAATTCTGAGTTTTGCCCCAAAATAAGGAGAATTTCTGTCTTTAGGCCCAACATATAGGGAATTTCTGCCTTTTTGCCCCACAAATATGGGAATTTCTGCAATTTTGTTCCAAAATACGGTGAATTACGGCCTTTTTCCCCGAAAATAAGGGGAATGCATACCTTTTTGCCATATAAAAGGGAAATTTCTTCATTTTTGCCCCAAAATAAGGAGAATTTCTGCCTTTTTGCCTCTAAATAAGTGGAATTTCTGTCTTTTTCCCCAAAAACAAAGGAAATTTCTGTCTTTTTTTGCCCCAAAATAAGGGGAATTTCTGACATATTACCCTGAAATAAGTAAAATTTCTGCAATTTTGTCCCAAAATAAGGGAAATTTCTGCCTTTTTGCCCCCAAATAAGGGGAATTTCAGCCTTTTTACCTCAAAATAAGGAGAATTTCTGCATTTTTGCCACATAATTTACAGAATTTCTACCTTTTTGCCCCATAATAAGGAAAATTTCTACAATTTTGCCCCGAAATAAGAGGAATTTCTCCTTTTTTGCCCCAAAATAAAGGAAATTTCAGCCTTTTTACCTGAAGATAAGTAAAATTACTGCAATTTTGCCCCAAATAAGGGAAATTTCTGCAATTTTGCCCCATAATAAGGTAAATTTCTGCAATATTGCCCCAAAATAAAGGAAATTTCTGGAATTTTGCCCCAAAATAAGGGGAATTTCTGCCTTTTGCCCCAAAATTAGGGGAATTTCTGCAATTTTGCTCCAAAATACGGGGAATATCTGCCTGTTTGCCCGAAAATAAGGGGAATGCATACCTTTTTGCCATAAGAAAGTGAAATTTCTTCATTTTTGCTCCAAAATAAGGGGATTTTCTGAGTTTTTGCCTTAAATGAGTGGAATTTCTGTCTTTTTCCTCCAAAACAAAGGGAATTTCTGACTTTTTTGCCCCCAAATAATGGGAATTTCTGACTTATTACTCTGAAATAAGTGAAATATCTGCAATTTTGCCCCAAAATAAGGTGATTTTCTGCCTTTTTGCCCACAAAGGAGGGGAATTTCAGCCTTTTTACTACAAAATAAGGGGAATTTTGCATTTTTGCCACAAAATATAAGGAATTTCTGCACTTTTGCCACAAAATAAGGAAAATTTCTGCCTTTTTTCCCTGAAATAAGTGAAATTTCTGCAATTTTGCTCCAAAATAAGGGAAATTTTTGCCTTTTTGCCCTTAAATATGTGAAATTTCTGCAATTTTACCCCAAAATAAGGTGAATTTCGGCCTTTTTGCCCCAAAATAATGAGAATCTGTTTTTTTGCCCCACCATATAGGGAATTTCTGCCTTTTTGCCCCACAATTAGGGAAATTTCTGCAATTTTGCTCAAAATACGGAGAATTTCTGCCTTTTTGCCTCTAAATAAGTGGAATTTCTGTCTTTTTCCCCCAAAACAAAGGGAATTTCTGTTTTTTTGCCCCAAAATAAGGGAAATTTCTGACTTATTACCCTGAAGTAAGTGAAATTTCTGCAATTTTGCCCCAAAATAAAAGAAATTTCTGCAATTTTGCCCCAATGTAAAGGAATTTTCTGCAATTTTGCCCCAAAATAAGGGGAATTTCTGACTGTTTGCTCCCGAAAAAAGAAGATTTTCTGTCTTTTTGCCCCAAAATAAGAAGAATTTCTGCCTTTTTGCCCGAAAATTATGAGAATTTCTGCAATTTTGCTTCAAAATACAGGGAATTTCTGCTTTTTATCCCAAAAGTAAGGGGAATGTATACCTTTTGCCACATAAAAGGGAAATTTCTTCATTTTTGCCCCAAAATAAGAGAGATTTCTGCCTTTTTCCCTCAAAATAAGTGAAATTTCTGCCTTTTGACCCAAAAATAAACGGAATTTCTGTCTTTTTGCCTCAAAATAAAAGGAATTTTTGAATTATGCCCTGAAATAAGTGAAATTTCTGCAATTTTGCTCCAAAATAAAAGAAATTTCTGCCTTTTTGCCACAAAATAAGGGAAATTTCTGCCTTTTTGCCCCCTAATAAAAGAAATTTCAGCCTTTTTACCTCAAAATAAAGGGAATTCCTGCATTTTTGCCACAAAATATTAAGAATTTCTGAATTTTTGCCCCAAAATAAGGAAAATTTCTGCCTTTTTTCCCTGAAATAAGTGAAATTTCTGCAATTTTGCCCCAAAATAAGTGAAATTTCTGCAATTTTGCTCCAAAATAAGGGAAATTTCTGGAATTTTGCCCCAAAATAAGTGGAATTTCTGAGTTTTGCCCCAAAATAAGGAGAATTTCTGTCTTTTTGTCCCACTATATAGGGAATTTCTGCCCTTTTGACCCACAATTAAAGGAATTTCTGAAATTTTGCTCCAAAATACGGGGAATCTGCCTTTTTGCCCGAAAATAAGGGGAATGCATAACTTTTTGCCATATAAAGGGAAATTTCTTCATTTTTGCTCCAAAATAAGGGGAATTTCTGCCTTTTTGCCTCTAAATAAGTGGAATTTCTGCAATTTTCCCCCAAAATAAAGGGAATTTCTGTTATTTTTTCCCCAAAATAAGGGGAATTTCTGACTTATTACCCTGAAATAAGTGAAATTTCTGCAATTTTGCCCCAAAATAAGGGAAATTTCTGCCTTTTTGCCCTGAAATATGTGAAATTTCTGCAATTTTACCCCAAAATAAGGTGAATTTCTGCCTTTTTGCCCCAAAATAATGGGAATTTCTGCCTTTTTGCCTCTAAATAAGTAAAATTTCTGTCTTTTTCCCCCAAAACAAAGGGAATTTCTGTCTTTTTTGCCTCAAAATAAGGGGGATTTCTAACTTATTACCCTGAAATAAGTGAAATTTCTGCAATTTTGCCCCAAAATAAAGGAAATTTCTGCAATTTTGCACCAATGTAAAGGAAATTTCTGCAATTTTGCCCCAAAATAAGGGGAATTTCTGACTGTTTGCTGCTGAAAAAAAGGAGATTTTCTGTCTTTTTGCCCCAAAATAAGGAGAATTTCTGTCTTTTTGCCCGAAAATTATGAGAATTTCTGCAATTTTGCTTCAAAATACGGGGAATTTCTGCTTTTTATCCCGAAAGTAAGGGAAAAGTATACCTTTTGCCACAAAAAAAAGAAATTTCTTCATTTTTGCCCCAGAATAAGAGGAATTTCTGTCTTTTAACCTAAAAATAAGTGAAATTTCTTCCTTTTTACCCAAAAATTAATGGAATTTCTTTCTTTTTGCCCCAAAATAAAAGGAATTTTTGAGTTATGCCCTGAAAAAAGTGATATTTCTGCAATTTTGCCCCAAAATAAAAAAAATTTCTGCCTTTTTGCCACAAAATTAGGGGAATTTTTGTCTCTTTGCCCCAAAATAAGGGAAATTTTTGCCTTTTTGCCCCCAAATAAAAGAAATTTCAGCCTTTTTACCTCAAAATAAAGGGAATTCCTGCATTTATGCCAAAAAATATTAAGAATTTCTGCATTTTTGCCCGAAAATAAGGAAAATTTCTGCTATTTTTCCCTGAAATAAGTGAAATTTCTGCAATTTTGCCGCAAAATAAGTGAAATTTCTCAATTTTGCTCCAAAATAAGGGAAATTTCTGGAATTTTGCCCCAAATTAAGTGGAATTTCCGAGTTTTGCCCCAAAATAAGTGGAATTTCTGTCTTTTTGCTTCAACATATAGGGAATTTCTGCCCTTTTGCCCCACAATTAAAGGAATTTCTGCAATTTTGCTCCAAAATACGGGGAATTTCTGCCTTTTTACCCGAAAATAAGGGGAATGCATAATTTTTGCCATAAAATAAGGAAATTTCTTCATTTTTGCTCCAAAATAAGGTGAATTTCTGCCTTTTTACCTCTAAATAAGTGGAATTTTTGCAATTTTCCCCCAAAACAAAGGAAATTTCTGTTATTTTTGCCCCAAAATAAGGGGAATTTCTGACTTATTACCCTGAAATAAGTGAAATTTCTGCAATTTTCCCCAAAATAATGGGAATTTCTGACTGTTTGCTCTGAAATATGTGAAATTTCTGCAATTTTACCCCAAAATAAGGTGAATTTCTGCCTTTTTGCCCCAAAATAATGGGAATTTCTGCCTTTTTGCCTCTAAATAAGTGGAATTTCTGTCTTTTTAGCCCAAAAAAAGAGAATTTCTGTATTTTTGCCCCAAAATAAAGAGGATTTCTAACTCATAACCCTGAAATAAGTGAAATTTCTGCAATTTGGCCCCAAAATAAAGGAAATTTCTGCAATTTTCCACCAATGTAAAGGAAATTTCTGCAGTTTTGCCCCAAAATAAAAGGAATTTCTGACTGTTTGCTGCCGAATAAAGGAGATTTTCTGTCTTTTTGCCCCAAAATAAGGAGAATTTCTGCCTTTTTGCCCGAAAATTATGAGAATTTCTGCAATTTTGCTTCAAAATACAGGGAATTTCTGCTTTTTATCCCAAAAGTAGGGGAATGTATATTTTTTGCCACAAAAAAGGGAAATTTCTTCATTTTTGCCCCAGAATAAGAGGAATTTCTGCCTTTTAACATAAAAATAAGTAAAATTTCTTCCTTTTTACCCAAAAATAAATGGAATTTTTTTATTTTTGCCCCAAAATAAAAGGAATTTTTGAGTTATGCCCTGAAATAAGTGATATTTCTGCAATTTTGCCCCAAAATAAAAGAAATTTCTGTTTTTTTGCCAAAAATAAGGGGAATTTCTGTCTTTTTGTCCCAAAATAAGGAAAATTTATGCATTTTGCCCTCAAATAAGGGGAATTTCATCCTTTTTACCTCAAAATAAAAGGAATTTCTGCATTTTTGCCACAAAATATTAAGAATTTCTGCATTTTTGCCCCAAAATAAGGAAAATTTCTGCCTTTTTTCTTTGAAATAAGTGAAATTTCTGCAATTTTGCCCCAAAATAAGGGAAATTTCTGCCTTTTTGCCCTGAAATATGTGAAATTGCTGCAATTTTACCCCAAAATAAGGTGAATTTCTGCCTTTTTGCCCTAAAATAATGGGAATTTCTGCCTTTTTGCCCCAAAATAAGAAAAATTTTTGCTTTTTTTCTCTGAAATAAGTGAAATTTCTGCAATTTTGCCCCAAAATAAGGGAAATTTCTGGAATTTTGCCCCAAAATAAGTGGAATTTCTGAGTTTTGCCCCAAAATAAGGAGAATTTCTCTCTTTTTGCCCCAACATATAGGGAATTTCTGCATTTTTGCTCCACAATTAGAGGAATTTCTGCAATTTTGCTCAAAATACAGGAAATTTCTGTCTTTTTGCCCGAAAATAAGGGGAATGCATAACTTTTTGCCATAAAAAAGGGAAATTTCATCATTTGAGCTCCAAAATAAGAGGAAATTTCTGCCTTTTTGCCTCTAAATAAGTGGAATTTCTGTCTTTTTCTCCCAAAACAAAGGGAATTTCTGTCTTTTTGCCACAAAATAAGGGGATTTTCTGACTTATTACCCTAAAATAAGTGAAATTTCTGCAATTTTGCCCCCAAATTAGGGAATTCTCTGCCTTTATGCCCTGAAATATGTGAAATTTCTTCAATTTTACCCCAAAAAAAGGTGAATTTCTGCATTTTTGCCCCACAATAATGGGAATTTCTGCCTTATTGCCCCAAAATAAGAAAAATTTTTGCTTTTTTTCTCTGAAATAAGTGAAATTTCTGCAATTTTGCCCTAAAATAAGATAAATATCTGCAATTTTTCCCCATAATAAGGGAAATGTCTGCAATTTTGCCCCAAAATAAAGGGAATTTCATCCTTTTTGCCCCAAAATAAAGGAAATTTCAGCCTTTTTACCTGAAAATAAGTGAAATTTCTGCAATTTTGCCCCAAATAAGGGAAATTTCTGCAATTATGCCACAATATAATGTAAATTCCTGCAATTTTGCCTTCCAAAAAAAGGAAATTTCTAGAATTTTGCCCCAAAATAAGGGGAATTTCTTATTTTTGCCCCAAAATACAGGGAATTTCTGCCTTTTGCCCCAAAATTAGGGGAATTTCTGCAATTTTGCTCCAAAATACGGAGAATTTCTGCCTTTTTGCCTGAAAATAATGGGAATGCATACCTTTTTGCCCTTAAAAAAGAAACATTTCTTCATTTTTGCTCCAAAATAAGTGAAATTTCTGAGTTTTGCCCCTAAATAAGAAGAATTTCTGCCTTTTTGCCCCACAATAAGAGGAATTTCTGCAATTTTGCTCCAAAATACAGGAAATTTCTGTCTTTTTGCCTGAAAATAAGGGGAATGCATAACTTGTTGCCATAAAAAAGGGAAATTTCTTCATTTTTGCTACAAAATAAGGGGAATTTCTGCATTTTGCCTCTAAATAAGTGGAATTTCTGTATTTTTCCCCCAAAACAAAGGGAATTTCTGTATTTTTTGCCCCAAAATAAGGGGAATTTCTGACTTATTACCCTGAAATAAGTGTAATTTCTGCAATTTTGCTCCAAAATAGGGGAAATTTCTGGAATTTTGCCCCAAAATAAGTGGAATTTCTGAGTTTTGCCCCAAAATAAGGAGAATTTCTGTCTTTTTGCCCCACTATATAGGGAATTTCTGCCCTTTTGACCCACAATTAAAGGAATTTCTGAAATTTTGCTCCAAAATACAGGGAATTTCTGCCTTTTTGCCCGAAAATAAGGGGAATGCATAACTTTTTGCCATAAAAAAGGGAAATTTCTTCATTTTTGCTCCAAAATAAGGGGAATTTCTGCCTTTTTGCCTCTAAATATGTGAAACTTCTGCAATTTTACCCAAAAATAAGGTGAATTTCTGCCTTTTTGCCCCAAAATAATTGGAATTTCTGCCTTTTTGCCCCAAAATAAGAAACATTTTTGCTTTATTTCTCTGAAATAAGTGAAATTTCTGCAATTTTGCCCTAAAATAAGGGAAATTTCTGCAATTTTTTCCCATAATAAAGGAAATTTCTGCAATTTTGCCCCATAATAAAGGGAATTTCTTTCTTTTTGCCCCAAAATAAAGGAAATTTCAGCCTTTTTACCTGAAAATAAGTGAAATTTTTGCAATTTTGCCCCAAATAAGGGAAATTTCTGCAATTTTGCCCCAAAATAAAGTAAATTGCTGCAATTTTGCCCCAAAATAAAGGAAATTTCTTGAATTTTGCCCCAAAATAACGGGAATTTTTGATATTTGCCCCAAAATAAAGGGAATTTCTGCCTTTTGCCCCAAAATTAGGGGAATTTCTGCAATTTTGCTCCAAAATACGGGGAATTTCTGGCTTTTTGCCCGAAAATAATGGGAATGCATACCCTTTTGCCATTAAAGGGGAAATTTCTTCATTTTTGCTACAAAATAAGGGGAATTTCTGTTTTTTTGCCTCTAAATAAGTGGAATTTCTGTCTTTTTCCCCCAAAACAAAGAGAATTTCTGTCTTTTTTGCCTCAAAGAGAAGGAATTTCTGACTTATTACCCTGAAATAAGTGAAATTTCTGCAATTTTGCCCCAAAATATAGAAAATTTCTGCAATTTTGCCCCAATGTAAAAGAAATTTCTGCAATTTTGCCCCAAAATAAAGGGAATTTCAGACTGTTTGCTCTCGTAAAAAGGAGATTTTCTGTCTTTTTGCCCCAAAATAAGGAGAATTTCTGCCTTTTTGCCCGAAAATTATGAGAATTTCTGCAATTTTGTTTCAAAATACGAGGAATTTCTGCTTTTTATCCCGAAAGTAAGGGGAATGTATTCCTTTTGCCACAAAAAAGGGAAATTTCTTCATTTTTTCCTCAGAATAAGAGGAATTTCTGCCTTTTTACCTAAAAATAAGTGAAATTTCTTTTTTTTTACCCAAAAATAAATGGAATTTCTGTTTTTTTGCCCCAAATAAAACAATTTTTTGAATTATGCCCTGAAATAAGTGATATTTCTGCAATTTTGCCCCAAAATAAAAGAAATTTCTGCCTTTTTGCCACAAAATAAGAGGAATTTCTGTCTTTTTGCCCCAAAATAAAGGAAATTTATGCCTTTTTGCCTTCAAATAAGGGGAATTTCAGACTTGTTACCTCAAAATAAGGGGAATTTCTGCATTTTTGCCACAAAATATTAAGAATTTCTGCATTTTTGCCCCATAATAATGAATATTTATGCCTTTTTTTCCCTGAAATAAGTGAAATTTCTGCAATTTTGCCCCAAAATAAGGGAAATTTCTGCAATTTTGCCCAAAAATAAGGGAAATTTCTGCCTTTTTGCCCTGAAATATGTGAAATTTCTACAATTTTACCCCAAAATAAGGTGAATTTCTGCCTTTTGCCCCAAAATAATTGGAATTTCTGCCTTTTTGCCCCAAAATAAGAAAAATTTTTGCTTTTTTGCTCTGAAATAAGTGAAATTTCGGCAATTTTGCCCTAAAATAAGGGAAATTTCTGAAATTTTGCCCCAAAATAAAAGAAATTTTTGGAATTTTGCCCCAAAATAAGTGGAATTTTTGAGTTTTGCCCCAGAATAAGGAGAATTTCTCTCTTTTTGCCCCAACATATAGGGAATTTCTGCCTTTTTGCCCCACAATTAGGGGATTTTCTGCAATTTTGCTCCAAAATACAGGGAATTTCTGTATTTTTGCCTGAAAATAAGGGGAATGCATAACTTTTTGCCATAAAAAAGGGAAATTTCTTAATTTTTGCTCCAAAATAAGGGGAATTTCTGCCTTTTTGCCTCTAAACAAGTGGAATTTCTGCAATTTTCCCCCAAAACAAAGGGAATTTCTGTTATTTTTGCCCCAAAATAAGAGGAATTTCTGACTTATTACCCTGAAATAAGTGAAATTTCTGCCATTTTGCCCCAAAATAAGGGAAAGTTCTGCCTTTTGCCCTGAAATATGTGAAATTTCTGCAATTTTACCACAAAATAGGGTGAATTTCTGCATTTTTGCCCCAAAATAATGGGAATTTCTGCCTTTTTGCCCCAAAATAAGAAACATTTTTCTTTATTTCTCTGAAATAAGTGAAATTTCTGCAATTTTGCCCCAAAATAAGGGAAATTTCTGCAATTTTGCCCAAAAATAAGGGAAATTTCTGCCTTTTTGCCCTGAAATATGTGAAATTTCTACAATTTTACCCCAAAATAAGGTGAATTTCTGCCTTTTGCCCCAAAATAATGGGAATTTCTGCCTTTTTGCCCCAAAATAAGAAAAATTTTTGCTTTTTTGCTCTGAAATAAGTGAAATTTCTGCAATTTTGCCCTAAAATAAGAGAAATTTCTGAAATTTTGCCCCAAAATAAAAGAAATTTTTGGAATTTTGCCCCAAAATAAGTGGAATTTTTGAGTTTTGCCCCAGAATAAGGAGAATTTCTCTCTTTTTGCCCCAACATATAGGGAATTTCTGCCTTTTTGCCCCACAATTAGGGGATTTTCTTCAATTTTGCTCCAAAATACAGGGAATTTCTGTATTTTTGCCTGAAAATAAGAAGAATGCATAACTTTTTGCCATAAAAAAGGGAAATTTCTTAATTTTTGCTCCAAAATAAGGGGAATTTCTGCCTTTTTGCCTCTAAACAAGTGGAATTTCTGCAATTTTCCCCCAAAACAAAGGGAATTTCTGTTATTTTTGCCCCAAAATAAGAGGAATTTCTGACTTATTACCCTGAAATAAGTGAAATTTCTGCCATTTTGCCCCAAAATAAGGGAAAGTTCTGCCTTTTGCCCTGAAATATGTGAAATTTCTGCAATTTTACCACAAAATAGGGTGAATTTCTGCATTTTTGCCCCAAAATAATGGGAATTTCTGCCTTTTTGCCCCAAAATAAGAAACATTTTTTCTTTATTTCTCTGAAATAAGTGAAATTTCTGCAATTTTGCCCTAAAATAAGGGAAATTTCTGCAATTTTTTCCCATAATAAAGGAAATTTCTGCAATTTTGCCTCAAAATAAGGGGAATTTCTCTTTTTTTGCCCCAAAATAAAGGAAATTTCAGCCTTTTTACCTGAAAATAAGTGAAATTTTTGCAATTTTGCCCCAAATAAGGGAAATTTCTGCAATTTTGCCCCAAAATAAGGTAAATTCCTGCAATTTTGCCCCAAAATAAAGGAAATTTCTTGAATTTTGCCCCAAAATAAGGCGAATTTTTTATTTTTGCCCCAAAATTAAGGGAATTTCTGCCTTTTGCCCCAAAATTAGGGGAATTTCTTCAATTTTGCTCCAAAATACAGGGAATTTCTGGCTTTTTGCCCGAAAATAATGGGAATGCATACCTTTTTGCCATTAAAAGGGAAATTTCTTCATTTTTGCTACAAAATAAGGGGAATTTCTGCCTTTTTGCCTCTAAATAAGTGGAATTTCTGCAATTTTCCCCCAAAACAAAGGGAATTTCTGTCTTTTTTGCCCCAATTAAGGGGAATTTCTGACTTATTACCCTGAAATAAGTGAAATTTCTGCAATTTTGCCCCAAAATAAAGGAAATTTCTGCAATTTTGCCCCAATGTAAAGGAAATTTCTGCAATTTTGCCCCAAAATAATGGGAATTTCTGACTGTTTGCTCTCGTAAAAAGGAGATTTTCTGTCTTTTTGCCCCAAAATAAAGAGAATTTCAGCCTCTTTGCCCGGAAATTATGAGAATTTCTGCAATTTTGCTTCAAAATACAAGGAATTTCTGCTTTTTATCCCGAAAGTAAGGGGAATGTATACCTTTTGCCACAAAAAAGGGAAATTTCTTCATTTTTGCCCCAGAATAAGAGGAATTTCTGCCTTTTTACCTAAAAATAAGTGAAATTTCTTCCTTTTTACCCAAAAATAAATGGAATTTATGACTTTTTGCCCCAAAATAAAAGAATTTTTTGAATTATGCCCTGAAATAAGTGATATTTCTGCAATTTTGCCCCAAAATAAAAGAAATTTCTGCCTTTTTGCCACAAAATAAGGGGAATTTCATACTTTTTGCCCCAAAATAAGGGAAATTTATGCCTTTTTGCCTTCAAATAAGGGGAATTTAAGACTTTTTACCTCAAAATAAGGGGAATTTCTGCATTTTTGCCACAAAATATTAAGAATTTCTGCATTTTTGCCCCAAAATAAGAAAATTTCTGCCTTTTTTCCCTGATATAAATGAAATTTCTGCAATTTTGCCCCAAAATAAAGGAAATTTCTGCAATTTTGCCCAAAAATAAGGGAAATTTCTGCCTTTTTGCCCTGAAATATGTGAAATTTCTGCAATTTTACCCCAAAATAAGGTGAATTTCTGCCTTTTGCCCCAAAATAATGGGAATTTCTGCCTTTTTGCCCCAAAATAAGAAAAATTTTTGCTTTTTTGCTCTGAAATAAGTGAAATTTCTCCAATTTTGCCCCAAAATAAGGGAAATTTCTGCAATTTTGCCCCAAAATAAGGGAAATTTCTGGAATTTTTCCCCAAAATAAGTGGAATTTCTGAGTTTTGCCCCAAAATAAAAAGAATTTCTGTCTTTTGCCCCAAAATAAGGAGAATTTCTGTCTTTTTGCCCCAACATGTAGGGAATTTCTGCCTTTTTGCCCCACAATTAGGGGAATTTCTGCAATTTTGCTCCAAAATACGGGGAATTTCTGTCTTTTTGCCCGAAAACAAGGGGAATGCATAACTTGATGCCATAAAAAAGGGAAATTTCTTCATTTTTACTCCAAAATAAGTGGAATTTCTTCCATTTTGCCTCTAAATAAGTGGAATTTCTGTCTTTTTCCCCCAAAACAAAGGGAATTTCTGTCTTTTTTGCCCCAAAATAAGGGGAATTTCTGATTTTTTACCCTAAAATAAGTGAAATTTCTGCAATTTTGCCCCAAAATAAGGGAAATTTCTGCCTTTTTGCCCTGAAATATGTGAAATTTCTGCAATTTCACCCCAAAATAATGTGAATTTCTGCCTTTTTGCCCCAAAATAATGGGAATTTCTTCCTTTTTGCACCAAAGTAAGAAAAATTTCTGCTTTTTTTCTCTGAAATAAGTGAAATTTCTGCAATTTTGCCCTAAAATAAGGGAAATTTTTGCAATTTTGCCCCATAATAAGTAAAATGTCTGCAATTTTGCCCCAAAATAAAGGGAATTTCTCCCTTTTTGCCTCAAAATAAAGGAAATTTCTTCCTTTTTACCTGAAAATAAGTGAAATTTCTGCAATTTTGCCCCAAATAAAGGAAATTTCTGCAATTTTGCCCCAAAATAAGGTAAATTCCTGCAATTTTGCCCACAAAAAAGGAAATTTCTAGAATTTTGCCCCAAAATAAGGGGAATTTCTGATTTTTGCCCCAAAATAAAAGGAATTTCTGCCTTTTGCCCCAAAATTAGGGGAATTTCTGCAATTTTGCTCCAAAATACGGGGAATTTCTGCCTTTTTGCCTGAAAATAATGGGAATGCATACTTTTTTGCCATAAAAAGAAAAATTTCTTCATTTTTGCTACAAAATAAGGAGAATTTCTGCCTTTTCGCCTCTAGATAAGTGGAATTTCTGTCTTTTTCCTCCAAAACAAAGAGAATTTCTGTCTTATTTGCCCCAAAATAAGGGGAATTTCTGACTTATTACCCTGAAATAATTGAAATTTCTGCAATTTTGGCCCAAAATAAAGGAAATTTCTGCAATTTTGCCCCAATGTAAAAGAAATTTCTGCAATTTTGCCCCAAAATAAGGGGAATTTCTGACTGTTTGCTCCCGAAAGAAGGAGATTTTCTGTCTTTTTGCCTCAAAATAAGGAGAATTTCTGCCTTTTTGCCCGAAAATTATGAGAATTTCTGCAATTTTGCTTCAAAATACAGGGAATTTCTGCTTTTTATCCCAAAAGTAGGGGAATGTATATTTTTTGCCACAAAAAAGGGAAATTTCTTCATTTTTGCCCTAAAATAAACGGAATTTCTGCCTTTTTACCTCAAAATGATTGAAATTTCTGCCTTTTTATCCAAAAATAAACGGAATTTCTGTCTTTTTGCCCCAAAATAAAAGGAATTTTTGAATTATGCCCTGAAATAAGTAAAATTTCTGCAATTTTGCCCCAAAATAAAAGAAATTTCTGCCTTTTGCCCCAAAATTAGGGGAATTTCTGCAATTTTGCTCCAAAATACAGGGAATTTCTGCCTTTTTGCCCGAAAATAATGGGAATGCATACCTTTTTGCCATAAAAAGGAAAATTTCTTCATTTTTGCTCCAAAATTAGGGGAATTTCTGCATTTTTGCCTCTAACTAAGTTGAATTTCTGTCTTTTTCCCCCAAAACAAAAGGAATTTCTGTATTTTTTGCCCCAAAATTAGTGAAATTTCTGCAATTTTACCCCAAAATAAGGTGAATTTCTGCCTTTTTGTCCCAAAATAATGGGAATTTATGTTTTTTTGCCCCAAAATAAGAATAATTTTTGCTTTTTTTCTCTGAAATAAGTGAAATTTCTGCAATTTTGCTCTAAAATAATAGAAATTTCTGTCTTTTTGCCCTGAAATATGTGAAATTTCTGCAATTTTACCCCAAAATAAGGTGAATTTCTGCAATTTTGCCCCAAAATATGGGAAATTTCTGCCTTTTTGGCCTGAAATAAGTGAAATTTCTGCAATTTTGCCCTAAAATAAAGAAAATTTCTGCAATTTTGCCCCAAAATAAGGGAAATTTCTGGAATTTTGCCCCCAAATACGTGGAATTTCTGAGTTTTGCCCCAAAAGAAGGAGAATTTCTGTCTTTTTGCCCCAACATATAGGGAATTTCTGCCTTTTTGCCCCACAATTAGGGGAATTTCTGCAATTTTGCTCCAAAATGCAAGGAATTTCTGTCTTGTTGCCCGAAAATAAGTGGAATGCATAACTTTTTGCCATAAAAATAAGAAATTTCTTTATTTTTGCTCCAAAATAAGGGGAATTTCAGCATTTTTGCCTCTAAATAAGTGGAATTTCTGTCTTTTTCCCCCAAACAAAGGGAATTTCTTTCTTTTTTAACCCAAAATAAGGGGAATTTCTGATTTATTACCCTAAAATAAGTGAAATATCTGCAATTTTGCCCAAAAATAAGGGAAATTTCTGCCATTTCGTCCTGAAATATGTGAAATTTCTGTAATTTTACCCCAAAATAAGGTGAATTTCTGCCTTTTTCCCCCAAAATAATGGGAATTTCTGCCTTTTTGCCCCAAAATAAAAAAAATTTTTGCTTTTTTTCTCTGAAATAAGTGAAATTACTGCAATTTTGCCCTAAAATAAGAGAAATTTCTGCCTTTTTGCCCTGAAATATGTGAAATTTCTGCAATTTTACCCCAAAATAAGGTGAATTTCTGCCTTATTGCCCCAAAATAATGGGAATTTCTGTTTTTTTGCCCCAAAATAAGAAAAATTTTTGCTTTTTTTCCCTGAAATAAGTAAAATTTCTGCAATTTTGCCCCAAAATAAGGGGAATTTCTGACTGTTTGCTCCCGAAAAAAGGAGATTTTCTGTATTTTTGCTCCAAAATAAGGAGAATTTCTGCTTTTTTGCCCGAAAATTATAAGAATTTCTGCAATTATGCTTCAAAATACAGGGAATTTCTACTTTTTATCCCGAAAGTAAGTGGAATGTATACCTTTTTCCACGAAAAAGGGAAATTTCTTAATTTTTGCCCCAAAATAAGAGGAATTTCTGCATTTTTACCTCAAAATAAGTGAAATTTCTCCTTTTTTACTTAAAAATAAATGGAATTTCTGTCTTTTTGCAACAAAATAAAAGAAATTTTTGAATTATACCCTGAAATAAGTGATATTTCTGCAATTTTGCCCCAAAATAAAGAAATTTCTGCCTTTTTTGCCACAAAATAAAGGGAATTTCTGTCTTTTTGCTCCAAAATAAGAGAAATTAATGCCTTTTTGCCCCCAAATAAGGGGAATTTCAGCCTTTTTAACTCAAAATAAGGGGAATTTCAGCCTTTTTACCTCAAAATAAGGGGAATTTCTGCATTTTTGCCACAAAATATTAAGAATTTCTTAATTTTTTTTCCAAAATAAGGAAAATTTCTGCCTTATTTCCCTGAAATAAGTGAAATTTCTGCAATTTTGCCCTAAAATAAGGGAAATTTCTGCAATTTTGCCCCAAAATAAGGGAAATTTCTGGAATTTTGCCCCAAAATAAGTGGAATTTCTGAGTTTTGCCCCAAAAGAAGGAGAATTTCTGTCTTTTTGCCCCAACATATTGGGAATTTCTGCCTTTTTGCCCAACAATTAGGGGAATTTCTGCAATTTTGCCCCAAAATAAGGGAAATTTCTGCAATTTTGCCCCAATGTAAAAGAAATTTCTGCAATTTTGCCCCAAAATAAGGGCAATTTCAGACTGTTTGCTTCCGAAATAAGATTTTCTGTATTTTTGCTCCAAAATAAGGAGAATTTCTGCTTTTTTGCCAGAAAATTATGAGAATTTCTGGAATTATGCTTCAAAATACGGGGAATTTCTGCTTTTTATCTCAAAAGTAAGGGGAATGTATACCTTTTTTAAAAAAAAGGGAAACTTCTTAATTTTTGCCCCAAAATAAGAAGAATTTCTGCCTTTTTGCACCCATTTAAGGGGAATTTCAGCCTTTTTACCTCAAAATAAGGGGAATTTCAGTATTTTTACCTCAAAATAAGGAAAATTTCTGCATTTTTTTCTGAAATAAGTGAAATTTCTGCAATTTTGCCCCAAAATAAGTGAAATTTCTGCAATTTTGCCCCAAAATGAGGGAAATTTCTGCCTTTTTGCCCTGAAATATGTGAAATTGCTGCAATTTTACCCTAAAATAAGGTGAATTTCTGCCTTTTTGCCCCAAAATAAATGGAATTTCTGCATTTTAGCCCTAAAATAGGAAAAATTTTTGCTTTTTTTCTCTGAAATAAGTGAAATTTCTGCAATTTTGCCCTAAAATAAGGAAAATTTCTGCAATTTTGCCCCAAAATAAGGGAAATTTCTGGAATTTTGCCCCAAAATACGTGGAATTTCTGAGATTTGCCCCAAAAGAAGGAGAATTTCTGTCTTTTTGCCCCAACATATAGGGAATTTTTGCCTTTTTGCCCCACAATTAGGGGAATTTCTGCAATTTTGCTCCAAAATGCAAGGAATTTCTATCTTGTTGCCCGAAAATAAGTGGAATGCATAACTTTTTGCCATAAAAAGGGGAAATTTCTTTATTTTTGCTCCAAAATAAGGGGAATTTCAGTCTTTTTGCCTCTAAATAAGTGGAATTTCTGTCTTTTTCCCCCAAACAAAGGGAATTTCTGTCTTTTTAACGCAAAATAAGGGGAATTTTTGACTTATTACCCTAAAATAAGTGAAATATCTGCAATTTTGCCCCCAAAATAAGGGAAATTTCTGCCATTTAGCCCTGAAATATGTGAAATTTCTGTAATTTTACCCCAAAATAAGGTGAATTTCTGCCTTTTTCCCCCAAAATAATGGAAATTTCTGCCTTTTTGCCCCAAAATAAAAAAAATTTTTGCTTTTTTTCTCTGAAATAAGTGAAATTACTGCAATTTTGCCCTAAAATAATAGAAATTTCTGCCTTTTTGCCCTGAAATATGTGAAATTTCTGCAATTTTACCACAAAATAAAATGAATTTCTGCCTTATTGCCCCAAAATAATAGGAATTTCTGTTATTTTTGCCCCAAAATAAGAAAAATTTTTGCTTTTTTTTTTCTGAAATAAGTAAAATTTTTGCAATTTTGCCCCAAAATAAGGGAAATTTCTGCAATTTTGCCCCAAAATAAGGAAAATTTCTGGAATTTTGCCCCAAAATACGTGGAATTTCTGAGTTTTGCCCCAAAATAAGGAGAATTTCTGTCTTTTTGCCTTAACATATACGGAATTTCTGCCTTTTTGCCCAACAATTAGGAGAATTTCTGCAATTTTGCCCCAAAATAAGGGAAATTTCTGCAAATTTGCCCGAATGTAAAAGAAATTTCTGCAATTTTGCCCCAAAATAAGGGGAATTTCTGACTGTATGCTCCCGAAAAAAGGAGATTTTCTGTATTTTTGCTCCAAAATAAGGAGAATTTCTGCTTTTTTGCCTGAAAATTATAAGAATTTCTGCAATTATGCTTCAAAATACGGGGAAATTCTACTTTTTATCCCAAAGTAAGGGGAATGTATACCTTTTTCCACAAAAAAGGGAAATTTCTTAATTTTTGCCCCAAAATAAGAGGAATTTCTGCCTTTTTACCTCAAAATAAGTGAAATTTCTCCTTTTTTACCCAAAAATAAATGGAATTTCTGTTTTTTTGCAACAAAATAAAAGGAATTTTTGAATTATACCCTGAAATAAGTGATATTTCTGCAATTTTGCCCCAAAATAAAAGAAATTTCTGCCTTTTTACCCCCAAATAAGAGGAATTTCAGCCTTTTTACCTCAAAATAAGGGGAATTTCAGCATTTTACCTCAAAATAATGGGAATTTCTGCATTTTTGCCACAAAATATTAAGAATTTCTTAATTTTTTCCCCAAAATAAGGAAAATTTCTGCCTTTTTTCCCTGAAATAAGTGAAATTTCTGCAATTTTGCCCTAAAATAAGGGAAATTTCTGCAATTTTGCCCCAAAATAAAAAAAATTTCTGGAATTTTGCCCCAAAATACATGGAATTTCTGAGTTTTGCCTCAAAATAAGGAGAATTTCTGTCTTTTTGCCCCAACATATAGGGAATTTCTAACTTTTTGCCCAACAATTAGGGGAATTTCTGCAATTTTGCCCCAAAATAAGGGAAATTTCTGCAATTTTGCCCCAATGTAAAAGAAATTTCTGCAATTTTGCCCCAAAATAAGGGGAATTTCTGACTGCTTCCGAAAAAAAAAGATTTTCTGTATTTTTGCTCCAAAATAAGGAGAATTTCTGCTTTTTTGCCCGAAAATTATGAGAATTTCTGCAATTATGCTTCAAAATATGGGGAATTTTTGCTTTTTATCCCAAAAGTAAAGGGAATGTATACCTTTTTTTAAAAAAGGGGAAATTTCTTAATTTTTGCCCCAAAATAAGAGGATTTTCTGCATTTTTACCTCAAAATAAGTGAAATTTCTCCTTTTTTACCCAAAAATAAATGGAATTTCTGCCTTTTTGCAACAAATTAAAAGAAATTTTTGAATTATACCCTGAAATAAGTGATATTTCTGCAATTTTGCCCCAAAATAAAGAAATTTCTGCCTTTTTTGCCACAAAATAAAGGGAATTTCTGTCTTTTTGCCCCAAAATAAGAGAAATTAATGCCTTTTTGCCCCCAAATAAGGGGAATTTCAGCCTTTTTACCTCAAAATAAGGGGAATTTCAGCATTTTTACCTCAAAATAAGGGGAATTTCTGCATTTTTGCCACAAAATATTAAGAATTTCTTAATTTTTTCCCCAAAATAAGGGAAATTTCGGCCTTTTTTTCCTGAAATAAGTGAAATTTCTGCAATTTTGCCCTAAAATAAGGGAAATTTCTTCAATTTTGCCCCAAAATAAGGGAAATTTCTGGAATTTTGCCCCAAAATACGTGGAATTTCTGAGTTTTGCCTCAAAAGAAGGAGAATTTCTGTCTTTTTGCCCCAACATATAGGGAATTTCTGCCTTTTTGCCCAACAATTAGGGGAATTTCTGGAATTTTGCTCCAAAATAAGGGAAATTTCTGCAATTTTGCCCCAATGTAAAAGAAATTTCTGCAATTTTGCCCCAAAATAAGGGGAATTTCTGACTGCTTCCGAAAAAAGAAGATTTTCTGTATTTTTGCTCCAAAATAAGGAGAATTTCTGCTTTTTTGCCCGAAAATTATGAGAATTTCTGCAATTATGCTTCAAAATACGGGGAATATTTGCTTTTTATCCCCAAAGTAAGGGGAATGTATACCTTTTTTAAAAAAAAAGGGAAATTTCTTAATTTTTGCCCCAAAATAAGAGGAATTTCTGCCTTTTTACCTCAAAATAAGTGAAATTTCTCCCTTTTTACCCAAAAATAAATGGAATTTCTGTCTTTTTGCAACAAAATAAAAGGAATTTTTGAATTATACCCTGAAATAAGTGATATTTCTGCAATTTTGCCCCAAAATAAAAGAAATTTTTGCCTTTTTGCTACAAAATAAGGGGAATTTCTGTCTTTTTGCCCCAAAATAAAAGAAATTTCTGCCTTTTTGCACCCAATTAAAGGGAATTTCAGCCTTTTTACCTCAAAATAAGGGGAATTTCAGCATTTTTACCACAAAATAAGGAAAATTTCTGCATTTTTGCCACAAAATTTTAAGAATTTCTTAATTTTTTGTCCAAAATAAGGAAATTTTCTGCCTTTTTTCCGTGAAATAATTGAAATTTCTGAAATTTTGCCCCAAAATAAGTGAAATTTCTGCAATTTTGCCCCAAAATGAGGGTAATATCTGCCTTTTTGCCCTGAAATATGTGAAATTGCTGCAATTTTACCCTAAAATAAGGTGAATTTCTGCCTTTTTGCCCCAAAACAAGTAGAATTTCTGCATTTCAGCCCCAAAATAGGAAAAATTTTTGCTTTTTTTCTCTGAAATAAGTGAAATTTCTGCAATTTTGCCCTAAAATAAGGAAAATTTCTGCAATTTTGCCCCAAAATAAGGAAATTTCTGGAATTTTGCCCCAAAATACGTGGAATTTCTGAGTTTTGCCCCAAAATAAGGAGAATTTCTGTCTTTTTGCCTCAACATATAGGGAATTTCTGCCTTTTTGCCCAACAATTAGGAGAATTTCTGCAATTTTGCCCCAAAATAAGGGAAATTTCTGCAAATTTGCATAAATAAGGAAAATTTCTGCAATTTTGCCCCAAAATAAGGGAAATTTCTGGAATTTTGTCCCAAAATACGTGGAATTTCTGAATTTTGCCCCAAAATAATGAGAATTTCTGTCTTTTTGCCCCAACATATAGGGAATTTCTGCCTTTTTGCCCCACATTTAGGGGAATTTCTGCAATTTTGCTCCAAAATGCAAGGAATTTCTGTCTTGTTGCCCGAAAATAAGTGGAATGCATAACTTTTTGCCATAAAAAAGGGAAATTTCTTTATTTTTGCTCCAAAATAAGGGGAACTTCAGTCTTTTTGCCTCTAAATAAGTGGAATTTCTGTCTTTTTCCCCCAAACAAAGGGAATTTCTGTCTTTTTTAACCCAAAATAAGGGGAATTTCTGACTTATTACCCTAAAATAAGTGAAATATCTGCAATTTTGCCCCAAAATAAGGGAAATTTCAGCCATTTTGCCCTGAAATATGTGAAATTTCTGTAATTTTACCCCAAAATAAGGTGAATTTCTGCCTTTTTCCCCCAAAATAATGGGAATTTCTGCCTTTTTGCCCCAAAATAAAAAAATTTTTGCTTTTTTTCTCTGAAATAAGTGAAATTACTGCAATTTTGCCCTAAAATAAGAGAAATTTCTGCCTTTTTGCCCTGAAATATGTGAAATTTCAGCAATTTTACCACAAAATAAGGTGAATTTCTGCCTTATTGCCCCAAAATAATGGGAATTTCTGTTTTTTTGTCCCAAAATAAGAAAAATTTTTGCTTTTATACCCTGAAATAAGTAAAATTTCTGCAATTTTTTCCCAAAATAAGGGGAATTTCTGACTGTTTGCTCCCGAAAAAAGGAGATTTTCTGTATTTTTGCTCCAAAATAAGGAGAATTTCTGCTTTTTTGCCCGAAAATTGTGAGAATTTCTGGAATTATGCTTCAAAATACAGGGAATTTTTGCTTTTTATCCCAAAAGTAAGGGGAATGTATACCTTTTTTTAAAAAAAAAGAAATTTCTTAATTCTTGCACCAAAATAAGAGGAATTTCTGCCTTTTTACCTCAAAATAAGTGAAATTTCTCCTTTTTTACCCAAAATTAAATGGAATTTCTGTCTTTTTGCAACAAAATAAAAGAAATTTTGAATTATACCCTGAAATAAGTGATATTTCTGCAATTTTGCCCCAAAATAAATGAAATTTCTGCCTTTTTGCCACAAAATAAGGGGAATTTCTGTCTTATTGCCCCAAAATAAGAGAAATTTCTGCCTTCTTGCCCCAAATAAGGGGAATTTCAGCCTTTTTACCTCAAAATAAGGGGAATTTCAGCCTTTTTACCTCAAAATAAGGGGAATTTCTGCATTTTTGCCACAAAATATTAAGAATTTCTTAATTTTTTCCCCAAAATAAGGAAAATTTCTGCCTTTTTTCCCTGAAATAAGTGAAATTTCTGCAATTTTTTTCTAAAATAAGGGAAATTTCTGCAATTTTGCCCCAAAATAAGGGAAATTTCTGGAATTTTGCCCCAAAATACATGGAATTTCTGAGTTTTGCCCCAAAAGAATGAGAATTTCTGTCTTTTTGCCCCAACATATAGGGAATTTTTGCCTTTTTGCCCAACAATTAGGGAAATTTCTGCAATTCTGCCCCAAAATAAGGAAAATTTCTGCAATTTTGCCCCAATGTAAAAGAAATTTCTGCAATTTTGCCCCAAAATAATGGGAATTTCTGACTATTTGCTTCCGAAAAAAGAAGATTTTCTGTATTTTTGCTCCAAAATAAGGAGAATTTCTGCTATTTTACCTGAAAATTGTGAGAATTTCTGCAATTATGCTTCAAAATACAGGGAATTTTTGCTTTTTATCCCAAAAGTAAGGGGAATGTATACCTTTTTTAAAAAAAAGGGAAATTTCTTAATTTTTGCCCCAAAATAAGAGAAATTTCTGCCTTTTTACCTCAAAATAAGTGAAATTTCTCCTTTTTTACCCAAAAATAAATGGAATTTCTGTCTTTTTGCAACAAAATAAAAGGAATTTTTGAATTATACCCTGAAATAAGTTATATTTCTGCAATTTTGCCCCAAAATGAAAGAAATTTTTGCCTTTTTGCTACAAAATAAGGGGAATTTCTGTCTTTTTGCCCCAAAATAAGAGAAATTTCTGCATTTTTGCACCCAATTAAGGAAAATTTCAGCCTTTTTACCTCAAAATAAGGGGAATTTCAGCATTTTTACCTCAAAATAAGGAAAATTTCTGCATTTTTGCCACAAAATATTAAGAATTTTTTAATTTTTTTCCCAAAATAAGGAAAATTTCTGCCTTTTTTTTCTGAAATAAGTGAAATTTCTGCAATTTTGCACCAAAATAAGTGAAATTTCTGCAATTTTGCCCCAAAATGAAGGAAATTTCTGCCTTTTTGCCATGAAATATATTAAATTGCTGCAATTTTACCCTGAAATAAGGTGAATTTCTGCCTTTTTGCCCCAAAATAAGTAGAATTTCTGCATTTTAGCCCCAAAATAGGAAAAATTTTTGCTTTTTTTCTCTGAAATAAGTGAAATTTCTGCAATTTTGCCCTAAAATAAGGAAAATTTCTGCAATTTTGCCCCAAAATAAGGGAAATTTCTGGAATTTTGCCCCAAAATACATGGAATTTCTGAGTTTTGCCCCAAAATAATGAGAATTTCTGTCTTTTTCCCCAACATATAGGGAATTTCTGTTTTTTGCGCCACAATTAGGGGAATTTCTGCAATTTTGCTCCAAAATGCAAGGAATTTCTGTTTTGATGCCTGAAAATAAGTAGAATGCATAACTTTTTGCCATAAAAAAGGGAAATTTCTTTATTTTTGCTCCAAAATAAGGGGAATTTCAGCATTTTGCCTCTAAATAAGTGGAATTTCTGTCTTTTTCCCCCAAACAAAGGGAATTTCTGTCTTTTTTAACCCAAAATAAGGGGAATTTCTGACTTATTACCCTAAAATAAGTGAAATATCTGCAATTTTGCTCCAAAATAAGGGAAATTTCTGCCATTTTGCCCTGAAATATGTGAAATTTCTGTAATTTTACCCCAAAAGAAGGTGAATTTCTGCTTTTTCCCCCAAAATAATGGGAATTTCTGACTTTTTGCCCCAAAATAAAAAAATTTTTGCTTTTTTTCTCTGAAATAAGTGAAATTACTGCAATTTTGCCCTAAAATAAGAGAAATTTCTGCCTTTTTGCCCTGAAATATGTGAAATTTCTGCAATTTTACCCCAAAATAAGGTGAATTTCTGCCTTATTGCCCCAAAATAATGGAAATTTCTGTTTTTATGCCCCAAAATAAGAAAAATTTTTGATTTTTTTCCCTGAAATAAGTAAAATTTCTGCAATTTTGCCCCAAAATAAAGGAAATTTCTGCAATTTTGCCCTAAAATAAGGAAAATTTCTGGAACTTTGCCCCAAAATACGTGGAATTTCTGAGTTTTGCCCCAAAATAAGGAGAATTTCTGTCTTTTTGCCCCAACATATAGGGAATTCCTGCCTTTTTGCCCAACAATTAGGAAAATTTCTGCAATTTTGCCCCAAAATAAGGGAAATTTCTGCAAATTTGCCCGAATGTAAAAGAAATTTCTGCAATTTTGCCCCAAAATAAGGGGAATTTCTGAATGTTTGCTCCCGAAAAAAAGGAGATTTTCTGTATTTTTGCTCCAAAATAAGGAGAATTTCTGCTTTTTTGCCCGAAAATTATAAGAATTTCTGCAATTATGCTTCAAAATACGGGGAATTTCTACTTTTTATCCCGAAAGTAATGGGAATGTATAGCTTTTTCCACAAAAAAGGGAAATTTCTTAATTTTTGCCCCAAAATAAGAGGAATTTCTGCCTTTTTACCTCAAAATAAGTGAAATTTCTCTTTTTTTACCCAAAAATAAATGGAATTTCTGTCTTTTTCCAACAAAATAAAAGGAATTTTTTAATTATACCCTGAAATAAGTGATATTTCTGCAATTTTGCCCCAAAATAAAAGAAATTTCTGCCTTTTTGCCCCCAAATAAGAGAAATTTCAGCCTTCTTACCTCAAAATAAGGGGAATTTCAGCCTTTTTACCTCAAAATAAGGGGAATTTCTGCATTTTTGCCACAAAATATTAAGAATTTCTTAATTTTTTCCCCAAAATAAGGAAAATTTCTGCCTTTTTTCCCTGAAATAAGTGAAATTTCTGCAATTTTGCCCTAAAATAAGAGAAATTTCTGCAATTTTGCCCCAAAATAAGGGAAATTTCTGGAATTTTGCCCCAAAATACGTGGAATTTCTGAGTTTTGCCTCAAAATAAGGAGAATTTCTGTCTTTTTGCCCCAACATATAGGGAATTTCTGCCTTTTTGCCCAACAATTAGGGGAATTTCTGCAATTTTGCCCCAATGAAAAAGAAATTTCTGCAATTTTGCCCCAAAATAAGGGGAATTTCTGACTGCTTCCGAAATAAGAAGATTTTCTAAATTTTTGATCCAAAATAAAAAGAATTTCTGATTTTTTGCCCGAAAATTATGAGAATTTCTGCAATTATGCTTCAAAATATGGGGAATTTTTGCTTTTTATCCCAAAAGTAAGGGGAATGTATACCTTTTTTAAAAAAAAGGGAAATTTCTTAATTTTTGCCCCAAAATAAGAGGAATTTCTGCCTTTTTACCAAAAAAATAAGTGAAATTTTCCTTTTTTACCCAAAAATAAATGGAATTTCTGTCTTCTTGCAACAAAATAAAAGGAATTTTTGAATTATACCCTGAAATAAGTGATATTTCTGCAATTTTGCCCCAAAATAAAAGAAATTTTTGCCTTTTTGCTACAAAATAAGGGGAATTTCTGTCTTTTTGCCCCAAATTAAGAGAAATTTCTGCATTTTTGCACCCAATTAAGGGGAATTTCAACATTTTTACCTCAAAATAAGGGGAATTTCAGCATTTTTACCTCAAAATTAAAAAAAATTCTGCATTTTTGCCACAAAATTTTAAGAATTTTTAATTTTTTCTCCAAAATAAAGAAATTTTCTGCCTTTTTTCCCTGAAATAAGTGAAATTTCTGCAATTTTGCCCCAAAATAAGTGAAATTTTTGCAATTTTGCCCCAAAATGAGGGAAATTTCTGCCTTTTTGCCCTGAAATATGTGAAATTGCTGCAATTTTACCCTAAAATAAGGTTAATTTCTGCCTTTTTGCCCCAAAATAAGTAAAATATCTGCATTTTAGCCCCAAAATAGGAAAAATTTTTGCTTTTTTCTCTGAAAGAAGTGAAATTTCTGCAATTTTGCCTTAAATAATGAAAATTTCTGCAATTTTGCCCCAAAATAAATAAATTTCTGGAATTTTGCCCCAAAATACATGGAATTTCTGAGTTTTGCCCCAAAATAAGGAGAATTTCTGTCTTTTTGCCCCAACATATAGGGAATTTCTGCCTTATTGCCCAACAATTAGGAGAATTTCTGAAATTTTGCCCCAAAATAAGGGAAATTCCTGCAAATTTGCCCTAAAATAAGGAAAATTTCTGCAATTTTGCCCCAAAATAAGGGAAATTTCTGGAATTTTGTCCCAAAATACGTGGAATTTCTGAATTTTGCCCCAAAATAATGAGAATTTCTGACTTTTTGCCCCAACATATAGGGAATTTCTGCCTTTTTGCCCCACATTTAGGGGAATTTCTGCAATTTTGCTCCAAAATGCAAGGAATTTCTGTCTTGTTGCACGAAAATATGTGGAATGCATAACTTTTTGCCATAAAAAAGAGAAATTTCTTTATTTTTGCTCCAAAATAAGGGGAATTTCAGTCTTTTTGCCTCTAAATAAGTGGAATTTCTGTCTTTTTCCCCCAAACAAAGGGAATTTCTCTCTTTTTTAACCCAAAATAAGGGGAATTTCTGACTTATTACCCTAAAATAAGTGAAATATCTGCAATTTTGCCCCAAAATAAGGGAAATTTCAGCCATTTTGCCCTGAAATATGTGAAATTTCTGTAATTTTACCCCAAAATAAGGTGAATTTCTGCCTTTTTCCCCCAAAATAATGGGAATTTCTGCCTTTTTGCCCCAAAATAAAAAAATTTTTGCTTTTTTTCTCTGAAATAAATGAAATTACTGCAATTTTGCCCTAAAATAAGAGAAATTTCTGCCTTTTTGCCCTGAAATATGTGAAATTTCTTCAATTTTACCCCCAAATAAGGTGAATTTCTGCCTTATTGCCCCAAAATAATGGGAATTTCTGTTTTTTTTGCCCCAAAATAAGAAAAATTTTTGCTTTTTTTCCCTGAAATAAGTAAAATTTCTGCAATTTTGCCCCAAAATAAGGGGAATTTCTGACTGTTTGCTCCCGAAAAAAGGAGATTTTCTGTATTTTTGCTCCAAAATAAAGAATTTCTGCTTTTTTGCCCGAAAATTATAAGAATTTCTGCAATTATGCTTCAAAATACAGGGAATTTCTACTTTTTATCCCGAAAGTTAGGGGAATATATACCTTTTTCCACAAAAACGGAAATTTCTTAATTTTTGCCCCAAAATAAGAGGAATTTCTGCATTTTTACCTCAAAATAAGTGAAATTTCTCCTTTTTTACCCAAAATTAAATGGAATTTCTGTCTTTTTGCAACAAAATAAAAGAAATTTTTAAATTATACCCTGAAATAAGTGATATTTCTGCAATTTTGCCCCAAAATAAAAGAAATTTCTGCCTTTTTGCCACAAAATAAGGGGAATTTCTGTCTTTTTGCCCCCAAATAAGAGAAATTTCTGCCTTTCTGCCTCCAAATAAGGGGAATTTCAGCCTTTTTACCTCAAAATAAGGGGAATTTCAGCCTTTTTACCTCAAAATAAGGGGAATTTCTGCATTTTTCCCACAAAATATTAAGAATTTGTTAATTTTTTTCCCCAAAATAAAGAAAATTTCTGCCTTTTTTCCCTGAAATAAGTGAAATTTCTGCATTTTTTTCTAAAATAAGGGAAATTTCTGCAATTTTGCCCCAAAATAAGTTAAATTTCTGCAATTTTGCCCCAAAATACATGGAATTTCTGAGTTTTGCCCCAAATGAAGGAGAATTTCTGTCTTTTTGCCCCAACATATAGGGAATTTCTGCCTTTTTGCCCAAAAATTAGGGGAATTTCTGCAATTTTGCCCCAAAATAAGGGAAATTTCTGCAATTTTGCCCCAATGTAAAAGAAATTTCTGCAATTTTGCCCCAAAATATGGGAAATTTCTGCCATTTTGCCCTGAAATATGTGAAATTTCTGTAATTTTACCCCAAAATAAGGTGAATTTCTGCCTTTTTCCCCCAAAATAATGGGAATTTCTGCCTTTTTGCCCCAAAATAAAAAAATTTTTGCTTTTTTTCTCTGAAATAAATGAAATTACTGCAATTTTGCCCTAAAATAAGAGAAATTTCTGCCTTTTTGCCCTGAAATATGTGAAATTTCTGCAATTTTACCACAAAATAAGGTGAATTTCTGCCTTATTGCCCCAAAATAATGGGAATTTCTGTTTTTTTTTGCCCCAAAATAAGAAAAAATTTTGCTTTTTTTCCCTGAAATAAGTAAAATTTCTGCAATTTTGCCCCAAAATAAGGGGAATTTCTGACTGTTTGCTCCCGAAAAAAGGAGATTTTCTGTATTTTTGCTCCAAAATAAAGAATTTCTGCTTTTTTGCCCGAAAATTATAAGAATTTCTGCAATTATGCTTCAAAATACGGGGAATTTCTACTTTTTATCCCGAAAGTTAGGGGAATGTATACCTTTTTCCACAAAAACGGAAATTTCTTAATTTTTGCCCCAAAATAAGAGGAATTTCTGCATTTTTACCTCAAAATAAGTGAAATTTCTCCTTTTTTACCCAAAATTAAATGGAATTTCTGTCTTTTTGCAACAAAATAAAAGAAATTTTTGAATTATACCCTGAAATAAGTGATATTTCTGCAATTTTGCCCCAAAATAAAAGAAATTTCTGCCTTTTTGCCACAAAATAAGGGGAATTTCTGTCTTTTTGCCCCAAAATAAGAGAAATTTCTGCCTTTTTGCCCCCAAATAAGGGGAATTTCAGCCTTTTTACCTCAAAATAAGGGGAATTTCAGCCTTTTTACCTCAAAATAAGGGGAATTTCTGCATTTTTCCCACAAAATATTAAGAATTTGTTAATTTTTCCCCAAAATAAGGAAAATTTCTGCCTTTTTTCCCTGAAATAAGTGAAATTTCTGCAATTTTTTTCTAAAATAAGGGAAATTTCTGCAATTTTGCCCCAAAATAAGGGAAATTTCTGCAATTTTGCCCCAAAATACATGGAATTTATGAGTTTTGCCCTAAAAGAAGGAGAATTTCTGTCTTTTTGCCCCAACAGATAGGGAATTTCTGCCTTTTTGCCCAAAAATTAGGGGAATTTCTGCAATTTTGCCCCAAAATAAGGGAAATTTCTGCAATTTTGCCCCAATGTAAAAGAAATTTCTGCAATTTTGCCCCAAAATAATGGGAATTTCTGACTATTTGCTTCCGAAAAAAAGAAGATTTTCTGAATTTTTGCTCCAAAATAAGGAGAATTTCTGCTTTTTTGCCCGAAAATTGTGAGAATTTCTGCAATTATGCTTCAAAATACAGGGAATTTTTGCTTTTTATCCCAAAAGTAAGGGGAATGTATACCTTTTTTTAAAAAAATGGAAATTTCTTAATTTTTGCCCCAAAATAAGAGGAATTTTTGCCTTTTTACCTCAAAATAACTGAAATTTCTTCTTTTTTACCCAAAAATAAATGGAATTTCTGTCTTTTTGCAACAAAATAAAAGGAATTTTTGAATTATACCCTGAAATAAGTTATATTTCTGCAATTTTGCCCCAAAATAAAAGAAATTTTTGCCTTTTTGCTACAAAATAAGGGGAATTTCTGTCTTTTTGCCCCAAAATAAGAGAAATTTCTGCATTTTTGCACCCAATTAAGGGGAATTTCAGCCTTTTTACCTCAAAATAAGGGGAATTTCAGCATTTTTACCTCAAAATAAAGAAAATTTCTGCATTTTTGCCACAAAATATTAAGAATTTTTAAATTTTTTCTCCAAAATAAGGAAATTTTCTTCCTTTTTTTCTGAAATAAGTGAAATTTCTGCAATTTTGCACCAAAATAAGTGAAATTTCTGCAATTTTGCCCCAAAATGAGGGAAATTTCTGCCTTTTTGCCCTGAAATATATTAAATTGCTCCAATATACCCTGAAATAAGGTGAATTTCTGCCTTTTTGCCCCAAAAGAAGTGGAATTTCTGCATTTTAGCCCCAAAATAGGAAAAATTTTTGCTTTTTTTCTCTGAAATATTTGAAATTTCTGCAATTTTGCCCTAAAATAAGGAAAATTTCTGCAATTTTGCCCCAAAATAAGGGAAATTTCTGGAATTTTGCCCCAAAATACGTGGAATTTCTGAGTTTTGCCCCAAAAGAAGGAGAATTTCTGTCTTTTTCCCCAACATATAGGGAATTTCTGTCTTTTTGTGCCACAATTAGGGGAATTTCTGCAATTTTGCTCCAAAATGCAAGGAATTTCTGTCTTGTTGCCTGAAAATAAGTAGAATGCATAACTTTTTGCCATAAAAAAATGGAAATTTCTTTATTTTTGCTCCAAAATAAGGGGAATTTCAGCATTTTGCCTCTAAATAAGTGAAATTTCTGTCTTTTCCCCCCAAACAAAGGGAATTTCTGTCTTTTTTAACCCAAAATAAGGGGAATTTCTGACTCATTACCCTAAAATAAGTGAAATATCTGCAATTTTGCCCCAAAATAAGGGAAATTTCTGCCATTTTGCCTTGAAATATGTGAAATTTCTGTAATTTTACCCCAAAAGAAGGTGAATTTCTGCTTTTTTCCCCCAAAATAATGGGAATTTCTGCCTTTTTGCCCCAAAATAAAAAAATTTTTGCTTTTTTTCTTTGAAATAAGTGAAATTACTTCAATTTTGCCCTAAAATAAGAGAAATTTCTGCCTTTTTGCCCTGAAATATGTGAAATTTCTTCAATTTTACCCCCAAATAAGGTGAATTTCTGCCTTATTGCCCCAAAATGATGGAAATTTCTGTTTTTTGCCCCAAAATAAGAAAAATTTTTAATTTTTTTTCCCTGAAATAAGTAAAATTTCTGCAATTTTGCCCCAAAATAAAGGAAATTTTTGCAATTTTGCCCCAAAATAAGGAAAATTTCTGGAACTTTGCCCCAAAATACGTGGAATTTCTGAGTTTTGCCCCAAAATAAGGAGAATTTCTGTCTTTTTGCCCCAACATATAGGGAATTCCTGCCTTTTTGCCCAACAATTAGGAAAATTTCTGCAATTTTGCCCCAAAATAAGGGAAATTTCTGCAAATTTGCCCGAATGTAAAAGAAATTTCTGCAATTTTGCCCCAAAATAAGGGGAATTTCTGACTGTTTGCTCCCGAAAAAAAGGAGATTTTCTGTATTTTTGCTCCAAAATAAGGAGAATTTCTGCTTTTTTGCCCGAAAATTATAAGAATTTCTGCAATTATGCTTCAAAATACGGGGAATTTCTACTTTTTATCCCGAAAGTAATGGGAATGTATATTTTTTTCCACAAAAAAGGGAAATTTCTTAATTTTTGCCCCAAAATAAGAGGAATTTCTGCCTTTTTACCTCAAAATAAGTGAAATTTCTCTTTTTTTACCCAAAAATAATTGGAATTTCTGTCTTTTTCCAACAAAATAAAAGGAATTTTTGAATTATACCCTGAAATTAATGATATTTCTGCAATTTTGCCCCAAAATAAAAGAAATTTCTGCCTTTTTGCCCCCAAATAAGAGGAATTTCAGCCTTTTAACCTCAAAATAAGGGGAATTTCAGCCTTTTTACCTCAAAATAAGGGGAATTTCTGCATTTTTGCCACAAAATATTAAGAATTTCTTAATTTTTTCCCCAAAATAAGGAAAATTTCTGCTTTTTTCCCTGAAATAAGTGAAATTTCTGCAATTTTGCCCTAAAATAAGAGAAATTTCTGCAATTTTCCCCCAAAATATGGGAAATTTCTGGAATTTTGCCCCAAAATACATGGAATTTCTGAGTTTTGCCTCAAAATAAGGAGAATTTCTGTCTTTTTGCCCCAACATATTGGGAATTTCTAACTTTTTGCCCAACAATTAGGGGAATTTCTGCAATTTTGCCCCAAAATAAGGGAAATTTCTGCAATTTTGCACCAATGTAAAAGAAATTTCTGCAATTTTGCCCCAAAATAAGGGGAATTTCTGACTGCTTTCGAAAAAAGATTTTCTCTATTTTTGCTCCAAAAAAAGGAGAATTTCTGCTCCTTTGCCCGAAAATTATGAGAATTTCTGCAATTATGCTTCAAATTATGGGGAATTTTTGCTTTTTATCCCAAAAGTAAGGGGAATGTATACCTTTTTTAAAAAAAAGGGAAATTTCTTAATTTTTGCCCCAAAATAAGAGGAATTTCTGACTTTTTACCTCAAAATAAGTGAAATTTCTCCTTTTTACCCAAAAATAAATGGAATTTCTGTCTTTTTGCAACAAAATAAAAGGAATTTTTGAATTATACCCTGAAATAAGTGATATGTCTGCAATTTTGCCCCAAAATAAAAGAAATTTTTGCCTTTTTGCTACAAAATAAGGGGAATTTCTGTCTTTTTGCCCCAAATTAAGAGAAATTTCTGCATTTTTGCACCCAATTAAGGGGAATTTCAGCATTTTTACGTCAAAATAAGGGGAATTTCAGCATTTTTACCTCAAAATTAAAAAAAAATTCTGCATTTTTGCCACAAAATTTTAAGAATTTCTTAATTTTTTCTCCAAAATAAGGAAGTTTTCTGCCTTTTTTCCCTGAAATAAGTGAAATTTCTGCAATTTTGCCCCAAAATAAGTGAAATTTCTGCAATTTTGCCCCAAAATGAGGGAAATTTCTGCCTTTTTGCCCTGAAATATGTGAAATTGCTGCAATTTTACCCTAAAATAAGGTGAATTTCTGCCTTTTTGCCCCAAAATAAGTAAAATATCTGCATTTTAGCCCCAAAATAGGAAAAATTTTTGCTTTTTTTCTCTGAAATAAGTGAAATTTCTGCAATTTTGCCCTAAAATAAGGAAAATTTCTGCAATTTTGCCCCAAAATAAGGGAAATTTCTGGAATTTTGCCCCAAAATACGTGGAATTTCTGAGTTTTGCCCCAAAATAAGGAGAATTTCTGTCTTTTTGCCCCAACATATAGGGAATTTCTGCCTTTTTGCCCAACAATTAGGAGAATTTCTGCAATTTTGCCCCCAAATAAGAGAAATTTCTGCAAATTTGCCCTAAAATAAGGAAAATTTCTGCAATTTTGCCCCAAAATAAGGGAAATTTCTGGAATTTTGCCCCAAACTACGTGGAATTTCTGAATTTTGCCCCAAAATAATGAGAATTTCTGTCTTTTTGCCCCAACATATAGGGAATTTCTGCCTTTTTGCCCCACATTTAGGGGAATTTCTGCAATTTTGCTCCAAAATGCAAGGAATTTCTGTCTTGTTGCCCGAAAATAAGTGGAATGCATAACTTTTTGCCATAAAAGAAGGAAATTTCTTTATTTTTGCTCCAAAATAAGGGGAATTTCAGTCTTTTTGCATCTAAATAAGTGGAATTTCTGTCTTTTTCCCCCAAACAAAGGGAATTTCTGTCTTTTTTAACCCAAAATAAGGGAATTTCTGACTTATTACCCTAAAATAAGTGAAATATCTGCAATTTTGCCCCAAAATAAGAGAAATTTCTGCCATTTTGCCCTGAAATATGTGAAATTTCTGTAATTTTACCCCAAAATATGGTGAATTTCTGCCTTTTTCCCCCAAAATAATGGGAATTTCTTCCTTTTTGCCCCAAAATAAAAAAATTTTTGCTTTTTTTCTCTGAAATAAATGAAATTACTGCAATTTTGCCCTAAAATAAGAGAAATTTCTGCATTTTGCCCTGAAATATGTGAAATTTCTGCAATTTTACCACAAAATAAGGTGAATTTCTGCCTTATTGCCCCAAAATAATGGGAATTTCTGGTTTTTTTTTCCCCAAAATAAGAAAAATTTTTGTTTTTTTTCCCTGAAATAAGTAAAATTTCTGCAATTTTGCCCCAAAATAAGGGGAATTTCTGACTGTTTGCTCCCGAAAAAAGGAGATTTTCTGTATTTTTGCTCCAAAATAAGGAGAATTTCTGCTTTTTTGCCCGAAAATTATAAGAATTTCTGCAATTATGCTTCATAATCTGGGGAATTTTTACTTTTTATCCCGAAAGTAAGGGGAATGTATACCTTCTTCCACAAAAAAGGGAAATTTCTTAATTTTTGCCCCAAAATAAGAGGAATTTCTGCCTTTTTACCTCAAAATAAGTGAAATTTCTCCTTTTTTACCCAAAAATAAATGGAATTTCTGTCTTTTTGCAACAAAATAAAAGGAATTTTTGAATTATACCCTGAAATAAGTGATATTTCTGCAATTTTGCCCCAAAATAAAAGAAATTTCTGCCTTTTTGCCACAAAATAAGGGGAATTTCTGTCTTTTTGCCCCAAAATAAGAGAAATTTCTTCCTTTTTGCCCCCGAATAAGGGGAATTTCAGCCTTTTTTACCTCAAAATAAGGGGAATTTCAGCCTTTTTACCTCAAAATAAGGGGAATTTCTGCATTTTTGCCACAAAATATTAAGAATTTCTTAATTTTTCCCCAAAATAAGGAAAATTTCTGCCTTTTTTCCCTGAAATAAGTGAAATTTCTGCAATTTTGCCCTAAAATAAGGGAAATTTCTGCAATTTTTCCCTAAAATAAGGGAAATTTCTGGAATTTTGCCCCAAAATACGTGGAATTTCTGAGTTTTGCCCCAAAATAATGAGAATTTCTGTCTTTTTGCCCCAACATATAGGGAATTTCTGCCTTGTTGCCCCACAATTAGGGGAATTTCTGCAAGTTTGCTCCGAAATGCAAAGAATTTCTGTCTTGTTGTCCGAAAATCAGTGGAATGCGTAAATTTTTGCCATAAAAAAGGGAAATTTTTTCATTTTTGCTCCAAAATAAGGGTTATTTCAGCCTTTTTGCCTCTAAATTAGTGGAATTTCTGACTTTTTCCACCAAACACAGGGAATTTCTGTCTTTTTTGCCCCAAAATAGGGAAATTTCTGCCTTTTCGCCCTGAAATATGTGAAATTTCTGCAATTTTACCCCAAAATAAGGTGAATTTCTGCCTTTTTCCCCCAAAATAATGGGAATTTCTGCTTTTTTGCCCCAAAATAAAAAAATTTTTGCTTTTTTTCTCTGAAATAAGTGAAATTTCTGCAATTTTGCCCTAAAATAAGAGAAATTTCTGCAATTTTTCCTATAATAAGGGAAATGTCTGCAATTTTGCCCCAAAATAAATGGAATTTCTCCCTTTTTGCCTCAAAATAAAGGAAATTTCAGCCTTTTTACCTGAAAATAAGTGAAAGTTCTGCAATTTTGCCCCAAAAAAGGTAAATTCCTGCAATTTTGCCCCAAAATAAAGGAAATTTCTTGAATTTTGCCCCAAAATAAGGGGAATTTCTGATTTTTCTCCAAAATAAAGGGAATTTCTGCCTTTTGCCCCAAAATTAGGGGAATTTCTGCAATTTTGCTCCATAATACGGGGAATTTCTGCCTTTTTGCCCAAATATAATGGAATGCATACCTTTTTGCCATAAAAAGGGAAATTTCTTCATTTTTGCTCCAAAATAAAGGGAATTTCTGCCTTTTTGCCTCTAAATAAGTGGAATTTCTGTCTTTTTCTCCCAAAACAAAGGGAATTTCTGTCTTTTTTGCCCCAAATAGAAGGAATTTCTGACTTATTACCCTGAAATAAATGAAATTTCTGCATTTTTGCCCCAAAATAAAGGAAATTTCTGCAATTTTGCCCCAATGTAAAGGAAATTTCTGCAATTTTGACCCAAAATAATGGGAATTTTTACTGTTTGCTCTCAAAAAAAGAAGATTTTCTGTCTTTTTGCCCCAAAATAAGGAGAATTTCTGCTTTTTTGCCTGAAAATAATGAGAATTTCTGCAATATTGCTTCAAAATACGGGGAATTTCTGCTTTTAATCACGAAAGTAAGGGGAATGTATACCTTTTGCAACAAAAAAGGGAAATCTCTTCATTTTTGCCCCAAAATAAGAGGAATTTCCGCCTTTTACCTCAAAATAAGTGAAATTTCTCCCTTTTTACCCAAAAATAAATGGAATATTTGTCTTTTTGCCCCAAAATAAAAAAAATTTTGAATTATGCCCTAAAATAAGTGATATTTCTGAAATTTTGCCCCAAAATAAAAGAAATTTCTGCCTTTTTGCCACAAAATAAGGGGAATTTCTGTCTTTTTGCCCCATAATTAGGGAAATTTCTGCCTTTTTGCCCCCAAATAAGGGAAATTTCAGCCTTTTTACCTCAAAGTAAGGGGAATTTCTGCATTTTTGCCCCAAAATAAAGAAAATTTCTGCCTTTTTTCCTGTAATAAGTGAAATTTCTGCAATTTTGCCCCAAAATAAGTGAAATTTCTGCAATTTTGCCCGAAAATAAGGGAAATTTCTGCCTTTTTGCCCTGAAATATGTGAAATTTCTGAAATTTTACCCCAAAAAAAGTGAATTTCTGGATTTTTGCCCCAAAATAATGGGAATTTCTGCTTTTTTTCCCCTAAAAAAAGAAAAATTTTTGCTTTTTTTCTGCAATTTTGCCCGAAAATAAAGGATATTTCGGCAATTTTGCCCCAAAATTAGGGAAATTTCTGGAATTTTGCACAAAATAAGTGGAATTTCAGAGTTTTGCCCCAAAATAAGGAGAATTTTTGTCTTTTTGCCACAACATATAGGGAATTTCTGCATTTTTGCCCCACAATTAGGGGAATTTCTGCAATTTTGCTCCAAAATAAGGGAAATTTCTGTCTTTTTGCCCGAAAATAAGGGGAATGCATAACTTGTTGCCATAAAAAAGAGAAATTTCTTCATTTTTGCTCCAAAATAAGGGGAATTTCTGCCTTTTTGCCCGAAAATAAGGGGAATGCATAACTTTTTGCAATAAAAAAGAGAAATTTCTTCATTTTTGCTCCAAAATAAGGGGAATTTCTGCCTTTTTGCCTATAAATAAGTGGAATTTCTGTCTTTTTCCCACAAAACAAAGGGAATTTCTGTCTTTTTTGCCCCAAAATAAGGGGATTTTCTGACTTATTACCCTAAAATAAGTGAAATTTCTGCAATTTTGCCCCAAAATAAGGGAAATTTCTGCCTTTTAGCCCTGAAATATGTGAAATTTCTGCAATTTTACTCCAAAATAAGGTGAATTTCTGCCTTTTTGCCACAAAATAATGAGAATTTCTGCCTTTTTGCCCCAAAATAAAAAAAAATTTTGCTTTTTTTCTCTGAAATAAATGAAATTTCTGCAATTTTGCCCTAAAATAGAAGAAATTTCTGCAATTTTTTCCCATGATAAGGAAAATGTCTGCAATTTTACCCCAAAATAAAGGGAATTTCTCCCTTTTTGCCCCAAAATAAAGGAAATTTCAGTCTTTTTACCTGAAAATAAGTGAAATTTCTGCAATTTTGCCCCAAATAAGAGAAATTTCTGCAATTTTGCCCAAAAATAAGGTAAATTCCTGCAATTTTGCCCCCCAAAAAAGGAAATTTCTAGAATTTTGCCCCAAACTAAGGGGAATTTCTGATTTTTGCCCCAAAATAAGAGGAATTTCTGCCTTTTGCCCCAAAATTAGGGGAATTTCTTTAATTTTGCTCCAAAATACGGGCAATTTCTGACTTTTTGCCTGAAAATAATGGGAATGCATACCTTTTTGCCATAAAAAGGGAAATTTCTTCATTTTTGCTCCAAAATAAGGGAAATTTCTGCCTTTTTGCCTCTAGATAAGTGGAATTTTGTCTTTTTCCCAAAAACAAAGGGAATTTATGTCTTTTTTGCCCCAAAATAAGGGGAATTTCTGACTTATTACCCTGAAATAAGTGAAATTTCTGCAATTTTGCCCCAGAATAAGGAAAATTTCTGCCTTTTTGCCCTGAAATATGTTAAATTTCTGCAATTTTACCCCAAAATAAGGTGAATTTCTGTTTTTTTGCCCCAAACTAATGGGAATTTCTGCCTTTTTGCCCCAAAATAAGAAAAATTTTTGCTTTTTTTCTCTGAAATAAGTAAAATTTCTGCAATTTTGCCCTAAAATAAGGGAAATTTCTGCAATTTTTTCACTTAATAAGGGACCTTTCTGCAATTTTGCCCCAATGTAAAGGAAATTTCTGCAATTTTGCCCCAAAATAAGGAAAATTTCTGACTGTTTGCTCCCGAAAAAAGGAGATTTTCTGTCTTTTTGCCCCAAAATAAGGAGAATTTCTGCCTTTTTGCCCGAAAATTATGAGAATTTTTGCAATTTTGCTTCAAAATACGAGGAATTTCTGCTTTTTATCCCGAAAGTAAGGGGAATGTATATTTTTTGCCACAAAAAAGGGAAATTTCTTCATTTTTGCTCCAAAATAAGGGGAATTTCTGCCTTTTTGCCTCTAAATAAGTGGAATTTCTGTCTTTTTCCCAAAAATCAAAGGGAATTTCTCTCTTTTTTGCCCCAAAATAAAAGGAATTTCTGACTCATTACCCTGAAATAAGTGAAATTTCTGCAAGTTTGCCCCAAAATAAGGGAAATTTCTTTTTTTTTTGCCCCCAAATAATGGGAATTTCAGAATTTTTACCTCAAAATAAAGGGAATTTCTGAATTTTGGCACAAAATATTAGGAATTTCTGCATTTTTGCCCCAAAATAAGTAAAATTTCTGCCTTTTTTCCCTGAAATAAGTGAAATTTCTGCAATTTTGCCCCAAAATAAGTGAAATTTCTGCAATTTTGCCCCAAAATAAGGAAAATTTCTGGAATTTTGCACCAAAATAAGTGGAATTTCTGAGTTTTGGCCCAAAATAAGAAGAATTTTTGTCTTTTTGCCTCAATATATAGGGAATTTCTGCCTTTTTGCCCCACAATTAGAAGAATTTCTGCAATTTTGCTCCAAAATACGGGAAATTTCTGTCTTTTTGCCCGAAAATAAGGGGAATGCATAACTTGTTGCCATAAAAAAGTGAAATTTCTTCATTTTTGCTCCAAAATAAGGAGAATTTCTGCCTTTTTGCCTCTAAATAAGTGGAATTTCTGTCTGTTTCCCCCCAAAACAAAGGGAATTTCTGTCTTTTTTGCCCCAAAATAAAGGGAATTTCTGACTTATTACCCTGAAATAAGTGAAATTTCTGCAATTTTGCCCCAGAATAAAGAAAATTTCTGCATTTTTGCCTTGAAATATGTGAAATTTCTGCAATTTTACCCCAAAATAAGGTGAATTTCTGTTTTTTTGCCCCAAAATAATGGGAATTTCTGCCTTTTTGCCCCAAAATAAGAAAAATTTTTGCTTTTTTTCTCTGAAATAAGTAAAATTTCTGCAATTTTGCCCTAAAATAAGGGAAATTTCTGCAATTTTTTCCCATAATAATAGAAATTTCTGCAATTTTGCACCAATGTAAAAGAAATTTCTGCAATTTTGCCCCAAAATAAGGAGAATTTCTGACTATTTGCTTCCGAAAGAAGAAGATTTTCTGTCTTTTTGCCCCAAAATAAGTAGAATTTCTGCATTTTTGCCCGAAAATTTTGAGAATTTCTGCAATTTTGCTTCAAAATACGGGGAATTTCTGCTTTTTATACCGAAAGTAAGGAAAATGTATATTTTTTGCCACAATAAAGGGAAATTTCTTCATTATTGTTCCAAAATAAGGAGAATTTCTGCTTTTTGCCTCTAAATAACTGAAATTTCTGTCTTCTTTCTAAAAAAGAAAGGGAATTTCTCCCTTTTGTGCCCCAAAATAAAAGGAATTTCTGAATCATTACCCTGAAATAAGTGAAATTTCTGCAATTTTGCCCCAAAATAAAAGAAATTTCTGCAATTTTGCCCCAAAATAAGGGTAATTTCTGCTTTTTGTCCTGAAATATGTGAAATTTCTGCAATTTTACCCCAAAATAAGGTGAATTTCTACCTTATTGCAAGAAAATAATGAGAATTTCTGACTTTTTGCCCCAAAATAAAAAAAATTTTTGCTTTTTTTCTATGAAATAAGTGAAATTTCTGCAATTTTGCCCTAAAATAAGGGAAATTTCTGCAATTTTGCCCAAAAATAAGGTAAATTCTTGCAATTTTGCCCCCCAAAAAAGAAATTTCTAGAATTTTGCCACAAAATAAGGGGAATTTCTGATTTTTGCCCCAAAATAAAAGGAATTTCTGCCTTTTGCCCCAAAATTAGGGGAATTTCTTCAATTTTGCTCCAAAATACGGGGAATTTCTGCCTTTTTTCCTGAAAATAATGAGAATGCATACCTTTTTGCCATAAAAAGGGAAATTTCTTCATTGTTGCTCCAAAATAAGGGGAATTTCTGCCTTTTTGCCTCTAGATAAGTGGAATTTCTGTCTTTTTCCCCCAAAACAAAGGGAATTTCTGTCTTTTTTGCCCCAAAATAGGGGGAATTTCTGACTTATTACCCTGAAATAAGAGAAATTTCTGCAATTTTGCCCCAGAATAATGAAAATTTCTGCCTCTTTGCCCTGAAATATGTGAAATTTCTGCAATTTTACCCAAAATAAAGTGAATTTCTGTTTTTTTGCCCCAAAATAATGGAAATTTCTGCCTTTTTGCCCCAAAATAAGAAAAATTTTTGCTTTTTTCTCTGATATAAGTAAAATTTCTGCAATTTTGCCCTAAAATAAGGGAAATTTCTGCAATTTTTTTCCCTTAATAAGGGAAATTTCTGTAATTTTGCCCCAATGTAAAGGAAATTTCTTCAATTTTGCCCCAAAATAAGGAGAATTTCTTACTGTTTGCTCCCGAAAAAAGGAGATTTTCTGTATTTTTGCCCCAAAATAAGGAGAATTTCTGCCTTTTTGCCCGAAAATTATGAGAATTTCTGCAATTTTGCTTCAAAATACGGGGAATTTCTGCTTTTTATCCCGAAAGTAAGGGGAATGTATATTTTTTGCCACAAAAAAGGGAAATTTCTTCATTTTTGCTCCAAAATAAGGGGAATTTCTACCTTTTTGCCTCTAAATAAGTGGAATTTCTGTCTTTTTCCCAAAAATCAAAGGGAATTTCTCTCTTTTTTGCCTCAAAATAAAAGGAATTTCTGACTCATTACCCTGAAATAAGTGAAATTTCTGCAAATTTGCCCCAAAATAAGAGAAATTTCTGCCTTTTTGCCCCCAAATAAGGGGAATTTCAGCATTTTTACCTCAAAATAAAGGGATTTTATGAATTTTGGCACAAAATATTAGGAATTTCTGCATTTTTGCTCCAAAATAAGTAAAATTTCTGCCTTTTTTCTCTGAAATAAGTGAAATTTCTCCAATTTTGCCCCAAAATAAGGGAAATTTCTAGAATTTCGCACTAAAAAAAGTGGAATTTCTGAGTTTTGCCCCAAAATAAGGAGAATTTTTGTCTTTTTGCCCCAACATATAGGGAATTTCTGCCTTTTTGCCCCACAATAAGAGGAATTTCTGCAATTTTGCTCCAAAAATACAGGAAATTTCTGTCTTTTTGCCTGAAAATAAGGGGAATGCATAACTTGTTGCCATAAAAAAGGGAAATTTCTTAATTTTTGCTCCAAAATAAGGAGAATTTCTGGGTTTTTCCCTCTAAATAAGTGGAATTTCTGTCTTTTTCCCCCCAAACATAAGGAATTTCTGTCTTTTTTGCCCCAAAATAAGGGGATTATCTGACTTATCACCCTAAAATAAGTGAAATTTCTGCAATTTTGCCCCAGGATAAGGGAAATTTCTGCGTTTTTACCCTGAAATATGTGAAATTTCTGCAATTTTACCCCAAAATAAGGTGAATTTCTGCCTTTTTGCCCCAAAATAATGAGAATTTCTGCCTTTTTGCCCCAAAATAAGAAAAATTTTTGCTTTTTTTCTCTGAAATAAGTGAAATTTCTGTAATTTTGCCCCAAAATAAGGTAAATTCCTGCAATTTTGCCCGCAAAAAAAGGAAATTTCTAGAATTTTGCCCCAAAATAAAGGGAATTTCTGCCTTTTGCCCCAAAATTAGGGGAATTTCTTCAATTTTGCTCCAAAATACGGGGAATTTCTGCCTTTTTGCCTGAAAATAATGGGAATGCATACCTTTTTGCAATAAAAAGGGAAATTTCTTCATTGTTGCTCCAAAATAAGGGGAATTTCTGCATTTTTGCCTCTAGATACGTGGAATTTCTGTGTTTTTTCCCGAAAACAAAGGGAATTTCTGTCCTTTTTGCCCCAAAATAAGGGGATATTCTGACTTATTACCCAGAAATAAGTGAAATTTCTGCAATTTTGCCACAGGATAAGGTAAATTTCTGCCTTTTTGCCCTGAAATATGTGAAATTTCTGCAATTTTACCCCAAAATAAGGTGAATATCTGTTTTTTTTTGCCCCAAAATAATGGGAATTTCTGCCTTTTTGCCCCAAAATAAGAAAAATTTTTGCTTTTTTTCTCTGAAATAAGTAAAATTTCTGCAATTATACCCTAAAATAAGGGAAATTCTGCAATTTTTTCCCTTAATAAGGGAAATTTCTGCAATTTTGCCCCAATGTAAAGGAAATTTCTGCAATTTTGCCCCAAAATAAGTAGAATTTCTGACTGTTTGCTCCCGAAAAAGGAGATTTTCTGACTTTTGCCCCAAAATAAGGAGAATTTCTTCCTTTTTGCCCGAAAATTATGAGAATTTCTGCAATTTTGCTTCAAAATACGGGGAATTTCTGCTTTTTATCCTGAAAGTAAGGGGAATGTATATTTTTTGCCACAAAAAAGTGAAATTTCTTCATTTTTGCTCCAAAATAAGGGGAATTTGTGCTTTTTTCCTCTAAATAACTGGAATTTCTGTTTTTTTTTTTTTAAAAAAAAAAGGGAATTTCTTTCTTTTTTGCCCCAAAATAAGAGGAATTTCTGACTCATTACCCTGAAATAAGTGAAATTTCTTGAATTTTTGCCCCAAAATAAGGAAAATTTCTGCAATTTTGCCCCAAAATAAGAGAAATTTCTGCCTTTTTGCCCTGAAATATGTGAAATTTCTGCAATTTTACCTTAAAATAAGGTGAATTTCTGCCTTTTTGCCCCAAAATAATGAGAAATTCTGCCTTTTTGCCCAAAAATAAGAAAAATTTTTGCTTTTTTTCTCTGAAATAAGTGAAATTTCTTCAATTTTGCCCTAAAATAAGGGAAATTTCTGCAATTTTTCCCCATAATAAGGAAAATGTCTGCAATTTTACCCCAAAATAAAGGGAATTTCTCCCTTTTTGCGCCAAAATAAAGGAAATTTCTGTCTTTTTACCTGAAAATAAGTAAAATTTCTGCATTTTTGCCCCAAATAAGAGAAATTTCTGCAATTTTGCCCAAAAATAAGGTAAATTCCTGCAATTTTGCCCCCCAAAAAAGGAAATTTCTAGAATTTTGCCCCAAAATGAGGGGAATTTCTGATTTTTGCCTGAAAATAAAAGGAATTTCTGCCTTTTGCCCCAAAATTAGGGGAATTTCTTCAATTTTGCTCCAAAATACGGGTAATTTCTGCCTTTTTGCCTGAAAATAATGGGAATGCATACCTTTTTGCCATAAAAAGGGAAATTTCTTCATTTTTGCTCCAAAATAAGGGGAATTTCTGCCTTTTTTCCTCTAGATAATGGAATTTCTGTCATTTTCCCCGAAAACAAAGGGAATTTCTGTCTTTTTTGCCCCAAAATAAGGGGAATTTCTGACTTATTACCCTGAAATAAGTTAAATTTCTGCAATTTTGCCTCAGAATAAGGAAAATTTCTTCCTTTTTGCCCTGAAATATGTGAAATTTCTGTTATTTTACCCCAAAATAAGGTGAATTTCTGTTTTTTTCCCCAAAATAATGGGAATTTCTGCCTTTTTGCCCCAAAAAAAGAAAAATTTTTGTTTTTTTTCTCTGAAATAAGTAAAATTTCTGCAATTTTGCCATAAAATAAAGGAAATTTCTGAAATTTTTTCCCCTAATAAGGGAAATTTCTGCAATTTTGCTCCAATGTAAAGGAAATTTCTGCAATTTTTCCCCAAAATGAGGAAAATTTCTGACTGTTTGCTCCCGAAAAAAGGAGATTTTCTGTCTTTTTGCCCCAAAATAAAGAGAATTTCTGCCTTTTTTTCCGAAAATTATGAGAATTTCTGCAATTTTGCTTCAAAATACGGGGAATTTCTGCTTTTTATCCCGAAAGTAAGGGGAATATATATTTTTTGCCACAAAAAAAAAGAAATTTCTTCATTTTTGCTCCAAAATAAGGGGAATTTCTGCCTTTTTGCCTCTAAATAAGTGGAATTTCTGTCTTTTTCCCAAAAATCAAAGGGAATTTCTTTCTTTTTTGCCCCAAAATACAAGGAATTTCTGACTCATTACCCTGAAATAAGTAAAATTTCTGCAATTTTGACCCAAAATAAGGGAAATTTCTGGAATTTTGCACCAAAATTTGGAATTTCTGAGTTTTGCTCCAAAATAAGAAGAATTTTTGTCTTTTTGTACCGACATATAGGGAATTTCTGCCTTTTTGCCCCACAATTAGGGGAATTTCTGCAATTTTGCTCCAAATTACGGGGAATTTCTGTCCTTTTGCCCGAAAATAAGGGGAATGCATAACTTGTTGCCATAAAAAAGGGAAATTTCTTAATTTTTGCTCCAAAATAAGGGGAATTTCTGCCTTTTTGCCTCTAAATAACTGGAATTTCTGTCTTTTTCCCCCAAAACAAAGGGAATTTCTGCCTTTTTTGCCCCAAAATAAAGGGAATTTCTGACTTATTACCCTGAAATCAGTGAAATTTCTGCAATTTTGCCCCAAAATAAAGGAAATCTCTGCCTTTTTGCCCTGAAATATGTGAAATTTCTGCAATTTTACACCAAATTAAGGTGAATTTCTGCATTTTTGTCACAAAATAATGAAAATTTCTGCCTTTTTGCCCCAAAATAAGAAAAATGTTTGCTTTTTTTCTCTGAAATAAGTGAAATTTCTGCAATTTTACCCTAAAATAAGTGAAATTTCTGCAATTTTATCGCATAATAAGGGAAATTTCTGCAATTTTGCCACAAAATAAGGGGAAATTCTCCCTTTTTGCCCCAAAATAAAGGAAATTTCAGCCTTTTTACCTGAAAATATGTGAAATTTCTGCAATTTTGCCCCAAATAAAGAAAATTTCTTTAATTTTGCCCCAAAATAAGGTAAATTCCTGCAATTTTGCCCCGAAATAAAGGAAATTTCTGGAATTTTGCCCCAAAATAATGGGAATTTCTGATTTCTGCCCTAAAATAAAGGGAATTTCTGGCTTTTGCCCCAAAATTAGAGGAATTTCTGCAATTTTGCTCCAAAATAAGGGGAATTTCTACCTTTTTGCCCGAAAATAATGGGAATGCATACCTTTTTGCCATAAAAAGGTAAATTTCTTAATTTTTGCTCCAAAATAAGAGAAATTTTTGCCTTTTTGCCTCTAAATATGTGGAATTTCTGCCATTTCCCCCAAAACAAAGGAAATTTCTGTCTTTTTTGCCCCAAAATAAGGGGAATTTCTGACTTATTACCCTGAAATATGTGAAATTTCTGCAATTTTGCCCCAATACAATAGAAATTTCTGCCTTTTTGCCCCCAAATAAGGGGAATTTCAGCCTTTTTACCTCAAAATAAGGAGAATTTCTGCCGTTTTGCCCCAAAATAAGGGAAATTTCTGCCTTTTTTCACTGAAATAAGTGAAATTTCTGCAATTTTGCCCTAAAATAAGTGAAATTTCTGCAATTTTGCCAAAAAATAAGGGAAATTTCTGGAATTTTGCCCCAAAAAAGTGGAATTTCTGAGTTTTGCCCCAAAATAAAATGAATTTCAGTCTTTTTGCCCCAACATCTAGGGAATTTCTGCATTTTTGCCCCATAATTAGGGGAAATTCTGCAATTTTGCTCCAAAATACGGAAAATTTCTGCCTTTTTGCCCGTAAATAAAAAGAATGCATACCTTTTTGGTTTAAAAAAGGAAATTTCTTCATTTTTGCTCCAAAATAAGGGGAATTTCTGCTTTTTTGCCTCTAAATAAGTGGAATTTCTGTCTTTTTCCTCCAAAACAAAGGGATTTTCGGTCTTTTTTGCCCCAAAATAAGGAAATTTTCTGACTTATAACCTGAAATAAGTGAAATTTCTGCAATTTTGTCCCAAAATAAGGGAATTTTCTGCTTTTTTTGCCCCAAAATAAGGGGAATTTCAGCCTTTTCACCTCAAAATAAGGGGAATTTCTGCATTTTTGCCACAAAATATTAGGAATTTCTGCCTTTTTGCCCCAAAATAAGGAAAATTTCTGTCTTTTTTCCCTGAAATAAGTCAAATTTCTGCAATTTTGCCCCAATGTAAAGGAAATTTCTGCAATTTTGCCCCAAAATAAGGAGAATTTCTCACTGTTTGCTCCCGATAAAAAAGATTTTCTGTCTTTTTGCCCCAAAATAAGGAGAATTTCGGCCTATTTGCCCGAAAATTATGAGAATTTCTGCAATTTTGCTTCAAAATACGGGGAATTTCTGCTTTTTATCCCGTAAGTAAGGGGAATGTATATTTTTTTTGCCACAAAAAGGGAAATTTCTTCATTTTTGCTCCAAAATAAGGGGAATTTCTGCCTTTTTACCCCTAATAAGTGGAATTTCTGTCTTTTTCCCAAAAAACGAAGGGAATTTCTCTATTTTTTGCCCCAAAATAAAAGGAATTTCTGACTCATTACCCTGAAATAAGTGAAATTTCTGCAATTTTGCCCAAAAATAAGGGAAATTTCTGACTTTTTGCTCTCAAATAAGGGGAATTTTAGCATTTTTACCTCAAAATGAGGGGAATTTTTTAATTTTGGCATAAAATATTAGGAATTTCTGCCTTTTTGCCCCAAAATAAGAAAAATTTCTGCCTTTTTCCCCTGAAATAAGTGAAATTTCTGCAATTTTGCCCCAAAATAAGTGCAATTTCTGCAATTTTGCCCCAAAATAAAAGTAATTTCTGGAATTTTGCACCAAAATTTGGAATTTCTGAGTTTTGCCCCAAAATAAGGAGAATTTTTTCTTTTTGCCCCAACATATAGGGAATTTCTGCCTTTTTGCCCCACAATTTGGAGAATTTCTGCAATTTTGCTCAAAAATACGGGGAATTTCTGCTTTTTATCCCGTAAGTAAGGGGAATGTATATTTTTTTTGCCACAAAAAGGGAAATTTCTTCATTTTTTCTCCAAAATAAGGGTAATTTCTGCCTTTTTGCCTCTAAATAAGTGGAATTTCTGTCTTTTTCCTCCAAAACAATGGGAATTTCTGTCTTTTTGCCCAAAAATAAGGGGAATTTCTGACTTATTACCCTGAAATAAGTGAAAATTCTGCAATTTTGCCCCAAAATAAGGGAAATTTCTGCCTTTTTGCACTGAAATATGTGAAATTTCTGAAATTTTACCCCAAAATATGGTGAATTTCTGCCTTTTTGCCCCAAAATAATGGGAATTTCTGCCTTTTTGCCCCAACATAAAAAAAATTTTTGCTTTTTTTCTCTGAAATAAGTGAAATTTCTGCAATTTTATTGCATAATAAGGGAAATTTCTGCAATTTTGCCTTAAAATAAGGGGAATTTCTCCCTTTTTTCCCCAAAATAATGGAAATTTCAGCCTTTTTACCAGAAAATAAGTAAAATTTCTGCAATTTTGCCCCAAATAAAGGAAATTTCTGCAATTTTGCCCCAAAATAAGGTAAATTCCTGCAATTTTGCCCAAAGATAAAGGAAATTTTTTGAATTTTGCCCCAAAATATGGGGAATTTCTGATTTTTGCCCCAAAATAAAGGGAATTTCTGGCTTTTGCCACAAAATTAAGGGAATTATTGCAATTTTGCTTTAATATACGGGGAATTTCTGCCTTTTTGCCTGAAAATAATGGGAATGCATACCTTTTTGCCATAAAAAGGTAAATTTCTTCATTTTTGCTCCAAAATAAGGAAAATTTCTGCCTTTTTGCCTCTAAATAAGTGGAATTTCTGTTAATTCCCCCCAAAAAAAGGGAATTTCTGTCATTTTTGCCCCAAAATAAGGGGAATTTCTGACTTATTACCCTGAAATAAGTGAAATTTCTGCAATTTTGCCCAAAAATAAGGGAAATTTCTTCTTTTTTGCCCCCAAATAAGGGGAATTTTAGCATTTTTACCTCAAAATAAGGGGAATTTTTGAATTTTGGCACAAAATATTAGGAATTTCTGCCTTTTTGCCCCAAAATAAAAAAAAAATTCTGCCTTTTTACCCTGAAATAAGTTAAATTTCTGCAATTTTGCCCCAAAATAAAAGAAATTTCTGGAATTTGCACCAAAATTTGAATTTCTGAGTTTTGTCCCAAAATAAGGAGAATTTTTATCTTTTTGCCCCAACATATAGGGAATTTCTGCCTTTTTGCCCCACAATTAGGGGAATTTCTTCAATTTTGCTCCAAAATACGGGGAATTTATGCTTTTTTGCACGAAAATAAGGGGAATGCATAACTTGTTGCCATAAAAAAGGGAAATTTCTTCATTTTTGCTCCAAAATAAGGGGAATTTCTGCCTTTTTGCCTCTAAATAAGTGGAATTTCTGTCATTTCCCCCAAAACAAAGGGAATATCTGTCTTTTTTGACCCAAAATAAGGGGAATTTCTGACTTATTACCCTGAAATAAGTGAAATTTCTGCAATTTTGCCCCAAAATAAGGGAAATTTCTGCCTTTTTGCCCTGAAATATGTGAAATTTCTGCAATTTTACACCAAATTAAGGTGAATTTCTGCCTTTTTGTCACAAAATAATGGGAATTTCTGCCTTTTTGCCCCAAAATAAGAAAAATTTTTGCTTTTTTTCTCTGAAATAAGTGAAATTTCTGCAATTTTGCCCTAAAATAAGTGAAATTTCTGGAATTTTATCGCATAATAAGGGAAATTTCTGCAATTTTGCCCCAAAATAAGGGGAATTTCTCCCTTTTTGCCCCAAAATAAAGGAAATTTCAGCCTTTTCACCAGAAAATAAGTGAAATTTCCGCAATTTTGCCCCAAATAAAGGAAATTTCTGCAATTTTGCCCCAAAATAAGGTAAATTCCTGCAATTTTGCCCAAAAATAAGGGAAATTTTTTGAATTATGCCCCAAAATAAGGGGAATTTCTGATTATTGCCCCAAAATAAAGGGAATTTCTGGCTTTTGCCACAAAATTAGGGGAATTTCTGCAATTTTGCTCTAAAATACGGGGAATTTCTGCCTTTTTGCCCGAAAATAGTGGGAACGCATACCTTTTTGCCATAAAAAGGTAAATTTCTTCATTTTTGCTCCAAAATAAGGGAAATTTCTGCTTTTTTCCCTCTAAATAAGTGGAATTTCTGTCATTTCCCCAAAAATAAAGGGAATTTCTGTCTTTTTTCCCCAAAATAAGGTGAATTTCTGACTTATTTCCTGAAATAAGTGAAATTTCTGCAATTTTGCCTCAAAATAAGGGAAATTTCTGCCTTTTTGCCCTCAAATAAGGGGAATTTCAGCCTTTTTACCTCAAAATAAGGAGAATTTCTGCCTTTTTGCCCAAAAATAAGGGAAATTTCTGCCTTTTTTCACTGAAATAAGTGAAATTTCTGCAATTTTGCCCAAAAATAAGTGAAATTTCTGCAATTTTGCCCAAAAATAAGGGAAATTTCTGGAATTTTGCCCCAAAATAAGTGGATTTTCTGAGTTTTGCCCCAAGATAAGAAGAATTTCTGTCTTTTTGCCGCAACATATAGGGAATTTCTGCATTTTTGCCCCACAATTAGGGGAATTTCTGCAATTTTGCTCCAAAATACGGGAAATTTTTGCCGTTTTGCCCGTAAATAAAAAGAATGCATACCTTTTTGCCTTAGAAAAGGGAAATTTCTTCATTTTTGCTCCAAAATAAGGGGAATTTCTGCTTTTTTGCCTCTAAATAAGTTGAATTTCTGTCTTTTTCCTCCAAAACAGAGGGATTTTCTGTCTTTTTTGCCACAAAATAAGAAAATTTTCTGACTTATTACCCTGAAATAAGTGAAATTTTGTCCCCAAATAAGGGAAATTTCTGCCTTTTTGCCCCAAAATAAGGGGAATTTTAGCATTTTCACCTCAAAATAAGGGGAATTTCTGCATTTTTGCCACATAATATTAGGAATTTCTGCCTTTTTGCCCCAAAATAAGAAAAATTTCTGTATTTTTCCCTGAAATAAGACAAATTTCTGCAATTTTGACCAATGTAAAGGAAATTTCTGCAATTTTGCCCCAAAATAATGAGAATTTCTGACTGTTTGCTCCCGAAAAAAAAGATTTTCTGTTTTTTTGCCCCAAAATAAGGAGAATTTCTTCCTTTTTGCCCGAAAATTATGAGAATTTCTGCAATTTTGCTTCAAAATACGGGGAATTTCTGCTTTTTATCCCGAAAGTAAGGGGAATGTATATTTTTTGCCACAAAAAAGGGAAATTTCTTCATTTTTGCTCCAAAATAATGGGAATTTCTGCCTTTTTGCCTCTAAATAAGTGGAATTTCTGTCTTTTTTTCCAAAAAACAAAGGGAATTTCTCTTTTTTTTGCCCCAAAATAAGAGGAATTTCTGACTCATTACCCTGAAATAAGTGAAATTTCTGCAATTTTGCCCAAAAATAAGGTAAATTTCTGCCTTTTTCCCCCAAATAAGGGGAATTTTAGCATTTTTACCTCAAAATAAGGGAAAATTTTGAATTTTGGCACAAAATATTAGGAAATTCTGCCTTTTTGCCCTGAAATATGTGAAATTTCTGCAATTTTACCGCAAAATAAGGTGAATTTCAGCCTTTTTGCCCCAAAATAAGAAAAATTTTTGCTTTTTTTCTCTGAAATAAGTGAAATTTCTGCAATTTTGCCCTAAAATAAGTGAAATTTCTGCAATTTTATTGCATAATAAGGAAAATTTCTGCAATTTTGCCCCAAAATAAGGGGAATTTCTCTCTTTATGCCCCAAAATAAAGGAAATTTCAGCCTTTTTACCAGAAAATAAGTGAAATTTCTGCAATTTTGCCCCAAATAAGGAAATTTCTGCAATTTTGCCCCAAAATAAGGTAAATTCCTGCAATTTTGCCCCAAAATAAAGAAAATTTCTGGAATTTTGCCCCAAAATAAGGGGAATTTCTAATTTTTGCCCCCAAAATAAAGGGAATTTCTGGCTTTTGCCCCAAAATTAGGGGAATTTCTGCAATTTTGCTCCAAAATACGGGAAATTTCTGCCTTTTTGCCCGAAAATAATGGGAATGCATACCTTTTTGCCATAAAAAGGTAAATTTCTTCATTTTTGCTCCAAAATAAGGGAAATTTCTGCTTTTTTGCCTCTAAATAAGTTGAATTTCTGTCTTTTTCCTCCAAAACAGAGGGATTTTCTGTCTTTTTTGCCACAAAATGAGGAAATTTTCTGACTTATTACCCTGAAATAAGTGAAATTTCTGCAATTTTGTCCCCAAATAAGGGAAATTTCTGCCTTTTTGCCCCATAATAAGGGGAATTTCAGCCTTTTCACCTCAAAATAAGGGGAATTTCTGCCTTTTTTCACTGAAATAAGTGAAATTTCTGCAATTTTGCCCAAGAATAAGGGAAATTTCTGGAATTTTGCCCCAAAATACGGGAAATTTCTTTATTTTTGCCCATAAATAAAAAGAATGGATAACTTTTTGCCTTAAAAAAAGGAAATTTCTTCATTTTTGCTCCAAAATAAGGAGAATTTCTGCTTTTTTGCCTCTAAATAAGTGGAATTTCTGTCTTTTTCCACCAAAACAAAGGGATTTTCTGTCTTTTTTGCCCCCAAATAAGGAAATTTTCTGACTTATTACCCTGAAATAAGTGAAATTTCTGCAATTTTCCCCCAAAATAAGGGAAATTTCTGCCTTTTTGCCCTGAAATATGTGAAATTTCTGCAATTTTACCCCAAAATACGGTGAATTTCCTCCTTTTTCCCCCAAAATAATGGGAATTTCTGCCTTTTTGCCCCAAAATAAGAAAAATTTTTGCTTTTTTTCTCTGAAATAAGTGAAATTTCTGCAATTTTGCCCTAAAATAAGAGAAATTTCTGCAAATATTTTCTATAATAAGGGAAATGTCTGCAATTTTGCCCCAAAATAATGAGAATTTCTCCTTTTTGCCCCAAAATAAAGGAAATTTCAGCCTTTTCACCTGAAAATAAGTGAAATTTCTGCAATTTTGCCCCAAAAAAAGGAAATTTCTGCCTTTTTGCCCCAAAATAATGGGAATTTCTGCCTTTTTGCCCCAAAATAAGAAAAATTTTTGCTTTTTTCTCTGAAATAAGTGAAATTTCTGCAATTTTGCCTTAAATTAAGAAAAATTTCTGCAATATTTCCCATAATAAGGGAAATTTCTGCAATTTTGCCCCAAAATAAGGGGAATTTCTCACTTTTTGCCCGAAAATTAAGGAAATTTCAGCCTTTTTACCTGAAAATAAATGAAAGTTCTGCAATTTTGCCCCAAATAATGGAAATTTCTGCAATTTTGCCCCCAAATAAGGTAAATTCCTGCAATTTTGCACCAAAATAGAGGAAATTTCTTGAATTTTGCCCCAAAAGAAGGGGAATTTCTGATTTTTGCCTCAAAATAAAGGGAATTTCTTCTTTTGCCCCAAAATTAGGGGAATTTCTGCCTTTTTGCCCGAAAATTATGAGAATTTCTGCAATTTTGCTTCAAAATACGAGGAATTTCTGCTTTTTATCCCGAAAGTAAGGGGAATGTATAACTTTTACCACAAAAAAGGGAAATTTCTTCATTTTTGCCCCAAAATAAGAGGAATTTCTGCCTTTTTACCTGAAAAGAAGAGAAATTTCTCCCTTTTTACACAAAAATAAATGGAATTTATGTCTTTTTGCCCCAGAAAAAGGAATTTTTGAATTATTCCCTGAAATAAGTGATATATCTGCAATTTTGCCCCAAAATAAAAGAAATTTCTGCCTTTTTGCCACAAAATAAGGGGAATTACTGTCTTCTTGCCCGAAAATAAGGGCATTTCTGCCTTTTTGCTCCCAAATAAGAGGAATTTCAGCCTTTTTACCTCAAAATCAGGAAAATTTCGGCATTTTTTCCACAAAATATTAAGAATTTCTGCATTTTTGCCCCAAAATAAGGGAAATTTCTGCTTTTTGCCCTGAAATATGTGAAATTTCTGCAATTTTACCCCAAAATAAGGTGAATTTCTGCCTTTTTGCCCCAAAATAATGGGAATTTCTGCCTTTTGCCCAAAAAATAAGAAAAATTTTTGCTTTTTTTCTCAGAAATAAGTGAAATTTCTGAAATTTTGCCCCAAAATGAGTGAAATTTCTGCAATTTTGCCCCAAAATAAGTGAAATTTTTTGAATTTTGCCCCAAAATAAATGGAATTTCTGAGTTTTGCCCCAAAATAAGGAGAATTTCCGTCTTTTTGCCCAAACATATAGGGAATTTCTGCCTTTTGCCCCACAATTAGGGGAATTTCTACAATTTTAATCCAAAATACGAGGAATTTCTCTCTTTTTGCCCGAAAATAAGGGGAATGCATAACTTTTTGCAATAAAAATGGGAAATTTCTTCATTTTTGCTCCAAAATAAGGGGAATTTCTGCCTTTTTGCCTCTAAATAAGTGGAATTTCTGTCTTTTTCCTCCAAAACAAAGGGAATTTCTATCTTTTTTGCCCCAAAATAAAGGTAATTTCTGACTTATTACCCTAAAATAAGTGAAATTACTGCAATTTTGCCCCAAAATAAAAGACATTTCTGCCTTTTTGCCCTAAAATATGTGAAATTTCTGCAATTTTACCCCAAAATACGGTGAATTTCCTTCTTTTTTCCCCCAAAATAATGGGAATTTCTGCCTTTTTGCTCCAAAATAAGAAAAAATTTTGCTTTTTTTCTCTGAAATAAGTGAAATTTCTGCAATTTTGCCCTAAAATAATGGAAATTTCTGCAATTATTTTCTATAATAAGGGAAATGTCTGCAATTTTGCCCCAAAATAAAGAAAATTTCTCCTTTTTGCCCCAAAATAAAGGAAATTTCAGCCTTTTCACCTGAAAATAAGTGAAATTTCTGCAATTTTGCCCCAAAAAAAAGAAATTTCTGCAATTTTGCCCCAAAATAAGGTAAATTTCTGCAATTTTGCCCCAAAATAGAGGAAATTTCTGGAATTACGCCAAAATAAGAGGAATTTCTGATTTTTGCCCCAAAATAAAAAGAATTTCTGGCTTTTGCCCCAAAATTAGGGGAATTTCTGCAATTTTGCTCCAAAATACAGAGAATTTCTGCCTTTTTGCCTGAAAATAATGGGAATGCATACCTTTTTGCCATAAAAAGGTAAATTTCTTCATTTTTGCTCCAAAATAAGAGAAATTTTTGCCTTTTTGCCTCTAAATATGTGGAATTTCTGCCATTTCCCCCAAAACAAAGGAAATTTCTGTCTTTTTTGCCCCAAAATAAGGGGAATTTCTGACTTATTACCCTGAAATATGTGAAATTTCTGCAATTTTGCCCCAATATAAGGGAAATTTCTGTCTTTTTGCCCCCAAATAAGGGGAATTTCAGCCTTTTTACCTCAAAATAAGGAGAATTTCTGCCGTTTTGCCCCAAAATAAGGGAAATTTCTGCCTTTTTTCACTGAAATAAGTGAAATTTCTGCAATTTTGCCCTAAAATAAGTGAAATTTCTGCAATTTTGCCCAAGAATTAGGGAAATTTCGGGAATTTTGCCACAAAATACGGGAAATTTCTTTATTTTTGCCCATAAATAAAAAGAATGGATAACTTTTTGCCTTAAAAAAAGGAAATTTCTTCATTTTTGCTCCAAAATAAGGAGAATTTCTGCTTTTTTGCCTCTAAATAAGTGGAATTTCTGTCTTTTTCCACCAAAACAAAGGGATTTTCTGTCTTTTTTGCCCCAAAATAAGGAAATTTTCTGACTTATTACCCTGAAATAAGTGAAATTTCTGCAATTTTGTCCCAAAATAAGGGAAATTTCTGCATTTTTACCACAAAATATTACGAATTTCTGCCTTTTTGCCCCAAAATAAGGAATATTTCTGTCTTTTTTTCCTGAAATAAGTCAAATTTCTGCAATTTTGCCCCTAAATAAGAGAAATTTCTGCAATTTTGCTCCGAAATAAAGGAAATTTCTGGAATTTTGCCCCAAAATAAGTGGAATTTCTGAGTTTTGCCCCAAAATAAGGAGAATTTCTGTGTTTTTGCCACAACATATAGGGAATTTCTGCATTTTTGCCCCACAATTAGGGGAATTTCTGCAATTTTGCTCCAAAATACGGGGAATTTCTGCAATTTTGCCCAAGAATAAGGGAAATTTCTGGAATTTTGCCCCAAAATAAGTGGAATTTCTGAGTTTTGCCCCAAAATAAGGAGAATTTCTGTCTTTTTGCCACAACATATGAGGAATTTCTGCATTTTTGCCCCACAATTAGGGGAATTTCTGCAATTTTGCTCCAAAATATGGGAAATTTCTGCCGTTTTGCCCGTAAATAAAAAGAATGCATACCTTTTTGCCTTAAAAAAGGGAAATTTCTTCATTTTTGCTCCAAAATAAGGGGAATTTCTGCTTTATTGCCTCTAAATAAGTTGAATTTCTATCTTTTTCCTCCAAAACAGAGGGATTTTCTGTCTTTTTTGCCACAAAATGAGGAAATTTTCTGACTTATTACCCTGAAATAAGTGAAATTTCTGCAATTTTGTTTCCAAATAAAGGAAATTTCTGCCTTTTTGCCCCATAATAAAAGGAATTTCAGCCTTTTCACCTCAAAATAAGGGGAATTTCTGCCTTTTTTCACTGAAATAATGAAATTTCTGCAATTTTGCCCTAAAATAAGTGAAATTTCTGCAATTTTGCCCAAGAATAAGGGAAATTTCTGGAATTTTGCCCCAAAATACGGGAAATTTCTTTATTTTTGCCCATAAATAAAAAGAATGGATAACTTTTTGCCTTAAAAAAAGGAAATTTCTTCATTTTTGCTCCAAAATAAGGAGAATTTCTGCTTTTTTGCCTCTAAATAAGTGGAATTTCTGTCTTTTTCCACCAAAACAAAGGGATTTTCTGTCTTTTTTGCCCCAAAATAAGGAAATTTTCTGACTTATTACCCTGAAATAAGTGAAATTTCTGCAATTTTGCCCCAAAATAAGGAAAATTTCTGACTTTTTGCCCTGAAATATGTGAAATTTCTGCAATTTTACCCCAAAATACGGTGAATTTCCTCCTTTTTCCCCCAAAATAATGGGAATTTCTGCTTTTGCCCCAAAATAAGAAAAATTTTTGCTTTTTTTCTCTGAAATAAGTGAAATTTCTGCAATTTTGCCCCAAAATAAGAGAAATTTCTGCCTTTTTGCCCTCAAATAAGGGGAATTTCAGCCTTTTTACCTCAAAATAAGGAGAATTTCTGCCTTTTTGCCCCAAAATAAAAGAAATTTCTGCCTTTTTTCACTGAAATAAGTGAAATTTCTGCAATTTTGCCCCAAAATAAGTGAAATTTCTGCAATTTTGCCCAAGAATAAGGGAAATTTCTGGAATTTTGCCCCAAAATAAGTGGAATTTCTGAGTTTTTCCCCAAAATAAGGAGAATTTCTGTATTTTTGCCCCAACATATAGAGAATTTCTGCATTTTTGCCCCACAATTATGGGAATTTCTGCAATTATGCTCCAAAATACGGGAAATTTCTGCCTTTTTGCCCGTAAATAAAAAGAATGCATACCTTTTTGCCTTTAAAAAAGGAAATTTCTTCATTTTTTCTCCAAAATAAGGGGAATTTCTGCTTTTTTGCCTCTAAATAAGTGGAATTTCTTTTCTTTTCCTCCAAAACAAAGGGAGTTTCTGTCTTTTTTGCCCCAAAATGAGGAAATTTTCTGACTTATTACCCTGAAATAAGTGAAATTTCTGCAATTTTGTCCCAAAATAAGGGAAATTTCTGCCTTTTTGCCCCAAAATAAGGTGAATTTCAGCCCTATCACCTCAAAATAAGGGGAATTTCTGCATTTTTGCCACAAAATATTAGGAATTTCTGCCTTTTGCCCCAAAATAAGAAAAATTTCTGCCTTTTTTCCCTGAAATAAGTGAAATTTTTGCAATTTTGCCTCAAAATAAGTGAAATTTCTGCAATTTTGACCAAGAATAAGGGAAATTTCTGGAATTTTGCCCCAAAATAAGTGGAATTTCCCAGTTTTTCCCCAAAATAAGGGGAATTTCTGCATTTTTGCCACAAAATATTAGGAATTTCTGCCTTTTTGCCCCAAAATAAGAAGAATTTCTGTCTTTTTCCCTGAAATAAGTCAAATTTCTGCAATTTTGCCCCATTGTAAAGTAAATTTCTGCAATTTTGCTCCAAAATAAGGAGAATTTCTGACTGTTTGCTCCCGAAATAAAAGATATTCTGTCTTTTTGCCCCAAAATAAGGAGAATTTCTAACTTTTTGCCCGAAAATTATGAGAATTTCTGCAATTTTGCTTCAAAATACGGGGAATTTCTGCTTTTTATCCCGTAAGTAAGGGGAATGTATATTTTTTGCCACAAAAAAGGGAAATTTCTTCATTTTTGCTACAAAATAAGGGGAATTTCTGCCTTTTTGCCTCTAAATAAGTGGAATTTCTGTCTTTTACCCAAAAACAAAGAGAATTTCTCTCTTTTTTGCCCCAAAATAAGAGGAATTTCTGACTCATTACCCTGAAATAAGTGAAATTTCTGCAATATTGCCCAAAAATAAGGGAAATTTCTGCCTTTTTGCCTCCAAATAAGGGGAATTTTAGCATTTTTACCACAAAATAAGGGGAATTTTTGAATTTTGGCACAAAATATTAGTAATTTCTGCCTTTTTGCCCCAAAATAAGAAAAATTTCTGCCTTTTTTCCCTGAAATAAGTGAAATTTCTGCAATTTTGCCCAAAAATAAAGGAATTTCTGACTTTTTGCTCTCAAATAAGGGGAATTTTAGCATTTTACCTCAAAATGAGGGGAATTTTTTAATTTTGGCATAAAATATTAAGAATTTCTGTCTTTTTGCCCCAAAATAAGAAAAATTTCTGCCTTTTTCCCCTGAAATAAGTGAAATTTCTGCAATTTTGCCCCAAAATAAGTGTAATTTCTGCAATTTTGCCCCAATATAAGGGAAATTTCTGGAATTTTGCACCAAAATTTGGAATTTCTGAGTTTTGCCCTAAAATAAGGAGAATTTTTGTCTTTTTGCCCCAACATATAGGGAATTTCTGCCTTTTTGGCCCACAATTAGGGGAATTTCTGCAATTTTGCTCCAAAATACGGGGAATTTATGCCCTTTTGCCCGAATATAAGGGGAATGCATAACTTGTTGCCATAAAAAAGGGAAATTTCTTCATTTTTGCTCCAAAATAAGGGGAATTTCTGCCTTTTTGCCTCTAAATAAGTTGAATTTCTGTCATTTCCCCCAAAACAAAGGGAATTTCTGTCTTTTTTGACCCAAAATAAGGGGAATTTCTGACTTATTACCCAGAAATAAGTGAAATTTCTGCAATTTTGCCCCAAAATAAGGGAAATTTCTGCCTTTTTGCCCTGAAATATGTGAAATTTCTGCAATTTTACCCCAAAATAAGGTGAATTTCTGCCTTTTTGCCCCAAAATAATGGGAATTTCGGCATTTTTACCCCAAAATAAAAAAAATTATTGCTTTCTTTCTCTAAATAAGTGAAATTTCTGCAATTTTATTGCATAATAAGGGAAATTTCTGCAATTTTGCCCCAAAATAAGGGGAATTTCTCCCCTTTTGCCCCAAAATAAAGGAAATTTCAGCCTTTTCACCAGAAAATAAGTGAAATTTCTGCAATTTTGCCCCAAATAAAGGAAATTTCTGCAATTTTGCCCCAAAATAAGGTAAATTCCTGCAATTTTGCCCAAAAATAAGGGAAATTTTTTGAATTTTGCCCCAAAATAAAGGGAATTTCTGGCTTTTGCCACAAAATTAGGGGAATTTCTGCAATTTTGCTCCAAAATACGGGGAATTTCTGCTTTTTTGCCTCTAAATAAGTGGAATTTCTGTCATTTTTCCCAAAACAAAGGGAATTTCTGTCTTTTTTTCCCCAAAATAAGGTGAATTTCTGACTTATTACCCTGGAGTAAGTGAAATTTCTGCCTTTTTGCCCTCAAATAAGGGGAATTTCAGCCTTTTTACCTTAAAATAAAAAGAATTTCTGACTTTTTGCCCAAAATTAAGGGAAATATCTGCCTTTTTTCACTGAAATAAGCGAAATTTCTGCAATTTTGCCCAAAAATAAATGAAATTTCTGCAATTTTGCCCAAGAATAAGGGAAATTTCTGGAATTTTGCCCCAAAATATGTGGAATTTCTGAGTTTTGCCCCAAAATAAGGAGAATTTCTGTCTTTTTGCCGCAACATATAAGGAATTTCTGCATTTTTGCCCCACAATTAGGGGAATTTCTGCAATTTTGCTCCAAAATACGGGAAATTTCTGCCCTTTTGCCCGTAAATAAAAAGAATGCATACCTTTTTGCCTTAAAAAAGGGAAATTTCTTCATTTTTGCTCCAAAATAAGGGGAATTTCTACTTTTTTGCCTCAAAATAAGTTGAATTTCTGTCTTTTTCCTCCAAAACAGAGGGATTTTCTGTCTTTTTTGCCACAAAATAAGAAAATTTTCTGACTTATTACCCTGAAATAAGTGAAATTTCTGCAATTTTGTCCCAAAATAAGTGAAATTTTTTGAATTTTGCCCCAAAATAAATGGAATTTCTGAGTTTTGCCCCAAAATAAGGAGAATTTCCGTCTTTTTGCCCAAACATATAGGGAATTTCTGCCTTTTGCCCCACAATTAGGGGAATTTCTACAATTTTAATCCAAAATACGAGGAATTTCTCTCTTTTTGCCCGAAAATAAGGGGAATGCATAACTTTTTGCCATAAAAATGGGAAATTTCTTCATTTTTGCTCCAAAATAAGGGGAATTTCTGCCTTTTTGCCTCTAAATAAGTGGAATTTCTGTCTTTTTCCTCCAAAACAAAGGGAATTTCTATCTTTTTTGCCCCAAAATAAAGGGAATTTCTGACTTATTACCCTAAAATAAGTGAAATTACTGCAATTTTGCCCCAAAATAAGGGACATTTCTGCCTTTTTGCCCTAAAATATGTGAAATTTCTGCAATTTTACCCCAAAATACGGTGAATATCCTCCTTTTTCCCCCAAAATAATGGGAATTTCTGCCTTTTTGCTCCAAAATAAGAAAAAATTTTGCTTTTTTTCTCTGAAATAAGTGAAATTTCTGCAATTTTGCCCTAAAATAAGTGAAATTTCTGCAATTTTGCCAAGAATTAGGGAAATTTCTGGAATTTTGCCCCAAAATACGGGAAATTTCTTTATTTTTGCCCATAAATAAAAAAAATAGATAACTTTTTGCCTTAAAAAAAGGAAATTTCTTCATTTTTGCTCCAAAATAAGGAGAATTTCTGCTTTTTTGCCTCTAAATAAGTGGAATTTCTGTCTTTTTCCACCAAAACAAAGGGATTTTCTGTCTTTTTTGCCCCAAAATAAGGAAATTTTCTGACTTATTACCCTGAAATAAGTGAAATTTCTGCAATTTTGTCCCAAAATAAGGGAAATTTCTGCCTTTTTGCCCTCAAATAAGGGGAATTTCAGCCTTTTCACCTCAAAATAAGGGAAATTTCTGCATTTTTGCCACAAAATATTACGAATTTCTGCCTTTTTGCCCCAAAATAAGGAATATTTCTGTCTTTTTTTCCTGAAATAAGTCAAATTTCTGCAATTTTGCCCCTAAATAACAGAAATTTCTGCAATTTTGCACCAAAATAAAGAAAATTTCTGGAATTTTGCCCAAGAATAAGGGAAATTTCTGGAATTTTGCCCCCAAATAAGTGGAATTTCTGAGTTTTGCCCCAAAATAAGGAGAATTTCTGTCTTTTTGCCGCAACATATAGGGAATTTCTGCATTTTTGCCCCACAATTAGGGGAATTTTTGCAATTTTGCTCCAAAATATCGGAAATTTCTGCCGTTTTGCCCGTAAATAAAAAGAATGCATACCTTTTTGCCTTAAAAAAGGGAAATTTCTTCATTTTTGCTCCAAAATAAGGGGAATTTCTGCTTTATTGCCTCTAAATAAGTTGAATTTCTGTCTTTTTCCTCCAAAACAGAGGGATTTTCTGTCTTTTTTGCCACAAAATAAGGAAATTTTCTGACTTATTACCCTGAAATAAGTGAAATTTCTGCAATTTTGCCCCAAAATAAGGGAAATTTCTGCCTTTTTGCCCCATAATAAGGGGAATTTAAGCCTTTTCACCTCAAAATAAGGGGAATTTCTGCCTTTTTTCACTGAAATAAGTGAAATTTCTCCAATTTTGCCCTAAAATAAATGAAATTTCTGCAATTTTGCCCAAGAATAAGGGAAATTTCTGGAATTTTGCCCCAAAATACGGGAAATTTCTTTATTTTTGCCCATAAATAAAAAGAATGGATAACTTTTTGCCTTAAAAAAAGGAAATTTCTTCATTTTTGCTCCAAAATAAGGAGAATTTCTGCTTTTTTGCCTCTAAATAAGTGGAATTTCTGTCTTTTTCCACCAAAACAAAGGGATTTTCTGTCTTTTTTGCCCCAAAATAAGGAAATTTTCTGACTTATTACCCTGAAATAAGTGAAATTTCTGCAATTTTGCCTTAAATTAAGAAAAATTTCTGCAATATTTCCCATAATAAGGGAAATTTCTGCAATTTTGCCCCAAAATAAGGGGAATTTCTCACTTTTTGCCCGAAAATTAAGGAAATTTCAGCCTTTTTACCTGAAAATAAATGAAAGTTCTGCAATTTTGCCCCAAATAATGGAAATTTCTGCAATTTTGCCCCAAAATAAGGTAAATTCCTGTAATTTTGCACCAAAATAAAGGAAATTTCTTGAATTTTGCCCCAAAAGAAGGGGAATTTCTGATTTTTGCCTCAAAATAAAGGGAATTTCTACTTTTGCCCCAAAATTAGGGGAATTTCTGCCTTTTTGCCCGAAAATTATGAGAATTTCTGCAATTTTGCTTCAAAATACGAGGAATTTCTGCTTTTTATCCCGAAAGTAAGGGGAATGTATAACTTTTACCACAAAAAAGGGAAATTTCTTCATTTTTGCCCCAAAATAAGAGGAATTTCTGCCTTTTTACCTCAAAATAAGAGAAATTTCTCCCTTTTTACACAAAAATAAATGGAATTTATGTCTTTTTGCCCCAAAAAAAGGAATTTTTGAATTATTCCCTGAAATAAGTGATATATCTGCAATTTTGCCCCAAAATAAAAGAAATTTCTGCCTTTTTGCCACAAAATAAGGGGAATTACTGTCTTCTTGCCCGAAAATAAGGGCATTTCTGCCTTTTTGCTCCCAAATAAGAGGAATTTCAGCCTTTTTACCTCAAAATCAGGAAAATTTCGGCATTTTTTCCACAAAATATTAAGAATTTCTGCATTTTTGCCCCAAAATAAGGGAAATTTCTGCTTTTTGCCCTGAAATATGTGAAATTTCTGCAATTTTACCCCAAAATAAGGTGAATTTCTGCCTTTTTGCCCCAAAATAATGGGAATTTCTGCCTTTTGCCCAAAAAATAAGAAAAATTTTTGCTTTTTTTCTCAGAAATAAGTGAAATTTCTGAAATTTTGCCCCAAAATGAGTGAAATTTCTGCAATTTTGCCCCAAAATAAGTGAAATTTTTTGAATTTTGCCCCAAAATAAATGGAATTTCTGAGTTTTGCCCCAAAATAAGGAGAATTTCCGTCTTTTTGCCCAAACATATAGGGAATTTCTGCCTTTTGCCCCACAATTAGGGGAATTTCTACAATTTTAATCCAAAATACGAGGAATTTCTCTCTTTTTGCCCGAAAATAAGGGGAATGCATAACTTTTTGCCATAAAAATGGGAAATTTCTTCATTTTTGCTCCAAAATAAGGGGAATTTCTGCCTTTTTGCCTCTAAATAAGTGGAATTTCTGTCTTTTTCCTCCAAAACAAAGGGAATTTCTATCTTTTTTGCCCCAAAATAAAGGGAATTTCTGACTTATTACCCTAAAATAAGTGAAATTACTGCAATTTTGCCCCAAAATAAGGGACATTTCTGCCTTTTTGCCCTAAAATATGTGAAATTTCTGCAATTTTACCCCAAAATACGGTGAATATCCTCCTTTTTCCCCCAAAATAATGGGAATTTCTGCCTTTTTGCTCCAAAATAAGAAAAAATTTTGCTTTTTTTCTCTGAAATAAGTGAAATTTCTGCAATTTTGCCCTAAAATAAGTGAAATTTCTGCAATTTTGCCAAGAATTAGGGAAATTTCTGGAATTTTGCCCCAAAATACGGGAAATTTCTTTATTTTTGCCCATAAATAAAAAAAATAGATAACTTTTTGCCTTAAAAAAAGGAAATTTCTTCATTTTTGCTCCAAAATAAGGAGAATTTCTGCTTTTTTGCCTCTAAATAAGTGGAATTTCTGTCTTTTTCCACCAAAACAAAGGGATTTTCTGTCTTTTTTGCCCCAAAATAAGGAAATTTTCTGACTTATTACCCTGAAATAAGTGAAATTTCTGCAATTTTGTCCCAAAATAAGGGAAATTTCTGCCTTTTTGCCCTCAAATAAGGGGAATTTCAGCCTTTTCACCTCAAAATAAGGGAAATTTCTGCATTTTTGCCACAAAATATTACGAATTTCTGCCTTTTTGCCCCAAAATAAGGAATATTTCTGTCTTTTTTTCCTGAAATAAGTCAAATTTCTGCAATTTTGCCCCTAAATAACAGAAATTTCTGCAATTTTGCACCAAAATAAAGAAAATTTCTGGAATTTTGCCCAAGAATAAGGGAAATTTCTGGAATTTTGCCCCCAAATAAGTGGAATTTCTGAGTTTTGCCCCAAAATAAGGAGAATTTCTGTCTTTTTGCCGCAACATATAGGGAATTTCTGCATTTTTGCCCCACAATTAGGGGAATTTTTGCAATTTTGCTCCAAAATATCGGAAATTTCTGCCGTTTTGCCCGTAAATAAAAAGAATGCATACCTTTTTGCCTTAAAAAAGGGAAATTTCTTCATTTTTGCTCCAAAATAAGGGGAATTTCTGCTTTATTGCCTCTAAATAAGTTGAATTTCTGTCTTTTTCCTCCAAAACAGAGGGATTTTCTGTCTTTTTTGCCACAAAATAAGGAAATTTTCTGACTTATTACCCTGAAATAAGTGAAATTTCTGCAATTTTGCCCCAAAATAAGGGAAATTTCTGCCTTTTTGCCCCATAATAAGGGGAATTTAAGCCTTTTCACCTCAAAATAAGGGGAATTTCTGCCTTTTTTCACTGAAATAAGTGAAATTTCTCCAATTTTGCCCTAAAATAAATGAAATTTCTGCAATTTTGCCCAAGAATAAGGGAAATTTCTGGAATTTTGCCCCAAAATACGGGAAATTTCTTTATTTTTGCCCATAAATAAAAAGAATGGATAACTTTTTGCCTTAAAAAAAGGAAATTTCTTCATTTTTGCTCCAAAATAAGGAGAATTTCTGCTTTTTTGCCTCTAAATAAGTGGAATTTCTGTCTTTTTCCACCAAAACAAAGGGATTTTCTGTCTTTTTTGCCCCAAAATAAGGAAATTTTCTGACTTATTACCCTGAAATAAGTGAAATTTCTGCAATTTTGCCTTAAATTAAGAAAAATTTCTGCAATATTTCCCATAATAAGGGAAATTTCTGCAATTTTGCCCCAAAATAAGGGGAATTTCTCACTTTTTGCCCGAAAATTAAGGAAATTTCAGCCTTTTTACCTGAAAATAAATGAAAGTTCTGCAATTTTGCCCCAAATAATGGAAATTTCTGCAATTTTGCCCCAAAATAAGGTAAATTCCTGTAATTTTGCACCAAAATAAAGGAAATTTCTTGAATTTTGCCCCAAAAGAAGGGGAATTTCTGATTTTTGCCTCAAAATAAAGGGAATTTCTACTTTTGCCCCAAAATTAGGGGAATTTCTGCCTTTTTGCCCGAAAATTATGAGAATTTCTGCAATTTTGCTTCAAAATACGAGGAATTTCTGCTTTTTATCCCGAAAGTAAGGGGAATGTATAACTTTTACCACAAAAAAGGGAAATTTCTTCATTTTTGCCCCAAAATAAGAGGAATTTCTGCCTTTTTACCTCAAAATAAGAGAAATTTCTCCCTTTTTACACAAAAATAAATGGAATTTATGTCTTTTTGCCCCAAAAAAAGGAATTTTTGAATTATTCCCTGAAATAAGTGATATATCTGCAATTTTGCCCCAAAATAAAAGAAATTTCTGCCTTTTTGCCACAAAATAAGGGGAATTACTGTCTTCTTGCCCGAAAATAAGGGCATTTCTGCCTTTTTGCTCCCAAATAAGAGGAATTTCAGCCTTTTTACCTCAAAATCAGGAAAATTTCGGCATTTTTTCCACAAAATATTAAGAATTTCTGCATTTTTGCCCCAAAATAAGGAAAATTTCTGCTTTTTGCCCTGAAATATGTGAAATTTCTGCAATTTTACCCCAAAATAAGGTGAATTTCTGCCTTTTTGCCCCAAAATAATGGGAATTTCTGCCTTTTGCCCAAAAAATAAGAAAAATTTTTGCTTTTTTTCTCAGAAATAAGTGAAATTTCTGAAATTTTGCCCCAAAATGAGTGAAATTTCTGCAATTTTGCCCCAAAATAAGTGAAATTTTTTGAATTTTGCCCCAAAATAAATGGAATTTCTGAGTTTTGCCCCAAAATAAGGAGAATTTCCGTCTTTTTGCCCAAACATATAGGGAATTTCTGCCTTTTGCCCCACAATTAGGGGAATTTCTACAATTTTAATCCAAAATACGAGGAATTTCTCTCTTTTTGCCCGAAAATAAGGGGAATGCATACCTTTTTGCCATAAAAATGGGAAATTTCTTCATTTTTGCTCCAAAATAAGGGGAATTTCTGCCTTTTTGCCTCTAAATAAGTGGAATTTCTGTCTTTTTCCTCCAAAACAAAGGGAATTTCTATCTTTTTTGCCCCAAAATAAAGGGAATTTCTGACTTATTACCCTAAAATAAGTGAAATTACTGCAATTTTGCCCCAAAATAAGGGACATTTCTGCCTTTTTGCCCTAAAATATGTGAAATTTCTGCAATTTTACCCCAAAATACGGTGAATTTCCTCCTTTTTCCCCCAAAATAATGGGAATTTCTGCCTTTTTGCTCCAAAATAAGAAAAAATTTTGCTTTTTTTCTCTGAAATAAGTGAAATTTCTGCAATTTTGCCCTAAAATAAGTGAAATTTCTGCAATTTTGCCAAGAATTAGGGAAATTTCTGGAATTTTGCCCCAAAATACGGGAAATTTCTTTATTTTTGCCCATAAATAAAAAAAATAGATAACTTTTTGCCTTAAAAAAAGGAAATTTCTTCATTTTTGCTCCAAAATAAGGAGAATTTCTGCTTTTTTGCCTCTAAATAAGTGGAATTTCTGTCTTTTTCCACCAAAACAAAGGGATTTTCTGTCTTTTTTGCCCCAAAATAAGGAAATTTTCTGACTTATTACCCTGAAATAAGTGAAATTTCTGCAATTTTGTCCCAAAATAAGGGAAATTTCTGCCTTTTTGCCCTCAAATAAGGGGAATTTCAGCCTTTTCACCTCAAAATAAGGGAAATTTCTGCATTTTTGCCACAAAATATTACGAATTTCTGCATTTTTGCCCCAAAATAAGGAATATTTCTGTCTTTTTTTCCTGAAATAAGTCAAATTTCTGCAATTTTGCCCCTAAATAACAGAAATTTCTGCAATTTTGCACCAAAATAAAGAAAATTTCTGGAATTTTGCCCAAGAATAAGGGAAATTTCTGGAATTTTGCCCCCAAATAAGTGGAATTTCTGAGTTTTGCCCCAAAATAAGGAGAATTTCTGTCTTTTTGCCGCAACATATAGGGAATTTCTGCATTTTTGCCCCACAATTAGGGGAATTTTTGCAATTTTGCTCCAAAATATCGGAAATTTCTGCCGTTTTGCCCGTAAATAAAAAGAATGCATACCTTTTTGCCTTAAAAAAGGGAAATTTCTTCATTTTTGCTCCAAAATAAGGGGAATTTCTGCTTTATTGCCTCTAAATAAGTTGAATTTCTGTCTTTTTCCTCCAAAACAGAGGGATTTTCTGTCTTTTTTGCCACAAAATAAGGAAATTTTCTGACTTATTACCCTGAAATAAGTGAAATTTCTGCAATTTTGCCCCAAAATAAGGGAAATTTCTGCCTTTTTGCCCCATAATAAGGGGAATTTAAGCCTTTTCACCTCAAAATAAGGGGAATTTCTGCCTTTTTTCACTGAAATAAGTGAAATTTCTCCAATTTTGCCCTAAAATAAATGAAATTTCTGCAATTTTGCCCAAGAATAAGGGAAATTTCTGGAATTTTGCCCCAAAATACGGGAAATTTCTTTATTTTTGCCCATAAATAAAAAGAATGGATAACTTTTTGCCTTAAAAAAAGGAAATTTCTTCATTTTTGCTCCAAAATAAGGAGAATTTCTGCTTTTTTGCCTCTAAATAAGTGGAATTTCTGTCTTTTTCCACCAAAACAAAGGGATTTTCTGTCTTTTTTGCCCCAAAATAAGGAAATTTTCTGACTTATTACCCTGAAATAAGTGAAATTTCTGCAATTTTGCCCCAAAATAAGGGAAATTTCTGCCTTTTTGCCCTGAAATATGTGAAATTTCTGCAATTTTACTTCAAAATACGGTGAATTTCCTCCTTTTTCCCCCAAAATAATGAGAATTTCTGCCTTTTTGCCCCAAAATAAGAAAAATTTTTGCTTTTTTTCTCTGAAATAAGTGAAATTTCTGCAATTTTGCCCTAAAATAAGAGAAATTTCTGCAATTATTTTCTATAATAAGGGAAATGTCTGCAATTTTGCCCCAAAATAAAGAGAATTTCTCCTTTTTGCCCCAAAATAAAGGAAATTTCAGCCTTTTCACCTGAAAATAAATGAAATTTCTGCAATTTTGCCCCAAAAAAAGGAAATTTCTGCCTTTTTGCCCCAAAATAATGGGAATTTCTGCCTTTTTGCCCCAAAATAAGAAAAATTTTTGCTTTTTTTCTCTGAAATAAGTGAAATTTCTGCAATTTTTCCCTAAAATAAGAGAAATTTCTGCAATTATTTTCTATAATAAGGGAAATGTCTGCAATTTTGCCCCAAAATAATGAGAATTTCTCCTTTTTGCCCCAAAATAAAGGAAATTTCAGCCTTTTCACCTGAAAATAAGTGAAATTTCTGCAATTTTGCCCCGAAAAAAGGAAATTTCTGCCTTTTTGCCCCAAAATAATGGGAATTTCTGCCTTTTTGCCCCAAAATAAGAAAAATTTTTGCTTTTTTTCTCTGAAATAAGTGAAATTTCTGCAATTTTGCCTTAAATTAAGAAAAATTTCTGCAATATTTCCCATAATAAGGGAAATTTCTGCAATTTTGCCCCAAAATAAGGGGAATTTCTCACTTTTTGCCCGAAAATTAAGGAAATTTCAGCCTTTTTACCTGAAAATAAATGAAAGTTCTGCAATTTTGCCCCAAATAATGGAAATTTCTGCAATTTTGCCCCAAAATAAGGTAAATTCCTGTAATTTTGCACCAAAATAAAGGAAATTTCTTGAATTTTGCCCCAAAAGAAGGGGAATTTCTGATTTTTGCCTCAAAATAAAGGGAATTTCTACTTTTGCCCCAAAATTAGGGGAATTTCTGCCTTTTTGCCCGAAAATTATGAGAATTTCTGCAATTTTGCTTCAAAATACGAGGAATTTCTGCTTTTTATCCCGAAAGTAAGGGGAATGTATAACTTTTACCACAAAAAAGGGAAATTTCTTCATTTTTGCCCCAAAATAAGAGGAATTTCTGCCTTTTTACCTCAAAATAAGAGAAATTTCTCCCTTTTTACACAAAAATAAATGGAATTTATGTCTTTTTGCCCCAAAAAAAGGAATTTTTGAATTATTCCCTGAAATAAGTGATATATCTGCAATTTTGCCCCAAAATAAAAGAAATTTCTGCCTTTTTGCCACAAAATAAGGGGAATTACTGTCTTCTTGCCCGAAAATAAGGGCATTTCTGCCTTTTTGCTCCCAAATAAGAGGAATTTCAGCCTTTTTACCTCAAAATCAGGAAAATTTCGGCATTTTTTCCACAAAATATTAAGAATTTCTGCATTTTTGCCCCAAAATAAGGGAAATTTCTGCTTTTTGCCCTGAAATATGTGAAATTTCTGCAATTTTACCCCAAAATAAGGTGAATTTCTGCCTTTTTGCCCCAAAATAATGGGAATTTCTGCCTTTTGCCCAAAAAATAAGAAAAATTTTTGCTTTTTTTCTCAGAAATAAGTGAAATTTCTGAAATTTTGCCCCAAAATGAGTGAAATTTCTGCAATTTTGCCCCAAAATAAGTGAAATTTTTTGAATTTTGCCCCAAAATAAATGGAATTTCTGAGTTTTGCCCCAAAATAAGGAGAATTTCCGTCTTTTTGCCCAAACATATAGGGAATTTCTGCCTTTTGCCCCACAATTAGGGGAATTTCTACAATTTTAATCCAAAATACGAGGAATTTCTCTCTTTTTGCCCGAAAATAAGGGGAATGCATAACTTTTTGCCATAAAAATGGGAAATTTCTTCATTTTTGCTCCAAAATAAGGGGAATTTCTGCCTTTTTGCCTCTAAATAAGTGGAATTTCTGTCTTTTTCCTCCAAAACAAAGGGAATTTCTATCTTTTTTGCCCCAAAATAAAGGGAATTTCTGACTTATTACCCTAAAATAAGTGAAATTACTGCAATTTTGCCCCAAAATAAGGGACATTTCTGCCTTTTTGCCCTAAAATATGTGAAATTTCTGCAATTTTACCCCAAAATACGGTGAATATCCTCCTTTTTCCCCCAAAATAATGGGAATTTCTGCCTTTTTGCTCCAAAATAAGAAAAAATTTTGCTTTTTTTCTCTGAAATAAGTGAAATTTCTGCAATTTTGCCCTAAAATAAGTGAAATTTCTGCAATTTTGCCAAGAATTAGGGAAATTTCTGGAATTTTGCCCCAAAATACGGGAAATTTCTTTATTTTTGCCCATAAATAAAAAAAATAGATAACTTTTTGCCTTAAAAAAAGGAAATTTCTTCATTTTTGCTCCAAAATAAGGAGAATTTCTGCTTTTTTGCCTCTAAATAAGTGGAATTTCTGTCTTTTTCCACCAAAACAAAGGGATTTTCTGTCTTTTTTGCCCCAAAATAAGGAAATTTTCTGACTTATTACCCTGAAATAAGTGAAATTTCTGCAATTTTGTCCCAAAATAAGGGAAATTTCTGCCTTTTTGCCCTCAAATAAGGGGAATTTCAGCCTTTTCACCTCAAAATAAGGGAAATTTCTGCATTTTTGCCACAAAATATTACGAATTTCTGCCTTTTTGCCCCAAAATAAGGAATATTTCTGTCTTTTTTTCCTGAAATAAGTCAAATTTCTGCAATTTTGCCCCTAAATAACAGAAATTTCTGCAATTTTGCACCAAAATAAAGAAAATTTCTGGAATTTTGCCCAAGAATAAGGGAAATTTCTGGAATTTTGCCCCCAAATAAGTGGAATTTCTGAGTTTTGCCCCAAAATAAGGAGAATTTCTGTCTTTTTGCCGCAACATATAGGGAATTTCTGCATTTTTGCCCCACAATTAGGGGAATTTTTGCAATTTTGCTCCAAAATATCGGAAATTTCTGCCGTTTTGCCCGTAAATAAAAAGAATGCATACCTTTTTGCCTTAAAAAAGGGAAATTTCTTCATTTTTGCTCCAAAATAAGGGGAATTTCTGCTTTATTGCCTCTAAATAAGTTGAATTTCTGTCTTTTTCCTCCAAAACAGAGGGATTTTCTGTCTTTTTTGCCACAAAATAAGGAAATTTTCTGACTTATTACCCTGAAATAAGTGAAATTTCTGCAATTTTGCCCCAAAATAAGGGAAATTTCTGCCTTTTTGCCCCATAATAAGGGGAATTTAAGCCTTTTCACCTCAAAATAAGGGGAATTTCTGCCTTTTTTCACTGAAATAAGTGAAATTTCTCCAATTTTGCCCTAAAATAAATGAAATTTCTGCAATTTTGCCCAAGAATAAGGGAAATTTCTGGAATTTTGCCCCAAAATACGGGAAATTTCTTTATTTTTGCCCATAAATAAAAAGAATGGATAACTTTTTGCCTTAAAAAAAGGAAATTTCTTCATTTTTGCTCCAAAATAAGGAGAATTTCTGCTTTTTTGCCTCTAAATAAGTGGAATTTCTGTCTTTTTCCACCAAAACAAAGGGATTTTCTGTCTTTTTTGCCCCAAAATAAGGAAATTTTCTGACTTATTACCCTGAAATAAGTGAAATTTCTGCAATTTTGCCTTAAATTAAGAAAAATTTCTGCAATATTTCCCATAATAAGGGAAATTTCTGCAATTTTGCCCCAAAATAAGGGGAATTTCTCACTTTTTGCCCGAAAATTAAGGAAATTTCAGCCTTTTTACCTGAAAATAAATGAAAGTTCTGCAATTTTGCCCCAAATAATGGAAATTTCTGCAATTTTGCCCCAAAATAAGGTAAATTCCTGTAATTTTGCACCAAAATAAAGGAAATTTCTTGAATTTTGCCCCAAAAGAAGGGGAATTTCTGATTTTTGCCTCAAAATAAAGGGAATTTCTACTTTTGCCCCAAAATTAGGGGAATTTCTGCCTTTTTGCCCGAAAATTATGAGAATTTCTGCAATTTTGCTTCAAAATACGAGGAATTTCTGCTTTTTATCCCGAAAGTAAGGGGAAGGTATAACTTTTACCACAAAAAAGGGAAATTTCTTCATTTTTGCCCCAAAATAAGAGGAATTTCTGCCTTTTTACCTCAAAATAAGAGAAATTTCTCCCTTTTTACACAAAAATAAATGGAATTTATGTCTTTTTGCCCCAAAAAAAGGAATTTTTGAATTATTCCCTGAAATAAGTGATATATCTGCAATTTTGCCCCAAAATAAAAGAAATTTCTGCCTTTTTGCCACAAAATAAGGGGAATTACTGTCTTCTTGCCCGAAAATAAGGGCATTTCTGCCTTTTTGCTCCCAAATAAGAGGAATTTCAGCCTTTTTACCTCAAAATCAGGAAAATTTCGGCATTTTTTCCACAAAATATTAAGAATTTCTGCATTTTTGCCCCAAAATAAGGGAAATTTCTGCTTTTTGCCCTGAAATATGTGAAATTTCTGCAATTTTACCCCAAAATAAGGTGAATTTCTGCCTTTTTGCCCCAAAATAATGGGAATTTCTGCCTTTTGCCCAAAAAATAAGAAAAATTTTTGCTTTTTTTCTCAGAAATAAGTGAAATTTCTGAAATTTTGCCCCAAAATGAGTGAAATTTCTGCAATTTTGCCCCAAAATAAGTGAAATTTTTTGAATTTTGCCCCAAAATAAATGGAATTTCTGAGTTTTGCCCCAAAATAAGGAGAATTTCCGTCTTTTTGCCCAAACATATAGGGAATTTCTGCCTTTTGCCCCACAATTAGGGGAATTTCTACAATTTTAATCCAAAATACGAGGAATTTCTCTCTTTTTGCCCGAAAATAAGGGGAATGCATAACTTTTTGCCATAAAAATGGGAAATTTCTTCATTTTTGCTCCAAAATAAGGGGAATTTCTGCCTTTTTGCCTCTAAATAAGTGGAATTTCTGTCTTTTTCCTCCAAAACAAAGGGAATTTCTATCTTTTTTGCCCCAAAATAAAGGGAATTTCTGACTTATTACCCTAAAATAAGTGAAATTACTGCAATTTTGCCCCAAAATAAGGGACATTTCTGCCTTTTTGCCCTAAAATATGTGAAATTTCTGCAATTTTACCCCAAAATACGGTGAATTTCCTCCTTTTTCCCCCAAAATAATGGGAATTTCTGCCTTTTTGCTCCAAAATAAGAAAAAATTTTGCTTTTTTTCTCTGAAATAAGTGAAATTTCTGCAATTTTGCCCTAAAATAAGTGAAATTTCTGCAATTTTGCCAAGAATTAGGGAAATTTCTGGAATTTTGCCCCAAAATACGGGAAATTTCTTTATTTTTGCCCATAAATAAAAAAAATAGATAACTTTTTGCCTTAAAAAAAGGAAATTTCTTCATTTTTGCTCCAAAATAAGGAGAATTTCTGCTTTTTTGCCTCTAAATAAGTGGAATTTCTGTCTTTTTCCACCAAAACAAAGGGATTTTCTGTCTTTTTTGCCCCAAAATAAGGAAATTTTCTGACTTATTACCCTGAAATAAGTGAAATTTCTGCAATTTTGTCCCAAAATAAGGGAAATTTCTGCCTTTTTGCCCTCAAATAAGGGGAATTTCAGCCTTTTCACCTCAAAATAAGGGAAATTTCTGCATTTTTGCCACAAAATATTACGAATTTCTGCCTTTTTGCCCCAAAATAAGGAATATTTCTGTCTTTTTTTCCTGAAATAAGTCAAATTTCTGCAATTTTGCCCCTAAATAACAGAAATTTCTGCAATTTTGCACCAAAATAAAGAAAATTTCTGGAATTTTGCCCAAGAATAAGGGAAATTTCTGGAATTTTGCCCCCAAATAAGTGGAATTTCTGAGTTTTGCCCCAAAATAAGGAGAATTTCTGTCTTTTTGCCGCAACATATAGGGAATTTCTGCATTTTTGCCCCACAATTAGGGGAATTTTTGCAATTTTGCTCCAAAATATCGGAAATTTCTGCCGTTTTGCCCGTAAATAAAAAGAATGCATACCTTTTTGCCTTAAAAAAGGGAAATTTCTTCATTTTTGCTCCAAAATAAGGGGAATTTCTGCTTTATTGCCTCTAAATAAGTTGAATTTCTGTCTTTTTCCTCCAAAACAGAGGGATTTTCTGTCTTTTTTGCCACAAAATAAGGAAATTTTCTGACTTATTACCCTGAAATAAGTGAAATTTCTGCAATTTTGCCCCAAAATAAGGGAAATTTCTGCCTTTTTGCCCCATAATAAGGGGAATTTAAGCCTTTTCACCTCAAAATAAGGGGAATTTCTGCCTTTTTTCACTGAAATAAGTGAAATTTCTCCAATTTTGCCCTAAAATAAATGAAATTTCTGCAATTTTGCCCAAGAATAAGGGAAATTTCTGGAATTTTGCCCCAAAATACGGGAAATTTCTTTATTTTTGCCCATAAATAAAAAGAATGGATAACTTTTTGCCTTAAAAAAAGGAAATTTCTTCATTTTTGCTCCAAAATAAGGAGAATTTCTGCTTTTTTGCCTCTAAATAAGTGGAATTTCTGTCTTTTTCCACCAAAACAAAGGGATTTTCTGTCTTTTTTGCCCCAAAATAAGGAAATTTTCTGACTTATTACCCTGAAATAAGTGAAATTTCTGCAATTTTGCCCCAAAATAAGGGAAATTTCTGCCTTTTTGCCCTGAAATATGTGAAATTTCTGCAATTTTACTTCAAAATACGGTGAATTTCCTCCTTTTTCCCCCAAAATAATGAGAATTTCTGCCTTTTTGCCCCAAAATAAGAAAAATTTTTGCTTTTTTTCTCTGAAATAAGTGAAATTTCTGCAATTTTGCCCTAAAATAAGAGAAATTTCTGCAATTATTTTCTATAATAAGGGAAATGTCTGCAATTTTGCCCCAAAATAAAGAGAATTTCTCCTTTTTGCCCCAAAATAAAGGAAATTTCAGCCTTTTCACCTGAAAATAAATGAAATTTCTGCAATTTTGCCCCAAAAAAAGGAAATTTCTGCCTTTTTGCCCCAAAATAATGGGAATTTCTGCCTTTTTGCCCCAAAATAAGAAAAATTTTTGCTTTTTTTCTCTGAAATAAGTGAAATTTCTGCAATTTTGCCTTAAATTAAGAAAAATTTCTGCAATATTTCCCATAATAAGGGAAATTTCTGCAATTTTGCCCTAAAATAAGGGGAATTTCTCACTTTTTGCCCGAAAATTAAGGAAATTTCAGCCTTTTTACCTGAAAATAAATGAAAGTTCTGCAATTTTGCCCCAAATAATGGAAATTTCTGCAATTTTACCCCAAAATAAGGTAAATTCCTGCAATTTTGCACCAAAATAAAGGAAATTTCTTGAATTTTGCCCCAAAAGAAGGGGAATTTCTGATTTTTGCCTCAAAATCAAGGGAATTTCTTCTTTTGCCCCAAAATTAGGGGAATTTCTGCCTTTTTGCCCGAAAATTATGAGAATTTCTGCAATTTTGCTTCAAAATACGAGGAATTTCTGCTTTTTATCCCGAAAGTAAGGGGAATGTATAACTTTTACCACAAAAAAGGGAAATTTCTTCATTTTTGCCCCAAAATAAGAGGAATTTCTGCCTTTTTACCTCAAAATAAGAGAAATTTCTCCCTTTTTACCCAAAAATAAATGGAATTTATGTCTTTTTGCCCCAAAAAAAGGAATTTTTGAATTATTCCCTGAAATAAGTGATATATCTGCAATTTTGCCCCAAAATAAAAGAAATTTCTGCCTTTTTGCCACAAAATAAGGGGAATTACTGTCTTCTTGCCCGAAAATAAGGGCATTTCTGCCTTTTTGCTCCCAAATAAGAGGAATTTCAGCCTTTTTACCTCAAAATAAGGAAAATTTCTGCATTTTTTCCACAAAATATTAAGAATTTCTGCATTTTTGCCCCAAAAGAAGAGAAATTTCTGCTTTTTGCCCTGAAATATGTGAAATTTCTGCAATTTTACCCCAAAATAAGGTGAATTTCTGCCTTTTTGCCCCAAAATAATAGGAATTTCTGCCTTTTGCCCAAAAAATAAGAAAAATTTTTGCTTTTTTTCTCAGAAATAAGTGAAATTTCTGAAATTTTGCCCCAAAATAAGTGAAATTTCTGCAATTTTGCCCCAAAATAAGTGAAATTTTTTGAATTTTGCCCCAAAATAAATGGAATTTCTGAGTTTTGCCCCAAAATAAGGAGAATTTCCGTCTTTTTGCCCAAACATATAGGGAATTTCTGCCTTTTGACCCACAATTAAGGGAATTTCTGCTATTTTAATCCAAAATACGAGGAATTTCTGTCTTTTTGCCCGAAAATAAGGGGAATGCATAACTTTTTGCCATAAAAATGGGAAATTTCTTCATTTTTGCTCCAAAATAAGGGGAATTTCTGCCTTTTTGCCTCTAAATAAGTGGAATTTCTGTCTTTTTCCCCCAAAACAAAGGGAATTTCTGTCTTTTTTGCCCCAAAATAAAAGGAATTTCTGACTTATTACCCTAAAATAAGTGAAATTACTGCAATTTTGCCCCAAAATAAGGGACATTTCTGCCTTTTTGCCCTAAAATATGTGAAATTTCTGCAATTTTACCCCAAAATACGGTGAATTTCCTCCTTTTTCCCCCAAAATAATGGGAATTTCTGCCTTTTTGCTCCAAAATAAGAAAAAATTTTGCTTTTTTTCTCTGAAATAAGTGAAATTTCTGCAATTTTGCCCTAAAATAATGGAAATTTCTGCAATTATTTTCTATAATAAGGGAAATGTCTGCAATTTTGCCCCAAAATAAAGAGAATTTCTCTTTTTTGCCCCAAAATAAAGGAAATTTCAGCCTTTTCACCTGAAAATAAGTGAAATTTCTGCAATTTTGCCCCATAAAAAGGAAATTTCTGCAATTTTGCCCCAAAATAAGGTAAATTCCTGCAATTTTGCCCCAAAATAGAGGAAATTTCTGGAATTACGCCAAAATAAGAGTAATTTCTGATTTTTGCCCCAAAATAAAAAGAATTTCTGGCTTTTGCCCCAAAATTAGGGGAATTTCTGCAATTTTGCTCCAAAATACAGAGAATTTCTGCCTTTTTGCCCGAAAATAATGGGAATGCATACCTTTTTGCCATAAAAAGGTAAATTTCTTCATTTTTGCTCCAAAATAAGAGAAATTTTTGCCTTTTTGCCTCTAAATATGTGGAATTTCTGCCATTTCCCCCAAAACAAAGGAAATTTCTGTCTTTTTTGCCCCAAAATAAGGGGAATTTCTGACTTATTACACTGAAATATGTGAAATTTCTGCAATTTTGCCCCAATATAAGGGAAATTTCTGTCTTTTTGCCCCCAAATAAGGGGAATTTCAGCCTTTTTACCTCAAAATAAGGAGAATTTCTGCCGTTTTGCCCCAAAATAAGGGAAATTTCTGCCTTTTTTCACTGAAATAAGTGAAATTTCTGCAATTTTGCCCTAAAATAAGTGAAATTTCTGCAATTTTGCCCAAGAATAAGGGAAATTTCTGGAATTTTGCCCCAAACTATGGGAAATTTCTTTATTTTTGCCCATAAATAAAAAGAATAGATAACTTTTTGCCTTAAAAAAAGGAAATTTCTTCATTTTTGCTCCAAAATAAGGAGAATTTCTGCTTTTTTGCCTCTAAATAAGTGAAATTTCTGTCTTTTTTGACCCAAAATAAAAGGAATTTCTGACTTATTACCCTAAAATAAGTGAAATTACTGCAATTTTGCCCCAAAATAAGGGACATTTCTGCCTTTTTGCCCTAAAATATGTGAAATTTCTGCAATTTTACCCCAAAATACGGTGAATTTCCTCCTTTTTCCCCCAAAATAATGGGAATTTCTGCCTTTTTGCTCCAAAATAAGAAAAAAAATTTTGCTTTTTTTCTCTGAAATAAGTGAAATTTCTGCAATTTTGCCCTAAAATAATGGAAATTTCTGCAATTATTTTCTATAATAAGGGAAATGTCTGCAATTTTGCCCCAAAATAAAGAGAATTTCTCTTTTTTGCCCCAAAATAAAGGAAATTTCAGCCTTTTCACCTGAAAATAAGTGAAATTTCTGCAATTTTGCCCCATAAAAAGGAAATTTCTGCAATTTTGCCCCAAAATAAGGTAAATTTCTGCAATTTTGCCCCAAAATAGAGGAAATTTCTGGAATTACGCCAAAATAAGAGGAATTTCTGATTTTTGCCCCAAAATAAAAAGAATTTCTGGCTTTTGCCCCAAAATTAGGGGAATTTCTGCAATTTTGCTCCAAAATACAGAGAATTTCTGCCTTTTTGCCCGAAAAAAATGGGAATGCATACCTTTTTGCCATAAAAAGGTAAATTTCTTCATTTTTGCTCCAAAATAAGAGAAATTTTTGCCTTTTTGCCTCTAAATATGTGGAATTTCTGCCATTTCCCCCAAAACAAAGGAAATTTCTGTCTTTTTTGCCCCAAAATAAGGGGAATTTCTGACTTATTACCCTGAAATATGTGAAATTTCTGCAATTTTGCCCCAATATAAGGGAAATTTCTGTCTTTTTGCCCCCAAATAAGGGGAATTTCAGCCTTTTTACCTCAAAATAAGGAGAATTTCTGCCGTTTTGCCCCAAAATAAGGGAAATTTCTGCCTTTTTTCACTGAAATAAGTGAAATTTCTGCAATTTTGCCCTAAAATAAGTGAAATTTCTGCAATTTTGCCCAAGAATAAGGGAAATTTCTGGAATTTTGCCCCAAACTACGGGAAATTTCTTTATTTTTGCCCATAAATAAAAAGAATAGATAACTTTTTGCCTTAAAAAAAGGAAATTTCTTCATTTTTGCTCCAAAATAAGGAGAATTTCTGCATTTTTGCCTCTAAATAAGTGGAATTTCTGTCTTTTTCCACCAAAACAAAGGGATTTTCTGTCTTTTTTGCCCCAAAATAAGGAAATTTTCTGACTTATTACCCTGAAATAAGTGAAATTTCTGCAATTTTACCCCAAAATAAGGGAAATTTCTGCCTTTTTGCCTCCCAATAAGGGGAATTCAGCCTTTTTACCTCAAAATAAGAGGAATTTCTGCATTTTTGCCACAAAATATTAGGAATTTCTGTTTTTTTACCACAAAATAAAAAAAATTTCTGCCTTTTTTCCCTGAAATAAGTCAAATTTCTGCAATTTTGCCCCTAAATAAGAGAAATTTTTGCAATTTTGCCCCAAAATAAGGGAAATTTCTGGAATTTTGCCCCAAAAGAAGTGGAATTTCTGAGTTTTGCCCCAAAATAAGGAGAATTTCTGTCTTTTGCCAAAACATATAGTGAATTTCTGCCTTTATGCCCCACAATTAGGGGAATTTCTTCAATTTTGCTCCAAAATACAGGGAATTTCTGCCTTTTTTCCCAAAAATAAGGGAAATGCATAACTTTTTGCCATAAAAAAGGAAAATTTCTTCATTTTTTCTTTAAAATAAGGGGAATTTCTGCCTTTTTGCCTCTAAATAAGTAGAATTTCTGTCTTTTTCCCCCAAAACAACGGGAATTTCTGTCTTTTTTGCCCCAAATTAAGGGGAATTTCTGACTTATTACTCTGAAATATGTGAAATTTCTGCAATTTTGCCCCAAAACAATGGAAATTTCTGCCTTTTTGCCCTGAAATATGTGAAATTTCTGCAATTTTACCCCAAAATAAAGTGAATTTCTGCCTTTTTGCACTAAAATAATGGGAATTTCTGTCTTTTTGCTTCAAAATAAGAAACATTTTTGCTTTATTTCTCCGAAATAATTGAAATTTCTGCAATTTTGCCCTAATATAAGGTAAATTTCTGCAATTTTTTCCCATAACAAGGAAAATTTCTGCAATTTTGCCCCAAAATAAGGGGATTTTCTCCCTCTTTGCCCCAAAATAAAGAAAATTTCAGCCTTTTTACCTGAAAATATCTGAATTTTCTGCAATTTTGCCACAAGTAAAGGAAATTTGTGCAATTTTGCACCAAAATAAGGAAAATTCCTGCAATTTTGCCCCAAAAGAAAGTAAATTTCTTGAATTTTGCCTCAAAATAAGGGGAATTTCTGATTTTTGCCCCAAAATAAAGGGAATTTATGCCTTTTGCCCCAAAATTTGGGAATTTATGCAATTTTGCCCAAGAATAAGGGAAATTTCTGGAATTTTGCCCCAAAATAAGTGGAATTTCTGAGTTTTGCCCCAAAATAAGAAGAATTTCTGTCTTTTTGCCGCAACATATAGGGAATTTCTGCCTTTTTGACCCACAATTAGGGGAATTTCTGCAATTTTGCTCCAAAATATGGGAAATTTCTGCCGTTTTGCCCGTAAATAAAAAGAATGCATACCTTTTCGCCTTAAAAAAGGGAAATTTCTTCATTTTTGCTCCAAAATAAGGGGAATTTCTGCTCTTTTGCCTCTAAATAAGTGGAATTTCTGTCTTTTTCCACCAAAACAAAGGGATTTTCTGTCTTTTTTGCCCCAAAATAAGGAAATTTTCTGACTTATTACCCTGAAATAAGTGAAATTTCTGCAATTTTGCCCCAAAATAAGGGAAATTTCTGCCTTTTTGCCCTCAAATAAGGGGAATTTCAGCCTTTTCACCTCAAAATAAAGGAAATTTCTGCATTTTTGCCACAAAATATTACGAATTTCTGCCTTTTTGCCCCAAAATAAGGAATATTTCTGTCTTTTTTTCCTGAAATAAGTCAAATTTCTGCAATTTTGCCCCTAAATAAGAGAAATTTCTGCAATTTTGCACCGAAATAAAGGAAATTTCTGGAATTTTGCCCCAAAATAAGTGGAATTTCTGAGTTTTGCCCCAAAATAAGGAGAATTTTTTTTTTCCACAACATATAGGGAATTTCTGCATTTTTGCCCCACAATTAGGGGAATTTCTGCAATTTTGCTCCAAAATACGGGGAATTTCTGCAATTTTGCCCAAAAATAAGGGAAATTTCTGGAATTTTGCCCCAAAATAAGTGGAATTTCTGAGTTTTGCCCCAAAATAAGGAGAATTTCTGTCTTTTTGCCGCAACATATAGGGAATTTCTGCATTTTTGCCCCACAATTAGGGGAATTTCTGCAATTTTGCTCCAAAATATGGGAAATTTCTGCCGTTTTGCCCGTAAATAAAAAGAATGCATACCTTTTTGCCTTAAAAAAGGGAAATTTCTTCATTTTTGCTCCAAAATAAGGGGAATTTCTGCTTTATTGCCTCTAAATAAGTTGAATTTCTGTCTTTTTCCTCCAAAACAGAGGGATTTTCTGTCTTTTTTGCCACAAAATGAGGAAATTTTCTGACTTATTACCCTAAAATAAGTGAAATTTCTGCAATTTTGTCCCCAAATAAGGGAAATTTCTGCCTTTTTGCCCCATAATAAGGGGAATTTCAGCCTTTTCACCTCAAAATAAGGGGAATTTCTGCCTTTTTTCACTGAAATAAGTTAAATTTCTCCAATTTTGCCCTAAAATAAGTGAAATTTCTGCAATTTTGCCCAAGAATAAGGGAAATTTCTGGAATTTTGCCCCAAAATACGGGAAATTTCTTTATTTTTGCCCATAAATAAAAAGAATGGATAACTTTTTGCCTTAAAAAAAGGAAATTTCTTCATTTTTGCTCCAAAATAAGGAGAATTTCTGCTTTTTTGCCTCTAAATAAGTGAAATTTCTGTCTTTTTTGACCCAAAATAAAAGGAATTTCTGACTTATTACCCTAAAATAAGTGAAATTACTGCAATTTTGCCCCAAAATAAGGGACATTTCTGCCTTTTTGCCCTAAAATATGTGAAATTTCTGCAATTTTACCCCAAAATACGGTGAATTTCCTCCTTTTTCCCCCAAAATAATGGGAATTTCTGCCTTTTTGCTCCAAAATAAGAAAAAAAATTTTGCTTTTTTTCTCTGAAATAAGTGAAATTTCTGCAATTTTGCCCTAAAGTAATGGAAATTTCTGCAATTATTTTCTATAATAAGGGAAATGTCTGCAATTTTGCCCCAAAATAAAGAGAATTTCTCTTTTTTGCCCCAAAATAAAGGAAATTTCAGCCTTTTCACCTGAAAATAAGTGAAATTTCTGCAATTTTGCCCCATAAAAAGGAAATTTCTGCAATTTTGCCCCAAAATAAGGTAAATTTCTGCAATTTTGCCCCAAAATAGAGGAAATTTCTGGAATTACGCCAAAATAAGAGGAATTTCTGATTTTTGCCCCAAAATAAAAAGAATTTCTGGCTTTTGCCCCAAAATTAGGGGAATTTCTGCAATTTTGCTCCAAAATACAGAGAATTTCTGCCTTTTTGCCCGAAAAAAATGGGAATGCATACCTTTTTGCCATAAAAAGGTAAATTTCTTCATTTTTGCTCCAAAATAAGAGAAATTTTTGCCTTTTTGCCTCTAAATATGTGGAATTTCTGCCATTTCCCCCAAAACAAAGGAAATTTCTGTCTTTTTTGCCCCAAAATAAGGGGAATTTCTGACTTATTACCCTGAAATATGTGAAATTTCTGCAATTTTGCCCCAATATAAGGGAAATTTCTGTCTTTTTGCCCCCAAATAAGGGGAATTTCAGCCTTTTTACCTCAAAATAAGGAGAATTTCTGCCGTTTTGCCCCAAAATAAGGGAAATTTCTGCCTTTTTTCACTGAAATAAGTGAAATTTCTGCAATTTTGCCCTAAAATAAGTGAAATTTCTGCAATTTTGCCCAAGAATAAGGGAAATTTCTGGAATTTTGCCCCAAACTACGGGAAATTTCTTTATTTTTGCCCATAAATAAAAAGAATAGATAACTTTTTGCCTTAAAAAAAGGAAATTTCTTCATTTTTGCTCCAAAATAAGGAGAATTTCTGCATTTTTGCCTCTAAATAAGTGGAATTTCTGTCTTTTTCCACCAAAACAAAGGGATTTTCTGTCTTTTTTGCCCCAAAATAAGGAAATTTTCTGACTTATTACCCTGAAATAAGTGAAATTTCTGCAATTTTACCCCAAAATAAGGGAAATTTCTGCCTTTTTGCCTCCCAATAAGGGGAATTCAGCCTTTTTACCTCAAAATAAGAGGAATTTCTGCATTTTTGCCACAAAATATTAGGAATTTCTGTTTTTTTACCACAAAATAAAAAAAATTTCTGCCTTTTTTCCCTGAAATAAGTCAAATTTCTGCAATTTTGCCCCTAAATAAGAGAAATTTTTGCAATTTTGCCCCAAAATAAGGGAAATTTCTGGAATTTTGCCCCAAAAGAAGTGGAATTTCTGAGTTTTGCCCCAAAATAAGGAGAATTTCTGTCTTTTGCCAAAACATATAGTGAATTTCTGCCTTTATGCCCCACAATTAGGGGAATTTCTTCAATTTTGCTCCAAAATACAGGGAATTTCTGCCTTTTTTCCCAAAAATAAGGGAAATGCATAACTTTTTGCCATAAAAAAGGAAAATTTCTTCATTTTTTCTTTAAAATAAGGGGAATTTCTGCCTTTTTGCCTCTAAATAAGTAGAATTTCTGTCTTTTTCCCCCAAAACAACGGGAATTTCTGTCTTTTTTGCCCCAAATTAAGGGGAATTTCTGACTTATTACTCTGAAATATGTGAAATTTCTGCAATTTTGCCCCAAAACAATGGAAATTTCTGCCTTTTTGCCCTGAAATATGTGAAATTTCTGCAATTTTACCCCAAAATAAAGTGAATTTCTGCCTTTTTGCACTAAAATAATGGGAATTTCTGTCTTTTTGCTTCAAAATAAGAAACATTTTTGCTTTATTTCTCCGAAATAATTGAAATTTCTGCAATTTTGCCCTAATATAAGGTAAATTTCTGCAATTTTTTCCCATAACAAGGAAAATTTCTGCAATTTTGCCCCAAAATAAGGGGATTTTCTCCCTCTTTGCCCCAAAATAAAGAAAATTTCAGCCTTTTTACCTGAAAATATCTGAATTTTCTGCAATTTTGCCACAAGTAAAGGAAATTTGTGCAATTTTGCACCAAAATAAGGAAAATTCCTGCAATTTTGCCCCAAAAGAAAGTAAATTTCTTGAATTTTGCCTCAAAATAAGGGGAATTTCTGATTTTTGCCCCAAAATAAAGGGAATTTATGCCTTTTGCCCCAAAATTTGGGAATTTATGCAATTTTGCCCAAGAATAAGGGAAATTTCTGGAATTTTGCCCCAAAATAAGTGGAATTTCTGAGTTTTGCCCCAAAATAAGAAGAATTTCTGTCTTTTTGCCGCAACATATAGGGAATTTCTGCCTTTTTGACCCACAATTAGGGGAATTTCTGCAATTTTGCTCCAAAATATGGGAAATTTCTGCCGTTTTGCCCGTAAATAAAAAGAATGCATACCTTTTCGCCTTAAAAAAGGGAAATTTCTTCATTTTTGCTCCAAAATAAGGGGAATTTCTGCTCTTTTGCCTCTAAATAAGTGGAATTTCTGTCTTTTTCCACCAAAACAAAGGGATTTTCTGTCTTTTTTGCCCCAAAATAAGGAAATTTTCTGACTTATTACCCTGAAATAAGTGAAATTTCTGCAATTTTGCCCCAAAATAAGGGAAATTTCTGCCTTTTTGCCCTCAAATAAGGGGAATTTCAGCCTTTTCACCTCAAAATAAAGGAAATTTCTGCATTTTTGCCACAAAATATTACGAATTTCTGCCTTTTTGCCCCAAAATAAGGAATATTTCTGTCTTTTTTTCCTGAAATAAGTCAAATTTCTGCAATTTTGCCCCTAAATAAGAGAAATTTCTGCAATTTTGCACCGAAATAAAGGAAATTTCTGGAATTTTGCCCCAAAATAAGTGGAATTTCTGAGTTTTGCCCCAAAATAAGGAGAATTTCTGTGTTTTTGCCACAACATATAGGGAATTTCTGCATTTTTGCCCCACATTTAGGGGAATTTCTGCAATTTTGCTCCAAAATACGGGGAATTTCTGCAATTTTGCCCAAGAATAAGGGAAATTTCTGGAATTTTGCCCCAAAATAAATGGAATTTCTGAGTTTTGCCCCAAAATAAGGAGAATTTCTGTCTTTTTGCCGCAACATATAGGGAATTTCTGCATTTTTGCCCCACAATTAGGGGAATTTCTGCAATTTTGCTCCAAAATATGGGAAATTTCTGCCGTTTTGCCCGTAAATAAAAAGAATGCATACCTTTTTGCCTTAAAAAAGGGAAATTTCTTCATTTTTGCTCCAAAATAAGGGGAATTTCTGCTTTATTGCCTCTAAATAAGTTGAATTTCTGTCTTTTTCCTCCAAAACAGAGGGATTTTCTGTCTTTTTTGCCACAAAATGAGGAAATTTTCTGACTTATTACCCTGAAATAACTGAAATTTCTGCAATTTTGTTTCCAAATAAGGGAAATTTCTGCCTTTTTGCCCCATAATAAGGGAAATTTCAGCCTTTTCACCTCAAAATAAGGGGAATTTCTGCCTTTTTTCACTGAAATAAGTTAAATTTCTGCAATTTTGCCCTAAAATAAGTGAAATTTCTGCAATTTTGCCCAAGAATAAGGGAAATTTCTGGAATTTTACCCCAAAATACGAAAAATTTCTTTATTTTTGCCCATAAATAAAAAGAATGGATAACTTTTTGCCTTAAAAAATGGAAATTTCTTCATTTTTGCCCCAAAATAAGAGGAATTTCTGCCTTTTTACCTCAAAATAAGAGAAATTTCTCCCTTTTTACCCAAAAATAAATGGAATTTATGTCTTTTTGCCCCAAAAAAAGGAATTTTTGAATTATTCCCTGAAATAAGTGATATATCTGCAATTTTGCCCCAAAATAAAAGAAATTTCTGCCTTTTTGCCACAAAATAAGGGGAATTACTGTCTTCTTGCCCGAAAATAAGGGCATTTCTGCCTTTTTGCTCCCAAATAAGAGGAATTTCAGCCTTTTTACCTCAAAATAAGGAAAATTTCTGCATTTTTTCCACAAAATATTAAGAATTTCTGCATTTTTGCCCCAAAATAAGGAAAATTTCTGCGTTTTTTCCCTGAAATAAGTGAAATTTCTGCAATTTTGCCCCAAAATAAGTGAAATTTCTGCAATTTTGCCCTAAAATAAGGGAAATTTCTGCTTTTTGCCCTGAAATATGTGAAATTTCTGCAATTTTACCCCAAAATAAGGTGAATTTCTGCATTTTTGCCCCAAAATAATGGGAATTTCTGCCTTTTGCCCAAAAAATAAAAAAATTTTTGCTTTTTTTCTAAGAAATAAGTGAAATTTCTGAAATTTTGCCCCAAAATAAGTGAAATTTCTGCAATTTTGCCCCAAAATAAGTGAAATTTTTTGAATTTTGCCCCAAAATAAATGGAATTTCTGAGTTTTGCCCCAAAATAAGGAGAATTTTCGTCTTTTTGCCCAAACATATAGGGAATTTCTGCCTTTTGCCCCACAATTAGGGGAATTTCTGCAATTTTAATCCAAAATACAAGGAATTTCTGTCTTTTTGCCCGAAAATAAGGGGAATGCATAACTTTTTGCCATAAAAATGGGAAATTTCTTCATTTTTGCTCCAAAATAAGGGGAATTTCTGCCTTTTTGCCTCTAAATAAGTGGAATTTCTGTCTTTTTCCCCCAAAACAAAGGGAATTTCTGTCTTTTTTGCCCCAAAATAAAGGGAATTTCTGACTTATTACCCTAAAATATGTGAAATTACTGCAATTTTGCCCCAAAATAAGGGACATTTCTGCCTTTTTGCCCTAAAATATGTGAAATTTCTGCAATTTTACCCCAAAATACGGTGAATTTTCTCCTTTTTCCCCCAAAATAATCGGAATTTCTGCCTTTTTGCTCCAAAATAAGAAAAAAATTTGCTTTTTTTCTCTGAAATAAGTGAAATTTCTGCAATTTTGCCCTAAAATAATGGGAATTTCTGCAATTATTTTCTATAATAAGGGAAATGTCTGCAATTTTGCCCCAAAATAAAGAGAATTTCTCTTTTTTGCCCCAAAATAAAGGAAATTTCAGCCTTTTCACCTGAAAATAAGTGAAATTTCTGCAATTTTGCCCCAAAAAAAGGAAATTTCTGCAATTCTGCCCCAAAATAAGGTAAATTCCTGCAATTTTGCCCCAAAATAGAGGAAATTTCTGGAATTACGCCAAAATAAGAGGAATTTCTGATTTTTGCCCCAAAATAAAAAGAATTTCTGGCTTTTGCCCCAAAATTAGGGGAATTTCTGCAATTTTGCTCCAATATACAGAGAATTTCTGCCTTTTTGCCCGAAAATAATGGGAATGCATACCTTTTTGCCATAAAAAGGTAAATTTCTTCATTTTTGCTCCAAAATAAGAGAAATTTTTGCCTTTTTGCCTCTAAATATGTGGAATTTCTGCCATTTCCCCCAAAACAAAGGAAATTTCTATCTTTTTTGCCCCAAAATAAGGGGAATTTCTGACTTATTACCCTGAAATATGTGAAATTTCTGCAATTTTGCCCCAATATAAGGGAAATTTCTGTCTTTTTGCCCCCAAATAAGGGGAATTTCAGCCTTTTTACCTCAAAATAAGGAGAATTTCTGCCGTTTTGCCCCAAAATAAGGGAAATTTCTGCCTTTTTTCACTGAAATAAGTGAAATTTCTGCACTTTTGCCCTAAAATAAGTGAAATTTCTGCAATTTTGCCCAAGAATAAGGAAAATTTCTGGAATTTTGCCCCAAAATACGGGAAATTTCTTTATTTTTGCCCATAAATAAAAAGAATGGATAACTTTTTGCCTTAAAAAAAGGAAATTTCTTCATTTTTGCTCCAAAATAAGGAGAATTTCTGCTTTTTTGCCTCTAAATAAGTGGAATTTCTGTCTTTTTCCACCAAAACAAAGGGATTTTCTGTCTTTTTTGCCCCAAAATAAGGAAATTTTCTGACTTATTACCCTGAAATAAGTGAAATTTCTGCAATTTTGCCCCAAAATAAGGGAAATTTCTGCCTTTTTGCCCTCAAATAAGGGGAATTTCAGCCTTTTCACCTCAAAATAAGGGAAATTTCTGCATTTTTGCGACAAAATATTACGAATTTCTGCCTTTTTGCCCCAAAATAAGGAATATTTCTGTCTTTTTTTCCTGAAATAAGTCAAATTTCTGCAATTTTGCCCCTAAATAAGAGAAATTTCTGCAATTTTGCACCGAAATAAAGGAAATTTCTGGAATTTTGCCCCAAAATAAGTGGAAATTCTGAGTTTTGCCCCAAAATAAGGAGAATTTCTGTGTTTTTGCCACAACATATAGGGAATTTCTGCATTTTTGCCCCACATTTAGGGGAATTTCTGCAATTTTGCTCCAAAATACGGGGAATTTCTGCAATTTTGCCCAAGAATAAGGGAAATTTCTGGAATTTTGCCCCAAAATAAGTGGAATTTCTGAGTTTTGCCCCAAAATAAGGAGAATTTCTGTCTTTTTGCCGCAACATATAGGGAATTTCTGCATTTTTGCCCCACAATTAGGGGAATTTCTGCAATTTTGCTCCAAAATATGGGAAATTTCTGCCGTTTTGCCCGTAAATAAAAAGAATGCATACCTTTTTGCCTTAAAAAAGGGAAATTTCTTCATTTTTGCTCCAAAATAAGGGGAATTTCTGCTTTATTGCCTCTAAATAAGTTGAATTTCTGTCTTTTTCCTCCAAAACAGAGGGATTTTCTTTCTTTTTTGCCACAAAATGAGGAAATTTTCTGACTTATTACCCTGAAATAAGTGAAATTTCTGCAATTTTGTTTCCAAATAAGGGAAATTTCTGCCTTTTTGCCCCATAATAAGGGAAATTTCAGCCTTTTCACCTCAAAATAAGGGGAATTTCTGCCTTTTTTCACTGAAATAAGTTAAATTTCTGCAATTTTGCCCTAAAATAAGTGAAATTTCTGCAATTTTGCCCAAGAATAAGGGAAATTTCTGGAATTTTACCCCAAAATACGAAAAATTTCTTTATTTTTGCCCATAAATAAAAAGAATGGATAACTTTTTGCCTTAAAAAATGGAAATTTCTTCATTTTTGCCCCAAAATAAGAGGAATTTCTGCCTTTTTACCTCAAAATAAGAGAAATTTCTCCCTTTTTACCCAAAAATAAATGGAATTTATGTCTTTTTGCCCCAAAAAAAGGAATTTTTGAATTATTCCCTGAAATAAGTGATATATCTGCAATTTTGCCCCAAAATAAAAGAAATTTCTGCCTTTTTGCCACAAAATAAGGGGAATTACTGTCTTCTTGCCCGAAAATAAGGGCATTTCTGCCTTTTTGCTCCCAAATAAGAGGAATTTCAGCCTTTTTACCTCAAAATAAGGAAAATTTCTGCATTTTTTCCACAAAATATTAAGAATTTCTGCATTTTTGCCCCAAAATAAGGAAAATTTCTGCGTTTTTTCCCTGAAATAAGTGAAATTTCTGCAATTTTGCCCCAAAATAAGTGAAATTTCTGCAATTTTGCCCTAAAATAAGGGAAATTTCTGCTTTTTGCCCTGAAATATGTGAAATTTCTGCAATTTTACCCCAAAATAAGGTGAATTTCTGCATTTTTGCCCCAAAATAATGGGAATTTCTGCCTTTTGCCCAAAAAATAAAAAAATTTTTGCTTTTTTTCTAAGAAATAAGTGAAATTTCTGAAATTTTGCCCCAAAATAAGTGAAATTTCTGCAATTTTGCCCCAAAATAAGTGAAATTTTTTGAATTTTGCCCCAAAATAAATGGAATTTTTGAGTTTTGCCCCAAAATAAGGAGAATTTTCGTCTTTTTGCCCAAACATATAGGGAATTTCTGCCTTTTGCCCCACAATTAGGGGAATTTCTGCAATTTTAATCCAAAATACAAGGAATTTCTGTCTTTTTGCCCGAAAATAAGGGGAATGCATAACTTTTTGCCATAAAAATGGGAAATTTCTTCATTTTTGCTCCAAAATAAGGGGAATTTCTGCCTTTTTGCCTCTAAATAAGTGGAATTTCTGTCTTTTTCCCCCAAAACAAAGGGAATTTCTGTCTTTTTTGCCCCAAAATAAAGGGAATTTCTGACTTATTACCCTAAAATATGTGAAATTACTGCAATTTTGCCCCAAAATAAGGGACATTTCTGCCTTTTTGCCCTAAAATATGTGAAATTTCTGCAATTTTACCCCAAAATACGGTGAATTTTCTCCTTTTTCCCCCAAAATAATGGGAATTTCTGCCTTTTTGCTCCAAAATAAGAAAAAAATTTGCTTTTTTTCTCTGAAATAAGTGAAATTTCTGCAATTTTGCCCTAAAATAATGGGAATTTCTGCAATTATTTTCTATAATAAGGGAAATGTCTGCAATTTTGCCCCAAAATAAAGAGAATTTCTCTTTTTTGCCCCAAAATAAAGGAAATTTCAGCCTTTTCACCTGAAAATAAGTGAAATTTCTGCAATTTTGCCCCAAAAAAAGGAAATTTCTGCAATTCTGCCCCAAAATAAGGTAAATTCCTGCAATTTTGCCCCAAAATAGAGGAAATTTCTGGAATTACGCCAAAATAAGAGGAATTTCTGATTTTTGCCCCAAAATAAAAAGAATTTCTGGCTTTTGCCCCAAAATTAGGGGAATTTCTGCAATTTTGCTCCAATATACAGAGAATTTCTGCCTTTTTGCCCGAAAATAATGGGAATGCATACCTTTTTGCCATAAAAAGGTAAATTTCTTCATTTTTGCTCCAAAATAAGAGAAATTTTTGCCTTTTTGCCTCTAAATATGTGGAATTTCTGCCATTTCCCCCAAAACAAAGGAAATTTCTATCTTTTTTGCCCCAAAATAAGGGGAATTTCTGACTTATTACCCTGAAATATGTGAAATTTCTGCAATTTTGCCCCAATATAAGGGAAATTTCTGTCTTTTTGCCCCCAAATAAGGGGAATTTCAGCCTTTTTACCTCAAAATAAGGAGAATTTCTGCCGTTTTGCCCCAAAATAAGGGAAATTTCTGCCTTTTTTCACTGAAATAAGTGAAATTTCTGCACTTTTGCCCTAAAATAAGTGAAATTTCTGCAATTTTGCCCAAGAATAAGGAAAATTTCTGGAATTTTGCCCCAAAATACGGGAAATTTCTTTATTTTTGCCCATAAATAAAAAGAATGGATAACTTTTTGCCTTAAAAAAAGGAAATTTCTTCATTTTTGCTCCAAAATAAGGAGAATTTCTGCTTTTTTGCCTCTAAATAAGTGGAATTTCTGTCTTTTTCCACCAAAACAAAGGGATTTTCTGTCTTTTTTGCCCCAAAATAAGGAAATTTTCTGACTTATTACCCTGAAATAAGTGAAATTTCTGCAATTTTGCCCCAAAATAAGGGAAATTTCTGCCTTTTTGCCCTCAAATAAGAGGAATTTCTGCCTTTTTACCTCAAAATAAGAGAAATTTCTCCCTTTTTACCCAAAAATAAATGGAATTTATGTCTTTTTGCCCCAAAAAAAGGAATTTTTGAATTATTCCCTGAAATAAGTGATATATCTGCAATTTTGCCCCAAAATAAAAGAAATTTCTGCCTTTTTGCCACAAAATAAGGGGAATTACTGTCTTCTTGCCCGAAAATAAGGGCATTTCTGCCTTTTTGCTCCCAAATAAGAGGAATTTCAGCCTTTTTACCTCAAAATAAGGAAAATTTCTGCATTTTTTCCACAAAATATTAAGAATTTCTGCATTTTTGCCCCAAAATAAGGAAAATTTCTGCGTTTTTTCCCTGAAATAAGTGAAATTTCTGCAATTTTGCCCCAAAATAAGTGAAATTTCTGCAATTTTGCCCTAAAATAAGGGAAATTTCTGCTTTTTGCCCTGAAATATGTGAAATTTCTGCAATTTTACCCCAAAATAAGGTGAATTTCTGCATTTTTGCCCCAAAATAATGGGAATTTCTGCCTTTTGCCCAAAAAATAAAAAAATTTTTGCTTTTTTTCTAAGAAATAAGTGAAATTTCTGAAATTTTGCCCCAAAATAAGTGAAATTTCTGCAATTTTGCCCCAAAATAAGTGAAATTTTTTGAATTTTGCCCCAAAATAAATGGAATTTCTGAGTTTTGCCCCAAAATAAGGAGAATTTTCGTCTTTTTGCCCAAACATATAGGGAATTTCTGCCTTTTGCCCCACAATTAGGGGAATTTCTGCAATTTTAATCCAAAATACAAGGAATTTCTGTCTTTTTGCCCGAAAATAAGGGGAATGCATAACTTTTTGCCATAAAAATGGGAAATTTCTTCATTTTTGCTCCAAAATAAGGGGAATTTCTGCCTTTTTGCCTCTAAATAAGTGGAATTTCTGTCTTTTTCCCCCAAAACAAAGGGAATTTCTGTCTTTTTTGCCCCAAAATAAAGGGAATTTCTGACTTATTACCCTAAAATATGTGAAATTACTGCAATTTTGCCCCAAAATAAGGGACATTTCTGCCTTTTTGCCCTAAAATATGTGAAATTTCTGCAATTTTACCCCAAAATACGGTGAATTTTCTCCTTTTTCCCCCAAAATAATGGGAATTTCTGCCTTTTTGCTCCAAAATAAGAAAAAAATTTGCTTTTTTTCTCTGAAATAAGTGAAATTTCTGCAATTTTGCCCTAAAATAATGGGAATTTCTGCAATTATTTTCTATAATAAGGGAAATGTCTGCAATTTTGCCCCAAAATAAAGAGAATTTCTCTTTTTTGCCCCAAAATAAAGGAAATTTCAGCCTTTTCACCTGAAAATAAGTGAAATTTCTGCAATTTTGCCCCAAAAAAAGGAAATTTCTGCAATTCTGCCCCAAAATAAGGTAAATTCCTGCAATTTTGCCCCAAAATAGAGGAAATTTCTGGAATTACGCCAAAATAAGAGGAATTTCTGATTTTTGCCCCAAAATAAAAAGAATTTCTGGCTTTTGCCCCAAAATTAGGGGAATTTCTGCAATTTTGCTCCAATATACAGAGAATTTCTGCCTTTTTGCCCGAAAATAATGGGAATGCATACCTTTTTGCCATAAAAAGGTAAATTTCTTCATTTTTGCTCCAAAATAAGAGAAATTTTTGCCTTTTTGCCTCTAAATATGTGGAATTTCTGCCATTTCCCCCAAAACAAAGGAAATTTCTATCTTTTTTGCCCCAAAATAAGGGGAATTTCTGACTTATTACCCTGAAATATGTGAAATTTCTGCAATTTTGCCCCAATATAAGGGAAATTTCTGTCTTTTTGCCCCCAAATAAGGGGAATTTCAGCCTTTTTACCTCAAAATAAGGAGAATTTCTGCCGTTTTGCCCCAAAATAAGGGAAATTTCTGCCTTTTTTCACTGAAATAAGTGAAATTTCTGCACTTTTGCCCTAAAATAAGTGAAATTTCTGCAATTTTGCCCAAGAATAAGGAAAATTTCTGGAATTTTGCCCCAAAATACGGGAAATTTCTTTATTTTTGCCCATAAATAAAAAGAATGGATAACTTTTTGCCTTAAAAAAAGGAAATTTCTTCATTTTTGCTCCAAAATAAGGAGAATTTCTGCTTTTTTGCCTCTAAATAAGTGGAATTTCTGTCTTTTTCCACCAAAACAAAGGGATTTTCTGTCTTTTTTGCCCCAAAATAAGGAAATTTTCTGACTTATTACCCTGAAATAAGTGAAATTTCTGCAATTTTGCCCCAAAATAAGGGAAATTTCTGCCTTTTTGCCCTCAAATAAGGGGAATTTCAGCCTTTTCACCTCAAAATAAGGGAAATTTCTGCATTTTTGCGACAAAATATTACGAATTTCTGCCTTTTTGCCCCAAAATAAGGAATATTTCTGTCTTTTTTTCCTGAAATAAGTCAAATTTCTGCAATTTTGCCCCTAAATAAGAGAAATTTCTGCAATTTTGCACCGAAATAAAGGAAATTTCTGGAATTTTGCCCCAAAATAAGTGGAATTTCTGAGTTTTGCCCCAAAATAAGGAGAATTTCTGTGTTTTTGCCACAACATATAGGGAATTTCTGCATTTTTGCCCCACATTTAGGGGAATTTCTGCAATTTTGCTCCAAAATACGGGGAATTTCTGCAATTTTGCCCAAGAATAAGGGAAATTTCTGGAATTTTGCCCCAAAATAAGTGGAATTTCTGAGTTTTGCCCCAAAATAAGGAGAATTTCTGTCTTTTTGCCGCAACATATAGGGAATTTCTGCATTTTTGCCCCACAGTTAGGGGAATTTCTGCAATTTTGCTCCAAAATATGGGAAATTTCTGCCGTTTTGCCCGTAAATAAAAAGAATGCATACCTTTTTGCCTTAAAAAAGGGAAATTTCTTCATTTTTGCTCCAAAATAAGGGGAATTTCTGCTTTATTGCCTCTAAATAAGTTGAATTTCTGTCTTTTTCCTCCAAAACAGAGGGATTTTCTTTCTTTTTTGCCACAAAATGAGGAAATTTTCTGACTTATTACCCTGAAATAAGTGAAATTTCTGCAATTTTGTTTCCAAATAAGGGAAATTTCTGCCTTTTTGCCCCATAATAAGGGAAATTTCAGCCTTTTCACCTCAAAATAAGGGGAATTTCTGCCTTTTTTCACTGAAATAAGTTAAATTTCTGCAATTTTGCCCTAAAATAAGTGAAATTTCTGCAATTTTGCCCAAGAATAAGGGAAATTTCTGGAATTTTACCCCAAAATACGAAAAATTTCTTTATTTTTGCCCATAAATAAAAAGAATGGATAACTTTTTGCCTTAAAAAATGGAAATTTCTTCATTTTTGCCCCAAAATAAGAGGAATTTCTGCCTTTTTACCTCAAAATAAGAGAAATTTCTCCCTTTTTACCCAAAAATAAATGGAATTTATGTCTTTTTGCCCCAAAAAAAGGAATTTTTGAATTATTCCCTGAAATAAGTGATATATCTGCAATTTTGCCCCAAAATAAAAGAAATTTCTGCCTTTTTGCCACAAAATAAGGGGAATTACTGTCTTCTTGCCCGAAAATAAGGGCATTTCTGCCTTTTTGCTCCCAAATAAGAGGAATTTCAGCCTTTTTACCTCAAAATAAGGAAAATTTCTGCATTTTTTCCACAAAATATTAAGAATTTCTGCATTTTTGCCCCAAAATAAGGAAAATTTCTGCGTTTTTTCCCTGAAATAAGTGAAATTTCTGCAATTTTGCCCCAAAATAAGTGAAATTTCTGCAATTTTGCCCTAAAATAAGTGAAATTTCTGCAATTTTGCCCCAAAATAAGTGAAATTTTTTGAATTTTGCCCCAAAATAAATGGAATTTCTGAGTTTTGCCCCAAAATAAGGAGAATTTTCGTCTTTTTGCCCAAACATATAGGGAATTTCTGCCTTTTGCCCCACAATTAGGGGAATTTCTGCAATTTTAATCCAAAATACAAGGAATTTCTGTCTTTTTGCCCGAAAATAAGGGGAATGCATAACTTTTTGCCATAAAAATGGGAAATTTCTTCATTTTTGCTCCAAAATAAGGGGAATTTCTGCCTTTTTGCCTCTAAATAAGTGGAATTTCTGTCTTTTTCCCCCAAAACAAAGGGAATTTCTGTCTTTTTTGCCCCAAAATAAAGGGAATTTCTGACTTATTACCCTAAAATATGTGAAATTACTGCAATTTTGCCCCAAAATAAGGGACATTTCTGCCTTTTTGCCCTAAAATATGTGAAATTTCTGCAATTTTACCCCAAAATACGGTGAATTTTCTCCTTTTTCCCCCAAAATAATCGGAATTTCTGCCTTTTTGCTCCAAAATAAGAAAAAAATTTGCTTTTTTTCTCTGAAATAAGTGAAATTTCTGCAATTTTGCCCTAAAATAATGGGAATTTCTGCAATTATTTTCTATAATAAGGGAAATGTCTGCAATTTTGCCCCAAAATAAAGAGAATTTCTCTTTTTTGCCCCAAAATAAAGGAAATTTCAGCCTTTTCACCTGAAAATAAGTGAAATTTCTGCAATTTTGCCCCAAAAAAAGGAAATTTCTGCAATTCTGCCCCAAAATAAGGTAAATTCCTGCAATTTTGCCCCAAAATAGAGGAAATTTCTGGAATTACGCCAAAATAAGAGGAATTTCTGATTTTTGCCCCAAAATAAAAAGAATTTCTGGCTTTTGCCCCAAAATTAGGGGAATTTCTGCAATTTTGCTCCAATATACAGAGAATTTCTGCCTTTTTGCCCGAAAATAATGGGAATGCATACCTTTTTGCCATAAAAAGGTAAATTTCTTCATTTTTGCTCCAAAATAAGAGAAATTTTTGCCTTTTTGCCTCTAAATATGTGGAATTTCTGCCATTTCCCCCAAAACAAAGGAAATTTCTATCTTTTTTGCCCCAAAATAAGGGGAATTTCTGACTTATTACCCTGAAATATGTGAAATTTCTGCAATTTTGCCCCAATATAAGGGAAATTTCTGTCTTTTTGCCCCCAAATAAGGGGAATTTCAGCCTTTTTACCTCAAAATAAGGAGAATTTCTGCCGTTTTGCCCCAAAATAAGGGAAATTTCTGCCTTTTTTCACTGAAATAAGTGAAATTTCTGCACTTTTGCCCTAAAATAAGTGAAATTTCTGCAATTTTGCCCAAGAATAAGGAAAATTTCTGGAATTTTGCCCCAAAATACGGGAAATTTCTTTATTTTTGCCCATAAATAAAAAGAATGGATAACTTTTTGCCTTAAAAAAAGGAAATTTCTTCATTTTTGCTCCAAAATAAGGAGAATTTCTGCTTTTTTGCCTCTAAATAAGTGGAATTTCTGTCTTTTTCCACCAAAACAAAGGGATTTTCTGTCTTTTTTGCCCCAAAATAAGGAAATTTTCTGACTTATTACCCTGAAATAAGTGAAATTTCTGCAATTTTGCCCCAAAATAAGGGAAATTTCTGCCTTTTTGCCCTCAAATAAGGGGAATTTCAGCCTTTTCACCTCAAAATAAGGGAAATTTCTGCATTTTTGCCACAAAATATTACGAATTTCTGCCTTTTTGCCCCAAAATAAGGAATATTTCTGTCTTTTTTTCCTGAAATAAGTCAAATTTCTGCAATTTTGCCCCTAAATAAGAGAAATTTCTGCAATTTTGCACCGAAATAAAGGAAATTTCTGGAATTTTGCCCCAAAATAAGTGGAATTTCTGAGTTTTGCCCCAAAATAAGGAGAATTTCTGTGTTTTTGCCACAACATATAGGGAATTTCTGCATTTTTGCCCCACATTTAGGGGAATTTCTGCAATTTTGCTCCAAAATACGGGGAATTTCTGCAATTTTGCCCAAGAATAAGGGAAATTTCTGGAATTTTGCCCCAAAATAAGTGGAATTTCTGAGTTTTGCCCCAAAATAAGGAGAATTTCTGTCTTTTTGCCGCAACATATAGGGAATTTCTGCATTTTTGCCCCACAGTTAGGGGAATTTCTGCAATTTTGCTCCAAAATATGGGAAATTTCTGCCGTTTTGCCCGTAAATAAAAAGAATGCATACCTTTTTGCCTTAAAAAAGGGAAATTTCTTCATTTTTGCTCCAAAATAAGGGGAATTTCTGCTTTATTGCCTCTAAATAAGTTGAATTTCTGTCTTTTTCCTCCAAAACAGAGGGATTTTCTTTCTTTTTTGCCACAAAATGAGGAAATTTTCTGACTTATTACCCTGAAATAAGTGAAATTTCTGCAATTTTGTTTCCAAATAAGGGAAATTTCTGCCTTTTTGCCCCATAATAAGGGAAATTTCAGCCTTTTCACCTCAAAATAAGGGGAATTTCTGCCTTTTTTCACTGAAATAAGTTAAATTTCTGCAATTTTGCCCTAAAATAAGTGAAATTTCTGCAATTTTGCCCAAGAATAAGGGAAATTTCTGGAATTTTACCCCAAAATACGAAAAATTTCTTTATTTTTGCCCATAAATAAAAAGAATGGATAACTTTTTGCCTTAAAAAATGGAAATTTCTTCATTTTTGCCCCAAAATAAGAGGAATTTCTGCCTTTTTACCTCAAAATAAGAGAAATTTCTCCCTTTTTACCCAAAAATAAATGGAATTTATGTCTTTTTGCCCCAAAAAAAGGAATTTTTGAATTATTCCCTGAAATAAGTGATATATCTGCAATTTTGCCCCAAAATAAAAGAAATTTCTGCCTTTTTGCCACAAAATAAGGGGAATTACTGTCTTCTTGCCCGAAAATAAGGGCATTTCTGCCTTTTTGCTCCCAAATAAGAGGAATTTCAGCCTTTTTACCTCAAAATAAGGAAAATTTCTGCATTTTTTCCACAAAATATTAAGAATTTCTGCATTTTTGCCCCAAAATAAGGAAAATTTCTGCGTTTTTTCCCTGAAATAAGTGAAATTTCTGCAATTTTGCCCCAAAATAAGTGAAATTTCTGCAATTTTGCCCTAAAATAAGGGAAATTTCTGCTTTTTGCCCTGAAATATGTGAAATTTCTGCAATTTTACCCCAAAATAAGGTGAATTTCTGCATTTTTGCCCCAAAATAATGGGAATTTCTGCCTTTTGCCCAAAAAATAAAAAAATTTTTGCTTTTTTTCTAAGAAATAAGTGAAATTTCTGAAATTTTGCCCCAAAATAAGTGAAATTTCTGCAATTTTGCCCCAAAATAAGTGAAATTTTTTGAATTTTGCCCCAAAATAAATGGAATTTCTGAGTTTTGCCCCAAAATAAGGAGAATTTTCGTCTTTTTGCCCAAACATATAGGGAATTTCTGCCTTTTGCCCCACAATTAGGGGAATTTCTGCAATTTTAATCCAAAATACAAGGAATTTCGGTCTTTTTGCCCGAAAATAAGGGGAATGCATAACTTTTTGCCATAAAAATGGGAAATTTCTTCATTTTTGCTCCAAAATAAGGGGAATTTCTGCCTTTTTGCCTCTAAATAAGTGGAATTTCTGTCTTTTTCCCCCAAAACAAAGGGAATTTCTGTCTTTTTTGCCCCAAAATAAAGGGAATTTCTGACTTATTACCCTAAAATATGTGAAATTACTGCAATTTTGCCCCAAAATAAGGGACATTTCTGCCTTTTTGCCCTAAAATATGTGAAATTTCTGCAATTTTACCCCAAAATACGGTGAATTTCCTCCTTTTTCCCCCAAAATAATGGGAATTTCTGCCTTTTTGCTCCAAAATAAGAAAAAAAATTTGCTTTTTTTCTCTGAAATAAGTGAAATTTCTGCAATTTTGCCCTAAAATAATGGGAATTTCTGCAATTATTTTCTATAATAAGGGAAATGTCTGCAATTTTGCCCCAAAATAAAGAGAATTTCTCTTTTTTGCCCCAAAATAAAGGAAATTTCAGCCTTTTCACCTGAAAATAAGTGAAATTCCTCAATTTTGCCCCAAAAAAAGGAAATTTCTGCAATTTTGCCCCAAAATAAGGTAAATTCCTGCAATTTTGCCCCAAAATAGAGGAAATTTCTGGAATTACGCCAAAATAAGAGGAATTTCTGATTTTTGCCCCAAAATAAAAAGAATTTCTGGCTTTTGCCCCAAAATTAGGGGAATTTCTGCAATTTTGCTCCAAAATACAGAGAATTTCTGCCTTTTTGCCCGAAAATAATGAGAATGCATACCTTTTTGCCATAAAAAGGTAAATTTCTTCATTTTTGCTCCAAAATAAGAGAAATTTTTGCCTTTTTGCCTCTAAATATGTGGAATTTCTGCCATTTCACCCAAAACAAAGGAAATTTCTGTCTTTTTTGCCCCAAAATAAGGGGAATTTCTGACTTATTACCCTGAAATATGTGAAATTTCTGCAATTTTGCCCCAATATAAGGGAAATTTCTGTCTTTTTGCCCCCAAATAAGGGGAATTTCAGCCTTTTTACCTCAAAATAAGGAGAATTTCTGCCGTTTTGCCCCAAAATAAGGGAAATTTCTGCCTTTTTTCACTGAAATAAGTGAAATTTCTGCAATTTTGCCCTAAAATAAGTGAAATTTCTGCAATTTTGCCCAAGAATAAGGGAAATTTCTGGAATTTTGCCCCAAAATACGCGAAATTTCTTTATTTTTGCCCATAAATAAAAAGAATGGATAACTTTTTGCCTTAAAAAAAGGAAATTTCTTCATTTTTGCTCCAAAATAAGGAGAATTTCTGCTTTTTTGCCTCTAAATAAGTGGAATTTCTGTCTTTTTCCACCAAAACAAAGGGATTTTCTGTCTTTTTTGCCCCAAAATAAGGAAATTTTCTGACTTATTACCCTGAAATAAGTGAAATTTCTGCAATTTTACCCCAAAATAAGGGAAATTTCTGCCTTTTTGCCCCCAAATAAGGGGAATTCAGCCTTTTTACTTCAAAATAAGAGGAATTTCTGCATTTTTGCCACAAAATATTAGGAATTTCTGTTTTTTTACCACAAAATAAAAAAAAATTTCTGCCTTTTTTCCCTGAAATAAGTCAAATTTCTGCAATTTTGCCCCTAAATAAGAGAAATTTTTGCAATTTTGCCCCAAAATAAGGGAAATTTCTAGAATTTTGCCCCAAAAGAAGTGGAATTTCTGAGTTTTGCCCCAAAATAAGGAGAATTTCTGTCTTTTGCCAAAACATATAGTGAATTTCTGCCTTTATGCCCCACAATTAGGGGAATTTCTTCAATTTTGCTCCAAAATACAGGGAATTTCTGCCTTTTTTCCCAAAAATAAGGGAAATGCATAACTTTTTGCCATAAAAAAGGAAAATTTCTTCATTTTTTCTTTAAAATAAGGGGAATTTCTGCCTTTTTGCCTCTAAATAAGTAGAATTTCTGTCTTTTTCCCCCAAAACAACGGGAATTTCTGTCTTTTTTGCCCCAAATTAAGGGGAATTTCTGACTTATTACTCTGAAATAAGTGAAATTTCTGCAATTTTGCCCCAAAACAATGGAAATTTCTGCTTTTTTGCCCTGAAATATGTGAAATTTCTGCAATTTTACCCCAAAATAAGGTGAATTTCTGCCTTTTTGCACTAAAATAATGGGAATTTCTGTCTTTTTGCTTCAAAATAAGAAATATTTTTGCTTTATTTCTCCGAAATAATTGAAATTTCTGCAATTTTGCCCTAATATAAGGTAAATTTCTGCAATTTTTTCCCATAACAAGGGAAATTTCTGCAATTTTGCCCCAAAATAAGGGGATTTTCTCCCTTTTTGCCCCAAAATAAAGAAAATTTCAGCCTTTTTACCTGAAAATATCTGAATTTTCTGCAATTTTGCCCCAAATAAGCGAAATTTGTGCAATTTTGCACCAAAATAAGGAAAATTCCTGCAATTTTGCCCCAAAAGAAAGTAAATTTCTTGAATTTTGCCCCAAAATAAGGGGAATTTCTGATTTTTGCCCCAAAATAAAGGGAATTTATGCCTTTTGCCCCAAAATTTGGGAATTTCTGCAATTTTGCTCCAAAATACGGGGAATTTCTGTTTTTTGCCCGAAAATAATGGGAATGCATACCTTTTTGCCATAAAAAGAAAAATTTCTTCATTTTTGCTCCAAAATAAGGGGAATTTCTGCAATTTGCCTCTAAATAAGTGGAATTTCTGTCTTTTTCCCCCAAAACAAAGGGAATTTCTGTCTTTTTTGCCCCAAAATAAGGGCAATTTCTGACTTATTACCATGAAATAAGTGAAATTTCTGCAATTTTGCCTCAAAATAAGGGAAATTTCTGCCTTTTTGCCTTGAAATATGTGAAATTTCTGCAATTTTACCCCAAAATAAGTCGAATTTCTGCCTTTTTGCCCCAAAATAAGAAAAATTTTTGCTTTTTTTCTCTGAAATAAGTGAAATTTCTGCAATTTTGCCCTAAAATAAGGAAAATTTTTGCAATTTTTCCCCACAATAAGGGAAATTTCTGCAATTTTGCCTCAAAATTAGAAGAATTTCTCCCTTTTTGCCCCAAAATAAAGAAAATTTCAGCCTTTTTTCCTGAAAATAAGTAAAATTTCTGCAATTTTGCCCCAAATGCGGGAAATTTCTACAATTTTGCCCCAAAATAAGGTAAATTTCTTTAATTTTGCCCCAAAATAAAGGAAATTTTTTGAATTTTGCCCCAAAATGAAGGGATTTTCTGATATTTGCCCCAAAATAAAAGGAATTTCTGCCTTTTGCCCCAAAATTAGGGAAATTTCTGCAATTTTGCTCCAAAATACGGGGAATTTCTGCCTTTTTTTCCGAAAATAATGGGAATGCATACCTTTTTGCCATAAAACTAAAATTTCTTCATTTTTGCTCCAAAATAAGGGGAATTTCTGCCTTTTTGCCTCTAAATGAGTGGAATTTCTGTCTTTTTCCTTCAAAACAAAGGGAATTTCTGTCTTTTTTGCCCCAAAATAAGATTCATTTCTGACTTATTACCCTGAAATAAGTGAAATTTCTGCAATTTTTCCCCAAAATAAGGGAAATTTCTGCAATTTTGCCCCAATGTAAAGCAAATTTCTGCAATTTTCCCCCAAAATAAGGGAAATTTCTGCATTGTTGCCCTGAAATATGTGAAATTTCTGGAATTTTACCCCAAAATACGGTGAATTTCTGCCTTTTTCCCCCAAAAGAAAGGGAATTTCTCCCTTTTTGCACCAAAATAAAGGAAATTTCAGTCTTTTTACCTGAAAATAACTGAAATTTCTGCAATTTTGCCCCAAATAAGGGAAATTTCTGAAATTTTGCCCCAAAATAAGGTAAATTCCTGTAATTTTGCCCCCCAAAAAAGGAAATTTCTAGAATTTTGCCATAAAACACGGGGAATTTTTGATTTTTGCCTCAAAATAAAGGGAATTTCCGCCTTTTGCCCCAAAAATAGGGGAATTTCTGCAATTTTGCTCCAAAATACGGGGAATTTCTGCCTTTTTGCCTGAAAATAATGGGAATGCATACCTTATTGCCATAAAAAGAGAAATTTCTGCATTTTTGCTTCAAAATAAGAGGAATTTCTGCCTTTTTGCCTCTAAATAAGTGGAATTTCTGTCTTTTTCCCCCAAAACAAAAGGAATTTCTGTCTTTTTTGCCCCAAAATAAGGGGAATTTCTGACTTATTACCCTGAAATAAGTGAAATTTTTGCAATTTTGCCCTAAAATAAGGGAAATTTTTGCAATTTTGCCCCAATGTAAAGGAAATTTCTGCAATTTTGCCCAAAAATAAGGAGAATTTCTGACAGTTTGCCCCCGAAAAAAGAAGATTGTCTGTCTTTTAGCCCCAAAATAAGGAGAATTTCTGTCTTTTTGCCCAAAAATTATGAGAATTTCTGCAATTTTGCTTCAAAATACAGGGAATTTCTGCTTTTATCCCAATAGTAAGGGGAATGCATACCTTTTTGCCATAAAAAGGGAAATTTCTTCCTTTTTGCTCCAAAATAAGGGGAATTTCAGCCTTTTTGCCTCTAAATAAGTGGAATTTCTGTCTTTTTTCCCCAAAACAAAGGGAAGTTCTGTCTTTTTTGCCCCAAAATAAGGGGAATTTCTGACTTATTACCCTAAAATAAGTGAAATTTTGCCCCAAAATAAGGGAAATTTCTGCCTTGTTGCCCTGAAATATGTGAAATTTCTGCAATTTTACCCCAAAATACGGTGAATTTCTGCCTTTTTCCCCCAAAAGAAAGGTAATTTCTCCCTTTTTGCACCAAAACAAAGGAAATTTCAGCCTTTTTACCTGAAAATAACTGAAATTTCTGCAATTTTGCCCCAAATAAGGGAAATTTCTGCAATTTTGCCCCAAAAAAAGGTAAATTCTTGTAATTTTGCCCCCCAAAAATGGAAATTTCTAGAATTTTGCTCTAAAACACAGGGAAATTCTGATTTTTGCCTCAAAAAAAAGGGAATTTCTATCTTTTGCCCCAAAATTAGGGGAATTTCTGCAATTTTGATCCAAAATACGGAGAATTTCTGGCTTTTTGCCTGAAAATAATGGGAATGCATACCTTTTTGCCATAAAAATAGAAATTTCTTCATTTTTGCTTCAAAATAAGGGGAATTTCTGCCATTTTACCTCTAAATAAGTGGAATTTCTGTCTTTTTCCCCAAAAACAAAGGGAATTTCTCTATTTTTTTGCCCCAAAATAAGGGGAATTTCTTACTTATTACACTGAAATAAGTGAAATTTTTGCAATTTTGCCCTAAAATAAGGGAAACTTCTGCAATTTTGCCCCAATGTAAAAGAAATTTCTGCAATTTTGCCCAAAAATAAGAGGAATTTCTGACAGTTAGCCCCCGAAAAAAGAAGATTTTCTGCCTTTTTGCCCCAAAATAAGGAGAATTTCTGTCTTTTTGCCTGAAAATTAGGAGAATTTCTGCAATTTTGCTTCAAAATACGGGGAATTTCTGCTTTTTATCCCGAAAGTAAGGGGAATGTATACCTTTTGCCGCAAAAAAGGGAAATTTCTTCATTTTTGCCCCAAAATAAGAGGAATTTCTGCCTTTTTACTTCACAATAAATGAAATTTCTGCCTTTTTACCCAAAAATAAACGGATTTTCTGCCTTTTTGCCCCAAAATAAAAAGAATTTTTGAATTATGCCCTGAAATAAGTGAAATTTCTGCAATTTGGCCCCAAAATAAAAGAAATTTCTGCCTTTTGCCACAAAATAAAGAGAATTTCTGCCTTTTTGCCCGAAAATTATGAGAATTTCTGCAATTTTGCTTAAAAATACGGGGAATTTCTGCTTTTATCCCAATAGTAAGGGGAATGCATACCTTTTTGGCATAAAAAGGGAAATTTCTTCATTTTTGCTCCAAAATAAGGGGAATTTCTGCCTTTTTGCCTCTAAATAAGTGGAATTTCTGTCTTTTTCCTCCAAAACAAAAGGAATTTCTGTCTTTTTTGCCCCAAAATAAGTGGAATTTCTGACTTGTTACCATAAAATAAGTGAAATTTCTGCAATTTTGCCCCAAAATAAGGGAAATTTCTTCTTTTTTGCCCTGAAATATGTGAAATTTCTGCAATTTTATCCCAAAATACTGTGAATTTCTGCCTTTTTCCCCCAAAATAAAGGGAATTTCTCCCTTTTTCCCTTAAAATAAAGGAAATTTCAGCCTTTTTACCTGAAAATAAGTGAAATTTTTGCAATTTTGCCCCAAATAAGGGAAATTTCTGCAATTTTGCCCCAAAATAAGGTAAATTCCTGTAATTTTGCCCCCAAAAAAAGAAAATTTCTAGAATTTTGACCCAAAACACGAAGAATTTCTGATTCTTGCCTCAAAATAAAGGGAATTTCTGCCTTTTGCCACAAAATTAGGGGAATTTCTGCAATTTTGCTCCAAAATACGGGGAATTTCTGCCTTTTTGCCTGAAAATAATGGGAATGCATACCTTTTTGCCATAAAAAGAGAAATTTCTTCATTTTTGCTTCAAAATAAGGGGAATTTCTGCCTTTTTGCCTCTAAATAAGTGGAATTTCTGTCTTTTTCCCCAAAAACAAAGGGAATTTATGTGTTTTTTGGCCCAAAATAAGGGGAATTTCTTACTTATTACCCTGAAATAAGTAAAATTTTTGCAATTTTGCCCTAAAATAAGGGAAATTTCTGCAATTTTGCCCCAATGTAAAGGAAATTTCTGCAATTTTGCCCAAAAATAAGGGGAATTTCTGACAGTTTGCTCCCGAAAAAAGAAGATTTTCTGTCTTTTTGCCTCAAAATAAGGAGAATTTCTGTCTTTTTGCCCGAAAATTAGGAGAATTACTGCAATTTTGCTTCAAAATACAGGGAATTTCTGCTTTATATCCCGAAAGTAAGGGGAATGTTTACCTTTTGCCACAAAAAAGGGAAATTTCTTTATTTTTGCCCCAAAATAAAAAGAATTTCTGCCTTTTTACCTTAAAATAAGTGAAATTTCTGCCTTTTTACCCCAAAATAAACGGATTTTCTGTCTTTTTGCCCCAAAATATGAGGAATTTTTGAATTATGCCCTGAAATAAGTGAAATTTCTGCAATTTGGCCCCAAAATAAAAGAAATTTCTGCCTTTTTGCCACAAAATAAGGAGAATTTCTTTCTTTTTGCCCGAAAATTATGAGAATTTCTGCAATTTTTTTCAAAATACAGGGAATTTCTGCTTTTATCCCAAAAGTAAGGGGAATGCATAACTTTTTGCCATAAAAAGGGAAATTTCTTCATTTTTGCTCCAAAATAAGGGGTATTTCTGCCTTTTTGCCTCTAAATAAGTGGAATTTCTGTCTTTTTCCCCCAAAACAAAGGGAATTTCTGTCTGTTTTGCCCCAAAATAAGAGGAATTTCTGACTTATTACCTTAAAATAAGTGAAATTTCTGCAATTTTGCCCCAAAATAAGGGAAATTTCTGCATTTTTGCCCTGAAATATGTGAAATTTCTGCAATTTTACCCCAAAATACGGTGAATTTCTGCCTTTTTCCCCCAAAATAAAGGGAATTTCTCTCTTTTTGCCCCAAAATAAAGGAAATTTCAGCCTTTTTACCTGAAAATTAGTGAAATTTATGCAATTTTGCCCCAAATAAGGGAAATTTCTGCAATTTTGCCCCAAAATAAGGTAAATTCCTGTAATTTTGCCCCCAAAATAGGAAATTTCTAGAATTTTGCCCCAAAACACGAAGAATTTCTGATTTTTGCCTCTAAATAAAGGGAATTTCTGCCTTTTGCCCCCAAATTAGGGGAATTTCTGCAATTTTGCTCCAAAATACGGGGAATTTCTGCCTTTTTGCCTGAAAATAATGGGAATGCGTATCTTTTTGCCATAAAAAGAAAAATTTCTTCATTTTTGCTTCAAAATAAGGGGAATTTCTGCCTTTTTGCCCCTAAATAAGTGGAATTTCTGTCTTTTTCCCCAAAAACAAAGGGAATTTCTGTATTTTTTGCCCCAAAATAAGGGGAATTTCTTACTCATTACCCTGAAATAAGTGAATTTTTTGCAATTTTGCCCTAAAATAATGGAAATTTCTGCAATTTTGCCCAAAAATAAGGGGAATTTCTGACAGTTTGCTCCCGAAAAAAGAAGATTTTCTGTCTTTTTGCCACAAAATAAGGAGAATTTCTGTCTTTTTGCCCGAAAATTAGGAGAATTTCTGCAATTTTGCTTCAAAATACAGGGAATTTCTGCTTTTATCCCAAAAGTAAGGGGAATGCATACCTTTTTGCCATAAAAAGGGAAATTTCTTCATTTTTGCTCCAAAATAAGGGGAATTTCTGCCTTTTTGCCTCTAAATAAGTGGAATTTCTGTCTTTTTCCCCCAAAACAAAGGGAATTTCTGTCTGTTTTGCCCCAAAATAAGGGGAATTTCTGACTTATTACCCTAAAATAAGTGAAATTTCTGCAATTTTGCCCCAAAATAAGGGAAATTTCTGCCTTTTTGCCCTGAAATATGTGAAATTTCTGCAATTTTACCCCAAAACACGGTGAATTTCTGCCTTTTTCCCCCAAAATAAAGGGAATTTCTCTCTTTTTGCCCCAAAATAAAGGAAATTTCAGCCTTTTTACCTGAAAATTAGTGAAATTTATGCAATTTTGCCCCAAATAAGGGAAATTTCTGCAATTTTGCCCCAAAATAAGGTAAATTCCTGTAATTTTGCCCCCAAAATAGGAAATTTCTAGAATTTTGCCCCAAAACACGAAGAATTTCTGATTTTTGCCTCTAAATAAAGGGAATTTCTGCCTTTTGCCCCCAAATTAGGGGAATTTCTGCAATTTTGCTCCAAAATACGGGGAATTTCTGCCTTTTTGCCTGAAAATAATGGGAATGCGTATCTTTTTGCCATAAAAAGAAAAATTTCTTCATTTTTGCTTCAAAATAAGAGGAATTTCTGCCTTTTTGCCCTTAAATAAGTGGAATTTCTGTCTTTTTCCCCAAAAACAAAGGGAATTTCTGTCTTTTTTGCCCCAAAATAAGGGGAATTTCTTACTCATTACCCTGAAATAAGTGAATTTTTTGCAATTTTGCCCTAAAATAAGGGAAATTTCTGCAATTTTGCCCAAAAATAAGGGGAATTTCTGACAGTTTGCTCCCGAAAAAAGAAGATTTTCTGTCTTTTTGCCACAAAATAAGGAGAATTTCTGTCTTTTTGCCCGAAAATTAGGAGAATTTCTGCAATTTTGCTTCAAAATACGGGGAATTTCTGCTTTTTATCCGGAAAGTAAGGGGAATGTATACCTTTTGCCACAAAAAAGGGAAATTTCTTCATTTTTGCCCCAAAATAAGAGGAATTTCTGCCTTTTTACCTCAAAATATGTGAAATTTCTGCCTTTTTACCCAAAAATAAACGGATTTTCTGTCTTTTTGCCCCAAAATAAAAGGAATTTTTGAATTATGCCCTGAAATAAGTGAAATTTCTGCAATTTGGCCTCAAAATAAAAGAAATTTCTGCCTTTTTGCCACACAATAAGAAGAATTTCTGTATTTTTGCCCCAAAATAAGGAAAATTTCTGCCTTTTTGCCCCCAAATAAAAGGAATTTCAGCCTTTTTACCTGAAAATAAGTGAAATTTCTTCAATTTTGCCCCACATAAGGGAAATTTCTGCAATTTTGCTCCAAAATAAGGTAAATTCATGCAATTTTGCCCCAAAATAAAGGAAATTTCTTGAATTTTGCCCCAAAATATGGAGAATTTCTGATTTTGGCCTCAAAATAAAGGGAATTTCTGCCTTTTGCCCCAAAATTAAGGGAATTTCTGCAATTTTTATCCAAAATACGGTAAATTTCTGCCTTTTTGCCCAAAAATAATGGGAATGCATACTTTTTTGCCATAAAAAGGGAAATTTCTTCATTTTTGCTCAAAAAAAGGGGAATTTCTGCCTTTTTGCCTATAAATAAGTGGAATATCTGTCTTTTTACCCCAAAACAAAGGGATTTTCTGTCTTTTTGCCCCAAAATAAGAAAAATTTCTGACTTATTACCCTGAAATAAGTGAAATTTCTGCAATTTTGCCGCAAAATAAGGGAAATTTCTGCCTTTTGGCCCCCAAATAAGGGGAATTGCAGCATTTTTACCTCAAAATAAAGGGAATTTCTGCATTTTTGCCACAAAATATTAGGAATTTCTGCCTTTTTCCCCAAAATAAGGAAAATTTCTGCCTTTTTTCCCTGAAATAAGTGAAATTTCTGCAATTTTGCCCCAAAATATTGGAAATTTCTGCAATTTTGCCCCAAAATAAGTGGAATTTCTGAGTGTTGCCCCAAATAAGGAGAATTTCTGTCTTTTTGCCCCAACATATAGGAAATTTCTGCCTTTTTGTACCACGATTAGGGAAATTTCTGCAATTTTGCTCCAAAATAGAGGGAATTTCTGCCTTTTTGCCCGAAAATAAAGGGAATGCATAACCTTTTGCCATAAAAAAGGGAAATTTCTTCATTTTTGCTCCAAAATAAAGGTAATTTCTGCGTTTTTACCTCTAAATAAGTGGAATTTCTATCTTTTTTCCCAAAACAAAGAAAATTTCTGTCTTTTTTTGCCCCAAAATAAGGAAAATTTCTGATTTATTACCCTGAAATAAGTGAAATTTCTGCAATTTTGCTCCAAAATACAAGGAACTTCTGCCTTTTTGCCCGAATATAATGGGAATGCATAACTTTTTGCCATAAAAAATGAAATTTCTTCATTTTAGCTCCAAAATAAGGGGAATTTCTGTCTTTTTGCCTCTAAATAAGTGGAATTTCTGCAATTTTGCTTTAAATTAAGAGAAATTTCTGCAATATTTCCCCATTATAAGGGAAATTTCTGCAATTTTGCTCCAAAATACGGGAAATTTCTGCCTTTTTTCTAAAAAATAAGGGAAATGCATAACTTTTTGCCATAAAAAAGGGAAATTTCTTCATTTTTGCTCCAAAATAAGAGGAATTTCTGCATTTTTGCCTCTAAATAAGTGGAATTTCTGCCTTTTTCCCCCAAAACAAAGGGAATTTCTGTCTTTTTTGCCCCAAAATAAGGGAAATGTCTGCCTTTTTGCCCTGAAATATGTGAACATTCTGCAATTTTCCCCCAAAATAAGGTGAATTTCTTCATTTTGCCCCAAAATAATGGGAATTTCTGCTTTTGCCCCAAAATAAGAAAAATTTCTGCTTTTTTTCTCTGAAATAAGTGAAATTTCTGCAATTTTGCTTTAAATTAAGAGAAATTTCTGCAATATTTCCCTATAATAAGGGAAATTTCTTCAATTTTGCCCCATAATAAGGGGAATTTCTCCCTTTTTGCCCCAAAATAAAGGAAATTTCAGCCTTTTTACCTGAAAATAAGTGAAATTTCTGCAATTTTTCCCCATATAAGGGAAATTTCTGCAATTTTGCTCCAAAATAAGGTAAATTCCTGCAATTTTGCCCCAAAATAAAGGAAATTTCTTGAATTTTGCCCCAAAATAAAGGGAATTTTTGCCTTTTGCCCCAAAATTAGAGGAATTTCTGCAATTTTGCTCCAAAATACGGGGAATTTCTGCCTTTTTGCCCGAAAATAATGGGAATGCATACCTTTTTTCCATAAAAAGGGAAATTTCTTCATTTTTGCTTTAAAATAAAGGGGATTTCTGCCTTTTTGCCTCTAAATAAGTGGAATTTCTGTCTTTTTCCCCCAGAACAAAAAGAATTTCTGTCTTTTTTGCTTCAAAATAAGGGGAATTTCTGACTTATTACCCTGAAATAAGTGAAATTTCTGCAATTTTGCCCCAAAATAAGGGAAATTTCTGAAATTTTTCCCCAATGTAAAAGAAATTTCTGCAATTTTGCCCCAAAATAAGGGAAATTTCTGACTGTTTGTTCCCAAAAAAAAGATTTTCTGTCTTTTTGCCCCCAAATAAGGAGAATTTCTGCCCTTTTGCCCGAAAATTATGAGAATTTCTGCAATTTTGCTTCAAAATATGGGGAATTTCAGCTTTTATCCCGAAAGTAAGGAGAATGCAAACCTTTTTGCCATAAAAAGGTAAATTTCTTCATTTTTGCTCCAAAATAAGGGGAATTTCTGCCTTTTTGCCTCTAAATAAGTGGAATTTCTGTCTTTTTCCCCCAAAACAAAGTGAATTTCTGTCTTTTTTGCCCCAAAATAATGGAAATTTCTGCCTTTGTGCCCCAAAATAAAAAAATTTTTTTCTTTTTTTCTCTGAAATAAGTGAAATTTCTGCAATTTTGCCTTAAATTAAGGGAAATTTCTGCACTATTTCCCCATAAAAAGGGAAATTTCTGCAATTTTGCTCCAAAATAAAAGGAATTTCTCCCTTTTTGCCACAAAATAAAGGAAATTTCAGCATTTTTACCTGAAAATAAGTGAAATTTCTGCAATTTTGCCCCAAATAAGGGAAATTTCTTCAATTTTGCCCTAAAATAAGGTAGATTCCTGTAATTTTGCCCCAAAGAAAGGAAATTTCTTGAATTTTGCCCCAAAAGAAGGGGAATTTCTGATTTTTGCCCCACAATAAAAGGAATTTCTGACTTTTGCCCCAAAATTAGGGAATTTCTCCCTTTTTGCCCGAAAATTATGAGAATTTCTGCAATTTTGCTTCAAAATACGGGGAATTTCTGCTTTTTATCCCGAATGTAAGAGGAATGTATACCCTTTACCACAAAAAAGGAAATTTCTTCATTTTTGCTCCAAATTAAGAGGAATTTCTGCCTTTTTACTTCAAAGTAAGTGAAATTTCTGCCTTTGTACAAAAAATAAATGGAATTTCTGTCTTTTTGCCCCAAAATAAAAGGAATTTTTGAATTATGCCCTGAAATAAGTGAAATTTCTGCAATTTTGCCCCAAAATAAATTAAATTTCTGCCTTTTTGCCACAAAATAGAAGGAATTTCTGTCTTTTTGCCCCCAAATAAAAGGAATTTCTGCCTTTTTGCCCCCAAATAAAAGGAATTTCAGCCTTTTTACCTCAAAATAAGGGGAATTTCTATATTTTTGCCACAAAATATTAAGAATTTCTGCATTTTTGCCACAAAATAAGGAAAATTTCGGCATTTTTTTCCTGAAATAAGTGAAATTTCTCCAATTTTGCCCTAAAATAAGTGAAATTTCTGCAATTTTTTCCCAAAATAAGGGAAATTTCTGGAATTTTGCCCCAAAATAAGGGGAATTTCTGATTTTTGCCCCAAAATAAAGGGAATTTTTGCCTTTTGCCCCAAAATTAGGGGAATTTCTGCAATTTGCTCCAAAATACGGGGAATTTCTGCCTTTTTGCCCGAAAATAATGGGAATGCATATTTTTTTTCCATAAAAAGTGAAATTTCTTCATTTTTGCTTTAAAATAAAGGGAATATCTGCCTTTTTGCCTCTAAATAAGTGGAATTCCTTTTTTTCCCCCAAAACAAAGGGAATTTCTGTCTTTTTTGCCCCAAAATAAGGGCAATTTCTGACTTATTACCCTGAAATAAGTGAAATTTCTGCAATTTTGCCCCAAAATAAGGGAAATTTCTGAAATTTTGCCCCAATGTAAAAGAAATTTCTGCAATTTTGTCCCAAAATAAGGGAAATTTCTGACAGTTTGTTCCCAAAAAAAAAAAGATTTTCTGTCTTTTTGCCCCCAAATAAGGAGAATTTCTGCCTTTTTGCCCGAAAATTATGAGAATTTCTGCAATTTTGCTTCAAAATACGGGGAATTTTTGCTTTTATCCCAATAGTAAGGGGAATGCATACCTTTTTGCCATAAAAAGGGAAATTTCTTCATTTTTGCTCCAAAATAAGGGGAATTTCTGCCTATTTGCCTCTAAATAAGTGGAATTTCTGTCTTTTTCCCCCAAAACAAAGTGAATTTCTGTCTTTTTTGCCCCAAAATAATGGGAATTTCTGCCTTTTTGCCCCAAAATAAGAAAAATTTTTTCTTTTTTTCTCTGAAATAAGTGAAATTTCGGCAATTTTGCCTTAAATTAAGGGAAATTTTTGCAATATTTCCCCATAATAAGGGAAATTTCTGCAATTTTGCTCCAAAATAAGAGGAATTTCTCCCTTTTTGCCACAAAATAAAGGAAATTTCAGCATTTTTACCTGAAAATAAGTGAAATTTCTGCAATTTTGCCCCAAATAAGGGAAATTTCTTCAATTTTGCCCTAAGATAAGGTAGATTCCTGTAATTATGCCCCCAAAAAAGGAAATTCCTTGAATTTTGCCCCAAAGGAAGGGGAATTTCTGATTTTTGCCGCACAATAAAAGGAATTTCTGCCTTTTGCCCCAAAATTAGGGAATTTCCCCCTTTTTGCCCAAAAATTATGAGAATTTCTGCAATTTTGCTTCAAAATACGGGGAATTTCTGCTTTTTATCCCGAATGTAAGAGGAATGTATACCCTTTACCACAAAAAAGGAAATTTCTTCATTTTTGCTCCAATATAAGAGGAATTTCTGCCTTTTTACTTCAAAGTAAGTGAAATTTCTGCCTTTGTACAAAAAAATAAATGGAATTTCTGTCTTTTTGCCCCAAAATAAAAGGAATTTTTGAATTATGCCCTGAGATAAGTGAAATTTCTGCAATTTTGCCCCAAAATAAATGAAATTTCTGCCTTTTTGCCACAAAATAGAAGGAATTTCTGTCTTTTTGCCCCAAAATAAGGGAAATTTCTGCGTTTTTGCCCCCAAATAAAAGGAATTTCAGCCTTTTTACCTCAAAATAAGGGGAATTTCTATATTTTTCCCACAAAATATTAAGAATTTCTGCATTTTTGCCACAAAATAAGGAAAATTTCTGCCTTTTTTCCCTGAAATAAGTGAAATTTCTCCAATTTTGCCCTAAAATAAGTGAAATTTCTGCAATTTTTTCCCAAAATAAGGGAAATTTCTGGAATTTTGCCCAAAAAATAAGTGGAATTTCTGAGTTTTGCACAAAATAAGGAGAATTTCTGTCTTTTTCCCCAACATATAGGGAATTTCTGCCTTTTTGCCTAACAATTAGGAGAATTTCTGCAATTTTGCTCCAAAATACGGGAATTTCTGCCTTTTCCATTAAATAAAGGGAATGCATAACTTTTTGCCATAAAAAAGGGAAATTTCTTCATTTTTGCTCCAAAATAAGGAGAATTTCTGCCTTTTTACCTCTAAATAAGTGGAATTTCTGTGTTTTCCCCCAAAACAAAGGGAATTTCTGTCTATTTTGCCCCAAAATAATGGAAATTTCTGACTTATTACCCTGAAATAAGTGAAATTTCTGCAATTTTGCCCCAAAATAAGGGAAATTTCTGCAATTTTGCCCCATTGTAAAGGAAATTTCTGCAATTTTGCCCCAAAATAAGGGAAATTTCTGACTCTTTGCTCCCGCAAAAAGGAGATTTTCTGTCTTTTTGCCCCAAAATAAGGAGAATTTCTGCCTTTTTGCCTGAAAATTATGATAATTTCTGCAATTTTGCTTCAAAATACGGGGAATTTCTGCTTTTTATCCCGAAAGTAAGGGGAATGCATACCTTTTTGCCATAAAAAGGTAAATTTCTTCAGTTTTGCTCCAAAATAAGGGAAATTTCTGCCTTTTTGCCTCTACATAAGTGGAATTTCTGTCTTTTCCTCGAAAACAAAGGAAATTTCTTTTTTTTGCCTTAAAATAAGGGGAATTTCTGACATATTACCCTGAAATAAGTGAAATTTCTGCAATTTTGCCCCAAAATAAGGAAAATTTCTGCCTCTTTGCCCTCAAATAAGGGAATTTCAGCCTTTTTACCTCAAAATAAGGGGAATTTCTGCCTTTTTGCCCGAAAATAAGGAAAATTTCTGCCTTTTTTCCCTGAAATAAGTGAAATTTCTGCAATTTTGCCGAAAATAAGTGAAATTTCTGCAATTCTGCCCCAGAATAAGGGAAATTTCTGGAATTTTGCCCCAAAATAAGTGGAATTTCTGAGTTTTGCCCCAAAATAAGGAGAATTTCTGTCTTTTTGCCCCAACATATAGGGAATTTCTGCATTTTTGCCCCACAATTAGGGGAATTTCTGCAATTTTGCTCCAAAATACGAGGAATTTCTGCCTTTTTGCCCGAAAATAAGGGGAATGCATACCTTTTTGCCTTAAAAAAGGAAAATTTCTTCATTTTTGCTCCAAAATAAGGGAAATTTCTGCTTTTTTGCCTCTAACTAAGTGGAATTTCTGCTTTTTCCTCCAAAACAAAGGGATTTTCTGTTTTTTGGCCCCAAAATCAAGAAAATTTCTGACTTATTACCCTGAAATAAGTGAAATTTCTGCAATTTTGCCCCAAAATAAGGGAAATTTCTGCCTTTTTGCCCCCAAATAAGAAGAATTTCAGCTTTTTTACCTCAAAATAAAAGAAATTTCTGCATTTTTGCCACAAAATATTAGGAATTTCTGCCTTTTTGCTCCAAAATAAGGAAAATTTCTGCCTTTTTTCTCTGAAATAAGTGAAATTTCTGCAATTTTGCCCTAAAATAAGTGAAATTTCTGCAATTTTGCCCCAAAATATAGGGGAATTTCTGGAATTTTTCCCCAAAATAAGTGGAATTTCTGAGTTTTGCCCCAAAATAAGGAGAATATCTGTCTTTTTGCCCCAACATATAGGGAATTTCTGCATTTTTGCCCCACAATTAGGGGAATTTCTGCAATTTTACTCCAAAATACGGGGAATTGCTGCTTTTTGCCCGAAAAAAAGGGGAATGCATAACTTTTTGCCATAAAAAATGGAAATTTCTTCATTTTTGCTCAAAATAAGGGGAATTTTTGCCTTATTGCCTCCAAATAAGTGGAATTTCTGTCTTTTCCCCCAAAACAAAGGGAATTTCTGTCTTTTTTGCCCCAAATTAAGGGAAATTTCTGCCTTTTTGCCATGAAATATGTGAAATTTCTGCAATTTTACCGCAAAATAAGGTGAATTTCTGCCTTTTTGCCCCAAAATAATGGGAATTTCTGCCTTTTTGCCCCAAAATAAGAAAAATTTTTGCTTTTTTTCTCTGAAATAAGTGAAATTTCTGCAATTTTGCCCCAAAATAAGGGAAATTTCTGGAATTTTGCCCCAAAATACGTGGAATTTCTGAGTTTTGCCCCAAAATAAGGAGAATTTCTGACTTATTACCCTGAAATAAGTGAAATTTCTGCAATTTTGCACCAAAATAAGGGAAATTTCTGAAATTTTGCCCCAATGTAAATGAAATTTCTGCAATTTTGCCCCAAAATAAGGGAAATTTCTGACTGTTTGTTCCCAAAAAAATTAGATTTTCTGTCTTTTTGCCCCCAAATAAGGAGAATTTCTGCCTTTTTGCCCGAAAATTATGAGAATTTCTGCAATTTTGCTTCAAAATACGGGGAATTTCTGCTTTTATCCCGAAAGTAAGGGGAATGCAAACATTTTTGCCATAAAAAGGTAAATTTCTTCATTTTTGCTCCAAAATAAGGGGAATTTCTGCCTTTTTGCTCCAAAATAACGAAATTTCTTTTTTTTCCATGAAATAAGGGAAATTTCTGCAATTTTGCCGAAAATAAGTGAAATTTCTGCAAATCTGCCCCAGAATAAGGGAAATTTCTGGAATTTTGCCCCAAATTAAGTGGAATTTCTGAGTTTTGCCCCAAAATAAGGAGAATTTCTGTCTTTTTGCCCCAACATATAGGGAATTTCTGCATTTTTGCCCCACAATTAAAGGAATTTTTGCAATTTTGCTCCAAAATACAGGGAATTTCTGCCTTTTAGCCCGAAAATAAGAAGAATGCATACCTTTTTGCCTTAAAAAAGGGAAATTTCTTCATTTTTGCTTCTAATAAGGGGAATTTCTGCTTTTTTGCCTCTAAATAAGTGGAATTTATGATTTTCCTTCAAAACAAAGGGATTTTCTGTCTTTTTTGCCCCAAAATAAGAAAAATTTCTGACTTATTACCCTGAAATAAATGAAATTTCTGCAATTTTGCCCAAAAATAAGGGAAAATTTTTGCTTTTCTGCCCACAAATAAGGGGAATTTCAGCCTTTTTACCTCAAAACGAGGGGAATTTCTGCATTTTTGCCACAAAATATTAGGAATTTCTGCATTTTTGCCCCAAAATAAAGAAAATTTCTGCCTTTTTTCCTGAAATAAGTGAAATTTCTGCAATTTTGCCCTAAAAATAAGTGGAGTTTCTGAGTTTTGCCCCAAAATAAGGAGAATTTCTGTCTTTTTGCCACAACATAAAGGGAATTTCTGCCTTTTTGCACCACAATTAGAGGAATTTCTGCAATTTTGCTCCGAAATACATGGAATTTTTGCCTTTTTGCCCGAAAATAAGGGGAATGCATAACTTTTTGCCATAAAAAAGGGAAATTTCTTCATTTTTGCTCCAAAATAAGGGGAATTTCTGCCTTTTTGCTTCTCAATAAGTGGAATATCTGTCTTTTCCCCCCAAAACAAAGGGAATTTCTTTTTTTTTGCCCCAAAATAAGGGGAATTTCTGACTTATTACTCTAAAATAAGTGAAATTTCTGCAATTTTGCCCCAAAATAAGGGAAATTTCTGCCTCTTTGCCCCCAAAAAGGGGAATTTCAGGCTTTATGCCTCAAAATAAGGGGAATATCTGCATTTTGCCACAAAATATTATGAATTTCTGACTTTTTGCTCCAAAATAAGGAAAATTTCTGCCTTTTTTCCCTGAAATAATTGAAATTTCTGCAATTTTGCCCCAAAATAAGTGAAATTTGGCAATTTTGCCCCAAAATAAGGAAAATTTCTGGAATTTTGCCCTAAAATAAGTGGAATTTCTAAGTTTGGCTGCAAAATAATGAGAATTTCTGTTTTTTGCCCCAACATGTAAAGAATTTCTGTCTTTTTGCCCCACAACAAGGGGAATTTCTGCAATTTTGCTCCAAAATACGGGGAATTTCTGCCTTTTTGCCCTGAAATATGTGAAATTTCTGCAATTTTACCCCTAAATAAGGTGAATTTCTGTTTTTTTGCCCCAAAATAATGGGAATTTCTGCATTTTTGCCCCAAAATAAGAAAAATTTTTGCTTTTTTTCTCTGAAATAAGTGCAACTTCTGCAATTTTCCCCTAAAATAAGGGAAATTTTTGCAATTTTTTCCCATAATAAGGGAGATTTCTGCAATTTTGCCCCAAAATAAGGGGAGTTTCTTCCTTTTTGCCCCAAAACAAAGGAAATATCAGCCTTTTTACCTGAAAATAAGTGAAATTTCTGAAATTTTGCCCCAAATAAGGGAAATTTCTGCAATTTTGCCCCAAAATAAGGTAAATTCCTGCATTTTTGCCCCAAAATAATGGAAATTTCTGGAATTTTGCACCAAAATACGGGGAATTTCTGATTTTTGCCACAAAATAAAGGGAATTTCTGCCTTTTGCCCCAAAATTAGGGGAATTTCTGCAATTTTGCTCCAAAATACGATGAATGTCTGCCTTTTTGCCTGAAAATAATGGGTATGCATACCTTTTTGCCCTTAAAAAAGAAACGTTTCTTCATTTTTGCTCCAAAATAAAGGGAATTTCTGCCTTTTTGCCTCTAAATAAGTGGAATTTCTGTCTTTTCCCCCAAAACAAAGAGAATTTCTGTCTTTTTTGCCCCAAAATAAGGGGAATTTCTGACTTATTACCCTAAAGTAAGTGAAATTTCTGCAATTTTGCCCCAAAATAAGGGAAATTTCTTCAATTTTACCCCAATGTAAATAAAATTTCTGCAATTTTGCCCCAAAAAAAGGGAATTTCTGAATGTTTGCTCCCGAAAAAAGGAGATCTTCTGTCTTTTTGCCCCAAAATAAGGAGAATTTTTGACTTTTTGCCCAAAAATTATGAGAATTTCTCCAATTTTGCTTCAAAATACGTGGAATTTCTGCTTTTTATCCCGAAAGTAAGGGGAATGCATACCTTTTTGCCATAAAAAGGTAAATTTCTTCATTTTTGCTCCAAAATAAGGGGAATTTCTGCCTTTTTGCCTTTAAATAAGTGGAATTTCTGTCTTTTTCCCCCAAAACAAAGGGATTTTCTGTCTTTTTTGCCCCAAAATAAGGGGAATTTCTGAATTATTACCCTGAAATAAGTGAAATTTCTCCAATTTTGCCCCAAAATAAGGGAAATTTCTGCCTCTTTGCCCCCAAATAAGGGGAATTTCAGCCTTTTTACCTCAAAATAAGGGGAATTTCTGCATTTTTGCCACAAAATATTAGGAATTTCTGACTTTTTGCCCCAAAATAAAGGAAATTTCTGGAATTTTGCTCCAAAATAAGTGGAATTTCTAAGTTTTGCCCCAAAATAAGGAGAATTGCTGTATTTTGCCTCTAAATAAGTGAAATTTCTGCAATTTTGCCCCAAAATAAGGGAAATTTCTGCCTTTTTGCCCCCAAATAAGGGGAATTTCAGCCTTTTTACTTCAAAATAAGGGGAAATTCTGCATTTTTGCCAGAAAATATTAGGAATTTCTGCCTTTTTCCCCAAAATAAAGAAAATTTCTGCCTTTTTTCCCTGAAATAAGTGAAATTTCTGCAATTTTGCCTCAAAATAAGTGAAATTTCTGCAATTTTGCCCCAAAATAAGGGAAATTTCTGGAATTTTGCCCCAAAATAAGTGGAATTTCTGAGTTTTGCCCCAAAATAAGGAGAATTTCTGTCTTTTTGCCCCAACATATAGGGAATTTCTGTCTTTCTGCACCGCAACTAGGGGAATTTCTGCAATTATGCTCCAAAATACGGGGAATTTCTGCCTTTTTGCCTGAAAATAAGGGGAATGCATAACTTTTTGCCATAAAAAAAGAGAAATTTCTTCATTTTTGCTCCAAAGTAAGTGAAATTTCTGCATTTTTGCCTCTAAATAAGTGGAATTTCTGTCTTTTTCCCTCAAAACAAAAGGCATTTCTGTCTTTTTTGCCTCAAAATAAGGGGAATTTCTGACTTGTTACACTGAAATAAGTGAAATTTCTGCAATTTTGTTCCAAAATAAGGAAAATTTCTGCATTTTTGCCCTGAAATATGTGAAATTTCTGCAATTTTGCCCCAAAATAAGTGAAATTTCTGAAATTTTTCCCCAAAATAAGGGAAATTTCTGGAATTTTGCCCCAAAATAAGTGGAATTTCTAAGTTTTGCCCCAAAATAAGGAGAATTTCTGTATTTTTCCCTCTAAATAAGTTAAATTTCTGCAATTTTGCCCCAAAATAAGGGAAATTTCTGCCTTTTTGCCCCCTTATAAATGGAATTTCAGCCTTTTTACCTCAAAATAAGTGGAATTTCTGCATTTATGCCAGAAAATATTAGGAATTTCTGCCTTTTTGCCCCAAAATAAAGAAAATTTCTGCCTTTTTTCTCTGAAATAAGTGAAATTTCTGCAATTTTGCCCCAAAATAAGTGAAATTTCTGCAATTTTGCCCCAAAATAAGGGAAATTTCTGGAATTTTGCCCCAAAATATGTGGAATATCTGAGTTTTGCCCAAAAATAAGGAGAATTTCTGTCTTTTTGCCCCAACATATGGGGAATTTCTGTCTTTCTGCACCACAACTAGGGAAATTTTTGCAATTATGCTCCAAAATACGGGGAATTTCTGCTTTTTGCCAGAAAATAAGGGGAATGCATAACTTTTTGCCATAAAAAAGAAAAATTTCTTCATTTTTGCTCCAAAATAAGGGAAATTTCTGCATTTTTGCCTCTAAATAAGTGGAATTTCTGTCTTTTTCCCTCAAAACAAAGGGAATTTCTGTCTTTTTTGCCTCCAAATAAGGGGAATTTTTGACTTATTACACTGAAATAAGTGAAATTTCTGCAATTTTGACCCCAAAATAAGGGGAATTTCTAATTTTTGCCCCAAAATAAAGGGAATTTCTTCATTTTGCCCAAAAAATTCGGGGAATTTCTGCAATTTAGCTCCAAAATACGGGGAATTTCTGCCTTTTTGCCTGAAAATAATGGGAATGCATATTTTTTTGCCATAAAAAGGGACATTTCTTCATTTTTGCTCCAAAATAAATGGAATTTCTGCCTATTTTCCTCTAAATAAGTGGAATTTCTGTCTTTTTCTCCCCCCAAAAAAAAAGAATTTCTGTCTTTTTTGCCCGAAAATAAGGGGAATTTCTGACTTATTACCCTGAAGTAAGTGAAATTTCTGCAATTTTGCCCCACAATAAGGGAAATTTCTTTTGTTTTGCCCCAATGTAAAGGAAATTGCTGCAATTTTGCCGCAAAATAAGGGGAATTTCTGAATGTTTGCTCCCGAAAAAAGGAGATCTTCTGTATTTTTGCCCCAAAATAAGGAGAATTTCTGCCTTTTTGCCCGAACATTATGAGAATTTCTGCAATTTTGCTTCAAAATACGGGGAATTTCTGCTTTTTATCCCGAAAGTAAGGGGAATTCATACCTTTTTGCCATAAAAAGGTAAATTTCTTCATTTTTGCTCTAAAATAAAGGGAATTTCTGCCTTTTGCCTCTAAATAAGTGGAATTTCTGTCTTTTTCCCCCAAAACAAAGGGAATTTCTGTCTTTTTTGCCCCAAAATAAGGGGAATTTCTGAATTATTACCCTGAAATAAGTGAAATTTCTCCAATTTTGCCCCAAAATAAGGGAAATTTCTGCCTCTTTGCCCCCAAATAAGGGGAATTTCAGCCTTTTTACCTCAAAATAAGGGGAATTTCTGCATTTTTGCCAGAAAATATTAGGAATTTCTGAATCTTTGCCCCAAAATAAGGAAAATTTGTGCCTTTTTTCCCTAAAATAAGTGAAATTTCTGCAATTTTGCCCCAAAATAAGTGAAATTTCTGCAATTTTGCCCCAAAATAAGGGAAATTTCTGGAATTTTGCCCCAAAATAAGTGGAATTTCTAAGTTTTGCCCCAAAATAAGGAGAATTGCTGTCTTTTTGCCTCTAAATAAGTGAAATTTCTGCAATTTTGCCCCAAAATAAGGGAAATTTTTGCCTTTTTGCCCCCACATAAGGGGAATTTTAGCCGTTTTACCTCAAAATAAAGGGAATTTCTGCATTTTTGCCAAAAAATATTAGGAATTTCTGAATCTTTGCCCCAAAATAAAGAAAATTTGTGCCTTTTTTCCCTAAAATAAGTGAAATTTCTGCAATTTTGCCCCAAAATAAGTGAAATTTCTGCAATTTTGCCTCAAAATAAGGGAAATTTCTGGAATTTTGCCCCAAAATAAGTGTAATTTCTAATTTTGCCCCAAAATAAGAATTTCTGTCTTTTTGCCCCAACATATAAGGAATTTCTGTCTTTCTGCACAACAACTAGGGGAATTTCTGCAATTATGCTCCAAAATACGGGGAATTTCTGACTTTTTGCGCGAAAAAAAGGGGAGTGCATAACTTTTTGCCATAAAAAAGGGAAATTTCTTCATTTTTGCTCCAAAATAAGGGAAATTTCTGCATTTTTTCCTCTACATGAGTGGAATTTCTGTCTTTTTCCCTCAAAACAAAGGGAATTTCTGTCTTTTTTGCCTCAAAATAAGGGGAATTTCTGACTTATTAAACTGAAATAAGTGAAATTTCTGCAATTTTGGCCCAAAATAAGGGAAATTTCTGCCTTTTTGCCCAGAAATATGTGAAATTTCTGCAATTTTACCCCAAAATAATGTGAATTTCTGCCTTTTTGCCACAAATTAATGGGAAGTTCTGCCTTTTTGCCCCAAAATAAGAAAAATTTTTGCTTTTTTTCTCTGAAATAAGTGACATTTCTGCAATTTTGCCCTAAAATAAGGAAAATTTCTGCAATTTTTCCCAATAATAAGGGAAATTTCTGCAATTTTGCCCCAAAATAAGGGGAATTTCTCCCTTTTTGCCCTAAAATGAAGGAAATTTCAGCCTTTTTACCTGAAAATAAGTGAAATTTCTGCAATTTTGCCCCAAATAAGGGAAATTTCTTCAATTTTGCCCCAAAATAAGGTAAATTCCTGTAATTTCGCCACAAAATAAAGGAAATTTCTTGAATTTTGCCCCAAAAGAAGGGGAATTTCTGATTTTTGTCCCACAATAAAAGGAATTTCTGCCTTTTGCCCCAAAATTAGGGATTTTCTCACTTTTTGCCCGAAAATTATTAGAATTTCTGCAATTTTGCTTCAAAATACGGGGAATTTCTGCTTTTTATCCCGAATGTAAGGGGAATGTATACCTTTTACCACAAAAAAGGAAATTTCTTCATTTTTGCCCCAAAATAAGCGTAATTTCTGCATTTTAATTCAAAGTAAGTGAAATTTCTGCCTTTGTACCAAAAAATAAATGGAATTTCTGTGTTTTTCCCCCAAATAAAAGGAATTTTTGAATTATGCCCTGAAATAAGTGAAATTTCTGCAATTTTGCCCCAAAATAAAAGAAATGTCTGCCTTTTGCCACAAAATAAAAGGAATTTCTGTCTTTTGCCCCAAAATAAGGGAAATTTCTGCCTTTTTGCCCCCTTATAAATGGAATTTCAGCCTTTTTACCTCAAAATAAGGGGAATTTCTACATTTTTGCTACAAAATATTAAGAATTTCTGCATTTTTACCCCAAAATAAGGAAAATTTCTGCCTTTATTCCTTGAAATAAGTGAAATTTCTCCAATTTTGCCCTACAATAAGTGAAATTTCTGCAATTTTTCTCCAAAATAAGGGAAATTTCTGGAATTTTGCCCAAAAATAAGTAGAATTTCTGAGTTTTGCCCCAAAATAAGGATAATTTCTGTCTTTTTTCCCCAACATATAGGGAATTTCTGCCTTTTTGCCCCACAATTAGGGGAATTTCTGCAATTTTGCTCCAAAATACGGGGAATTTCTGCCTTTTCCCAAAAATAAAGAAAATAAATAACTTTTTGCCATAAAAAAAGAAATTTCTTCATTTTTGCTCCAAAATAAGGGGAATTTCTGCTTTTTTGCCTCTAAATAAGTGGAATTTCTGTCTTTTTCCCCCAAAACAAAGAAAATTTCTGTCTTTTTTGCCCCAAAATAACAGGAATTTCTAACTTATTACCCTGAAATAAGTGAAATTTCTGCAATTTTGCCCCAAAATAAAGGAAATTTCTGGAATTTTGCCCCAATGTAAAGGAAATTTCTGCAATTTTGCCCCAAAATAAGGGAAATTTCTGAATGTTTGCTCCCGAAAAAAGAAGATTTTCTGTGTTTTGCGCCAAAATAAGGGGAATTCCTGACTTATTACCCTAAAATAAGTGAAATTTCTGCAATTTTGCCCCAAAATAAGGGAAATTTCTGCCTTTTTGCCCTAAAATAAGGGGAATTTCAGACTTTATACCTCAAAATAAGGGGAATTTCTGCATTTTTGCCACAAAATATTAGGAATTTATGACTTTATGCCCCAAAATAAGGAAAATTTCTGCCTTTTTTCCCTGAAATAAGTGAAATTTCTGCAATTTTGCCCCAAAATAAGTGAAATTTCTGCAATTTTGCCCCAAAATAAGGAAAATTTCTGGAATTTTGTCCCAAAATAAGTGGAATTTCTAAGTTTTGCCCCAAAATAAGGAGAATTTCTGTCTTTTTGCCCCAACATATAGGGAATTTCTGTCTTTTTGCCCCGCAACTAGGGGAATTTCTGCAATTTTGCTCCAAAATACGGGGAATTTCTGCCTTTTTGCCCTGAAATATGTGAAATTTCTGCAATTTTACCCTTAAATAAGGTGAATTTCTGCTTTTTTGCCCCAAAATAATGGGAATTTCGGCCTTTTACCGCAAAATAAAAAAAAATTTTGCTTTTTTTCTCTGAAATAAGTGAAATTTCTGCAATTTTCCCCTAAAATAATGGAAATTTTTGCAATTTTTTCCCATAATAAGAGAGATTTCTGCAATATTGCCCCAAAATAAGAAGAATTTCTTCCTTTTTGCCCCAAAACAAAGGAAATTTCAGCCTTTTTACCTGAAAATAAGAGAAATTTCTGAAATTTTGCCCCATATAAGAGAAATTTCTGCAATTTAGCCTCAAAATATAGTAAATTCCTGCAATTTTGCCCCAAAATAAGGGAAATTTCTGGAATTTTGCCCCAAAATATGGGGAATTTCTGATTTTTGCCCCAAAATAAAGGGAATTTCTGCCTTTTGCCCCAAAATTAGGGGAATTTCTGCAATTTTGCTGCAAAATACAGGGAATTTCTGCCTTTTTGCCTGAAAATAATGGGAATGCATACCTTTTTGCCATAAAAAGGGAAATTTCTTCATTTTTGCTCCAAAATAAGGGGAATTTCTGCCTTTTTGCCTCTAAATAAGTGGAATTTCTGTCTTTTTCCCCCAAAAAAAGAGAATTTCTGTCTTTTTTGTCCCAAAATAAGGGGAATTTCTGACTTATTACTCTGAAGTAAGTGAAATTTCTGCAATTTTGCCCCAAAATAAGGAAAATTTCTGCAATTTTGTCCCAATGTAAAGGAAATTTCTGCAATTTTGCCCAAAAATAAAGGGAATTTCTGACAGTTTGCTCCCGAAAAAAGGAGATCTTCTGTCTTTTTGCCCCAAAATGAGGAGAATTTCAGCCTTTTTGCCCGATAATTATGAGAATTTCTGCAATTTTGCTTCAAAATACGGGGAATTTCTGCTTTTTATCCCGAAAGTAAGGGGAATGCATACCTTTTTGCCATAAAAAGGTAAATTTCTTCATTTTTGCTCCAAAATACGGAGAATTTCTGCCTTTTTGCCTCTAAATAAGTGGAATTTTTTCTCTTTCCCCCAAAACAAAGGGAATTTCTGTTTTTTTGCCTTAAAATAAGGGGAATTTCTGAATTATTACCCTGAAATAAGTGAAATTTCTCCAATTTTGCCCCAAAATAAGGGAAATTTCTGCCTCTTTGCCCCCAAATAAGGGGAATTTCAGCCTTTTTACCTCAAAATAAGGGGAATTTCTGCATTTTTGCCACAAAATATTAGGAATTTCTGACTTTTTGCCCCAAAATAAGGAAAATTTGTGCCTTTTTTCCATGAAATAAGTGAAATTTTTGCAATTTTGCCCCAAAATAAGTGAAATTTCTGCAATTTTGCCCCAAAATAAGGGAAATTTCCAGAATTTTGCCCCAAAATAAGGGGAATTTCTAAGTTTTGCCCCAAAATAAAGAGAATTTCTTTCTTTTGGCCTCTAAATAAGTGAAATTTCTGCAATTTTGCCCCAAAATAAGAGAAATTTCTGCTTTTTGCCCCCAAATAAGGGGAATTTCAGCCTTTTTACCTCAAAATAAGAGGAATTTCTGCATTTTTGCCAGAAAATATTAGGAATTTCTCCCTTTTTGCCCCAAAATAAAGAAAATTTCTGCCTTTTTTCCTTGAAATAAGTGAAATTTCTGCAATTTTGCCCCAAAATAAGTGAAATTTCTCCAATTTTGCCCCAAAATAAGGGAAATTTCTGCAATTTTGCCCCAAAATAAGTGGAATTTCTGAGTTTTGCCCCAAAATAAGGAGAATTTCTGTCTTTTTGCCCCAACATATAGGGAATTTCTGTCTTTCTGCACCACAACTAGGGGAATTTCTGCAATTATGCTCCAAAATACGGGGAATTTCTCCCTTATAGCCCGAAAATAAGGGGAATGCATACCTTTTTGCCATAAAAAATGGAAATTTCTTCATTTTTGCTCCAAAAGAAGGGAAATTTCTGCCTTTTTGCCTCTAAATAAGTGGAATTTCTGTCTTTTTTCCTCAAAACAAAGGAAATTTCTCTCTTTTCTGCCTCAAAATAAGGGGAATTTCTGACTTATTACACTGAAATAAGTGAAATTTCTGCAATTTTGCCAGAAAATAAGGGAAATTTCTGCCTTATTGCCCTGAAATATGTTAAATTTCTGCAATTATACCCCAAAATAAGGTGAATTTCTGCCTTTTTGCCACAAATAATGGGAATTTCTGCCTTTTTGCCCCAAAATAAGAGAAATTTTTGCTTTTTTCTCTGAAATAAGTGAAATTTCTGCAATTTTGCCCTAAAATAAGGCAAATTTCTGCAATTTTGCTCCAAAATACCGAGAATTCCTGCCTTTTTGCCTCTAAATAAGTGGAATTTCTGTCTTTTTCCCCCAAAACAAAGGGACTTTCGGTCTTTTTTGCCCCAAAATAATGGGAATTTCTGAATTATTACCCTGAAATAAGTGAAATTTCTCCAATTTTGCCAAAAAATAAGGGAAATTTCTGCCTCTTTGCCCCCAAATAAGGGGAATTTCAGCCTTTTTACCTCAAAATAAGGGGAATTTCTGCATTTTTGCCACAAAATATTAGGAATTTCTTACTTTTTGCCCCAAAATAAGGAAAATTTGTGCCTTTTTTCTCTGAAATAAGTGAAATTTCTGCAATTTTGCCCCAAAATAAGTGAAATTTCTACAATTTTGCCCCAAAATAAGTGAAATTTCTGCAATTTTGCCCCAAAATAAGGGAAATTTCTGGAATTTTGCCTTAAAATATGTGGAATTTCTAAGTTTTGCCCCAAAATAAGGAGAATTTCTGTCTTTTTGCCTCTAAATAATTGATATTTCTGCAATGTTCCCCCAAAATAAGGGAAATTTCTGCCTTTTTGCCCCCAAATAAATGGAATTTCAGCCTTTTTACCTCAATATAAGGGGAATTTCTGCATTTTTGCCATAAAATATTAGGAATTTCTGCATTTTTGCCCCAAAATAAAGAAAATTTCTGCCTTTTTTCCCTGAAATAATTGAAATTTCTGCAATTTTGCCCCAAAATAGTGAAATTTTTGCAATTTTGCCCCAAAATAAGGGAAATTTCTGGGATTTTGCCCCAAAATAAGTGGAATTTCTGAGTTTTGCCCCAAAATAAGGAGAATTTCTGTCTTTTTGCCCCAACATATAGGGAATTTCTTTCTTTCTGCACCACAACTAGTGAAATTTCTGCAATTATGCTCCAAAATACGGGGAATTTCTGCCTTTTTGCCCGAAAATAAGGGGAATGCATAACTTTTAGCCATAAAAAATGGAAATTTCTTCATTTTTGCTCCAAAATAAGGGAAATTTCTGCCTTTTTGCCCTGAAATATGTGAAATTTCTGAAATTTTACCCCAAAATTAGGTGAATTTCTGCCTTTTTTCCACAAATTAATGGGAATTTCTGCCTTTTTGCCCCAGAATAAGAAAATTTCTTGCGTTTTTTTCTCTGAAATAAGTGAAATTTCTGCAATTTTGCCCTAAAATAAGAAAAATTTCTGCAATTTTTCCCAATAATAAAGGAAATTTCTTCAATTTTGCCCCAAAATAAGGGGAATTTCTCCGTTTTTGCCCGAAAATAAAGGAAATTTCAGCCTTTTTACCTGAAAATAATTGAAGTTTCTGCAATTTTGCCCCAAATAAGAAAATTTTCTGCAATTTTGCCCCAAAATAAGGTAAATACCTGCACTTTTGCCCCAAATTAAAGGAAATTTCTTGAATTTTGCCCCAAAATAAGGGGAATTTATGATTTTTGCCCCAAAATAAAGGGAATTTCGTCTTTTTGCCCCAAAATTAGGGGAATTTCTGCAATTTTACCACAAAATATGTCAAATTTCTGCATTTTTGCCCCAAAATAATGGGAATTTCTGCCTTTTTGCCCCAAAACAAGAAAAATTTTTGCTTTTTTTCTCTGAAATAAGTGAAATTTCTGCAATTTTGCCCTTAAATAGGAAAATTTGTGCAATTTTTTCCCATAATAAGAGAAATCTCTGCAATTTTGCCCCAAAAATAAGAGGAATTTCTCCCTTTTTGCCCCAAAATAAAGGAAATATCAGCCCTTTTTCCTGAAAATAAGTGAAATTTCTGCAATTTTGCCCCAAATAAGGGAAATTTCTGCAATTTGGCCCAAAAATAAGGTAAATTCCTCCAATTTTGCCCCAAAATAAAGGAAATTTCTTGAATTTAGCCCCAAAATAAACAGATGTTCTGATTTTTGCCCCAAAATAAAGGGAATTTCTGCCTTTTGCCCCAAAATTAGAGGAATTTCTGCAATTTTGCTCCAAAATACGGGGAATTTCTGCCTTTTTGACCGAAAATAATGGGAATGCATACCTTTTTGCCATAAAAAATGAAATTTCTTCATTTTTGCTCCAAAATAAGGGGAATTTCTTCCTTTTTGCCTCTAAATAAGTGGAATTTCTGTCTTTTTCCCACAAAACAAGGGAATTTCTCTCTTTTTTGCCCCAAAATAAGGGGAATTTCTGACTCATTACCCTGAAATAAGTGAAATTTCTGCAATTTTGCCCCAAAATAAGTGAAATTTCTGCAATTTTGCCCCAAAATAAGGGAAATTTCTGGATTTTTGCCCCAAAATAAGTGGAATTTCTAAGTTTTGCCCCAAAATAAGGAGAATTTCTGTCTTTTTGCTTCTAAATAAGTGAAATTTCTGCAATTTTGCCCCAAAATAAGGGAAATTTCTGCCTTTTTGCCTCCAAATACGGGGAATTTCAGCCTTTTTACCTCAAAATAAGGGGAATTTCTAAATTCTTGCCAGAAAATATTAGGAATTTCTGCCATTTTGAACCAAAATAAAGAAAAATTCTGCCTTTTTTCCCTGAAATAAGTGAAATTTCTGCAATTTTGCCCCAAAATAAGTGAAATTTCTGCAATTTTGCCCCAAAATAAGGGAAATTTCTGAAATTTTGCCCCAAAATAAGTGGAATTTCTGAGTTTTGCCCCAAAATAAGGAGAATTTCTGTCTTTTTGCCCCAACATGTAGGGAATTTCTTTCTTTCTGCACCACAACTAGTGAAATTTCTGCAATTATGCTCCAAAATACGGGGAATTTCTGCCTTTTTGCCCGAAAATAAGGGGAATGCATAACTTTTAGCCATAAAAAAGGGAAATTTCTTCATTTTTGCTCCAAAATAAGGGAAATTTCTGCCTTTTTGCCCTGAAATATGTGAAATTTCTGAAATTTTACCCCAAAATAAGGTGAATTTCTGCCTTTTTTCCACAAATTAATGGGAATTTCTGCCTTTTTGCCCCAGAATAAGAAAATTTCTTGCGTTTTTTCTCTGAAATAAGTGAAATTTCTGCAATTTTGCCCTAAAATAAGAAAAATTTCTGCAATTTTTCCCAATAATAAAGGAAATTTCTTCAATTTTGCCCCAAAATAAAGGGAATTTCTCCGTTTTTGCCCGAAAATAAAGGAAATTTCAGCCTTTTTACCTGAAAATAATTGAAGTTTCTGCAATTTTGCCCCAAATAAGAAAAATTTCTGCAATTTTGCCCCAAACTAAGGTAAATGCCTGCACTTTTGCCCCAAATTAAAGGAAATTTCTTGAATTTTGCCCCAAAATAAGGGGAATTTATGATTTTTGCCCCAAAATAAAGGGAATTTCGTCTTTTTGCCCCAAAATTAGGGGAATTTCTGCAATTTTACCACAAAATATGTCAAATTTCTGCATTTTTGCCCCAAAATAATGGGAATTTCTGTCTTTTTGCCCCAAAACAAGAAAAATTTTTGCTTTTTTTCTCTGAAATAAGTGAAATTTCTGCAATTTTGCCCTTAAATAAGGAAAATTTGTGCAATTTTTCCCCATAATAAGAGAAATCTCTGCAATTTTGCCCCAAAAATAAGAGGAATTTCTCCCTTTTTGCCCCAAAATAAAGGAAATATCAGCCCTTTTTCCTGAAAATAAGTGAAATTTCTGCAATTTTGCCCCAAATAAGGGAAATTTCTGCAATTTGGCCCAAAAATAAGGTAAATTCCTCCAATTTTGCCCCAAAATAAAGGAAATTTCTTGAATTTAGCCCCAAAATAAACAGATGTTCTGATTTTTGCCCCAAAATAAAGGGAATTTCTGCCTTTTGCCCCAAAATTAGAGGAATTTCTGCAATTTTGCTCCAAAATACGGGGAATTTCTGCCTTTTTGACCGAAAATAATGGGAATGCATACCTTTTTGCCATAAAAAATGAAATTTCTTCATTTTTGCTCCAAAATAAGGGGAATTTCTTCCTTTTTGCCTCTAAATAAGTGGAATTTCTGTCTTTTTCCCACAAAACAAGGGAATTTCTCTCTTTTTTGCCCCAAAATAAGGGGAATTTCTGACTCATTACCCTGAAATAAGTGAAATTTCTGCAATTTTGCCCCAAAATAAGTGAAATTTCTGCAATTTTGCCCCAAAATAAGGGAAATTTCTGGATTTTTGCCCCAAAATAAGTGGAATTTCTAAGTTTTGCCCCAAAATAAGGAGAATTTCTGTCTTTTTGCTTCTAAATAAGTGAAATTTCTGCAATTTTGCCCCAAAATAAGGGAAATTTCTGCCTTTTTGCCTCCAAATACGGGGAATTTCAGCCTTTTTACCTCAAAATAAGGGGAATTTCTAAATTCTTGCCAGAAAATATTAGGAATTTCTGCCATTTTGCCCCAAAATAAAGAAAAATTCTGCTTTTTTTCCCTGAAATAAGTGAAATTTCTGCAATTTTGCCCCAAAATAAGTGAAATTTCTGCAATTTTGCCCCAAAATAAGGGAAATTTCTGAAATTTTGCCCCAAAATAAGTGGAATTTCTGAGTTTTGCCCCAAAATAAGGAGAATTTCTGTCTTTTTGCCCCAACATATAGGGAATTTCTTTCTTTCTGCACCACAACTAGTGAAATTTCTGCAATTATGCTCCAAAATACGGGGAATTTCTGCCTTTTTGCCCGAAAATAAGGGGAATGCATAACTTTTAGCCATAAAAAAGGGAAATTTCTTCATTTTTGCTCCAAAATAAGGGAAATTTCTGCCTTTTTGCCCTGAAATATGTGAAATTTCTGAAATTTTACCCCAAAATAAGGTGAATTTCTGCCTTTTTTCCACAAATTAATAGGAATTTCTGCCTTTTTGCCCCAGAATAAGAAAATTTCTTGCGTTTTTTCTCTAAAATAAGTGAAATTTCTGCAATTTTGCCCTAAAATAAGAAAAATTTCTGCAATTTTTCCCAATAATAAAGGAAATTTCTTCAATTTTGCCCCAAAATAAGGGGAATTTCTCCGTTTTTGCCCGAAAATAAAGGAAATTTCAGCCTTTTTACCTGAAAATAATTGAAGTTTCTGCAATTTTGCCCCAAATAAGAAAAATTTCTGCAATTTTGCCCCAAAATAAGGTAAATACCTGCACTTTTGCCCCAAATTAAAGGAAATTTCTTGAATTTTGCCCCAAAATAAGGGGAATTTATGATTTTTGCCCCAAAATAAAGGGAATTTCGTCTTTTTGCCCCAAAATTAGGGGAATTTCTGCAATTTTACCACAAAATATGTCAAATTTCTGCATTTTTGCCCCAAAATAATGGGAATTTCTGCATTTTTGCCCCAAAACAAGAAAAATTTTTGCTTTTTTTCTCTGAAATAAGTGAAATTTCTGCAATTTTGCCCTTAAATAAGGAAAATTTGTGCAATTTTTCCCCATAATAAAAGAAATCTCTGCAATTTTGCCCCAAAAATAAGAGGAATTTCTCCCTTTTTGCCCCAAAATAAAGGAAATATCAGCCCTTTTTCCTGAAAATAAGTGAAATTTCTGCAATTTTGCCCCAAATAAGGGAAATTTCTGCAATTTGGCCCAAAAATAAGGTAAATTCCTCCAATTTTGCCCCAAAATAAAGGAAATTTCTTGAATTTAGCCCCAAAATAAACAGATGTTCTGATTTTTGCCCCAAAATAAAGGGAATTTCTGCCTTTTGCCCCAAAATTAGAGGAATTTTGCAATTTTGCTCCAAAATACGGGGAATTTCTGCCTTTTTGACCTAAAATAATGGGAATGCATACCTTTTTGCCATAAAAAATGAAATTTCTTCATTTTTGCTCCAAAATAAGGGGAATTTCTTCCTTTTTGCCTCTAAATAAGTGGAATTTCTGTCTTTTTCCCACAAAACAAGGGAATTTCTCTCTTTTTTGCCCCAAAATAAGGGGAATTTCTGACTCATTACCCTGAAATAAGTGAAATTTCTGCAATTTTGCCCCAAAATAAGTGAAATTTCTGCAATTTTGCCCCAAAATAAGGGAAATTTCTGGATTTTTGCCCCAAAATAAGTGGAATTTCTAAGTTTTGCCCCAAAATAAGGAGAATTTCTGTCTTTTTGCTTCTAAATAAGTGAAATATCTGCAATTTTGCCCCAAAATAAGGGAAATTTCTGCCTTTTTGCCTCCAAATACGGGGAATTTCAGCCTTTTTACCTCAAAATAAGGGGAATTTCTAAATTCTTGCCAGAAAATATTAGGAATTTCTGCCATTTTGAACCAAAATAAAGAAAAATTCTGCCTTTTTTCCCTGAAATAAGTGAAATTTCTGCAATTTTGCCCCAAAATAAGTGAAATTTCTGCAATTTTGCCCCAAAATAAGGGAAATTTCTGAAATTTTGCCCCAAAATAAGTGGAATTTCTGAGTTTTGCCCCAAAATAAGGAGAATTTCTGTCTTTTTGCCCCAACATGTAGGGAATTTCTTTCTTTCTGCACCACAACTAGTGAAATTTCTGCAATTATGCTCCAAAATACGGGGAATTTCTGCCTTTTTGCCTGAAAATAAGGGGAATGCATAACTTTTAGCCATAAAAAAGGGAAATTTCTTCATTTTTGCTCCAAAATAAGGGAAATTTCTGCCTTTTTGCCCTGAAATATGTGAAATTTCTGAAATTTTACCCCAAAATAAGGTGAATTTCTGCCTTTTTTCCACAAATTAATGGGAATTTCTGCCTTTTTGCCCCAGAATAAGAAAATTTCTTGCGTTTTTTCTCTGAAATAAGTGAAATTTCTGCAATTTTGCCCTAAAATAAGAAAAATTTCTGCAATTTTTCCCAATAATAAAGGAAATTTCTTCAATTTTGCCCCAAAATAAAGGGAATTTCTCCGTTTTTGCCCGAAAATAAAGGAAATTTCAGCCTTTTTACCTGAAAATAATTGAAGTTTCTGCAATTTTGCCCCAAATAAGAAAAATTTCTGCAATTTTGCCCCAAACTAAGGTAAATGCCTGCACTTTTGCCCCAAATTAAAGGAAATTTCTTGAATTTTGCCCCAAAATAAGGGGAATTTATGATTTTTGCCCCAAAATAAAGGGAATTTCGTCTTTTTGCCCCAAAATTAGGGGAATTTCTGCAATTTTACCACAAAATATGTCAAATTTCTGCATTTTTGCCCCAAAATAATGGGAATTTCTGTCTTTTTGCCCCAAAACAAGAAAAATTTTTGCTTTTTTTCTCTGAAATAAGTGAAATTTCTGCAATTTTGCCCTTAAATAAGGAAAATTTGTGCAATTTTTCCCCATAATAAGAGAAATCTCTGCAATTTTGCCCCAAAAATAAGAGGAATTTCTCCCTTTTTGCCCCAAAATAAAGGAAATATCAGCCCTTTTTCCTGAAAATAAGTGAAATTTCTGCAATTTTGCCCCAAATAAGGGAAATTTCTGCAATTTGGCCCAAAAATAAGGTAAATTCCTCCAATTTTGCCCCAAAATAAAGGAAATTTCTTGAATTTAGCCCCAAAATAAACAGATGTTCTGATTTTTGCCCCAAAATAAAGGGAATTTCTGCCTTTTGCCCCAAAATTAGAGGAATTTCTGCAATTTTGCTCCAAAATACGGGGAATTTCTGCCTTTTTGACCGAAAATAATGGGAATGCATACCTTTTTGCCATAAAAAATGAAATTTCTTCATTTTTGCTCCAAAATAAGGGGAATTTCTTCCTTTTTGCCTCTAAATAAGTGGAATTTCTGTCTTTTTCCCACAAAACAAGGGAATTTCTCTCTTTTTTGCCCCAAAATAAGGGGAATTTCTGACTCATTACCCTGAAATAAGTGAAATTTCTGCAATTTTGCCCCAAAATAAGTGAAATTTCTGCAATTTTGCCCCAAAATAAGGGAAATTTCTGGATTTTTGCCCCAAAATAAGTGGAATTTCTAAGTTTTGCCCCAAAATAAAAAGAATTTCTGTCTTTTTGCTTCTAAATAAGTGAAATTTCTGCAATTTTGCCCCAAAATAAGGGAAATTTCTGCCTTTTTGCCTCCAAATACGGGGAATTTCAGCCTTTTTACCTCAAAATAAGGGGAATTTCTAAATTCTTGCCAGAAAATATTAGGAATTTCTGCCATTTTGCCCCAAAATAAAGAAAAATTCTGCCTTTTTTCCCTGAAATAAGTGAAATTTCTGCAATTTTGCCCCAAAATAAGTGAAATTTCTGCAATTTTGCCCCAAAATAAGGGAAATTTCTGAAATTTTGCCCCAAAATAAGTGGAATTTCTGAGTTTTGCCCCAAAATAAGGAGAATTTCTGTCTTTTTGCCCCAACATATAGGGAATTTCTTTCTTTCTGCACCACAACTAGTGAAATTTCTGCAATTATGCTCCAAAATACGGGGAATTTCTGCCTTTTTGCCCGAAAATAAGGGGAATGCATAACTTTTAGCCATAAAAAAGGGAAATTTCTTCATTTTTGCTCCAAAATAAGGGAAATTTCTGCCTTTTTGCCCTGAAATATGTGAAATTTCTGAAATTTTACCCCAAAATAAGGTGAATTTCTGCCTTTTTTCCACAAATTAATAGGAATTTCTGCCTTTTTGCCCCAGAATAAGAAAATTTCTTGCGTTTTTTCTCTAAAATAAGTGAAATTTCTGCAATTTTGCCCTAAAATAAGAAAAATTTCTGCAATTTTTCCCAATAATAAAGGAAATTTCTTCAATTTTGCCCCAAAATAAGGGGAATTTCTCCGTTTTTGCCCGAAAATAAAGGAAATTTCAGCCTTTTTACCTGAAAATAATTGAAGTTTCTGCAATTTTGCCCCAAATAAGAAAAATTTCTGCAATTTTGCCCCAAAATAAGGTAAATACCTGCACTTTTGCCCCAAATTAAAGGAAATTTCTTGAATTTTGCCCCAAAATAAGGGGAATTTATGATTTTTGCCCCAAAATAAAGGGAATTTTGTCTTTTTGCCCCAAAATTAGGGGAATTTCTGCAATTTTACCACAAAATATGTCAAATTTCTGCATTTTTGCCCCAAAATAATGGGAATTTCTGCCTTTTTGCCCCAAAACAAGAAAAATTTTTGCTTTTTTTCTCTGAAATAAGTGAAATTTCTGCAATTTTGCCCTTAAATAAGTAAAATTTGTGCAATTTTTCCCCATAATAAGAGAAATCTCTGCAATTTTGCCCCAAAAATAAGAGGAATTTCTCCCTTTTTGCCCCAAAATAAAGGAAATATCAGCCCTTTTTCCTGAAAATAAGTGAAATTTCTGCAATTTTGCCCCAAATAAGGGAAATTTCTGCAATTTGGCCCAAAAATAAGGTAAATTCCTCCAATTTTGCCCCAAAATAAAGGAAATTTCTTGAATTTAGCCCCAAAATAAACAGATGTTCTGATTTTTGCCCCAAAATAAAGGGAATTTCTGCCTTTTGCCCCAAAATTAGAGGAATTTTGCAATTTTGCTCCAAAATACGAGGAATTTCTGCCTTTTTGACCTAAAATAATGGGAATGCATACCTTTTTGCCATAAAAAATGAAATTTCTTCATTTTTGCTCCAAAATAAGGGGAATTTCTTCCTTTTTGCCTCTAAATAAGTGGAATTTCTGTCTTTTTCCCACAAAACAAGGGAATTTCTCTCTTTTTTGCCCCAAAATAAGGGGAATTTCTGACTCATTACCCTGAAATAAGTGAAATTTCTGCAATTTTGCCCCAAAATAAGTGAAATTTCTGCAATTTTGCCCCAAAATAAGGGAAATTTCTAGATTTTTGCCCCAAAATATGTGGAATTTCTAAGTTTTGCCCCAAAATAAGGAGAATTTCTGTCTTTTTGCTTCTAAATAAGTGAAATTTCTGCAATTTTGCCCCAAAATAAGGGAAATTTCTGCCTTTTTGCCTCCAAATACGGGGAATTTCAGCCTTTTTACCTCAAAATAAGGGGAATTTCTAAATTCTTGCCAGAAAATATTAGGAATTTCTGCCATTTTGCCCCAAAATAAAGAAAAATTCTGCCTTTTTTCCCTGAAATAAGTGAAATTTCTGCAATTTTGCCCCAAAATAAGTGAAATTTCTGCAATTTTGCCCCAAAATAAGGGAAATTTCTGAAATTTTGCCCCAAAATAAGTGGAATTTCTGAGTTTTGCCCCAAAATAAGGAGAATTTCTGTCTTTTTGCCCCAACATGTAGGGAATTTCTTTCTTTCTGCACCACAACTAGTGAAATTTCTGCAATTATGCTCCAAAATACGGGGAATTTCTGCCTTTTTGCCCGAAAATAAGGGGAATGCATAACTTTTAGCCATAAAAAAGGGAAATTTCTTCATTTTTGCTCCAAAATAAGGGAAATTTCTGCCTTTTTGCCCTGAAATATGTGAAATTTCTGAAATTTTACCCCAAAATAAGGTGAATTTCTGCCTTTTTTCCACAAATTAATGGGAATTTCTGCCTTTTTGCCCCAGAATAAGAAAATTTCTTGCGTTTTTTCTCTGAAATAAGTGAAATTTCTGCAATTTTGCCCTAAAATAAGAAAAATTTCTGCAATTTTTCCCAATAATAAAGAAAATTTCTTCAATTTTGCCCCAAAATAAAGGGAATTTCTGCCTTTTGCCCCAAAATTAGAGGAATTTCTGCAATTTTGCTCCAAAATACGGGGAATTTCTGCCTTTTTGACCGAAAATAATGGGAATGCATACCTTTTTGCCATAAAAAATGAAATTTCTTCATTTTTGCTCCAAAATAAGGGGAATTTCTTCCTTTTTGCCTCTAAATAAGTGGAATTTCTGTCTTTTTCCCACAAAACAAGGGAATTTCTCTCTTTTTTGCCCCAAAATAAGGGGAATTTCTGACTCATTACCCTGAAATAAGTGAAATTTCTGCAATTTTGCCCCAAAATAAGTGAAATTTCTGCAATTTTGCCCCAAAATAAGGGAAATTTCTGGATTTTTGCCCCAAAATAAGTGGAATTTCTAAGTTTTGCCCCAAAATAAGGAGAATTTCTGTCTTTTTGCTTCTAAATAAGTGAAATTTCTGCAATTTTGCCCCAAAATAAGGGAAATTTCTGCCTTTTTGCCTCCAAATACGGGGAATTTCAGCCTTTTTACCTCAAAATAAGGGGAATTTCTAAATTCTTGCCAGAAAATATTAGGAATTTCTGCCATTTTGCCCCAAAATAAAGAAAAATTCTGCCTTTTTTCCCTGAAATAAGTGAAATTTCTGCAATTTTGCCCCAAAATAAGTGAAATTTCTGCAATTTTGCCCCAAAATAAGGGAAATTTCTGAAATTTTGCCCCAAAATAAGTGGAATTTCTGAGTTTTGCCCCAAAATAAGGAGAATTTCTGTCTTTTTGCCCCAACATATAGGGAATTTCTTTCTTTCTGCACCACAACTAGTGAAATTTCTGCAATTATGCTCCAAAATACGGGGAATTTCTGCCTTTTTGCCCGAAAATAAGGGGAATGCATAACTTTTAGCCATAAAAAAGGGAAATTTCTTCATTTTTGCTCCAAAATAAGGGAAATTTCTGCCTTTTTGCCCTGAAATATGTGAAATTTCTGAAATTTTACCCCAAAATAAGGTGAATTTCTGCCTTTTTTCCACAAATTAATGGGAATTTCTGCCTTTTTGCCCCAGAATAAGAAAATTTCTTGCGTTTTTTCTCTAAAATAAGTGAAATTTCTGCAATTTTGCCCTAAAATAAGAAAAATTTCTGCAATTTTTCCCAATAATAAAGGAAATTTCTTCAATTTTGCCCCAAAATAAGGGGAATTTCTCCGTTTTTGCCCGAAAATAAAGGAAATTTCAGCCTTTTTACCTGAAAATAATTGAAGTTTCTGCAATTTTGCCCCAAATAAGAAAAATTTCTGCAATTTTGCCCCAAAATAAGGTAAATACCTGCACTTTTGCCCCAAATTAAAGGAAATTTCTTGAATTTTGCCCCAAAATAAGGGGAATTTATGATTTTTGCCCCAAAATAAAGGGAATTTTGTCTTTTTGCCCCAAAATTAGGGGAATTTCTGCAATTTTACCACAAAATATGTCAAATTTCTGCATTTTTGCCCCAAAATAATGGGAATTTCTGCCTTTTTGCCCCAAAACAAGAAAAATTTTTGCTTTTTTTCTCTGAAATAAGTGAAATTTCTGCAATTTTGCCCTTAAATAAGGAAAATTTGTGCAATTTTTCCCCATAATAAGAGAAATCTCTGCAATTTTGCCCCAAAAATAAGAGGAATTTCTCCCTTTTTGCCCCAAAATAAAGGAAATATCAGCCCTTTTTCCTGAAAATAAGTGAAATTTCTGCAATTTTGCCCCAAATAAGGGAAATTTCTGCAATTTGGCCCAAAAATAAGGTAAATTCCTCCAATTTTGCCCCAAAATAAAGGAAATTTCTTGAATTTAGCCCCAAAATAAACAGATGTTCTGATTTTTGCCCCAAAATAAAGGGAATTTCTGCCTTTTGCCCCAAAATTAGAGGAATTTTGCAATTTTGCTCAAAAATACGGGGAATTTCTGCCTTTTTGACCTAAAATAATGGGAATGCATACCTTTTTGCCATAAAAAATGAAATTTCTTCATTTTTGCTCCAAAATAAGGGGAATTTCTTCCTTTTTGCCTCTAAATAAGTGGAATTTCTGTCTTTTTCCCACAAAACAATGGAATTTCTCTCTTTTTTGCCCCAAAATAAGGGGAATTTCTGACTCATTACCCTGAAATAAGTGAAATTTCTGCAATTTTGCCCCAAAATAAGTGAAATTTCTGCAATTTTGCCCCAAAATAAGGGAAATTTCTGGATTTTTGCCCCAAAATATGTGGAATTTCTAAGTTTTGCCCCAAAATAAGGAGAATTTCTGTCTTTTTGCTTCTAAATAAGTGAAATTTCTGCAATTTTGCCCCAAAATAAGGGAAATTTCTGCCTTTTTGCCTCCAAATACGGGGAATTTCAGCCTTTTTACCTCAAAATAAGGGGAATTTCTAAATTCTTGCCAGAAAATATTAGGAATTTCTGCCATTTTGCCCCAAAATAAAGAAAAATTCTGCCTTTTTTCCCTGAAATAAGTGAAATTTCTACAATTTTGCCCCAAAATAAGTGAAATTTCTGCAATTTTGCCCCAAAATAAGGGAAATTTCTGAAATTTTGACCCAAAATAAGTGGAATTTCTGAGTTTTGCCCCAAAATAAGGAGAATTTCTGTCTTTTTGCCCCAACATATAGGGAATTTCTGTCTTTCTGCACCACAACTAGGAGAATTTCTGCAATTATTCTCCAAAATACGGGCAATTTCTGCTTTTTTGCCCGAAAATAAGGGGAATGCATACCTTTTTGCCATAAAAAAGGGAAATTTCTTCATTTTTGCTCCAAAAGAAGGGAAATTTCTGCCTTTTTGCCTCTAAATAAGTGGAATTTCAGTCTTTTTTCCTCAAAACAAAGGGAATTTCTGTCTTTTTTGCCTCAAAATAAAGGGAATTTCTGACTTATTACACTGAAATAAGTGAAATTTCTGCAATTTTGCCCCAAAATAAGGGAAATTTCTGCCTTTTTGCCCTGAAATATGTGAAATTTCTGCAATTATACCCCAAAATAAGGTGAATTTCTGCCTTTTTGCCACAAATTAATGGGAATTTCTGCCTTTTTGCCCAAAAATAAGAAAAATTTTTGCTTTTTTTTTCTGAAATAAGTGAACTTTTTGCAATTTTGCCCTAAAATAAGGAAAATTTCTGCAATTTTTCCCGATAATAAAGGAAATTTCTGCATGTTTGCTCCAAAATACCGAGAATTTCTGCCTTTTTGCCTCTAAATAAGTGGAATTTCTGTCTTTTTCCCCCAAAACAAAGGGAATTTTTGTCTTTTTTGCCCCAAAATAAAAAGAATTTCTGAATTATTACCCTGAAATAAGTAAAATTTCTCCAATTTTGCCCCAATATAAGGGAAATTTCTGCCTTTTTGCCCCCAAATAAGGGGAATTTCAGCCTTTTTACCTCAAAATAAGGGGAATTTCTGCATTTTTGCCACAAAATATTAGGAATTTCTGACTTTTTGCCCCAAAATAAGGAAAATTTGTGCCTTTTTTTTCTGAAATAAGTGAAATTTCTGCAATTTTGCCCAAAAATAAGTGAAATTTCTGCAATTTTGCCACAAAATATGTGAAATTTCTGCGATTTTGCCCCAAAGTAAGGGAAATTTCTGGAATTTTGCACCAAAATAAGTGGAATTTCTAAGTTTTGCCCCAAAATGAGGAGAATTTCTGTCTTTTTGCCTCTAAATAAGTGAAATTTCTGCAATTTTGCCCCAAAATAAGTGAAATTTCTGCAATTTTGCCCCAAAATAAGGGAAATTTCTGGAATTTTGCCCCAAAATAAGTGGAATTTCTGAGTTTTGCCCCAAAATAAGGAGAATTTCTGTGTTTTTGCCCCAACATATAGGGAATTTCTGTCTTTCTGCACCTCAACTAGGGGAATTTCTGCAATTATGCTCCAAAATACGGGGAATTTCTGAATTTTTGCCCGAAAATAAGAGGAATGCATAACTTTTTGCCATAAAAAAAGGAAATTTCTTCATTTTTGCTCCAAAATAAGGGAAATTTCTGCCTTTTTGCCCTGAAATATGTGAAATTTCTGAAATTTTACCCCAAAATAAGGTGAATTTCTGCCTTTTTGCCACAAATTAATGGGAATTTCTGCCTTTTTGCCCCAAAATAAGAAAAATTTTTGCGGTTTTTCTCTGAAATAAGTGAAATTTCTGCATTTTTGTCCTAAAATAAGGAAAATTTCTGCAATTTTTCCCAATAATAAAGGAAATTTCTTCAATTTTGCCCCAAAATAAGGGGAATTTCTCCCTTTTTGCCCCAAAATAAAGGAAATTTCAGCCTTTTTACCTGAAAATAATTGAAGTTTCGGCAATTTTGCCCCAAATAAGAAAAATTTCTGCAATTTTGCCCAAAAATAATGTAAATTCCTGCAATTTTGCCCCAAATTAAAGGAAATTTCTTGAATTTTGCCCCAAAATAATGGGAATTTATGATTTTTACCCCAAAATAAAGGGAATTTCTGCCTTTTGCCCCAAAATTAGGGGAATATCTGCAATTTTACACCAAAATAAGTCAAATTTCTGCCTTTTTGCCCCAAAATAATGGGAATTTCTGCCTTTTTGCCTCAAAATAAGAAAAATTTTTGCTTTTTTTCTCTGAAATAAGTGAAATTTCTGCAATTTTGCCCTTAAATAAGTAAAATTTCTGAAATTTTTCCCCATAATAAGAGAAATTTCCTCAATTTTGCCCCAAAATATGAGGAATTTCTTTCTTTTTGCCCCAAAATAAAAGAAATATCAGCCCTTTTTCCTGAAAATAAGTGAAATTTCTGCAATTTTGTCCCAAATAAGGGAAATTTCTGCAATTTTGCCCAAAAATAAGGTAAATTCCTCCAATTTTGCCCCCAAAAAAAGGAAATTTCTTGAATTTTGCCCCAAAATAAAGAGATTTTTTGATTTTTGCCCCAAAATAAAGGGAATTTCTGCCTTTTGCCCCAAAATTAGGGGAATTTCTGCAATTTTGCTTTAAAATACAGGGAATTTCTGCCTTTTTGCCCGAAAATAATGGGAATGCATACTTTTTTGCCATAAAAATGAAATTTCTTCATTTTTGCTCCAAAATAAGGGGAATTTCTGTATTTTTGCCTCTAAATAAGTGGAATTTCTGTCTTTTCCCACAAAACAAGTGAATTTCTCTCTTTTTTGCCCCAAAATAAGGGGAATTTCTGACTCATTACCGTGAAATAAGTGAAATTTCTGCAATTTTGCTCCAAAATAAGGGAAATTTCTGTCTTATTGCCACCAAATTAGGGTAATTCAGACTTTTTACCTCAAAATAAGAGGAATTTCTGCATTTTTGCCACAAAATATTAGGAATTTCTGTGTTTTGCCCCAAAATAAAAAAATTTCTGACTTTTTTCTCAGAAATAAGTGAAATTTCTGCAATTGTGCCCCAAAATAAGTGAAATTTCTGCAATTTTGCCCCAAAATAAGAGAAATTTCTGGAATTTTGCCCCAAAAGAAGTGGAATTTCTGAGTTTTGCCCCAAAATAAGGAGAATTTCTGTCTTTTTGCCCCAACATATAGGGAATTTCTGCCTTTTGCCCCACAATTAAGGGAATTTCTGCAATTTTGCTCCAAAATACGGGGAATTTCTGCCTTTTTTCCCAAAATAACGGAAATGCATATCTTTTTGCCATAAAAAAGGGAAATTTCTTAATTTTTGCTGCAAAATAAAGGGAATTTCTGCCTTTTTTCCTCTAAATAAGTGGAATTTCTGTCTTTTTCGCCCAAAACAACGGGAATTTCTGTATTTTTTGCCCCAAAATAAGGGGGAATTTCTGACTTATTACACTGAAATAAGTGAAATTTCTGCAATTTTGCCCCAAAATAAAAAAATTTCTGCCTTTTTGCCCTGAAATATGTGAAATTTCTGCAATTTTACCGCAAAATAAGGTGAATTTCTGCATTTTTGCCCTAAAATAATGGGAATTTCTGCCTTTTTGCCCCAAAATAAGAAACATTTTAGCTTTATTTCTCTGAAATAAGTGAAATTTCTGCAATTTTGCCCTAAAATAAGGGAAATTTCTGCAATTTTTTCCCATAACTAGAGAAATTTCTGCAATTTTGCCCCAAAATAAAAGGAATTTCTCTTTTTTTGCCCCAAAATAAAGGAAATTTCAGCCTTTTTACCTGAAAATAAGTGAATTTTATGCAATTTTGCCCCAAATAAAAGAAATTTCTGCAATTTTGCCCCAAAATAAGGTAAATTCCTGGAATTTTGCCCCAAAATACAGGAAATTTCTTGAATTTTGCCCCAAAATAAAGGAATTTCTGATTTTTGCCCAAAAATAAAGGGAATTTCTGCCTTTTGCCCCAAAATTAGGGGAATTTCTGCAATTTTGCTTCAAAATACGGGGAATTTCTGCCTTTTTGCACGAAAATAATGGGAATGCATACCTTTTTGCCATAAAAAGGAAAATTTCTTCATTTTTGCTCCAAAATAAGGGGAATTTCTGCATTTTTGCCTCTAACTAAGTGGAATTTCTGTCTTTTTCCCCCAAAACAAAGGAAATTTCTGTCTTTTTTGCCCCAAAATAAGGGGAATTTCTGACTTATTACCCTGAAATAAGTGAAATTTCTGCAATTTTGCCCCAATGTAAAGAAATTTCTGCAATTTTGCCCCAAAATAAGGGGAATTTCTGACTGTTTGCTCTCGAAAAAAGGAGATTTTCTGACTTTTTGCCCTAAAATAAGGAGAATTTCTGCTTTTTTGCCCGAAAATTATGAAAATTTCTGCAATTTTGCTTCAAAATACGGGGAATTTCGGCTTTTTATCCCAAAAGTAAGGGGAATGTATACCTTTTGCCACAAAAAAGGGAAATTTCTTCATTTTTGCCCCAAAATAAGAGGAATTTCTGCTTTTTACCTCAAAATAAGTGAAATTTCTCCCTGTTTAACCAAAAATAAATGGAATTTCTGTCTTTTTGCCCCAAAATAAAAGGAATTTTTGAATTAGGACCTGAAATAAGTGATATTTCTGCAATTTTGCCCCAAAATAAAAGAAATTTCTGACTTTTTGCCACAAAATAAGGGGAATTACTGTCTTTTTGCCCTAAATTAAGGAAAATTTCTGCCTTTTTGCCCCCAAATAAGGGGAATTTTAGCCTTTTTCCCTCAAATAAAGGGAATTTCTGCATTTTTGCCACAAAATATTAAGTATTTCTGCAATTTTGCCCCAAAAAAAGAAAAATTTTGGAATTTTTCCACAAAATAAGTGGAATTTCTGTGTTATGCCCAAAAAAAAAGGAGAATTTCTGTCTTTTTGCCCCAACATATTGGGAATTTCTGCATTTTTGCCACAAAATATTAAGTATTTCTGCAATTTTGCCCCAAAAAAAGAAAAATTTTGGAATTTTTCCACAAAATAAGTGGAATTTCTGTGTTATGCCCAAAAAAAAAGGAGAATTTCTGTCTTTTTGCCCCAACATATTGGGAATTTCTGCATTTTTGCCCCACAATTAGGGGTATTTCTGCAATTTTGCTTCAATATACGGGGAATTGCTGCCTTTTTGCCCGAAAATAAGGGGAATGCATAACTTTTTGCCATAAAAAAGGGAAATTTCTTCATTTTAGCTCCAAAATAATGAGAATTTCTTCCTTTTTGCCTCTAAATAAGTGGAATTTCTGTCTTTTTCCCCAAAACAAAGGGAATTTTTGTCTTTTTTGCCCCAAAATAAGGGGAATTTCTGGTGTATTACCATGAAATAAGTGAAATTTCTGCAATTTTGCCCCAAAATAAGGGAAATTTCTGCCTTTTTGCCCTGAAATATGTGAAATTTCTGCAATTTTACCACAAATTAAGTCGAATTTCTGCCTTTTTGCCCCACAATAATGGGAATTTCTGAATTTTTGTCCCAAAATAAGAAAAATTTTTGCTTTTTTTCTCTGAAATAAGTGAAATTTCTGCAATTTTGCTCTAAAATAAGGAAAATTTCTGCAATTTTTCCACATAATAAGGGAAATTTCTGCAATTTAGCCCCAAAATAAGGGGAATTTCTCCCTTTTTGCCCCAAAATAAAGGAAATTTCAGCCTTTTTTTCTGAAAATAAGTTAAATTTCTGCAATTTTGCCCCAAATAAAAGAAATTTCTGCAATTTTGCCCCAAAATAATGTAAATTCCTCCAATTTTGCCCCAAAATAAAGGAAATTTCTTGAATTTTGCCCCAAAATAAAGGGATTTTCTGATTTTTGCCCCAAAATAAAGGGAATTTCTGCCTTTTGCCCAACAATTAGGGGAATTTCTGCAATTTTGCTCCAAAATACGGGGAATTTCTGCCTTTCTTCCCAAAAATAAAAGAAATGCATATCTTTTTGCCATAAAAAAGGGAAATTTCTTCATTTTTGCTCCAAAATAAGGGGAATTTCTGCCTTTTTGCCTCTAAATAAGTGGAATTTCTGTCTTTTTCCTCCAAAACAAAAGGAATTTCTGTATTTTTTGCCCCAAAATAAGGAGGAATTTCTGACTTATTACCCTGAAATAAGTGAAATTTCTGAAATTTTGCCCCAAAATAAAAGAAATTTCTGCCATTTTGCCCTGAAATATGTGAAATTTCTGCAATTTTACCCCAAAATAGGTGAATTTCTGCCTTTTTGCCCTAAAATAATGGGATTTTCTGCCTTTTTGCCCCAAAATAAGAAACTTTTTTGCTTTATTTCTCTAAAATAAGTGAAATTTCTTCAATTTTGCCCTAAAATAAGGGAAATTTCTGCAATTTTTTCCCATAACAAGGGAAATTTCTGCAATTTTGCCCCAAAATAAGAGGAATTTCTCTTTTTTTGCCCCAAAATAAAGGAAATTTCAGCCTTTTTACCTGAAAATAAGTGAATTTTATGCAATTTTGCCCCAAATAAAGGAAAATTCTGCAATTTTGCCCCAAAATAAGGTAAATTCCTGCAATTTTGCCCCAAAATAAAGGAAATTTCTTGAATTTTGCCCCCAAATAAGGGGAATTTCTGATTTTTGCCCCAAAATAAAGGGAATTTCTGCCTTTTGACCCAAAATTAGGGGAATTTCTGCAATTTTGCTCCAAAATACGGGGAATTTCTGCCTTTTTGCACGAAAATAATGGGAATGCATACCTTTTTGCCATAAAAAAGAAAATTTCTTCATTTTTGCTCCAAAATAAGGGGAATTTCTGCATTTTTGCCTCTAACTAAGTGGAATTTCTGTTTTTTCCCCCAAAACAAAGGGAATTTCTGTCTTTTTTACCCCAAAATAAGGGGAATTATTGACTTATTACCCTGAAATAAGTGAAATTTCTGCAATTTAACCCCAAAATAAGGGAAAATTCTGAAATTTTGCCCCAATATAAAGAAAATTTCTGCAATTTTGCCCCAAAATAAGGGGAATTTCTGACTGTTTGCTCCCGAAAAAAGGAGATTTTCTGTCTTTTTGCCCTAAAATAAAGAGAATTTCTGCTTTTTTGCCCGAAAATTATGAAAATTTCTGCAATTTTGCTTCAAAATACGGGGAATTTCTGCTTTTTATCCCGAAAGTAAGGGGAATGTATACCTTTTGCCACAAAAAAAGGAAATTTCTTCATTTTTGCCCCAAAATAAGAGGAATTTCTGCTTTTTACCTCAAAATAAGTGAAATTTCTCCTTTTTTAACCAAAAATAAATGGAATTTCTGTCTTTTTGCCCCAAAATAAAAGGAATTTTTGAATTAGGCCCTGAAATAAGTGATATTTCTGCAATTTTGCCCCAAAATAAAAGAAATTTCTGACTTTTTGCCACAAAATATAAGGAATTACTGTCTTTTTGCCCCAAAGTAAAGGAAATTTCTGCCTTTTTGCCCCCAAATAAGGGGAATTTCAGCCTTTTTCCCTCAAAATAAAGGGAATTTCTGCATTTTTGCCACAAAATATTAAAAATTTCTGCATTTTTGCCCCAAAATAAGGAAAATTTCTGCCTTTTTTCCCTGAAATAAGTGAAATTTCTGCAATTTTGCCCCAAAATAAGAGAAATTTTGGAATTTTTCACAAAATAAGTGGAATTTCTGAGTTATGCCCCAAAATAAGGAGAATTTCTGTCTTTTTGCCCCAACATATTGGGAATTTCTGAATTTTTGCCCCACAATTAGAGGAATTTCTGCAATTTTTTTCCAATATACAAGGAATTTATGCCTTTTTGTTCGAAAATAAGGGGAATGCATAACTTTTTGCCATAAAAAAGGGAAATTTCTTCATTTTTGCTCCAAAATAATAGGAATTTCTTCCTTTTTGACTCTAAATAAGTGGAATTTCTGTCTTTTTACCCCAAAACAAAGAGAATTTTTGTCTTTTTTGCCCCAAAATAAGGGGAATTTCTGACTTATTACCATGAAATAAGTGAAATTTCTGCAAATTTGCCCCAAAATAAAGGAAATTTCTGCCTTTTTGCCCTGAAATATGTGAAATTTCTGCAATTTTACCCCAAAATACGTCGAATTTTTGCCCTTTTGCCCCAAAATAATGGGAATTTCTGCATTTTTGTCCCAAAATAGGAAAAATTTTTGCTTTTTTTCTCTGAAATAAGTGAAATTTCTGCAATTTTGCCCTAAAATAAGAAAAATTTCTGCAATTTTTCCCCATAATAAGGGAAATTTCTGCAATGTTGCCCCAAAATAAGGGAAATTTCTCCCTTTTTGCCCCAAAATAAAGGAAATTTCAGCCTTTTTTTTTGAAAATAAGTTAAATTTCTGCAATGTTGCCCCAAATAAGGGAAATTTCTGCAATTTTGCCTTAAAATAAGGTAAATTCCTCCAATTTTGCCCCAAAATAAAGGAAATTTCTTGAATTTTGCCCCAAAATAAAGGGATTTTCTGATTTTTGCCCCAAAATAAAGGGAATTTCTGACTTTTGCCCCAAAATTAGGGGAATTTCTGCAATTTTGCTCCAAAATTACGGAAATTTCTGCCTTTTTGCGCGAAAATAATGGGAATGCACACCTTTTTGCCATAGAAAATGAAATTTCTTCATTTTTGCTCCAAAATAAGGGGAATTTCTGCCTTTTTGCCTCTAAATAAGTGGAATTTCTGTTTTTTTCTCACAAAACACAGGGAATTTCTCTCTTTTTTGACCCAAAATAAGGGGAATTTCTGACCCATTACCCTGAAATAAGTGAAATTTCTGCAATTTTGCCCCAAAATAAGGGAAATTTCTGCCTTTTTGCCCCCAAATAAAAAGAATTTCAGCCATTTTACCTCAAAATAAGGGGAATTTCTGCATTTTTGCCCCAGAATATGGAAAATTTCTGCCTTTTTGCCCCAAAATAAGTGAAATTTCTGCCTTTTTTCCCTGAAATAAGTGAAATTTCTGCAATTTTGCCCCAAAATAAGTGAAAATTCTGCAATTTTACCTTAAAATAAGGTCAATTTCTGCATTTTGCCCCAAAATAATGGGAATTTCTGCTTTTTTGCCCCAAAATAAGAGAAGTTTTTGCTTTTTTTCTCTGAAATAAGTGAAATTTCTGCAATTTTGCTTTAAATTAAGGGAAATTTCTGCAATATTTCAACATAATAAGGGAAATTTCTGCAATTTTGACCCATAATAAGGGGTATTTCTCCCTTTTTGCCCCAAAATAAAGGAAGTTTTAGCCTTTTTACCTGAAAATAAGTGTAATTTCTGTAATTTTGCTTCATATAAGGAAAATTTCTGCAATTTTCCTCCAAAATAAGGTAAATTCCTGCAATTATGCCCCAAAATAGAGGAAATTTCTTGAATTTTGCCCCAAAATAATGGGAATTTCTGATTTTGGCCCCAAAATAAAGGGATTTTCTGCCTTTTGCCCCAAAATTAAGGGAATTTCTGCAATTTTGCTCCAAAATACGAGGAATTTTTGCCTTTTTGCCGGAAAATAATGGGAATGCATACCTTTTTGCCATAAAAAAGGGAAATTTCTTCATTTTTGCTCCAAAAAAAGGGGAATTTCTGTATTTTTGTCTCTAAATAAGTGGAATTTCTATCTATTTCCCCCCAAAAAAGGGATTTTTTGTCTTTTTTGCTGCAAAATAAGGAGAATTTCTCACTTATTACCCTGACATAAGTGAATTTTCTGCAATTTTGCCCCAAAATAAGGGAAATTTCTGCAATTTTGCCCCAATGTAAAGAAAATTTCTGCCATTTTGCCCCAAAACAAGGGGAATTTCTGACTGTTTGTTCCCAAAAAAAGGAGATTTTGTGCCTTTTTGCCCCAAAATAAGGAGAATTTCTGCCTTTTTGCTCGAAAATTATGAGAATTTCTGCAATTTTGCTTCAAAATACGGGGAATTTCTGCTTTTATCCCGAAAATAAGAAGAATGCATACCTTTTTGCCATAAAAAGGTAAATTTCTTCATTTTTGCTCCAAAATAAGGGGAATTTCTGCTTTTTTGCCTGTAAATAAGTGGAATTTCTGTCTTTTTCCCCCAAAACAAAGGGAATTTCTGTCTTTTTTGCTCTAAAATAAGTGGAATTTCTGTATTTTTCCCCCAAAACAAAGGGAATTTCTGCAATTTTGCTCCAAAATACGAGGAATTTCTGCCTATTTGCCCGAAAATAATGGGAATGCATACCTTTTTGCCATAAAAAGGGAAATTTCTTCATTTTTGCTCCAAAAAAAGGAGAATTTCTGCAATGTTGCCCCAAAATAAGGGAAATTTCTTCATTTTTGCCCCCAAATAAGGGGAATTTCAGGCTTTTTACCTCAAAATAAGGGGAATTTCTGCCCTTTTGCCCCAAAATAAGGAAAATTTCTGCCTTTTTTCCATGAAATAAGTGAAATTTCTGCAATTTTGCCCCCAAATAAGTGAAATTTCTGCAATTTTGCCCCAGAATATAGGAAATTTCTGGAATTTTGCCCCAAAATATGTGGAATTTCTGAGTTTTGCCCCAAAATAAGGAGAATTTCTGTCTTTTTGCCCCAACATAGAGGGAATTTCTTCATTTTTGCCCCACAATTATGGGAATTTCTGCAATTTTGCTCCAAAATACAGGGAATTACTGCCTTTTTGCCCGAAAATAGGAAGAATGCATACCTTTTTGCCTTAAAAAAGGGAAATTTCTTCATTTTGCTCCAAAATAAGGGGAATTTGTTTTTTTGCCTCTAAATATGTGGAATTTCTGGTTTTTTTCCAAAAAAAGAGATTTTCTGTCTTTTTTGCCCCAAAATCAAGAAAATTTCTGACTTATTACCCTGAAATAAGTAAAATTTCTGCAATTTTGCCCCAAAATAAGGGAAATTTCTGCCATTTTGCCCCCAAAGAGGGGAATTTCAGCTTTTTCACCTCAAAATAAGGGGAATTTCTGCATTTTTGCCACAAAATATTAGGAATTTCTGCCTTTTTGCCCCAAAATAAAGAAAATTTCTGCTTTTTTCCCTGAAATAAATGAAATTTCTGCAATTTTGCCCTAAAATAAGTGAAATTTTGCAATTTTGCCCCAAAATAAGGGGAATTTCTGGAAATTTGCCCCAAAATAAGTGGAATTTCTGAGTTTTGCCACAAATTAAGGAGAATTTCTGTCTTTTTGCCCCAACTTATAGGGAATTTCTGCATTTTTGCCCCACAATTAGGGGAATTTCTGCAATTTTGCTCCAAAATACGGGGAATTTCTGCATTTTTGCCCGACAATAAGCGGAATGCATAAATTTTTGCCATAAAAAAGGGAAATTTCTTTATTTTTGCTCCAAAATAAGGGGAATTTCTGCCTTTTTGCCTCTAAATAAGTAGAATTTCTGTCTTTTTCCCCCAAAACAAAGGGAATTTCTGTCTTTTTTGCCCCAAAATAAGGGAAATTTCTGCCTTTTTGCCCTGAAATATGTGAAATTTCAGCAATTTTACCCCCAAAAAAGGTGATTTTCTGCTTTTTTGCCACAAAATAATGGGAATTTCTGCCTTTTTGCCCCAAAATAAGAAAAATTTTTGCTTTTTTCCTTTGAAATAAGTGAAATTTCTGCAATTTTGGCCTAAAATAAGGGAAATTTCTGCAATTTTTCCCCATAATAAGGGAAATTTCTGCAATTTTGCCCCAAAATAAGGGGAATTTCTCCCTTTTTGCCCCAAAATAAAGGAAATTTAACACTTTTACGTGAAAATAACTGAAATTTCTGCAATTTTGCCCCAAATAAGGGAAATTTCTGAAATTGTGCCCCAAAATAAGGTAAATTATTGCAATTTTTCCCGAAAATACAGGAAATTTCTGAAATTTTGCCCCAAAATAAAAAGAATTTTTGCCTTTTGCCCCAAAATTAGGGGAATTTCTGCAATTTTTCTACAAAATACAGGGAATTTCTGCCTTTTTGCCCGAAAATAATGGGAATGCATACCTTTTTGCCATGAAAAGGGAAATTTCTTCATTTTTGCTCCAAAATAAAGGGAATTTCTGCATTTTTGCCTCTAAATAAGTGGAATTTCTGTTTTTTTCCCCCAAAACAAAGGGAATTTCTTTCTTTTTTGCCCCAAAATAAGGGGAATTTCTGACATATTACCCTGAAATAAGTAAAATTTCTGCAATTTTGCCTTAAATTAAGAAAAATTTCTGCAATATTTCCCCATGATAAGGAAAATTTCTGCAATTTTGCCTCAAAATAAGGGGAATTTCTCCCTTTTTGCCCCAAAATAAAAGAAATTTCAGCCTTTTTACCTGAAAATAACTGAAATTTCTGCAATTTTGACCCAAATAAGGGAAATTTCTGCAATTTTGCCCCAAAATAAGTTAAAATCCTGCAATTTTTCCCCAAAATAAAGGAAATTTCTGGAATTTTGCCTCTAAATAATGGAAATTTCTACAATTTTGCCACAAAATTAGTGGAATTTCTGCAATTTTGCTCAAAAATACGGGGAATTTCTACCTTTTTGCCCAAAAATAATGGAAATGCATACCTTTTTTCCATAAAAAGGAAAATTTCTTCAATTTATCTCCAAAATAAAGGGAATTTCTGCCTTTTTACCTCTAAATAAGTGGAATTTCTGTCTTTTTCCCCCAAAACAAAGGGAATTTCTGTCTTTTTTGCCCCAAAATAAGGGGAATTTCTGACTTATTACCCTGAAATAAGTGAAATTTCTGCAATTTTGCCACAAAATATAGGAAATTTCTAACTGTTTGTTCCCAAAAAAAGGAGATTTTCTGTCTTTTTGCCCCCAAATAAAGAGAATTTCTGCCTTTTTGCCTGAAAATTATGAGAATTTCTGCAATTGTGCTTCAAAATACGGGGAATTTCTGCTTTTATCCCGAAAGTAAGGGGAATGCATACCTTTTTGCCATAAAAAGGTAAATTTCTTCATTTTTGCTCCAAAATAAGAAGAATTTCTGTGTTTTTGCCTCTAAATAAGTGGAATTTCTGTCTTTTTCCCCCAAAACAAAGGGAATTTCTGTCTTTTTTTCCCCAAAATAATGGGAATTTCTGCATTTTTGCCCCAAAATAAGAAAAATTTTTGCTTTTTTTCTCTAAAATAAGTGAAATTTCTGCAATTTTGCCTTAAATTAAGGGAAATTTCTGCAATATTTCCCCATAATAAGGGAAATTTCTGCAATTTTGCTTCAAAATAAGTGGAATTTCTCCCTTTTTGCCCCAAAATAAAGGAAATTTCAGCCTTTTTACCTGAAAATAAGTGAAATTTCTGCAATTTTGCCCCAAATAAGGGAAATTTCTTCAATTTTGCAGCAAAATAAGGTAAATTTCTGTAATTTTGCCCCAAAATAAAGGAAATTTCTTGAATTTTACCCCAAAAGAAGGGGAATTTCTGATTTTTGTCCCAAAATAAAAGGAATTTCTGCCTTTTGCTCCAAAATTAGGGAATTTCTCCCTTTTTGCCCGAAAATTATGAGAATTTCTGCAATTTTGCTTCAAATTACGGAAAATTTCTGCTTTTTATCCCGAATGTAAGGGGAATGTATACCTTTTACCACAAAAAAAGAAATTTCTTCATTTTTGCCCCAAAATAAGAGGAATTTCTGCCTTTTTACTTCAAAGTAAGTGAAATTTCTGCCTTTGTACCAAAAAATAAATGGAATTTCTGTCTTTTTGCCCCAAAATAAAAGGAATTTTTGAATTATGCCCTGAAATAAGTGAAATTTCTGCAATTTTGCCCCAAAATAAATGAAATTTCTGCCTTTTTGCCACAAAATAAAAGGAATTTCTGCCTTTTTGCCCCAAAATAAGGGAAATTTCTGCCTTTTTGACCCCAAATAAAAGGAATTACAGCCTTTTTACTTCAAAATAAGGGGAATTTCTACATTTTTGACACCAAATATTAAAAATTTCTGCCTTTTTGCCCAAAAATAAGGAAAATTTCTGCCTTTTTTCCCTGAAATAAGTGAAATTTCTCCAATTTTGCCCTAAAATAAGTGAAATTTCTGCTATTTTTTCATAAAATAAGGAAAATTTCTGGAATTTTGCCCAAAAATAAGTGGAATTTCTGAGTTTTGTGCCAAAATAAGTAGAATTTCTGTCTTTTTTCCCCAACATATAGGGAATTTCTGCCTTTTTGCCCCACAATTAGGGGAATTTCTGCAATTTTGCTCCAATATACGGGGAATTTCTGCCTTTTCCCAAAAATAAAGGGAATGCATAACTTTTTGCCATAAAAAATGAAATTTCTTCATTTTTGCTCCAAAATAAGGGGAATATCTGCCTTTTTGCCTCTAAATAGGTAGAATTTCTGTCTTTTTCCCCCAAAACAAAGGGAATTTCTGTCTTTTTTGCCCCAAAATAATGGAAATTTCTGACTTATTACCCTGAATTAAGTGAAATTTCTGCAATTTTGCCACAAAAAAAGGAAATTTCTGCAATTTTGCCCCAATGTAAAGGAAATTTCTGCAATTTTGCCCCAAAATAAGGGAAATTTCTGACAGTTGGCTCCCGAAAATAGGAGATTTTCTGTCTTTTTGCCCCAAAATAAGGAGAATTTCTGCCTTTTTGCCCGAAAATTATGAGAATTTTTGCAATTTTGCTTCAAAATACGGGAAATTTCTGCTTTTTATCCCGAAAGTAAGGGGAATGCATACCTTTTTGCCATAAAAAGGTAAATTTCTTCATTTTTCTACAAAATAAGGGAAATTTCTGCCTATTTGCCTTTAAAAAAGTGGAATTTCTGTCTTTTCCTCCAAAACAAAGGGAATTTCTGTCTTTTTTGCTCCAAGATAAGGGGAATTTCTGACTTATTACCCTGAAATAAGTGAAATTTCTGCAATTTTGCCCCAAAATAAGGGAAATTTCTGCCTCTTTGCCCTCAAATAAGGGGAATTTCAGCCTTTTTACCTCAAAATAAGGAAAATTCCTGCCTTTTTGACCCAAAATAAGGAAAATTTCTAAATTTTTTTCCTGAAATAAGTAAAATTTCTGCAATATTGCCACAAAATAAGTGAAATTTCTGCAATTTTGCCTCAGAATAAGGGAAATTTCTGGAATTTTGCCCCAAAATAAGTGGAATTTCTGAGTTTTGCCCCAAATTAAGGAGAATTTCTGTTTTTTTGCCGCAACATATAGGGAATTTCTGCATTTTTGCCCCACAATTAGGGGAATTTCTGCAATTTTGCTCCAAAATATGGGAAATTTCTGCCGTTTTGCCCGTAAATAAAAAGAATGCATACCTTTTTGCCTTAAAAAAGGGAAATTTCTTCATTTTTGCTCCAAAATAAGGGGAATTTCTGCTTTTTTGCCTCTAAATAAGTTGAATTTCTGTCTTTTCCCCCCCCAAAAAAGGGATTTTCTGTCTTTTTTGCCCTAAAATAAGAAAAATTTCTCACTTATTACCCTGAAATAATGAAATTTCTGCAATTTTGCCCCAAAATAAGTGAAATTTCTGCAATTTTGCCCCAAAATAAGGAAAATTTCTGGAATTTTCCCCCAAAATAAGTGGAATTTCTAAGTTTTGCCCCAAAATAAGGAGAATGTCTGTCTTTTTGCCCCAACATATAGGGAATTTCTGTCTTTTTGCCCCACATCTAGGGGAATTTCTGCAATTTTGCTCCAAAATACGGGGAATTTCTGCCTTTTTGCCCTGAAATATGTTAAATTTCTGCAATTTTACCCCTAAATAAGGTGAATTTCTGCTTTTTTGCCCCAAAATAATGGGAATTTCTGCCTTTTTGCCCCAAAATGAGAAAAATTTTTGCTTTTTTTCTCTGAAATAAGTGAAATTTCTGCAATTTTCCCCTAAAATAAGGGAAATTTTTGCAATTTTTTCCCATAATAAGGGAGATTTCTGCAATTTTGCCCCAAAATAAGGGAAATTTCTGCCTCTTTGCCCCCAAATAAGGGGAATTTCTGCATTTTTGCCACAAAATATTAGTAATTTCTGACTTTTTGCCCCAAAATAAGGAAAATTTGTGCATTTTTTCCCTGAAATAAGTGAAATTTCTGCAATTTTGCCACAAAATAAGTGAAATTTCTGCAATTTTGCCCCAAAATAACTGAAATTTTGCAATTTTGCCCCAAAATAAGGAAAATTTCTGGAATTTTCCCCCAAAATAAGTGGAATTTCTAAGTTTTGCCCCAAAATAAGGAGAATTTCTGTCTTTTTGCCCCAACATATAGGGAATTTCTGTCTTTTTGCCCCACAACTAGGGGAATTTCTGCAATTTTGCTCCAAAATACTGGGAATTTCTGCCTTTTTGCCCTGAAATATGTTAAATTTCTGCAATTTTACCCCTAAATAAGGTGAATTTCTGCTTTTTTGCCCCAAAATAATGGGAATTTCTGCCTTTTTGCCCCAAAATGAGAAAAATTTTTGCTTTTTTTCTCTGAAATAAGTGAAATTTCTGCAATTTTCCCCTAAAATAAGGGAAATTTTTGCATTTTTTTTCCATAATAAGGGAGATTTCTGCAATTTTGTCCCAAAATAAGGGAAATTTCTGCCTCTTTGCCCCCAAATAAGGGGAATTTCTGCATTTTTGCCACAAAATATTAGTAATTTCTGACTTTTTGCCCCAAAAATAAGGAAAATTTGTGCATTTTTTCCGTGAAATAAGTGAAATTTCTGCAATTTTGCCACAAAATAAGTGAAATTTCTGCAATTTTTCCCCAAAATAAGGGAAATTTCTGGAATTTGCCCCAAAATAAGTGGAATTTCTAAGTTTTGCCCCAAAATAAGGAGAATTTCTGTCTTTTTGCCTCTAAATAAGTGAAATTTCTGCAATTTTGCCCCAAAATAAGGGAAATTTCTGCATTTTTGCCCCCAAATAAGGGGAATTTCAGCCTTTTTACCTCAAAATAAGGGGAATTTCTGCATTTTTGCCAGAAAATATTAGGAATTTCTGCCTTTTTGCCCCAAAATAAAGAAAATTTCTGCCTTTTTTCCCTGAAATAAGTGAAATTTCTACAATTTTGCCCCAAAATAAGTGAAATTTCTGCAATTTTGCCACAAAATAAGGGAAATTTCTGGAATTTTGCCCCAAAATAAGTGGAATTTCTGAGTTTTGCCCCAAAATAAGGAGAATTTCTGTCTTTTTGCCCCAACATATAGGGAATTTCTGTCTTTCTGCACAACAACTAGGGGAATTTCTGCAATTATGCTCCAAAATACAGGGAATTTCTGTCTTTTTCCCCGAAAATAAGGGGAATGCATATCTTTTTGCCATAAAAAAGGGAAATTTCTTCATTTTTGCTCCAAAATAAGGGAAATTTCTTCAATTTTGCCCAAAATAAGTGAAATTTCTGCAATTTTTCCCCAGAATGAGTAAAATTTCTGGAATTTTGCCCCAGAATAAGTGGAATTTCTGAGTTTTGCCCCAAAATAAGGAGAATTTCTGTCTTTTTGCCCCAACATATTAGGAATTTCTGCATTTTTGCCCCACAATTAGGGGAATTTTTGCAATTTTGCTCCAAAATACGGGGAATTTCTGCCTTTTTGCCCGAAAATAATAAGAATGCATACCTTTTTGCCTTAAAAAAGGGAAATTTCTTCATTTTTGCTTCAAAATAAGAGGAATTTCTGCTTTTTTGCCTCTAAATAAGTGGAATTTCTGTCTTTTCCCCCCAAAACAAAGGGATTTTCTGTCTTTTTTGCCCCAAAATAAAAAAAATTTCTGACTTATTACCCTGAAATAAGTGAAATTTCTGCAATTTTTCCCCAAAATAAGGGAAATTTTTGCCTTTCTGCCCACAAATAAGGGGAATTTCAGCCTTTTTACCTCAAAATAATTGGAAGTTCTGCATTTTTGCCACAAAATATTAGGAATTTCTGACTTTTTGCCCCAAAATAAAGAAAATTTCTGCCTTTTTTTCTCTGAAATAAGTGAAATTTCTGCAATTTTGCCCCAAAATAAGTGGAATTTCTGAGTTTTGCCCCAAAATAAGGAGAATTTCTGTCTTTCTGCCCCAACATATAGGGAATTTCTGCATTTTTGCACCACAATTAGAGGAATTTCTGCAATTTTGCTCCAAAATACGGGGAATTTCTGCCTTTTTGCCAGAAAATAAGGGGAATGCATAACTTTTTGCCAGAAAAAAGGTAAATTTCTTCATTTTTGCTCCAAAATAAGGGAAATTTCTGCCTTTTTGCCTCTAAATAAGTGGAATTTCTGTCTTTTCCTCCAAAACAACAGGAATTTCTGTCTTTTTGGCCCATAATAAGGAAAATTTCTAACTTTTTTCCCTGAAATAAGTAAAATTTCTGCAATTTTGCCCAAAAATAAGTGAAATTTCTGCAATTTTGCCCCAGGATAAGGAAAATTTCTGGAATTTTGCACCAAAATAAGTGGAATTTCTGAGTTTTGCCCCAAAATAAGGAGAATTTCTGTCTTTTTGCCCCAACATATAAGGAATTTCTGCATTTTTGCCCCACAATTAGGTGAATTTCTGCAATTTTGCTCCAAAATACGAGGAATTTCTGCCTTTTTGCACGAAAATAAGAACAATGCATAACTTTTTGCCTTAAAAAAGGGAAATTTCTTCATTTATGCTCCAAAATAAAGGGAATTTCTGCTTTTTTGCCTCTAAATAAGTGGAATTTCTGTCTTTTTCCAACAAAACAAAGGGATTTTCTGTCTTTTTTGCCCCAAAATAAGGAAAATTTCTGACTTATTACGCTGAAATAAGTGAAATTTCTGCAATTTTCCCCCAAAATAAGAGAAATTTCTGCCTTTTTGCCCCCAAATAAAGGGAATTTCAGCCTTTTTACCTCAAAATAAGAGGAATTTCTGCCTTTTTGCCCCAAAATAACAAAATTTTTTTTTCCCATGAAATAAGAAAAATTTCTGCAATTTTGCCCAAAATAAGTGAAATTTCTGCAAATTTGCCCCAAAATAGGGGAAATTTCTGGAATTTTGCCCCAAAATAAGTGGAATTTCTGAGTTTTGCCCCAAAATAAGGAGAATTTCTGTCTTTTTGCCCCAACATATAGGGAATTTCTGCATTTTTGCCCCACAATTAGGGGAATTTTTGCAATTTTGCAACAAAATACAGGGAATTTCTGCCTTTTTGCTCGAAAATAAGAAGAATGCATACCTTTTTGCCTTAAAAAAGGGAAATTTCTTCATTTTTGCTTCAAAATAAGGGGAATTTCTGCTTTTTTGCCTCTAAATAAGTGGAATTTCTGTCTTTTCCCCCCAAAACATAGAGATTTTCTGTCCTTTTTTCCCCAAAATAAAAAAAAATTCTGACTTATTACCCTGAAATAAGTGAAATTTCTGCAATTTTGCCCCAAAATAAGGGAAATTTTTGCCTTTCTGCCCACAAATAAGGGGAATTTCAGCCTTTTTACCTAAAAATAAGTGGAATTTCTGCATTTTGCCACAAAATATTAGGAATTTCTGACTTTTTGCCCCAAAATAAAGAAAATTTCTGCCTTTTTTCCCTGAAATAAGGGAAATTTCTGCAATTTTGCCCCAAAATAAGTGGAATTTCTGAGTTTTGCCCCAAAATAAGGAGAATTTTTGTCTTTTTGCCCCAACATATAGGGAATTTCTGCCTTTTTGCACCATAATTAGGGGAATTTCTGCAATTTTGCTCCAAAATACGGGGAATTTCTGCCTTTTTGCTTCTCAATAAGTGGAATTTCTGTCTTTTTCCCCCAAAACTTAGGGAATTTCTTTCTTTTTGCCCCAAAATAAGGGGAATTTTTGACTTATTACCCTAAAATAAGTGAAATTTCTGCAATTTTGCCCCAAAATAAGGGAAATTTCTGCCTTTTTGCCCTGAAATAAGGGGAATTTCAGCCTTTATACCTCAAAATAAGGGGAATTTCTGCATTTTTGCCACAATATATTAGGAATTTCTGCATTTTTGTCACAAAATATTAGGAATTTCTGATTTTTGCCCCAAAATAAGGAAAATTTCTGCCTTTTTTCCCTGAAATAAGTGAAATTTCTGCAATTTTGCCCCAAAATAATGAAAATTTCTGGAATTTTGCCCCAAAATAAGTGGAATTTCTAAGTTTTGCCCCAAAATAAGAAGAATTTCTGTCTTTTTGCCCAAACATATAGGCAATTTCTGTCTTTTTGCCCCACAACTAGGGGAATTTCTGCAATTTTGCTCCCAAAGACGGGGAATTTCTGCCTTTTTGCCCTGAAATATGTGAAATTTCTGCAATTTTACCCCTAAATAAGGTAAATTTCTGCTTTTTTGCCCCAAAATAATGGGAATTTCTGCCTTTTTGCCCCAAAATAAGAAAAATTCTTGCTTTTTTTCTCTGAAATAAGTGAAATTTCTGCAATTTTTCCCTAAAATAAGGGAAATTTTTGCAATTTTTTCCCATAATAAGGGAGATTTCTGCAATTTTACCCCAAATTAAGGGGAATTTCTTTCTTTTTACCCCAAAACAAAGAAAATTTCAGCCTTTTTACCTGAAAATAAGTGAAATTTCTTAAATTTTGCCCCAAATAAGGGAAATTTCTGCAATTTTGCCCCAAAATAAGGTAAATTCCTGCAATTTTGCCGCAAAATAAATAAAATTTCTGGAATTTTGCCCCAAAATAAGGGGAATTTATGATTTTTGCTCCAAAATAAAGGGAATTTCTTCCTTTTGCCCCAAAATTAGGGGAATTTCTGTAATTTTGCTCCAAAATAAGGGGAATTTCTGCCTTTTTGCCTGAAAATTATGGGAATGCATACCTTTTTGCCATAAAAAGAGAAATTTCTTCATTTTTGCTCTAAAATAAGTGGAATTTCTGCCTTTTTGCTTCTCAATAATTGGAATTTCTGTCTTTTTCCCCCAAAACAAAGGGAATTTCTGTCTTTTTTGCCCCAAAATAAGGGGAATTTCTGACTTATTACCCTAAAATAAGTGAAATTTCTGCAATTTTGCCCCAAAATAAGGGAAATTTCTGCCTTTTTGCCCTGAAATAAGAGGAATTTCAGCCTTTATACCTCAAAATAAGGGGAATTTCTGCATTTTTGCCACAAAATATTAGGAATTTCTGACTTTTTGCCTCAAAATAAGGAAAATTTCTGCCTTTTGTCTCTGAAATAAGTGAAATTTCTGCAATTTTGCCCCATAATAAGTGAAATTTCTGCAATTTTGCCCCAAAATAAGGAAAATTTCTGGAATTTTGCCCCAAAATAAGTGGAATTTCTATGTTTTGCCCCAAAATTAGGAGAATTTCTGTATTTTTGCCCCAACATATAGGGAATTTCTGTCTTTTTGCCCCACAACTAGGGGAATTTCTGCAATTTTGCTCCAAAATATGGGAAATTTCTGCAATTTTGCCCCAATGTAAAGGAAATTTCTGCAAATTTGCCCAAAAATAAGGGGAATTGCTGACAGTTTGCTCCCGAAAAAAGGAGATCTTCTGTCTTTTTGCCCCAAAATAGGGAAAATTTCTGCCTTTTTGCCCGAAATATATTAGAATTTCTGCAATTTTGCTTCAAAATACGGGGAATTTCTGCTTTTTATCCCGAAAGTAAGGGGAATGCATACCTTTTTGCCATAAAAAGATAAATTTCTTCATTTTTGCTCCAAAATAAGGAGAATTTCTGCCTTTTTGCCTCTAAATAAGTGGAATTTCTGTCTTTTCCCCCCAAAACAAAGGGATTTTCTGTCTTTTTTGCCCCAAAATAAGGGGAATTTCTGAATTATTAACCTGAAATAAGTGAAATTTCTCCAATTTTGCCCCAAAATAAGGGAAATTTCTGCCTCTTTGCCCCCAAATAATGGGAATTTTAGCCTTTTTACCTCAAAATAAGGGGAATTTCTGCATTTTTGCCACAAAATATAAGGAATTTCTGACTTTTTGCCCCAAAATAAGGAAAATTTGTGCCATTTTTCCATGAAATAAGTGAAATTTCTGCAATTTTGCCCCGAAATAAGTGAGATTTCTGCAATTATGCCCCAAAATAATGGAAATTTCTGGAACTTTGCCCCAAAATAAGTGGAATTTCTAAGTTTTGCCCCAAAATAAGGAGAATTTCTGTCTTTTTGCCTCTAAATAAGTGAAATTTCTGCAATTTTGCCCCAAAATAAGGGAAATTTCTGCATTTTTGCCCCCAAATAAGGGGAATTTCAGCATTTTTACCTCAAAATAAGGGGAATTTCTGCATTTTTGCCAGAAAATATTAGGAATTTCTGACTTTTTGCCCCAAAATAAAGAAAATTTCTGCCTTTTTTCCCTGAAATAAGTGAAATTTCTACAATTTTGCCCCAAAATAAGTGAAATTTCTGCAATTTTGCCACAAAATAAAAGAAATTTCTGGAATTTTGCCCCAAAATAAGTGGAATTTCTGAGTTTTGCCCCAAAATAAGGAGAATTTCTGTCTTTTTGCCCCAACATATAGGGAATTTCTGTCTTTCTGCACAACAACTAGGGGAATTTCTGCAATTATGCTCCAAAATACAGGGAATTTCTGTCTTTTTCCCCGAAAATAAGGGGAATGCATATCTTTTTGCCATAAAAAAGGGAAATTTCTTCATTTTTGCTCCAAAATAAGGGAAATTTCTTCAATTTTGCCCAAAATAAGTGAAATTTCTGCAATTTTGCCCCAGAATGAGTAAAATTTCTGGAATTTTGCCCCAGAATAAGTGGAATTTCTGAGTTTTGCCCCAAAATAAGGAGAATTTCTGTCTTTTTGCCCCAACATATTAGGATTTTCTGCATTTTTGCCCCACAATTAGGGGAATTTTTGCAATTTTGCTCCAAAATACGGGGAATTTCTGCCTTTTTGCCCGAAAATAATAAGAATGCATACCTTTTTGCCTTAAAAAAGGGAAATTTCTTCATTTTTGCTTCAAAATAAGAGGAATTTCTGCTTTTTTGCCTCTAAATAAGTGGAATTTCTGTCTTTTCCCCCCAAAACAAAGGGATTTTCTGTTTTTTGGCCCCAAAATAAAAAAAATTTCTGACTTATTACCCTGAAATAAGTAAAATTTCTGCAATTTTTCCCCAAAATAAGGGAAATTTTTGCCTTTCTGCCCACAAATAAGGGGAATTTCAGCCTTTTTACCTCAAAATAAGTGGAATTTCTGCATTTTTGCCACAAAATATTAGGAATTTCTGACTTTTTGCCCCAAAATAAAGAAAATTTCTGCCTTTTTTCCCTGAAATAAGTGAAATTTCTGCAATTTTGCCCCAAAATAAGTGGAATTTCTGAGTTTTGCCCCAAAATAAGGAGAATTTCTGTCTTTCTGTCCCAACATATAGGGAATTTCTGCATTTTTGCACCACAATTAGAGGAATTTCTGCAATTTTGCTCCAAAATACGGGGAATTTCTGCCTTTTTGCCAGAAAATAAGGGGAATGCATAACTTTTTGCCAGAAAAATGGTAAATTTCTTCATTTTTGCTCCAAATTAAGGGAAATTTCTGCCTTTTTGCCTCTAAATAAGTGGAATTTCTGTCTTTTCCTCCAAAACAAAGGGAATTTCTGTCTTTTTGGCCCATAATAAGGAAAATTTCTAACTTTTTTCCCTGAAATAAGTAAAATTTCTGCAATTTTGCCCAAAAATAAGTGAAATTTCTGCAATTTTGCCCCAGGATAAGGAAAATTTCTGGAATTTTGCACCAAAATAAGTGGAATTTCTGAGTTTTGCCCCAAAATAAGGAGAATTTCTGTCTTTTTGCCCCAACATATAAGGAATTTCTGCATTTTTGCCCCACAATTAGGTGAATTTCTGCAATTTTGCTCCAAAATACGAGGAATTTCTGCCTTTTTGCACGAAAATAAGAACAATGCATAACTTTTTGCCTTAAAAAAGGGAAATTTCTTCATTTTTGCTCCAAAATAAAGGGAATTTCTGCTTTTTTGCCTCTAAATAAGTGGAATTTCTGTCTTTTTCCAACAAAACAAAGGGATTTTCTGTCTTTTTTGCCCCAAAATAAGAAAAATTTCTGACTTATTACACTGAAATAAGTGAAATTTCTGCAATTTTCCCCCAAAATAAGAGAAATTTCTGCCTTTTTGCCCCCAAATAAAGGGAAATTCAGCCTTTTTACCTAAAAATAAGAGGAATTTCTGCCTTTTTGCCCCAAAATAACAAATTTTTTTTCCCCATGAAATAAGAAAAATTTCTGCAATTTTGCCCAAAATAAGTGAAATTTCTGCAATTTTGCCCCAAAATAGAGGAAATTTCTGGAATTTTGCCCCAAAATAAGTGGAATTTCTGAGTTTTGCCCCAAAATAAGGAGAATTTCTGTCTTTTTGCCCCAACATATAGGGAATTTCTGCATTTTTGCCCCACAATTAGGGGAATTTTTGCAATTTTGCTCCAAAATACAGGGAATTTCTGCCTTTTTGCTCGAAAATAAGAAGAATGCATACCTTTTTGCCTTAAAAAAGGGAAATTTCTTCATTTTTGCTTCAAAATAAGGGGAATTTCTGCTTTTTTTGCCTCTAAATAAGTGGAATTTCTGTCTTTTCCCCCCAAAACATAGAGATTTTATGTCCTTTTTGCCCCAAAATAAAAAAAATTTCTGACTTATTACCCTGAAATAAGTGAAATTTCTGCAATTTTGCCCCAAAATAAGGGAAATTTTTGCCTTTCTGCCCACAAATAAGGGGAATTTCAGCCTTTTTACCTAAAAATAAGTGGAATTTCTGCATTTTTGCCACAAAATATTAGGAATTTCTGCATTTTTGCCCCAAAATAAAGAAAATTTCTGCCTTTTTTCCCTGAAATAAGGGAAATTTCTGCAATTTTGCCCCAAAATAAGTGGAATTTCTGAGTTTTTCCCCAAAATAAGGAGAATTTCTGTCTTTTTGCCCCAACATATAGGGAATTTCTGCCTTTTTGCCCCACAATTAGGGGAATTTCTGCAATTTTGCTCCAAAATACGGGGATATTCTGCCTTTTTGCTTCTCAATAAGTGAAATTTCTGTCTTTTTCCTCCAAAACTTAGGGAATTTCTTTCTTTTTGCCCCAAAATAAGGGGAATTTTTGACTTATTACCCTAAAATAAGTGAAACTTCTGCAATTTTGCCCCAAAATAAGGGAAATTTCTGCCTTTTTGCCCTGAAATAAGGGGAATTTCAGCCTTTATACCTCAAAATAAGGGGAATTTCTGCATTTTTGCCACAAAATATTAGGAATTTCTGCATTTTTGCCACAAAATATTAGGAATTTCTGATTTTTGCCCCAAAATAAGGAAAATTTCTGCCTTTTTTCCCTGAAATAAGTGAAATTTCTGCAATTTTGCCCCAAAATAAGGAAAATTTCTGGAATTTTGCCCCAAAATAAGTGGAATTTCTAAGTTTTGCCCCAAAATAAGAAGAATTTCTGTCTTTTTGCCCAAACATATAGGCAATTTCTGTCTTTTTACCCCACAACTAGGGGAATTTCTGCAATTTTGCTCCCAAAGACGGGGAATTTCTGCCTTTTTGCCCTGAAATATGTGAAATTTCTGCAGTTTTACCCCTAAATAAGGTGAATTTCTGCTTTTTGCCCCAAAATAATGGGAATTTCTGCATTTTTGCCCCAAAATAAGAAAAATTCTTGATTTTTTTCTCTGAAATAAGTGAAATTTCTGCAATTTTCCCCTAAAATAAGGGAAATTTTTGCAATTTTTCCCATAATAAGGGAGATTTCTGCAATTTTACCCCAAATTAAGGGGAATTTCTTTCTTTTACCCCAAAACAAAGAAAATTTCAGCCTTTTTACCTGAAAATAAGTGAAATTTCTGAAATTTTGCCCCAAATAAGGGAAATTCCTGCAATTTTGCCGCAAAATAAATAAAATTTCTGGAATTTTGCCCCAAAATAAGGGGAATTTATGATTTTTGCTCCAAAATAAAGGGAATTTCTGCCTTTTGCCCCAAAATTAGGGGAATTTCTGTAATTTTGCTCCAAAATAAGGGGAATTTCTGCCCTTTTGCCTGAAAATTATGGGAATGAATACCTTTTTGCCATAAAAAGAGAAATTTCTTCATTTTTGCTCTAAAATAAGTGGAATTTCTGCCTTTTTGCTTCTCAATAAGTGGAATTTCTGTCCTTTTCCCCCAAAACAAAGGGAATTTCTGTCTTTTTTGCTCCAAAATAAGGGGAATTTCTGACTTATTACCCTAAAATAAGTGAAATTTCTGCAATTTTGCCCCAAAATAAGGGAAATTTCTGCCTTTTTGCCCTGAAATAAGAGGAATTTCAGCCTTTATACCTCAAAATAAGGGGAATTTCTGCATTTTTGCCACAAAATATTAGGAATTTCTGACTTTTTGCCTCAAAATAAGGAAAATTTCTGCCTTTTGTCTCTGAAATAAGTGAAATTTCTGCAATTTTGCCCCATAATAAGTGAAATTTCTGCAATTTTGCCCCAAAATAAGGAAAATTTCTGGAATTTTGCCCCAAAATAAGTGGAATTTCTATGTTTTGCCCCAAAATTAGGAGAATTTCTGTATTTTTGCCCCAACATATAGGGAATTTCTGTCTTTTTCCCCACAACTAGGGGAATTTCTGCAATTTTGCTCCAAAATATGGGAAATTTCTGCAATTTTGCCCCAATGTAAAGGAAATTTCTGCAAATTTGCCCAAAAATAAGGGGAATTGCTGACAGTTTGCTCCCGAAAAAAGGAGATCTTCTGTCTTTTTGCCCCAAAATAGGGAAAATTTCTGCCTTTTTGCCCGAAAATTATTAGAATTTCTGCAATTTTTCTTCAAAATACGGGGAATTTCTGCTTTTTATCCCGAAAGTAAGGGGAATGCATACCTTTTTGCCATAAAAAGATAAATTTCTTCATTTTTGCTCCAAAATAAGGGGAATTTCTGCCTTTTTGCCTCTAAATAAGTGGAATTTCTGTCTTTTTCCCCCAAAACAAAGGGATTTTCTGTCTTTTTTGCCCCAAAAAAAGGGGAATTTCTGAATTATTAACCTGAAATAAGTGAAATTTCTCCAATTTTGCCCCAAAATAAGGGAAATTTCTGCCTCTTTGCCCCCAAATAATGGGAATTTTAGCCTTTTTACCTCAAAATAAGGGGAATTTCTGCATTTTTGCCACAAAATATTAGGAATTTCTGACTTTTTGCCCCAAAATAAGGAAAATTTGTGCCATTTTTCCGTGAAATAAGTGAAATTTCTGCAATTTTGCCCCAAAATAAGTGAAATTTCTGCAATTATGCCCCAAAATAATGGAAATTTCTGGAACTTTGCCCCAAAATAAGTGGAATTTCTAAGTTTTGCCCCAAAATAAGGAGAATTTCTGTCTTTTTGCCTCTAAATAAGTGAAATTTCTGCAATTTTGCCCCAAAATAAGGGAAATTTCTGCATTTTTGCCCCCAAATAAGGGGAATTTCAGCCTTTTTACCTCAAAATAAGGGGAATTTCTGCATTTTTGCCAGAAAATATTAGGAATTTCTGCCTTTTTGCCCCAAAATAAAGAAAATTTCTGCCTTTTTTCCCTGAAATAAGTGAAATTTCTACAATTTTGCCCCAAAATAAGTGAAATTTCTGCAATTTTGCCACAAAATAAGGGAAATTTCTGGAATTTTGCCCCAAAATAAGTGGAATTTCTGAGTTTTGCCCCAAAATAAGGAGAATTTCTGTCTTTTTGCCCCAACATATAGGGAATTTCTGTCTTTCTGCACAACAACTAGGGGAATTTCTGCAATTATGCTCCAAAATACAGGGAATTTCTGTCTTTTTCCCCGAAAATAAGGGGAATGCATATCTTTTTGCCATAAAAAAGGGAAATTTCTTCATTTTTGCTCCAAAATAAGGGAAATTTCTTCAATTTTGCCCAAAATAAGTGAAATTTCTGCAATTTTGCCCCAGAATGAGTAAAATTTCTGAAATTTTGCCCCAGAATAAGTGGAATTTCTGAGTTTTGCCCCAAAATAAGGAGAATTTCTGTCTTTTTGCCCCAACATATTAGGAATTTCTGCATTTTTGCCCCACAATTAGGGGAATTTTTGCAATTTTGCTCCAAAATACGGGGAATTTCTGCCTTTTTGCCCGAAAATAAGAAGAATGCATACCTTTTTGCCTTAAAAAAGGGAAATTTCTTCATTTTTGCTTCAAAATAAGAGGAATTTCTGCTTTTTTGCCTCTAAATAAGTGGAATTTCTGTCTTTTCCCCCCAAAACAAAGGGATTTTCTGTCTTTTTTGCCCCAAAATAAAAAAAATTTCTGACTTATTACCCTGAAATAAGTGAAATTTCTGCAATTTTTCCCCAAAATAAGGGAAATTTTTGCCTTTCTGCCCACAAATAAGGGGAATTTCAGCCTTTTTACCTCAAAATAAGTGGAATTTCTGCATTTTTGCCACAAAATATTAGGAATTTCTGCCTTTTTGCCCCAAAATAAAGAAAATTTCTGCCTTTTTTCTCTGAAATAAGTGAAATTTCTGCAATTTTGCCCCAAAATAAGTGGAATTTCTGAGTTTTGCCCCAAAATAAAGAGAATTTCTGTCTTTCTGCCCCAACATATAGGGAATTTCTGCATTTTTGCACCACAATTAGAGGAATTTCTGCAATTTTGCTCCAAAATACGGGGAATTTCTGCCTTTTTGCCAGAAAATAAGGGGAATGCATAACTTTTTGCTAGAAAAAAAGTAAATTTCTTCATTTTTGCTCCAAAATAAGGGAAATTTCTGCCTTTTTGCCTCTAAATAAGTGGAATTTCTGTCTTTTCCTCCAAAACAAAGGGAATTTCTGTCTTTTGGGCCAATAATAAGGAAAATTTCTAACTTTTTTCCCTGAAATAAGTAAAATTTCTGCAATTTTGCCCAAAAATAAGTGAAATTTCTGCAATTTTGCCCCAGGATAAGGAAAATTTCTGGAATTTTGCACCAAAATAAGTGGAATTTCTGAGTTTTGCCACAAAATAAGGAGAATTTCTGTCTTTTTGCCCCAACATATAAGGAATTTCTGCATTTTTGCCCCACAATTAGGGGAATTTCTGCAATTTTGCTCCAAAATACGAGGAATTTCTGCCTTTTTGCACGAAAATAAGAACAATGCATAACTTTTTGCCTTAAAAAAGGGAAATTTCTTCATTTATGCTCCAAAATAAAGGGAATTTCTGCTTTTTTGCCTCTAAATAAGTGGAATTTCTGTCTTTTTCCAACAAAACAAAGGGATTTTTTGTCTTTTTTGCCCCAAAATAAGGAAAATTTCTGACTTATTACCCTGAAATAAGTGAAATTTCTGCAATTTTCCCCCAAAATAAGAGAAATTTCTGCCTTTTTGCCCCCAAATAAAGGGAATTTCAGCCTTTTTACCTCAAAATAAGAGGAATTTCTGCCTTTTTGCCCCAAAATAACAAAATTTTTTTCCCATGAAATAAGAAAAATTTCTGCAATTTTGCCCAAAATAAGTGAAATTTCTGCAATTTTGCCCCAAAATAGGGGAAATTTCTGGAATTTTGCCCCAAAATAAGTGGAATTTCTGAGTTTTGCCCCAAAATAAGGAGAATTTCTGTCTTTTTGCCCCAACATATAGGGAATTTCTGCATTTTTGCCCCACAATTAGGGGAATTTTTGCAATTTTGCTCCAAAATACAGGGAATTTCTGCCTTTTTGCTCGAAAATAAGAAGAATGCATACCTTTTTGCCTTAAAAAAGCGAAATTTCTTCATTTTTGCTTCAAAATAAGGGGAATTTCTGCTTTTTTGCCTCTAAATAAGTGGAATTTTTGTCTTTTCCCCCCAAAACATAGAGATTTTCTGTCCTTTTTGCCCCAAAATAAAAAAAAATTCTGACTTATTACCCTGAAATAAGTGAAATTTCTGCAATTTTGCCCCAAAATAAGGGAAATTTTTGCCTTTCTGCCCACAAATAAGAGGAATTTCAGCCTTTTTACCTAAAAATAAGTGGAATTTCTGCATTTTTGCCACAAAATATTAGGAATTTCTGACTTTTTGCCCCAAAATAAAGAAAATTTCTGCCTTTTTTCCCTGAAATAAGGGAAATTTCTGCAATTTTGCCCCAAAATAAGGGAAATTTCTGCCTTTTTGCCCCCAAATAAGGGGAATTTCAGCCTTTTTACCTCAAAATAAGGGGAATTTCTGCATTTTTGCCGCAAAATATGGGAGATTTTTGCATTTTTGATTCAAAATAAGAAAATTTCTGCTTTTTTTATGAAATAAGTGAAATTTCTGCAATTTTGCCCCAAAATAATTGAAATTTCTGCAATTTTGACTCAAAATAAAGGAAATTTCTGGAATTTTTCCCCAAAATAAGTGGAATTTCTGTCTTTTGCCCCAAAATAAGGAGAATTTCTGTATTTTTGCCCCACAATTAGGGAAATTTCTACAATTTTGCTTTAAAATACCGGGAATTTCTGCCTTTTTGCCTGAAAATAAGAAGAATGCATACTTTTTTGCCATAAAAAAGGGAAATTTCTTCATTTTTGCTCCAAAATAAGGAGAATTTCTGCTTTTTTGCCTCTAAATAAGTGGAATTTCTGTCTTTTTCCCCCAACACAAAGGAAATTTCTGTCTTTTTTGCCCCAAAATAAAGAAAATTTCTGACTTAATACTCTGAAATAAGTGAAATTTCTGCAATTTTGCCTCAAAATAAGGGAAATTTCTGCCTTTTTGCCCCCAAATAAAGGGAATTTCTACCTTTTTACCTCAAAATAAGGGGAATTTCTGCATTTTTGCCACAAAATATTAGGAATTTCTGCCTTTTTGCCCAAAAATAAGAAAAATTTCTGTTTTTTTTCCCTGAAATAAGTGAAATTTCTGCAATTTTGCCCCAAAATATGTGAAATTTCTGCCTTTTTGCCCCCAAATAAAAGGAAATTCAGCATTTTTACCTCAAAATAAGGGGAATTTCTGCATTTTTGCCCCAAAATATGGGAAATTTCTGCCTTTTTGCCCCAAAATAAGAAAAATTTCTGCAATTTTGTACCAAAATAAAAGAAATTACTGCCTTTTTGCCCCAAAATAAGAAAATTTCTGCTTTTTTACTGAAATAAGTGAAATTTCTGCAATTTTGCCCCAAAATAATTGAAATTTCTGCAATTTTGCCTCAAAATAAGGGAAATTTCTCGAATTTTGACCCAAAATAAGTGGAATTTCTGTCTTTTGCCCCAAAATAAGGAGAATTTCTGTCTTTTTGCCCCACAATTAGGGGAATTTCTGCAATTTTGCTTTAAAATACAGGGAATTTCTGCTTTTTTGCCTGAAAATAAGAAGAATGCATACCTTTTTGACATAAAAAAGGGAAATTTCTTCATTTTTGCTCCAAAATAAGGGGAATTTCTGCTTTTTTGCCTCTAAATAAGTGGAATTTCTGTCTTTTTCCCCCCAAAACAAAGGGAATTCCTGTCTTTTTTGCTCCAAAATAAGGAAAATTTCTGACTTATTACCATGAAATAAGTGAAATTTCTGCACTTTTGCCCCAAAATAAGGGAAATTTCTGACTTTTTGCCCCGAAATAAGGGGAATTTCACCATTTTACATCAAAAAAGGGAAATTTCTGACTTTTTGCCACAAAATATTAGGAATTTCCTCCTTTTTGCCCAAAAATGAGGAAAATTTCTGCCTTTTTTTCCTGAAATAAGTGAAATTTCTGCAATTTTGTTCAAAAATAAGTGAAATTTTTGCCTTTTTGCCCCCAAATAAGGGGAATTTCAGCATTTTTACCTCAAAATAAGGGGAATTACTGCCTTTTTGCCCCAAAATATGGGAAATTTCTGCCTTTTGTCCCAAAATTAGAAAAATTTCTGTAATTTTGTAACAAAATAATAGAAATTTCTGCCTTTTTGCCCCCAAAGAAGAAAATTTCTGCTTTTTCTTTTCTGAAATAAGTGAAATTTCTGCAATTTTGCCCCAAAATATGTTAAATTTCTGCAATTTTGCCCCAAAATAAGTGAAATTTCTGGATTTTTGCCCAAAAATAAGTGGAATTTGTGAGTTTGGCCCCAAAATAAGGATTATTTCTGTTTTTTGCCCCAACATATAGGGAATTTCTGACTTTTTGCCCCACATTTAGGGGAATTTCTGCAATTTTGCTTGAAAATAAGGGGAATTTCTCCTTTTTTGCCTCTAAATAAGTGGAATTTCTGTCTTTTTCCCCAAAAATGAAGGGAATTTGTGTCTTTTTTGCCCAAAAATAAGGAAAATTTCTGACTTATTACCCTGAAATAAGTGAAATTTCTGCAATTTTGCCCCAAAATAAGTGAAAATTCTGGCTTTTTGCCCCCAAATAAGGGGAAATTCAGCCTTTTTACCTCAAAATAAGGAGAATTTCTGCATTTTTGCCGCAAAATATGGGAAATTTCTGCATATTTGCCCCAAAATAAGAAAATTTCTACTTTTTTTCTGAAATAAGTCAAATTTCTGCAATTTTGCCCCAAAATAATTGAAATTTCTGCAATTTTGCCTCAAAATAAGGGAAATTTCTGGAATTTTGCCCCAAAATAAGTGGAATTTTTGTCTTTTGCCCCAAAATAAGGAGAATTTCTGTCGTTTTGCCCCACAATTAGGGAAATTTCTACAATTTTGCTTTAAAATATGGGGAATTTCTGCCTTTTTGCCTGAAAATAAGAAGAATGCATACGTTTTTGCCATAAAAAAGGAAATTTCTTCATTTTTGCTCCAAAATAAGGGGAATTTCTGCTTTTTTGCCTCTAAATAAGTGGAATTTCTGTCTTTTTCCCCCAAAACAAAGGGAATTCCTGTCTTTTTTGCCCGAAAATAAGGCAAATTTCTGCCTTTTTTCCCTGAAATAAGCAAAATTTATGCAATTTTGCCCCAAAATAAGTTAAATTTCTGCAATTTTGCCCCAAAATAAAGGAAATTTCTGGAATTTTGCCAAAAAATAAGTGGAATTTCTGAGTTTCGCCTTAAAATAAAGAGAATTTCTGTCTTTATGCCCCAACATATAGGGAATTTTTGCCTTTTTGCCCCACAATTAGGGGAATTTCTGCAATTTTGCTACAAAATACGGGGAATTTCTGCCATTTTGCCTAAAAATAAGAGGAATGCATACCTTTTTGCCATAAAAAAAAGGAATTTCTGCTTTTTTGCCCCAAAATAAGGAAAATTTCTGCCTTTTTTCCCTGAAATAAGTGAAATTTCTGAAATTTTGCCCCAAAATAATTGAAATTTCTGCAATTTTACCTCAAAATAAAGGAAATTTCTGGAATTTTGACCCAAAATAAGTGGAATTTCTGTCTTTTGCCCCAAAGTAAGGAGAATTTCTGTCTTTTTGCCCCACAATTAGGGAAAATTTAACTATTTTGCTTTAAAATACGAGGAATTTCTGCCTTTTTGCCTGAAAATAAGAAAAATGCATACCTTCTTGCCATAAAAAAGGGAAATTTCTTCATTTTTGCTCCAAAATAAGGGGAATTTTTGCTTTTTTGCCTCTAAATAAATAGAATTTCTGTCTTTTTCCCCCAAAACAAAGGGAATTTCTGTCTTTTTGCCCCAAAATAAGGAAAATTTCTGACTTAATACCCTGAAGTAAGTGAAATTTCTGCAATTTTGCCCGAAAATAAGGGAAATTTCTGCCTTTTTGCTCCCAAATAAGGGGAATTTTAGCCTTTTTATCTCAACATAAGGGGAATTTCTGCATTTTTGCCACAAAATATAGGAAATTTCTGCCTTTTTGCCCCAAAATATAAAAAAATTCTGCAATTTTGTACCAAAATAAAAGAAATTTCTGCCTTTTTGCCCCAAAATAAGAAAATTTCTGCTTTTTGTCTGAAATAAGTCAAATTTCTTCATTTTTGCCCCAAAATAAGGAAAATTCCTGAAATTTTTCCCCAAAATAAGTGGAATTTCTGAGTTTTGCCCCAAAATATGGAAAATTTCTGTCTTATTACCCTGAAATAAGTGAAATTTCTGCAATTTTGCCACAAAATAAAAGAAATTTCTGCCTTTTTGCCCCCAAATAAGGGGAATTTCAGCTTTTTTACCTCAAAATAAGGGGAATTTCTGCATTTTTGCCACAAAATTTAGGAATTTCTGCCTTTTTGCCCCAAAATAAGAAAAATTTCTGCCTTTATTCCCTGAAATAAGTGAAATTTCTGCAATTATTCCCCAAAATAAGTGAAATATCTGCAATTTTGCCCCAAAATAAGGGAAATTTCTGGAATTTTGCCTCAAAATAAGTGGAATTTCTGAGTTTTGCCCCAAAATAAGGAGAATTTTTGTCTTTTTGCCCTAACATATAGGGAATTTCTGCCCTATTGCCCCACAATTAGGGGAATTTCTGTAATTTTGCTCCAAAATACAGGGAATTTCTGCTTTTTAGCCGGAAAATATGGGGAATGTATACCTTTTGCCACAAAAAAGGGAAATTTCTTGATTTTTGCTCGAAAATAAAAGGAATTTCTGATTTTTTGCCTCTAAAAATGTGGAATTTCTGTCTTTTTCCCCCCACAAAAAAAATTTCTTTATTTTTGCCCCAAAATAAGGAAAATTTCTGACTTATTACCCTGAAATAAGTGAAATTTCTGCAATTTTTCCACAAAATAAGGGAAATTTCTGCCTTTTTGCACCCAAATAAGGGGAATTTCAGCCTTTTTACCTCAAAATAAGAAGAATTTCTGCATTTTTGCCCAAAATATTGAAAATTTCTGACTTTTTACCCCAAAATAAGAAAAATTTCTGCAATTTTGTTCCAAAATAAAAAAATTTCTGCTTTTTTCTCTGAAATAAGTGAAATTTTTGCAATTTTGCCCCAAAATAAGTGAAATTTCTGCAATTTTGCCCCAAAATAAGAAAAAATTCTGGAATTTTGCCCCAAATTAAGTGGAATTTCTGAGTTTTGCCCCAAAATGAGAATTTCTGTCTTTTTTCCCCAACATATAGAGCATATCTGCCTTTTTGCCCCACAATTAGGGGAATTTCTGCAATTTTGCTCCAAAATACGGCGAATTTCTGCATTTTTGCCAAAAATAAGAAGAATGCACTACTTTTTGCCATAAAAAAAAAGAAATTTCTTCATTTTTTCTCCAAAATAAGGGGAATTTCTGCTTTTTTGCCTCTAAATATGTAGAATTTCTGTCTTTTTCCCCCAAAACAGAGAAAATTTCTGTCCATTTTCCCCAAAATAATAAAAATTTCTGATTGTTACCCTGAAATAGGTGAAATTTCTGCAATTTTGCCCCAAAATAAGGGAAATTTCTGCCTTTTTGCCCCAAAATAAAAGGAATTTCAGCCTTTTTACCTCAAAATAATGGGAATTTCTGCATTTTTGCCCCAAAATATGGGAAATTTCTGCCTGTTTTCCCCAAAATAAGAAAAATTACTTCAATTTTGTACCAAAATAAAAGAAATTTCTGCCTTTTTGCCCCAAAATAAGATAATTTCTGCTTTTTTTCTGAAATAAGTCAAATTTCTGCTATTTTGCCCCAAAATAAGGGAAATTTCTGGAATTTTGCCCCAAAATAAGTGGAATTTCTGAGTTTTGCCCCAAAATAAGGAGAATTTCTGTCTTTTTGCCCTAACGTATAGGGAATTTCTGCCTTTTTGCCCCACAATTAGGGTAATTTCTGCAATTTTCCTCCACTATGGGGAATTTCTGCCTTTTTGCCCGAAAAAGAATGCATAAGTTTTTGAAATAAAAAAGCGAAATTTCTTCATTTTTGCTCCAAAATAAGGGGAATTTCTGCTTTTTTGCCTCTAAATAAGTGGAATCTCTGTCTTTTTCCTCCAAAACAAAGGGAATTCCTGACTTTTTTGTCCCAAAATAAGGAAAATTTCTGCCTTTTTTTCCTGAAATAATGAAATTTATTAAATTTTGCCCCAAAATAAGTGAAATTTCTGCCTTTTTGGCCCAAAATAAGGGGAATTTCAGCATATTTACCTCAAAATAAGGGGAATTTCTGCATTTTTGCCACAAAATATTAAAAATTTCTGCCTTTTTGCCCCAAAATAATAAAATTTCTGCTTTTTTCCTGAAATAAGTGAAATTTCTGAAATTTTGCCCCAAAATAAGTGAAATTTCCCTAAATTTGCCTAAAATAAGGAAAATTCCTGGAATTTTGCCCCAAAATAAGAGGAATTTCTGCGTTTTGCCCCAAAATAAGGAGAATTTCTGTCTTTTTGCCCCAACATATAGGGAATTTCTGACTTTTTGCCCCACAATTAGGGGAATATCTGCAATTTTGCTCCAAAATACGGAGTATTTCTGCCATTTGCCCGAAAATTAGAAGAATGCATACATTTTTGAAATAAAATAGGAAAATTTCTTCATTTTTGCTCCAAGATAAGTGGAATTTCTGCTTTTTTGCCTCTAAATAAGTGGAATTTCTGTCTTTTTCCCCCAAAACTAATGAAATTTCTGTTATTTTTGCCCCAAAATAAGAAAAATTTCTGACTTATTACCCTAAAGCAAGTGAAATTTCTGCAATTTTGCCCCAAAATAAGGAAAATTTCTGCCTTTTTGCCCCCAAATAAAAGGAATTTCAGCCTTTTTACCTCAAAATAAGGGGAATTTCTGCATTTTTGCCACAAAATATTAGAAATTTCTGCCTTTTTGCCCCAAAATAAGAAAAATTTCTGCCTTTTTTCCTTGAAATAAGTGAAATTTATGCAATTTTGCCCCAAAATAAGTGAAATTTCTGCTTTTGTGCCCCCAAATAAGGGGAATTTCAGCATTTTTACCTCAAAATAAGGGGAATTTCTGCATTTTTGCCCCAAAATATGGGAAATTTCTTCTTTTTTGCCTTAAAATAAGAAAAATTTCTGCAATTTTGTAGCAAAATAAAAGAAATTTCTGACTTTTTGCATCCAAATAAAAAAATTTCTGCTTTTTTTCCTGAAATAAGTGTAATTTCTGAAATTTTGCCCTAAAATAAGTGAAATTTCTGCAATTTTGCCACAAAATAGGTGAAATTTCTGGAATTTTGCCCCAAAATAGGTGGAATATTAGAGTTTTGCCCCAAAATAAGAAGAATTTCTGTCTTTTTGCCCCAACATATAGGAAATTTCTGACTTTTTGCCCAACAATTAGGGTAATTTCTGCAATTTTGCTCCAAAATACGGGGAATTTCAACTTTTTAGCCCGAAAATAAGGGGAATGTATACCTTTTGTCACAAAAAAAAAGAAATTTCTTCATTTTTGCCCCAAAATAAGAGGAATTTCTGCATTTTTACCTCAAAATAAGTGAAATTTCTGCCTTTTTACCCAAAAATAAACAGAATTTCTGTCTTTTTGCCCTAAAATAAAAGGAATTTTTGAATTATGCCCTGAAATACGTGAAATTTCTGCAATTTTGCCCCAAAATAAAAGAAATTTCCGCCTTTTTGCCAGAAAATAAGGGGAATTTCTGTCTTATTGCCACAAAATAAGGGAAATTTCTGCCTTTATGCCCCCAAATAAGGGGAATTTCAGCCTTTTTACCTCAAAATATGGGGAATTTCTGCATATTTGCCACAAAATATTAAGAATTTCTGACATTGTGCTCCAAAATACGAAAAATTTCTGCCTTTTTTCCCTGAATTAAGTGAAATTTCTACAATATTGCCCCAAAATAAGGGAAATTTCTGCAATTTAGCCCCAAAATAAAAGGAATTTCTGAGTTTTGCCCCAAAGTAAGGAGAATTTCTGTATTTTTGCCCCAACATATAGGGGATTTGTGCATTTTTGCCCCACAATTAGGGGAATTTGTGCATTTTTGCCCCAAAATATGGGAAATTTCTGGCTTTTTGCCCGAAATAAGAAAAATTTCTGCAATTTTGTACCAAAATAAAAAAAATTTCTGCCTTTTTGCCCCAAAATAAGAAAATTTCTGCTCTTTTTTCTGAAATAAGTGAAATTTCTTCAAATTTACCCCAAAATAAGTGAAATTTCTACAATTATGCCCAAAAATAAGGGAAATTTTTGGAATTTTGCCCTAAAGTAAGTGGATTTTCTGAGTTTTGCCCCAAAATAAGGAGAATTTCTGTCTTTTTGCCCCAACATATAGGGTATTTCTTTTTTTTTTTGCCCCACAATTAGGGGAATTTCTGCAATTTTGCTCCAAAATACGGGGAATTTCTGCCTTTTTGCCCGAAAATAAGAAGAATGCATACCTTTTTTCCATAAAAAAGGGAAATTTCTTCATTTTTGCTCCAAAATAAGGGGAATTTCTGTTTTTTTACCTCTAAATAAGTGGAATTTCTGTCTTTTGTCCCCCAAACAAATGGAATTCCTGTTTTTTTGCCACAAAATAAGGAAAATTTCTGATTTATTACCCTGAAATACGTGAAATTTCTGCAATTTTGCCCCAAAATAAGGGAAATTTCTGCCTTTTTGCCTCCAAATAAGGGGAATTTCAGCCTTTTTACCTCAAAATAAGGGGAATTTCTGCATTTTTGCCACAAAATATTAAGAATTTCTGCCTTTTTGCCCCAAAATAAGGAAAATTTCTGCCGTTTTTCCCTGAAATAAGTGAAATTTCTGCAATTTTGCCCCAAAATAAGTCAAATTTCTGCAATTTTGCCCTAAAAAAAGGGAAATTTTTGGAATTTGGCCCCAAAATAAGTGGAATTTCTGAGTTTTGCCCCAAAATGAGGAGAATTTCTTTCTTTTTGCCCTACAATATAGGGAATTTCTGCCTTATTTCCTTACAATTAGGACAATTTCTGCAATTTTGCTCCAAAATAAAGGAAATTTCTGCTTTTTAGCCTGGAAATAAGGGGAATGTATAACTTTTGCCACAAAAAGGAAATTTCTTCATTTTTGCTTGAAAATAAAAAGAATTTCTGCTTTTTTACCTCTAAAAAAGTGGAATTTCTGTATTTTTCCCCCCAAAAAAAGAGAATTTCTGTTTTTTTTTGCCACAAAATAAGATAAATTTCTGACTTATTACCCTGAAATAATTGAAATTTCTGCAATTTTGCCCCAAAATAAGGGGAATTTCTGCTTTTTGCCTATAAATAAGTAGAATTTCTGTCTTTTTCTTCCAAAACAAAGAGAATTTCTGTCCATTTGCCCCAAAATAATAAAAATTTCTTACTTATTACCCTGAAATAAGTGAAATTTCTGCAATTTTGCACCAAAATAAAAAAAATTTTTGCCTTTTTGCCCCAAAATAAAGGGAATTTCAGCCTTTTTACCTCAAAATAATGGGAATTTCTGCATTTTTGCCCCAAAATATAGGAAATTTCTGCCTGTTTGCCCCAAAATAAAAAAAATTTCTGCAATTTTGTACCAAAATAAAAGAAATTTCTGCCTTTTTGCCCCAAAATAAGAAAATTTCTGCTTATTTTTCTGAAATAAGTGAAATTTCTGCAATTTTGCTCCAAAATAAGTGAAATTTCTGGAATTTTGCCCCAAAATAAGGGAAATTTCTGGAATTTTGCCTCAAAATAAGTGGAATTTCTGTTTTGCCCCAAAATAAGGAGAATTTCTGTCTTTTTGCCCCAACATATAGGAAATTTCTGCCTTTTTGCCCAACAATTAGGGAAATTTCTGCAATTTTGCTCCAAAATACAAGGAATTTCTGCTTTTTTGCCCGAAAATAAGTAGAATGCATATATTTTTGCCATAAAAAAGGAAAATTTCTGCAATTTTGCTCCAAAATAAGGGGAATTTCTGTTTTTATGCCTCTAAATATGTGGAATTTCTGTCTTTTTACCCCAAAACAAAGGGAATTTCTGTCTTTCTTGCCCCAAAATAAGGAAAATTTCTGCATTATTACACTGAAATAAGTGAAATTTCTGCAATTTTGCCCCAAAATAAGAGAAATTTCTGACTTTTTGCCCGCAAATAAGGGGAATTTCAGGATTTTACCTCAAAATAAGGGGAATTTCTGCATTTTTGCCACAAAATATTAAGAATTTCTGAGTTTTTGCCCCAAAATAAAGAAAATTTCTGCCTTTTTTCCCTGAAACAAGTGAAATTTCTGCAATTTTGCCCTAAAATAAGTGAAATTTCTGCAATTTTGCCCAAAAATAAGGGAAAATTCTGCAATTTTGCCCCAAAATAAGTGGAATTTCTGAGTTTTGCCCCAAAATAAGGAGAATTTCTGTCTTTTTACCCTAACATATAGGGAATTTCTGCCTTTTTGCCCCACAATTAGGGGAATTTTTGCAATTTTGCTCCAAAATACGGTGAATTTCTGCCTTTTTGCCCGAAAATAAGAATAATGCATACCTTTTTGCCATAAAAAAGAGAAATTTCTTCATTTTTGCTCCAAAATAAGGGGAATTTCTGCTTTTTTGTCTCTAAATAAGTGGAATTTCTGTCTTTTACCTTGAAAGAAAGGGAATTCCTGTCTTTTTTGCCCCAAAATAAGGAAAATTTCTGACTTATTACCCTGAAATAAGTGAAATTTCTGCAATTTTGCTGCAAAATAAGGAAAATTTCTGCCTTTTTGCCCCAAAATAAGAGGAATTTCAGCCTATTTACCTCAAAATAAGGGGAATTTCAGCATTTTTCCCACAAATTTTAGGAATTTCTGAATTTTTGCCCCAAAATAAGAAAATTTCTGCTTTTTTTTTCTGAAATAAGTAAAATTTCTGAAATTTTGCCCCAAAATAAGTGAAATTTCTCTAATTTTCCCTTAAAATAAGGGAAATTCCTGGAATTTTGCCCCAAAATAAGTGGAATTTCTGCGTTTTGCCACAAAATAAGAAGAATTTCTGTCTTTTAGCCCCAACATATAGGGAATTTCTGCCTTTTGCCCCACAATTAGGGGAATTTCTGCAATTCTGCTCCAAAATACGGGGAATTTCTGCCTATTTGCCCGAAAATAAGAAGAATGCATAGCTTTTTGCCATAAAAAAGTAAAATTTCTTCATTTTTGCTCCAAAATAAGGGAAATTTCTGCTTTTTTGCCTCTAAATAAGTGGAATTTCTGTATTTTTCCCCCAAAACAAAGGAAATTTCTGTCTTTTTTGCCCCAAAATAAGGAAACTTTCTGACTTGTTACCCTGAAATAAGTGAAATTTTTGCAATTTTGCCACGAAATAAGGGAAATTTATGCATTTTTGCCCCCAAATAAAGGGAATTTCAGCCTTTTTTACCTCAAAATAAGGGGAATTTCTGCTTTTTTGCCACAAAATATTATGAATTTCTGCCTTTTTGCCCCAAAATAAGGAAAATTTCTGCCTTTTTTCCCTGAAATAAGTGAAAATTCTGCAATTTTGCCCCAAAATATGTGAAATTTCTGCCTTTTTGCCCCCAAATAAGGGGAATTTCAGCATTTTTACCTCAAAATAAGGGGAATTTCTGCATTTTTCCCCAAAAATATGGGAAATTTCTGCCTTTTTGCCTCAAAATAAGAAAAATTTTTGCAATTTTGTACCAAAATAAAAGAAATTTCTGCCTATTTGTTTCCAAATAAGAAAATTTCTGCTTTTTTTTCTGAAATAAGTGAAATTTCTGCAATTTTGCCTCAAAATAAGTGAAATTTCTGCAATTTTGCCCCAAAATAGGTGAAATTTCTGGAATTTTGCCCCAAAATAAGTAGAGTTTTGAGTTTTGCCCCAAAATAAAGAGAATTTCTGTCTTTTTGCCCCAACATATAGGAAATTTCTGCCTTTTTGCCCCACAATTAGGGTAATTTCTGCAATTTTGCTCCAAAATACGGTGAATTTCTACTTTTTAGCCCGAAAATAAGGGGAATGTATACCTTTTGCCACAAAAAAAATGAAATTTCTTCATTTTTGCCCCAAAATAAGAGGAATTTCTGACTTTTTACCTCAAAATAAGTGAAATTTCTGCCTTTTTACCCAAAAATAAACAGAATTTCTGTCTTTTTGCCCCAAAATTAAAGGAATTTTTGAATTATGCGCTGAAATAAGTGAAATTTCTGCAATTTTGCCCCAAAATAAATGAAATTTCCGCCTTTTTGCGACAAAATAAGGGGAATTTCTGTCTTTTTGCCACAAATTAAGGGAAATTTCTGCCTTTATGCTCCCAAATAAGGGGAATTTCAGCCTTTTTACCTCAAAATATGGGGAATTTCTCCCTTTTTGCCACAAAATATTAAGAATTTCTGACATGTGCTCCAAAATACGAAAAAATTCTGCATTTTTTCCCTGAAATTCGTGAAATTTCTGCAATTTTGCCCCAAAATAAGGGAAATTTCTGCAATTTTGCCCCAAAAATATAGGAATTTCTGAGTTTTGCCCCAAAGTAAGGAGAATTTCTGTCTTTTTGCCCCAAGATATAGAGAATTTCTGAATTTTTGCCCCACAATTAGGGAAATTTCTGCCTTTTTTGCCCAAAATAAGAAAATTTCTGCTTTTTTTCTGAAATAAGTGAAATTTCTGCAATTTTGCCCCAAAATAAGTGAAATTTCTGCAATTTTGCCCCAAAATAAGGGAAATTTCTGGAATTTTGCCCCAAAATAAGTGGAGTTTCTGAGTTTTGCCCCAAAATAAAGAGAATTTCTGTATTTTTGCCCCAACATATAGGAAATTTCTGCCTTTTTGCCGCACAATTAGGGGAATTTCTACAATTTTGATCAAAATATGGCGAATTTCTACTTTTTATCCCGAAAATAAGGGTAATGTATACCTTTTGCCACAAAAAAAGAAATTTTTTCATTTTTGCTTCAAAATAAGAGGAATTTCTGCCTTTTTACCTCAAAATAAGTGAAATTTCTGCCTTTTTACCCAAAAATAAACAGAATTTCTGTTTTTTTGCCCCAAAATAAAAGGAATTTTTGAATTATGCCCTGAAATAAGTGAAATTTCTGAAATTTTGCCCCAAAATAAATGAAATTTCCACATTTTTGCAACAAAATAAGGGGATTTTCTGTCTTTATGCCACAAAATAAGGGAAATTTCTGCCTTTATGCTTCCAAATAAGGGGAATTTCAGCCTTTTTACCTCAAAATATGGGGAATTTCTGCATTTTTGCCACAAAATATTAAGAATTTCTGCCATTGTGCTACAAAATACGAAAAATTTCTGCCTTTTTTCCCTGAAATTAGTGAAATTTCTGCAATTTTGCCCAAAATAAGGGAAATTTGTGCAATTAAGCACCAAAATAATAGGAATTTCTGAGTTTTGCCCCAAAGTAAAGAAAATTTCTGTCTTTTTGCCCCAAAATATGGGAAATTTCTTCCTTTTTGCCCAAATATAAGAAAAATTTCTGCAATTTTGTACCAAAATAAAAGAAACTTCTGACTTTTTGCCCCAAAATTAGAAAATTTCTGCTTTTTTTCTGAAATAAGAGAAATTTCTGCAATTTTGCTCCAAAATAAGTGAAATTTCTGGAATTTTGCCTCAAAATAAGTGGAATTTCTGTTTTGCCCCAAAATAAGGAGAATTTCTGTCTTTTTGCCCCAACATATAGGAAATTTCTGCCTTTTTGCCCAACAATTAGGGGAATTTCTGCAATTTTACTCCAAAATACAAGGAATTTCTGCTTTTTTGCCCGAAAATAAGTAGAATGCATACCTTTTTGCAATAAAAAAGGAAAATTTCTGCAATTTTGCTCCAAAATAAGGGGAATTTCTGCTTTTATGCCTCTAAATATGTGGAATTTCTGTCTTTTTCCCCCAAAACAAAGGGAATTTCTGTCTTTCTTGCCCCAAAATAAGGAAAATTTCTGCATTATTACACTGAAATAAGTGAAATTTCTGCAATTTTGCCCCAAAATAAGAGAAATTTCTGACTTTTTGAACCCAAATAAGGGGAATTTCAGGATTTTACCTCAAAATAAGGGGAATTTCTGCATTTTTGCCACAAAATATTAAGAATTTCTGCGTTTTTGCCCCAAAATAAGGAAAATTTCTGCCTTTTTTCCCTGAAACAAGTGAAATTTCTGCAATTTTGCCCTAAAATAAGTGAAATTTCTGCAATTTTGCCCAAAAATAAAGGAAAATTCTGCAATTTTGCCCCAAAATAAGTGGAATTTCTGAGTTTTGCCCCAAAATAAGGAGAATTTCTGTCTTTTTACCCTAACATATAGGGAATTTCTGCCTTTTTGCCCCACAATTAGGGGAATTTTTGCAAATTTGCTCCAAAATACGGTGAATTTCTGCCTTTTTTCACGAAAATAAGAATAATGCATACCTTTTTGCCATAAAAAAGAGAAATTTCTTCATTTTTGCTCCAAAATAAGGGGAATTTCTGCTTTTTTGTCTCTAAATAAGTGGAATTTCTGTCTTTTACCTTGAAAAAAAGAGAATTCCTGTCTTTTTTGCCCCAAAATAAGGAAAATTTCTGACTTACTACCCTGAAATAAGTGAAATTTCTGCAATTTTGCTGCAAAATAAGGAAAATTTCTGCCCTTTTGCCCCAAAATAAGTGGAATTTCAGCCTATTTACCTCAAAATAAGGGGAATTTCTGCATTTTTGCCACAAATTTTAGGAATTTCTGCCTTTTTGCCCCAAAATAAGAAAATTTCTGCTTTTTTTTCTGAAATAAGTAAAATTTCTGAAATTTTGCCCCAAAATAAGTGAAATTTCTCTAATTTTCCCTTAAAATAAGGGAAATTCCTGGAATTTTGCCCCAAAATAAGTGGAATTTCTGCGTTTTGCCCCAAAATAAGAAGAATTTCTGTCTTTTTGCCCCAACATATAGGGAATTTCTGCCTTTTGCCCCACAATTAGGGGAATTTCTGCAATTCTGCTCCAAAATACGGGGAATTTCTGCCTATTTGCCCGAAAATAATAAGAATGCATACCTTTTTGCCATAAAAAAGGAAAATTTCTTCATTTTTGCTCCAAAATAAGAAGAATTTCTGCATTTTTGCCTCCAATAAGTGGAATTTCTGTCTTTTTCCCCCAAAACAAAGGATATTTCTGTCTTTTTTGCTCCAAAATAAGGAAACTTTCTGACTTGTTACCCTGAAATAAGTGAAATTTTTGCAATTTTGCCACGAAATAAGGGAAATTTATGCATTTTTGCCCCCAAATAAGGGGAATTTCAGCCTTTTTACCTCAAAATAAGGGGAATTTCTGCATTTTTTTCCACAAAATATTAGGAATTTCTGCCTTTTTCCCCAAAATAAGGAAAATTTCTGCCTTTTTTCCCTGAAATAAGTGAAAATTCTGCAATTTTGCCCCAAAATATGTGAAATTTCTGCCTTTTTGCCCCCAAATAAGGTGTATTTCAGCATTTTTACCTCAAAATAAGGGGAATTTCTGCATTTTTCCCCAAAAATATGGGAAATTTCTGCCATTTTGCCTTAAAATAAGGAAAATTTTTGCAATTTTGTACCAAAATAAAAGAAATTTCTGCCTTTTTGTTTCCAAATAAGAAAATTTCTGCTTTTTTTTCTGAAGTAAGTGAAATTTCTGCAATTTTGCACCAAAATAAGTGAAATTTCTGCAATTTTGCCCCAAAATTGGTGAAATTTCTGGAATTTTGCCCCAAAATAAGTAGAGTTTTGAGTTTTGCCCCAAAATAAAGAGAATTTCTGTCTTTTTGCCCCAACATATAAGAAATTTCTGCCTTTTTGCCCCACAATTAGGGTAATTTCTGCAATTTTGCTCCAAAATACGGGGAATTTCTACTTTTTAGCCCGAAAATAAGGGGAATGTATACCTTTTGCCACAAAAAAAATGAAATTTCTTCATTTTTGCCCCAAAATAAGAGGAATTTCTGACTTTTTACCTCAAAATAAGTGAAATTTCTGCCTTTTTACCCAAAAATAAACAGAATTTTTGTCTTTTTGCCCCAAAATTAAAGGAATTTTTGAGTTATGCGCTGAAATAAGTGAAATTTCTGCAATTTTGCCCCAAAATAAATGAAATTTCCGCCTTTTTGCCACAAAATAAGGGGAATTTCTGTCTTTTTGCCACAAAATAAGGGAAATTTCTGCCTTTATGCTCCCAAATAAGGGGAATTTCAGCCTTTTTACCTCAAAATATGGGGAATTTCTGCCTTTTTGCCACAAAATATTAAGAATTTCTGCCATGTGCTCCAAAATACGAAAAATTTCTGCCTTTTTTCCCTGAAATTCGTGAAATTTCTGCAATTTTGCCCCAAAATAAGCGAAATTTCTGCAATTTTGCCCCAAAAATATAGGAATTTCTGAGTTTTGCCCCAAAGTAAGGAGAATTTCTGTCTTTTTGCCCCAACAAATAGAGAATTTCTGAATTTTTGCCCCACAATTAGGGGAATTTCTGCATTTTTGCCCCAAAATATAGGAAATTTCTGCCTTTTTCCCCCAAAATAAGAAAAATTTCTGCAATTTTGTACCAAAATAAAAGAAACTTCTGCCTTTTTGCCCCAAAATAAGAAAATTTCTGCTTTTTTTCTGAAATAAGTGAAATTTCTGCAATTTTGTTCCAAAATAAGTGAAATTTCTGCAATTTTGCCCCAAAATAAGGGAAATTTCTGGAATTTTGCCCCAAAATAAGTGGAGTTTCTGAGTTTTGCCCAAAAATAAAGAGAATTTCTGTATTTTTGCCCCAACATATAGGAAATTTCTGCCTTTTTGCCCCACAATTAGGGGAATTTCTGCAATTTTGCTCCAAAATACGGGGAATTTCTACTTTTTAGCCCGAAAATAAGGGGAATGTATACCTTTTGACACAAAAAAAGAAATTTTTTCATTTTTGCTTCAAAACAAGAGGAATTTCTGCCTTTTTACCTCAAAATAAGTGAAATTTCTGCCTTTTTACCCAAAAATAAACAAAATTTCTGTCTTTTCGCCCCAAAATAAAAGGAATTTTTGAATTATGCCCTGAAATAAGTGAAATTTCTGCAATTTTGCCCCAAAATAAATGAAATTTCCGCCTTTTTGCCACAAAATAAGGGGAATTTCTTTCTTTATGCCACAAAATAAGGGAAATTTCTGCATTTTTGCTTCCAAATAAGGGGAATTTCAGCCTTTTTACCTCAAAATATGGGGAATTTCTGCATTTTTGCCACAAAATATTAAGAATTTCTGCCATTGTGCTACAAAATACGAAAAATTTCTGCCTTTTTTCCCTGAAATTAGTGAAATTTCTGCAATTTTGCCCAAAATAAGGGAAATTTCTGCAATTTAGCACCAAAATAATAGGAATTTCTGAGTTTTGCCCCAAAGTAAAGAAAATTTCTGTCTTTTTGCCCCAAAATATGGGAAATTTCTTCCTTTTTGCCCCAATATAAGAAAAATTTCTGCAATTTTGTACCAAATAAAAGAAACTTCTGCCTTTTTGCCCCAAAATTAGAAAATTTCTGCTTTTTTTCTGAAATAAGTGAAATTTCTGCAATTTTGCTCCAAAATAAGTGAAATTTCTGGAATTTTGCCTCAAAATAAGTGGAATTTCTGTTTTGCCCCAAAATAAGGAGAATTTCTGTCTTTTTGCCCCAACATATAGGAAATTTCTGCATTTTTTCCAAACAATTAGGGGAATTTCTGCAATTTTACTCCAAAATACAAGGAATTTCTGCTTTTTTGCCCGAAAATAAGTAGAATGCATACCTTTTTGCCATAAAAAAGAAAATTTCTGCAATTTTGCTCCAAAATAAGGGGAATTTCTGCTTTTATGCCTCTAAATATGTGGAATTTCTGTCTTTTTCCCCCAAAACAAAGGGAATTTCTGTCTTTCTTGCCCCAAAATAAGGAAAATTTCTGCATTATTACACTGAAATATGTGAAATTTCTGCAATTTTGCCCCAAAATAAGTGAAATTTCTGACTTTTTGAACCCAAATAAGGGGAATTTCAGGATTTTACCTCAAAATAAGGGGAATTTCTGCATTTTTGCCACAAAATATTAAGAATTTCTGCGTTTTTGCCCCAAAATAAGGAAAATTTCTGCCTTTTTTCCCTGAAACAAGTGAAATTTCTGCAATTTTGCCCTAAAATAAGTGAAATTTCTGCAATTTTGCCCAAAAATATGGGAAAATTCTACAATTTTGCCCCAAAATAAGTGGAATTTCTGAGTTTTGCCCCAAAATAAGGAGAATTTCTGTCTTTTTACCCTAACATATAGTGAATTTCTGCCTTTTTGTCCCACAATTAGGGGAATTTTTGCAATTTTGCTCCAAAAATACGGTGAATTTCTGCCTTTTTGCACGAAAATAAGAATAATGCATACCTTTTTGCCATAAAAAAGAGAAATTTCTTCATTTTTGCTCCAAAATAAGGGGAATTTCTGCTTTTTTGTCTCTAAATTAGTGGAATTTCTGTCTTTTACCTTGAAAAAAAGAGAATTCCTGTCTTTTTTGCCCCAAAATAAGGAAAATTTCTGACTTACTACCCTGAAATAAGTGAAATTTCTGCAATTTTGCTGCAAAATAAGGAAAATTTCTGCCTTTTTGCCCCAAAATAAGAGGAATTTCAGCCTATTTACCTCAAAATAAGGGGAATTTCTGCATTTTTGCCACAAATTTTAGGAATTTCTGCCTTTTTGCCCCAAAATAAGAAAATTTCTGCTTTTTCTTCTGAAATAAGTAAAATTTCTGAAATTTTGCCCCAAAATAAGTGAAATTTCTCTAATTTTCCCTTAAAATAAGGGAAATTCCTGGAATTTTGCCCCAAAATAAGTGGAATTTCTGCGTTTTGCCCCAAAATAAGAAGAATTTCTGTCTTTTTGCCCCAACATATAGGGAATTTCTGCCTTTTGCCCCACAATTAGGGGAATTTCTGCAATTCTGCTCCAAAATACGGGGAATTTCTGCCTATTTGCCCGAAAATAATAAGAATGCATACCTTTTTGCCATAAAAAAGGAAAATTTCTTCATTTTTGCTCCAAAATAAGAAGAATTTCTGCATTTTTGCACCTAATAAGTGGAATTTCTGTCTTTTTCCCCCAAAACAAAGGATATTTCTGTCTTTTTTGCCCCAAAATAAGGAAACTTTCTGACTTGTTACCCTGAAATAAGTGAAATTTTTGCAATTTTGCCACGAAATAAGGGAAATTTATGCATTTTTGCCCCCAAATAAGGGGAATTTCAGCCTTTTTACCTCAAAATAAGGGGAATTTCTGCATTTTTACCACAAAATATTAGGAATTTCTGCCTTTTTGCCCCAAAATAAGGAAAATTTCTGCCTTTTTTCCCTGAAATAAGTGAAAATTCTGCAATTTTGCCCCAAAATATGTGAAATTTCTGCCTTTTTGCCCCCAAATAAGGTGTATTTCAGCATTTTTACCTCAAAATAAGGGGAATTTCTGCATTTTTCCCCAAAAATATGGGAAATTTCTGCCATTTTGCCTTAAAATAAGGAAAATTTTTGCAATTTTGTACCAAAATAAAAGAAATTTCTGCCTTTTTGTTTCCAAATAAGAAAATTTCTGCTTTTTTTTCTGAAGTAAGTGAAATTTCTGCAATTTTGCACCAAAATAAGTGAAATTTCTGCAATTTTGCCCCAAAATTGGTGAAATTTCTGGAATTTTGCCCCAAAATAAGTAGAGTTTTGAGTTTTGCCCCAAAATAAAGAGAATTTCTGTCTTTTTGCCCCAACATATAAGAAATTTCTGCCTTTTTGCCCCACAATTAGGGTAATTTCTGCAATTTTGCTCCAAAATACGGGGAATTTCTTCTTTTTAGCCCGAAAATAAGGGGAATGTATACCTTTTGCCACAAAAAAAATGAAATTTCTTCATTTTTGCCCCAAAATAAGAGGAATTTCTGACTTTTTACCTCAAAATAAGTGAAATTTCTGCCTTTTTACCCAAAAATAAACAGAATTTTTGTCTTTTTGCCCCAAAATTAAAGGAATTTTTGAGTTATGCGCTGAAATAAGTGAAATTTCTGCAATTTTGCCCCAAAATAAATGAAATTTCCGCCTTTTTGCCACAAAATAAGGGGAATTTCTGTCTTTTTGCCACAAAATAAGGGAAATTTCTGCCTTTATGCTCCCAAATAAGGGGAATTTCAGCCTTTTTACCTCAAAATATGGGGAATTTCTGCCTTTTTGCCACAAAATATTAAGAATTTCTGCCATGTGCTCCAAAATACGAAAAATTTCTGCCTTTTTTCCCTGAAATTCGTGAAATTTCTGCAATTTTGCCCCAAAATAAGGGAAATTTCTGCAATTTTGCCCCAAAAATATAGGAATTTCTGAGTTTTGCCCCAAAGTAAGGAGAATTTCTGTCTTTTTGCCCCAACAAATAGAGAATTTCTGAATTTTTGCCCCACAATTAGGGGAATTTCTGCGTTTTTGCCCCAAAATATAGGAAATTTCTGCCTTTTTCCCCCAAAATAAGAAAAATTTCTGCAATTTTGTACCAAAATAAAAGAAACTTCTGCCTTTTTGCCCCAAAATAAGAAAATTTCTGCTTTTTTTCTGAAATAAGTGAAATTTCTGCAATTTTGTTCCAAAATAAGTGAAATTTCTGCAATTTTGCCCCAAAATAAGGGAAATTTCTGGAATTTTGCCCCAAAATAAGTGGAGTTTCTGAGTTTTGCCCCAAAATAAAGAGAATTTCTGTATTTTTGCCCCAACATATAGGAAATTTCTGCCTTTTTGCCCCACAATTAGGGGAATTTCTGCAATTTTGCTCCAAAATACGGGGAATTTCTACTTTTTAGCCCGAAAATAAGGGGAATGTATACCTTTTGACACAAAAAAAGAAATTTTTTCATTTTTGCTTCAAAACAAGAGGAATTTCTGCCTTTTTACCTCAAAATAAGTGAAATTTCTGCCTTTTTACTCAAAAATAAACAAAATTTCTGTCTTTTTGCCCCAAAATAAAAGGAATTTTTGAATTATGCCCTGAAATAAGTGAAATTTCTGCAATTTTGCCCCAAAATAAATGAAATTTCCGCCTTTTTGCCACAAAATAAGGGGAATTTCTTTCTTTATGCCACAAAATAAGGGAAATTTCTGCATTTTTGCTTCCAAATCAGGGGAATTTCAGCCTTTTTACCTCAAAATATGGGGAATTTCTGCATTTTTGCCACAAAATATTAAGAATTTCTGCCATTGTGCTACAAAATATGAAAAATTTCTGCCTTTTTTCCCTGAAATTAGTGAAATTTCTGCAATTTTGCCCAAAATAAGGGAAATTTCTGCAATTTAGCACCAAAATAATAGGAATTTCTGAGTTTTGCCCCAAAGTAAAGAAAATTTCTGTCTTTTTGCCCCAAAATATGGGAAATTTCTTCCTTTTTGCCCCAATATAAGAAAAATTTCTGCAATTTTGTACCAAATAAAAGAAACTTCTGCCTTTTTGCCCCAAAATTAGAAAATTTCTGCTTTTTTTCTGAAATAAGTGAAATTTCTGCAATTTTGCTCCAAAATAAGTGAAATTTCTGGAATTTTGCCTCAAAATAAGTGGAATTTCTGTTTTGCCCCAAAATAAGGAGAATTTCTTTCTTTTTGCCCCAACATATAGGAAATTTCTGCCTTTTTGCCCAACAATTAGGGGAATTTCTGCAATTTTACTCCAAAATACAAGGAATTTCTGCTTTTTTGCCCCCAAATAAGGGGAATTTCAGCCTTTTTTCCTCAAAAAAAGGGAATTTCTGCATTTTTGCCCCAAAATATAGGAAATTTCTGCCTTTTTGCCCCAAAATAAGAAAATTTCTGCTTTTTTTCTGAAATAAGTGAATTTTCTGCAATTTTGCCCCAAAATAAGAGAAATTTCTGGAATTTTGCCTCAAAATGAGTGGAATTTCTGAGTTTTGCCCCAAAATAAGGAGAATTTCTTTTTTTTTGCCCCAACATATAGGGAATTTCTGCCTTTTTACCTCACAATTAAAGAAATTTCTGCAATATAGCTCCAAAATACAGGGAATTTCTGCCTTTTTGCCTGAAAATAAGAAGAATGCATAACTTTTTGCCATAAAAAAAGGAAATTTCTGCAATTTTTCTCCAAAATGAGGGGAATTTCTGCTTTTTTGCCTCTAAATAAGTGGAATTTCTGTCTTTTTCCCCCAAAATAAAAAGAATTTCTGTCTTTTTTGCCCCAAAATAAGGAAAATTTTTGACTTATTACCCTGAAATAAGTGAAATTTCTTCAATTTTGCCACAAAATAACGGAAATTTCTGCCTTTTTGCCCCCAAATAAAAAAAATTTCAGCTTTTTTACCTCAAAGTAAGGAGAATTTCTGCATTTTTGCCACAAAATATTAAGAATTTCTGCCTTTTTGCTCCAAAATAAGGAAAATTTCTGACTTTTTTCCCTGAAATAGGTGAAATTTCTGCAATTTTGCCCAAAATAAGGGAAATTTCTGCAATTTAGCACCAAAATAATAGGAATTTCTGAGTTTTGCCCCAAAGTAAAGAAAATTTCTGTCTTTTTGCCCCAAAATATGGGAAATTTCTTCCTTTTTGCCCCAATATAAGAAAAATTTCTGCAATTTTGTACCAAATAAAAGAAACTTCTGCCTTTTTGCCCCAAAATTAGAAAATTTCTGCTTTTTTTCTGAAATAAGTGAAATTTCTGCAATTTTGCTCCAAAATAAGTGAAATTTCTGGAATTTTGCCTCAAAATAAGTGGAATTTCTGTTTTGCCCCAAAATAAGGAGAATTTCTTTCTTTTTGCCCCAACATATAGGAAATTTCTGCCTTTTTGCCCAACAATTAGGGGAATTTCTGCAATTTTACTCCAAAATACAAGGAATTTCTGCTTTTTTGCCCCCAAATAAGGGGAATTTCAGCCTTTTTTCCTCAAAAAAAGGGAATTTCTGCATTTTTGCCCCAAAATATAGGAAATTTCTGCCTTTTTGCCCCAAAATAAGAAAATTTCTGCTTTTTTTCTGAAATAAGTGAATTTTCTGCAATTTTGCCCCAAAATAAGAGAAATTTCTGGAATTTTGCCTCAAAATGAGTGGAATTTCTGAGTTTTGCCCCATAATAAGGAGAATTTCTTTTTTTTTGCCCCAACATATAGGGAATTTCTGCCTTTTTACCTCACAATTAAAGAAATTTCTGAAATATAGCTCCAAAATACAGGGAATTTCTGCCTTTTTGCCTGAAAATAAGAAGAATGCATAACTTTTGCCATAAAAAAAGGAAATTTCTGCAATTTTTCTCCAAAATGAGGGGAATTTCTGCTTTTTTGCCTCTAAATAAGTGGAATTTCTGTCTTTTTCCCCCAAAATAAAAAGAATTTCTGTCTTTTTTGCCCCAAAATAAGGAAAATTTTTGACTTATTACCCTGAAATAAGTGAAATTTCTTCAATTTTGCCACAAAATAACGGAAATTTCTGCCTTTTTGCCCCCAAATAAAAAAAATTTCAGCTTTTTTACCTCAAAGTAAGGAGAATTTCTGCATTTTTGCCACAAAATATTAAGAATTTCTGCCTTTTTGCTCCAAAATAAGGAAAATTTCTGACTTTTTTCCCTGAAATAGGTGAAATTTCTGAAATTTTGCCCCAAAATAAGTGAAATTTCTGCAATTTTGCCCCTAAATAATTGAAATTTCTGCAATTTTGCCCCAAAATATGTGGAATTTCTGAGTTTTGCCCCTAAATAAGGAGAATTTCTGTATTTTTGCCCTAACATATGGGGAATTTCTGCATTTTTGCCCCACAATTAGGGGAATTTCTGCAATTTTGCTCCAAAATACAAGGAATTTCTGCCTTTTTGCCCGAAAATAAGAAGAATGCATACCTTTTTGCCATAAAAAAGGGAAATTTCTTCTTTTTTGCTCCAAAATGAGGAAAATTTCTGCCTTTTTGCCTCTAAATAAGTGGAATTTCTGTCTTTTTCCCCCTAAACAAAGGGAATTTCTGTCTTTTTTGCCTCAAAATAAGGAAAATTTCTGACTTATTACCCTGAATTAAGTGAAATTTTTGCAATTTTGCCACGAAATAAGGGAAATTTATGCATTTTTGCCCCCAAATAAGGGGAATTTCAGCCTTTTTGCCTCAAAATAAGGGGAATTTCTGCATTTTTGCCACAAATTATTAGGAATTTCTGACTTTTTGCCCCAAAATAAGGAAAATTTCTCCCTTTTTTCCCTGATATAAGTGAAATTTCTGCAATTTTGCCTTAAAATAAGTGAAATTTCTGCTTTTTTGCCCCCAAATAAGAGGAATTTCAGCCTTTTCACCTCAAAATAAGGGGAAATTCTGCATTTTTTGCCACAAAATTTTAGGAATTTCTTACTTTTTGCCCCAAAATAAAGAAAATTTCTGCCTTTTTTCCCTGAAATAAGTGAAATTTCTGAAATTTTGCCCCAAAATAAGTGAAATTTCTGATATTTTGCCCCAAATAAGGGGAATTTCAGCATTTTTACCTCAAAATAAATGGAATTTCTGCATTTTTGTCCCAAAATATGGGAAATTTCTGCCTTTTTGCCCCAAAATAAGAAAAATTTCTGCAATTTTTTACCAAAATAAAAGAAATTTCTTCCTTTTTGTTCCAAATAAGAAAATTTCTGCTTTTTTTCTGAAATAAGTGAAATTTCTGCAATTTTGCACCAAAATAAGTGAAATTTCTGCTATTTTGCCTTAAAATAGGTGAAATTTCTGGAATTTTGCCCCTAAATAAGTGGAATTTCTGAGTTTTGCCCAAAAAAAAAGAATTTTTGTCTTTTTGCCCAAACATATTGGAAATTTCTGCCTTTTTGCCCCACAATGAGGGGAATTTCTGTAATTTTGCTCCAAAATACGGGGAATTTCTACTTTTTAGCACGAAAATAAGGGAAATGTATACCTTTTGCCACAAAAAAAAAAGAAATTTCTTCATTTTTGCCCCAAAATAAGAGGAATTTCTGCCTTATTACCTCAAAAAAAGTGAAATTTCTGCCTTTTTACCCCAAAATAAACGGAATTTCTGTATTTTTGCCCCCAAAATAAAAGGAATTTTTGAATTATGCCCTGAAATAAGGGAAATTTCTGCAATTTTGCCTCAAAATAAAAGAAATTTCCACCTTTTTGCCACGAAATAAGGGGAATTTCTGTCTTTTTGCCCCAAAATAAGCGAAATTCCTGCCTTTTTGCCCCCAAATAAGGGGAATTTCAGCATTTTAACCTCAAAATATGGGGAATTTCTGCATTTTTCCCACAAAATATTAAGAATATCTGCAATTGTGCTCCAAAGTACAAACAATTTCTGCTTTCTTTCCCTGAAATAAGTGAAATTTCTGCAATTTTACACCAAAATAAGTGAAATTTCTGCAATTTAGCCCCAAAATAAGAGGAATTTCTGATTTTTGCCCCAAAGTAAGGAGAATTTCTGTCTTTTGCCCCAACATATAGGGAATTTCTGCCTTTTTGCCCCACAATTAGGGGAATTTCTGCAATTTTGCTTCAAAATACGGGGAATTTCTACTTTTTAGCCCGAAAATAAGGGGAATGTATACCTTTTGCTACAAAAAAGGGAAATTTCTTCATTTTTGCCCCACAATAAGAGGAATTTTGGCCTTTTTATCTCAAAATAAGTAAAATTTCTGCCTTTTTACCCTAAAATAATCGGTATTTCTGTCTTTTTGCCCCAAAATTAAAGGAATTTTTGAATTTTGCCTTGAAATAAGTGAAATTTCTGCAATTTTGCCCCAATATTAGGGGAATTTCTGCAATTTTGCCCCAAAATAAGTGAAATTTCTCTAATTTTGCTTTAAAATAAGGGAAATTCCTGGAATTTTGCCCCAAAATAAGTGGAATTTCTGAGTTTTGCCCCCAAAACAGAAGAATTTCTGGTTTTTTTGCCCCAAGTTATAGGGAATTTCTGCCTTTTTGCCCCACAATTAGAGGAATTTCTGCAATTTTGCTCCAAAATACGAGGAATTTCTGCCTATTTGCCCGAAAATAAGAAGAATGCATACCTTTTTGCCATAAAAAAGGGAAATTTCTTCATTTTTGCTCCAAAATAAGGGGAATTTCTGCTTTTTTGCCTCTAAATAAGTGGAATTACTGTCTTTTTCCCCCAAAACAAAGGGAATTTTTGTCTTTTTTGCCCAAAAATAAGGAAAATTTCTGACTTATTACACTGAATAAGTGAAATTTCTGCAATTTTGCCCCAAAATATGTGAAATTTCTGCAATTTTGCCTTAAAATAGGTGAAATTTCTGGAATTTTGCCCCAAAATAAGTGGAATTTCTGAGTTTTTCCCCAAAAGAAGGAGAATTTCTGTCTCTTTGCCCAAACATATAGGAAATTTCTGCCTTTTTGCCCCACAATTAGGGGAATTTCTGCAATTTTGCTCCAAAATACGAGGAATTTCTACTTTTTAGCACAAAAATAAGGAGAATGTATACCTTTTGCCCCAAAAAAAGAAATTTCTTCATTTTTGCCCCAAAATAAGAGGAATTTCTGCTTTTTTTACCTCAAAATATGTGAAATTTCTGCCTTTTTACCCAAAAATAAATGGAATTTCTGTCTTTTTGAACCAAAATAAAAGGAATTTTTGAATTATGCCCTGAAATAAGTGAAATTTCTGCAATTTTGCCTCAAAATAAAAGAAATTTCCGCCTTTTTTCCACGAAATAATGGGAATTTCTGTCTTTTTGCCCCAAAATAAGCGAAATTTCTGCCTTTTTGCCCCCAAATAAGGGGAATTTCAGCCTTTTTACCTCAAAATATGGGGAAATTCTGCATTTTTGCCACAAAATACTAAGAATATCTGCAATTGTGCTCCAAAATACGAAAAATTTCTGCCTTTTTTCCCTGAAATAAGTGAAATTTCTGCAATTTTGCCCAAAAATAACGGAAATTTCTGCAATTTAGCCCCAAAATAAGAGAAATTTCTGAGTTTTGCCACAAAGTAAGGAGAATTTCTGTCTCTTTGCCCCAACATATAGGGAATTTCTGCCTTTTTGCCCCACAATTAGGGGAATTTCTGCAATTTTGCTTCAAAATATGGGGAATTTCTACTTTTTAGCCCAAAAATTAGGGGAATGTATACCTTTTGCCACAAAAAAGTGAAATTTCTTCATTTTTGCCCCACAATAAAAGGAATTTTGGCCTTTTTACCTCAAAATAAGTGAAATTTCTGACTTTTTACCCTAAAATAAACGGATTTTCTGTTTTTTTGCCCCAAAATAAAAGGAATTTTTGAATTTTGCCCTGAAATAAGTGAAATTTCTACAATTTTGCCCCAAAATAAGGGAAAATTCTGCATTTTTGCCACAAAATAAGGGGAATTTCTGTGTTTTTGCCCCAAAATAAGGGGAAATTCTCCGTTTTTTCCCTGAAATAAGTGAAATTTCTGTAATTTTGACCCAAAATAAAGGAGATTTCTGCAATTTTGCCCCAAAATAAAGGAAATTTCTGGAATTTTGCCCCAAAATAAGGGGAATTTCTGACTTTTTGCCCTGAAATAAGGAGAATTTCTGTCTTTTTGCCCCAAAATAATGTGAATTTCTGCATTTTCCCTCAAAATTAGGGGAATATGTGCAATTTTGCTTCAAAATATGGGGAATTTCTGCCTTATTGAACCAAAAGAAAGGGAATTTCTGCATTTTTGCACCAATATAAGGGGAATTTCTGAAATTTTGCTCCAAAATACGGGGAATTTCTGCCTTATTGCCCAAAATAAAGTGGAATTTCTGCCTTTTTTCCCAGAAATATTTGAAATTTCCACAATGTTACCCCAATATAAAAGGAATTTCTGTTTTTGGCCCAAAAATTAGAAGAATTTCTGCTTTTTGCCCCAAAATAAGGCAAATTTATGACTTTTTGCCCTGATATAAGTGAAATATCTGCAATTTTGCCACAAAATAAGGGGAATTTCTGCCTTTTGACAAAATAAGGAAATTTTAGCATTTTACCTATAAATAAGGGGAATTTCTGTCTTTTTGCCACAAAATATGGGGAATTTCTGCCTTATTGCCCTCAAATAAGGAAAATTTTTGCTTTTCTGCCCCAATTAACAGGAATTTCTGCCTTTTTGCCACAAAGTAAAGGGAATTTCTGCATTTTTGCCCCAAAATAATGGGAATTTCAGCACTTTTACCTCAAAATAAGGGGAATTTCTGCCTTTTGCCAAAAATATGGGGAAATTTCTGACTTTTTGTTCCAAAATAAAGAAAATTTCTTCAATTTTGTGACAAAATAAAAGAAATTTCTGCTTTTTGCCCCAAAATAAAAGTAATTTCTGACTTTTTGCCCTGAAATAAATGAAATTTCTGCAATTTGCCCGAAAAAAAAGGAAATTTTTGCCTTATTGCCCCAAAATGAGGGGAATTTCTGCCTTTTTGCCCCGAAATATGGGGAATTTCAGCATTTTACCTCAAAATAATGGGAATTTCAGCATTTTTGCACCATTATATGGAAAATTTCTGCCTTTTTGCCACAAAATAAGAAAAATTTCTGCAATTCTGTTCCAAAATAAAAGAAATTTCTAAAATTTTGCCCCAAAATAAGGTAAATTTCTGATTTTTGCCCCGAAATAAGAAGAATTTATGCATTTTTGCCCCAAAATTAAGGGAATTTCTGCCTTTTTGCCCCAAAATTAGGAGAGTATCTGCAATCTTGCTATAAATACAGGGAATCTCTGCCTCTTTTCCCGAAAATAAGGGGAACTTCTGCCGATTTGCCCCAAATAAAGGGAATTTCTGCATTTTTGCCCCAATATTAGGGGAATTTCTGCAATATTGCTCCAAAATACAGGGAATTTCTGCCTTTTTGCCCGAAATTAAAGAGATTTTCTGCCTTTTTGCCCCCAAACAAGTGACATTTCTGCAATTTTTCTCCAAATTAAGGGGAATTTCTGCCATTTAGCCCCCAAAAAATGGGAATTTCTGCCTTTTTCCCCTGAAATATGTGAAATGTCTGCAATTTTACCCCAAAATAAGGTGAATTTCTGCGTTTTTGCCCCAAAATAAAGGGAATTTCTGCATTTTTGCCCTAAAATAAGAAAAATTTTTGCTTTTTTTCTCTGAAATAAGTGAAATTTCTACAATTTTGCCATAAAATAAAATAAAATTTCTGCAATTTTTCCCCATAATAAAGTAATTTTCTGCAATTTTGCCCCAAAATAAAGGGAATTTCTGTTTTTTGTTTCCAAATAAGAGAAATTTCTTCTATTTTGCCCTAAAATAAGGGGAATTTCTGCCTTTTGCCCCAAAATAAAGGGAATTTCTGCCTTTTTGCCCCAAAATAAAGAAAATTACTGCATGTTTTACCCCAAAATTAGGTGAATTTCTTCAGTTTTGCTCCAAAATACGGGGATTTTCTGCCTTTTTCGCCGAAAATAAAGGGAATTTCTGCAATTTTGCCGCGAAATAAGTGAAATTTCTGCAGTTTTACCCCAAAATAAAGGGGAAGCCCTGCATTTTTGCCATAAAATTAGGGGAATTTCTGCAATTTTGCTCCAAAATACTGGGAATTTCTGCCTTTTTGCCCGAAAATAAAGGGAATGTATACCTTTTTTTCCATAAAAAAGGAAAATTTCTTTATTTTTACCCCAAAATAAGGGGATTTTCCGCCTTTTTGACTCAAAATAAGTGCAATTTCTGACTTTTCCCAAAAAATAAATCGAATTTCTGTCTTTTTGCCCCAAAATAAGGGGAATTTCTGACTTTTTGCCCTTAAAAAAGTTAAATTTCTAAAATTTTTCCCCAAAATAAGGGAAATGTCTGCCTTTTGCCCCAAAATAAGGGGAATTTCTGCTTTTTTGCCCCAAAATAGCGAGAATTTCAGCCTTTTTACCTCAAAATAAGGGGAATTTCTGCATTTTTGCCTCAAAAATTTGGGAAATTTCTGACTTTTTGCCCAAAATAATGAAATTTCTGCAATTTTGCCCAAAAATAAAGGAAATTTCTGAAATTTTGCCCCAAAATAAGTGGAATTTCTGAGCTTTGCCCAACAATAAGGAGAATTTCTGTCTTTTTGCCCCAATATAGAGAGAATTTCTGCCTTTTTGCCCCATAATTAGGGGAATTTCTGCATTTTTGCTCCTAAATACGAGGAATTTCTGCTTTTTTTGCCCGAAAATAAGAAGAATGCATACCTTTTTGCTATAAAAAATGGAAATTTCTTCATTTTTGCTCCAAAATAAGGGGAATTTCTGCTTTTTTGCCTCTAAATAAGTGGAATTTCTGTCTTTTTCCCCCAAAACAAAGGGAATTTCTGTCTTTTTTGCCCCAAAATAAAGAAAATTTCTTTCTTATTACCCTGAAATAAGTGAAATTTCTGCAATTTTGCCCCAAAATAAGGGAAATTTCTGCAATATAGCCCCAAAATAAGAAGAATTTCTGAGTTTTGCCCCAAAGTAAGGAGAATTTCTGTCTTTTTGCCCCAACATATAGGGAATTTCTGCATTTTTGCTCCACAATTAGAAGAATTTCTGCAATTTTGCTTCAAAATACGGAGAATTTCGACTTTTTAGCCCAAAAATAAGGGGAATGTATACCTTTTGCCACAAAAAATAGAAATTTCTTCATTTTTGCCCCACAATAAAAGGAATTTTGGCCTTTTTACCTCAAAATAAGTGAAATTTCTGACTTTTTACCCTAAAATAAAAGAAATTTCTGTTTTTTTGCCCCAAAATTAAAGGAATTTTTGAATTTTCCCTGAAATAAGTGAAATTTCTACAATTTTGCCCCAAAATAAGGGAAAATTCTGCATTTTTGCAACAAAATAAGGGGAATTTCTGTGTTATTGCCCCAAAATAAGGGGAATTTCTGCGTTTTTTCCCTGAAATAAGTGAAATTTCTGTAATTTTGACCCAAAATAAAAGAGATTTCTGCAATTTTGCCCCAAAATAAAGGAAATTTCTGGAATTTTGCCCCAAAATAAGGGGAATTTCTGACTTTTTGCCCTGAAATAAGGAGAATTTCTGTCTTTTTGCCCCAAAATAATGTGAATTTCTGCATTTTTCCTCAAAATTAGGGGAATATGTGCAATTTTGCTTCAAAATATGGGGAATTTCTGCCTTTTTGCCCCAAAATAATGGGAATTTCAGCCTTTTTACCACAAAATAAGGGGAATTTATGCCTTTTCTTCAAAATATGGGGAATTTCTGACTTTTTGTTCCAAAATAAGGAAAATTTCTTCAATTTTGTACCAAAATAAAAGAAATTTCTGCTTTTTGCCCCAAAATAAAAGTAATTTCTGACTTTTTGCCCTGAAATAAATGAAATTTCTGCAATTTGCCCGAAAAAAAAGGAAATTTTTGCCTTTTTGCTCCAAAATGAGGGGAATTTCTGCCTTTTTGCCCCAAAATATGGGGAATTTCAGCATTTTACCTCAAAATAATGGGAATTCCAGCCTTTTTGCACCAAAATATGGAAAATTTCTGCCTTTTTGCCACAAAATAAGAAAAATTTCTGCAATTCTGTTCCAAAATAAAAGAAATTTCTAAAATTTTGCCCCAAAATAAGGTAAATTTCTGATTTTTGCCACGAAATAAGAAGAATTTCTGCATTTTTGCCCCAAAATAAAGGGAATTTCTGCCTTTTTGCCCCAAAATTAGGACAGTATCTGCAATTTTGCTATAAATACAGGGAATTTCTGCCTCTTTTCCCGAAAATAAGGGGAACTTCTGCCGATTTGCCCCAAATAAAGGGAATTTCTGCATTTTTGCCCCAATATTAGGGGAATTTCTACAATATTGCTCCAAAATACAGGGAATTTTTGCTTTTTTGCCTGAAATAAAAGAGATTTTCTGCCTTTTTGCCCCCAAACAAGTGACATTTCTGCAATTTTTCCCCAAATTAAGGGGAATTTCTGCCATTTTGCCCCCAAAAAAGGGGAATTTCTGCCTTTTTGCCCTGAAATATGTAAAATGTCTGCAATTTTACCCCAAAATAAGGTGAATTTCTGCATTTTTGCCCCAAAATAATGGGAATTTCTGCATTTTTGCCCTAAAATAAGAAAAATTTTTGCTTTTTTTCTCTGAAATAAGTGAAATTTCTACAATTTTGCCATAAAATAAAATAAAATTTCTGCAATTTTTCCCCATAATAAAGTAAATTTCTGCAATTTTGCCCCAAAATAAAGGGAATTTCTGTTTTTTGTTCCCAAATAAGAGAAATTTCTGCAATTTTGCCCTAAAATAAGGGGAATTTCTGCCTTTTGCCCCAAAATAAAGGGAATTTCTGCCTTTTTGCCCCAAAATAAAAAAAATTACTGCATGTTTTACCCCAAAATTAGGTGAACTTCTTCAATTTTGCTCCAAAATACGGGGATTTTCTGCCTTTTTCGCCGAAAATAAAGGGAATTTCTTCAATTTTGCCTCGAAATAAGTGAAATTTCTGCAGTTTTACCCCAAAATAAAGGGGAAGCCCTGCATTTTTGCCATAAAATTAGGGGAATTTCTGCAATTTTGCTCCAAAATACTGGGAATCTCTGCCTTTTTGCCCGAAAATAAAGGGAATGTATACCTTTTTGCCATAAAAAAGGGAAATTTCTTCATTTTTACCCCAAAATAAGGGGATTTTCTGCCTTTTTGACTCAAAATAAGTGCAATTTCAGACTTTTTCCAAAAAATAAACGGAATTTCTGTCTTTTTGCCCCAAAATAAGGGGAATTTCTGACTTTTTGCCCTTAAAAAAGTTAAATTTCTTAATTTTTTCCCCAAAATAAGGGAAATGTCTGCCTTTTGCCCCAAAATAAGGGGAATTTCTGCTTTTTTGCCCCAAAATAGCGAGAATTTCAGCCTTTTTACCTCAAAATAAGGGGAATTTCTGTATTTTTGCCTCAAAAATTTGGGAAATTTCTGACTTTTTGCCCAAAATAAGTGAAATTTCTGCAATTTTGCCCAAAAATAAAGGAAATTTCTGAAATTTTGCCCCAAAATAAGTGGAATTTCTGAGCTTTGCCCCACAATAAGGAGAATTTCTGTCTTTTTGCCCCAACATAGAGAGAATTTTTGCCTTTTTGCCCCACAATCTGGGGAATTTCTGCAATTTTGCTCCTAAATACGAGGAATTTCTGCTTTTTTGCCCGAAAATAAGAAGAATGCATACCTTTTTGCCATAAAAAATGGAAATTTCTTCATTTTTGCTCCAAAATAAGGGGAATTTCTGCTTTTTTGCCTCTAAATAAGTGGAATTTCTGTCTTTTTCCCCCAAAACAAAGGGAATTTCTGTCTTTTTTGCCCCAAAATAAAGAAAATTTCTTTCTTATTACCCTGAAATAAGTGAAATTTCTGCAATTTTGCCCCAAAATAAGGGAAATTTCTGCAATTTAGCCCCAAAATAAGAGGAATTTCTGAGTTTTGCCCCAAAGTAAGGAGAATTTCTGTCTTTTTGCCCCAACATATAGGGAATTTCTGCATTTTTGCTCCACAATTAGAAGAATTTCTGCAATTTTGCTTCAAAATACGGGGAATTTCTACTTTTTAGCCCAAAAATAAAAGGAATGTATACCTTTTGCCACAAAAAAGGGAAATTTCTTCATTTTTGCCCCACAATAAAAGGAATTTTGGCCTTTTACCTCAAAATAAGTGAAATTTCTGACTTTTTACCCTAAAATAAACGGAATTTCTCTTTTTTTGCCCCAAAATTAAAGGAATTTTTGAATTTTCCCTGAAATAAGTGAAATTTCTAAAATTTATCCCCAAATTAAGGGAAAATTCTGCATTTTTGCAACAAAATAAGGGGAATTTCTGTGTTTTTGCCCCAAAATAAGGGGAATTTCTGCGTTTTTTCCCTGAAATATGTGAAATTTCTGTAATTTTGACCCAAAATAAAGGAGATTTCTGCAATTTTGCCCCAAAATAAAGGAAATTTCTGGAATTTTGCCCCAATATAAGGGGAATTTCTGACGTTTTGCCCTGAAATAAGGAGAATTTCTGTCTTTTTGCCCCAAAATAATGTGAATTTCTGCATTTTTCCTCAAAATTAGGGGAATATGTGCAATTTTGCTTCAAAATATGGAGAATTTCTGCCTTTTTGCCCCAAAATAACGAGAATTTCAGCCTTTTTACCTCAAAATAAGGGGAATTTATGCCTTTTCTTCAAAATATGGGGAATTTCTGACTTTTTGTTCCAAAATAAGGAAAATTTCTTCAATTTTGTACCAAAATAAAAGAAATTTCTGCTTTTTGCCCCAAAATAAAAGTAATTTCTGACTTTTTGCCCTGAAATAAATGAAATTTCTGCAATTTGCCCGAAAAAAAGGGAAATTTTTGCCTTTTTGCCTCAAAATGAGGGGAATTTCTGCCTTTTTGCCCCAAAATATGGGGAATTTCAGCATTTTACCTCAAAATAATGGGAATTTCAGCCTTTTTGCACCATTATATGGAAAATTTCTGCCTTTTTGCCACAAAATAAGAAAAATTTCTGCAATTCTGTTCCAAAATAAAAGAAATTTCTAAAATTTTGCCCCAAAATAAGGTAAATTTCTGATTTTTGCCCCGAAATAAGAAGAATTTCTGCATTTTTGCCCCAAAATAAAGGGAATTTCTGCCTTTTTGCCCCAAAATTAGGAGAGTATCTGCAATTTTGCTATAAATACAGGGAATTTCTGCCTCTTTTCCCGAAAATAAGGGGAACTTCTGCCGATTTGTCCCAAATAAAGGGAATTTTTGCATTTTTGCCCCAATATTAGGGGAATTTCTGCAATATTGCTCCAAATACAGGGAATTTCTGCCTTTTTGCCCGAAATTAAAGAGATTTTCTGCCTTTTTGCCCCCAAACAAGGGAAATTTCTGCAATTTTTCTCCAAATTAAGGGGAATTTCTGCCATTTTGCTTCCAAAAAAGGGGAATTTCTGCATTTTGCCCTGAAATATGTGAAATGTCTGCAATTTTACCCCAAAATAAGGTGAATTTCTGCGTTTTTGCCCCAAAATAATGGGAATTTCTGCATTTTTGCCCTAAAATAAAAAAAATTTTTGCTTTTTTTTTCTGAAATAAGTGAAATTTCTACAATTTTGCCATAAAATAAAATAAAATTTCTGCAATTTTTCCCCATAATAAAGTAATTTTCTGCAATTTTGCCTCAAAATAAAGGGAATTTCTGTTTTTTGTTCCCAAATAAGAGAAATTTCTGCAATTTTGCCCTAAAATAAGGGGAATTTCTGCCTTTTGCCCCAAAATAAAGGGAATTTCTGCCTTTTTGCCCCAAAATAAAGAAAATTACTGCATGTTTTACCCCAAAATTAGGTGAATTTCTTCAATTTTGCTCCAAAATACGGGGATTTTCTGCCTTTTTCGCCGAAAATAAAGGGAATTTCTGCAATTTTGCCGCGAAATAAGTGAAATTTCTGCAGTTTTACCCCAAAATAAAGGGGAAGCCCTGCATTTTTGCCATAAAATTAGGGGAATTTCTGCAATTTTGCTCCAAAATACTGGGAATCTCTGCCTTTTTGCCCGAAAATAAAGGGAATGTATACCTTTTTGCCATAAAAAAGGGAAATTTCTTCATTTTTACCCCAAAATAAGGGGATTTTCCGCCTTTTTGACTCAAAATAAGTGCAATTTCAGACTTTTCCCAAAAAATAAACGGAATTTCTGTCTTTTTGCCCCAAAATAAGGGGAATTTCTGACTTTTTGCCCTTAAAAAAGTTAAATTTCTAAAATTTTTCCCCAAAATAAGGGAAATGTCTGCCTTTTGCCCCAAAATAAGGGGAATTTCTGCTTTTTTGCCCCAAAATAGCGAGAATTTCAGCCTTTTTACCTCAAAATAAGGGGAATTTCTGCATTTTTGCCTCAAAAATTTGGGAAATTTCTGACTTTTTGCCCAAAATAAGTGAAATTTCTGCAATTTTGCCCAAAAATAAAGGAAATTTCTGAAATTTTGCCCCAAAATAAGTGGAATTTCTGAGCTTTGCCCCACAATAAGGAGAATTTCTGTCTTTTTGCCCCAACATAGAGAGAATTTTTGCCTTTTTGCCCCACAATCTGGGGAATTTCTGCAATTTTGCTCCTAAATACGAGGAATTTCTGCTTTTTTGCCCGAAAATAAGAAGAATGCATACCTTTTTGCCATAAAAAATGGAAATTTCTTCATTTTTGCTCCAAAATAAGGGGAATTTCTGCTTTTTTGCCTCTAAATAAGTGGAATTTCTGTCTTTTTCCCCCAAAACAAAGGGAATTTCTGTCTTTTTTGCCCCAAAATAAGGAAAATTTCTTTCTTATTACCCTGAAATAAGTGAAATTTCTGCAATTTTGCCCCAAAATAAGGGAAATTTCTGCAATTTAGCCCCAAAATAAGAGGAATTTCTGAGTTTTGCCCCAAAGTAAGGAGAATTTCTGTCTTTTTGCCCCAACATACAGGGAATTTCTGCATTTTTGCTCCACAATTAGAAGAATTTCTGCAATTTTGCTTCAAAATACGGGGAATTTCTACTTTTTAGCCCAAAAATAAGGGGAATGTATACCTTTTGCCACAAAAAAGGGAAATTTCTTCATTTTTGCCCCACAATAAAAGGAATTTTGGCCTTTTTACCTCAAAATAAGTGAAATTTGTGACTTTTTACCCTAAAATAAACGGAATTTCTGTTTTTTTGCCCCAAAATTAAAGGAATTTTTGAATTTTCCCTGAAATAAGTGAAATTTCTACAATTTTGCCCCAAAATAAGGGAAAATTCTGCATTTTTGCAACAAAATAAGGGGAATTTCTGTGTTATTGCCCCAAAATAAGGGGAATTTCTGCGTTTTTTTCCCTGAAATAAGTGAAATTTCTGTAATTTTGACCCAAAATAAAGGAGATTTCTGCAATTTTGCCCCAAAATAAAGGAAATTTCTGGAATTTTGCCCCAATATAACGGGAATTTCTGAAGTTTTGGCCTGAAATAAGGAGAATTTCTGTCTTTTTGCCCCAAAATAATGTGAATTTCTGCATTTTTCCTCAAAATTAGGGGAATACATGATATTTTGCTTCAAAATATGGGGAATTTCTGCCTTTTTGCCCCAAAATAACGAGAATTTCAGCCTTTTTACCTCAAAATAAGGGGAATTTATGCCTTTTCTTCAAAATATGGGGAATTTCTGACTTTTTGTTCCAAAATAAGGAAAATTTCTTCAATTTTGTACCAAAATAAAAGAAATTTCTGCTTTTTGCCCCAAAATAAAAGTAATTTCTGACTTTTTACCCTGAAATAAATGAAATTTCTGCAATTTGCCCGAAAAAAAGGGAAATTTTTGCCTTTTTGCCCCAAAATGAGGGGAATTTCTGCCTTTTTGCCCCAAAATATGGGGAATTTCAGCATTTTACCTCAAAATAATGGAAATTTAAGCCTTTTTGCACCATTATATGGAAAATTTCTGCCTTTTTGCCACAAAATAAGAAAAATTTCTGCAATTCTGTTCCAAAATAAAAGAAATTTCTAAAATTTTGCCCCAAAATAAGGTAAATTTCTGATTTTTGCCCCGAAATAAGAAGAATTTCTGCATTTTTGCCCCAAAATAAAGGGAATTTCTGCCTTTTTGCCCCAAAATTAGGAGAGTATCTGCAATTTTGCTATAAATACAGGGAATTTCTGCCTCTTTTCCCGAAAATAAGGGGAACTTCTGCCGATTTGTCCCAAATAAAGGGAATTTTTGCATTTTTGCCCCAATATTAGGGGAATTTCTGCAATATTGCTCCAAATACAGGGAATTTCTGCCTTTTTGCCCGAAATTAAAGAGATTTTCTGCCTTTTTGCCCCCAAACAAGGGAAATTTCTGCAATTTTTCTCCAAATTAAGGGGAATTTCTGCCATTTTGCTTCCAAAAAAGGGGAATTTCTGCCTTTTTGCCCTGGAATATGTGAAATGTCTGCAATTTTACCCCACAATAAGGTGAATTTCTGTGTTTTTGCCCCAAAATAATGGGAATTTCTGCATTTTTGCCCTAAAATAAAAAAATTTTTGCTTTTTTTCTCTGAAAGAAGTGAAATTTCTACAATTTTGCCATAAAATAAAATAAAATTTCTGCAATTTTTCCCCATAATAAAGTAATTTTCTGCAATTTTGCCCCAAAATAAAGGGAATTTCTGTTTTTTGTTCCCAAATAAGAGAAATTTTTGCAATTTTGCCCTAAAATAAGGGGAATTTCTGCCTTTTGCCCCAAAATAAAGGGAATTTTTGCCTTTTTGCCCCAAAATAAAGAAAATTACTGCATGTTTTACCCCAAAATTAGGTGAACTTCTTCAATTTTGCTCCAAAATACGGGGATTTTCTGCCTTTTTCGCCGAAAATAAAGGGAATTTCTGCAATTTTGCCGCGAAATAAGTGAAATTTCTGCAGTTTTACCCCAAATTAAAGGGGAAGCCCTGCATTTTTGCCATAAAATTAGGAGAATTTCTGCAATTTTGCTCCAAAATACTGGGAATTTCTGCCTTTTGCTCGAAAATAAAGGGAATGTATACCTTTTTGCCATAAAAAAGGGAAATTTCTTCATTTTTACCCCAAAATAAGGGGATTTTCCACCTTTTTGACTCAAAATAAGTGCAATTTCAGACTTTTCCCAAAAAATAAACGGAATTTCTGTCTTTTTGCCCCAAAATAAGGGGAATTTCTGACTTTTTGCCCTTAAAAAAGTTAAATTTCTAAAATTTTTCCCCAAAATAAGGGAAATGTCTGCCTTTTGCCCCAAAATAAGGGGAATTTCTGCTTTTTTGCCCCAAAATAGCGAGAATTTCAGCCTTTTTACCTCAAAATAAGGGGAATTTCTGCATTTTTGCTCCAAAAATTTGGGAAATTTCTGACTTTTTGCCCAAAATAAGTGAAATTTCTGCAATTTTGCCCAAAAATAAAGGAAATTTTTGAAATTTTGCCCCAAAATAAGTGGAATTTCTGAGCTTTGCCCCACAATAAGGAGAATTTCTGTCTTTTTGCCCCAACATAGAGAGAATTTCTGCCTTTTTGCCACACAATTATGGGAATTTCTGCAATTTTGCTCCTAAGTACGAGGAATTTCTGCTTTTTTGCCCGAAAATAAGAAGAATGCATACCTTTTTGCCATAAAAAATGGAAATTTCTTCATTTTTGCTCCAAAATAAGGGGAATTTCTGCTTTTTTGCCTCTAAATAAGTGGAATTTCTGTCTTTTTCCCCCAAAACAAAGGGAATTTCTGTCTTTTTTGCCCGAAAATAAGGAAAATTTCTTTCTTATTACCCTGAAATAAGTGAAATTTCTGCAATTTTGCCCCAAAATAAGGGAAATTTCTGCTTTTTTTCCCACAAATAAGAGAAATTTCTGCCTTTTTGCCCACAAATAAGTGGAATTTCAGCTTTTTTACCTTAAAATAAGGAGAATTTCTGCATTTTTTGTCACAAAATATTAGGAATTTCTGCCCTTTTGCCCTAAAATAAGAAAAAATTCTGCCTTTTTTCCTGAAATAAGTGAAATTTCTGCAATTTTTCCCCAAAATAAGTGATATTTCTGCAATTTTGCCCCAAAATAAGTGGAATTTTTGATTTTGCCCCAAAATAAGGAGAATTTCTGATTTTTGCACTAACATATAAGGAATTTCTGCCTTTTTGCCCCACAATTAGGGGAATTTCTGCAATTTTACTTTAAAATATGGGGAATTTCTGCTTTTTAGCCCGAAAATAAGGGGAATGTATACCTTTTGCCACAAAAAAGGAAAATTTCTTCATTTTTGCTCCAAAATAAGGGAATTTCTGCTTTTTTGCCTCTAAATAAGTGTAATTTCTGTATTTTCCCCCAAAACAAAGAAAATTTCTGTCTTTATTGCCCCAAAATAGGAAAATTTCTGACTTATTACCCTGAAATAAGTGAAATTTCTGCAATTTTGCCACAAAATAAGGGAAATTTCTGCCTTTTTGGACCCAAATACAGGTAATTTCAGCATTTTTACCTCAAAATAAGAGGAATTTCTGCTTTTTTGGCCCAAACTATAGGAAATTTCTGCCTCTTTGCCCCAAATCAAGAAAAATTTCTGCAATTTTGTACCAAAATAAAAGAAATTTCTGCCTTTTCCCCAAAATAAGAAAATTTCTGCATTTTTTCTGAAATAAGTGAAATTTCTGCAATTTTGCCCCATAATAAGTGAAATTTCTTCAATTTTGCCCCAAAATTAGGGAAATTTCTGGAATTTTGCTCCAAAATAAGTGGAATTTCTGAGTTTTGCCCCAAAAAAAGGAGAATTTCTGTCTTTTTGCCCGAACATATAGGGAATTTCTGCCTTTTTGCCCCACAATTAGGGGAATTTCTGCAATTTTGCTCCAAAATACGGGGAATTTCTGCCTTTTTGCCCGAAAATAAGAAGAATGCATACCTTTTTGCCATAAAAAAGGGAAATTTCTTTATTTTTGCTGCAAAATAAGGGGAATTTCTGACTTTTTGCCTCTAAATAAGTGGAATTTCTGTCTTTTTCCCCCAAAACAAAGAGAATTTCTGTCTTTTCTGCCACAAAATAAGTAAAATTTCTGACTTATGCTCTGAAATAAGTGAAATTTCTGCAATTTTGCCACAAAATAAGGGAAATTTCTGCCGTTTTGCCCCCAAATAAGGGGAATTTCAGACTTTTTACCTCAAAATAAAAGGAATTTCTGCATTTTTGCCACATAATATTAGGAATTTCTGCTTTTTTGCCCCAAAATAAGTAAAATTTCTGCCTTTTTTCCCTGAAATAAGTAAATTTCTGCAATTTTACCCGAAAATAAGTGAAATTTCTTCAATTTTGCCCAAAAATAAGGGAAATTTCTGGAATTTTGCCCCAAAATAAGTGGAATTTCTGAATTTTTCCCCAAAATAAGGAGAATTTCTGTCTTTTTTCCTTAACATATAGGAAATTTCTGCTTTTTTGTCCCACATTTAGGGGAATTTCTGCAATTTTGCTCCAAAATACGGGGAATTTCTGCCTTTTAGCCCGAAAATAAAAGGAATGTATACCTTTTGCCTCAAAAAAAGGAAAATTTCTTGATTTTTGCCCCATATTAAGAAAAATTTCTGCCTTTTTACTTCAAAATAAGTGAAATTACTGCCTTTTTACCCCAAAATAAACGGAATTTCTGATTTTTGCCTCAAAATAAAAAAAAATTTTTTGAATTATGCCCTGAAATAAGTGAAATTTCTGCAATTTTGCCCCAAAATAAAAGAAATTTCTGCCTTTTTGCCACAAAATAAAGGGAATTTCTGTGTTTTTGCCCCAAAATAAGGGAAATTTCTGCCTTTTTGCCCCCAAGTAAGGGGAATTTCAGCCTTTTTACCTCAAAATAAAGGGAATTTCTGCATTTTTTGCCACAAAATATTAAGAATTTCTGCCATTGTGCTCCAAAATACGGAAAATTTCTGCTTCTTTACCCTGAAATATGTGAAATTTCTGCAATTTTGACCCAAAATAAGTGAAATTTCTGCAATTTTGCCCCAAAATATAGGAAATTTTTGGAATTTTGCCACAAAATAAGTGGAATTTCTGAGTTTTCCTCGAAAATAAGGAGAATTTCTGTCTTTTTGCCCCAACATATAGGGAATTTCTGCATTTTTGCCCCACAATTAGGGGAATTTCTGCAATTTAGCTCCAAAATACTGGGTATTTCTGCTTTTTTGCCCGAAAATAATTGGTATGTATACCTTTTGCCACAAAAAAGGGATATTTCTTCATTTTTGCCCCAAAATAAGAGGAATTTCTGACTTATTTCTTCAAAATAAGTGAAATTTCTGCCTTTTTACCCAAAAATAAACGGAATTTCTGTCTTTTTGCCCCAAAATAAAAGGAATTTTTGAATTATGCCCTGAAATAAGTGAAATTTCTGCAATGTTGCCCCAAAAGAAAAGAAATTTCTGCAATTTTTTTATAATAAAGGAATTTTCTGCAATTTTGCCCCAAAATAAAAGGAATTTCTGTTTTTTGTCGCCAAATAAGGGAAATTTCTGCGATTTTGCCATAAATAAGGGGAATTTCTGCCTTTTGCCCCAAAATAAAAGGAATTTCTGCCTTTTTGCCCCGAAATAAAGAAAATTTCTGCATGTTTTACCCCAAAATTAGGTGAATTTCTGCAATTTTGTCTCAAAATACGGGGATTTTCTCACTTTTTCGCCGAAAATAAAGGGAATTTTTGCCATTTTTCCGCGAAATAAGTGAAATTTCTGCAGTTTTACCCCAAAATAAGGGGAAGCTCTGCATTTTTGCCCCAAAATTATGGGAATTTCTGCAATTTTGCTCCAAAATACGGGGAATTTCTGCCTTTTTGCCCGAAAATAGAGGGAATGTATACTTTTTGCCATAAAAAAGGGAAATTTCTTCATTTTTACCCCAAAATAAGGGGATTTGCCACCTTTTTGACCCAAAATAAGTGCAATTTCTGGATTTTCCCAAAAATATACCGAATTTCTGTCTTTTTGCCCCAAAATAACGGAAAATTCTGATTTTTGCCCTAAAATAAGTTCAATTTCTAAAATTTTTCCCCAAAATAAGGGAAATGTCTGCTTTTTGACCCAAAATAAGAAGAATTTCTGACTTTTTGCCCCAAAATAAGGGGAATTTCAGCCTTTTTACCTCAAAATAAGGGGAATTTCTGCATTTTTGCCACAAAATATGGGAAATTTCTGCCTTTTTGCCCAAAATAAGAAAAATTTCTACAATTTTGTATCAAAATAAAATAAATTTCTGCCTTTTTCCCCAAAATAAGAAAATTTCTGTTTTTTTTCCTGAAATAAGAGAAATTTCTGCAATTTTGCCACAAAATAAGTGAAATTTCTGCAATTTTGCCCCAAAATAAGGGAAATTTCTGGAATTTTGCCCCAAAATAAGTGGAATTTATGAGTTTTGCCCCAAAATAAGGAGAATTTCTGTCTTTTTGCTCAAACATATAGGGAATTTCTGCCTTTTTGCCCCACAATTAGGGGAATTTCGGCAATTTTGCTCCAAAATACGGAGAATTTCTTCTTTTTTGCCAGAAAATAAGAAGAATGCATAACTTCTTGCCATAAAAAAGGGAAATTTCTTCATTTTTGCTGCAAAATAAGGGGAATTTCTTCTTTTTTGCCTCTAAATAAGTGGAATTTCTGTCTTTTTCCCCCAAAACAAAGGGAATTTCTGTCTTTTTTGCCCCAAAATAAAAAAAATTTCTGACTTATTACCCTGAAATAAGTGAAATTTCTGCAATTTTCCCCCAAAATAAGGGAAATTTCTGCCTTTTGGCTCCCAAATAAGGGGAATTTCAGCCTGTTTACCTCAAAATAAGGGGAATTTCTGCAATTTTGCCCCAAAATAAGGGAAATTTTTGAAATTTTGCACCAAAATAAGTGGAATTTCTGAGTTTTGCCCCAAAATAAGGAGAATTTATGTCTTTTTGCCCCAAAATATAGAGAATTTCTGACTTTTTGCAACACAATTAGGGGAATTTCTGCAATTTTGCTCCAAAATACGGAGAATTTCTGCTTTTTGCTCGAAAATAAGAAGAATGCATAACTTTTTGCCATTAAAAAGGGAAATTTCTTCATTTTTGCTCCAAAATAAGGAGAATTTCTTCTTTTTTGCCTCTAAATAAGTGGAATTTCTGTTTTTTTCCCCCAAAATAAAGGGAATTTCTGTCTTTTTGGCCCAAAAATAAGGAAAATTTCTGACTTATTACCCTAAAATAAGTGAAATTTCTGCAATTTTTCACCAAAATAAAGGAAATTTCTGCCTTTTTGCCCCCAAATAAAGGGAATTTCAGCATTTTTACCTCAAAATAAGGGAAATTTCTGCATTTTTGCCACAAAATATTAGGAATTTCTGACTTTTTCTTCAAAAAAGAAAATTTCTGCCTTTTTTCCCTGAAATAAGTGAAATTACTGCAATTTTGCCCCAAAGTAAGTGAAATTTCTGCAATTTTGCCATAAAATAAGGGAAATTTCATGAATTTTGCCCCAAAATAAGTTGAATTTCTGAGTTTTGCCCCAAAATAAGGAGAATTTCTGTCTTTTTGCCCTAACATATAGGGAATTTCTGGCTTTTTGCCCCACAATTAGGGGAATTTCTGCAATTTTGCTCCAAAATTCGGGGAATTTCTGCTTTTTAGCCTGAAAATAAGGGGAATGCATACCTTTTGCCATTAAAAAGGGAAATTTCTTCATTTTTGCTCCAAAATACGAGGAATTTCTGCCATTTTGCCTCTAAATATGTGGAATTTCTGAGTTTTGCCCCAAAATAAGGAGAATTTCTGTATTTTGCCCCAACATATAGAGAATTTCTGCCTTTTTGCCCCACAATTAGGGGATTTTCTGCAATTTTGCTCCAAAATACGGGGAATTTCTGCTTTTTTGCCCGAAAATAAGGGGAATGCATACCTTTTTGCAATAAAAAAAGGAAATTTCTTCATTTTTGCTCCAAAATACGAGGAATTTCTGCCATTTTGCCTCTAAATAAGTGGAATTTCTTAGTTTTGCCTCAAAATAAGGAGAATTTCTCTATTTTGCCCCAACATATAGAGAATTTCTGCCTATTTGCCCCACAATTAGGGTATTTTCTGCACTTTTGCTCAAAAATACGGGGAATTTCTGCCTTTTTGCCCGAAAATAAGTGGAATGCATCCTTTTATGCCATAAAAAAGGGAAATGTCTTCATTTTTGCTCTAAAATAAGGGGAATTTCTGCCTTTTTGCCTCTAAATAAGTGGAATTTCTGTCGTTTTCCCCCAAAACGAAGGGAATTTCTGTCTTTTTTGCCCAAAAATAAGGAAAATTTCTGACTTATTACCCTGAAATAAGTGAAATTTCTGCAATTTTTCCCGTAATAAGGGAAATTTCTGCCTTTTTGCCCTGAAATATGTGAAATATCTGCAATTTTAACCCAAAATATGGTGAATTTCTGCCTTTTTGCCCCAAAATAATGGGAATTTCTGACTTTTTGTCCCAAAATAAGAAAAATTTTTGCTTTTTTTCTCTGAAATAAGTGAAATTTCTGCAATTTTGCCCTAAAATAAGGGAAATTTCTGCAATTTTTCCCCATAATATGGGAAATTTCTGCAATTTTGCCCCAAAATAATGGGAATTTCTGTTTTTGCCCCCAAATAAAGGAAATTTCTGCAATTTTGCCCTAAAATAAGAGGAATTTCTGCCTTTTGCCCCAAAATAAGGAGAATATCTGCCTTTTTGCCTCAAAATAAAGAAAATTACTGTATTTTTTACCACAAAATAAGTGAATTTCTGCAATTTTGCTCCAAAATACGGGGATTTTCTGCCTTTTTCGCCGAAAATAAGGGGAATTTCTGCCACTTTACCGTGAAATAAGTGAAATTTTTGCCTTTTCACCAAAAATAAACGAAATTTCTGTATTTTTGCCCCAAAATAAGGGAAATTTTAGCCTTTTTACCCCAAAATAAGGGGAATTTCTGCCTTTCTGCCACGAAATAAGAAAATTTCTACCTTTTTTCTGTAATAAGTGAAATTTTTGCAATTTTGCCCCAAAATAAGGGAAATTTCTGCAATTTTGCTCAAATGTAAAGGAAATTTCTGCAATTTTGCCCCAAAATAAGGTGAATTTCTGACTTTTTGCCCGAAAATTATGAGAATTTCTGCAATTTTGCTTCAAAATACGGGGAATTTCTGCCTTTTATTCCCAAAATAAAGGGAATTTCTGCATTTTCCCCAAATATTTGGGTAATTTCTGCATTTTACCTCTAAATAAAGGGAATTTCTGCATTTTACCTCAAAATAGGAAGAATTTCTGCGTTTTGCCCCAAATTATGGGGAATTTCTGCCTTTTTGTTCCAAAATAAGGAAAATTTCTTCAAATTTGTACCATAATAAAAGAAATTTCTACTTTTTGCCCCAAAATAAGGGGAATTTCTGAATTTTTGCTTTGAAATAAATGAAATTTCTACTATTTTGCCCGAAAATAAGGGAAATTTGTGCCTTATTGCTTCAAAATAAAGGGAATTTCTGCCTTTGCCCCAAAATATGTGGAATTTCAGCATTTTACCTCAAAATAAGGGGAATTTCAGCATTTTTGCAACAAAATATGGAGAATTTCTGCCTTTTTGCCCCAAAATAAATGGAATTTCTGCATTTTTGCACCAATATTAGGGGAATTTCTGCAATTTTGCTCCAATATACGGGTCATTTCTGCCTTTTTGCCCGAAATTAAGTGGAATTTCTGCCTTTTTGTCCCGAAATAAGTGAAATTTCTTCAATTATAGCCAAAAATTAGGGATTTCATCTTTTTGCCCCAAAATAAGAGGAATTTCTGTCATTTTGCCCTGAAATATTTGAAATATCTGCAATTTTACTCCAAAATAAGGGGAATTTCTGCCTTTTGTCCCAAAATTAGGGGAATTTCTGCAATTTTGCTCCAAAATACGGGGAATTTCTGCCTTTTTGCCCGAAAATAAGGGGAATGCATACCTTTTTGCCATAAAAAAGGGAAATTTCTTCATTTTTGCTCCAAAATAAGAGGAAATTCTGCCATTTTTTCTCTAAATAAGTGGAATTTCTGAGTTTTGCCCCAAAATAAGGAGAATTTCTGTATTTTGCCCCAACATATAGAGAATTTCTGCATTTTTGCCCCACAATTAGGGGATTTTCTGCAATTTTGCTCCAAAATACGGGGAATTTCTGCCTTTTTGAAAGAAAATAAGGAGAATGCATATCTTTTTGCAATTAAAAAGGGAAATTTCTTCATTGTTGCTTCAAAATAAGGGGAATTTCTGACTTTTTGCCTCTAAATAAGTGGAATTTCTGTCTTTTTCCCCCAAAACTAAGGGAATTTCTTTCTTTTTTGGCCCAAAATAAGGAAAATTTCTGACTTATTACCCTGAAATAAGTGAAATTTCTGCAATTTTGCCCCAAAATAAGGTAAATTTCTGTCTTTTTGCCCTGAAATATGTGAAATATTTGCAATTTTAATCCAAAATAAAGTGAATTTCTGCCTTTTTGCCACAAAATAATTGGAATTTCTGCTATTTTGTCCCAAAATAAGAAAAATTTTTGCTTTTTTTCTCTGAAATAAGTGAAATTTCTGCAATTTTGCTCTAAAATAAGAGAAATTTCTGCAATTTTTCCCCATAATAATGGAAATTTCTGCAATTTTGACCCAAAATAAGGGGAATTTCTGTTTTTTGCCCCCAAATAAGGAAAATTTCTGCAATTTTGCCCTAATATAAGGGGAATTTCTGCCTTTTGCCCCAAAATAAGGAGAATATCTGCCTTTTTGCCCCCCAAAAAAGAAAATTACTGTATTTTTTTACCCCAAAATAAGTGAAATTTCTGCAATTTTGCCCCAAAATAAGTGGAATTTCTGATTTTGGCCCAAAATAAAGAGAATTTCTGACTTTTTGCACTAACATATAAGGAATTTCTGCCTTTTTGCCCCACAATTAGGGGAATTTCTGCAATTTTGCTCCAAAATATGTGGAATTTCTGCTTTTTAGCCCGAAAATAAGGGGAATGTATACCTTTTGCCACAAAAAAGGGAAATTTCTTTATTTTTGCTCTAAAATAAGGGGAATTTCTGTTTTTTGCCTCTAAATAAGTGTAATTTCTGTATTTTCCCCCAAAACAAAGAAAATTTCTGTCTTTATTGCCCTAAAATAGGAAAATTTCTGACTTAATACCCTAAAAAAAGTGAAATTTCTACAATTTTTCCCCAAAATAAGGGAAATTTCTGCCTTTTTGCCCCCAAATACAGGGAATTTCAGCCTTTTTACCTCAAAATAAGGGGTATTTCTGCATTTTTGGCCCAAACTATAGGAAATTTCTGCCTCTTTGCCCCAAATTAAGAAAAATTTCTGCAATTTTGTACCAAAATAAAAGAAATTTCTGCCTTTTACCCAAAATAAGAAAATTTCTGCATTTTTTTCTGAAATAAGTGAAATTTCTGCAATTTTGCCCCATAATAAGTGAAATTTCTTCAATTTTGCCCCAAAATTAGGGGAATTTCTGGAATTTTGCTCCAAAATAAGTGGAATTTCTGAGTTTTGCCCCAAAAAAAGGAGAATTTCTGTCTTTTTGCCCGAACATATAGGGAATTTCTGCCTTTTTGCCCCACAATTAGAGGAATTTCTGCAATTTTGCTCCAAAATACGGGGAATTTCTGCCTTTTTGCCCGAAAATAAGAAGAATGCATACCTTTTTGCCATAAAAAAGGGAAATTTCTTTATTTTTGCTGCAAAATAAGGGGAATTTCTGACTTTTTGCCTCTAAATAAGTGGAATTTCTGTCTTTTTTTCCCCAAACAAAGGGAATTTCTGTCTTTTCTGCCACAAAATAAGTAAAATTTCTGACTTATGCTCTGAAATAAGTGAAATTTCTGCAATTTTGCCACAAAATAAGGGAAATTTCTGCCGTTTTGTCTCCAAATAAGGGGAATTTCAGACTTTTTACCTCAAAATAAAAGGAATTTCTGCATTTTTGCCACATAATATTAGGAATTTCTGCTTTTTTGCCCCAAAATAAGGAAAATTTCTGCCTTTTTTCCCTGAAATAAGTGAAATTTCTGCAATTTTACCCCAAAATAAGTGAAATTTCTTCAATTTTGCCCAAAAATAAGGGAAATTTCTGGAATTTTGCCCCAAAATAAGTGGAATTTCTGAATTTTTCCCCAAAATAAGGAGAATTTCTGTCTTTTTTCTTTAACATATAGGAAATTTCTGCTTTTTTGTCCCACATTTAGGGGAATTTCTGCAATTTTGCTGCAAAATACAAGGAATTTCTGCCTTTTAGCCCGAAAATAAGGGGAATGTATACCTTTTGCCTCAAAAAAAGGAAATTTCTTCATTTTTGCCCCAAAATAAGAAAAATTTCTGCCTTTTTACTTCAAAATAAGTGAAATTACTGCCTTTTTACCCAAAAATAAACGGAATTTCTGATTTTTGCCTCAAAATAAAAAAAAATTTTGAATTATGCCCTGAAATAAGTGAAATTTCTGCAATTTTGCCCAAAATGAAAGAAATTTCTGCCTTTTTGCCACAAAATAAAGGGAATTTCTGTGTTTTTGCCCCAAAATAAGGGAAATTTCTGCCTTTTTGCCCCCAATAAAGGGGAATTTCAGCCTTTTTACCTCAAAATAAGGGGAATTTCTGCATTTTTTGCCACAAAATATTAAGAATTTCTGCCATTGTGCTCCAAAATATGGAAAATTTCTGCTTCTTTACCCTGAAATATGTGAAATTTCTGCAATTTTGCCCCAAAATAAGTGAAATTTCTGGAATTTTGCCCCAAAATAAGTGAAATTTCTGGAATTTTGCCCCAAAATAAGTGGAATTTCTGTCTTTTTGCCCCAACATATAAGGAATTTCTGCATTTTTGCCCCACAATTAGGGGAATTTCTGCAATTTAGCTCCAAAATACTGGGTATTTCTGCTTTTTTGCCCGAAAATAATGGGTATGTATACCTTTTGCCACAAAAAAAGGGAAATTTCTTCATTTTTTCCCCAAAATAAGAGGAATTTCTGACTTATTTCTTCAAAATAAGTGAAATTTCTGCCTTTTTACCCAAAAATAAACGGAATTTCTGTCTTTTTACTCCAAAATAAAAGGAATTTTTGAATTATGCCCTGAAATAAGTGAAATTTCTGCAATTTTGCCTTAAAAGAAAAGAAATTTCTGCAATTTTTCCCCATAATAAAGGAATTTTCTGCAATTTTGCCCCAAAATAAAGGGAATTTCTGTTTTTTGTCGCCAAATAAGAAAATTTTCTGCAATTTTGCCATAAATAAGGGGAATTTCTGCCTTTTGCCCCAAAATCAAAGGAATTTCTGCCTTTTTGCCCTGAAATAAAGAAAATTACTGCATGTTTTACCCCAAAATTAGGTGAATTTCTGCAATTTTGTCTCAAAATACGGGGATTTTCTCACTTTTTCGCCGAAAATAAAGGGAATTTTTGCCATTTTTCCGCGAAATAAGTGAAATTTCTGCAGTTTTATCCCAAAATAAGAAGAAGCTCTGCATTTTTGCCCCAAAATTATGGGAATTTCTGCAATTTTGCTCCAAAATACGGGGAATTTCTGCCTTTTTGCCTGAAAATAGAGGGAATGTATACTTTTTGCCATAAAAAAGGGAAATTTCTTCATTTTTACCCCAAAATAAGGGGATTTGCCACCTTTTTGACCCAAAATAAGTGCAATTTCTGAGTTTTTCCAAAAATATACGAAATTTCTGTCTTTTTGCCCCAAAATAATGGGAATTTCTGATTTTTGCCCTAAAATAAGTTAAATTTCTAAAATTTTTCCCCAAAATAAGGGAAATGTCTGCTTTTTGACCCAAAATAAGAAGAATTTCTGACTTTTTGCCCCAAAATAAGGGGAATTTCAGCCTTTTTACCTCAAAATAAGGGGAATTTCTGCATTTTTGCCACAAAATATGGGAAATTTCTGCCTTTTTGCCCAAAATAAGAAAAATTTCTACAATTTTGTACCAAAATAAAAGAAATTTCTGCCTTTTTCCCCAAAATAAGAAAATTTCTGTTTTTTTCCCTGAAATAAGAGAAATTTCTGCAATTTTGCCACAAAATAAGTGAAATTTCTGCAATTTTGCCCCAAAATAAGGGAAATTTCTGGAATTTTGCCCCAAAATAAGTGGAATTTCTGAGTTTTGCCCCAAAATAAGAAGAATTTCTGTCTTTTTTGCCCCCAAATAAGAAAAATTTTTGACATATTACCCTTAAATAAGTCAAATTTCTGCAATTTTTCCCCAAAATAAGGAAAATTTCTGCTTTTTTGCTTCCAAGTAAGGGAATTTCAGCATTTTTACCTCAAAATAATGGTTATTTCTGTATTTTTGCCCCAAAATATGGGAAATTTCTGCCATTGTGCCCCAAAATAAGAAATATTCTGCTTTTTTCCCCTGAAATAAGTGAAATTTCAGCAATTTTGCCCCAAAATAAAAGAAGTTTCTGCCTTTTTGCCCCAAATAAAGGGAATTTCAGCATTTTTACCTCAAAATAAGGGAAATTTCTGAATTTTTGCCACAAAATATTAGGAATTTCTGACTTTTTACTCCAAAAAAGAAAATTTCTGCCTTTTTTCTCTGAAATAAGTGAAATTTCTGCAATTTTGCCCCAAAGTAAGTGAAATTTCTACAATTTTGCCCTAAAATAAGGGAAATTTCATGAATTTTGCCCCAAAATAAGTGGAATTTCTGAGTTTTGCCCCAAAATAAGGAGAATTTTTGTCTTTTTGCCCTAACATATAGGGAATTTCTGCATTTTTTCCCCACAATTAGGGGAATTTCTGCAATTTTGCACCAAAATACGGGGAATTTCTGCATTTTAGCCCGAAAATAAGGGGAATGCATACCTTTTGCCATTAAAAAGTGAAATTTCTTTATTTTTGCTCCAAAATAAGAGTAATTTCTGCCATTTTGCCTCTAAATAAGTGGAATTTCTGAGTTTTGCCCCAAAATAAGGAGAATTTCTGTATTTTGCCCCAACATATAGAGAATTTCTGCCTTTTTCCCCAACAATTATGGGATTTTCTGCAATTTTGCTACAAAATACGGGGAATTTCTGCTTTTTTGCCCGAAAATAAGGGGAATGCATAACTTTTTGCAATAAAAAAGGGAAATTTCTTCATTTTTGCTCCAAAATACGAGGAATTTCTGCAATTTTGCCTCTAAATAAGTGGAATTTCTGAGTTTTGCCCTAAAATAAGGAGAATTTCTGTATTTTGCCCCAACATATAGAGAATTTCTGCCTTTTGCCCCACAATTAGGGGATTTTCTGCACTTTTGCTCCAAAATACGGGGAATTTCTGCCTTTTTGCCCGAAAATGAAAGGAATGCATACTTTTTGCCATAAAAAAGGGAAATGTCTTCATTTTTTCTCCAAAATAAGGGGAATTTCTGCCTTTTTGCCTCTAAATAAGTGGAATTTCTGTTTTTTTCCCCCAAAACTAAGAGAATTTCTGTCTTTTTTGCCCAAAAATAAGGAAAATTTGTGACTTATTACCCTGAAATAAGTGAAATTTCTGCAATTTTCCCTTTAATAAGGGAAATTTCTGCCTTTTTGCCCTGAAATATGTGAAATATCTGCAATTTTAACCCAAAATATGGTGAATTTCTGCCTTTTTGCCCCAAAATAATGGGAATTTCTGACTTTTTGTCCCAAAACAAGGAAAATTTTTGCTTTTTTTCTCTGAAATAAGTGAAATTTCTGCAATTTTGCCCTAAAATAAGGGAAATTTCTGCAATTTTTCCCCATAATATGGGAAATTTCTGCAATTTTGCCCCAAAATAATGGGAATTTCTGTTTTTGCCCCCAAATAAAGGAAATTTCTGCAATTTTGCCCTAAAATAAGAGGAATTTCTGCCTTTTGCCCCAAAATAAGGAGAATATCTGCATTTTTGCCCCAAAATAACGAAAATTACTGTATTTTTTACCACAAAATAAGTGAATTTCTGCAATTTTGCTCCAAAATACGGGGATTTTCTGCCTTTTTCGCCGAAAATAAGGGGAATTTCTGCCACTTTGCCGTGAAATAAGTGAAATTTTTGCCTTTTCACAAAAAATAAACGAAATTTCTATATTTTTGCCCCAAAATAAGGGGAATTTCTGACTTTTTGCCCGAAAATAAGGGAAACTTTAGCTTTTTTACCTCAAAATAAGGGGAATTTCTGCCTTTTTGCCACAAAATAAGAAAATTTCTACCTTTTTTCTGTAATAAGTGAAATTTTTGCAATTTCGCCCCAAAATAAGGGAAATTTCTGCAATTTTGCTCAAATGTAAAGGAAATTTCTGCAATTTTGCACCAAAATAAGGGGAATATTTGACTTTTTGCTCCCGAAAAAAGGAAATTTTCTGTCTTTTTGCTCCAAAAAAAGGAGAATTTCTGACTTTTTGCCCGAAAATTATGAGAATTTCTGCAATTTTGCTTCAAAATACGGGGAATTTCTGACTTTTTCCCCAAAATAAAGGGAATTTCTGCATTTTCCCCAAATATTTGGGTAATTTCTGCATTTTACCTCTAAATAAAGGGAATTTCTGCATTTTACCTCAAAATAAAAAGAATTACTGCGTTTTGCCCCAAAATATGGGGAACTTCTGCCTTTTTGTTCCAAAATAAGGAAAATTTCTTCAATTTTGTACCATAATAAAAGAAATTTCTACTTTTTGCCCCAAAATAAGAGGAATTTCTGAATTTTTGTTTTGAAATAAATGAAATTTCTACTATTTTGCCCAAAAATAAGGGAAATTTGTGCCTTTTTGCTTCAAAATAAGGGAAATTTCTGCCTTTGCCCCAAAATATGTGGAATTTCAGCATTTTACCTCAAAATAAGGGGAATTTCAGCATTTTTGCACCAAAATATGGAGAATTTCTGCCTTTTTGCCCCAAAATAAATGGAATTTCTGCATTTTTGCACCAATAATAGGGGAATTTCTGCAATTTTGTTCCAAAATACGGGTCATTTCTGCCTTTTTGCCCGAAATTAAGTGGAATTTCTGCTTTTTTGTCCCGAAATAAGTGAAATTTCTTCAATTTTAGCCAAAAATTAGGGATTTCATCTTTTTGCCCCAAAATAAGGGAAATTTCTGTCATTTTGCCCTGAAATATTTGAAATTTCTGCAATTTTACTCTAAAATAAGGGGAATTTCTGCCTTTTGTCCCAAAATTAGGGGAATTTCTGCAATTTTGCTCCAAAATACGGGGAATTTCTGCCTTTTTGCCCGAAAATAAGGGGAATGCATACCTTTTTGCCATAAAAAAGGGAAATTTATTCATTTTTGCTCCAAAATAAGAGGAATTTCTGCCATTTTGCCTCTAAATAAGTGGAATTTCTAAGTTTTGCCCCAAAATAAGGAGAATTTCTGTATTTTGCCCCAACATATAGAGAATTTCTGCCTTTTTGCCCCACAATTAGGGGATTTTCTGCAATTTTGCTCCAAAATACGGGGAATTTCTGCCTTTTTCAAAAAAATAAGGAGAATGCATATCTTTTTGCAATTAAAAAGGGAAATTTCTTCATTTTTGCTTCAAAATAAGGGGAATTTCTGAATTTTTGCCTCTAAATAAGTGGAATTTCTGTCTTTTTCCCCCAAAACTAAGGGAATTTCTTTCTTTTTTGGCCCAAAATAAGGAAAATTTCTGACTTATTACCCTGAAATAAGTGAATTTTCTGCAATTTTGCCCCAAAATAAGGTAAATTTCTGTCTTTTTGGCCTGAAATATGTGAAATATTTGCAATTTTAACCCAAAATAAGGTGAATTTCTGCCTTTTTGCCACAAAATAATTGGAATTTCTGCTATTTTGTCCCAAAATAAGAAAAATTTTTGCTTTTTTTCTTTGAAATAAGTAAAATTTCTGCAATTTTGCCCTAAAATAAGGGAAATTTCTGCAATTTTTCTCCATAATAAGGGAAATTTCTGCAATTTTGCCCCAAAATAAGGGGAATTTCTGTTTTTTTGCCCCCAAAAAAGGAAAATTTCTGCAATTTTGCCCTAAAATAAGGGGCATTTCTGCCTTTTGCCCCAAAATAAGGAGAATATCTGCCTTTTTGCCTTAAAATAAAGAAAATTACTGTATTTTTTTACCCCAAAATAAGTGAATTTCTGCAATTTTGCTCCACAATACAGGTATTTTCTGCCTTTTTCGCCAAAAATAAGGAGAATTTCTGCAACTTTGCTGTGAAATAAGTAAAATTTCTGCAGTTTTACCTCAAAATCAGGGGAATTTCTGCCTTTTTGCCTTGAAATATGTGAAATATCTGCAATTTTAACCCAAAATAAGGTGAATTTCAGCCTTTTTGCCACAAAATAATGGGAATTTCTGCCATTCTGTCCCAAAATAAAAAAATTTTTGCTTTTTTTCTCTGAAATAACTGAAATTTCTGCAATTTTGCCCTAAAATAAGGGAAATTTCTGCAATTTTGCCCCAAAATAAAGGAAATTTTTGTTTTTTTGCCCCTAAATAAGGGAAATTTCTGCAATTTTGCCCTAAAATAAGGGGAGATTCTGCATTTTGCCCCAAAATAAAAAAATTACTGTATTTTTTACCCCAAAATTATGTGAATTTTTGCAATTTTGCTCCAAAATACGGGGATTTTCTGCCTTTTTCGCCGAAAATAAGGGGAATTTGTGCCATTTTGCCGCGAAATAAGTGAAATTTCTGCAGTTTTACCAGAAAATATGGGGAATTTCTGCCTTTTTGCCCCAAAATTAGGGGAATATCTGCACTTTTGCTTCAAAAAACAGGGAATTTCTGCCTTTTTACCCGAAAATAAAGGGAATGTATACCTTTTTGCCATAAAAAAGGGAAATTTCTTCATTTTTGCCCCAAAATAAGGGGATTTTTCACATTTTTAATTACTAAAAATACATGCAATTTCTGCCTTTCTCCCGAAAATAAATGAAATTTCTGTCTTTTTGCCCCAATATAAGGGGAATTTCTGACTTTTTGCCCAACAATAAGGGGAATATCAGCCTTTTTACCTAAAAATAAAAGGAATTTCCGCATTTTGCCCCAAAATATGAGGAATTTCTGCCTTTTTGCCCCAAAATAAGAATAATTTCTACAATTTTGAACGAAAATAAAAAAAAATTCTGCCTTTTTGCCTCACAATAAGAAAATTTCTGCCTTTTTCTGAAATAAGTGAAATTTCTGCAATGTTGCCCCAAAATAAGGGAAATTTCTGCAATTTTGCCCAAATGTAAAGGAAACTTCTGCAATTTTGCCCCAAAATAAGGGGAATTTCTGAATTTTTCCTCCCGAAAAAGGAGATTTTCTGTCTTTTTGCCCCAAAATAAGGAGAATTTCCGCCTTTTCGCCCGAAAATTATGAGAATTTCTGCAATTTTGCTTCAAAATACGGGGAATTTCTGCCTTTTATCCCAAAACTAAAGGGAATTTCTGCATTTTCCCACAATATTTGGGTAATTTCTGCATTTTACCTCTAAATAAAGGGAATTTCTGCATTTTACCTCAAAATAAAAAGAATTTCTGCGTTTTGCCCCAAAATATGGGGAATTTCTGCCTTTTTGTTCCAAAATAAGGAAAATTTCTTCATTTTTCTACCATAATAAAAGAAATTTCTACTTTTTGCCCCAAAATAAAGGAATTTCTGAATTTTTGCCTTGAAATAAATGAAATTTGTACTATTTTGCCCGAAAATAAGGGAAATTTGTGCCTTTTTGCTTCAAAATAAGGGGAATTTCTGCCTTTGCCCCAAAATATGGGAAATTTTAGCATTATTCCTCAAAATAAGGGGAATTTCAGCCTTTTTGCACCAAAATGTGGAGAATTTCTGCATTTTTGCCCCAAAATAAAGGGAATATCTGCATTTTTGCACCAATATTAGGGGAATTTCTACAATTTTGCTCCAAAATAAAGAGATTTTCTTCCTTTCTGCCCGAAATTAAGTGGAATTTCTGCCTTTTTGTCCCGAAATAAGTGAAATTTCTTCAATTTTAGCCAAAAATTAGGGATTTCATCCTTTTGCCTCAAAATAAGGGGAATTTCTGCCATTTTGCCCTGAAATATTTGAAATTTCTACAATTTTACTCCAAAATAAGGGGAATTTTTGCCTTTTGTCCCAAAATTAGGGGAATTTCTGCAATTTTGCTTTAAAATACGGAGAATTTCTGCCTTTTTGACCGAAAATAAGGGGAATGCATAACTTTTTGCCATAAAAAAAAATTTCTTAATTTTTGCTCCAAAATAAGAGGAATTTCTGCCATTTTGCCTCTAAATAAGTGGAATTTCTGAGTTTTGCCCCAAAATAAGGAGAGTTTCTGTATTTTGCCCCAACATATAGAGAATTTCTGCCTTTTTGCCCCACAATTAGGGGATTTTCTGCAATTTTGCTCCAAAATACGGGGAATTTCTGCCTTTTTGCCGAAAATAAGGGGAATGCATAATTTTTGCCATAAAAATGGAAAATGTCTTCATTTTTGCTCCAAAATAAGGAGAATTTCTGCCTTTTTGCCTCTAAATAAGTGGAATTTCTGTCTTTTTCCCCCAAAACTATGAAAATTTCTGTCTTTTTTACCCCAAAATAAGGAAAATTTCTGACTTATTACCCAGAAATAAGTAAAATTTCTGCAATTTTGCCCCAAAATAAGGGAAATTTCTGCCTTTTTGCCTTGAAATATGTGAAATATCTGCAATTTTAACCCAAAATATGGTGAATTTCTGCCTTTTTGCCCCAAAATAATGGGAATTTCTGACTTTTTGTCCCAAAATAAGGAAAATTTTTGCTTTTTTTCTCTGAAATAAGTGAAATTTCTGCAATTTTGCCCTAAAATAAGGGAAATTTCTGCAATTTTTCCCCATAATATGGGAAATTTCTGCAATTTTGCCCCAAAATAATGGGAATTTCTGTTTTTGCCCCCAAATAAAGGAAATTTCTGCAATTTTGCCCTAAAATAAGAGGAATTTCTGCCTTTTGCCCCAAAATAAGGAGAATATCTGCATTTTTGCCCCAAAATAACGAAAATTACTGTATTTTTTACCACAAAATAAGTGAATTTCTGCAATTTTGCTCCAAAATACGGGGATTTTCTGCCTTTTTCGCCGAAAATAAGGGGAATTTCTGCCACTTTGCCGTGAAATAAGTGAAATTTTTGCCTTTTCACCAAAAATAAACGAAATTTCTATATTTTTGCCCCAAAATAAGGGGAATTTCTGACTTTTTGCCCGAAAATAAGGGAAACTTTAGCTTTTTTACCTCAAAATAAGGGGAATTTCTGCCTTTTTGCCACAAAATAAGAAAATTTCTACCTTTTTTCTGTAATAAGTGAAATTTTTGCAATTTCGCCCCAAAATAAGGGAAATTTCTGCAATTTTGCTCAAATGTAAAGGAAATTTCTGCAATTTTGCACCAAAATAAGGGGAATATTTGACTTTTTGCTCCCGAAAAAAGGAAATTTTCTGTCTTTTTGCTCCAAAAAAAGGAGAATTTCTGACTTTTTGCCCGAAAATTATGAGAATTTCTGCAATTTTGCTTCAAAATACGGGGAATTTCTGACTTTTTCCCCAAAATAAAGGGAATTTCTGCATTTTCCCCAAATATTTGGGTAATTTCTGCATTTTACCTCTAAATAAAGGGAATTTCTGCATTTTACCTCAAAATAAAAAGAATTACTGCGTTTTGCCCCAAAATATGGGGAACTTCTGCCTTTTTGTTCCAAAATAAGGAAAATTTCTTCAATTTTGTACCATAATAAAAGAAATTTCTACTTTTTGCCCCAAAATAAGAGGAATTTCTGAATTTTTGTTTTGAAATAAATGAAATTTCTACTATTTTGCCCAAAAATAAGGGAAATTTGTGCCTTTTTGCTTCAAAATAAGGGAAATTTCTGCCTTTGCCCCAAAATATGTGGAATTTCAGCATTTTACCTCAAAATAAGGGGAATTTCAGCATTTTTGCACCAAAATATGGAGAATTTCTGCCTTTTTGCCCCAAAATAAATGGAATTTCTGCATTTTTGCACCAATAATAGGGGAATTTCTGCAATTTTGTTCCAAAATACGGGTCATTTCTGCCTTTTTGCCCGAAATTAAGTGGAATTTCTGCTTTTTTGTCCCGAAATAAGTGAAATTTCTTCAATTTTAGCCAAAAATTAGGGATTTCATCTTTTTGCCCCAAAATAAGGGAAATTTCTGTCATTTTGCCCTGAAATATTTGAAATTTCTGCAATTTTACTCTAAAATAAGGGGAATTTCTGCCTTTTGTCCCAAAATTAGGGGAATTTCTGCAATTTTGCTCCAAAATACGGGGAATTTCTGCCTTTTTGCCCGAAAATAAGGGGAATGCATACCTTTTTGCCATAAAAAAGGGAAATTTATTCATTTTTGCTCCAAAATAAGAGGAATTTCTGCCATTTTGCCTCTAAATAAGTGGAATTTCTAAGTTTTGCCCCAAAATAAGGAGAATTTCTGTATTTTGCCCCAACATATAGAGAATTTCTGCCTTTTTGCCCCACAATTAGGGGATTTTCTGCAATTTTGCTCCAAAATACGGGGAATTTCTGCCTTTTTCAAAAAAATAAGGAGAATGCATATCTTTTTGCAATTAAAAAGGGAAATTTCTTCATTTTTGCTTCAAAATAAGGGGAATTTCTGAATTTTTGCCTCTAAATAAGTGGAATTTCTGTCTTTTTCCCCCAAAACTAAGGGAATTTCTTTCTTTTTTGGCCCAAAATAAGGAAAATTTCTGACTTATTACCCTGAAATAAGTGAATTTTCTGCAATTTTGCCCCAAAATAAGGTAAATTTCTGTCTTTTTGGCCTGAAATATGTGAAATATTTGCAATTTTAACCCAAAATAAGGTGAATTTCTGCCTTTTTGCCACAAAATAATTGGAATTTCTGCTATTTTGTCCCAAAATAAGAAAAATTTTTGCTTTTTTTCTTTGAAATAAGTAAAATTTCTGCAATTTTGCCCTAAAATAAGGGAAATTTCTGCAATTTTTCTCCATAATAAGGGAAATTTCTGCAATTTTGCCCCAAAATAAGGGGAATTTCTGTTTTTTTGCCCCCAAAAAAGGAAAATTTCTGCAATTTTGCCCTAAAATAAGGGGCATTTCTGCCTTTTGCCCCAAAATAAGGAGAATATCTGCCTTTTTGCCTTAAAATAAAGAAAATTACTGTATTTTTTTACCCCAAAATAAGTGAATTTCTGCAATTTTGCTCCACAATACAGGTATTTTCTGCCTTTTTCGCCAAAAATAAGGAGAATTTCTGCAACTTTGCTGTGAAATAAGTAAAATTTCTGCAGTTTTACCTCAAAATCAGGGGAATTTCTGCCTTTTTGCCTTGAAATATGTGAAATATCTGCAATTTTAACCCAAAATAAGGTGAATTTCAGCCTTTTTGCCACAAAATAATGGGAATTTCTGCCATTCTGTCCCAAAATAAAAAAATTTTTGCTTTTTTTCTCTGAAATAACTGAAATTTCTGCAATTTTGCCCTAAAATAAGGGAAATTTCTGCAATTTTGCCCCAAAATAAAGGAAATTTTTGTTTTTTTGCCCCTAAATAAGGGAAATTTCTGCAATTTTGCCCTAAAATAAGGGGAGATTCTGCATTTTGCCCCAAAATAAAAAAATTACTGTATTTTTTACCCCAAAATTATGTGAATTTTTGCAATTTTGCTCCAAAATACGGGGATTTTCTGCCTTTTTCGCCGAAAATAAGGGGAATTTGTGCCATTTTGCCGCGAAATAAGTGAAATTTCTGCAGTTTTACCAGAAAATATGGGGAATTTCTGCCTTTTTGCCCCAAAATTAGGGGAATATCTGCACTTTTGCTTCAAAAAACAGGGAATTTCTGCCTTTTTACCCAAAAATAAAGGGAATGTATACCTTTTTGCCATAAAAAAGGGAAATTTCTTCATTTTTGCCCCAAAATAAGGGGATTTTTCACATTTTTAATTACTAAAAATACATGCAATTTCTGCCTTTCTCCCGAAAATAAATGAAATTTCTGTCTTTTTGCCCCAATATAAGGGGAATTTCTGACTTTTTGCCCAACAATAAGGGGAATATCAGCCTTTTTACCTAAAAATAAAAGGAATTTCCGCATTTTGCCCCAAAATATGAGGAATTTCTGCCTTTTTGCCCCAAAATAAGAATAATTTCTACAATTTTGAACGAAAATAAAAAAAAATTCTGCCTTTTTGCCTCACAATAAGAAAATTTCTGCCTTTTTCTGAAATAAGTGAAATTTCTGCAATGTTGCCCCAAAATAAGGGAAATTTCTGCAATTTTGCCCAAATGTAAAGGAAACTTCTGCAATTTTGCCCCAAAATAAGGGGAATTTCTGAATTTTTCCTCCCGAAAAAGGAGATTTTCTGTCTTTTTGCCCCAAAATAAGGAGAATTTCCGCCTTTTCGCCCGAAAATTATGAGAATTTCTGCAATTTTGCTTCAAAATACGGGGAATTTCTGCCTTTTATCCCAAAACTAAAGGGAATTTCTGCATTTTCCCACAATATTTGGGTAATTTCTGCATTTTACCTCTAAATAAAGGGAATTTCTGCATTTTACCTCAAAATAAAAAGAATTTCTGCGTTTTGCCCCAAAATATGGGGAATTTCTGCCTTTTTGTTCCAAAATAAGGAAAATTTCTTCATTTTTCTACCATAATAAAAGAAATTTCTACTTTTTGCCCCAAAATAAAGGAATTTCTGAATTTTTGCCTTGAAATAAATGAAATTTGTACTATTTTGCCCGAAAATAAGGGAAATTTGTGCCTTTTTGCTTCAAAATAAGGGGAATTTCTGCCTTTGCCCCAAAATATGGGAAATTTTAGCATTATTCCTCAAAATAAGGGGAATTTCAGCCTTTTTGCACCAAAATGTGGAGAATTTCTGCATTTTTGCCCCAAAATAAAGGGAATATCTGCATTTTTGCACCAATATTAGGGGAATTTCTACAATTTTGCTCCAAAATAAAGAGATTTTCTTCCTTTCTGCCCGAAATTAAGTGGAATTTCTGCCTTTTTGTCCCGAAATAAGTGAAATTTCTTCAATTTTAGCCAAAAATTAGGGATTTCATCCTTTTGCCTCAAAATAAGGGGAATTTCTGCCATTTTGCCCTGAAATATTTGAAATTTCTACAATTTTACTCCAAAATAAGGGGAATTTTTGCCTTTTGTCCCAAAATTAGGGGAATTTCTGCAATTTTGCTTTAAAATACGGAGAATTTCTGCCTTTTTGACCGAAAATAAGGGGAATGCATAACTTTTTGCCATAAAAAAAAATTTCTTAATTTTTGCTCCAAAATAAGAGGAATTTCTGCCATTTTGCCTCTAAATAAGTGGAATTTCTGAGTTTTGCCCCAAAATAAGGAGAGTTTCTGTATTTTGCCCCAACATATAGAGAATTTCTGCCTTTTTGCCCCACAATTAGGGGATTTTCTGCAATTTTGCTCCAAAATACGGGGAATTTCTGCCTTTTTGCCGAAAATAAGGGGAATGCATAATTTTTGCCATAAAAATGGAAAATGTCTTCATTTTTGCTCCAAAATAAGGAGAATTTCTGCCTTTTTGCCTCTAAATAAGTGGAATTTCTGTCTTTTTCCCCCAAAACTATGAAAATTTCTGTCTTTTTTACCCCAAAATAAGGAAAATTTCTGACTTATTACCCAGAAATAAGTAAAATTTCTGCAATTTTGCCCCAAAATAAGGGAAATTTCTGCCTTTTTGCCTTGAAATATGTGAAATATCTGCAATTTTAACCCAAAATAAGGTGAATTTAGGCCTTTTTGCCCCAAAATAATGGGAATTTCTGCCATTTTGTCCCAAAATAAGAAAAATTTTTGCTTTTTTTCTCTGAAATAAGTGAAATTTCTGCAATTTTGCCCTAAAATAAGGGAAATTTCTGCAATTTTGCCCCAAAATAAAGGAAATTTCTGTTTTTTGCCCCTAAATAAGGGAAATTTCTGCAATTTTGCCCTAAAATAAGGGGAGTTTCTGCCTTTTGCCCCAAAATAAAGAAAATTACTGTATTTTTTACCCCAAAATTATGTGAATTTCTGCAATTTTGCTCCAAAATACGGGGATTTTCTGCCTTTTTGGCCGAAAATAAGGGGAAATTGTGCCATTTTGCCGCGAAATAAGTGAAATTTCTGCAGTTTTACCGAAAAATAAGGGGAATTTCTGCATTTTTGCCCCAAAATTAGGGGAATTTCTGCAATTTTGCTCCAAAAAACGGGGAATTTCCGCCTTTTTACCCGAAAATAAAGGGAATGTATACCTTTTTGCCATAAAAAAGGGAAATTTCTTCATTTTTGCCCCAAAATAAGGGGATTTTTCACATTTTTAATTACTCAAAATACGTGCAATTTCTGCCTTTTTCCCGAAAATAAACGAAATTTCTGTCTTTTTGCCCTAATATAAGGGGAATTTCTGACTTTTTGCCCGACAGTAAGGGGAATTTCAGCCTTTTTACCTAAAAATAAGAGGAATTTCCGCATTTTGCCCCAAAATATGAGTAATTTCTGCCTTTTTGCCCCAAAATAAGAATAATTTCTGCAATTTTGAACCAAAATAAAAGAAATTTCTGCCTTTTTGCCCCACAATAAGAAAATTTCTGCCTTTTTCTGAAATAAGTGAAATTTCTGCAATTTTGCCCCAAAATAAGGGAAATTTCTGCAATTTTGCCCAAATGTAAAGGAAATTTCTGCAATTTTGCCCCAAAATAAGGGGAATTTCTGACTTTTTCCTCCCGAAAAAGGAGATTTTCTGTCTTTTTGCCCCAAAATAAGGAGAATTTCTGCCTTTTCGCCCGAAAATTATGAGAATTTCTGCAATTTTGCTTCAAAATACGGGGAATTTCTGCCTTTTATCCCAAAACTAAAGGGAATTTCTGCATTTTCCCACAATATTTGGGGACTTTCAGCGTTTTACCTCTAAATAAGGGGAATTTCGGCATTTAACCTCAAAATAAAAAAAATTTCTGCCTTTTGCCCCAAAATATGGGGAATTTCTGCCTTTTTGTTCCAAAATAACGAAAATTTCTTCAATTTTGTCCATAATAAAAGAAATTTCTGCTTTTTGCCCCAAAATAATGGGATTTTCTGCCTTTTTCCCCAAACATAAAGGGAATTTCAGGCTCATTACCTCAAAATAAGGGGAATTTCTGCCTTATATTTGCCACAAAATATAAGGAATTTCTACCTTTTTGCCCCAAAATAAGGAAAATTTCTGCAATTTTGCCCCAAAATAAGGGAAATTTCTCCCTTTTTCCCCAAAATAAAGGAAATTTCAGCCTTTTTACCTGAAAATAAGTGAAATTTTTGTAATTTTGCCCGAAATAAGGAAAATTTCTGCAATTTTGCCCCAAAATAATGTAAATTCCTGCAATTTTGCACCAAAATAAAGGAAATTTCTGGAATTTTGCCCCAAAATAAGGGGAATTTCTGATTTTTGCCCCAAAATAAAGGGAATTTCTGCCTTTTGCCCCAAAATTAGAGGAATTTCTGCAATTTTGCTCCAAAATACGGGGAATTTCTTCCTTTTTGCTCAAAAATAAGGGGTATGCATACCTTTTTGCCATAAAAAAGAGAAATTTCTTCACTTTTGCTCCAAAATAAGGGGAATTTCTGATTTTTTCCTCTAAATAAGTGGAATTTCTGTCTTTTTCCCCCAAAACAAAGGGAATTTCTGTCTTTTTTGCCCCAAAATAACGAAAATTTATGACTTATTACCCTGAAATAAGTGAAATTTCTGCAATTTTGATACAAAATAAGGGAAATTTCTGCTTTTTTGCCCTGAAATATGTGAAATTTCTGCAATTTTATTCCAAAATAAGGTGAATTTCTGATTTTGCCCCAAAATAATGGGAATTTCTGCCTTTTTGCCCCAAAATAAGAAAAATTTTTGCTTTTTTTCTCTGAAATAACTGAAATTTCTGCAATTTTGCCCTAAGATAAGTGAAATTTCTGAGTTTTGCCCTAAAATAAAGAGAATTTCTGTCTTTTTTCCCAACATATAGGGAATTTCTGCCTTTTTGCCCCACAATTAGGGGAATTTCTGCAATTTTGCTCCAAAATACGGGGAATTTCTGCCTTTTTGCCCGAAAATAAAGAGAATGTACACCTTTTGCCATAAAAAAGGGAAATTTCTTCATTTTTTCTCCAAAATAAGAGGAAATTTTCTGCCTTTTTGACTCAAAATAAGTGCAATTTCTGCCTTTTCCCAAAAAATAAACGAAATTTCTGTCTTTTTGCCCAAACATAAGGGGAATTTCTGCCTTTTTGCCCCAAAATATTGGGAATTTCTGCCTTTTTGGCATAAAAGAAGAAAAATTTCTGCAATTTTGTACCAAAATAGTAGAAATTTCTGCCTTTTTGCCCCAAAAGAAGAAAATTTCTTCATTTTTTCTGAAATAAGTGAAATTTTTGCAATTTTGCCCCAAAATAAGGGAAATTTCTGCAATTTTGCCCCAATGTAAAGGAAATTTCTGCAATTTTGCCCCAAAATAAGGGGAATTTCTGACTTTTTGCCCCCGAAAAAGGAGATTTTCTGTCTTTTTGCCCCCAAAATAAGGAGAATTTCTGCCTTTTGTCTGAAAATTATGAGAATTTCTGCAATTTTGCTTCAAAATACAGGGAATTTCTGCCTTTTAGCCCCAAAATAAAGGGAATTTCTGCATTTTCCCCCAATATTTGCGGAATTTCTTCATTTTACCTCTAAATAAGGGGAATTTCTGCATTTTACCTCAAAATAAGAAGAATTTCTGCCTTTTGCCTCAAATTATGGGGAGTTTCTGCCTTTTTGTTCCAAAATAAGGAAAATTTCTTCAATTTTGTACCATAATAAAAGAAATTTCTGCTTTTTGCCCCAAAATAAGGGGAATTTCTGACTTTTTACTCTGAAATAAATGAAATTTCTGCAATTTTGCCCGAAAATAAGGGAAATTTGTGCCTTTTTGCCCCAAAATGAGGGGAATTTCTGCCTTTTGCCCCATAATATGGGAAATTTCAGCATTTTACCTCAAAATAAGGGGAATTTCAGCCTTTTTGCACCAAAATATGAAGAATTTCTGCCTTTTTGCCCCAAAATAAAGGGAATTTCTGAATTTTTGCACCAATATTAGGGGAATTTCTGCAATTTTGCTCCAAAATACGGGTCATTTCTGCCTTTATGCCCGAAATTAAGTGGAATTTCTGCCTTTTTGACCCGAAATAAGTGTAATTTCTTCAATTTTAACCAAAAATTATGGATTTCATCTTTTTGCCCCAAAATAAGGGGAATTTCTGCCATTTTGCCTGAAATATTTGAAATTTCTGCAATTTTACCCCAAAATAAGGGGAATTTCTGCCTTTTGCCCCAAAATTAGGGGAATTTCTGCAATTTTGCTCCAAAATACACGGAATTTCTGCCTCTTTGCCCGAAAATAAGGAGAATGCAAACCTTTTTGCCATACAAAAGGGAAATTTTTTCATTTTTGCTTCAAAAAAAGAGGAATTTGTGCCATTTTGCCTCTAAATAAGTGGAATTTCTGAGTTTTGCCCCAAAATAAAAAGAATTTCTATCTTTTTGCCCCAACATATAGGGAATTTCTGCCTTTTTGCCCCACAATTCGGGGCATTTCTGCAATTTTGCTCCAAAATACGGAGAATTTCTGCCTTTTTGCCCGAAAATATAGGGAATGTATACCTTTTTGCCATAAAAAAGGGAAATTTCTTCATTTTTGCCAGAAAATAAGGAAATTTTCCGCCTTTTTGACTCAAAATAAGTGCAATTTCTGCCTTTTCCCCAATAATAAACGAAATTTCTGTCTTTTTGCCCCAACATTAGGGGAATTTCTGATTTTTGCCCGAAAATAAGGGGAATTTCAGCCTTTTTGCCTCAAAATATGGGGAATTTCTGCCTTTTTGTCCCAAAATAAGAAAAATTTCTGCAATTTTGTACCAAAATAATAGAAATTTCTGCCTTTTTGCCCCAAAATAAGAAAATTTCTGCATTTTTTCTGAAATAAGTGAAATTTTTGCAATTTTACCCCAAAATAAGGGAAATTTCTGCAATTTTGCCCAAATGTAAAGGAAATTTCCTCAATTTTGCCCCAAAATAAGGGGAATTTCTGACTTTTTGCCCCCTAAAAAAGGAGATTTTCTGTCTTTTTGCCCCAAAATAAGGAGAATTCCTGCCTTTTTGCCTGAAAATTATGAGAATTTCTGCAATTTTGCTTCAAAATACGGGGAATTTCTGCCTTTTAGCACCAAAATAAAGGGATTTTCTGTATTTTCCCCCAATATTTGGGGAATTTCTGCATTTTACCTCTAAATAAGGGGAATTTCTGCATTTTACCTCAAAATAAAAAAAATTTCTGCCTTTTGCCCCAAAATATGTGGAATTTCTGCCTTTTTGTTCCAAAATAAAGAAAATTTCTTCAATTTTGTACCATAATATAAGAAATTTCTGTTTTTGCTACAAAATAAGGAGAATTTCTGACTTTTTACTCTGAAATAAATGAAATTTCAGCAATTTTGCCCGAAAATAAGGAAAATTTGTGCCTTTTTGCCCCAAAATGAGGGGAATTTCTACCTTTTGCCCCAAAATATGGGGAATTTCAGCATTTTACCTCAAAATAAGGGGAATTTCAGCCTTTTTGCACCAAAATATGGAGAATTTCTGCCTTTTTGCCCCAAAATAAAGGGAATTTCTGCATTTTTGCAACAATATTAAGAGAATTTCTGCAATTTTGCTCCAAAATAAAGGGAATTTCTGCCTTTTTGCCCGAAATTAAGTGGAATTTCTGCCTTTTTGTCCCGAAATATGTGAAATTTCTTCAATTTTAGCCAAAAATTATGGATTTCATCTTTTTGCCCCCAAATAAGGAGAATTTCTGCAATTTAGCCCTGAAATATTTGAAATTTCTGCAATTTTACCCCAAAATAAGGGAAATTTCTGCCTTTTGCCCCAAAATTAGGGTAATTTCTGCAATTTTGCTCCAAAATACAGGGAATTTCTGCTTTTTTGCCCGAAAATAAAGAGAATGCATAGCTTTTTGCCATTAAAAAGGGAAATTTCTTCATTTTTCCTCCAAAATAAGAGGAATTTCTGCCATTTTGCCTCTAAATAAGTGGAATTTCTGAGTTTTGCCCCCAAATATAAAGAATTTCTGTATTTTTACCCAAACATATAGAGAATTTCTGCCTTTTTGCCCCACAATTAGAAGATTTTCTGAAATTTTCCTCCAAAATACGGGGAATTTCTGCCCTTTTGCCCGAAAATAAGGAGAATGCATACCTTTTTGCCATAAAAAAGGGAAATTTCTTCATTTTTGCTCCAAAATGAGGGGAATTTCTGCCTTTTTTCTTATAAATAAGTGGAATTTCTGACTCTTTCCCCCAAAACAAAGAGAATTTCTGTCTTTTTTGCCCTAAAATATTAAAAATTTTTGACTTATTACCCTGAAATAAGTGAAATTTCTGTAATTTTGCCTCAAAATAAAGTAAATTCCTGCAATTTTGCCCCAAAATAAAAAAATTTCTGCCTTTTTGCCCCCAAATACGGGAAATTTCAGCCTTTTTACCTCAAAATAAGGGGAATTTCTGCATTTTTTGCCACAAAATATTAGGAATTTGTGCCTTTTTGCCCCAAAATAAGGAAAATTTCTGCCTTTTTTTCCCTGAAATAAATGAAAATTCTGCAATTTTGCCCATAAATAAGTTAAATTTATGCAATTTTACCCAAAAGTAAGGGGAATTTCTGATTTTTGCCCCAAAATAAAGGGAAGTTCTGCCTTTTGCCCTAAAATTAGGGGATTTTCTGCAATTTTGTTCCAAATACGGGGAATTTTTGCCTTTTTGTCTGAAAATAAGGGGAATGCATACCTTTTTGCCATGAAAAAGCGAAATTTCTTCATTTTTGCTCCAAAATAAGAGGAATTTCTGCCTTTTTGCCTCAAAATAAGTGGAATTTCTGTCTTTTCCCCCACCAAAAAAGGTAATTTCTGTCTTTTTTGCCCCAAAATAAAGAAAATTTCTGACTTATTACCCTGAAATAAGTGAAATTTCTGCAATTTTGCCCCAAAATAAGGGAAATTTCTGCCTTTTTGCCCTGAAATATGTGAAATTTCTGCAAATTTACCCCAAAATTAGGTGATTTTCTGCCTTTTTGCCCCAAAATAATGGGAATTTCTGCATTTTTGCCCCAAAATAAGAAAAAATTTTGCTTCTTTTCTCTGAAATAACAGAAATTTCTGCAATTTTGCTCTAAAACAAGTGAAATTTCTGAGTTTTGCCCCAAAAAAAGGAGAATTTCTGTCTTTTTGCCCCAACATATGGGGAATTTCTGCCTTTTTGCCCCACAATTAGGGGAATTTCTGCAATTTTGCTCCAAAATACGGAGAATTTCTGCATTTTGCCCGAAAATAAAGGGAATGTATACCTTTTTGCCATAAAAAATGGAAATTTCGTCATTTTTGCCCGAAATTAAGGAAATTTTACGCCTTTTTGACTCAAAATAAGTGCAATTTCTGCCTTTTCCCCAAAAATAAACGAAATTTCTGTTTTTTTCCCCAACATAAGGGGAATTTCTGACTTTTTGCCCAAAAATAAGGGGAATTTCAGACCTTTTGCACCAAAATATGGGGAATTTCTGCCTTTTTGCCCCAAAATAAGAAAAATTTCTGCAATTTTGTAACAAATAATAGAAATTTCTGCCTTTTTGTCCCAAAATAAGAAAATTTCAGCATTTTTTCTGATATAAGTGAAATTTCTGCAATTTTGACCCAAAATAAGGGAAATTTCTGCAATTTTGCCCAAATGTAAATAAAATTTCTGCAATTTTGCCCCAAAATAAGGGGAATTTCTGTCTTTTTTCCCAACATATAGGGAATTTCTGCCTTTTTGCCCCACAATTAGGGGAATTTCTGCAATTTTTCTCCAAAATACGGGGAATTTCTGCCTTTTTGCCCGAAAATAAAGAGAATGTACACCTTTTGCCATAAAAAAGGGAAATTTCTTCATTTTTTCTCCAAAATAAGAGGAAATTTTCTGCCTTTTTGACTCAAAATAAGTGCAATTTCTGCCTTTTCCCAAAAAATAAACGAAATTTCTGTCTTTTTGCCCAAACATAAGGGGAATTTCTGCCTTTTTGCCCCAAAATATTGGGAATTTCTGCCTTTTTGGCATAAAAGAAGAAAAATTTCTGCAATTTTGTACCAAAATAGTAGAAATTTCTGCCTTTTTGCCCCAAAAGAAGAAAATTTCTTCATTTTTTCTGAAATAAGTGAAATTTTTGCAATTTTGCCCCAAAATAAGGGAAATTTCTGCAATTTTGCCCCAATGTAAAGGAAATTTCTGCAATTTTGCCCCAAAATAGGGGGAATTTCTGACTTTTTGCCCTTGAAAAAGGAGATTTTCTGTCTTTTTGCCCCCAAAATAAGGAGAATTTCTGCCTTTTTGTCTGAAAATTATGAGAATTTCTGCAATTTTGCTTCAAAATACAGGAAATTTCTGCCTTTTAGCCCCAAAATAAAGGGAATTTCTGCATTTTCCCCCAATATTTGCAGAATTTCTTCATTTTACCTCTAAATAAGAAGAATTTCTGCCTTTTGCCTCAAATTATGGGGAGTTTCTGCCTTTTTGTTCCAAAATAAGGAAAATTTCTTCAATTTTGTACCATAATAAAAGAAATTTCTGCTTTTTGCCCCAAAATAAGGGGAATTTCTGACTTTTTACTCTGAAATAAATGAAATTTCTGCAATTTTGCCCGAAAATAAGGGAAATTTGTGCCTTTTTGCCCCCAAATGAGGGGAATTTCTGCCTTTTGCCCCATAATATGGGGAATTTCAGCATTTTACCTCAAAATAAGGGGAATTTCAGCCTTTTTGCAACAAAATATGAAGAATTTCTGCCTTTTTGCCCCAAAATAAAGGGAATTTCTGAATTTTTGCACCAATATTAGGGGAATTTCTGCAATTTTGCTCCAAAATACGGGTCATTTCTGCCTTTATGCCCGAAATTAAGTGGAATTTCTGCCTTTTTGACCCGAAATAAGTGTAATTTCTTCAATTTTAACCAAAAATTATGGATTTCATCTTTTTGCCCCAAAATAAGGGGAATTTCTGCCATTTTGCCTGAAATATTTGAAATTTCTGCAATTTTACCCCAAAATAAGGGGAATTTCTGCCTTTTGCCCCAAAATTAGGGGAATTTCTGCAATTTTGCTCCAAAATACGGTGAATTTCTGCCTCTTTGCCCGAAAATAAGGAGAATGCAAACCTTTTTGCCATACAAAAGGGAAATTTTTTCATTTTTGCTTCAAAAAAAGAGGAATTTGTGCCATTTTGCCTCTAAATAAGTGGAATTTCTGAGTTTTGCCCCAAAATAAAAAGAATTTCTATCTTTTTGCCCCAACATATAGGGAATTTCTGCCTTTTTGCCCCACAATTCGGGGCATTTCTGCAATTTTGCTCCGAAATACGGAGAATTTCTGCCTTTTTGCCCGAAAATATAGGGAATGTATACCTTTTTGCCATAAAAAAGGGAAATTTCTTCATTTTTGCCAGAAAATAAGGAAATTTTCCGCCTTTTTGACTGAAAATAAGTGCAATTTCTGCCTTTTCCCCAATAATAAACAAAATTTCTGTCTTTTTGCCCCAACATTAAGAGAATTTCTGATTTTTGCCCGAAAATAAGGGGAATTTCAGCCTTTTTGCCTCAAAATATGGGGAATTTCTGCCTTTTTGTCCCAAAATAAGAAAAATTTCTGCAATTTTGTACCAAAATAATAGAAATTTCTGCCTTTTTGCCCCAAAAGAAGAAAATTTCTTCATTTTTTCTGAAATAAGTGAAATTTTTGCAATTTTGCCCCAAAGTAGGGGAAATTTCTGCAATTTTTCCCCAATGTAAAGGAAATTTATGCAATTTTGCCCCAAAATAAAGGGAATTTCTGAATTTTTGCCCCCGAAAAAGGAGATTTTCTGTCTTTTTGCCCCCAAAATAAGGAGAATTTCTGCCTTTTTGTCTGAAAATTATGAGAATTTCTGCAATTTTGCTTCAAAATACAGGGAATTTCTGCCTTTTAGCCCCAAAATAAAGGGAATTTCTGCATTTTCCCCCAATATTTGCAGAATTTCTTCATTTTACCTCTAAATAAGGGGAATTTCTGCATTTTACCTCAAAATAAGAAGAATTTCTGCCTTTTGCCTCAAATTATGGGGAGTTTCTGCCTTTTTGTTCCAAAATAAGGAAAATTTCTTCAATTTTGTACCATAATAAAAGAAATTTCTGCTTTTTGCCCCAAAATAAGGGGAATTTCTGACTTTTTACTCTGAAATAAATGAAATTTCTGCAATTTTGCCCGAAAATAAGGGAAATTTGTGCCTTTTTGCCCCAAAATGAGGGGAATTTCTGCCTTTTGCCCCATAATATGGGGAATTTCAGCATTTTACCTCAAAATAAGGGGAATTTCAGCCTTTTTGCAACAAAATATGAAGAATTTCTGCCTTTTTGCCCCAAAATAAAGGGAATTTCTGAATTTTTGCACCAATATTAGGGGAATTTCTGCAATTTTGCTCCAAAATACGGGTCATTTCTGCCTTTATGCCCGAAATTAAGTGGAATTTCTGCCTTTTTGACCCGAAATAAGTGTAATTTCTTCAATTTTAACCAAAAATTATGGATTTCATCTTTTTGCCCCAAAATAAGGGGAATTTCTGCCATTTTGCCTGAAATATTTGAAATTTCTGCAATTTTACCCCAAAATAAGGGGAATTTCTGCCTTTTGCCCCAAAATTAGGGGAATTTCTGCAATTTTGCTCCAAAATACACGGAATTTCTGCCTCTTTGCCCGAAAATAAGGAGAATGCAAACCTTTTTGCCATACAAAAGGGAAATTTTTTCATTTTTGCTTCAAAAAAAGAGGAATTTGTGCCATTTTGCCTCTAAATAAGTGGAATTTCTGAGTTTTGCCCCAAAATAAAAAGAATTTCTATCTTTTTGCCCCAACATATAGGGAATTTCTGCCTTTTTGCCCCACAATTCGGGGCATTTCTGCAATTTTGCTCCGAAATACGGAGAATTTCTGCCTTTTTGCCCGAAAATATAGGGAATGTATACCTTTTTGCCATAAAAAAGGGAAATTTCTTCATTTTTGCCAGAAAATAAGGAAATTTTCCGCCTTTTTGACTGAAAATAAGTGCAATTTCTGCCTTTTCCCCAATAATAAACAAAATTTCTGTCTTTTTGCCCCAACATTAAGAGAATTTCTGATTTTTGCCCGAAAATAAGGGGAATTTCAGCCTTTTTGCCTCAAAATATGGGGAATTTCTGCCTTTTTGTCCCAAAATAAGAAAAATTTCTGCAATTTTGTACCAAAATAATAGAAATTTCTGCCTTTTTGCCCCAAAAGAAGAAAATTTCTTCATTTTTTCTGAAATAAGTGAAATTTTTGCAATTTTGCCCCAAAGTAGGGGAAATTTCTGCAATTTTTCCCCAATGTAAAGGAAATTTATGCAATTTTGCCCCAAAATAAAGGGAATTTCTGAATTTTTGCCCCCGAAAAAGGAGATTTTCTGTCTTTTTGCCCCCAAAATAAGGAGAATTTCTGCCTTTTTGTCTGAAAATTATGAGAATTTCTGCAATTTTGCTTCAAAATACAGGGAATTTCTGCCTTTTAGCCCCAAAATAAAGGGAATTTCTGCATTTTCCCCCAATATTTGCAGAATTTCTTCATTTTACCTCTAAATAAGGGGAATTTCTGCATTTTACCTCAAAATAAGAAGAATTTCTGCCTTTTGCCTCAAATTATGGGGAGTTTCTGCCTTTTTGTTCCAAAATAAGGAAAATTTCTTCAATTTTGTACCATAATAAAAGAAATTTCTGCTTTTTGCCCCAAAATAAGGGGAATTTCTGACTTTTTACTCTGAAATAAATGAAATTTCTGCAATTTTGCCCGAAAATAAGGGAAATTTGTGCCTTTTTGCCCCAAAATGAGGGGAATTTCTGCCTTTTGCCCCATAATATGGGGAATTTCAGCATTTTACCTCAAAATAAGGGGAATTTCAGCCTTTTTGCAACAAAATATGAAGAATTTCTGCCTTTTTGCCCCAAAATAAAGGGAATTTCTGAATTTTTGCACCAATATTAGGGGAATTTCTGCAATTTTGCTCCAAAATACGGGTCATTTCTGCCTTTATGCCCGAAATTAAGTGGAATTTCTGCCTTTTTGACCCGAAATAAGTGTAATTTCTTCAATTTTAACCAAAAATTATGGATTTCATCTTTTTGCCCCAAAATAAGGGGAATTTCTGCCATTTTGCCTGAAATATTTGAAATTTCTGCAATTTTACCCCAAAATAAGGGGAATTTCTGCCTTTTGCCCCAAAATTAGGGGAATTTCTGCAATTTTGCTCCAAAATACACGGAATTTCTGCCTCTTTGCCCGAAAATAAGGAGAATGCAAACCTTTTTGCCATACAAAAGGGAAATTTTTTCATTTTTGCTTCAAAAAAAGAGGAATTTGTGCCATTTTGCCTCTAAATAAGTGGAATTTCTGAGTTTTGCCCCAAAATAAAAAGAATTTCTATCTTTTTGCCCCAACATATAGGGAATTTCTGCCTTTTTGCCCCACAATTCGGGGCATTTCTGCAATTTTGCTCCAAAATACGGAGAATTTCTGCCTTTTTGCCCGAAAATATAGGGAATGTATACCTTTTTGCCATAAAAAAGGGAAATTTCTTCATTTTTGCCAGAAAATAAGGAAATTTTCCGCCTTTTTGACTCAAAATAAGTGCAATTTCTGCCTTTTCCCCAATAATAAACGAAATTTCTGTCTTTTTGCCCCAACATTAAGGGAATTTCTGATTTTTGCCCGAAAATAAGGGGAATTTCAGCCTTTTTGCCTCAAAATATGGGGAATTTCTGCCTTTTTGTCCCAAAATAAGAAAAATTTCTGCAATTTTGTACCAAAAAAATAGAAATTTCTGCCTTTTTGCCCCAAAAGAAGAAAATTTCTTCATTTTTTCTGAAATAAGTGAAATTTTTGCAATTTTGCCCCAAAATAAGGGAAATTTCTGCAATTTTGCCCCAATGTAAAGGAAATTTATGCAATTTTGCCCCAAAATAAGGGGAATTTCTGACTTTTTGCCCCCGAAAAATGAGATTTTCTGTCTTTTTGCCCCCAAAATAAGGAGAATTTCTGCCTTTTTGTCTGAAAATTATGAGAATTTCTGCAATTTTGCTTCAAAATACAGGGAATTTCTGCCTTTTAGCCCCAAAATAAAGGGAATTTCTGCATTTTCCCCCAATATTTGCAGAATTTCTTCATTTTACCTCTAAATAAGGGGAATTTCTGCATTTTACCTCAAAATAAGAAGAATTTCTGCCTTTTGCCTCAAATTATGGGGAGTTTCTGCCTCTTTGTTCCAAAATAAGGAAAATTTCTTCAATTTTGTACCATAATAAAAGAAATTTCTGCTTTTTGCCCCAAAATAAGGGGAATTTCTGACTTTTTACTCTGAAATAAATGAAATTTCTGCAATTTTGCCCGAAAATAAGGGAAATTTGTGCCTTTTTGCCCCAAAATGAGGGGAATTTCTGCCTTTTGCCCCATAATATGGGAAATTTCAGCATTTTACCTCAAAATAAGGGGAATTTCAGCCTTTTTGCACCAAAATATGAAGAATTTCTGCCTTTTTGCCCCAAAATAAAGGGAATTTCTGAATTTTTGCACCAATATTAGGGGAATTTCTGCAATTTTGCTCCAAAATACGGGTCATTTCTGCCTTTATGCCCGAAATTAAGTGGAATTTCTGCCTTTTTGACCCGAAATAAGTGTAATTTCTTCAATTTTAACCAAAAATTATGGATTTCATCTTTTTGCCCCAAAATAAGGGGAATTTCTGCCATTTTGCCTGAAATATTTGAAATTTCTGCAATTTTACCCCAAAATAAGGGGAATTTCTGCCTTTTGCCCCAAAATTAGGGGAATTTCTGCAATTTTGCTCCAAAATACACGGAATTTCTGCCTCTTTGCCCGAAAATAAGGAGAATGCAAACCTTTTTGCCATACAAAAGGGAAATTTTTTCATTTTTGCTTCAAAAAAAGAGGAATTTGTGCCATTTTGCCTCTAAATAAGTGGAATTTCTGAGTTTTGCCCCAAAATAAAAAGAATTTCTATCTTTTTGCCCCAACATATAGGGAATTTCTGCCTTTTTGCCCCACAATTCGGGGCATTTCTGCAATTTTGCTCCAAAATACGGAGAATTTCTGCCTTTTTGCCCGAAAATATAGGGAATGTATACCTTTTTGCCATAAAAAAGGGAAATTTCTTCATTTTTGCCAGAAAATAAGGAAATTTTCTGCCTTTTTGACTCAAAATAAGTGCAATTTCTGCCTTTTCCCCAATAATAAACGAAATTTCTGTCTTATTGCCCCAACATTAGGGAAATTTCTGATTTTTGCCCGAAAATAAGGGGAATTTCAGCCTTTTTGCCTCAAAATATGGGGAATTTCTGCCTTTTTGTCCCAAAATAAGAAAAATTTCTGCAATTTTGTACCAAAATAATAGAAATTTCTGCCTTTTTGCCCCAAAATAAGAAAATTTCTGCATTTTTTCTGAAATAAGTGAAATTTTTGCAATTTTACCCCAAAATAAGCGAAATTTCTGCAATTTTGCCCAAATGTAAAGGAAATTTCCTCAATTTTGCCCCAAAATAAGGGGAATTTCTGACTTTTTGCCCCCTAAAAAAGGAGATTTTCTGTCTTTTTGCCCCAAAATAAGGAGAATTCCTGCCTTTTTGCCTGAAAATTATGAGAATTTCTGCAATTTTGCTTCAAAATACGGGGAATTTCTGCCTTAAAGCACCAAAATAAAGGGATTTTCTGTATTTTCCCCCAATATTTGGAAAATTTCTGCATTTTACCTCTAAATAAGGGGAATTTCTGCATTTTACCTCAAAATAAAAAAAAAATTTCTGCCTTTTGCCCCAAAATATGTGGAATTTCTGCCTTTTTGTTCCAAAATAAAGAAAATTTCTTCAATTTTGTACCATAATATAAGAAATTTCTGTTTTTGCTACAAAATAAGGAGAATTTCTGACTTTTTACTCTGAAATAAATGAAATTTCAGCAATTTTGCCCGAAAATAAGGAAAATTTGTGCCTTTTTGCCCCAAAATGAGGGGAATTTCTACCTTTTGCCCCAAAATATGGGGAATTTCAGCATTTTACCTCAAAATAAGGGGAATTTCAGCCTTTTTGCACCAAAATATGGAGAATTTCTGCCTTTTTGCCCCAAAATAAAGGGAATTTCTGCATTTTTGCAACAATATTAAGAGAATTTCTGCAATTTTGCTTCAAAATAAAGGGAATTTCTGCCTTTTTGCCCGAAATTAAGTGGAATTTCTGCCTTTTTGTCCCGAAAAACGTGAAATTTCTTCAATTTTAGCCAAAAATTATGGATTTCATCTTTTTGCCCCCAAATAAGGAGAATTTCTGCAATTTAGCCCTGAAATATTTGAAATTTCTGCAATTTTACCCCAAAATAAGGGAAATTTCTGCCTTTTGCCCCAAAATTAGGGTAATTTCTGCAATTTTGCTCCAAAATACAGGGAATTTCTGCTTTTTTGCCCAAAAATAAAGAGAATGCATAGTTTTTTGCCATTAAAAAGGGAAATTTCTTCATTTTTCCTCCAAAATAAGAGGAATTTCTGCCATTTTGCCTCTAAATAAGTGGAATTTCTGAGTTTTGCCCCCAAATATAAAGAATTTCTGTATTTTTACCCCAACATATAGAGAATTTCTGCCTTTTTGCCCCACAATTAGAAGATTTTCTGAAATTTTCCTCCAAAATACGGGGAATTTCTGCCCTTTTGCCCGAAAATAAGGAGAATGCATACCTTTTTGCCATAAAAAAGGGAAATTTCTTCATTTTTGCTCCAAAATGAGGGGAATTTCTGCCTTTTTTCTTATAAATAAGTGGAATTTCTGACTTTTTCCCCAAAAACAAAGAGAATTTCTGTCTTTTTTGCCCTAAAATATTAAAAATTTTTGACTTATTACCCTGAAATAAGTGAAATTTCTGCAATTTTGCCTCAAAATAAAGTAAATTCCTGCAATTTTGCCCCAAAATAAAAAAATTTCTGCCTTTTTGCCCCCAAATACAGGAAATTTCAGCCTTTTTACCTCAAAATAAGGGGAATTTCTGCATTTTTTGCCACAAAATATTAGGAATTTGTGCCTTTTTGCCCCCAAAAAAGGAATATTTCTGCCTTTTTTCCCTGAAATAAATGAAAATTCTGCAATTTTGCCCATAAATAAGTTAAATTTATGCAATTTTACCCAAAAGTAAGGGGAATTTCTGATTTTTGCCCCAAAATAAAGGGAAGTTCTGCCTTTTGCTCTAAAATTAGGGGATTTTCTGCAATTTTGTTCCAAATACGGGGAATTTTTGCCTTTTTGTCTGAAAATAAGGGGAATGCATACCTTTTTGCCATGAAAAAGCGAAATTTCTTCATTTTTGCTCCAAAATAAGAGGAATTTCTGCCTTTTTGCCTCAAAATAAGTGGAATTTCTGTCTTTTCCCCCACCAAAAAAGGTAATTTCTGTCTTTTTTGCCCCAAAATAAAGAAAATTTCTGACTTATTACCCTGAAATAAGTGAAATTTCTGCAATTTTGCCCCAAAATAAGGGAAATTTCTGCCTTTTTGCCCTGAAATATGTGAAATTTCTGCAAATTTACCCCAAAATTAGGTGATTTTCTGCCTTTTTGCCCCAAAATAATGGGAATTTCTGCATTTTTGCCCCAAAATAAGAAAAAATTTTGCTTTTTTTTCTCTGAAATAACAGAAATTTCTGCAATTTTGCTCTAAAACAAGTGAAATTTCTGAGTTTTGCCCCAAAAAAAGGAGAATTTCTGTCTTTTTGCCCCAACATATGGGGAATTTCTGCCTTTTTGCCCCACAATTAGGGGAATTTCTGCAATTTTGCTCCAAAATACGGAGAATTTCTGCATTTTGCCCGAAAATAAAGGGAATGTATACCTTTTTGCCATAAAAAAGAGAAATTTCATCATTTTTGCCCGAAATTAAGGAAATTTTACGCCTTTTTGACTCAAAATAAGTGCAATTTCTGCCTTTTCCCCAAAAATAAACGAAATTTCTGTTTTTTTCCCCAACATAAGGGGAATTTCTGACTTTTTGCCCAAAAATAAGGGGAATTTCAGACCTTTTGCCCCAAAATATGGGGAATTTCTGCCTTTTTGCCCCAAAATAAGAAAAATTTCTGCAATTTTGTAACAAATAATAGAAATTTCTGCCTTTTTGTCCCAAAATAAGAAAATTTCAGCATTTTTTCTGATATAAGTGAAATTTCTGCAATTTTGACCCAAAATAAGGGAAATTTCTGCAATTTTGCCCAAATGTAAAGGAAATTTCTGCAATTTTGCCCCAAAATAAGGGGAATTTCTGTCTTTTTTCCCAACATATAGGGAATTTCTGCCTTTTTGCCCCACAATTAGGGGAATTTCTGCAATTTTTCTCCAAAATACGGGGAATTTCTGCCTTTTGCCCGAAAATAAAGAGAATGTACACCTTTTGCCATAAAAAAGGGAAATTTCTTCATTTTTTCTCCAAAATAAGAGGAAATTTTCTGCCTTTTTGACTCAAAATAAGTGCAATTTCTGCCTTTTCCCAAAAAATAAACGAAATGTCTGTCTTTTTGCCCAAACTTAAGGGGAATTTCTGCCTTTTTGCCCCAAAATATTGGGAATTTCTGCCTTTTTGGCATAAAAGAAGAAAAATTTCTGCAATTTTGTACCAAAATAGTAGAAATTTCTGCCTTTTTGCCCCAAAAGAAGAAAATTTCTTCATTTTTTCTGAAATAAGTGAAATTTTTGCAATTTTGCCCCAAAATAAGGGAAATTTCTGCAATTTTGCCCCAATGTAAAGGAAATTTCTGCAATTTTGCCCCAAAATAAGGGGAATTTCTGCCTTTTGGCCCCCGAAAAAGGAGATTTTCTGTCTTTTTGCCCCCAAAATAAGGAGAATTTCTGCCTTTTTGTCGGAAAATTATGAGAATTTCTGCAATTTTGCTTCAAAATACAGGGAATTTCTGCCTTTTAGCCCCAAAATAAAGGGAATTTCTGCATTTTCCCCCAATATTTGCAGAATTTCTTCATTTTACCTCTAATTAAGGGGAATTTCTGCATTTTACCTCAAAATAAGAAGAATTTCTGCCTTTTGCCTCAAATTATGGGGAGTTTCTGCCTTTTTGTTCCAAAATAAGGAAAATTTCTTCAATTTTGTACCATAATAAAAGAAATTTCCGCTTTTTGCCCCAAAATAAGGGGAATTTCTGACTTTTTACTCTGAAATAAATGAAATTTCTGCAATTTTGCCCGAAAATAAGGGAAATTTGTGCCTTTTTGCCCCAAAATGAGGGGAATTTCTGCCTTTTGCCCCATAATATGGGGAATTTCAGCATTTTACCTCAAAATAAGGGGAATTTCAGCCTTTTTGCAACAAAATATGAAGAATTTCTGCCTTTGTGCCCCAAAATAAAGGGAATTTCTGAATTTTTGCACCAATATTAGGGGAATTTCTGCAATTTTGCTCCAAAATACGGGTCATTTCTGCCTTTATGCCCGAAATTAAGTGGAATTTCTGCCTTTTTGACCCGAAATAAGTGTAATTTCTTCAATTTTAACCAAAAATTATGGATTTCATCTTTTTGCCCCAAAATAAGGGGAATTTCTGCCATTTTGCCTGAAATATTTGAAATTTCTGCAATTTTACCCCAAAATAAGGGGAATTTCTGCCTTTTGCCCCAAAATTAGGGGAATTTCTGCAATTTTGCTCCAAAATACACGGAATTTCTGCCTCTTTGCCCGAAAATAAGGAGAATGCAAACCTTTTTGCCATACAAAAGGGAAATTTTTTCATTTTTGCTTCAAAAAAAGAGGAATTTGTGCCATTTTGCCTCTAAATAAGTGGAATTTCTGAGTTTTGCCCCAAAATAAAAAGAATTTCTATCTTTTTGCCCCAACATATAGGGAATTTCTGCCTTTTTGCCCCACAATTCGGGGCATTTCTGCAATTTTGCTCCAAAATACGGAGAATTTCTGCCTTTTTGCCCGAAAATATAGGGAATGTATACCTTTTTGCCATAAAAAAGGGAAATTTCTTCATTTTTGCCAGAAAATAAGGAAATTTTCCGCCTTTTTGACTCAAAATAAGTGCAATTTCTGCCTTTTCCCCAATAATAAACGAAATTTCTGTCTTTTTGCCCCAACATTAGGGGAATTTCTGATTTTTGCCCGAAAATAAGGGGAATTTCAGCCTTTTTGCCTCAAAATATGGGGAATTTCTGCCTTTTTGTCCCAAAATAAGAAAAATTTCTGCAATTTTGTACCAAAATAATAGAAATTTCTGCCTTTTTGCCCCAAAAGAAGAAAATTTCTTCATTTTTTCTGAAATAAGTGAAATTTTTGCAATTTTGCCCCAAAATAAGGGAAATTTCTGCAATTTTGCCCCAATGTAAAGGAAATTTCTGCAATTTTGCCCCAAAATAAGGGGAATTTCTGCCTTTTTGCCCCCGAAAAAGGAGATTTTCTGTCTTTTTGCCCCCAAAATAAGGAGAATTTCTGCCTTTTTGTCTGAAAATTATGAGAATTTCTGCAATTTTGCTTCAAAATACAGGGAATTTCTGCCTTTTAGCCCCAAAATAAAGGGAATTTCTGCATTTTCCCCCAATATTTGCAGAATTTCTTCATTTTACCTCTAAATAAGGGGAATTTCTGCATTTTACCTCAAAATAAGAAGAATTTCTGCCTTTTGCCTCAAATTATGGGGAGTTTCTGCCTCTTTGTTCCAAAATAAGGAAAATTTCTTCAATTTTGTACCATAATAAAAGAAATTTCTGCTTTTTGCCCCAAAATAAGGGGAATTTCTGACTTTTTACTCTGAAATAAATGAAATTTCTGCAATTTTGCCCGAAAATAAGGGAAATTTGTGCCTTTTTGCCCCAAAATGAGGGGAATTTCTGCCTTTTGCCCCATAATATGGGAAATTTCAGCATTTTACCTCAAAATAAGGGGAATTTCAGCCTTTTTGCAACAAAATATGAAGAATTTCTGCCTTTTTGCCCCAAAATAAAGGGAATTTCTGAATTTTTGCACCAATATTAGGGGAATTTCTGCAATTTTGCTCCAAAATACGGGTCATTTCTGCCTTTATGCCCGAAATTAAGTGGAATTTCTGCCTTTTTGACCCGAAATAAGTGTAATTTCTTCAATTTTAACCAAAAATTATGGATTTCATCTTTTTGCCCCAAAATAAGGGGAATTTCTGCCATTTTGCCTGAAATATTTGAAATTTCTGCAATTTTACCCCAAAATAAGGGGAATTTCTGCCTTTTGCCCCAAAATTAGGGGAATTTCTGCAATTTTGCTCCAAAATACACGGAATTTCTGCCTCTTTGCCCGAAAATAAGGAGAATGCAAACCTTTTTGCCATACAAAAGGGAAATTTTTTCATTTTTGCTTCAAAAAAAGAGGAATTTGTGCCATTTTGCCTCTAAATAAGTGGAATTTCTGAGTTTTGCCCCAAAATAAAAAGAATTTCTATCTTTTTGCCCCAACATATAGGGAATTTCTGCCTTTTTGCCCCACAATTCGGGGCATTTCTGCAATTTTGCTCCAAAATACGGAGAATTTCTGCCTTTTTGCCCGAAAATATAGGGAATGTATACCTTTTTGCCATAAAAAAGGGAAATTTCTTCATTTTTGCCAGAAAATAAGGAAATTTTCTGCCTTTTTGACTCAAAATAAGTGCAATTTCTGCCTTTTCCCCAATAATAAACGAAATTTCTGTCTTATTGCCCCAACATTAGGGAAATTTCTGATTTTTGCCCGAAAATAAGGGGAATTTCAGCCTTTTTGCCTCAAAATATGGGGAATTTCTGCCTTTTTGTCCCAAAATAATAGAAATTTCTGCCTTTTTGCCCCAAAATAAGAAAATTTCTGCATTTTTTCTGAAATAAGTGAAATTTTTGCAATTTTACCCCAAAATAAGCGAAATTTCTGCAATTTTGCCCAAATGTAAAGGAAATTTCCTCAATTTTGCCCCAAAATAAGGAGAATTCCTGCCTTTTTGCCTGAAAATTATGAGAATTTCTGCAATTTTGCTTCAAAATACGGGGAATTTCTGCCTTAAAGCACCAAAATAAAGGGATTTTCTGTATTTTCCCCCAATATTTGGAAAATTTCTGCATTTTACCTCTAAATAAGGGGAATTTCTGCATTTTACCTCAAAATAAAAAAAAAATTTCTGCCTTTTGCCCCAAAATATGTGGAATTTCTGCCTTTTTGTTCCAAAATAAAGAAAATTTCTTCAATTTTGTACCATAATATAAGAAATTTCTGTTTTTGCTACAAAATAAGGAGAATTTCTGACTTTTTACTCTGAAATAAATGAAATTTCAGCAATTTTGCCCGAAAATAAGGAAAATTTGTGCCTTTTTGCCCCAAAATGAGGGGAATTTCTACCTTTTGCCCCAAAATATGGGGAATTTCAGCATTTTACCTCAAAATAAGGGGAATTTCAGCCTTTTTGCACCAAAATATGGAGAATTTCTGCCTTTTTGCCCCAAAATAAAGGGAATTTCTGCATTTTTGCAACAATATTAAGAGAATTTCTGCAATTTTGCTTCAAAATAAAGGGAATTTCTGCCTTTTTGCCCGAAATTAAGTGGAATTTCTGCCTTTTTGTCCCGAAAAACGTGAAATTTCTTCAATTTTAGCCAAAAATTATGGATTTCATCTTTTTGCCCCCAAATAAGGAGAATTTCTGCAATTTAGCCCTGAAATATTTGAAATTTCTGCAATTTTACCCCAAAATAAGGGAAATTTCTGCCTTTTGCCCCAAAATTAGGGTAATTTCTGCAATTTTGCTCCAAAATACAGGGAATTTCTGCTTTTTTGCCCAAAAATAAAGAGAATGCATAGTTTTTTGCCATTAAAAAGGGAAATTTCTTCATTTTTCCTCCAAAATAAGAGGAATTTCTGCCATTTTGCCTCTAAATAAGTGGAATTTCTGAGTTTTGCCCCCAAATATAAAGAATTTCTGTATTTTTACCCCAACATATAGAGAATTTCTGCCTTTTTGCCCCACAATTAGAAGATTTTCTGAAATTTTCCTCCAAAATACGGGGAATTTCTGCCCTTTTGCCCGAAAATAAGGAGAATGCATACCTTTTTGCCATAAAAAAGGGAAATTTCTTCATTTTTGCTCCAAAATGAGGGGAATTTCTGCCTTTTTTCTTATAAATAAGTGGAATTTCTGACTTTTTCCCCAAAAACAAAGAGAATTTCTGTCTTTTTTGCCCTAAAATATTAAAAATTTTTGACTTATTACCCTGAAATAAGTGAAATTTCTGCAATTTTGCCTCAAAATAAAGTAAATTCCTGCAATTTTGCCCCAAAATAAAAAAATTTCTGCCTTTTTGCCCCCAAATACAGGAAATTTCAGCCTTTTTACCTCAAAATAAGGGGAATTTCTGCATTTTTTGCCACAAAATATTAGGAATTTGTGCCTTTTTGCCCCCAAAAAAGGAATATTTCTGCCTTTTTTCCCTGAAATAAATGAAAATTCTGCAATTTTGCCCATAAATAAGTTAAATTTATGCAATTTTACCCAAAAGTAAGGGGAATTTCTGATTTTTGCCCCAAAATAAAGGGAAGTTCTGCCTTTTGCTCTAAAATTAGGGGATTTTCTGCAATTTTGTTCCAAATACGGGGAATTTTTGCCTTTTTGTCTGAAAATAAGGGGAATGCATACCTTTTTGCCATGAAAAAGCGAAATTTCTTCATTTTTGCTCCAAAATAAGAGGAATTTCTGCCTTTTTGCCTCAAAATAAGTGGAATTTCTGTCTTTTCCCCCACCAAAAAAGGTAATTTCTGTCTTTTTTGCCCCAAAATAAAGAAAATTTCTGACTTATTACCCTGAAATAAGTGAAATTTCTGCAATTTTGCCCCAAAATAAGGGAAATTTCTGCCTTTTTGCCCTGAAATATGTGAAATTTCTGCAAATTTACCCCAAAATTAGGTGATTTTCTGCCTTTTTGCCCCAAAATAATGGGAATTTCTGCATTTTTGCCCCAAAATAAGAAAAAATTTTGCTTTTTTTTCTCTGAAATAACAGAAATTTCTGCAATTTTGCTCTAAAACAAGTGAAATTTCTGAGTTTTGCCCCAAAAAAAGGAGAATTTCTGTCTTTTTGCCCCAACATATGGGGAATTTCTGCCTTTTTGCCCCACAATTAGGGGAATTTCTGCAATTTTGCTCCAAAATACGGAGAATTTCTGCATTTTGCCCGAAAATAAAGGGAATGTATACCTTTTTGCCATAAAAAAGAGAAATTTCATCATTTTTGCCCGAAATTAAGGAAATTTTACGCCTTTTTGACTCAAAATAAGTGCAATTTCTGCCTTTTCCCCAAAAATAAACGAAATTTCTGTTTTTTTCCCCAACATAAGGGGAATTTCTGACTTTTTGCCCAAAAATAAGGGGAATTTCAGACCTTTTGCCCCAAAATATGGGGAATTTCTGCCTTTTTGCCCCAAAATAAGAAAAATTTCTGCAATTTTGTAACAAATAATAGAAATTTCTGCCTTTTTGTCCCAAAATAAGAAAATTTCAGCATTTTTTCTGATATAAGTGAAATTTCTGCAATTTTGACCCAAAATAAGGGAAATTTCTGCAATTTTGCCCAAATGTAAAGGAAATTTCTGCAATTTTGCCCCAAAATAAGGGGAATTTCTGTCTTTTTTCCCAACATATAGGGAATTTCTGCCTTTTTGCCCCACAATTAGGGGAATTTCTGCAATTTTTCTCCAAAATACGGGGAATTTCTGCCTTTTGCCCGAAAATAAAGAGAATGTACACCTTTTGCCATAAAAAAGGGAAATTTCTTCATTTTTTCTCCAAAATAAGAGGAAATTTTCTGCCTTTTTGACTCAAAATAAGTGCAATTTCTGCCTTTTCCCAAAAAATAAACGAAATGTCTGTCTTTTTGCCCAAACTTAAGGGGAATTTCTGCCTTTTTGCCCCAAAATATTGGGAATTTCTGCCTTTTTGGCATAAAAGAAGAAAAATTTCTGCAATTTTGTACCAAAATAGTAGAAATTTCTGCCTTTTTGCCCCAAAAGAAGAAAATTTCTTCATTTTTTCTGAAATAAGTGAAATTTTTGCAATTTTGCCCCAAAATAAGGGAAATTTCTGCAATTTTGCCCCAATGTAAAGGAAATTTCTGCAATTTTGCCCCAAAATAAGGGGAATTTCTGCCTTTTGGCCCCCGAAAAAGGAGATTTTCTGTCTTTTTGCCCCCAAAATAAGGAGAATTTCTGCCTTTTTGTCGGAAAATTATGAGAATTTCTGCAATTTTGCTTCAAAATACAGGGAATTTCTGCCTTTTAGCCCCAAAATAAAGGGAATTTCTGCATTTTCCCCCAATATTTGCAGAATTTCTTCATTTTACCTCTAATTAAGGGGAATTTCTGCATTTTACCTCAAAATAAGAAGAATTTCTGCCTTTTGCCTCAAATTATGGGGAGTTTCTGCCTTTTTGTTCCAAAATAAGGAAAATTTCTTCAATTTTGTACCATAATAAAAGAAATTTCCGCTTTTTGCCCCAAAATAAGGGGAATTTCTGACTTTTTACTCTGAAATAAATGAAATTTCTGCAATTTTGCCTGAAAATAAGGGAAATTTGTGCCTTTTTGCCCCAAAATGAGGGGAATTTCTGCCTTTTGCCCCATAATATGGGGAATTTCAGCATTTTACCTCAAAATAAGGGGAATTTCAGCCTTTTTGCAACAAAATATGAAGAATTTCTGCCTTTGTGCCCCAAAATAAAGGGAATTTCTGAATTTTTGCACCAATATTAGGGGAATTTCTGCAATTTTGCTCCAAAATACGGGTCATTTCTGCCTTTATGCCCGAAATTAAGTGGAATTTCTGCCTTTTTGACCCGAAATAAGTGTAATTTCTTCAATTTTAACCAAAAATTATGGATTTCATCTTTTTGCCCCAAAATAAGGGGAATTTCTGCCATTTTGCCTGAAATATTTGAAATTTCTGCAATTTTACCCCAAAATAAGGGGAATTTCTGCCTTTTGCCCCAAAATTAGGGGAATTTCTGCAATTTTGCTCCAAAATACACGGAATTTCTGCCTCTTTGCCCGAAAATAAGGAGAATGCAAACCTTTTTGCCATACAAAAGGGAAATTTTTTCATTTTTGCTTCAAAAAAAGAGGAATTTGTGCCATTTTGCCTCTAAATAAGTGGAATTTCTGAGTTTTGCCCCAAAATAAAAAGAATTTCTATCTTTTTGCCCCAACATATAGGGAATTTCTGCCTTTTTGCCCCACAATTCGGGGCATTTCTGCAATTTTGCTCCAAAATACGGAGAATTTCTGCCTTTTTGCCCGAAAATATAGGGAATGTATACCTTTTTGCCATAAAAAAGGGAAATTTCTTCATTTTTGCCAGAAAATAAGGAAATTTTCCGCCTTTTTGACTCAAAATAAGTGCAATTTCTGCCTTTTCCCCAATAATAAACGAAATTTCTGTCTTTTTGCCCCAACATTAGGGGAATTTCTGATTTTTGCCCGAAAATAAGGGGAATTTCAGCCTTTTTGCCTCAAAATATGGGGAATTTCTGCCTTTTTGTCCCAAAATAAGAAAAATTTCTGCAATTTTGTACCAAAATAATAGAAATTTCTGCCTTTTTGCCCCAAAAGAAGAAAATTTCTTCATTTTTTCTGAAATAAGTGAAATTTTTGCAATTTTGCCCCAAAATAAGGGAAATTTCTGCAATTTTGCCCCAATGTAAAGGAAATTTCTGCAATTTTGCCCCAAAATAAGGGGAATTTCTGCCTTTTTGCCCCCGAAAAAGGAGATTTTCTGTCTTTTTGCCCCCAAAATAAGGAGAATTTCTGCCTTTTTGTCTGAAAATTATGAGAATTTCTGCAATTTTGCTTCAAAATACAGGGAATTTCTGCCTTTTAGCCCCAAAATAAAGGGAATTTCTGCATTTTCCCCCAATATTTGCAGAATTTCTTCATTTTACCTCTAAATAAGGGGAATTTCTGCATTTTACCTCAAAATAAGAAGAATTTCTGCCTTTTGCCTCAAATTATGGGGAGTTTCTGCCTTTTTGTTCCAAAATAAGGAAAATTTCTTCAATTTTGTACCATAATAAAAGAAATTTCCGCTTTTTGCCCCAAAATAAGGGGAATTTCTGACTTTTTACTCTGAAATAAATGAAATTTCTGCAATTTTGCCCGAAAATAAGGGAAATTTGTGCCTTTTTGCCCCAAAATGAGGGGAATTTCTGCCTTTTGCCCCATAATATGGGAAATTTCAGCATTTTACCTCAAAATAAGGGGAATTTCAGCCTTTTTGCAACAAAATATGAAGAATTTCTGCCTTTTTGCCCCAAAATAAAGGGAATTTCTGAATTTTTGCACCAATATTAGGGGAATTTCTGCAATTTTGCTCCAAAATACGGGTCATTTCTGCCTTTATGCCCGAAATTAAGTGGAATTTCTGCCTTTTTGACCCGAAATAAGTGTAATTTCTTCAATTTTAACCAAAAATTATGGATTTCATCTTTTTGCCCCAAAATAAGGGGAATTTCTGCCATTTTGCCTGAAATATTTGAAATTTCTGCAATTTTACCCCAAAATAAGGGGAATTTCTGCCTTTTGCCCCAAAATTAGGGGAATTTCTGCAATTTTGCTCCAAAATACACGGAATTTCTGCCTCTTTGCCCGAAAATAAGGAGAATGCAAACCTTTTTGCCATACAAAAGGGAAATTTTTTCATTTTTGCTTCAAAAAAAGAGGAATTTGTGCCATTTTGCCTCTAAATAAGTGGAATTTCTGAGTTTTGCCCCAAAATAAAAAGAATTTCTATCTTTTTGCCCCAACATATAGGGAATTTCTGCCTTTTTGCCCCACAATTCGGGGAATTTCTGCAATTTTGCTCCAAAATACGGAGAATTTCTGCCTTTTTGCCCGAAAATATAGGGAATGTATACCTTTTTGCCATAAAAAAGGGAAATTTCTTCATTTTTGCCAGAAAATAAGGAAATTTTCCGCCTTTTTGACTCAAAATAAGTGCAATTTCTGCCTTTTCCCCAATAATAAACGAAATTTCTGTCTTATTGCCCCAACATTAGGGGAATTTCTGATTTTTGCCCGAAAATAAGGGGAATTTCAGCCTTTTTGCCTCAAAATATGGGGAATTTCTGCCCTTTTGTCCCAAAATAAAAAAAATTTCTGCAATTTTGTACCAAAATAATAGAAATTTCTGCCTTTTTGCCCCAAAATAAGAAAATTTCTGCATTTTTTCTGAAATAAGTGAAATTTTTGCAATTTTACCCCAAAATAAGGGAAATTTCTGCAATTTTGCCCAAATGTAAAGGAAATTTCCTCAATTTTGCCCCAAAATAAGGGGAATTTCTGACTTTTTGCCCCCTAAAAAAGGAGATTTTCTGTCTTTTTGCCCCAAAATAAGGAGAATTCCTGCCTTTTTGCCTGAAAATTATGAGAATTTCTGCAATTTTGCTTCAAAATACGGGGAATTTCTGCCTTTTAGCACCAAAATAAAGGGATTTTCTGTATTTTCCCCCAATATTTGGGGAATTTCTGCATTTTACCTCTAAATAAGGGGAATTTCTGCATTTTACCTCAAAATAAAAAAAATTTCTGCCTTTTGCCCCAAAATATGTGGAATTTCTGCCTTTTTGTTCCAAAATAAAGAAAATTTCTTCAATTTTGTACCATAATATAAGAAATTTCTGTTTTTGCTACAAAATAAGGAGAATTTCTGACTTTTTACTCTGAAATAAATGAAATTTCAGCAATTTTGCCCGAAAATAAGGAAAATTTGTGCCTTTTTGCCCCAAAATGAGGGGAATTTCTACCTTTTTGCACCAAAATATGGAGAATTTCTGCCTTTTTGCCCCAAAATAAAGGGAATTTCTGCATTTTTGCAACAATATTAAGAGAATTTCTGCAATTTTGCTCCAAAATAAAGGGAATTTCTGCCTTTTTGCCCGAAATTAAGTGGAATTTCTGCCTTTTTGTCCCGAAATACGTGAAATTTCTTCAATTTTAGCCAAAAATTATGGATTTCATCTTTTTGCCCCCAAATAAGGAGAATTTCTGCAATTTAGCCCTGAAATATTTGAAATTTCTGCAATTTTACCCCAAAATAAGGGAAATTTCTGCCTTTTGCCCCAAAATTAGGGTAATTTCTGCAATTTTGCTCCAAAATACAGGGAATTTCTGCTTTTTTGCCCGAAAATAAAGAGAATGCATAGCTTTTTGCCATAAAAAAGGGAAATTTCTTCATTTTTCTTCCAAAATAAGAGGAATTTCTGCCTTTTTGCCTCAAAATAAGTGGAATTTCTGTCTTTTCCCCCACCAAAAAAGGTAATTTCTGTCTTTTTTGCCCCAAAATAAAGAAAATTTCTGACTTATTACCCTGAAATAAGTGAAATTTCTGCAATTTTGCCCCAAAATTAGGGAAATTTCTGCCTTTTTGCCCTGAAATATGTGAAATTTCTGCAAATTTACCCCAAAATTAGGTTATTTTCTGCCTTTTTGCCCCAAAATAATGGGAATTTCTGCATTTTTGCCCCAAAATAAGAAAAAATTTTGCTTTTTTTCTCTGAAATAACAGAAATTTCTGCAATTTTGCTCTAAAACAAGTGAAATTTCTGAGTTTTGCCCCAAAAAAGGAGAATTTCTGTCTTTTTGCCCCAACTAATGGGGAATTTCTGCCTTTTTGCCCCACAATTAGGGGAATTTCTGCAATTTTGCTCCAAAATACGGAGAATTTCTGCATTTTGCCCGAAAATAAAGGGAATGTATACCTTTTTGCCATAAAAAAGGGAAATTTCGTCATTTTTGCCCGAAATTAAGGAAATTTTACGCCTTTTTGACTTAAAATAAGTGCAATTTCTGCCTTTTCCCCAAAAATAAACGAAATTTCTGTTTTTTCCCCAACATAAGGGGAATTTCTGACTTTTTGCCCAAAAATAAGGGGAATTTCAGACCTTTTGCCCCAAAATATGGGGAATTTCTGCCTTTTTGCCCCAAAATAAGAAAAATTTCTGCAATTTTGTAACAAATAATAGAAATTTCTGCCTTTTTGTCCCAAAATAAGAAAATTTCTGCATTTTTTCTGATATAAGTGAAATTTCTGCAATTTTGACCCAAAATAAGGGAAATTTCTGCAATTTTGCCCAAATGTAAAGGAAATTTCTGCAATTTTGCCCCAAAATAAGGAGAATTTCTGTCTTTTTTCCCAACATATAGGGAATTTCTGCCTTTTTGCCCCACAATTAGGAGAATTTCTGCAATTTTTCTCCAAAATACGGGGAATTTCTGCCTTTTTGCCCGAAAATAAAGAGAATGTACACCTTTTGCCATAAAAAAGGGAAATTTCTTCATTTTTTCTCCAAAATAAGAGGAAATTTTCCGCCTTTTTGACTCAAAATAAGTGCAATTTCTGCCTTTTCCGCAATAATAAACGAAATTTCTGTCTTTTTGCCCCAACATTAGGGGAATTTCTGATTTTTGCCCGAAAATAAGGGGAATTTCAGCCTTTTTGCCTCAAAATATGGGGAATTTCTGCCTTTTTGTCCCAAAATAAGAAAAATTTCTGCAATTTTGTACCAAAATAATAGAAATTTCTGCCTTTTTGCCCCAAAAGAAGAAAATTTCTTCATTTTTTCTGAAATAAGTGAAATTTTTGCAATTTTGCCCCAAAATAAGGGAAATTTCTGCAATTTTGCCCCAATGTAAAGGAAATTTCCGCAATTTTGCCCCACAATAAGGGGAATTTCTGACTTTTTGCCCCCGAAAAAGGAGATTTTCTGTCTTTTTGCCCCCAAAATAAGGAGAATTTCTGCCTTTTTGTCTGAAAATTATGAGAATTTCTGCAATTTTGCTTCAAAATACAGGGAATTTCTGCCTTTTAGCCCCAAAATAAAGGGAATTTCTGCATTTTCCCCCAATATTTGCAGAATTTCTTCATTTTACCTCTAAATAAGGGGAATTTCTGCATTTTACCTCAAAATAAGAAGAATTTCTGCCTTTTGCCTCAAATTATGGGGAGTTTCTGCCTTTTTGTTCCAAAATAAGGAAAATTTCTTCAATTTTGTACCATAATAAAAGAAATTTCTGCTTTTTGCCCCAAAATAAGGGGAATTTTTGACTTTTTACTCTGAAATAAATGAAATTTCTGCAATTTTGCCCGAAAATAAGGGAAATTTGTGCCTTTTTGCCCCAAAATGAGGGGAATTTCTGCCTTTTGCCCCATAATATGGGGAATTTCAGCATTTTACCTCAAAATAAGGGGAATTTCAGCCTTTTTGCAACAAAATATGAAGAATTTCTGCCTTTTTGCCCCAAAATAAAGGGAATTTCTGAATTTTTGCACCAATATTAGGGGAATTTCTGCAATTTTGCTCCAAAATACGGGTCATTTCTGCCTTTATGCCCGAAATTAAGTGGAATTTCTGCCTTTTTGACCCGAAATAAGTGTAATTTCTTCAATTTTAACCAAAAATTATGGATTTCATCTTTTTGCCCCAAAATAAGGGGAATTTCTGCCATTTTGCCTGAAATATTTGAAATTTCTGCAATTTTACCCCAAAATAAGGGGAATTTCTGCCTTTTGCCCCAAAATTAGGGGAATTTCTGCAATTTTGCTCCAAAATACACGGAATTTCTGCCTCTTTGCCCGAAAATAAGGAGAATGCAAACCTTTTTGCCATACAAAAGGGAAATTTTTTCATTTTTGCTTCAAAAAAAGAGGAATTTGTGCCATTTTGCCTCTAAATAAGTGGAATTTCTGAGTTTTGCCCCAAAATAAAAAGAATTTCTATCTTTTTGCCCCAACATATAGGGAATTTCTGCCTTTTTGCCCCACAATTCGGGGCATTTCTGCAATTTTGCTCCAAAATACGGAGAATTTCTGCCTTTTTGCCCGAAAATATAGGGAATGTATACCTTTTTGCCATAAAAAAGGGAAATTTCTTCATTTTTGCCAGAAAATAAGGAAATTTTCCGCCTTTTTGACTCAAAATAAGTGCAATTTCTGCCTTTTCCCCAATAATAAACGAAATTTCTGTCTTTTTGCCCCAACATTAGGGGAATTTCTGATTTTTGCCCGAAAATAAGGGGAATTTCTGCCTTTTTGCCTCAAAATATGGGGAGTTTCTGCCTTTTTGTCCCAAAATAAGAAAAATTTCTGCAATTTTGTACCAAAATAATAGAAATTTCTGCCTTTTTGCCCCAAAATAAGAAAATTTCTGCATTTTTTCTGAAATAAGTGAAATTTTTGCAATTTTACCCCAAAATAAGGGAAATTTCTGCAATTTTGCCCAAATGTAAATGAAAATTTCCTCAATTTTGCCCCAAAATAAGGGGAATTTCTGACTTTTTGCCCCCTAAAAAAGGAGATTTTCTGTCTTTTTGCCCCAAAATAAGGAGAATTCCTGCCTTTTTGCCTGAAAATTATGAGAATTTCTGCAATTTTGCTTCAAAATACGGGGAATTTCTGCCTTTTAGCACCAAAATAAAGGGTTTTTCTGTATTTTCCCCCAATATTTGGGGAATTTCTGCATTTTACCTCTAAATAAGGGGAATTTCTGCATTTTACCTCAAAATAAAAAAAATTTCTGCCTTTTGCCCCAAAATATGTGGAATTTCTGCCTTTTTGTTCCAAAATAAAGAAAATTTCTTCAATTTTGTACCATAATATAAGAAATTTCTGTTTTTGCTACAAAATAAGGAGAATTTCTGACTTTTTACTCTGAAATAAATGAAATTTCAGCAATTTTGCCCGAAAATAAGGAAAATTTGTGCCTTTTTGCCCCAAAATGAGGGGAATTTCTAACTTTTGCCCCAAAATATGGGGAATTTCAGCATTTTACCTCAAAATAAGGGGAATTTCAGCCTTTTTGCACCAAAATATGGAGAATTTCTGCCTTTTTGCCCCAAAATAAAGGGAATTTCTGCATTTTTGCAACAATATTAAGAGAATTTCTGCAATTTTGCTCCAAAATAAAGGGAATTTCTGCCTTTTTGCCCGAAATTAAGTGGAATTTCTGCCTTTTTGTCCCGAAATACGTGAAATTTCTTCAATTTTAGCCAAAAATTATGGATTTCATCTTTTTGCCCCCAAATAAGGAGAATTTCTGCAATTTAGCCCTGAAATATTTGAAATTTCTGCAATTTTACCCCAAAATAAGGGAAATTTCTGCCTTTTGCCCCAAAATTAGGGTAATTTCTGCAATTTTGCTCCAAAATACAGGAAATTTCTGCTTTTTTGCCCAAAAATAAAGAGAATGCATAGCTTTTTGCCATAAAAAAGGGAAATTTCTTCATTTTTCCTCCAAAATAAGAGGAATTTCTGCCATTTTGCCTCTAAATAAGTGGAATTTCTGTCTTTTCCCCCACCAAAAAAGGTAATTTCTGTCTTTTTTGCCCCAAAATAAAGAAAATTTCTGACTTATTACCCTGAAATAAGTGAAATTTCTGCAATTTTGCCCCAAAATAAGGGAAATTTCTGCCTTTTTGCCCCAAAATAAGAAAAAAATTTGCTTTTTTTCTCTGAAATAACAGAAATTTCTGCAATTTTGCTCTAAAACAAGTGAAATTTCTGAGTTTTGCCCCCAAAAAAGGAGAATTTCTGTCTTTTTGCCCCAACTAATGGGGAATTTCTGCCTTTTTGCCCCACAATTAGGGGAATTTCTGCAATTTTGCTCCAAAATACGGAGAATTTCTGCATTTTGCCCGAAAATAAAGGGAATGTATACCTTTTTGCCATAAAAAAGGGAAATTTCGTCATTTTTGCCCGAAATTAAGGAAATTTTACGCCTTTTTGACTCAAAATAAGTGCAATTTCTGCCTTTTCCCCAAAAATAAACGAAATTTCTGTTTTTTTCCCCAACATAAGGGGAATTTCTGACTTTTTGCCCAAAAATAAGGGGAATTTCAGACCTTTTGCCCCAAAATATGGGGAATTTCTGCCTTTTTGCCCCAAAATAAGAAAAATTTCTGCAATTTTGTAACAAATAATAGAAATTTCTGCCTTTTTGTCCCAAAATAAGAAAATTTCTGCATTTTTTCTGATATAAGTGAAATTTCTGCAATTTTGACCCAAAATAAGGGAAATTTCTGCAATTTTGCCCAAATGTAAAGGAAATTTCTGCAATTTTGCCCCAAAATAAGGGGAATTTCTGTCTTTTTTCCCAACATGTAGGGAATTTCTGCCTTTTTGCCCCACAATTAGGGGAATTTCTGCAATTTTTCTCCAAAATACGGGGAATTTCTGCCTTTTTGCCCGAAAATAAAGAGAATGTACACCTTTTGCCATAAAAAAGGGAAATTTCTTCATTTTTTCTCCAAAATAAGAGGAAATTTTCCGCCTTTTTGACTCAAAATAAGTGCAATTTCTGCCTTTTCCGCAATAATAAACGAAATTTCTGTCTTTTTGCCCCAACATTAGGGGAATTTCTGATTTTTGCCCGAAAATAAGGGGAATTTCAGGCTTTTTGCCTCAAAATATGGGGAATTTCTGCCTTTTTGTCCCAAATTAAGAAAAATTTCTGCAATTTTGTACCAAAATAATAGAAATTTCTGCCTTTTTGCCCCAAAAGAAGAAAATTTCTTCATTTTTTCTGAAATAAGTGAAATTTTTGCAATTTTGCCCCAAAATAAGGGAAATTTCTGCAATTTTGCCCCAATGTAAAGGAAATTTCTGCAATTTTGCCCCACAATAAGGGGAATTTCTGACTTTTTGCCCCCGAAAAAGGAGATTTTCTGTCTTTTTGCCCCCAAAATAAGGAGAATTTCTGCCTTTTTGTCTGAAAATTATGAGAATTTCTGCAATTTTGCTTCAAAATACAGGGAATTTCTGCCTTTTAGCCCCAAAATAAAGGGAATTTCTGCATTTTCCCCCAATATTTGCAGAATTTCTTCATTTTACCTCTAAATAAGGGGAATTTCTGCATTTTACCTCAAAATAAGAAGAATTTCTGCCTTTTGCCTCAAATTATGGGGAGTTTCTGCCTTTTTGTTCCAAAATAAGGAAAATTTCTTCAATTTTGTACCATAATAAAAGAAATTTCTGCTTTTTGCCCCAAAATAAGGGGAATTTTTGACTTTTTACTCTGAAATAAATGAAATTTCTGCAATTTTGCCCGAAAATAAGGGAAATTTGTGCCTTTTTGCCCCAAAATGAGGGGAATTTCTGCCTTTTGCCCCATAATATGGGGAATTTCAGCATTTTACCTCAAAATAAGGGGAATTTCAGCCTTTTTGCAACAAAATATGAAGAATTTCTGCCTTTTTGCCCCAAAATAAAGGGAATTTCTGAATTTTTGCACCAATATTAGGGGAATTTCTGCAATTTTGCTCCAAAATACGGGTCATTTCTGCCTTTATGCCCGAAATTAAGTGGAATTTCTGCCTTTTTGACCCGAAATAAGTGTAATTTCTTCAATTTTAACCAAAAATTATGGATTTCATCTTTTTGCCCCAAAATAAGGGGAATTTCTGCCATTTTGCCTGAAATATTTGAAATTTCTGCAATTTTACCCCAAAATAAGGGGAATTTCTGCCTTTTGCCCCAAAATTAGGGGAATTTCTGCAATTTTGCTCCAAAATACACGGAATTTCTGCCTCTTTGCCCGAAAATAAGGAGAATGCAAACCTTTTTGCCATACAAAAGGGAAATTTTTTCATTTTTGCTTCAAAAAAAGAGGAATTTGTGCCATTTTGCCTCTAAATAAGTGGAATTTCTGAGTTTTGCCCCAAAATAAAAAGAATTTCTATCTTTTTGCCCCAACATATAGGGAATTTCTGCCTTTTTGCCCCACAATTCGGGGCATTTCTGCAATTTTGCTCCAAAATACGGAGAATTTCTGCCTTTTTGCCCGAAAATATAGGGAATGTATACCTTTTTGCCATAAAAAAGGGAAATTTCTTCATTTTTGCCAGAAAATAAGGAAATTTTCCGCCTTTTTGACTCAAAATAAGTGCAATTTCTGCCTTTTCCCCAATAATAAACGAAATTTCTGTCTTTTTGCCCCAACATTAGGGGAATTTCTGATTTTTGCCCGAAAATAAGGGGAATTTCAGCCTTTTTGCCTCAAAATATGGGGAATTTCTGCCTTTTTGTCCCAAAATAAGAAAAATTTCTGCAATTTTGTACCAAAATAATAGAAATTTCTGCCTTTTTGCCCCAAAATAAGAAAATTTCTGCATTTTTTCTGAAATAAGTGAAACTTTTGCAATTTTACCCCAAAATAAGGGAAATTTCTGCAATTTTGCCCAAATGTAAAGGAAATTTCCTCAATTTTGCCCCAAAATAAGGGGAATTTCTGACTTTTTGCCCCCTAAAAAAGGAGATTTTCTGTCTTTTTGCCCCAAAATAAGGAGAATTCCTGCCTTTTTGCCTGAAAATTATGAGAATTTCTGCAATTTTGCTTCAAAATACGGGGAATTTCTGCCTTTTAGCACCAAAATAAAGGGTTTTTCTGTATTTTCCCCCAATATTTGGGGAATTTCTGCATTTTACCTCTAAATAAGGGGAATTTCTGCATTTTACCTCAAAATAAAAAAAATTTCTGCCTTTTGCCCCAAAATATGTGGAATTTCTGCCTTTTTGTTCCAAAATAAAGAAAATTTCTTCAATTTTGTACCATAATATAAGAAATTTCTGTTTTTGCTACAAAATAAGGAGAATTTCTGACTTTTTACTCTGAAATAAATGAAATTTCAGCAATTTTGCCCGAAAATAAGGAAAATTTGTGCCTTTTTGCCCCAAAATGAGGGGAATTTCTACCTTTTGCCCCAAAATATGGGGAATTTCAGCATTTTACCTCAAAATAAGGGGAATTTCAGCCTTTTTGCACCAAAATATGGAGAATTTCTGCCTTTTTGCCCCAAAATAAAGGGAATTTCTGCATTTTTGCAACAATATTAAGAGAATTTCTGCAATTTTGCTCCAAAATAAAGGGAATTTCTGCCTTTTTGCCCGAAATTAAGTGGAATTTCTGCCTTTTTGTCCCGAAATACGTGAAATTTCTTCAATTTTAGCCAAAAATTATGGATTTCATCTTTTTGCCCCCAAATAAGGAGAATTTCTGCAATTTAGCCCTGAAATATTTGAAATTTCTGCAATTTTACCCCAAAATAAGGGAAATTTCTGCCTTTTGCCCCAAAATTAGGGTAATTTCTGCAATTTTGCTCCAAAATACAGGAAATTTCTGCTTTTTTGCCCAAAAATAAAGAGAATGCATAGCTTTTTGCCATAAAAAAGGGAAATTTCTTCATTTTTCCTCCAAAATAAGAGGAATTTCTGCCATTTTGCCTCTAAATAAGTGGAATTTCTGTCTTTTCCCCCACCAAAAAAGGTAATTTCTGTCTTTTTTGCCCCAAAATAAAGAAAATTTCTGACTTATTACCCTGAAATAAGTGAAATTTCTGCAATTTTGCCCCAAAATAAGGGAAATTTCTGCCTTTTTGCCCCAAAATAAGAAAAAAATTTGCTTTTTTTCTCTGAAATAACAGAAATTTCTGCAATTTTGCTCTAAAACAAGTGAAATTTCTGAGTTTTGCCCCAAAAAAAGGAGAATTTCTGTCTTTTTGCCCCAACTAATGGGGAATTTCTGCCTTTTTGCCCCACAATTAGGGGAATTTCTGCAATTTTGCTCCAAAATACGGAGAATTTCTGCATTTTGCCCGAAAATAAAGGGAATGTATACCTTTTTGCCATAAAAAAGGGAAATTTCGTCATTTTTGCCCGAAATTAAGGAAATTTTACGCCTTTTTGACTCAAAATAAGTGCAATTTCTGCCTTTTCCCCAAAAATAAACGAAATTTCTGTTTTTTTCCCCAACATAAGGGGAATTTCTGACTTTTTGCCCAAAAATAAGGGGAATTTCAGACCTTTTGCCCCAAAATATGGGGAATTTCTGCCTTTTTGCCCCAAAATAAGAAAAATTTCTGCAATTTTGTAACAAATAATAGAAATTTCTGCCTTTTTGTCCCAAAATAAGAAAATTTCTGCATTTTTTCTGATATAAGTGAAATTTCTGCAATTTTGACCCAAAATAAGGGAAATTTCTGCAATTTTGCCCAAATGTAAAGGAAATTTCTGCAATTTTGCCCCAAAATAAGGGGAATTTCTGTCTTTTTTCCCAACATGTAGGGAATTTCTGCCTTTTTGCCCCACAATTAGGGGAATTTCTGCAATTTTTCTCCAAAATACGGGGAATTTCTGCCTTTTTGCCCGAAAATAAAGAGAATGTACACCTTTTGCCATAAAAAAGGGAAATTTCTTCATTTTTTCTCCAAAATAAGAGGAAATTTTCCGCCTTTTTGACTGAAAATAAGTGCAATTTCTGCCTTTTCCCCAATAATAAACAAAATTTCTGTCTTTTTGCCCCAACATTAAGAGAATTTCTGATTTTTGCCCGAAAATAAGGGGAATTTCAGCCTTTTTGCCTCAAAATATGGGGAATTTCTGCCTTTTTGTCCCAAAATAAGAAAAATTTCTGCAATTTTGTACCAAAATAATAGAAATTTCTGCCTTTTTGCCCCAAAAGAAGAAAATTTCTTCATTTTTTCTGAAATAAGTGAAATTTTTGCAATTTTGCCCCAAAGTAGGGGAAATTTCTGCAATTTTTCCCCAATGTAAAGGAAATTTATGCAATTTTGCCCCAAAATAAAGGGAATTTCTGAATTTTTGCCCCCGAAAAAGGAGATTTTCTGTCTTTTTGCCCCCAAAATAAGGAGAATTTCTGCCTTTTTGTCTGAAAATTATGAGAATTTCTGCAATTTTGCTTCAAAATACAGGGAATTTCTGCCTTTTAGCCCCAAAATAAAGGGAATTTCTGCATTTTCCCCCAATATTTGCAGAATTTCTTCATTTTACCTCTAAATAAGGGGAATTTCTGCATTTTACCTCAAAATAAGAAGAATTTCTGCCTTTTGCCTCAAATTATGGGGAGTTTCTGCCTTTTTGTTCCAAAATAAGGAAAATTTCTTCAATTTTGTACCATAATAAAAGAAATTTCTGCTTTTTGCCCCAAAATAAGGGGAATTTCTGACTTTTTACTCTGAAATAAATGAAATTTCTGCAATTTTGCCCGAAAATAAGGGAAATTTGTGCCTTTTTGCCCCAAAATGAGGGGAATTTCTGCCTTTTGCCCCATAATATGGGGAATTTCAGCATTTTACCTCAAAATAAGGGGAATTTCAGCCTTTTTGCAACAAAATATGAAGAATTTCTGCCTTTTTGCCCCAAAATAAAGGGAATTTCTGAATTTTTGCACCAATATTAGGGGAATTTCTGCAATTTTGCTCCAAAATACGGGTCATTTCTGCCTTTATGCCCGAAATTAAGTGGAATTTCTGCCTTTTTGACCCGAAATAAGTGTAATTTCTTCAATTTTAACCAAAAATTATGGATTTCATCTTTTTGCCCCAAAATAAGGGGAATTTCTGCCATTTTGCCTGAAATATTTGAAATTTCTGCAATTTTACCCCAAAATAAGGGGAATTTCTGCCTTTTGCCCCAAAATTAGGGGAATTTCTGCAATTTTGCTCCAAAATACACGGAATTTCTGCCTCTTTGCCCGAAAATAAGGAGAATGCAAACCTTTTTGCCATACAAAAGGGAAATTTTTTCATTTTTGCTTCAAAAAAAGAGGAATTTGTGCCATTTTGCCTCTAAATAAGTGGAATTTCTGAGTTTTGCCCCAAAATAAAAAGAATTTCTATCTTTTTGCCCCAACATATAGGGAATTTCTGCCTTTTTGCCCCACAATTCGGGGCATTTCTGCAATTTTGCTCCAAAATACGGAGAATTTCTGCCTTTTTGCCCGAAAATATAGGGAATGTATACCTTTTTGCCATAAAAAAGGGAAATTTCTTCATTTTTGCCAGAAAATAAGGAAATTTTCCGCCTTTTTGACTCAAAATAAGTGCAATTTCTGCCTTTTCCCCAATAATAAACGAAATTTCTGTCTTTTTGCCCCAACATTAGGGGAATTTCTGATTTTTGCCCGAAAATAAGGGGAATTTCAGCCTTTTTGCCTCAAAATATGGGGAATTTCTGCCTTTTTGTCCCAAAATAAGAAAAATTTCTGCAATTTTGTACCAAAATAATAGAAATTTCTGCCTTTTTGCCCCAAAATAAGAAAATTTCTGCATTTTTTCTGAAATAAGTGAAATTTTTGCAATTTTACCCCAAAATAAGGGAAATTTCTGCAATTTTGCCCAAATGTAAAGGAAATTTCCTCAATTTTGCCCCAAAATAAGGGGAATTTCTGACTTTTTGCCCCCTAAAAAAGGAGATTTTCTGTCTTTTTGCCCCAAAATAAGGAGAATTCCTGCCTTTTTGCCTGAAAATTATGAGAATTTCTGCAATTTTGCTTCAAAATACGGGGAATTTCTGCCTTTTAGCACCAAAATAAAGGGTTTTTCTGTATTTTCCCCCAATATTTGGGGAATTTCTGCATTTTACCTCTAAATAAGGGGAATTTCTGCATTTTACCTCAAAATAAAAAAAATTTCTGCCTTTTGCCCCAAAATATGTGGAATTTCTGCCTTTTTGTTCCAAAATAAAGAAAATTTCTTCAATTTTGTACCATAATATAAGAAATTTCTGTTTTTGCTACAAAATAAGGAGAATTTCTGACTTTTTACTCTGAAATAAATGAAATTTCAGCAATTTTGCCCGAAAATAAGGAAAATTTGTGCCTTTTTGCCCCAAAATGAGGGAAATTTCTAACTTTTGCCCCAAAATATGGGGAATTTCAGCATTTTACCTCAAAATAAGGGGAATTTCAGCCTTTTTGCACCAAAATATGGAGAATTTCTGCCTTTTTGCCCCAAAATAAAGGGAATTTCTGCATTTTTGCAACAATATTAAGAGAATTTCTGCAATTTTGCTCCAAAATAAAGGGAATTTCTGCCTTTTTGCCCGAAATTAAGTGGAATTTCTGCCTTTTTGTCCCGAAATACGTGAAATTTCTTCAATTTTAGCCAAAAATTATGGATTTCATCTTTTTGCCCCCAAATAAGGAGAATTTCTGCAATTTAGCCCTGAAATATTTGAAATTTCTGCAATTTTACCCCAAAATAAGGGAAATTTCTGCCTTTTGCCCCAAAATTAGGGTAATTTCTGCAATTTTGCTCCAAAATACAGGAAATTTCTGCTTTTTTGCCCAAAAATAAAGAGAATGCATAGCTTTTTGCCATAAAAAAGGGAAATTTCTTCATTTTTCCTCCAAAATAAGAGGAATTTCTGCCATTTTGCCTCTAAATAAGTGGAATTTCTGTCTTTTCCCCCACCAAAAAAGGTAATTTCTGTCTTTTTTGCCCCAAAATAAAGAAAATTTCTGACTTATTACCCTGAAATAAGTGAAATTTCTGCAATTTTGCCCCAAAATAAGGGAAATTTCTGCCTTTTTGCCCCAAAATAAGAAAAAAATTTGCTTTCTTTCTCTGAAATAACAGAAATTTCTGCAATTTTGCTCTAAAACAAGTGAAATTTCTGAGTTTTGCCCCAAAAAAAGGAGAATTTCTGTCTTTTTGCCCCAACTAATGGGGAATTTCTGCCTTTTTGCCCCACAATTAGGGGAATTTCTGCAATTTTGCTCCAAAATACGGAGAATTTCTGCATTTTGCCCGAAAATAAAGGGAATGTATACCTTTTTGCCATAAAAAAGGGAAATTTCGTCATTTTTGCCCGAAATTAAGGAAATTTTACGCCTTTTTGACTCAAAATAAGTGCAATTTCTGCCTTTTCCCCAAAAATAAACGAAATTTCTGTTTTTTTCCCCAACATAAGGGGAATTTCTGACTTTTTGCCCAAAAATAAGGGGAATTTCAGACCTTTTGCCCCAAAATATGGGGAATTTCTGCCTTTTAGCCCCAAAATAAGAAAAATTTCTGCAATTTTGTAACAAATAATAGAAATTTCTGCCTTTTTGTCCCAAAATAAGAAAATTTCTGCATTTTTTCTGATATAAGTGAAATTTCTGCAATTTTGACCCAAAATAAGGGAAATTTCTGCAATTTTGCCCAAATGTAAAGGAAATTTCTGCAATTTTGCCCCAAAATAAGGGGAATTTCTGTCTTTTTTCCCAACATGTAGGGAATTTCTGCCTTTTTGCCCCACAATTAGGGGAATTTCTGCAATTTTTCTCCAAAATACGGGGAATTTCTGCCTTTTTGCCCGAAAATAAAGAGAATGTACACCTTTTGCCATAAAAAAGGGAAATTTCTTCATTTTTTCTCCAAAATAAGAGGAAATTTTCCGCCTTTTTGACTCAAAATAAGTGCAATTTCTGCCTTTTCCGCAATAATAAACGAAATTTCTGTCTTTTTGCCCCAACATTAGGGGAATTTCTGATTTTTGCCCGAAAATAAGGGGAATTTCAGCCTTTTTGCCTCAAAATATGGGGAATTTCTGCCTTTTTGTCCCAAAATAAGAAAAATTTCTGCAATTTTGTACCAAAATAATAGAAATTTCTGCCTTTTTGCCCCAAAAGAAGAAAATTTCTTCATTTTTTCTGAAATAAGTGAAATTTTTGCAATTTTGCCCCAAAATAAGGGAAATTTCTGCAATTTTGCCCCAATGTAAAGGAAATTTCTGCAATTTTGCCCCACAATAAGGGGGAATTTCTGACTTTTTGCCCCCGAAAAAGGAGATTTTCTGTCTTTTTGCCCCCAAAATAAGGAGAATTTCTGCCTTTTTGTCTGAAAATTATGAGAATTTCTGCAATTTTGCTTCAAAATACAGGGAATTTCTGCCTTTTAGCCCCAAAATAAAGGGAATTTCTGCATTTTCCCCCAATATTTGCAGAATTTCTTCATTTTACCTCTAAATAAGGGGAATTTCTGCATTTTACCTCAAAATAAGAAGAATTTCTGCCTTTTGCCTCAAATTATGGGGAGTTTCTGCCTTTTTGTTCCAAAATAAGGAAAATTTCTTCAATTTTGTACCATAATAAAAGAAATTTCTGCTTTTTGCCCCAAAATAAGGGGAATTTTTGACTTTTTACTCTGAAATAAATGAAATTTCTGCAATTTTGCCCGAAAATAAGGGAAATTTGTGCCTTTTTGCCCCAAAATGAGGGGAATTTCTGCCTTTTGCCCCATAATATGGGGAATTTCAGCATTTTACCTCAAAATAAGGGGAATTTCAGCCTTTTTGCAACAAAATATGAAGAATTTCTGCCTTTTTGCCCCAAAATAAAGGGAATTTCTGAATTTTTGCACCAATATTAGGGGAATTTCTGCAATTTTGCTCCAAAATACGGGTCATTTCTGCCTTTATGCCCGAAATTAAGTGGAATTTCTGCCTTTTTGACCCGAAATAAGTGTAATTTCTTCAATTTTAACCAAAAATTATGGATTTCATCTTTTTGCCCCAAAATAAGTGGAATTTCTGCCATTTTGCCTGAAATATTTGAAATTTCTGCAATTTTACCCCAAAATAAGGGGAATTTCTGCCTTTTGCCCCAAAATTAGGGGAATTTCTGCAATTTTGCTCCAAAATACACGGAATTTCTGCCTCTTTGCCCGAAAATAAGGAGAATGCAAACCTTTTTGCCATACAAAAGGGAAATTTTTTCATTTTTGCTTCAAAAAAAGAGGAATTTGTGCCATTTTGCCTCTAAATAAGTGGAATTTCTGAGTTTTGCCCCAAAATAAAAAGAATTTCTATCTTTTTGCCCCAACATATAGGGAATTTCTGCCTTTTTGCCCCACAATTCGGGGCATTTCTGCAATTTTGCTCCAAAATACGGAGAATTTCTGCCTTTTTGCCCGAAAATATAGGGAATGTATACCTTTTTGCCATAAAAAAGGGAAATTTCTTCATTTTTGCCAGAAAATAAGGAAATTTTCCGCCTTTTTGACTCAAAATAAGTGCAATTTCTGCCTTTTACCCAATAATAAACGAAATTTCTGTCTTTTTGCCCCAACATTAGGGGAATTTCTGATTTTTGCCCGAAAATAAGGGGAATTTCAGCCTTTTTGCCTCAAAATATGGGGAATTTCTGCCTTTTTGTCCCAAAATAAGAAAAATTTCTGCAATTTTGTACCAAAATAATAGAAATTTCTGCCTTTTTGCCCCAAAATAAGAAAATTTCTGCATTTTTTCTGAAATAAGTGAAACTTTTGCAATTTTACCCCAAAATAAGGGAAATTTCTGCAATTTTGCCCAAATGTAAAGGAAATTTCCTCAATTTTGCCCCAAAATAAGGGGAATTTCTGACTTTTTGCCCCCTAAAAAAAGGAGATTTTCTGTCTTTTTGCCCCAAAATAAGGAGAATTCCTGCCTTTTTGCCTGAAAATTATGAGAATTTCTGCAATTTTGCTTCAAAATACGGGGAATTTCTGCCTTTTAGCACCAAAATAAAGGGTTTTTCTGTATTTTCCCCCAATATTTGGGGAATTTCTGCATTTTACCTCTAAATAAGGGGAATTTCTGCATTTTACCTCAAAATAAAAAAAATTTCTGCCTTTTGCCCCAAAATATGTGGAATTTCTGCCTTTTTGTTCCAAAATAAAGAAAATTTCTTCAATTTTGTACCATAATATAAGAAATTTCTGTTTTTGCTACAAAATAAGGAGAATTTCTGACTTTTTACTCTGAAATAAATGAAATTTCAGCAATTTTGCCCGAAAATAAGGAAAATTTGTGCCTTTTTGCCCCAAAATGAGGGGAATTTCTACCTTTTGCCCCAAAATATGGGGAATTTCAGCATTTTACCTCAAAATAAGGGGAATTTCAGCCTTTTTGCACCAAAATATGGAGAATTTCTGCCTTTTTGCCCCAAAATAAAGGGAATTTCTGCATTTTTGCAACAATATTAAGAGAATTTCTGCAATTTTGCTCCAAAATAAAGGGAATTTCTGCCTTTTTGCCCGAAATTAAGTGGAATTTCTGCCTTTTTGTCCCGAAATACGTGAAATTTCTTCAATTTTAGCCAAAAATTATGGATTTCATCTTTTTGCCCCCAAATAAGGAGAATTTCTGCAATTTAGCCCTGAAATATTTGAAATTTCTGCAATTTTACCCCAAAATAAGGGAAATTTCTGCCTTTTGCCCCAAAATTAGGGTAATTTCTGCAATTTTGCTCCAAAATACAGGAAATTTCTGCTTTTTTGCCCAAAAATAAAGAGAATGCATAGCTTTTTGCCATAAAAAAGGGAAATTTCTTCATTTTTCCTCCAAAATAAGAGGAATTTCTGCCATTTTGCCTCTAAATAAGTGGAATTTCTGTCTTTTCCCCCACCAAAAAAGGTAATTTCTGTCTTTTTTGCCCCAAAATAAAGAAAATTTCTGACTTATTACCCTGAAATAAGTGAAATTTCTGCAATTTTGCCCCAAAATAAGGGAAATTTCTGCCTTTTTGCCCTGAAATATGTGAAATTTCTGCAAATTTACCCCAAAATTAGGTGATTTTCTGCCTTTTTGCCCCAAAATAATGGGAATTTCTGCATTTTTGCCCAAAAATAAGAAAAAATTTTGCTTTTTTTCTCTGAAATAACAGAAATTTCTGCAATTTTGCTCTAAAACAAGTGAAATTTCTGAGTTTTGCCCCAAAAAAAGGAGAATTTCTGTCTTTTTGCCCCAACATATGGGGAATTTCTGCCTTTTTGCCCCACAATTAGGGGAATTTCTGCAATTTTGCTCCAAAATACGGAGAATTTCTGCATTTTGCCCGAAAATAAAGGGAATGTATATCTTTTTGCCATAAAAAAGGGAAATTTTGTCATTTTTGCCCGAAATTAAGGAAATTTTACGCCTTTTTGACTCAAAATAAGTGCAATTTCTGCCTTTTCCCCAAAAATAAACGAAATTTCTGTTTTTTTTCCCCAACATAAGGGGAATTTCTGACTTTTTGCCCAAAAATAAGGGGAATTTCAGACCTTTTGCCCCAAAATATGGGGAATTTCTGCCTTTTTGCCCCAAAATAAGAAAAATTTCTGCAATTTTGTAACAAATAATAGAAATTTCTGCCTTTTTGTCCCAAAATAAGAAAATTTCTGCATTTTTTCTGATATAAGTGAAATTTCTGCAATTTTGACCCAAAATAAGGGAAATTTCTGCAATTTTGCCCAAATGTAAAGGAAATTTCTGCAATTTTGCCCCAAAATAAGGGGAATTTCTGTCTTTTTTCCCAACATATAGGGAATTTCTGCCTTTTTGCCCCACAATTAGGGGAATTTCTGCAATTTTTCTCCAAAATACGGGGAATTTCTGCCTTTTTGCCCGAAAATAAAGAGAATGTACACCTTTTGCCATAAAAAAGGGAAATTTCTTCATTTTTTCTCCAAAATAAGAGGAAATTTTCTGCCTTTTTGAATCAAAATAAGTGCAATTTCTGCCTTTTCCCAAAAAATAAACGAAATTTCTGTCTTTTTGCCCAAACATAAGGGGAATTTCTGCCTTTTTGCCCCAAAATATTGGGAATTTCTGCCTTTTTGGGTTAAAAGAAGAAAAATTTCTGCAATTTTGTACCAAAATAGTAGAAATTTCTGCCTTTTTGCCCCAAAAGAAGAAAATTTCTTCATTTTTTTCTGAAATAAGTGAAATTTTTGCAATTTTGCCCCAAAATAAGGGAAATTTCTGCAATTTTGCCCCAATGTAAAGGAAATTTCTGCAATTTTGCCCCAAAATAAGGGGAATTTCTGACTTTGTGCCCCCGAAAAAGGAGATTTTCTGTCTTTTTGCCCCCAAAATAAGGAGAATTTCTGCCTTTTTGTCTGAAAATTATGAGAATTTCTGCAATTTTGCTTCAAAATACAGGGAATTTCTGCCTTTTAGCCCCAAAATAAAGGGAATTTCTGCATTTTCCCCCAATATTTGCAGAATTTCTTCATTTTACCTCTAAATAAGGGGAATTTCTGCATTTTACCTCAAAATAAGAAGAATTTCTGCCTTTTGCCTCAAATTATGGGGAGTTTCTGCCTTTTTGTTCCAAAATAAGGAAAATTTCTTCAATTTTGTACCATAATAAAAGAAATTTCTGCTTTTTGCCCCAAAATAAGGGGAATTTCTGACTTTTTACTCTGAAATAAATGAAATTTCTGCAATTTTGCCCGAAAATAAGGGAAATTTGTGCCTTTTTGCCCCAAAATGAGGGGAATTTCTGCCTTTTGCCCCATAATATGGGGAATTTCAGCATTTTACCTCAAAATAAGGGGAATTTCAGCCTTTTTGCAACAAAATATGAAGAATTTCTGCCTTTTTGCCCCAAAATAAAGGGAATTTCTGAATTTTTGCACCAATATTAGGGGAATTTCTGCAATTTTGCTCCAAAATACGGGTCATTTCTGCCTTTATGCCCGAAATTAAGTGGAATTTCTGCCTTTTTGACCCGAAATAAGTGTAATTTCTTCAATTTTAACCAAAAATTATGGATTTCATCTTTTTGCCCCAAAATAAGTGGAATTTCTGCCATTTTGCCTGAAATATTTGAAATTTCTGCAATTTTACCCCAAAATAAGGGGAATTTCTGCCTTTTGCCCCAAAATTAGGGGAATTTCTGCAATTTTGCTCCAAAATACACGGAATTTCTGCCTCTTTGCCCGAAAATAAGGAGAATGCAAACCTTTTTGCCATACAAAAGGGAAATTTTTTCATTTTTGCTTCAAAAAAAGAGGAATTTGTGCCATTTTGCCTCTAAATAAGTGGAATTTCTGAGTTTTGCCCCAAAATAAAAAGAATTTCTATCTTTTTGCCCCAACATATAGGGAATTTCTGCCTTTTTGCCCCACAATTCGGGGCATTTCTGCAATTTTGCTCCAAAATACGGAGAATTTCTGCCTTTTTGCCCGAAAATATAGGGAATGTATACCTTTTTGCCATAAAAAAGGGAAATTTCTTCATTTTTGCCAGAAAATAAGGAAATTTTCCGCCTTTTTGACTCAAAATAAGTGCAATTTCTGCCTTTTACCCAATAATAAACGAAATTTCTGTCTTTTTGCCCCAACATTAGGGGAATTTCTGATTTTTGCCCGAAAATAAGGGGAATTTCAGCCTTTTTGCCTCAAAATATGGGGAATTTCTGCCTTTTTGTCCCAAAATAAGAAAAATTTCTGCAATTTTGTACCAAAATAATAGAAATTTCTGCCTTTTTGCCCCAAAATAAGAAAATTTCTGCATTTTTTCTGAAATAAGTGAAATTTTTGCAATTTTACCCCAAAATAAGGGAAATTTCTGCAATTTTGCCCAAATGTAAAGGAAATTTCCTCAATTTTGCCCCAAAATAAGGGGAATTTCTGACTTTTTGCCCCCTAAAAAAGGAGATTTTCTGTCTTTTTGCCCCAAAATAAGGAGAATTCCTGCCTTTTTGCCTGAAAATTATGAGAATTTCTGCAATTTTGCTTCAAAATACGGGGAATTTCTGCCCTTTAGCACCAAAATAAAGGGATTTTCTGTATTTTCCCCCAATATTTGGAGAATTTCTGCATTTTACGTCTAAATAAGAGGAATTTCTGCATTTTACCTCAAAATAAAAAAAATTTCTGCCTTTTGCCCCAAAATATGTGGAATTTCTGCCTTTTTGTTCCAAAATAAAGAAAATTTCTTCAATTTTGTACCATAATATAAGAAATTTCTGTTTTTGCTACAAAATAAGCAGAATTTCTGACTTTTTACTCTGAAATAAATGAAATTTCAGCAATTTTGCCCGAAAATAAGGAAAATTTGTGCCTTTTTGCCCCAAAATGAGGGGAATTTCTACCTTTTGCCCCAAAATATGGGGAATTTCAGCATTTTACCTCAAAATAAAGGGAATTTCAGCCTTTTTGCACCAAAATATGGAGAATTTCTGCCTTTTTGCCCCAAAATAAAGGGAATTTCTGCATTTTTGCAACAATATTAAGAGAATTTCTGCAATTTTGCTCCAAAATAAAGGGAATTTCTGCCTTTTTGCCCGAAATTAAGTGGAATTTCTGCCTTTTTGTCCCGAAATACGTGAAATTTCTTCAATTTTAGCCAAAAATTATGGATTTCATCTTTTTGCCCCCAAATAAGGAGAATTTCTGCAATTTAGCCCTGAAATATTTGAAATTTCTGCAATTTTACCCCAAAATAAGGGAAATTTCTGCCTTTTGCCCCAAAATTAGGGTAATTTCTGCAATTTTGCTCCAAAATACAGGGAATTTCTGCTTTTTTGCCCGAAAATAAAGAGAATGCATAGCTTTTTGCCATAAAAAAGGGAAATTTCTTCATTTTTCCTCCAAAATAAGAGGAATTTCTGCCTTTTTGCCTCAAAATAAGTGGAATTTCTGAGTTTTGCCCCCAAATATAAAGAATTTCTGTATTTTTACCCCAACATATAGAGAATTTCTGCCTTTTTGCCCCACAATTAGAAGATTTTCTGAAATTTTCCTCCAAAATACGGGGAATTTCTGCCCTTTTGCCCGAAAATAAGGAGAATGCATACCTTTTTGCCATAAAAAAGGGAAATTTCTTCATTTTTGCTCCAAAATGAGGGGAATTTCTGCCTTTTTTCTTATAAGTAAGTGGAATTTCTGACTTTTTCCCCAAAAACAAAGAGAATTTCTGTCTTTTTTGCCCTAAAATATTAAAAATTTTTGACTTATTACCCTGAAATAAGTGAAATTTCTGCAATTTTGCCTCAAAATAAAGTAAATTCCTGCAATTTTGCCCCAAAATAAAAAAATTTCTGCCTTTTTGCCCCCAAATACGGGAAATTTCAGCCTTTTTATCTCAAAATAAGGGGAATTTCTGCATTTTTTGCCACAAAATATTAGGAATTTGTGCCTTTTTGCCCCAAAAAAAGGAATATTTCTGCCTTTTTTCCCTGAAATAAATGAAAATTCTGCAATTTTGCCCATAAATAAGTTAAATTTATGCAATTTTACCCAAAAGTAAGGGGAATTTCTGATTTTTGCCCCAAAATAAAGGGAAGTTCTGCCTTTTGCCCTAAAATTAGGGGATTTTCTGCAATTTTGTTCCAAATACGGGGAATTTTTGCCTTTTTGTCTGAAAATAAGGGGAATGCATACCTTTTTGCCATGAAAAAGCGAAATTTCTTCATTTTTGCTCCAAAATAAGAGGAATTTCTGCCTTTTTGCCTCAAAATAAGTGGAATTTCTGTCTTTTCCCCCACCAAAAAAGGTAATTTCTGTCTTTTTTGCCCCAAAATAAAGAAAATTTCTGACTTATTACCCTGAAATAAGTGAAATTTCTGCAATTTTGCCCCAAAATAAGGGAAATTTCTGCCTTTTTGCCCTGAAATATGTGAAATTTCTGCAAATTTACCCCAAAATTAGGTGATTTTCTGCCTTTTTGCCCCAAAATAATGGGAATTTCTGCATTTTTGCCCCAAAATAAGAAAAAATTTTGCTTTTTTTCTCTGAAATAACAGAAATTTCTGCAATTTTGCTCTAAAACAAGTGAAATTTCTGAGTTTTGCCCCAAAAAAAGGAGAATTTCTGTCTTTTTGCCCCAACATATGGGGAATTTCTGCCTTTTTGCCCCACAATTAGGGGAAATTCTGCAATTTTGCTCCAAAATACGGAGAATTTCTGCATTTTGCCCGAAAATAAAGGGAATGTATACCTTTTTGCCATAAAAAAGGGAAATTTCGTCATTTTTGCCCGAAATTAAGGAAATTTTACGCCTTTTTGACTCAAAATAAGTGCAATTTCTGCCTTTTCCCCAAAAATAAACGAAATTTCTGTTTTTTTCCCCAACATAAGGGGAATTTCTGACTTTTTGCCCAAAAATAAGGGGAATTTCAGACCTTTTGCCCCAAAATATGGGGAATTTCTGCCTTTTTGCCCCAAAATAAGAAAAATTTCTGCAATTTTGTAACAAATAATAGAAATTTCTGCCTTTTTGTCCCAAAATAAGAAAATTTCTGCATTTTTTCTGATATAAGTGAAATTTCTGCAATTTTGACCCAAAATAAGGGAAATTTCTGCAATTTTGCCCAAATGTAAAGGAAATTTCTGCAATTTTGCCCCAAAATAAAGGGGAATTTCTGAGTTTTTGCCCCCAAAAAAAGGAGCTTTTCTGTCTTTTTCCCCAAAAATAAGGAGAATTTCTGCAATTTTGCTTCAAAATACGGGGAATTTCTGCTTTTTAGCCCCAAAATAAAGGGAATTTCTGCATTTCCGCCCAGTATTTGGGGAATTTCAGCATTTTACCTCTAAATAAGGGGAATTTCTGCATTTTACCTCAAAATAAAAAGAATTTCTGCCTTTTGCCCCAATATATGGGGAATTTCTGCCTTTTTGTTTCAAAATAAGTAAAATTTCTTCAATTTTGTACCATAATCAAAAAAATTTCTGCTTTTTGCCCCAAAATAAGGGGAATTTCTGACTTTTTACCCTGAAATAAATTAAATTTTTGCAATTTCCCCGAAAATAAGGGAAATTTGTGCCTTTTTGCCCCAAAATGAGGGGAATTTCTGCCTTTTGCCCCAAAATATGGGGAATTTTAGAATTTTACCTCAAAATAAGGGGAATTTCAGCCTTTTTGCACCAAAATATGGAGAATTTCTGCTTTTTTGCCCCAAAATAAAGGGAATTTCTGCATTTTTGCAACAATATTAAAAGAATTTCTGCAATTTTGCTCCAAAATACGGGTCATTTCTGCTTTTTTGCCCGAAATTAAGTGGAATTTCTGCCTTTTTGTCCCGAAATAAGTGAAATTTCCTCAATTTTAGCCAAAAATTATGGATTTCATCTTTTTGCCCCAAAATAAGGGGAATTTCTGCCATTTTGCCCTGAAATATTTAAAATTTCTGCAATTTTACCCCAAAATAAGGGGAATTTTTGCCTTTTTCTCCAAAATTAGGCGAATTTCTGCAATTTTACTCCAAAATACGGGGAATTTCTGCCTTTTTGCCCAAAAATAAGGGGAATGCATACTTTTTTGCCATAAAAAAGGGAAATTTCTTCATTTTTGCTTCAAAATAAGGGGAATTTCTGCCTTTTTGCCTCTAAATAAGTGGATTTTCTGTCTTTTCCCCCGAAAACAAAGGGAATTTCTGTCTTTTTTGCCCCAAAATAAGGAAAATTTCTGACTTATTACCCTGAAATAACTGAAATTTCTGCAATTTTGCCCCAAAATAAGGGAAATTTCTGCCTTTTTGCCCTGAAATATGTGAAATTTCTGCAATTTTACCCCAAAATAAGGGGAATTTCTGCCTTTTGCCCCAAAATAATGGGAATTTCTGCCTTTTTGCCCCAAAATAAGAAAAATTTTTGCATTTTTTCTCTGACATAACTGAAATTTCTGCAATTTTGCCTTAAAATAATTAAAATTTCTGAGTTTTGCTCTAAAATAAAGAGAATTTCTCTCTTTTTGCCCCAACATATAGGGAATTTCTGCCTTTTTGCCCCACAATTAGGGGAATTTCTGCAATTTTGCTCCAAAATACGGGGAATTTTTTGCCTTTTTGCCCGAAAATAAAGGGAATGTATAACTTTTTGCCATAAAAAAGGAAAATTTCTTCATTTTTGCCCGAAAATAAGGAAATTTTCCACCTTTTTGAGTCAAAATAAATGCAATTTCTGCCTTTTCCCCAAAAATAAACGAAATTTCTTTCTTTGTGCCCCACCACAAGGGGAATTTCTGTTTTTTGCCCGAAAATAAGGGGAATTTCAGCCTTTTTGCCCCAAATTAGAAAAATTTCTGCAATTTTGTACCAAAATAATAGAAATTTCTGCTTTTTTGCCACAAAATAAGAAAATTTCTGCATTTTTTCTGAAATAAGTGAAATTTCTGCAATTTTGCCCCCAAATAAGGGAAATTTCTGCAATTATGCCCAAATGTAAATGAAATTTCTGCAATTTTGCCCCAAAATAAGGGGAATTTCTGACTTTTTGCCCTCTAAAAAAGTAGATTTTCTGTCTTTTTGCCCCAAAATAAGGAGAATTTCTGCCTTTTTGCCTGAAAATTATGAGAATTTCTGCGATTTTGCTACAAAATATGGGGAATTTCTGCCTTTTAACACCAAAATAAAGGGAATTTCTGCATTTTCCCCCAATATTTGGGAAATTTCTGCATTTTACCTCTAAATAAGGGAAATTTCTGCATTTTACCTCAAAATAAGAAGAATTTCTGCCTTTTGCCCCAAAATATGGAGAATTTCTACCTTTTTGTTCCAAAATAAGAAAAATTTCTTCAATTTTGTACCATAATAAAATAAATTTCTGCTTTTTGCTTCAAAATAAGGGGAATTTCTGACTTTTTACACTGAAATAAATGAAATTTCAGCAATTTTGCCCGAAAATAAGGGAAATTTGTGCCTTCTTACCCCAAAATGAGGGGAATTTCTGCCTTTTGCCCCAAAATATGGGGAATTTCAGCATTTGACCTCAAAATAAGGGGAATTTTAGCCTTTTTGCACCAAAATATGGAGAATTTCTGCCTTTTTGCCCCAAAATAAAGGGAATTTCTGCATTTTTGCACCAATATTAAGGGAATTTCTGCAATTTTGCTCCAAAATAAAGAGATTTTCTTCCTTTCATTTTTGCTCCAAAATAAGAGGACTTTCTGCCATTTTGCCTCTAAATAAGTGGAATTTCTGAGTTTTGCCCCCAAATATAAAGAATTTCTGTATTTTTACCCCAACATATAGAGAATTTCTGCCTTTTTGCCCCACAATTAGGGGATTTTGTTAAATTTTGCTCCAAAATATGGGGAATTTCTGCCCTTTTGCCTGAAAATAAGGGGAATGCATACCTTTTTGCCATAAAAAAAAGTAATTTCTTCATTTTTGCTCCAAAATGAGGGGAATTTCTGCCTTTTTTCCTCTAAATAAGTGGAATTTCTGACTTTTTCTCCAAAACAAAGAGAATTTCTTTCTTTTTTGCCCTCAAATAAGGAAAATTTATGACTTATTACCCTGAAATAAGTAAAATTTCTGCAATTTTGCCCCAAAATAAAGTAAATTCCTGCAATTTTGCCCCAAAATAAAAAAATTTCTGCCTTTTTGCCCCCAAATACGGGAAATTTCAGCCTTTTTACCTCAACATAAGGGGAATTTCTGCATTTTTGCCACAAAATATTAGGAATTTGTGCCTTTTTTCCCCCAAAATAAGGAAATTTTCTGCCTTTTTTCCCTGAAATAAGTGAAAATTCTGCAATTTTGCCCATAAATAAGTTAAATTTCTGCAATTTTGCCCCAAAATAAATGAAATTTCTGGAATTTTGCCCCAAAGTAAGGCGAATTTCTGATTTTTGCCCCAAAATAAAGAGAATTTCTGCCTTTTGCCCCAAAATTAGGGGAATTTCTGCAATTTTGCTCCAAAATACGGTGAATTTCTGCCTTTTTGCCCGAAAATAAGGGGATTGCATACCTTTTTGCCATAAAAAAGGGAAATTTCTTCATTTTTGCTCCAAAATAAGGGGGAATTTCTGCCTTTTTGCCTCTAAATAAATGGAATTTCTGTATTTCCCCCCCAAAAAAGGTAATTTCTGTATTTTTGCCCCAAAATAAAGAAAATTTCTTACTTATTACCCTGAAATAATTGAAATTTCTGCAATTTTGCCCCAAAATAATGGAAATTTCTGTATTTTGCCGTGAAATTTCTGCAATTTTACCCCAAAATAAGGTGATTTTCTGCCTTTTTGCCCCAAAATAATGGGAATTTCTGCCTTTTTGCCCCAAAATAAGAAAAATTTTTGCTTTATTTCTCTGAAATAACTGAAATTTCTGCAATTTTGCCCTAAAATAAGTGAAACTTCTGAGTTTTGCCCCAAAATAAGGAGAATTTCGGTCTTTTTGCCCCAACATATAGGGAATTTCTGCCTTTTTGCCCCACAATTAGGGGAATTTCTGCAATCTTGCTTCAAAATACGGGGAATTTCTGAATTTTTGCCCGAAAATAAAGGGAATGTATACCTTTATGCCATAAAAAAAGGAAATTTCTTCATTTTTGCCCGAAAATAAGGAAATTTTCTGCCTTTTTGACTAAAAATAAGTGCAATTTCTGCCTTTACCCCAAAAATAAACGAAATTTCTGTCTTTTGGCCCACACATAAGGGGAATATCTGAATTTTTGCCTGAAAATAAAGGGAATTTCAGCCTTTTTACCCCAAAATATGGGGAATTTCTGCATTTTTGCCCCAAAATAAGAAAAATTTCTGCAATTTTGTAACAAAATAAAAAAAATTTCTGCCTTTTTGCCCCAAAATAAGAAAATTTCTGCATTTTGTTTGAAATAAGGGAAATTTCTGCAATTTTGCCCAAATGTAAAAGAAATTTCTGCAATTTTGCCCCAAAATAAGGGGAATTTCTGCATTTTTGCACCAATATTAAGGGAATTTCTGCAATTTTGCCTCTAAATAAGGGGAATTTCTGCCTTTTTGCCCGAAATTAAGGGGAATTTCTGCCTTTTTGTCCCGAAATAAGTGAAATTTCTTCAATTTTAGCCAAAAATTAGGGATTTCATCTTTTTGCCCCAAAATAAGGGGAATTTCTGCCATTTTGCCCTGAAATATTTGAAATTTCTGCAATTTTACCCCAAAATAAGTGGATTTTCTGCCTTTTGCCCCAAAATTAGGGGAATTTCTGCAATATTGCTCCAAAATACAGGGAATTTCTTCCTTTTTGCCCGAAAATAAAGAGAATGCATACCTTTTTGCCATAAAAAATGGAAATTTCTTCATTTTTGCTCCAAAATAAGAGGAATTTCTGCCATTTTGCCTCTAAATAAGTGGAATTTCTGAGTTTTGCCCCAAAATAAAAAGAATTTCTGTATTTTTGCCCCAACATATAGAGAATTTCTGCCTTTTTGCCCCACAATTAGGGGATTTTCTGAAATTTTGCTCCAAAATACGGGGAATTTCAGCCTTTTTGCCCGAAAATAAAAGGAATGCATACCTTTTTGCCATAAAAAAGAGAAATTTCTTTATTTTTGCTCAAAAATAAAAGGAATTTCTGCCTTTTTTCCTCTAAATAAGTGGAATTTCTGACTTTTTCCCCAAAAACAAAGAGAATTTCTGTCTTTTTTGCCCTAAAATAAAGAAAATTTTTGACTTATTACCATGAAATAATTGAAATTTCTGCAATTTTGCCCCAAAATAAAGTAAATTCCTGCAATTTTGTCTCAAAATTAAAAAAATTTCTGCCTTTTTGCCCCCAAATACGAGAAATTTCAGCCTTTTTACCTCAAAATAAGGGGAATTTCTGCATTTTTGCCACAAAATATTAGGAATTTGTGCCTTTTGCCCCAAAATAAGAAAAATTTCTGCCTTTTTTCCCTGTAATAAGTGAAAATTCTGCAATTTTGCCCATAAATAAGTTAAATTACTGCAATATTGCCCCAAAATATAGAAAATTTCTGGAATTTTGCCCCGCAGTAAGGGGAATTTCTGATTTTTGCCCAAAAATAAAAAGAATTTCTGCCTTTTTCCCCAAAATTAGGGGAATTTCTGCAATTTTGCTCCAAAATACGGTGAATTTCTGCCTTTTTGCCCGAAAATAAGGGGAATGCATACCTTTTTGCCTTAAAAAAGGGAAATTTCTTCATTTTTGCTCCAAAATAAGGGGAATTTCTGCCTTTTTGCATCTAAATAAGTGGAATTTCTGTATTTTCCACCCCAAAAAAGGTAATTTCTGTATTTTTGCCCCAAAATAAAGAAAATTTCTGACTTATTACCCTGAAATAAGTGAAATTTCTGCAATTTTGCCCCAAAATTAGGGAAATTTCTGTCTTTTTGCCGTGAAATTTCTGCAAGTTTACCCCAAAATAAGGTGAATTTCTGCTTTTTTGCCCCAAAATAATGGGTATTTCTGCCTTTTTGCCCCAAAATAAGAAAAATTTTTGCTTTTTTTCTCTGAAATAACTGAAATTTCTGCAATTTTGCCCTAAAATATGTGAATTTTCTGAGTTTTGCCCCAAAATAAGGAGAATTTCGGTCTTTTTGCCCCAACATATAGGGAATTTCTGCCTATTTGCTCCACAATTAGAGGAATTTCTGCAATTTTGCTCCAAAATACGGGGAATTTCTACATTTTTGCCCGAAAATAAAGGGAATGTATACCTTTTTGCCATAAAAAAGGGAAATTTCTTCATTTTTGCCCGAAAATAAGGAAATTTTCCTTCTTTTTGACTCAAAATAAGTGCAATTTCTGCCTTTACCCCAAAAATAAACGAAATTTCTGTCTTTTGGCCCACACATAAGGGGAATATCTGAATTTTTGCCTGAAAATAAGGGGAATTTCAGCCTTTTTGCCCCAAAATATAGGGAATTTCTGCATTTTTGCCCCAAAATAAGAATCATTTCTGCAATTTTGTACCAAAATAAAAGAAATTTCTGCCTTTTTGCCCCAAAATAAGAAAATTTCTGCATTTTTTCTGAAATAAGAGAAATTTCTGCAATTTTGCCCAAATGAAAAGGAAATTTCTGCAATTTTGCCCCAAAATAATAGGAATTTCTGCATTTTTGCACCAATATTAAGGGAATTTCTGCAATTTTGCTCCAAAATAAGGGGAATTTCTGCCTTTTTGCCCGAAATTAAGGGGAATTTCTGCCTTTTTGTCCCGAAATAAGTGAAATTTCTTCAATTTTAGCCAAAAATTAGGGATTTCATCTTATTGCCACAAAATAAGGGGAATTTCTGCCATTTTGCCCTGAAATATTTGAAATTTCTGCAATTTTACCCTAAAATAAGGGGAATTTCTGACTTTTGCCCCAAAATTAGGGGAATTTCTGCAATTTTGCTCCAAAATACGGGAAATTTCTGCCTTTTTGCCCGAAAATAAAGAGAATGCATACATTTTGCCATAAAAAAGGGAAATTTCTTCATTTTTGCTCCAAAATAAGAGGAATATCTGCCATTTTGACTCTAAATAAGTGGAATTTCTTAGTTTTGCCCCAAAATAAAAAGAATTTCTGTCTTTTTGCTTCAACATAGAGAGAATTTCTGCCGTTTTCCACCACAATTAGGAAATTTTCTGAAATTTTGCTCCAAAATACGGGGAATTTTTGACTTTTTGCCCTAAAATAAGGGGAATGCATAACTTTTTGCCATAAAAAAGAGAAATTTCTTCATTTTTGCTCCAAAATAAGGAAAATTTCTGCCTTTTTGCCTCTAAATAAGTGGAATTTCTGTCTTTTTCCCCCAAAACAAAAAGAATTTCTGTTTGTTTTTTGCCCCAAAATAAGGAAAATTTCTGACTTATTGCCCTGAAATAAGTGAAATTTCTCCAATTTTGCCCCAAAATAAAAGAAATTTCTGCCTTTTTGCCCTGAAATATGTGACATTTTTGCAATTTTAACCCAAAATAAGGTGAATTTCTGCCCTTTTGCCCCAAAATAATGGGAATTTCTTCCTTTTTGCCCCAAAATAAGAAAAATTTTTGCTTTTTTTCTCTGAAATAAGTGAAATTTCTGCAATTTTGCCCTAAAATAATGGAAATATCTGCAATTTTTCCCCATAATAAGGGAAATTTCTGCAATTTTGCCCCAAATAAGGGGAATTTCTGTTTTTTGCCCCCAAATAAGGGAAATTTCTGCAATTTTGCCGTAAAATAAGGGGAATTTCTGCCTTTTGCCCCAAAATAAGGAGAATATCTGCCTTTTTGCCCCAAAATAAAGAAAATTACTGTATTTTTTACCCCAAAATTAGGTGAATTTCTGCAATTTTGCTCCTAAATACGGGGATTTTCTGCCTTTTTCTCCGAAAATAAAGGAAATTTCTTCTATTTTGCCGCGAAATAAGTGAAATTTCTGAAGTTTTACCCCAAAATAAGGGGAATTTCTGCCTTTTTGCCTCAAAATTAGGGAAATTTCTGCAATTTTGCTCCAAAATACGGGGAATTTCTACTTTTTTGCCCGAAAATAAAGGGAATGTATACCTTTTGCCATAAAAAAGGGAAATTTCTTCATTTTTGCCCCAAAATAAGGGGATTTTCCACCTTTTTTACTCTAAATAAGTGCAATTTCTGCCTTTTTCCCAAAAATAAACGAAATTTCTGTCTTTTTGCCCCAAAATAAGGGGAATTTCTGACTTTTTGCCCGAAAATAAGGGGAATTTCAGCCTTTTTCCTCAAAATAAGGGGAATTTCCACCTTTTTGCCCCAAAATATGGAGAATCTCTGCCTTTTTGCCCCAAAATAAGAATAATTTCTGAAATTTTATACCAAAATAAAAGAAATTTCTGCCTTTTTGCCCCAAAATAAGAAAATTTCTGCCTTTTTTCTGAAATAAGTTAAAGTTCTGCAATTTTGCCCCAAATTAAGGGAAATTTCTGCAATTTTGCCCAAATGTAAAGGAAATTTCTGCAATTTTGCCCCAAAATAAAGGGAATTTCTGACATTTTGCTCCCCAAAAAAGGCGATTTTCTGTCTTTTTGCCCCAAAATAAGAAGAATTTCTTTTTTTTTGGCCGAAAATTATGAAAATTTCTGCAATTTTGCCACAAAATACAGGAAATTTCTGCTTTTTAGGCCCAAAATAAAGGGAATTTCTGCATTTTACCTCTAAATAAAAAGAATTTCTGCATTTTACCTCAAAATAAGAAGAATTTCTGCCTTTTGCCCCAAAATATGGGGAATTTCTGACTTTTTGTTTCAAAATAAGTAAAATTTCTTCAATTTTAAACCATAATAAAAGAAATTTCTGCTTTTTGCCCCAAAATAAGGAGAATTTCTGACTTTTTGCCCTGAAATAAATGAAATTTCTGCAATTTTGTCCGAAAATAAGGGAAATTTGTGCCTTTTTGCCCCAAAATAAGGGGAATTTCTGCCTTTTGCCCCAAAATATGGGGAATTTCAGCATTTTACCTCAAAATAAGGGAAATTTCAGCCTTTTTGCACAAAAATATGGAGAATTTCTGCCTTTTTGCCCCAAAATGAAGGGAATTTCTGCATTTTTGCACAAATATTAGGGGAATTTCTGCAATTTTGCTCCAAAATACGGGTCATTTCTGCCTTTTTGCCCGAAATTAAGTGGAATTTCTGCCTTTTTGTCTCGAAATAAGTGAAATTTCTTCAATTTCAGCCAAAAATTATGGATTTCATCTTTTTGCCCCAAAATAAGGGGAATTTCTGCCATTTTGCCCTGAAATATTTGAAATTTTTTCAATTTTACCTCAAAGTAAGGGGAATTTCTGCCTTTTGTCCCCAAATTAGGGGAATTTCGGCAATTTTGCCCCAAAATACGGGGAATTTCTCCCTTTTAGCCCCTAAATAAAGGGAATTTCTGCATTTTACCTCTAAATAAGGGGAATTTCTGCATTTTACCTCAAAATAAGAAGAATTTCTGCCTTTTGCCCCAAAATACTAGGAATTTCTGCCTTTTTGTTCCAAAATAAGGAAAATTTCTTCAATTTTGTACCATAATAAAAGAAATTTCTGCTTTTTGCACCAAAATAATGGGAATGTCTTACTTTTTGCCCTGAAATAAATGAAATTTCTGCTATTTTGCCCAAAAATAAGGGAAATTTGTGCCATTTTGCCCCAAAATAAGGAAAAGTTCTGCCTTTGCCACAAAATATGGGGAATTTCAGCATTTTACCTCAAAATAAGGGGAATTTGAGCCTTTTTGCACCAAAATATGGAGAATTTCTGCCTTTTTGCCCCAAAATAGAGGGAATTTCTGCATTTTTGCACCAATATTACGGAAATTTCTTCAATTTTGCTCCAAAATACGGGTCATTTCTGCCTTTTTGCCGGAAAGTAAGTGGAATTTCTGCCTTTTTGTCCCGAAATAAGTGAAATTTCTTCAATTTTAGCCAAAAATTAGGGATTTCATTTTTTGCCCCAAAATAAGGGGAATTTCAGCCATTTTGCCCTAAAATATTTGAAATTTCTGCAATTTTACCCCGAAATAAGGGAAATTTCTGCCTTTTTGCCCCAAAATAAGGGGAATTTCAGCCTTATTACCTCAAAATAAGGGAAATTTCTGCGTTTTTGCCATAAAATATAAGGAATTTCTGCCTTTTTGCACCAAAATAAGGAAAATTTCTGCAATTTTTTTACACTTTTTACCTGAAAATAAGTGAATTTTCTGCAATTTTGCCCCAAAATAAGGTAAATTCCTGCAATTTTGCCCCAAAATAAAGGAAATTTCTGAAATTTTGCCCAAAATAAGGGGAACTTCTGATTTTTGCCCAAAAATAAAGGGAATTTCTGCCTTTTGCCCCAAAATTAGGGGAATTTCTGCAATTTTGCTCCAAAATACGGGGAATTTCTGCTTTTAAGCCCGAAAATAAGGGGAATGCATACCTTTTGCCATAAAAAAGGGAAATTTCTTCATTTTTGCTCCAAAATAAGAGGAATTTCTGCCATTTTGCCTCTAAATAAGTGGAATTTCTTCAGTTTTGCCCCAAAATAAGGAGAGTTTCTGTATTTTGCCCCAACATATAGAGAATTTCTGCCTTTTTGCCCCACAATTAGGGGATTTTCTGCAATTTTGCTCCAAAATACGGGGAATTTCTGCTTTTTTGCCCGAAAATAAGGGGAATGCATACCTTTTTGCAATAAATAGGGAAATTTCTTCATTTTTGCTCCAAAATAAGAGGAATTTCTGCCATTTTGCCTCAAAATAAGTGGAATTTCTGAGTTTTGCCCCAAAATAAAGAGCATTTCTGTATTTTGCCCCAACATATAAAGAATTTCTGCCTTTTTTCCCCACAATTAGGGGATTTTCTGCAATTTTGCTCCAAAATACGGGGAATTTCTGCTTTTTTGCCCGAAAATAAGGGGAATGCATACCTTTGTGCAATAAAAAAGGGAAATTTCTTCATTTTTGCTCCAAAATAAGAGGAATTTCTGCCATTTTGCCTCTAAATAAGTGGAATTTCTGAGTTTTGCCCCAAAATAAGGAGAATTTCTGTATTTTGCCCCAACATATAGAGAATTTCTGCCTTTTTGCCCCACAATTAGGAGATTTTCTGCACTTTTGCTCCAAAATAAGGGGAATTTCTGCCTTTTTGCCTGAAAATAGAGGGAAGGTATACTTTTTGCCATAAAAAAGAGAAATTTCTTCATTTTTACCTCAAAATAAGGGGATTTGCCGCCTTTTTGACTCAAAATAAGTGCAATTTCTGAATTTTCACAAAAATATACGGAATTTCTGTCTTTTTGCCCCAAAATAACGGGAATTTCTGATTTTTGCCCTGAAATAAGTTAAATTTCTAAAATTTTTCCCCAAAATAAGGGAAATGTCTGCATTTTGACCCAAAATAAGAAGAATTTCTGACTTTTTGCCCCAAAATAAGGGGAATTTCAGCCTTTTTACCTCAAAATAAGAGGAATTTCTGAATTTTTGCCACAAAATATGGGAAATTTCTGCCTCTGCCCAAAATAAGAAAAATTTCTACAATTTTGTACCAAAATAAAAGAAATTTCTGCCTTTTCCCACAAAATAAGAAAATTTCTGTTATTTTCCCTGAAATAAGAGAAATTTCTGCAATTTTGCCACAAAATAAGTGAAATTTCTGCAATTTTGCCCCAAAATAAGGGAAATTTCTGGAATTTTGCCCCAAAATAAGTGGAATTTATGAGTTTTGCCCCAAAATAAGGAAAATTTCTGTTTTTTTGCACAAACATATAGGGAATTTCTGCCTGTTTGCCCCACAATTAGGGGAATTTCGGCAATTTTGCTCCAAAATACGGGGAATTTCTGCCTTTTTGCCAGAAAATAAAAAGAATGCATACCTTTTTGCCATAAAAAAGGGAAATTTCTTCATTTTTGCAACAAAATAAGGGGAATTTCTGCTTTTTTTTCCTCTAAATAAGTGGAATTTCTGTCTTTCCCCCAAACAAAGGGAATTTCTTTCTTTTTTGCCCCAAAATAAAAAAAATTTCTGACTTATTACCCTGAAATAAGTGAAATTTCTGCAATTTTCCCCCAAAATAAGGGAAATTTCTGCCTTTTGGCCCCCAAATAAGGGGAATTTCAGCCTGTTTACCTCAAAATAAGGGGAATTTCTGCAATTTTGCCCTAAAATAAGGGAAATTTTTGAAATTTTGCACCAAAATAAGTGGAATTTCTGAGTTTTGCCCCAAAATAAGGAGAATTTATGTCTTTTTGCCCCAACATATAGAGAATTTCTGCCTTTTTGCCCCACAATTAGGGGAATTTCTGCAATTTTGCTCCAAAATACGGGGAATTTCTGCTTTTTGCCTGAAAATAAGAAGAATGCATAACTTTTTGCCATAAAAAAAAGAAATTTCTTCATTTATGCTCCAAAATAAGGGGAATTTCTGCTTTTTTGCCCCTAAATAAGTGGAATTTCTGTTTTTTTTCCCCAAAATAAAGGGAATTTCTGTCTTTTTTGCCCCAAAATAAGGAAAATTTCTGACTTATTACCCGGAAATAAGTGAAATTTCTGCAATTTTGCCCCAAAATAAGGGAAATTTCTGCCTTTTTGCACCCAAAAAGGGGAATTTCAGCCTTTTTACCTCAAAATAAAAAGAATTTCTGCATTTTTGCTCCAAAGTATGGGAAATTTCTGCCTTTTTGCCCCAAAATAAGAAAAATTTCTGCAATTTTGTACCAAAATAAAAGAAATTTCTGCCTTTTTGCACTAAAATAAAAAAATTTCTGTTTTTTTTTTCTGAAATAAGTGAAATTTCTGCAATTTTCCCCAAAATAAGTGAAATTTCTGCAATTTGGCCCCAAAATAAGTGAAATTACTGAAATTTTTCCCCAAAATAAGTGGAATTTCTGAGTTTTGCCCCAAAATAAGGAGAATTTTTGTCTTTTTTGCCGCCAAATAAAAAAAATTTCTGGCATATTACCCTTAAATAAGTGAAATTTCTGCAATTTTTCCCCAAAATAAGGAAAGTTTCTGCTTTTTTGCCCCCAAATAAAGGGAATTTCAGCCTTTTTACCTCAAAATAATGGTTATTTCTGTATTTTTGCCCCAAAATATGGGAAATTTCTGCCTTTTTACCCCAAAATAAGAAAAATTCTGCTTTTTTCCCCTGATATAAGTGAAATTTCGGCAATTTTGCCCCATAATAAGTGAAATTTCTGCAATTTTGCCCCAAAATAAGGGAAATTTCTGCCTTTTTGCCCCCAAATAAGGGGAATTTCAGCATTTTTACCTCAAAATAAGGGGAATTTCTGCATTTTTGCCACAAAATATTAGGAATTTCTGACTTTTTACTCAAAAAAAGAAAATTTCTGCCTTTTTTTCTGAAATAAGTGAAATTTCTGCAATTTTGCCACAAAGTAAGTGAAATTTCTGCAATTTTGCCCTAAAATAAGAAAAATTTCATGAATTTTGCCCCAAAATAAGTGGAATTTCTGAGTTTTGCCCCAAAATAAAGAGAATTTCTGTCTTTTTGCCCTAACATATAGGGAATTTCTGGCTTTTTGCCCCACAATTAGGAAAATTTCTGCAATTTTGCTCCAAAATACGGGGAATTTCTGCTTTTTTTGCACGACAATAAGGGGAATGCATACCTTTTTGCCATAAAAAAGGGAAATTTCTTCATTTTTGCTCCAAAATAAAAGGAATTTCTGCCATTTTGCCTCTAAATAAGTGGAATTTCTGAGTTTTGCCCCAAAATAATAAGAATTTCTGTATTTTGCCCCAACATATAGAGAATTTCTGCCTTTTGCCCCACAATTAGGAGATTTTCTGCACTTTTGCTCCAAAATACGGGGAATTTCTGCCTTTTTGCCCGAAAATAAGGGGAATGCATACTTTTTTGCCATAAAAAAGGGAAATGTCTTCATTTTTGCTCCAAAATAAGGGGAATTTCTGCCTTTTTGCCTCTAAATAAGTGGAATTTCTGTCTTTTTCCCCCAAAACTAAGGGAATTTCTGTCTTTTTTGCCCAAAAATAAGGAAAATTTCTGACTTATTATTCTGAAATAAGTGAAATTTCTGCAATTTTCCCCCTAATAAGGGAAATTTCTGCCTTTTTGCCCTGAAATATGTGAAATATCTGCAATTTTAACCCAAAATATGGTGAATTTCTGCCTTTTTGCCCCAAAATAATGGGATTTTCTGCCTTTTTGCCCCAAAATAAGAAAAATTTTTGCTTTTTTTCTCTGAAATAAGTGAAATTTCTGCAATTTTGCAATAAAATAAGGGAAATTTCTGCAATTTTTTCCCCATAATATGGGAAATTTCTGCAATTTTGCCTCAAAATAATGGGAATTTCTGTTTTTTGACCACAAATAAGGGAAATTTCTGCAATTTGGCCCTAAAATAAGAGGAATTTCTGCCTTTTGCCCCAAAATAAGGAGAATATCTGCCTTTTTGCCGCAAAATAAAGAAAATTACTGTATTTTTTACCACAAAATAAGTGAATTTCTGCAATTTTGCTCCAAAATACGGGGATTTTCTGCCTTTTTCGCCGAAAATAAGGGGAATTTCTGCCACTTTGCCGTGAAATAAGTGAAATTTTTGCCTTTTCACCAAAAATAAACGAAATTTCTATATTTTTGCCCCAAAATAAGGGGAATTTCTGACTTTTTGCCCTAAAATAAGGGAAATTTTATCCTTTTTATCTCAAAATAAGGGGAATTTCTTCCATTTTGCCACAAAATAAGAAAATTTCTACCTTTTTTCTGTAATAAGTGAAATTTTTGCAATTTTGCCCAAAATAAAAGAAATTTCTGCAATTTTGCTCAAATGTAAAGGAAATTTCTGCAATTTTGCCCCAAAATAAGGGGAATTTCTGACTTTTTGCTCCCGAAAAAAGGAAATTTTCTGTCTTTTTCCTCCAAAATAAGGAGAATTTCTGACTTTTTGCCAGAAAATTATGAGAATTTCTGCAATTTTGCTTCAAAATATGGGGAATTTCTGCCTTTTATCCCCAAAATAAAGGAATTTCTGCATTTTCCCCCAATATTTGGGTAATTTCTGCATTTTACCTCTAAATAAATGGAATTTCTGCATTTTACCTCAAAATAAGAAGAATTTCTGCCTTTTGCCCCAAAATATGGGGAATTTCTGCCTTTTTGTTCCAAAATAAGGAAAATTTCTTCAATTTTGTACCATAATAAAAGAAATTTCTACTTTTTGCCCCAAAATAATGGGAATTTCTGAATTTTTGCCTTGAAATAAATGAAATTTCTACTATTTTGCCCGAAAATAAGGGAAATTTGTGCCTTTTTGCTTCAAAATAAAAGGAATTTCTGCCTTTGCCCCAAAATATGTGGAATTTCACCATTTTACCTCAAAATAAGGGGAATTTCAGCAGTTTTGCACCAAAATATGGAGAATTTCTGCTTTTTTGCCCCAAAATAAATGGAATTTCTGCATTTTTGCCACAAAATATTAAGAATTTCTACATTTTTGCCCCAAAATAAGGAAAATTTCTGCCTTTTTTCCCTGAAATAAGTGAAATTTGTGCAATTTTGCCCCAAAATAAGAGAAATTTTGGATTTTTTCCCCAAAATAAGTGGAATTTCTGAATTATGCCTTTAAATAAGGAGAATTTCTGTCTTTTTGCCCCAACATATTACGAATTTCTGCATTTTTGCCCAACAATTAGGGGAATTTCTGCAATTTTGCTCCAAAATACGGGGAATTTCTGTTTTTTTGCCCGAAAATTAGGGGAATGCATAACTTTTTGCCATAAAAAAGGGAAATTTTTTCATTTTTGCTCCAAAATAATGGGAATTTCTGCCTTTTTGCCTCTAAATAAGTGGAATTTCTGTCTTTTTCCTCCAAAACAAAAGGATTTTTTGTCTTTTTTGCCCCAAAATAAAAGGAATTTCTGACTTATTACCATGAAATATGTGAAATTTCTGCAATTTTGCCCCAAAATAAGTCGAATTTCTGCCTTTTTGCCCCAAAATAATGGGAATTTCTGCCTTTTTGCCCCAAAATAAGAAAAATTTTTGGGTTTTTTTTCTGAAATAAGTGAAATTTCTGCAATTTTACCCTAAAATAAGGAAAATTTCTGCAATTTTGCCCCAAAATAAGGGGAATTTCTCCCTTTTTGCCCCAAAATAAAAGAAATTTCAGCCTTTTTACCTGAAAATAATTGAAGTTTCTGCAATTTTGCCCCAAATGAGAAAAATTTCTGCAATTTTGCCCCAAAATAAGGTAAATTCCTGCAATTTTGCCCCAAATTAAAGGAAATTTCTTGAATTTTGCCCCAAAATAAGGGGAATTTATGATTTTTGCCCCAAAATAAAGGGAATTTCTGCCTTTTGCCCCTAAATTAGGGGAATTTCTGCAATTTTACCCCAAAATAAGTCGAATTTCTGCCTTTTTGCCCCAAAATAATGGGAATTTCTGCCTTTTTGCCCCAAAATAAGAAAAATTTTTGCTTTTTTTCTCTGAAATAAGTGAAATTTCTGCAATTTTGTTCTAAAATAAAGAAAATTTTTGCAATTTTTCCCCATAATGAGAGAAATTTTTGCAATTTTGCCCCAAAATAAGAGAAATTTCTCACTTTTTGCCCAAAAATAAAGGATATATCAACCCTTATTCCTGAAAATAAGTGAAATTTCTGCAATTTTGCCCCAAATAAGGGAAATTTCTGCAATTTTGCCCAAAAATAAGGTAAATTCCTCCAATTTTGCCCCAAAATAAAGGGAATTTTTTGAATTTTGCCCCAAAATTAAGTTTCTGATTTTTGCCCCAAAATTAGGGGATTTTCTGCAATTTTGCTCCAAAATACGGGGAATTTCTGCCTTTTTGCTCCAAAATACAGGGAATTTCTGCGTTTTTGCCCAAAAATAATGGGAATGCATACCTTTTTGCCATAAAAAATGAAATTTCTTCATTTTTGCTCCAAAATAAGGGGAATTTCTGCATTTTTGCCTCTAAATAAGTGGAATTTCTGTCTTTTTCCCACAAAACAAAGGGAATTTCTTTCTTTTTGCCCCAAAATAAGAGGAATTTCTGACTCATTACCCTGAAATAAGTGAAATTTCTGCAATTTTGCCCCAAAATAAGGGAAATTTCTGCCTTTTTGCCCCCAAATAAGGGGAATTCAGCCTTTTTACCTCAAAAAGAGGAATTTCTGCATTTTTGCCACAAAATATTAGGAATTTCTGTTATTTTGCCCCAAAATAAGGAAAATTTCTGACTTTTTTCCCTGAAATAAGTGAAATTTCTGCAATTTTGCCCCAAAATAAGTGAAATTTCTGCAATTTTGCCCCAAAAATAAGGAAATTTCTGGAATTTTGCCCCAAAAGAAGTGGAATTTCTGAGTTTTGCCCCAAAATAAGGAGAATTTCTGTTATTTTGCCCCAACATATAGGGAATTTCTGCCTTTTGCACCAGAATTAGGGGAATTTCTGCAATTTTGCTCCAAAATACGAAGAATTTCTGCCTTTTTTCCCAAAAATAAGGGAAATGCATATCTTTTTGCCATAAAAATGGGAAATTTCTTCATATTTGCTCCAAAATAAGGGGAATTTCTCCCTTTTTGACTCTAAATAAGTGGAATTTCTCTCTTTTTTCCCCAAAACAACGGGAATTTCTTTATTTTTAGCCCCAAAATAAGGGGGAATTTCTGACTTATTACCCTGAAATAAGTGAAATTTCTGCAATTTTGCCCCAAAAAAGGGAAATTTCTGCCTTTTTGCCCTGAAATATGTGAAATTTCTGCAATTTTTCCGCAAAATAAGGTGAATTTCTGCCTTTTTGCCCTAAAATAATGAGATTTTCTACCTTTTTGCCCCAAAATAAGAAAAATTTTTGCTTTATTTCTCTGAAATAAGTGAAATATCTGCAATTTTGTCCTAAAATAAGTGAAATTTCTGCAATTTTTTCCCATAACAAGGGAAATTTCTGCAATTATGCCACAAAATAACGGGAATTTCTCTTTTTTTGCCCCAAAATAAAGAAAATTTCAGCATTTTTACCTGAAAATAAGTGAATTTTATGCAATTTTGCCCCAAATTAAGCAAATTTCTGCAATTTTGCCCCAAAATAAGGTAAATTCCTGCAATTTTACCCCAAAATAAAGGAAATTTCTTGAATTTTGCCCCAAAATAAGGGGAATGTCTGAATTTTGTCCCAAAATAAAGGGAATTTCTGCCTTTTGCCCCAAAATTAGGGGAATTTCTGCAATTTTGCTCCAAAATACGGGGAATTTCTGCCTTTTTGCCAGAAAATAATGGGAATGCATACCTTTTTGCCATAAAAAGGAAAATTTCTTCATTTTTGCTCCAAAATAAGGGGAATTTCTGCATTTTTGCCTCTAAATAAGTGGAATTTCTGTCTTTTTCCCCCAAAACAAAGAGAATATTTGTCTTTTTTGCCCCAAAATAAGGGGAATTTCTGAGTTATTACCCTGAAATAAGTGAAATTTCTGCAATTTTGCCCCAAAATAAGGGAAATTTCTGCAATTTTGCCCCAATGTAAAGGAAATTTCTGCAATTTTGCCCCAAAATAAGGGGAATTTCTGCCTTTTTGCCTCTAAATAAGTGGAATTTCTATCTTATTCCCCCAAAACAACGGGAATTTCTGTATTTTTTGCCCCAAAATAAGCGGGAATTTCTGACTTATTACCCTGAAATAAGTGAAATTTCTGCAATTTTGCCCTAAAATAAGGGAAATTTCTGCCATTTTTCCATAATAAGGGAAATTTCTGCAATTTTGCCCCAAAATAAGGGGAATTTCTCTTTTTTGCCCCAAAATAAAGGAAATTTCAGCCTTTTTACATGAAAATAAGTGAATTTTATGCAATTTTGCCCCAAATAAAAGAAATTTCTGCAATTTTGCCCCAAAATAAGGTAAATTCCTGCAATTTTGCCCCAAAATAAAGGAAATTTTTTGAATTTTGCCCCAAAATAAGGGGAATTTCTGATTTTTGCCCCAAAATAAAGGGAATTTCTGCCTTTTGCCCCAAAATTAGGGCAATTTCTGCAATTTTGCTCCAAAATACGGGGTATTTCTGCCTTTTTGCACGAAAATAATGGGAATGCATACCTTTTTGCCATAAAAAGGAAAATTTCTTCATTTTTGCTCCAAAATAAGGGGAATTTCTGCATTTTTGCCTCTAACTAAGTGGAATTTCTGTCTTTTTCCCCCAAAACAAAGGGAATTTCTGTCTTTTTTGCCCCAAAATAAGGGGAATTTCTGACTTATTACCCTGAAATAAGTGAAATTTCTGCAATTTTGCCCCAAAATAAGGGAAATTTCTGCAATTTTGCCACAATGTAAAGGAAATTTCTGCAATTTTGCCCCAAAATAAGGGGAATTTCTGACTTTTTGCTCCCGAAAAAAGGAAATTTTCTGTCTTTTTGCTTCAAAATAAGGAGAATTTCTGACTTTTTGCCAGAAAATTATGAGAATTTCTGCAATTTTGCTTCAAAATACGGGGAATTTCTGTCTTTTATCCCCAAAATAAAGGAATTTCTGCATTTTCCCCCAATATTTGGGTAATTTCTGCATTTTACCTCTAAATAAAGGAAATTTCTGCATTTTACCTCAAAATAAGAAGAATTTCTGCCTTTTAGCCCAAAATATGGGGAATTTCTGCCTTTTTGTTCCAAAATAAGGAAAATTTCTTCAATTTTGTACCATAATAAAAGAAATTTCTACTTTTTGCCCCAAAATAATAAGAATTTCTGAATTTTTGCCTTGAAATAAATGAAATTTCTACTATTTTGCCCGAAAATAAGGGAAATTTGTGCCTTTTTGCCCCAAAATGAGGGGAATTTCTGATTTTTGCCCCAAAATAAAGGGAATTTCTGCCTTTTGTCCCAAAATTAGGGCAATTTCTGCAATTTTGTTCCAAAATAAGAGGAATTTCTGCCTTTTTGACAGAAAATAATGGGAATGCATACCTTTTTGCAATAAAAAAGGAAAATTTCTTCATTTTTGCTCCAAAATAAGGGGAATTTCTGCCTTTTTGCCTCTAAAGAAGTGGAATTTCTGTCTTTTTCCCTCAAACAAAGGGAATTTCTGTCTTTTTTGCCACAAATTAAGGAAATTTTCTGACTTATTACACTGAAATAAGTGAAATTTATGCAATTTTGCCCCTAAATAAGGTAAATTCCTGCAATTTTGCCCCAAAATAAAAAAAATTTCTGCCTTTTTGCCCCCAAATAAGGGAAATTTCAGCCTTTATACCTCAAAATAAGGAAAATTTCTGCATTTTTGCCCCAAAATAAGGAAAATTTCTGCTTTTTTCCCTGAAATAAGTGAAATTTCCGCAATTTTGCCCCTAAATTTGTGAAATTTCTGCAATTTTGCCCAAAAGTAAGGGGAATTTCTGATTTTTGCCTTAAAATAAAGGGAATATCTGCCTTTTGCCCCAAAATTAGGGTAATTTCTGCAATTTTGTTCCAAATACGGGGAATTTCTGCTTTTTTGCCCGAAAATAAGGGGAATGCATAAATTTTTGCCATGAAAAAGCGAAATTTCTTCATTTTTGCTCCAAAATAAGGGGAATTTCTGCCTTTTTGCCTCAAAATAAGTGGAATTTCTGTCTTTTTCCCCCCAAAAATAGGTAATTTCTGTCTTTTTTGCCCCGAAATAAAGAAAATTTCTGACTTATTACCCTTAAATAAGTGAAATTTCTGCAATTTTGCCCTAAAATAAGGGAAATTTCTGCCTTTTTGCCCTGACATATGTGAAATTTCTGCAAATTTACCCCAAAATTAGGTGAATTTCTGCCTTTTTGCTCCAAAATAAAGAGAATTTCTGCATTTTTGCCCCAAAATAAGAAAAAATTTTTGCTTTTTTTCTCTGAAATAACTGAAATTTCTGCAATTTTGCCATAAAACAAGTGAAATTTCTGAGTTTTGCCCCAAAATAAGGAGAATTTCTGTCTTTTTACCCCAACATATGGGGAATTTCTGCCAATTTGCCCCAAAATCTGGGGAATTTTAGCATTTTACCTCAAAAGAAGGAGAATTTCAGCCTTTTTGCACCAAAATATGGAGAATTTCTGCTTTTTTGCCCAAAAATAGAGGGAATTTCTGTATTTTTGCACCAATATTAGGGGAATTTCTGCAATTTTGCTCCAAAATACGGAGAATTTCTGCTTTTTTGCCCGAAAATAAAGGAAATGTATACCTTTTTGCCATAAAAAAGGGAAATTTCTTTATTTTTGCCCGAAAATAAAGAAATTTTCTGCCTTTTTGACTCAAAATAAGTGCATTTTTGCCTTTTCCCCCAAAATAAATGAAATTTCTGATTTTTTTTCCCAACATAAGGGAAATTTCTGACATTTTGCCCGAAAATAAAGGGAATTTCAGCCTTTTGGCCCCAAGATATGGGGAATTTCTGCCTTTTTGCCCCAAAATAAGAAAAATTTCTGCAATTTTGTAACAAAATAATAGAAATTTCTGCCTTTTTGCCCCAAAATAATAAAATTTCTGCATTTTTTCTGATATAAGTGAAATTTCTGCAATTTTGACCCAAAATAAGGGAAATTTCTGCAATTTTGCCCAAATGTAAAGGAAATTTCTGCAATTTTGCCCCAAAATAAGTGGAATTTCTGACTTTTTGCCCCCGAAAAAAGGAGATTTTCTGTCTTTTTGCCTAAAAATTATGAGAATTTCAGCAATTTTGCTTCAAAATACAGGGAATTTCTGCTTTTTGGCCCCAAAATAAAGGGAATTTCTGCATTTCTGCCCAATATTTGGGGAATTTCAGCATTTTACCTCTAAATAAGGGGAATTTCTGCATTTTACCTCAAAATAAGAAGAATTTCTGCCTTTTGCCCCAAAATATGGGGAATTTCTGCCTTTTTGTTTCAAAATAAGGAAAATTTCTTCAATTTTGTACAATAATCAAAGAAATTTCTGCTTTTTGCCCCAAAATAAGGGGAATTTCTGACTTTTTACCCTGAAATAAATGAAATTTCTGCAATTTTGCCCGAAAATATGGGAAATTTGTGCCTTTTTGTCCCAAAATGAGGGGAATTTCTGCCTTTTTGCCCGAAAATAAGGGGAATGCATAACTTTTTGCCATGAAAAAGCGAAATTTCTTCATTTTTGCTCCAAAATAAGGGGAATTTCTGCCTTTTTGCCTCAAAATAATTGGAATTTCTGTCTTTTTCCCTCCAAAAATAGGTAATTTCTGTCTTTTTTGCCCCGAAATAAAGAAAATTTCTGACTTATTACCCTTAAATAAGTGAAATTTCTGCAATTTTGCCCCAAAATTAGGGAAATTTCTGCCTTTTTGCCCTGACATATGTGAAATTTCTGCAAATTTACCCCAAAATTAGGTGAATTTCTGCATTTTTGCTCCAAAATAAGGGGAATTTCTGCATTTTTGCCCCAAAATAAGAAAAAATTTTTGCTTTTTTTCTCTGAAATAACTGAAATTTCTGCAATTTTGCCGTAAAACAAGTGAAATTTCTGAGTTTTGCCCCAAAATATGGAGAATTTCTGTCTTTTTGCCCCAACATATGGGGAATTTCTGCCAATTTGCCCCAAAATATGGGGAATTTTAGCATTTTACCTCAAAAGAAGGGGAATTTCAGCCTTTTTGCACCAAAATATGGAGAATTTCTGCTTTTTTGCCCAAAAATAAAGGGAATTTCTGTATTTTTGCACCAATATTAGGGGAATTTCTGCAATTTTGCTCCAAAATACGGAGAATTTCGGCTTTTTTGCCCGAAAATAAAGGGAATGTATTACTTTTTGCCATAAAAAATGGAAATTTCTTTATTTTTGCCCGAAAATAAGGAAATTTTCTGCCTTTTTGACTCAAAATAAGTGCATTTTTGCCTTTTCCCCAAAAATAAACGAAATTTCTGATTTTTTTCCCCAACATAAGGGAAATTTCTGACTTTTGGCCCGAAAATAAAGGGAATTTCAGCCTTTTGGCCCCAAAATATGGGGAATTTCTGCCTTTTTGCCCCAAAATAAGAAAAATTTCTGCAATTTTGTAACAAAATAATAGAAATTTCTGCCTTTTTGCCCCAAAATAAGAAAATTTCTGCATTTTTTCTGATATAAGTGAAATTTCTGCAATTTGACCCAAAATAAGGGAAATTTCTGCAATTTTGCCCAAATGTAAAGGAAATTTCTGCAATTTTGCCCCAAAATAAGGGGAATTTCTGACTTTTTGCCCCCTAAAAAAGGAGATTTTCTGTCTTTTTGCCCCAAAATAAGGAGAATTTCTGCCTTTTTGCCTAAAAATTACGAGAATTTCAGCAATTTTGCTTCAAAATACGGGGAATTTCTGCTTTTTGGCCCCAAAATAAAGGGAATTTCTGCATTTCCGCCCAATATTTGGGGAATTTCAGCATTTTACCTCTAAATAAGGGGAATTTCTGCATTTTACCTCAAAATAAGAAGAATTTCTGCCTTTTGCCCCAAAATATGGGGAATTTCTGCCTTTTTTTTTCAAAATAAGTAAAATTTCTTCAATTTTGTACCATAATCAAAAAAATTTCTGCTTTTTGCCCCAAAATAAGGGGAATTTTTGACTTTTTTCCCTGAAATAAATGAAATTTCTGCAATTTTGCCCGAAAATATGGGAAATTTGTGCCTTTTTGTCCCAAAATGAGGGGAATTTCTGCCTTTTGCCCCAAAATATGGGGAATTTTAGGATTTTACCTCAAAATAAGGGGAATTTCAGCCTTTTTGCACCAATATATGGAGAATTTCTGCTTTTTTGCCCCAAAATAAAGAGAATTTCTGCATTTTTGCAACAATATTAAGGGAATTTCTGCAATTTTGCTCCAAAATACGGGTCATTTCTGCCTTTTTGGCCAAAATTAAGTGGAAATTCTGCCTTTTTGTCCCGAAATAAGTGAAATTTCCTCAATTTTAGCCAAAAATTATGGATTTCATATTTTTGCCCCAAAATAAGGGGAATTTCTGCCATTTTGCCCTGAAATATTTGAAATTTCTGCAATTTTACCCCAAAATAAGGGGAATTTCTGCATTTTTCCCCCAAAATAAAGGGAATTTCAGCCTTATTACCTCAAAATAAGGGAAATTTCTGCCTATTTGCCACAAAATATAAAGAATTTCTGCCTTTTAGCCCAAAATAAGGAAAATTTCTGCAATTTTGCCCCAAAATAAGGGAAATTTCTCCTTTTTTCCCCAAAATAAAGGAAATTTCAACCTTTTTACCTGAAAATAAGTGAAATTTCTGTAATTTTGCCCGAAATAAGGGAAATTTCTGCAATTTTGCCCCAAAATAATGTAAATTCCTGCAATTTTGCCCCAAAATAAAGGAAATTTCTGGAATTTTGCCCCAAAGTAAGGGGAATTTCTGATTTTTGCCCCAAAAAAAAGGGAATTTCTGCCTTTTGCCCCAAAATTAGGGGAATTTCTGCAATTTTGCTCCAAAATACGGGGAATTTCTGCCTTTTTGGCCGAAATTAAGTGAAAATTCTGCCTTTTTGTCCCGATATAAGTGAAATTTCCTCAATTTTAGCCAAAAATTATGGATTTCATAATTTTGCCCCAAAATAAGGGGAATTTCTGCCATTTTGCCCTGAAATATTTGAAATTTCTGCAATGTTACCCCAAAATAAGGGAAATTTCTGCCTTTTTGCCCTGAAATATTTGAAATTTCTGCAATTTTACCCCAAAATAAGGGGAATTTCTGCCTTTTTCCCAAAAATAAAAAGAATTTCAGCCTTATTACCTCAAAATAAGGGAAATTTCTGCCTTTGTGCCACAAAATATAAAGAATTTCTGCCTTTTTGCCCCAAAATAAGGAAAATTTCAGCAATTTTGCCACAAAATAAGGGAAATTTCTCTCTTTTTCCCCAAAATAAAGGAAATTTCAGCCTTTTTACCTGAAAATAAGTGAAATTTCTGTAATTTTGCCCGAAATAAGGGAAATTTCTGCAATTTTGCCCCAAAATAATGTAAATTCCTGCAATTTTGCCCCAAAATAAAGGAAATTTCTGGAATTTTGCCCCAAAGTAAGGGGAATTTCTGATTTTTGCCCCAAAATAAAGGGAATATCTGCCTTTTGCCTCAAAATTAGTGGAATTTCTGCAATTTTGCTCCAAAATACAGGGAATTTCTTCCTTTTTGCCCGAAAATAAGGGGAATGCATACCTTTTTGCCATAAAAAAGAGAAATTTCTTCATTTTTGCTTCAAAATAAGGGGAATTTCTGCATTTTAGCCTCTAAATAAGTGGAATTTCTGTCTTTTTCCCCCAAAAAGAAGGGAATTTCTGTCTTTTTTGCCCCAAAATAACGAAAATTTCTTACTTATTACCCTGAAATAAGTGAAATTTCTGCAATTTTACCCCAAAATAAGGGAAATTTCTGCCTTTTTGCCCTATAATATGTGAAATTTCTGCAATTTTACCCAAAAATAAGGTGAATTTCTGATTTTGCCCCAAAATAATGGGAATTTCTGCCTTTTTGCCCCAAAATAAGAAAAATTTTTGCTTTTTTTCTCTGAAATAACTGAAATTTCTGCAATTTTGCCCTAAAATAATTGAAATTTCTGAGTTTTGCCCCAAAATAAGGAGAATTTCTGTCTTTTTGCCCAAACATATAGGGAATTTCTGCCTTTTTGCCCCACAATTATGGGAATTTCCGCAATTTTGCTCGAAAATACGGGGAATTTCTGCCTTTTTGCCCAAAAATAAAGAGAATGTACACCTTTTTGCCATAAAAAAGTGAAATTTCTTCATTTTTGCCAGAAAATAAGGAAATTTTCCACCTTTTTGACTCAAAATAAGTGCAATTTCTGCCTTTTCCCAAACAATAAACGAAATTTCTGTATTTTTGCCCAAACATAAGGGGAATTTCTGACTTTTTGCCCGAAAATAAGGGGAATTTCAGCCTTTTAACCTCAAAATAAGGGGTATTTCTGCTTTTTTGCCCCAAAATATGGGGAATTTCTGCCTTTTTGGCATCAAAGAAGAAAATTTTCTGCAATTTTGTACCAAAATAGTAGAAATTTCTGCCTTTTGGCACCAAAATAAGAAAATTTCTTCATTTTTTCTGAAATAAGTGAAATTTTTGCAATTTTTCTCCAAAATAAGGGAAATTTCTGCAATTTTGCCCCAATGTAAAGAAAATTTCTGCAATTTTGCTTCAAAATACAGGGAATTTCGGCCTTTTAGGCACAAAATAAAGGGAATTTCTGCATTTTCCCCCAATATTTGGGGAATTTCTGCATTTTACCTCTAAATAAGGGGAATTTCTGCATTTTACCTCAAAATAAAAAGAATTTCTGCCTTTTGCCCCAAAATATGGGGAATTTCTGCCTTTTTGTTCTAAAATAAGGAAAATATCTTCAATTTTGTACCATAAAAAAAGAAATTTCTGTTTTTTGCCCCAAAATAAGGGGAATTTCTGACATTTTACCCTGAAATAAATGAAATTTCTGCAATTTTGCCCGAACATTAGGTAAATTTGTGCCTTTTTGCCCCAAAATGAGGGGAATTTCTGCCTTTTGCCCCAAATTATGGGGAATTTTAGGATTTTACCTCAAAATAAAGGAAATTTTAGCCTTTTTGCACCAAAATATGGAGAAATTCTGCCTTTTTGCCCCAAAATAAAGGGAATTTCTGCATTTTTGCACCAATATTAGGGGAATTTCTGCAATTTTGCTCCAAAATACGGGTCATTTCTGCCTTTTTGCCCGAAATTAAGTGGAATTTCTGCCTTTTTGTCCCGAAATAAGTGAAATTTCTTCAATTTTAGCCAAAAATTATGGATTTCATCTCTTTGCCCCAAAATAAGGGGAATTTCTGCCATTTTGCCCTGAATATTTGAAATTTCTGCAACTTTACCCCAAAATAAGGGGAATTTCTGCCTTTTGCCCCAAAATTAGGGGAATTTCTGCAATTTTGCTCCAAAATACGGGGAATTTCTGCCTTTTTGCCCGAAAATAAGGGGAATGCATAACTTTTTGCCATAAAAAAGGGAAATTTCTTCATTTTTGCTCCAAAATAAGAGGAATTTCTGCCATTTTGCCTCTAAATAAGTGGAATTTCTGAGTTTTGCCCCAAAATAAAAAGAATTTCTGTCCTTTTGCCCCAAAATATAGAGAATTTCTGCCTTTTTGCCCCAAAATTAGGGGAATTTCTGCAATTTTTCTTCAAAATACGGGGAATTTCTGCCTTTTTGTCCGAAAATAAGGGGAATGCATACCTTTTTGCCATAAAAAAGGAAAATTTTTTCATTTTTGCTCCAAAATAAGTGGAAGTTCTGCCTTTTTGCCTCTAAATAAGTGTAATTTCTGTCTTTTTCCCCCAAAACAAAGGGCATTTCTGTCTTTTTTGCCACAAATTAAGGAAAATTTCTGACTTATTACCCTGAAATAAGTGAAATTTCTGCAATTTTGCCCCAAAATAAAGTAAATTCCTGCAATTTTGCCCCAAAATAAAAAAAATTTCTGCCTTTTTGCCCCCAAATAAGTTAAATTTCAGCCTTTATACCTCAAAAAAAGGGAAATTTCTGCATTTTTGCCACAAAATATTAGGAATTTCTGCCTATTTGCCCCAAAATAAAAAAAATTTTTGCTTTTTTCCCTGAAATAAGTTAAAATTCTGCAATTTTGCCCCTAAATAAGTGAAATTTCTGCAATTTTGCCCAAAAGTAAGGGGAATTTCTGATTTTTGGCCCAAAATAAAGGGAATTTCTGCCTTTTGCCCCAAAATTAGGGGATTTTCTGCAAATTTGTTCCAAATACGGGGAATTTCTGCTTTTGCCCGAAAATAAGGGGAATGCATACCTTTTTGCCATGAAAAAGCGAAATTTCTTCATTTTTGCTCCAAAAAAAGGGGAATTTCTGCCTTTTTGCCTGAAAATAAGTGGAATTTCTGTCTTTTTCCCCCCAAAAAAAGGTAATTTCTGTCTTTTTTGCCCCAAAATATAGAAAATTTCTGACTTATTACCCTGAAATAAGTGAAATTTCTGCAATTTTGCCCCAAAATAAGGTAAATTTCTGCCTTTTGCCCTGAAATATGTGAAATTTCTGCAAATTTACCCCAAAATTAGGTGAATTTCTGCCTTTTTGCCCCAAAATAATGGGAATTTCTGCATTTTTGCCCCAAAATAAGAAAAATTTTTGCTTTTATTCTCTGAAATAACTGAAATTTCTGCAATTTTGCCCTAAAACAAGTGAAATTTCTGAGTTTTGCCCCAAAATAAGGAGAATTTCTGTCTTTTTGCCCAAAAATATGGGGAATTACTGCCTTTTTGCCCCACAATTAGGGGAATTTCTGCAATTGTGCTCCAAAATATGGAGAATTTCTGCCTTTTTGCCCGAAAATAAAGGGAATGTATACCTTTTTGCCATAAAAAAGGGAAATTTCTTCATTTTTGCCCGAAAATAAGGAAATTTTCCGCCTTTTTGACTCAAAATAAGTGCAATTTCTGCCTTTTTCCCAAAAATAAATGAAATTTCTGTCTTTTTTCTCCAACATAAGAGGAATTTCTGACTTTTTGCCCGAAAATAAGGGGAATTTGAGCCTTTTTTCCACAAAATATGGGGAATTTCTGCCTTTTGCCCCAAAATAAGACAAATTTCTGCAATTTTGTAACAAAATAATAGAAATTTCTGCCTTTTGCCCCAAAATAATAAAATTTCTGCATTTTTTCTGATATAAGTGAAATTTCTGCAATTTAGACCCAAAATAAGGGAAATTTCTGCAATTTTGCCCAAATGTAAAATAAATTTCTGCAATTTTGCCCCAAAATAAGGGGAATTTCTGACTTTTTGCCCCCGAAAAAAGGAGATTTTCTGTCTTTTTGCCCCAAAATAAGGAGAATTTCTGTCTTTTTGCCTGAAAATGATGAGAATTTCTGCAATTTTGCTTCAAAATACGGGGAATTTCTGCTTTTTAGCCCCAAAATAAAGGGAATTTCTGCATTTCCGCCGAATATTTAGGGAATTTCTGCATTTTACCTTTAAATAAGGGGAATTTCTGCATTTTACCTCAAAATAAGAAGAATTTCTGCCTTTTGCCCCAAAATATGGGGAATTTCTGCCTTTTTGTTCCAAAATAAGGAAAATTTCTTCAATTTTGTACCATAATAAAAGAAATTTCTGCTTTTTGCCCCAAAATAAGGGGAATTTCTGACTGTTTACCCTGAAATAAATGAAATTTCTGCAATTTTGCCCAAAAATAAGGGAAATTTGTGCCTTTTTGCCCCAAAATGAGGGGAATTTCTGCCTTTTGCCCCAAAATATGGGAAATTTTAGCATTTTACCTCAAAATAAGGGGAATTTCAGCCTTTTTGCACCAAAATATGGAGAATTTCTGCTTTTTTGCCCCAAAATAAAGGGAATTTCTGCATTTTTGCACCAATATTAAGGGAATTTCTGCACTTTTGCTCCAAAATACGGGTCATTTCTGCCTTTTTGCCCGAAATTAAGTGGAATTTCTGCCTTTTTGTCCCAAAATAAGTGAAATTTCCTCCATTTTAGCCAAAATTATGGATTTCATCTTTTTGCCCCAAAATAAGGGGAATTTCTGCCATTTTGCCCTGAAATATTTGAAATTTCTGCAATTTTACCCCAAAATAAGGGGAATTTCTGCCTTTTTCCCCAAAATTAGGCGAATTTCTGCATTTTTACTCCAAAATACGGGGAATTTCTGACTTTTTGCCCGAACATAAGGGGAATGCATACTTTTTTGCCATAAAAAAGGGAAATTTCTTCATTTTTGCTCCAAAATAAGGGGAATTTCTGCCTTTTTGCCTCTAAATAAGTGGAATTTCTGTCTTTTTCCTCGAAAACAAAGGGAATTTCTGTCTTTTTTGCCCCAAAATAAGGAAAATTTATGATTTATTACCCTGAAATAAGTGAAATTTCTGCAATTTTGCCCCAAAATAAGGAAAATTTCTGCCTTTTTGCCCTATAATATGTGAAATTTCTGCAATTTTACCCCAAAATAAGGGGAATTTCTGCCTTTTTGCCCCAAAATAAAAAAAATTTTTGCATTTTTTCTCTGAAATAACTGAAATTTCTGCAATTTTGCCCTAAAATAAGTGAAATTTCTGAGTTTTGCCCTAAAATAAAGAGAATTTCTGTCTTTTTGCCCCAACATATAGGGAATTTCTGCCTTTTTGCCCCACAATTAGGGGAATTTCTGCAATTTTGCTCCAAAATACGGGGAATTTCTGCCTTTTTGCCCGAAAATAAAGGGAATGTATACCTTTTTGCCATAAAAAAATAAATTTCTTCATTTTTGCCCGAAAATAAGGAAATTTTCCGCCTTTTTGATTCAAAATAAGTGCAATTTCTGCCTTTTCCAAAAAATAAACGAAATTTCTTTCTTTTTGCCCCAACATAAGGGGAATTTCTGATTTTTGCCCGAAAATAAGGGGAATTTCAGCCTTTTTGCCCCAAAATATGGGGAATTTCTGCCTTTTTGCCCCAAAATAAGAAAAATTTCTGCAATTTTGTACTAAAATAATAGAAATTTCAGCCTTTTTGCCACAAAATAAGAAAATTTCTGCATTTTTTCTGAAATAAGTGAAATTTCTGCAATTTTGCTCCAAAATAAGGGAAATTTCTGCAATTTTGTCCAAATGTAAAGGAAATGTCTGCAATTTTGCCCCAAAATAAGGGGAATTTCTGACTTTTTGCCTCCTAAAAAAGAAGATTTTCTGTCTTTTTGCCTCAAAATAAGGAGAATTTCTGCCTTTTTGCCTGAAAATTATGAGAATTTCTGCAATTTTGCTTTAAAATATGGGGAATTTCTGCATTTTCCTCAATATAAGAAGAATTTCTGCCTTTTGCCCCAAAATATGGGGAATTTCTGCCTTTTTGTTCCAAAATAAGGAAAATTTATTCAATTTTGTACCATAATAAAAGAAATTTCTGCTTTTTGCCCCAAAATAAGGGGAATTTCTGACTTTTTACCCTGAAATAAATGAAATTTCTGCAATTTTGCCCGAAAATAAGGGAAATTTGTGCCTTTTTGCCCAAAAATGAGGGGAATTTCTGTCTTTTGCCCAAAATTATGGGGAATTTCAGCATTTTCCCTCAAAATAAGGGGAATTTCAGCCATTTTGCACCAAAATATGAAGAATTTCTGCCTTTTTGCCCCAAAATAAAGGGAATTTCTGCATTTTTGCACCAATATTAGGGGAATTTCTGCAATTTTGCTCCCAAATACAGGTCATTTCTGCCTTTTTGCCCGAAATTAAGTGGAATTTCTGCCTTTTTGTCTCGAAATAAGTGTAATTTCTTCAATTTTAACCAAAAATTATGGATTTCATCTTTTTGCCCCAAAATAAGGGGAATTTCTGCCATTTTGCCTGAAATATTTGAAATTTCTGCAATTTTACCCCAAAATAAGGGGAATTTCTGCCTTTTGCCCCAAAATTAGGGGAATTTCTGCAATTTTGCTCCAAAATACAAGGAATTTCTGCCTCTTTGCCTGAAAATAAGAAGAATGCATACCTTTTTGCCATAAAAAATGGAAATTTTTTTATTTTTGCTCCAAAATAAGAGGAATTTGAGCCATTTTGCCTCTAAATAAGTGGAATTTCTGAGTTTTGCCCCAAAATAAAAAGAATTTCTTTCTTTTTGCCCCAACATATAGGGAATTTCTGCCTTTTTGCCCCAATATTAGGGGCATTTCTGCAATTTTGCTCCAAAATACAGAGATTATCTGACTTTTTGCCCAAAAATATAGGGAATGCATACCTTTTTGCCATAAAAAAAGGAAATTTCTTCATTTTTGCCAGAAAATAAGGAAATTTTCCGCCTTTTTCTCAAAATAAGTGCAATTTCTGCCTTTTCCCCAATAATAAATGAAATTTCTGTCTTTTTGCCCCAACATAAGGGGAATTTCTGATTTTTGCCCGAAAATAAGGGGAATTTCAGCCTTTTTGCCTCAAAATATGGGGAATTTCTGCCTTTTTGTCCCAAAATAAGAAAAAATTCTGCAATTTTGTACCAAAATAATAGAAATTTCTGCCTTTTTGCCCCAAAATAAGAAAATTTCTGCATTTTTTCTGAAATAAGTGAAATTTCTGCAATTTTACCCCAAAATAAGGGGAATTTCTGACTTTTTGCCCCCTAAAAAAGGAGATTTTCTGTCTTTTTGCCCCAAAATAAGAAGAATTCCTGACTTTTTGCCTGAAAATTATGAGAATTTCTGCAATTTTGCTTCAAAATATGGCAAATTTCTGCCTTTTAGCACCAAAATAAAAAAAATTTCTCCATTTTCCCCCAATATTTGCAGAATTTCTTCATTTTACGTCTAAATAAGGGGAATTTCTGCATTTTACCTCAAAATAAGAAGAATTTCTGCCTTTTGCCCCAAAATATGGGGAATTTCTGCCTTTTTGTTCCAAAATAAGGAAAATTTCTTCAATTTTGTACCATAATAAAAGAAATTTCTGCTTTTTGCTTCAAAATAAGGGGAATTTCTGACTTTTTACTCTGAAATAAATGAAATTTCAGCAATTTTGCCCGAAAATAAGTGAAATTTGTGCCTTTTTGCCCCAAAATGAGGGGAATTTCTGCCTTTTGCCCCAAATATGGGGAATTTCAGCATTTTACCTCAAAATAAGGGGAATTTCAGCCTTTTTGCACCAAAATATGGAGAATTTCTGCCTTTTTGCCCCAAAATAAAGGGAATTTCTGCATTTTTGCACCAATATTAAGGGAATTTCTGCAATTTTGCTCCAAAATAAAGGGAATTTCTGCCTTTTTGCCCGAAATTAAGTGGAATTTTTGCCTTTTTGTCCCGAAATGAGTGAAATTTCTTCAATTTTAGCCAAAAATTATGGATTTCATCTTTTTGCCCCAAAATAAGGGGAATTTCTGCCATTTTGCCCTGAAATATTTGAAATTTCTGCAATTTTACCCAAAAATAAGGGGAATTTCTGCCTTTTGCCCCAAAATTAGGGGAATTTCTGCAATTTTGCTCCAAAATACAGGGAATTTCTGCCTTTTTGCCCGAAAATAAAGAGAATGCATACCTTTTTGCCATAAAAAAGGGAAATTTCTTCATTTTTGCTCCAAAATAAGAGGAATTTCTGCCATTTTTCCTCTAAATAAGTGGAATTTCTGAGTTTTGCCCCCAAATAAAAAGAATTTCTGTATTTTTACCTTAACATATAGAGAATTTCTGCCTTTTTGCCCCACAATTAGGGGATTTTCTGAAATTTTGCTCCAAAATACGGGGAATTTCTGCCCTTTTCCCCGAAAATAAGGGGAATGCATACCTTTTTGCCATAAAAAAGGGAAATTTCTTCATTTTTGCTCCAAAATGAGGAGAATTTCTGCCTTTTTTCCTCTAAATAAGTGGAATTTCTGACTTTTTCCCCAAAAACAAAGAGAATTTCTGTCTTTTTTGCCATAAAATAAGGAAAATTTTTGACTTATTACCCTGAAATAAGTGAAATTTCTGCAATTTGCCGCAAAATAAAGTAAATTCCTGCTATTTTGCCCCAAAATAAAAAAAATTTCTGCCTTTTTGCCCCCAAATACGGGAAATTTCAGCCTTTTTACCTCAAAATAAGGGGAATTTCAGCATTTTTGCCACAAAATATTAGGAATTTGTGCCTTTTTGCCCCAAAATAAAGAAAATTTCTGCCTTTTTTCCCTGAAATAAGTGAAAATTCTGCAATTTTGCCCATTAATAAGATAAATTTCTGTAATTTTGCCCCAAAATAAAGGAAATTTCTGGAATTTTGCCCGAAAGTAAGGGGAATTTCTGATTTTTGCCCCAAAATAAAGAGAATTTCTGCCTTTTGCCCTAAAATTAGGGGAATTTCTGCAATTTTGCTCCAAAATTCGGTGAATTTCTGCCTTTTTTGCCTGAAAATAAGGGGAATGCATACCTTTTTGCTATAAAAAAAGGGAAAATTCTAAATTTTTGCTCCAATATAAGGGGAATTTCTGCCTTTTTGCATCTAAATAAATGGAATTTCTGTATTTTTCCCCCCAAAAAAAGGTAATTTCTGTATTTTTGCCCAAAAATAAATAAAATTTCTGACTTATTACCCTGAAATAAGTGAAATTTCTGCAATTTTGACCCAAAATAAGGGAAATTTCTGTCTTTTTGCCGTGAAATTTCTGCAATTTTACCCCAAAATAAGGTGAATTTCTGCCTTTTTGCCCCAAAATAATGGGAATTTCTGCCTTTTTGCCCCAAAATAAGAAAAATTTTTGCTTTTTTTCTCTGAAATAACTGAAATTTCTGCAATTTTGCCCTAAAATAAGTGAAATTTCTGAGTTTTGCCCCAAAATAAGGAGAATTTCTGACTTTTTGCCCCAACATAGAGGGAATTTCTGCCTATTTGCCCCACAATTAGGGGAATTTCTGCAATTTTGCTTCAAAATACGGGGAATTTCTGCCTTTTTGCCCGAAAATAAAGGGAATGTATACCTTTTTGCCATAAAAAAGGGAAATTTCTTCATTTTTGCCCAAAAATAAGGAAATTTTCCGCCTTTTTGACTCAAAATAAGTGCAATTTCTGCCTTTACCCCAAAAATAAACGAAATTTCTGTCTTTTGGCCCACACATAAGGGGAATATCTGAATTTTTGCCTGAAAATATGGGGAATTTCAGCCTTTTGCCAAAAAAAGGGAAATTTCGTCATTTTTGCTCAAAAATAAGGGGAATTTCTGAATTTTTTCCTCTAAATAAGTGGAATTTCTGACTTTTTCCTCAAAAACAGAGAGAATTTCTGTCTTTTTTGCCCTAAAAAAAGGAAAATTTTTGATTTATTACCCTGAAATAAGTTAAATTTCTGCAATTTTGCCCCAAAATAAAGTAAATTACTGCAATTTTGCACCAAAATAAAAAAAATTTCTGCCTCTTTGCCCCCAAATACGGGAAATTTCAGCCTTTGTACCTCAAAATAAGGGGAATTTCTGCATTTTTGCCACAAAATATTAGGAATTTGTGCCTTTTTGCCCCAAAATAAGAAAAATTTCTGCCTTTTTTCCCTGAAATAATTGAAAATTCTGCAATTTTGCCCATAAATAAGTTAAATTTCTGCAATTTTGCCCCAAAATAAAGGAAATTTCTGGAATTTTGGCCCAAAGTAAGGGGAATTTCTGATTTTTGCCCAAAAATAAAGAGAATTTCTGCCTTTTGCCCCGAAATTGGAGGAATTTCTGCAATTTTGCTCCAAAATACGGTGAAATTCTGCCTTTTTGCCCGAAAATAAGGGGAATGCATACCTTTTTGCCTTAAAAAATGGAAATTTCTTCATTTTTGCTCCAAAATAAGGGGAATTTCTGCCTTTTTGCCTCTAAATAAGTGGAATTTCTGTTTTTTTCCCTCTCAAAAAAGGTAATTTCTGTATTTTTGCCCCAAAATAAAGAAAATTTCTGACTTATTACCCTGAAATAAGTGAAATTTCTGCAATTTTGCCCCAAAATAAGGGAAATTTCTGTCTTTTTGCCCTGAAATATATGAAATTCCTCAATTTTACCCCAAAATAAGGTGAATTTCGGCCTTTTTGCCCCAAAATAAGGTGAATTTCTGCCTTTTGGCCCCAAAATAATGGGAATTTCTGCCTTTTTGACCAAAAATAAGAAAAATTTTTGCTTTTTTTCTCTGAAATAAGTGAAATTTCTGCAATTTTGCCCTAAAATAAGGGAAATTTTTGCAATTTTTTCACATAATAAGAAAAATTTCTGCAATTTTGCCCCAAAATAAGGGGAATTTCTTCCTTTTTGCACCAAAACAAAGGAAATTTCAGCCTTTTTACCTGAAAATAAGTGAAATTTCTGCAATTTTGCCCCAAATAAGGGAAATTTCTACAATTTTGCCCCAAAATAAGGTAAATTCCTGCAATTTTGCCCCAAAATAAAGGAAATTTCTGGAATTTTGCCCCAAAATAATGGGAATTTCTGATTTTTGCCCCAAAATAAAGGGAATTTCTGCCTTTTGCCTAAATAAAGGGGAATTTCTGCATTTTTGCTCCAATATACAAGGAATTTCTGCCTTTTTGCCCGAAAATAATGGGAAAGCATACCTTTTTGCCATAAAAAGTGAAATTTCTTCATTTTTGCTCCAAAATAAAGGGAATTTCTTCCTTTTTGCCTCTATATAAGTGGAATTTCTGTATTTTTACTTCAAAACAAAGGGAATTTCTGTCTTTTTTGCCTCAAAATAAGGTAAATTTCTGACTCATTACCCTGAAATAAGTGAAATTTCTGCAATTTCGCCCCAAAATAAGGGAAATTTCTGCAATTTTGCCCCAATGTAAATAAAATTTCTGCAATTTTGCTTCAAAATAAGGGGAATTTCTGACTGTTTGCTCCCGAAAAAGAAGATTTTCTGTCTTTTTGCCCCAAAATAAGGAGAATTTCTGCCTTTTTGCCCGAAAATTGAGAGAATTTCTGCAATTTCTCTTCAAAATATGGGGAATTTCTGCTTTTTATCCCGAAAGTAAGGGGAATGTACACCTTTTGCCACAAAAAACGGAAATTTCTTCATTTTTGCCCCAAAATTAAAGCAATTTCTGCCTTTTTACCTCAAAATAAGTGAAATCTCTGGCATTTTACCCAAAAATAAACGGAATTTCTGTCATTTTGCCCCAAAATAAAAGGAATTTTTGAATTATGCCCTGAAATATGTGAAATTTCTGCAATTTTGCCCCAAAATAAAAGAAATTTCTGCATTTTTGCCACAAAATAAGGGGAATTTCTGTCTCTTTGCCCCAAAATAAGGGAAATTTCTGCCTTTTTGCCCCCAAATAAGGGGAATTTCAGCATTTTTACTCAAAATAAGGGGAATTTCTGCATTTTTGCCCCAAAATAAGAAAAATTTCTGCCTTTTTATTAAATAATTGAAATTTCTGCAATTTTGCACCAAATTAAGTGAAATTTCTGCAATTTGGCCCCAAAATAAGGGAAATTTCTGGAATTTTGCCCCAAAATATGGGGAATTTCTGAATTTTGCCCCAAAATAAGGAGAATTTCTGTGTTTTTGCCCCAACATATAGGGAATTTCTGACTTTTTGCCCCACAATTAGGGGAATTTCTGCAATTTTGCTCCAAAATACAGGGAATTTCTGCCTTTTTGCCTGAAAATAAGGGGAATGCATAACCTTTTTCCATAAACGAGGAAAATTTCTTCATTTTTGCTCCAGAATGAGAAGAATTTCTGCTTTTTTGCCTCTAAATAAGTGGAATTTCTGTCTTTTTCCCCCAAAACAAAGGGAATTTCTGTATTTTTTTGCCCCAAAATAAGGGGAATTTCTGACTTATTACCTTGAAATAAGTGAAATTTCTGCAATTTTGCCCCAAAATAAGGGAAATTTCTGCCTTTTTGCTCTGAAATATGTGAAATGTCTGCAATTTTACCCCAAAATAAGGTGAATTTTTGCCTTTTTGCCCCAAAATAATAGGAATTTCTTCCTTTTTGCCCCAAAATAAGAAAAATTTTTACTTTTTTCTCTGAAATAAGTGAAATTGCTGCAATTTTGCCCCAAAATAAGGAAAATTGCTGCAATTTTTCCCAATAATAATAAAAATTTCTGCAATTTTGCCCCAAAATAAGGGGAATTTCTCCCTTTTGGCCCCAAAATAAAGGAAATTTCAGCCTTTTTACCTGAAAATAAGTGAAATTTCTGCAATTTTGCCCCAAATAAGAAAAAATTCTGCAATTGTGCCCCAAAATAAGGTAAATTCCTTCAATTTTGCCTCAAAATAAAAGAAATTTTTTGAATTTTGCCCCAAAATAAGGGGAATTTATGATTCTTGCCCCAAAATATAGGGAATTTCTGCCTTTTGCCCCAAATTTAGGGGAATTTCTGCAATTTTGCTCCAAAATACGGGAAATTTCTGCCTTTTTGCCCGAAAATAATGGGAATGCATACCTTTTTGCCATAAAAAGGGAAATTTCTTCATTTTTGCTCCAAAATAAGGGAAATTTCTGCCTTCTTGCCTCTAAATAAGTGGAATTTCTTCTTTTTGCCCCAAAAGAAAGGGAATTTCTGTCTTTTTTGCCCCAAATTAAAGAGAATTTCTGACTTATTACCCTGTAATAAGTGAAATTTCTGCAATTTTGTCCCAAAATAAGGGATATTTCTGCCTTTTTGCCCCCTAATAAGGGGAATTTCAGCATTTTTACCTCAAAATAATGGGAATTTCTGCCTTTTTGCCCCAAATTAACAAAATTCCTTTTTTTCCCTGAAATAAGTGAAATTTCTGCAATTTTGCCTAAAATAAGTGAAATTTCTGCAATTTTGCCCCAGAATAAGGGAAATTTCTGGAATTTTGCCCCAAAATAAGTGGAATTTCTGAGTTTTGCCCCAAAATAAGGAGAATTTCTGTCTTTTGCCCCAACATATAGGGAATTTCTGCATTTTTGCCCCACAATTAGGGGAATTTTTGCAATATTGCTCTAAAATACGGGGAATTTCTGCCTTTTTGCCCGAAAATAAGAAGAATGCATACCTTTTTGCCTTAAAAAAGAGAAATTTCTTCATTTTTGCTTCAAAATAAGGGGAATTTCTGCTTTTTTGCCTCTAAATAAGTGGAATTTCTGTCTTTTTTCCCCAAAACAAAGGGATTTTCTGTCTTTTTTGCCCCAAAGTAAAAAAAAATTCTAACTTATTACTCTGAAATAAGTGAAGTTTCTGCAATTTTGCCCCAAAATAAGGGAAATTTTTGCCTTTTTGTTCAAAAATAAGGGGAATTTCACCCTTTTTACCCCAAAATAAGGGGAATTTCTGCATTTTTGCCACAAAATATTAGGAATTTCTGCCTTTTTTCCCTGAAGTAAGTGAAATTTCTGCAATTTTTCCCAAAAATAAGTGGAATTTCTGAGTTTTGACCCAAAATAATGAGAATTTCTGTGTTTTTGCCCCAACATATAGGGAATTTCTGCCTTTTTGCACCACAATTAGGGGAATTTCTGCAATTCTGCTCCAAAATACGGGGAATTTCTGCCTTTTTGCACGAAAATAAGGGGAATGCATAACTTTTTGCCATAAAAAAGGGAAATTTCTTCATTTTTTGCTCCAAAATAAGGGGAATTTCTGCCTTTTTGCTTCTCAATAAGTGGAATTTCTGTCTTTTTCCCCCCAAAAAAAGGGAATTTCTGGTTTTTTTGGCCCAAAATAAGGGGAATCTCTGACTTATTACCCTGAAATAAGTGAAATTTCTGCAATTTTGCCTCAAATTAGGGAAATTTCTACCTTTTTGTCCTGAAATATGTGAAATTTCTGCAATTTTACCTAAAAATAAGGTGAATTTCTCCTTTTTTGCCCCAAAAAAATGGGAATTTCTGCCTTTTTGCCCCAAAATATAGGAAATTTCAGCCTTTTTACCTGAAAATAAGTGAAATTTCTGCAATTTTGCCCCAAATAAGAAAAATTTCTGCAATTGTGCCCCAAAATAAGGTAAATTCCTTCAATTTTGCCTCAAAATAAAAGAAATTTCTTGAATTTTGCCCCAAAATAAGGGGAATTTATGATTTTTGCCCCGAAATAAAGGGAATTTCTGCCTTTTGCCCCAAATTTAGAGGAATTTCTGCAATTTTGCTCCAAAATACGGGGAATCTGCCTTTTTGCCCGAAAATAATGGGAATACATACCTTTTTGCCATAAAAAGGGAAATTTCTTCATTTTTGCTCCAAAATAAGGGGAATTTTTGCCTTCTTGCCTCTAAATAAGTGGAATTTCTTCTTCTTGCCCCCCAAAAAAGGGAATTTCTGTCTTTTTTGCCCCAAATTAAGGAGAATTTCTGATTTATTACCCTGTAATAAGTGAAATTTCTGCAATTTTGCCCCAAAATAAGGGATATTTCTGCCTTTTTGCCCCCAAATAAGGGGAATTTTAGCCTTTTTACCTCAAAATAAGGGGAATTTCTGCCTTTTTGCACCAAAATAACAAAATTCCTTTTTTTTCCCTGAAATAAGTGAAATTTGTGAAATTTTGCCCAAAATAAGTGAAATTTCTGCAATTTTGCCCCAGAATTAGGAAAATTTCTGGAATTTTGCCCCAAAATAAGTGGAATTTCTGAGTTTTGCCCCAAAATAAAGAGAATTTCTGTCTTTTGCCCCAACATATAGGGAATTTCTGCATTTTTGCCCCACAATTAAGGGAATTTTTGCAATTTTGCTCCAAAATGCGAGGAATTTCTGCCTTTTTGCCCGAAAATAAGAAGAATGCATACCCTTTTGCCTTAAAAAAGGGAAATTTCTTCATTTTTGCTTCAAAATAAGGGGAATTTCTGCTTTTTTGCCTCTAAATAATTGGAATTTCTGTCTTTTTTCCCCAAAACAAAGGGATTTTCTTTTTTGCCCCAAAATAAGAAAAATTTTTGACTTATTACTCTGAAATAAGTGAAGTTTCTGCAATTTTGCCCCAAAATAAGGGAAATTTTTGCCTTTTTGCCCAAAAATAAGGGGAATTTCACGCTTTTTACCTCAAAATAAGGGGAATTTCTGCATTTTTGCTACAAAATATTAGGAATTTCTTCCTTTTTTCCCTGAAATAAGTGAAATTTCTGCAATTTTGCCCCAAAATAAGTGGAATTTCTGAGTTTTGCCCCAAAATAAAGAGAATTTCTGTGTTTTTGCCCCAACATATAGGGAATTTCTGCCTTTTTGCAACACAATTAGGGGAATTTCTGCAATTTTGCTCCAAAATACGGGGAATTTCTGCCTTTTTGCACGAAAAAAAGGGGAATGCATAACTTTTTGCCTTAAAAACGAAAATTTCTTCATTTTTGCTCCAAAATAAGGGGAATTTCTGCTTTTTTGCCTCTAAATAAGTGGAATTTCTGTTTTTCCTCTAAAACAAAGGGATTTTCTGTCTTTTTTGCCCCAAAATCAAGAAATTTTCTGACTTATTACCCTGAAATAATTGAAATTTCTGCCATTTTTCCCCAAAATAAGGGAAATTTCTGCCTTTTTTCCCGCAAATTAGGGAATTTCAGCCTTTTCACCTCAAAATAAGGGGAATTTCTGCATTTTTGCCACAAAGTATTAGGAATTTCTGCCTTTTTGCTCCAAAATAAGGAAAATTTCTGCCTTTTTTCCCTGAAATAAGTGAAATTTCTGCAATTTTGCCCTAAAATAAGTGAAATTTCTGCAATTTTGTCCCAAAATAAGGGGAATTTCTGTCTTTTTGCCCCAACATATAGAGAATATCTGCATTTTTGCCCCACAATTAGGGGAATTTCTGCAATTTTGCTCCAAAATACGGGGAATTTCTGCCTTTATGCCCGAAAATAAGGGGAATGCATAACTTTATGCCATAAAAAAGGGAAATTTCTTCATTTTTGCTCGAAAATAAGGGAAATTTCTGCCTATTTGCCTCTAAATAAGTGGAATTTCTGTATTTTTCCCTCAAAACAAAGGGAATATCTGGTTTTTTTTGCCTCAATATAAGTGGAATTTCTGACTTATTTCCCTGAAATAAGTGAAATTTCTGCAATTTTGCCCCAAAATAAGGGAAATTTCTGACTTTTTGCCCAGAAATATGTGAAATTTCTGCAATTTTACCCCAAAATAAGGTGAATTTCTGCCTTTTTGCCCCAAAATAATGGGAATTTCTGCCTTATTGCCCCGAAATAAAAAAAATTCTTGCTTTTTTTCTCTGAAATAAGTGAAATTTCTGCAATTTTGCCCTAAAATAAGAAAAATTTCTGCAATTTTTCCCAATAATAAAGGAAATTTCTGCAATTTTGCCCCAAAATACAGGGAATTTCTTCCTTTTTGCCCCAAAATAAAGGAAATTTCAGCCTTTTTACCTAAAAATAAGTGAAATTTCTGCAATTTTGCCCCAAATAAGAAAAATTTCTGCAATTTTGCCCCAAAATAAGGTAAATTCCTGCAATTTTGCCCCAAAATAAAGGAAATTTCTTGAATTTTGCCCCAAAATAAGGGGTATTTCTGATTTTTGCCCCAAATAAAGGGAATTTCTGCCTTTTGCCCCAAATTTAGGGGAATTTCTGCAATTTTGCTCCAAAATACGGGGAATTTCTGCCTTTTTGCCCGAAAATAATGGGAATGCATACCTTTTTGCCATAAAAAGGGAAATTTCTTCATTGTTGCTTTAAAATAAGGGAAATTTCTGCCTTTTTGCCTCTAAATAAGTGGAATTTATGTCTTTTTCCCCAAAAACAAAGGGAATATCTGACTTTTTTGCCACAAATTAAGGGGAATTTCTGACTTATTACCCTGAAATAAGTGAAATTGCTGCAATTTTGCCCCAAAATAAGGGATATTTCTGCCTTTTTGCCCCCAAATAAGGGGTATTTCAGCCTTTTTACCTCAAAATAAGGGGAATTTCTCCCTTTTTGCCCCAAATAACAAAATTTTTTTTCCCCTGAAATAAGTAAAATTTCTGCAATTTTGCCCAAAATAAGTGAAATTTCTCCAATTTTGCCCCAGAATAAAGGAAATTTCTGGAATTTTGCCCCAAAATAAGTGGAATTTCTGAGTTTTGCCCCAAAATAAAGAAAATTTCTGTCTTTTTGCCCCAACATATAGGGAATTTCTGCATTTTTGCCCCACAATTAGGGGAATTTTTGCAATTTTGCTCCAAAATATGGGGAATTTCTGCCTTTTTGCAAGATAATGAGAAGAATGCATACCTTTTTGCCTTAAAAAAGGGAAATTTCTTCATTTTTGCTTCAAAATAAGGGGAATTTCTGCTTTTTTGCCTCTAAATAAGTGAAATTTCTGTCTTTTTCCCCCAAAACAAAGGGATTTTCTGTCTTTTTTGCCCCAAAATAAGAAAAATTTCTGACTTATTACCCTGAAATAAGTGAAATTTCTGCAATTTTGCCCCAAAATAAGGGAAATTTTTGCCTTTTTGCCCACAAATAAGGGTAATTTCACCCTTTTTACATCAAAATAAGGGGAATTTCTGCATTTTTGCAACAAAATATTAGGAATTTCTGCATTTATGCCCCAAAATAAGGAAAATTTCTGCCTTTTTTCCCTGAAGTAAGTGAAATTCCTGCAATTTTGCCCCAAAATATAGGAAATTTCTGGAATTTTGCCCCACAATAAGGGGAATTTCTGATTTTTGCCCCAAATAAAGGGAATTTCTGCCTTTTGCCCCAAATTTAGGGCAATTTCTGCAATTTTGCTCCAAAATACCGGGAATTTCTGCATTTTTGCCCGAAAATAATGGGAATGCATACCTTTTTGCTATAAAAAGGGAAATTTCTTCATTGTTGCTTTAAAATAAGGGAAATTTCTGACTTTTTGCCGCCAAATAAGGGGAATTTCAGCCTTTTTACCTCAAAATAAGGGGAATTTCTGCATTTTTGCCACAAAATATTAGAAATTTTTGCTTTTTGCCCCAAAATAAAGAAAATTTCTGCCTTTTTTCCCTGAAATAAGTTAAATTTCTGAAATTTTGCCCCAAAATAAGTGAAATTTCTGCAATTTTGCCCCAAAATAAGGGAAATTTCTGGAATTTTACTCAAAATAAGTGGAATTTATGAGTTTTGCCCCAAAATAAGGAGAATTTCTGTCTTTTTGCCCCAACATATAGGGAATTTCTGTCTTTTTGCCCCACAACTATGGGAATTTCTGCAATTTTGCTCCAAAATACAGGGAATTTCTGCCTTTTTGCCCGAAAAAAAGGGGAATATATAACTTTTTGCGATAAAAAAGGGAAATTTCTTCATTTTTGCTCCAAAATAAGGGAAATTTCTGCCTATTTGCCTCTAAATAAGTGGAATTTCTGTCTTTTTCCCTCAAAACAAAGGAAATTTCTGTCTTTTTTGCCTCAATATAAGTGGAATTTCTGACTTATTTCCCTGAAATAAGTGAAATTTCTGCAATTTTGCCCCAAAATAAGGGAAATTTCTGACTTTTTGCCCAGAAATATGTGAAATTTCTGCTATTTTTCCCCAAAATATGGTGAATTTCTGCCCTTTTGCCCCAAAATAATGGGAATTTCTGCATTTTTGCCCCAAAATAAGAAAAATTTTTGCTTTTTTTCTCTGAAATAAGTGAAATTTCTGCAATTTTGCCCTAAAATAAGAAAAATTTCTGCAATTTTTCCCAATAATAAAGGAAATTTCTGCAATTTTGCCCCAAAATACATAGAATTTCTTCTTTTTTGCCCCAAAATAAAGGAAATTTCAGCCTTTTTACCTAAAAATAAGTGAAATTTCTGCAATTTTGCCCCAAATAAGAAAAATTTCTGCTATTTTGCCCCAAAATAAGGTAAATTCCTGCAATTTTACCCCAAAATAAAGGAAATTTCTTGAATTTTGCCCCAAAATAAGGGGTATTTCTGATTTTTGCCCCAAATAAAGGGAATTTCTGCCTTTTGCCCCAAATTTAGGGGAATTTTTGCAATTTTGTTCCAAAATACAAGGAATTTCTGCCTTTTTGCCCGAAAATAATGGCAATGCATACCTTTTTGCCATAAAAAGGGAAATTTCTTCATTGTTGTTTTAAAATAAGGGAAATTTCTGCCTTTTTGCCTCTAAATAAGTGGAATTTATGTCTTTTTCCCAAAAAACAAAGGGAATATCTGTCTTTTTTGCCCCAAATTAAGGGGAATTTCTGACTTATTACCCTGAAATATGTGAAATTTCTGCAATTTTGCCCCAAAATAAGGGATATTTCTGCCTTTTTGCCCCCAAATAAGGGGAATTTCAGCCTTTTTACCTCAAAATAAGGGGAATTTCTGCCTTTTTGCCCCAAAATAACAAAATTTCTTTTTTTCCCCTGATATAAGTGAAATTTCTGCAATTTTGCCCAAAATAAGTGAAATTTCTCCAATTTTGCCCCAGAATAAAGGAAATTTCTGGAATTTTGCCCCAAAATATGTGGAATTTCTGAGTTTTGCCCCAAAATAAAGAGAATTTCTGTCTTTTTGTCCCAACATATAGGGAATTTCTGCATTTTTGCCCCACAATTAGGGGAATTTTTGCAATTTTGCTCCAAAATACGGGGGATTTCTGACTTTTTGCAAGATAATGAGAAGAATGCATACCTTTTTGCCTTAAAAAAGGGGAATTTCTTCATTTTTGCTTCAAAATAAAAGGAATTTCTGCTTTTTTGCCTCTAAAGAAGTGGAATTTCGGTCTTTTTCCCCCAAAACAAAGGGATTTTCTGTCTCTTTTACCCCAAAATAAGAAAAATTTCTGACTTATTACCCTGAAATAAGTGAAATTTCTGCAATTTTGCCCCAAAATAAGGGAAATTTTTGCCTTTATGCCTACAAATAAGGGGAATTTCACCCTTTTTACCTCAAAATAAGGGGAATTTCTGCATTTTTGCCACAAAATATTAGGAATTTCTGCATTTATGCCCCAAAATAAGGAAAATTTCTGCCTTTTTTCCCTGAAGTAAGTGAAATTTCTGCAATTTTGCCCCAGAATAAGTGGAATTTCTGAGTTTTTCTCCAAAATAAGGAGAATTTCTGTCTTTTTGCCCCAACATATAGGGAATTTCTGCCTTTTTGCACCACAATTAGGGGAATTTCTGCAATTTTGCTCCAAAATACGAGGAATTTCTGCAATTTTGCTTCAAAATATGGGGAATTTCTGCCTTTTTGCCTGAAAATAAGTGGAATGCATAACTTTTTTCCATAAAAAAGGTAAATTTCTTCATTTATGCTCCAAAATAAGGGGAATTTCTGACTTTTTGCTTCTCAGTAAGTGGAATGTCTGTTTTTTCCCCCAAAACAAAGAGAATTTCTGTCTTTTTTGCCCCAAAATAATGGGAATTTCTGACTTATTACCATGAAATAAGTGAAATTTCTGCAATTTTGCCCCAAAATAAGGGAAATTTCTGCCTTTTTGTCCTGAAATATGTGAAATTTCTGCAATTTTACCTCAAAATAAAGTGAATTTCTGCTTTTTTGCCCCCAAATAATGGGAATTTCTGCCTTTTTGCCCCAAAATAAAAAAAATTCTTGCTTGTTTTCTCTGAAATAAGTGAAATTTCTGCAATTTTGCCCTAAAATAAGAAAAATTTCTGCAATTTTTCCCAAAAATAAAGGAAATTTCTGCAATTTTGCCCCAAAATACAGGGAATTTCTTCCTTTTTGCCCCAAAATAAAGGAAATTTCAGCCTTTTTACCTAAAAATAAGTGAAATTTCTGCAATTTTGCCCCAAATAAGAAAAATTTCTGCAATTTTGCCCCAAAATAAGGTAAATTCCTGGAATTTTGCCCCAAAATAAAGGAAATTTCTTGAATTTTGCCCCAAAATAAGGGGTATTTCTGATTTTTGCCCCAAATAAAGGGAATTTCTGCCTTTTGCCCCAAATTTAGGGGAATTTCTGCAATTTTGCTCCAAAATACGGGGAATTTCTGCCTTTTTGCCCGAAAATAATTGGAATGCATACCTTTTTGCCATAAAAAGGGAAATTTCTTCATTGTTGCTTTAAAATAATGGAAATTTCTGCCTTTTTGCCTCTAAATAAGTGGAATTTATGTCTTTTTCCCCAAAAACAAAGGGAATATCTGTCTTTTTTGCCACAAATTAAGGGGAATTTCTGACTTATTACCTGAAATAAGTGAAATTGCTGCAATTTTGCCCCAAAATAAGGGATATTTCTGCCTTTTTGCCCCCAAATAAGGGGTATTTCAGCCTTTTTACCTCAAAATAAGGGGAATTTCTCCCTTTTTGCCCCAAATAACAAAATTTTTTTTCCCCTGAAATAAGTAAAATTTCTGCAATTTTGCCCAAAATAAGTGAAATTTCTCCAATTTTGCCCCAGAATAAAGGAAATTTCTGGAATTTTGCCCCAAAATAAGTGGAATTTCTGAGTTTTGCCCCAAAATAAAGAAAATTTCTGTCTTTTTGCCCCAACATATAGGGAATTTCTGCATTTTTGCCCCACAATTAGGGGAATTTTTGCAATTTTGCTCCAAAATATGGGGAATTTCTGCCTTTTTGCAAGATAATGAGAAGAATGCATACCTTTTTGCCTTAAAAAAGGGAAATTTCTTCATTTTTGCTTCAAAATAAGGGGAATTTCTGCTTTTTTGCCTCTAAATAAGTGGAATTTCTGTCTTTTTCCCCCAAAACAAAGGGATTTTCTGTCTTTTTTGCCCCAAAATAAGAAAAATTTCTGACTTATTACCCTGAAATAAGTGAAATTTCTGCAATTTTGCCCCAAAATAAGGGAAATTTTTGCCTTTTTGCCCACAAATAAGGGGAATTTCACCCTTTTTACCTCAAAATAAGGGGAATTTCCTTATTATTGCCACAAAATATTAGGAATTTCTGCATTTATACCCCAAAATAAGGAAAATTTCTGCCTTTTTTCCCTGAAGTAAGTGAAATTTCTGCAATTTTGCCCCAAAATAAGTGGAATTTCTGAGTTTTTCTCCAAAATAAGGAGAATTTCTGTATTTTTGCCCCAACATATAGGGAATTTCTGCCTTTTTGCACCACAATTAGGGGAATTTCTGCAATTTTGCTCCAAAATACGGGGAATTTCTGCAATTTTGCTCCAAAATATGGGGAATTTCTGACATTTTGCCGGAAAATAAGTGGAATGCATAACTTTTTTCCATAAAAAAGGGAAATTTCTTCATTTATGCTCCAAAATAAGGGGAATTTCTGACTTTTTGCTTCTCAGTAAGTGGAATGTCTGTTTTTTCCCCCAAAACAAAGAGAATTTCTGTCTTTTTTGCCCCAAAATAATGGGAATTTCTGACTTATTACCATGAAATAAGTGAAATTTCTGCAATTTTGCCCCAAAATAAGGGAAATTTCTTACTTTTTGTCCTGAAATATGTGAAATTCCTGCAATTTTACCTCAAAATAAAGTGAATTTCTGCTTTTTTGCCCCAAAATAATGGGAATTTCTGCCTTTTTGCCCCAAAATAAAAAAAATTCTTGCTTTTTTTCTCTGAAATAAGTGAAATTTCTGCAATTTTGCCCTAAAATAAGAAAAATTTCTGCAATTTTTCCCAATAATAAAGGAAATTTCTGCAATTTTCCCCAAAATACAGGGAATTTCTTACTTTTTGACCCAAAATAAAGGAAATTTCAGCCTTTTTACCTAAAAATAAGTGAAATTTCTGCAATTTTGCGCCAAATAAGAAAAATTTCTGCAATTTTGCCCCAAAATAAGGTAAATTCCTGGAATTTAGCCCCAAAATAAAGGAAATTTCTTGAATTTTGCCCCAAAATAAGGGGTATTTCTGATTATTGCCCCAAATAAAGGGAATTTCTGCCTTTTGCCCCAAATTTAGGGGAATTTCTGCAATTTTGCTCAAAAATACGGGGAATTTCTGCCTTTTTGCCCGAAAATAATGGGAATGCATACCTTTTTGCCATAAAAAGGGAAATTTCTTCATTGTTGCTTTAAAATAAGGGAAATTTCTGCCTTTTTGCCTCTAAATAAGTGGAATTAATGTCTTTTTCCCCAAAAACAAGGGGAATATCTGTCTTTTTTGCCACAAATTAAGGGGAATTTCTGACTTATTACCCTGAAATAAGTGAAATTGCTGCAATTTTGCCCAAAATAAGGGATATTTCTCCAATTTTGCCCCAGAATAAAGGAAATTTCTGGAATTTTGCCCCAAAATAAGTGGAATTTTTGAGTTTTTCTCCAAAATAAGGAGAATTTCTGTCTTTTTGCCCCAACATATAGGGAATTTCTGCCTTTTTGCACCACAATTAGGGGAATTTCTGCAATTTTGCTCCAAAATACGGGGAATTTCTGCAATTTTGCTCCAAAATATGGGGAATTTCTGCCATTTTGCCTGAAAATAAGTGGAATGCATAACTTTTTTCCATAAAAAAGGGAAATTTCTTCATTTATGCTCCAAAATAAGGGGAATTTCTGACTTTTTGCTTCTCAGTAAGTGGAATGTCTGTTTTTTCCCCCAAAACAAAGAGAATTTCTGTCTTTTTTGCCCCAAAATAATGGGAATTTCTGACTTATTACCATGAAATAAGTGAAATTTCTGCAATTTTGCCCCAAATTAAGGGAAATTTCTGCCTTTTTGTCCTGAAATATGTGAAATTTCTGCAATTTTACCTCAAAATAAAGTGAATTTCTGCTTTTTTGCCCCAAAATAATGGGAATTTCTGCCTTTTTGCCCCAAAATAAGATAAACTTTTGCTTTTTTTCTCTGAAATAAGTAAAATTTCTGCAATTTTGCCCTAAAATAAGGGAAATTTTTGCAATTCTTTTACATAATAAGAAAAATTTCTGCAATTTTGCCCCAAAATAAGGGGAATTTCTTCCTTTTTGCCCCAAAACAAAGGATATTTCAGCCTTTTTACCTGAAAATAAGTGAAATTTCTGCAATTTTGCCCCAAAATAAGGTAAATTCCTGCAATTTTGCCCCAAAATAAAGGAAATTTCTGGAATTTTGCCCCAAAATAATGGGAGTTTCTGATTTTTGCCCCAAAATAAACGGAATTTCTGCCTTTTGCCGAAAAATAAGGGGAATTTCTACATTTTTGCTCCAAAATACGGGGAATTTCTGCCTTTTTGCCCGAAAATAATGGGAATGCATACCTTTTGCCATAAAAGTGAAATTTCTTCATTTTTGCTCCCAAATAAAGGGAATTTCTTCCTTTTTGCCTCTATATAAGTGGAATTTCTGTCTTTTTCCCCCAAAACAAAGGGAGTTTCTGTCTTTTTTGCCTCAAAATAAGGGGAATTTCTGACTTATTACCCTGAAATAAGTGAAATTTCTGCAATTTCGCCCCAAAATAAGGTTAATGTCTGCAATTTTGCCACAATATAAAGGAAATTTCTGCAATTTTGCCTCAAAATAAGGGGAATATCTGACTGTTTGCTCCCGAAAAAGGAGATTTTCTGTCTTTTTGCCCCAAAATAAGGAGAATTTCTGCATTTTTGCCCGCAAATTGAGAGAATTTCTGCAATTTTGCTTCAAAATACGGGGAATTTCTGCTTTTTATCCCGAAAGTAAGGGGAATGTATAACTTTTGCCACAAAAAAGGGAAATTTCTTCATTTTTGCCCCAAAATTTGAGCAATTTCTGCCTTTTTACCTCAAAATAAGTGAAATTTCTGCCTTTTTACCCAAAAATAAACGGAATTTCTGTCATTTTGCCCCAAAATATAAGAAATTTTTAAATTATGCCCTGAAATATGTGAAATTTCTGCAATTTTGCCACAAAATAAGGGGAATTTCTGTCTCTTTGCCCCAAAATAAGGGAAATTTCTGCCTTTTTGCCCCCAAATAAGGGGAATTTCAGCATTTTTAACTCAAAATAAGGGGAATTTCTGCATTTTTGCCCCAAAATAAGAAAAATTTCTGCATTTTTTCCTTAAAATAAGTGAAATTTCTGCAATTTTGCCGCAAAATAAGTGAAATTTCTGCAATTTTGCCCCAAAATAAGGGAAATTTCTAGAATTTTGCCCCAAAATAAAAGGAATTTCTGAGTTTTGCCCCAAAATAAAGAAAATTTCTGTCTTTTTCCCCCCAAAAAAAGGGAATTTCTGTATTTTGCCCCAAAATAAGGGAAATTTCTGACTTATTACCCTGAAATAAGTGAAATTTCTGCAATTTTGCCCTAAAATAAGGGAAATTTCTGCCTTTTTGCCCTGAAATATGTGAAATTTCTGCAATTTTACCCCAAAATAAAGTGAATTTCTGCCTTTTTGCCCCAAAATAATGGGAATTTCTGACTTTTTGCCTCAAAAAGAGAAAAATTTTTGCTTTTTTTCTCTGAAATAAGTGAAATTTCTGCAATTTTGCCCTAAAATAAAAAAAATTTCTGCAATTTTTCCAATAATAAGGGAAATTTCTGAAATTTTACCCCAAAATAAGGGGAATTTCTCCCTTTTGGCTCCAAAATAAAGGAAATTTCAGCCTTTTTACCTGAAAATAAGTGAAATTTCTGCAATTTTGCCCCAAATAAGAAAAATTTCTTCAATTTTGCCCCAAAATAAGGTAAATTCCTGCAATTTTGCGCCAAAATAAAGGAAATTTCTTGAATTTTGCCCCAAAATAAAAGGAATTTATGATTTTGCCCCAAAATAAAGTAAATTTCTTCCTTTTGCCCAAATTTAGTGGAATTTCATCAATTTTGCTCCAAAATACGGGGAATCTGCCTTTTTGCCAGAAAATAATGGGAATGCATACCTTTTTGCCATAAAAAGGGAAATTTCTTCATTTTTGCTCCAAAATAAGGGGAATTTCTGCCTTCTTGCCTCTAAATAAGTGGAATTTCTTCTTTTTCCCCCAAAACAAAGAGAATTTCTGTCTTTTTTGCCACAAATTAAGGGGAATTTCTGACTTATTACCCTGTAATAAGTGAAATTTCTGCAATTTTGCCTCAAAATAAGGGATATTTCTGCCTTTTTGCCCCCAAATAAGGGGAATTTCAGCCTTTTTACCTCAAAATAAGGGGAATTTTTGCCTTTTTGCCCCAAAATAACAAAATTCCTTTTTTTCCTGAAATAAGTGAAATTTCTGCAATTTTGCCCAAAATAAGTGAAATTTCTGCAATTTTGCCCCAGAATAAGGGAAATTTCTGGAATTTTGCCCCAAAATAAGTGGAATTTCTGAGTTTTGCCCCAAAATAAGGAGAATTCCTGTCTTTTGCCCCAACATATAGGGAATTTCTGCATTTTTGCCCCGCAATTAGGGGAATTTTTGCAATTTTGCTCCAAAATACGGGGAATTTCTGCCTTTTTGCCCGAAAATAAGAAGAATGCATAACTTTTTCCTTAAAAAAGGGAAATTTCTTCATTTTTGCTTCAAAATAAGGGGAATTTCTGCTTTTTTGCCTCTAAATAAGTGGAATTTCTGTTTTTTTTCCCCAAAACAAAGGGATTTTTTTTTTTTGCCCCAAAATAAGAAAAATTTCTGACTTATTACTCTGAAATAAGTGAAGGTTCTGCAATTTTGCCCCAAAATAAGGGAAATTTTTGCCTTTTTGCCCACAAATAAGGGGAATTTCACCCTTTTTACCTCAAAATAAGGGGAATTTCTGCATTTTTGCCACAAAATATTAGGAATTTCTGCCTTTTTTCCCTGAAATAAGTGAAATTTCTGCAATTTTGCCCCAAAATAAGTGGAATTTCTGAGTTTTGCCCCAAAATAAGGAGAATTTCTGTGTTTTTGCCCCAACATATAGGGAATTTCTGCCTTTTTGCACCACAATTAGGGGAATTTCTGCAATTTTGCTCCAAAATACGGGGAATTTCTGCCTTTTTGCACGAAAATAAGGGGAATGCATAACTTTTTGCCTTAAAAAAGGGAAATTTCTTCATTTTTGCTCCAAAATAAGTGGAATTTCTGCTTTTTTGCCTCTAAATAAGTGGAATTTCTGTTTTTCCTCTAAAACAAAGGGAATTTCTGTCTTTTTGCCTCAAAATCAAGAAATTTTCTGACTTATTACCCTGAAATAATTGAAATTTCTGCAATTTTGCCCCAAAATAAGGGAAATTTCTGCCTTTTTTCCCGCAAATTAGAGGAATTTCAGCCTTTTCACTTCAAAATAAGGGGAATTTCTGCATTTTTGCCACAAAGTATTAGGAATTTCTGCCTTTTTGCTCCAAAATAAGGAAAATTTCTGCCTTTTTCCCTGAAATAAATGAAATTTCTGCAATTTTGCCCTAAAATAAGTGAAATTTCTGCAATTTTGTCCCAAAATAAGGGGAATTTCTGGAATTTTGTCCCAAAATAAGTGGAATTTCTGAGTTTTGCCCCAAAATAAGGGGAATTTCTGTCTTTTTGCCCCAACATATAGAGAATATCTGCATTTTTGCCCAACAACTAGGGGAATTTCTGCAATTTTGCTCCAAAATACGGGGAATTTCTGACTTTTGCCCGAAAAAAAGGGGAATGCATAACTTTTTGCCATAAAAAAGGAAAATTTCTTTATTTTTGCTCCAAAATAAGGGAAATTTCTGCCTATTTGCCTCTAAATAAGTGGAATTTCTGTATTTTTCCCTCAAAACAAAGGGAATTTCTGTTTTTTTTGCCTCAATATAAGTGGAATTTCTGACTTATTTCCCTGAAATAAGTGAAATTTCTGCAATTTTGCCCCAAAATAAGGGAAATTTCTGACTTTTTGCCCAGAAATGTGTGAAATTTCTGCAATTTTACCCCAAAATAAGGTGAATATCTGCCTTTTTGCCCCAAAATAATGGGAATTTCTGCCTTTTTGCCCCAAAATAAAAAAAATTCTTGCTTTTTTTCTCTGAAATAAGTGAAATTTCTGCAATTTTGCCCTAAAATAAGAAAAATTTCTGCAATTTTTCCCAATAATAAAGGAAATTTCTGCAATTTTGCCCCAAAATACAGGGAATTTCTTCTTTTTTGCCCCAAAATAAAGGAAATTTCAGCCTTTTTACCTAAAAATAAGTGAAATTTCTGCAATTTTGCCCCAAATAAGAAAAATTTCTGCAATTTTGCCCCAAAATAAGGTAAATTCCTGCAATTTTGCCCCAAAATAAAGGAAATTTCTTGAATTTTGCCCCAAAATAAGGGGTATTTCTGATTTTTCCCCCAAATAAAGGGAATTTCTGCCTTTTGCCCCAAATTTAGGGGAATTTCTGCAATTTTGCTCCAAAATACGGGGAATTTCTGCATTTTTGCCCGAAAATAATGGGAATGCGTACCTTTTTGCCATAAAAAGGGAAATTTCTTCATTGTTGCTTTAAAATAAGGGAAATTTCTGCCGTTTTGCCTCTAAATAAGTGGAATTTATGTTTTTTTCCCCCAAAACAAAGGGAATATCTGTCTTTTTTGCCACAAATTAAGGGGAATTTCTGACTTATTACTCTGAAATAAGTGAAATTGCTGCAATTTTGCCCCAAAATAAGGGATATTTCTGCCTTTTTGCCCCCAAATAAGGGGTATTTCAGCCTTTTTACCTCAAAATAAGGGGAATTTCTCCCTTTTTGCCCCAAATAACAAAATTTCTTTTTTTTCCCCTGAAATAAGTAAAATTTCTGCAATTTTGCCCAAAATAAGTGAAATTTCTCCAATTTTGCCCCGGAATAAAGGAAATTTCTGGAATTTTGCCCCAAAATATGTGGAATTTCTGAGTTTTGCCACAAAATAAAGAAAATTTCTGTCTTTTTGTCCCAACATATAGGGAATTTCTGCATTTTTGCCCCACAATTAGGGGAATTTTTGCAATTTTGCTCCAAAATATGGGGAATTTCTGCCTTTTTGCAAGATAATGAGAAGAATGCATACCTTTTTGCCTTAAAAAAGGGAAATTTCTTCATTTTTGCTTCAAAATAAGGGGAATTTCTGCTTTTTTGCCTCTAAATAAGTGGAATTTCTGTCTTTTTCCCCCAAAACAAAGGGATTTTCTGTCTTTTTTGCCCCAAAATAAGAAAAATTTCTGACTTATTACCCTGAAATAAGTGAAATTTCTGCAATTTTGCCCCAAAATAAGGGAAATTTTTGCCTTTTTGCCCACAAATAAGGGGAATTTCACCCTTTTTACCTCAAAATAAGGGGAATTTCTGCATTTTTGCAACAAAATATTAGGAATTTCTGCATTTATGCCCCAAAATAAGGAAAATTTCTGCCTGTTTTCCCTGAAGTAAGTGAAATTCCTGCAATTTTGCCCCAAAATAAAGGAAATTTCTGGAATTTTGCCCCACAATAAGGGGAATATCTGATTTTTGCCCCAAATAAAGGGAATTTCTGCCTTTTGCCCCAAATTTAGGGCAATTTCTGCAATTTTGCTCCAAAATACCGGGAATTTCTGCATTTTTGCCCGAAAATAATGGGAATACATACCTTTTTGCCATAAAAAGGGAAATTTCTTCATTGTTGCTTTAAAATAAGGGAAATTTCTGACTTTTTGCTGCCAAATAAGGGGAATTTCAGCCTTTTTACCTCAAAATAAGGGGAATTTCTGCATTTTTGCCACAAAATATTAGAAATTTTTGCTTTTTGCCCCAAAATAAAGAAAATTTCTGCCTTTTTTCCATGAAATAAGTTAAATTTCTGAAATTTTGCCCCAAAATAAGTGAAATTTCTGCAATTTTGCCCCAAAATAAGGGAAATTTCTGGAATTTTACACCAAAATAAGTGGAAATTATGAGTTTTGCCCCAAAATAAGGAGAATTTCTGTCTTTTTGCCCCAACATATAGGGAATTTCTGTCTTTTTGCCCCACAACTAAGGGAATTTCTGCAATTTTGCTCCAAAATACAGAGAATTTCTGCCTTTTTGCCCGGAAAAAAGGGGAATGCATAACGTTTTGCGATAAAAAAGGGAAATTTATTCATTTTTGCTCCAAAATAAGGGAAATTTCTGCCTATTTGCCTCTAAATAAGTGGAATTTCTGTCTTTTTCCCTCAAAACAAAGGGAATTTCTGTCTTTTTTGCCTCAATATAAGTGGAATTTCTGACTTATTTCCCTGAAATAAGTGAAATTTCTGCAATTTTGCCCCAAAATAAGGGAAATTTCTGACTTTTTGCCCAGAAATATGTGAAATTTCTGCAATTTTTCCCCAAAATATGGTGAATTTCTGCCCTTTTGCCCCAAAATAAGGGAAATTTCTGACTTTTTGCCCAGAAATATGTGAAATTTCTGCTATTTTTCCCCAAAATATGGTGAATTTCTGCCCTTTTGCCCCAAAATAATGGGAATTTCTGCCTTTTTGCCCCAAAATAAAAAAAAATTTTGCTTTTTTCTCTGAAATAAGTGAAATTTCTGCAATTTTGCCCTAAAATAAGAAAAATTTCTGCAATTTTTCCCAATAATAAAGGAAATTTCTGCAATTTTGCCCCAAAATACAGGGAATTTCTTCCTTTTTGCCCCAAAATAAAGGAAATTTCAGCCTTTTTACCTAAAAATATGTGAAATTTCTGCAATTTTGCCCCAAATAAGAAAATTTTCTGCAATTTTGCCCCAAAATAAGGTAAATTCCTGCAATTTTGCCCCAAAATAAAGGAAATTTCTTGAATTTTGCCCCAAAATAAGGGGTATTTCTGATTTTTGCCCCAAATAAAGGAAATTTCTGCCTTTTGCCCCAAATTTAGGGGAATTTCTGCAATTTTGCTCCAAAATACGGGGAATTTCTGCCTTTTTGCCCGAAAATAATGCTAATGCATACCTTTTTGCCATAAAAAAGGGAAATTTCTTCATTTTTGCTCCAAAATAAGGGAAATTTCTGCCTTTTTGCCTCTAAATAAGTGGAATTTATGTCTTTTTCCCCAAAAACAAAGGGAATATCTGTCTTTTTTGCCCCAAATTAAGGGGAATTTCTGACTTATTACCCTGAAATAAGAAAATTTCTGCAATTTTGCCGCAAAAGAAAGGATATTTCTGCCTTTTTGCCCCCAAATAAGGGGAATTTCAGCCTTTTTACCTCAAAATAAGGGGAATTTCTGCCTTTTTGCCCCAAAATAACAAAATTTCTTTTTTTTCCCCTGAAATAAGTGAAATTTCTGCAATTTTGTCCAAAATAAGTGAAATTTCTGCAATTTTGCTTTAGAATAAGGGAAATTTCTGGAATTTTGCCCCAAAATAAGTGGAATTTCTGAGTTTTGCCCCAAAATAAGGAGAATTTCTGTCTTTTTGCCACAACATATAGGAAATTTCTGCATTTTTGCACCAGAATTAGGGGAATTTTTGCAATTTTGCTCCAAAATACCGCGAATTTCTGCCTTTTTGCCAGATAATAAGAAGAATGCATACCTTTTTGCCTTAAAAAAGAAAAATGTCTTCATTTTTGCTTCAAAATAAGGGGAATTTCTGCTTTTTTTCCTCTAAATAAGTGGAATTTCTTCTTTTTCCCCCAAAACAAAAAGATTTTCTGTCTTTTTTGCCCAAAATAAGAAAAATTTCTGACTTATTACCCTGAAATAAGTGTAATTTCTGCAATTTAGCCCCAAAATAAGGGAAATTTTTGCCTTTTTGCACCAAAATAAGGAAAATTTCTGCCTTTTTCCCCTGAAATAAGTGAAATTTCTGCAATTTTGTCCAAAATAAGTGAAATTTCTGCAATTTTGCTTTAGAATAAGGAAAATTTCTGGAATTTTGCCCCAAAATAAGTGGAATTTCTGAGTTTTGCCCCAAAATAAGGAGAATTTCTGTCTTTTTGCCCCAACATATAGGGAATTTCTGCCTTTTTGCACCACAATTAGGGGAATTTCTGCAATTTTGCTCCAAAATATGGGGAATTTCTGTTATTTTGCTCCAAAATACGGGGAATTTCTGCCATTTTGCCTGAAAATAAGTGGAATGCATAACTTTTTTCCATAAAAAAGGGAAATTTCTTCATTTATGCTCCAAAATAAGGGGAATTTCTGACTTTTTGCTTCTCAATAAGTGGAATGTCTGTTTTTTCCCCCAAAACAAAGAGAATTTCTGTCTTTTTTGCCCCAAAATAATGGGAATTTCTGACTTATTACCATGAAATAAGTGAAATTTCTGCAATTTTGCCCCAAAATAAGGGAAATTTCTGCCTTTTTGTCCTGAAATATGTGAAATTTCTGCAATTTTACCTCAAAATAAAGTGAATTTCTGCTTTTTTGCCCCAAAATAATGTGAATTTCTGCCTTTTTGCCCCAAAATAAGAAAAACTTTTGCTTTTTTTCTCTGAAATAAGTAAAATTTCTGCAATTTTGCCCTAAAATTAGTAAAATTTTTGCAATTTTTTTACATAATAAGAAAAATTTCTGCAATTTTGCCCTAAAATAAGGGGAATTTCTTTCTTTTTGCCCCAAAACAAAGGAAATTTCAGCCTTTTTACCTGAAAATAAGTGAAATTTCTGCAATTTTGCCCCAAATAAGGGAAATTTCTGCAATTTTTCCCCAAAATAAGGTAAATTCCTGCAATTTTGCCCCAAAATAAAGGAAATTTCTGGAATTTTGCCCCAAAATAATGTTAGTTTCTGATTTTTGCCCCAAAATAAACGGAATTTCTGCCTTTTGCCGAAAAATAAGGGGAATTTCTGCATTTTTGCTCCAAAATACGGGGAATTTCTGCCTTTTTGCCCGAAAATAATGGGAATGCATACCTTTTGCCATAAAAGTGAAATTTCTTCATTTTTGCTCCCAAATAAAGGGAATTTCTTCCTTTTTGCCTCTATATAAGTGGAATTTCTGTCTTTTTCCCCCAAAACAAAGGGAGTTTCTGTCTTTTTTGCCTCAAAATAAGGGGAATTTCTGACTTATTACCCTGAAATAAGTGAAATTTCTGCAATTTCGCCCCAAAATAAGGGAAATGTCTGCAATTTTGCCACAATATAAAGGAAATTTCTGCAATTTTGCCTCAAAATAAGGGGAATATCTGACTGTTTGCTCCCGAAAAAGGAGATTTTCTGTCTTTTTGCCCCAAAATAAGGAGAATTTCTGCATTTTTGCCCGCAAATTGAGAGAATTTCTGCAATTTTGCTTCAAAATACGGGGAATTTCTGCTTTTTATCCCGAAAGTAAGGGGAATGTATAACTTTTGCCACAAAAAAGGGAAATTTCTTCATTTTTGCCCCAAAATTTGAGCAATTTCTGCCTTTTTACCTCAAAATAAGTGAAATTTCTGCCTTTTTACCCAAAAATAAACGGAATTTCTGTCATTTTGCCCCAAAATATAAGAAATTTTTAAATTATGCCCTGAAATATGTGAAATTTCTGCAATTTTGCCACAAAATAAGGGGAATTTCTGTCTCTTTGCCCCAAAATAAGGGAAATTTCTGCCTTTTTGCCCCCAAATAAGGGGAATTTCAGCATTTTTAACTCAAAATAAGGGGAATTTCTGCATTTTTGCCCCAAAATAAGAAAAATTTCTGCATTTTTTCCTTAAAATAAGTGAAATTTCTGCAATTTTGCCGCAAAATAAGTGAAATTTCTGCAATTTTGCCCCAAAATAAGGGAAATTTCTAGAATTTTGCCCCAAAATAAAAGGAATTTCTGAGTTTTGCCCCAAAATAAAGAAAATTTCTGTCTTTTTGCCCCAACATATAGGGAATTTCTGCCTTTTTGCCCCACAATTAGGGGAATTTCTGCAATTTTGCTGCAAAATACAGGGAATTTCTGCCTTTTTGCCCGAAAATAAGGGGAATGCATAACCTTTTGCCATAAACGAGGAAAATTTCTTCATTTTTGCTCCAAAATAAGAAGAATTTCTGCTTTTTTGCCTCTAAATAAGTGGAATTTCTGTCTTTTTCCCCCAAAAAAAAAGGGAATTTCTGTATTTTGCCCCAAAATAAGGGGAATTTCTGACTTATTACCCTGAAATAAGTGAAATTTCTGCAATTTTGCCCTAAAATAAGGGAAATTTCTGCCTTTTTGCCCTGAAATATGTGAAATTTCTGCAATTTTACCCCAAAATAAAGTGAATTTCTGCCTTTTTGCCCCAAAATAATGGGAATTTCTGACTTTTTGCCTCAAAAAGAGAAAAATTTTTGCTTTTTTTCTCTGAAATAAGTGAAATTGCTGCAATTTTGCCCTAAAATAAAAAAAATTTCTGCAATTTTTCCAATAATAAGGGAAATTTCTGAAATTTTACCCCAAAATAAGGGGAATTTCTCCCTTTTGGCTCCAAAATAAAGGAAATTTCAGCCTTTTTACCTGAAAATAAGTGAAATTTCTGCAATTTTGCCCCAAATAAGAAAAATTTCTTCAATTTTGCCCCAAAATAAGGTAAATTCCTGCAATTTTGCGCCAAAATAAAGGAAATTTCTTGAATTTTGCCCCAAAATAAAAGGAATTTATGATTTTTGCCCCAAAATAAAGTAAATTTCTTCCTTTTGCCCAAATTTAGTGCAATTTCATCAATTTTGCTCCAAAATACGGGGAATCTGCCTTTTTGCCAGAAAATAATGGGAATGCATACCTTTTTGCCATAAAAAAAGAAATTTCTTCATTTTTGCTCCAAAATAAGGGGAATTTCTGCCTTCTTGCCTCTAAATAAGTGGAATTTCTTCTTTTTCCCCCAAAACAAAGAGAATTTCTGTCTTTTTTGCCACAAATTAAGGGGAATTTCTGACTTATTACCCTGTAATAAGTGAAATTTCTGCAATTTTGCCTCAAAATAAGGGATATTTCTGCCTTTTTGCCCCCAAATAAGGGGAATTTCAGCCTTTTTACCTCAAAATAAGGGGAATTTTTGCCTTTTTGCCCCAAAATAACAAAATTCCTTTTTTTCCTGAAATAAGTGAAATTTCTGCAATTTTGCCCAAAAAAAGTGAAATTTTTGCAATTTTGCCCCAGAATAAGGGAAATTTCTGGAATTTTGCCCCAAAATAAGTGGAATTTCTGAGTTTTGCCCCAAAATAAGGAGAATTTCTGTCTTTTGCCCCAACATATAGGGAATTTCTGCATTTTTGCCCCACAATTAGGGGAAATTTTGCAATTTTGCTCCAAAATACGGGGAATTTCTGCCTTTTTGCCCGAAAATAAGAAGAATGCATAACTTTTTTCCTTAAAAAAGGGAAATTTCTTCATTTTTGCTTCAAAATAAGGGGAATTTCTGCTTTTTTGCCTCTAAATAAGTGGAATTTCTGTCTTTTTCTTCCAAAACAAAGGGATGATCTGTCTTTTTTACCCCAAAATAAGAAAAATTTCTGACTTATTACTCTGAAATAAGTGAAGGTTCTGCAATTTTGCCTTAAAATAAGGGAAATTTTTGCCTTTTTGCCCACAAATAAGGGGAATTTCACCCTTTTTACCTCAAAATAAGGGGATTTTCTGCATTTTTGCCACAAAATATTAGGAATTTCTACATTTTTGCCCTAAAATAAAGAAAATTTCTACCTTTTTTCTCTGAAGTAAGTGAAATTTCTGGAATTTTGCCCCAAAATATGTGGAATTTCTGAGTTTTGCCCCAAAATAAGGAGAATTTCTGCCTTTTTGCCCCACAATTAGGGGAATTTCTGCAATTTTGCCCCAAAATACAGGGAATTTCTGCCTTTTTGCATGAAAATAAGGGGAATGCATAACTTTTTGCCATAAAAAAGGGAAATTTCTTCATTTTTGCTCCAAAATAAGGGGAATTTCTGCCTTTTTGCTTCTCAATAAGTGGAATTTCTGTCTCTTTCCCCCAAAACAAAGGGAATTTCTGTCTTTTTTGCCAAAAAATAAGGGGAATTTCTGACTTATTACCCAGAAATAAGTGAAATTTCTTCAATTTTGCCCGAAAATAAGGGAAATTTCTGCCTTTTTTCCCTGAAATGTGTGAATTTTCTGCAATTTTACCTCAAAATAAGGTGAATTTCTGCTTTTTTGCCCCAAAATAATGGGAATTTCTGCCTTTTTGATCCAAAATAAGAAAAATTTTTGCTCTTTTCTCTGAAATAAGTGAAATTTCTGCAATTTTGCCCTAAAATAAGGGAAATTTTTGAAATTTTTTCACATAAGAAAAATTTCTGCAATTTGCCCCAAAATAAGGGGAATTTCTTCCTTTTTGCCCCAAAACAAAGGAAATTTCAGCCTTTTTACCTGAAAATAATAAAATTTCTGCAATTTTGCCCCAAATAAAAGAAATTTCTGCAATTTTGCCCCAAAATAAGGTAAATTCCTGCAATTTTGCCCCAAAAAATGAAATTTCTGCAATTTTGCCCCAAAATAAGGGAAATTTCTGGAATTTTGCCCCAAAAGAAGGGGAATTTCTGCCTTTTTGCTCCAAATTAATGGGAATTTCTGCATTTTTGCCCCAAAAAAAGAAAAATTTTTGATTTTTTTCTCTGAAATAAGTGAAATTTCTGCAATTTTGCCCTAAAATAAGGGAAATTTTTGCAATTTTTTTACATAATAAGAAAAATTTCTGCAATTTTGCCCCAAAATAAGGGGAATTTCTTCCTTTTTGCCCCAAAACAAAGGAAATTTCAGCCTTTTTACCTGAAAATAAGTAAAATTTCTGCAATTTTTCTCCAAATAAGGGAAATTTCTTCAATTTTGCCCCAAAATAAGGTAAATTCCTGCAATTTTGCCCCAAAATAAAGGAAATATCTGGAATATTTCCCCAAAATAATGGGAATTTCTGATTTTTGCCCCAAAATAAACGGAATTTCTGCCTTTTGCCCAAAAATAAGGGGAATTTCTGCATTTTTGCTCCAAAATACGGGGAGTTTCTGCCTTTTTGCCCGAAAATAATGGAATGCATACCTTTTTGTCATAAAAAGTGAAATTTCTTCATTTTTGCTCCAAAATAAAGGGAATTTCTTTTTTTTTGCCTCTATATAAGTGGAATTTCTGTCTTTTTCCCCCAAAACAAAGGGAATTTCTCTCTTTTTTGCCTCAAAATAAGGGAAATTTCTGACTTATTACCCTGAAATAAGTGAAATTTCTGCAATTTAGCCCCAAAATAAGGGAAATTTCTGCAATTTTGCCACAATGTAAAGGAAATTTCTGCAATTTTGCCCCAAAATTAGGGGAATTTCTGACTGTTTTCTCCCGAAAAAGGAGATTTTCTGTTTCTTTACCAAAAAATAAGGAGAATTTCTGCCTTTTTGCCCGAAAATTGAGAGAATTTCTGCAATTTTGCTTCAAAATACGGGGAATTTCTGCTTTTTATCTGGAAAGTAAGGGGAATGTATACCTTTTGCCACGAAAAAAGGGAAATTTCTTTATTTTTACCCCAAAATTAGAGCAATTTCTTCCTTTTTACTTCAAAATAAGTGAAATTTCTGCCTTTTTACACAAAAATAAATGGAATTTCTGTCATTTTGCCCCAAAATAAAAGGAATTTTTGAATTATGCCCTGAAATATGTGAAATTTCTGCAATTTTGCCCCAAAATAAAAGAAATTTCTGCATTTTTTCCACAAAATAAGGGGAATTTCTGTCTCTTTGCCCCAAAATAAGGGAAATTTCTGCCTTTTTGCCCCCAAATAAGGGGAATTACAGCATGTTTACCTCAAAATAAGGGGAATTTCTGCATTTTTGCCCCAAAATAAGAAAAATTTCTGGCTTTTTTCCTTAAAATAATTGAAATTTCTGCAATTTTGCACCAAATTAGTGTAATTTCTGCAATTTTGCCCCAAAATAATGGAAATTTTTGGAATTTTGCCCCAAAATAAGGGGAATTTCTGAGTTTTGCCCCAAAATAAGGAGAATTTCTGTGTTTTTGCCCCAACATATAGGGAATTTCTGCCTTTTTGCCCCACAATTAGGGGAATTTCTGCAATTTTGCTCCAAAATACAGGGAATTTCTGCCTTTTTGCCCAAAAATAAGGGGAATGCATAACCTTTTGCCATAAACGAGAAAAATTTCTTCATTTTTGCTCCAAAATAAGAAGAATTTCTGCTTTTTTGCCTCTAAATAAGTGGAATTTCTGTCTTTTTTCCCCAAAACAAAGGGAATTTCTGTATTTTGCCCCAAAATAAGGGTAATTTCTGCCTTTTTGCCCTGAAATATGTGAAATTTCTGCAATTTTACCACAAAATAAGGTGAATTTCTTCCTTTTTGCCCCAAAATAATGGAAATTTCTGCCTTTATGCCCCAAAATAAGAAAAATTTTTGCTTTTTTTCTCTGAAATAAGTAAAATTGCTGCAATTTTGCTCTAAAATAAGGAAAATTTTTGCAATTTTTTCCCATAATAAGGGAAATTTCTGCAATTTTGCCCCAAAAATAAGGGTAATTTCTTCCTTTTTGCCCCAAACTAAAGGAAATTTAAGCCTTTTTACCTGAAAATAAGTGAAATTTCTGCAATTTTGCCCCAAATAAGAAAAATTTCTGCAATTTTGCCCCAAAATAAGGTAAATTCCTGCAATTTTGCCCCAAAATAAAGGAAATTTCTTGAATTTTGCCTCAAAATAAGGGGAATTCATGATTTTTGCCCCAAAATAAAGGGAATTTCTGCCTTTTGCCCCAAATTTAGGGGAATTTCTGCAATTTTGCCCCAAAATATGGGGAATTTCTGCCTTTTTGCCCGAAAATAATGGGAATGCATACCTTTTTGCCATAAAAAGAGAAACTTCTTCATTTTTGCCCCAAAATAAGGGGAATTTCTGCCTTCTTTCCTTTAAATAAGTGGAATTTCTTGTTTTTCCCCCCAAAAAAAGAGAACTTCTGTCTTTTTTGCCCCAAATTAAGGGGAATTTCTGACTTATTACCCTGTAATAAGTGAAATTTCTGCAATTTTGCCCCAAAATAAGGGATATTTCTGCCTTTTTGCCCCCAAATAAGGGGAATTTCAGCCTTTTTACCTCAAAATAAGTGGAATTTCTGCCTTTTTTCCCCAAAATAACAAAATTCCTTTTTTTCCCTGAAATAAGTAAAATTTCTGCAATTTTGCCCAAAATAAGTAAAATTTCTGCAATTTTGCCCCAGAATAAGGGAAATTTCTGGAATTTTGCCCCAAAATAAGTGGAATTTCTGAGTTTTGCCCCAAAATAAGGAGAATTTCTGCCTTTTTGCCCCACAATTATGGGAATTTCTGCAATTTTGCTCCAAAATACAGGGAATTTCTGCCTTTTTGCCCGAAAAAAAGGGGAATGCATAACTTTTTGAAATAAACGAGGAAAATTTCTTCATTTTTGCTCCAAAATAAGAAGAATTTCGGCTTTTTAGCCTCTAAATAAGTGGAATTTCTGTCTTTTTCTCTCAAAACAAAGGGAATTTCTGTATTTTTCACCAAAGTAAGGGGAATTTCTGACTTATTACCCTGAAATAAGTGAAATTTTGCAATTTTGCCCCAAAATAAGGAGAATTTCTAACTGTTTGCTCCCGAAAAATGAGATTTTATGTCTTTTTGCCTTAAAAGAAGGAGAATTTCTGCCTTTTTGCACGAAAATTGAGAGAATATCTGCAATTTTGCTTCAAAATACGGGGAATTTCTGCTTATTATCCCGAAAGTAAGGGGAATGTATACTTTTTGCCACAAAAAAGGGAAATTTCTTCATTTTGTCCCAAAATTAGAGCAATTTCTGCCTTTTTACCTCAAAATAAGTGAAATTTCTGCCTTTTAAAACAAAAATAAACGAAATTTCTGTCATTTTGCCCCAAAATAAAAGGAATTTTTGAATTATGCCCTGAAATAATTGAAATTTCTGCAATTTTGCCCCAAAATAAAAGAAATTTCTGCATTTTTGCCACAAAATAAGAAGAATTTGTGTTTTTTTGCCCCAAAATAAGGGAAATTTCTGCCTTTTTGCCCCCAAATAAAGGGAATTTCAGCCTTTTTACCTCAAAATAAGGGGAATTTCTGCATTTTTGCCCTAAAATAAGGAAAATTTCTGCCTTTTTTCCCTGAAATAAGTGAAATTTCTGTAATTTTGCCCCAAAATAAGTGAAATTTCTGCAATTTTGCCCCAAAATAAGGGAAATTTCTGTAATTTTGCCCCAAAATAAGGGGAATTTCTGAGTTTTGCCCCAAAATAAGGAGAATTTCTGTCTTTTTGCCCCAACATATAGGGAATTTTTGCCTTTTTGCCCCAGAATTAGGGGAATTTCTGCAATTTTGTTCCAAAATACAAGGAATTTCTGCATTTTGCCCGAAAATAGAGGAAATGCATAAGTTTTTGCCATAAAAAAGGAAAATTTCTTCATTTTGCTCCAAAATAAGAAGAATTTCGGCTTTTTAGCCTCTAAATAAGTGGAATTTCTGTCTTTTTCCCCCAAAACAAAGGGAATTTTTGTCTTTTTTGTCCCAAAATAAGGGAGATTTCTGACTTATTACCCTGAAATAAGTGAAATTTCTGCAATTTTGCCCCAAAATAAGGGAAATTTCTACCTTTTTGCTCGGAAATATGTGAAATTTCTGCAATTTTACCCCAAAATAAGGTGGATTTCTGCCTTTTTGCCCCAAAATAATGGGAATTTCTACCTTTTTGCCCCAAAAAAAGAAAAATTTTTGCTTTTTTTCTCTAAAATAAGTGAAATTTCTGCAATTTTGCCCTAAAATAAGGGAAATTTCTGCAATTTTTCCCCATAATAAAGGAAATTTCTGCAATTTTGCCCCAAAATAAGGGGAATTTCTCCCTTATTGCCTCAAAATAAAGGAAATTTCAGCCTTTATACCTGAAAATAAGTAAAATTTCTGCAATTTTGCACCAAATAGGTGAAATTTCTGCAATTTTGACCCAAAATAAGGTAAATTCCTGCAATTTTGTCCCAAAATAAAGGAAATTTCTGGAATTTTGCCCCAAAATAAGGGGAATTTCTGCCTTTTGCCCCAAAATTAGAAGAATTTCTGCAATTTTGCTCTAAAATACAGGGAATTTCTGCCTTTTTGCCTGAAAATAATGGGAATGCATACCTTTTTGCCATAAAAAGGAAAATTTCTTCATTTTTGCTCCAAAATAAGGGGAATTTCTGCCTTTTTGCCTCTAAATAAATGGAATTTCTGTCTTTTGCCCCCAAAACAAAGGGAATTTCTGTCTTTTTTGCCCCAAAATAAGGGGAATTACTGATTTATTACCCTGAAATAAGTGAAATTTCTGCAATTTTGCCCCAAAATAAGGAAAATTTCTGCAATTTTGCCCCAATGTAAATGAAATTTCTGCAATTTTGCCCCAAAATAAGGAGAAATTCTGACTGTTTGCTCCCAAAAAAGGAGATTTTCTGTCTTTTTGACCCAAAATAAGGAGAATTTCTGCCTTTTTGCCCAAAAATTATGAGAATTTCTGCAATTTTGCTTCAAAATACGGGAAATTTCTGCTTTTAATCCCGAAAGTAAGAGGAATGTATACCTTTTCTCACAAAAAAAAGATTTTCTTCATTTTTGCCCCAAAATAAAAGAAATTTCTGCATTTTTGCCACAAAATAAGGGGAATTTCTGTCTTTTTGCCCCAAAATAAGGGAAATTTCTGCCTTTTTGCCTCCAAATAAGAAGAATTTCGGACTTTTTACCTCAAAATAAGGGGAATTTCTGCATTTTTGCCCCAAAATAAGGAAAATCTCTGGCTTTTTTCCCTAAAATAAGTGAAATTTCTGCAATTTTGCCCCAAAATAAGTGAAATTTCTTCAATTTTCCCCCAAAATAAGGGAAATTTCTGGAATTTTGCCCCAAAATAAGGGGAATTTCTGAGTTTTGCCCCAAAATAAGGAGAATTTCTTTCTTTTTGCCCCAACATATAGGGAATTTCTGCCTTTTTGCCCCACAATTAGGGGAATTTATGCAATTTTGCTCCAAAATACAGGGAATTTCTGCCTTTTACCCCGAAAATAAGGGGAATGCATAATTTTTGAAATAAACGAGAAAAATTTCTTCATTTTTGCTCCAAAATAAGAATTTCTGCTTTATTGCCTCTAAATAAGTGGAATTTCTGTCTTTTTCCCCCAAAACAAAGGGAATTTCTGTCTTTTTTGCCCCAAAATAAGGGGAATTTCTGACTGTTTGCTCCTGAAAAATGAGATTTTCTGTCTTTTTACCAAAAAATAAGGAGAATTTCTGCCTTTTTGCCCGAAAATTGAGAGAATTTCTGCAATTTTGCTTCAAAATACGGGGAATTTCTGATTTTTATCCGGAAAGTAAGAGGAATGTATACCTTTTGCCACAAAAAAGGAAAATTTCTTCATTTTTGCCCCAAAATTAGAGCAATTTCTTCCTTTTTACTTCAAAATAAGTGAAATTTCTGCCTTTTTACACAAAAATAAACGGAATTTCTGTCATTTTGCCCAAAAATAAAAGGAATTTTTGAATTATGCCCTGAAATATGTGAAATTTCTGCAATTTTGCCCCAAAATAAAAGAAATTTCTGCATTTTTGCCACAAAATAAGGGGAATTTCTGTCTCTTTGCCCCAAAATAAGGGAAATTTCTGCATTTTTGTCCCCAAATAAGGGGAATTACAGCATTTTTACCTCAAAATAAGGGGAATTTCTGCATTTTTGCCCCAAAATAAGAAAAATTTCTGGCTTTTTTCCTTAAAATAATTGAAATTTCTGCAATTTTGCCCCAAATTAGTGAAATTTCTGCAATTTTGCCCCAAAATAAGGGAAATTTCTGGAATTTTGCCCCAAAATAAGGGGAATTTCTGAGTTTTGCCCCAAAATAAGGAGAATTTCTGTGTTTTTGCCCCAACATATAAGGAATTTCTGCCTTTTTGCCCCACAATTAGGGGAATTTCTGCAATTTTGCTCCAAAATACAGGGAATTTCTGCCTTTTTGCCCAAAAATAAGGGGAATGCATAAGTTTTTGCCATAAATGAGAAAAATCTCTTCATTTTTGCTCCAAAATAAGAAGAATTTCTGCTTTTTTGCCTCTAAATAAGTGGAATTTCTGTCTTTTTCCCCCAAAACAAAGGGAATTTCTGTATTTTGCCCCAAAATAAGGGGAATTTCTGACTTATTACCCTGAAATAAGTGAAATTCCTGCAATTTTGCCCCAAAATAAGGGAAATTTCTGCCTTTTTGCCCTGAAATATGTGAAATTTCTGCAATTTTACCACAAAATAAGTTAAATTTCTGCTTTTTTGCCCCAAAATAATGGGAATTTCTGCCTTTTTGCCCCAAAATAAGGAAAATTTTTGTTTTTTTTCTCTGAAATAAGTAAAATTGCTGCAATTTTGCTCTAAAATAAGGAAAATTTTTGCAATTTTTCCCAAAAATAAGGGAAATTTCTGCAATTTTGCCCAAAAATAAGGGGAATTTCTCCCTTTTTGCCCCAAACTAAAGGAAATTTCACCCTTTTTACCTGAAAATAAGTGAAATTTCTGCAATTTTGCCCCAAATAAGAAAAATTTCTGCAATTTTGCCCCAAAATAAGGTAAATTCCTGCAATTTTGCCCCAAAATAAAGGAAATTTCTTGAATTTTGCCCCAAAATAAGGGGAATTTCTGCCTTTTTGCCCGAAAGTAATGGGAATGCATACCTTTTTGCCATAAAAAGGGAAACTTCTTCATTTTTGCTCCAAAATAAGGGGAATTTCTGCCTTCTTGCCTCTAAATAAGTGGAATTTCTTGAATTTCCCCCAAAACAAAGGGAACTTCTGTCTTTTTTGCCCCAAATTAAAAGGAATTTCTGACTTATTACCCTGTAATAAGTGAAATTTCTGCAATTTTGCCCCAAAATAAGGGATATTTCTGCCTTTTTGCCCCCAAATAAGGGGAATTTCAGCCTTTTTACCTCAAAATAAGTGGAAGTTCTGCCTTTTTGCCCCCAAAATAACAAAATTCCTTTTTTTCCCTGAAATAAGTGAAATTTCTGCAATTTTTCTCAAAATAAGTGAAATTTCTGCAATTTTGCCCCAGAATAAGGGAAATTTCTGGAATTTTGCCCCAAAATAAGTGGAATTTCTGAGTTTTGCCCCAAAATAAAGAGAATTTCTGTGTTTTCGCCCCAACATATAGGGAATTTCTGCCTTTTTGCCCCACAATTATGGGAATTTCTGCAATTTTGCTCCAAAATACAGGGAATTTCTGCCTTTTTGCCCGAAAAAAAGGGGAATGCATAACTTTTTGAAATAAACGAGGAAAATTTCTTCATTTTTGCTCCAAAATAAGAAGAATTTAGGCTTTTTAGCCTCTAAATAAGTGGAATTTCTGTCTTTTTCCCCCAAAACAAAAGGAATTTCTGTATTTTTCACCAAAATAAGGGGAATTTCTGACTTATTACCCTGAAATAAGTGAAATTTTTGCAATTTTGCCCCAAAATAAGGGGAATTTCTATCTGTTTGCTCCCGAAAAAGGAGATTTTCTGTCTTTTTGCCACAAAAGAAGGAGAATTTCTGCCTTTTTGCACGAAAATTGAGAGAATTTCTGCAATTTTGCTTCAATATACGGGGAATTTCTGCTTATTATCCCGAAAGTAAGGGGAATGTATACCTTTTGCCACAAAAAAGGAAAATTTCTTCATTTTTGCCCCAAAATTAGAGCAATTTCTGCCTTTTTACCTCAAAATAAGTGAAATTTCTGCCTTTTTAAACAAAAATAAACGGAATTTCTGTCATTTTGCCCCAAAATAAAAGGAATTTTTGAATTATGCCCTGAAATATGTGAAATTTCTGCAATTTTGCCCCAAAATAAAAGAAATTTCTGCATTTTTGCTACAAAATAAGGAGAATTTGTGTTTTTCTGCCCAGAAATAAGGGAAATTTCTGCCTTTTTGCCCCCAAATAAGGGGAATTTCAGCCTTTTTACCTCAAAATAAGGGGAATTTCTGCATTTTTGCCCTAAAATAAGGAAAATTTCTGCCTTTTTTCCCTGAAATAAGTGAAATTTCTGCAATTTTGCCCCAAAATATGTGAAATTTCTGCAATTTTGCCCCAAAATAAGGGAAATTTCTGTAATTTTGCCCCAAAATAAGGGGAATTTCTGAGTTTTGCCCCAAAATAAGGAGAATTTCTGTCTTTTTGCCCCAACATATAGGGAATTTTTGCCTTTTTGCCCCAGAATTAGTGGAATTTCTGCAATTTTGCTCCAAAATACAAGGAATTTCTGCATTTTTCCCGAAAATAGAAGAAATGCATAAGTTTTTGCCATAAAAAAGGAAAATTTCTTCATTTTGCTCCAAAATAAGAAGAATTTCGGCTTTTTAGCCTCTAAATAAGTGGAATTTCTGTCTTTTTCCCCCAAAACAAAGGGAAATTTTGTCTTTTTTGTCCCAAAATAAGGGAGATTTCTGACTTATTACCCTGAAATAAGTAAAATTTCTGCAATTGTGCCCCAAAATAAGGGAAATTTCTACCTTTTTGCTCTGAAATATGTGAAATTTCTGCAATTTTACCCCAAAATAAGGTGGATTTCTGCCTTTTTGCCCCAAAATAATGGGAATTTCTACCTTTTTGCCCCAAAAAAAGAAAAATTTTTGCTTTTTTTCTCTAAAATAAGTGAAATTTCTGCAATTTTGCCCTAAAATAAGGGAAATTTCTGCAATTTTTCCCCATAATAAGGGAAATTTCTGCAATTTTGCCCCAAAATAAGGGGAATTTCTCCCTTATTGCCCCAAAATAAAGGAAATTTCAGCCTTTATACCTGAAAATAAGTAAAATTTCTGCAATTTTGCACCAAATAGGTGAAATTTCTGCAATTTTGACCCAAAATAAGGTAAATTCCTGCAATTTTGCCCCAAAATAAAGGAAATTTCTGGAATTTTGCCCCAAAATAAGGGGAATTTCTGCCTTTTGCCCCAAAATTAGAAGAATTTCTGCAATTTTGCTCTAAAATACAGGGAATTTCTGCCTTTTTGCCTGAAAATAATGGGAATGCATACCTTTTTGCCATAAAAAGGAAAATTTCTTCATTTTTGCTCCAAAATAAGGGGAATTTCTGCCTTTTTGCCTCTAAATAAATGGAAATTCTGTATTTTGCCCCCAAAACAAAGGGAATTTCTGTCTTTTTTGCCCCAAAATAAGGGGAATTACTGATTTATTACCCTGAAATAAGTGAAATTTCTGCAATTTTGCCCCCAAATAAGGAAAATTTCTGCAATTTTGCCCCAATGTAAACGAAATTTCTGCAATTTTGCCCCAAAATAAGGAGAAGTTCTGACTGTTTGCTCCCAAAAAAGGAGATTTTCTGTCTTTTTGACCCAAAATAAGGAGAATTTCTGCCTTTTTGCCCAAAAATTATGAGAATTTCTGCAATTTTGCTTCAAAATACGGGAAATTTCTGCTTTTAATCCCGAAAGTAAGAGGAATGTATACCTTTTCTCACAAAAAAAGGATTTTCTTCATTTTTGCCCCAAAATAAAAGAAATTTCTGCATTTTTGCCACAAAATAAGGGGAATTTCTGTCTTTTTGCCCCAAAATAAGGGAAATTTCTGCCTTTTTGCCTTCAAATAAGAAGAATTTCGGACTTTTTACCTCAAAATAAGGGGAATTTCTGCATTTTTGCCCCAAAATAAGGAAAATCTCTGGCTTTTTTCCCTAAAATAAGTGAAATTTCTGCAATTTTGCCCCAAAATAAGTGAAATTTCTTCAATTTTCCCCCAAAATAAGGGAAATTTCTGGAATTTTGCCCCAAAATAAGGGGAATTTCTGAGTTTTGCCCCAAAATAAGGAGAATTTCTTTCTTTTTGCCCCAACATATAGGGAATTTCTGCCTTTTTGCCCCACAATTAGGGGAATTTATGCAATTTTGCTCCAAAATACAGGGAATTTCTGCCTTTTACCCCGAAAATAAGGGGAATGCATAATTTTTGAAATAAATGAGAAAAATTTCTTCATTTTTGCTCCAAAATAAGAATTTCTGCTTTATTGCCTCTAAATAAGTGGAATTTCTGTCTTTTTCCCCCAAAACAAAGGGAATTTCTGTCTTTTTTGCCACAAAATAAGGGGAATTTCTGACTGTTTGCTCCCGAAAAAGGAGATTTTCTGTCTTTTTACCAAAAAATAAGGAGAATTTCTGCCTTTTTGCCCGAAAATTGAGAGAATTTCTGCAATTTTGCTTCAAAATACGGGGAATTTCTGCTTTTTATCCGGAAAGTAAGGGGAATGTATACCTTTTGCCACAAAAAAGGGAAATTACTTCATTTTTGCCCCAAAATTAGAGCAATTTCTTCCTTTTTACTTCAAAATAAGTGAAATTTCTGCCTTTTTACACAAAAATAAACGGAATTTCTGTCATTTTGCCCAAAAATAAAAGGAATTTTTGAATTATGCCCTGAAATATGTGAAATTTCTGCAATTTTGCCCCAAAATATGTGAAATTTCTGCAATTTTGCCCCAAAATAAGGGAAATTTCTGTAATTTTGCCCCAAAATAAGGGGAATTTCTGAGTTTTGCCCCAAAATAAGGAGAATTTCTGTCTTTTTGCCCCAACATATAGGGAATTTTTGCCTTTTTGCCCCAGAATTAGTGGAATTTCTGCAATTTTGCTCCAAAATACAAGGAATTTCTGCATTTTTCCCGAAAATAGAAGAAATGCATAAGTTTTTGCCATAAAAAAGGAAAATTTCTTCATTTTGCTCCAAAATAAGAAGAATTTCGGCTTTTTAGCCTCTAAATAAGTGGAATTTCTGTCTTTTTCCCCCAAAACAAAGGGAAATTTTGTCTTTTTTGTCCCAAAATAAGGGAGATTTCTGACTTATTACCCTGAAATAAGTAAAATTTCTGCAATTGTGCCCCAAAATAAGGGAAATTTCTACCTTTTTGCTCTGAAATATGTGAAATTTCTGCAATTTTACCCCAAAATAAGGTGGATTTCTGCCTTTTTGCCCCAAAATAATGGGAATTTCTACCTTTTTGCCCCAAAAAAAGAAAAATTTTTGCTTTTTTTCTCTAAAATAAGTGAAATTTCTGCAATTTTGCCCTAAAATAAGGGAAATTTCTGCAATTTTTCCCCATAATAAGGGAAATTTCTGCAATTTTGCCCCAAAATAAGGGGAATTTCTCCCTTATTGCCCCAAAATAAAGGAAATTTCAGCCTTTATACCTGAAAATAAGTAAAATTTCTGCAATTTTGCACCAAATAGGTGAAATTTCTGCAATTTTGACCCAAAATAAGGTAAATTCCTGCAATTTTGCCCCAAAATAAAGGAAATTTCTGGAATTTTGCCCCAAAATAAGGGGAATTTCTGCCTTTTGCCCCAAAATTAGAAGAATTTCTGCAATTTTGCTCTAAAATACAGGGAATTTCTGCCTTTTTGCCTGAAAATAATGGGAATGCATACCTTTTTGCCATAAAAAGGAAAATTTCTTCATTTTTGCTCCAAAATAAGGGGAATTTCTGCCTTTTTGCCTCTAAATAAATGGAAATTCTGTATTTTGCCCCCAAAACAAAGGGAATTTCTGTCTTTTTTGCCCCAAAATAAGGGGAATTACTGATTTATTACCCTGAAATAAGTGAAATTTCTGCAATTTTGCCCCCAAATAAGGAAAATTTCTGCAATTTTGCCCCAATGTAAACGAAATTTCTGCAATTTTGCCCCAAAATAAGGAGAAGTTCTGACTGTTTGCTCCCAAAAAAGGAGATTTTCTGTCTTTTTGACCCAAAATAAGGAGAATTTCTGCCTTTTTGCCCAAAAATTATGAGAATTTCTGCAATTTTGCTTCAAAATACGGGAAATTTCTGCTTTTAATCCCGAAAGTAAGAGGAATGTATACCTTTTCTCACAAAAAAAGGATTTTCTTCATTTTTGCCCCAAAATAAAAGAAATTTCTGCATTTTTGCCACAAAATAAGGGGAATTTCTGTCTTTTTGCCCCAAAATAAGGGAAATTTCTGCCTTTTTGCCTTCAAATAAGAAGAATTTCGGACTTTTTACCTCAAAATAAGGGGAATTTCTGCATTTTTGCCCCAAAATAAGGAAAATCTCTGGCTTTTTTCCCTAAAATAAGTGAAATTTCTGCAATTTTGCCCCAAAATAAGTGAAATTTCTTCAATTTTCCCCCAAAATAAGGGAAATTTCTGGAATTTTGCCCCAAAATAAGGGGAATTTCTGAGTTTTGCCCCAAAATAAGGAGAATTTCTTTCTTTTTGCCCCAACATATAGGGAATTTCTGCCTTTTTGCCCCACAATTAGGGGAATTTATGCAATTTTGCTCCAAAATACAGGGAATTTCTGCCTTTTACCCCGAAAATAAGGGGAATGCATAATTTTTGAAATAAATGAGAAAAATTTCTTCATTTTTGCTCCAAAATAAGAATTTCTGCTTTATTGCCTCTAAATAAGTGGAATTTCTGTCTTTTTCCCCCAAAACAAAGGGAATTTCTGTCTTTTTTGCCACAAAATAAGGGGAATTTCTGACTGTTTGCTCCCGAAAAAGGAGATTTTCTGTCTTTTTACCAAAAAATAAGGAGAATTTCTGCCTTTTTGCCCGAAAATTGAGAGAATTTCTGCAATTTTGCTTCAAAATACGGGGAATTTCTGCTTTTTATCCGGAAAGTAAGGGGAATGTATACCTTTTGCCACAAAAAAGGGAAATTACTTCATTTTTGCCCCAAAATTAGAGCAATTTCTTCCTTTTTACTTCAAAATAAGTGAAATTTCTGCCTTTTTACACAAAAATAAACGGAATTTCTGTCATTTTGCCCAAAAATAAAAGGAATTTTTGAATTATGCCCTGAAATATGTGAAATTTCTGCAATTTTGCCCCAAAATAAAAGAAATTTCTGCATTTTTGCCACAAAATAAGGGGAATTTCTGTCTCTTTGCCCCAAAATAAGGGAAATTTCTGCATTTTTGTCCCCAAATAAGGGGAATTACAGCATTTTTACCTCAAAATAAGGGGAATTTCTGCATTTTTGCCCCAAAATAAGAAAAATTTCTGGCTTTTTTCCTTAAAATAATTGAAATTTCTGCAATTTTGCCCCAAATTAGTGAAATTTCTGCAATTTTGCCCCAAAATAAGGGCAATTTCTGGAATTTTGCCCCAAAATAAGGGGAATTTCTGAGTTTTGCCCCAAAATAAGGAGAATTTCTGTCTTTTTGCCCCAACATATAGGGAATTTTTGCCTTTTTGTCCCAGAATTAGGGGAATTTCTGCAATTTTGCTCCAAAATACAAGGAATTTCTGCATTTTGCCCGAAAATAGAGGAAATGCATAAGTTTTTGCCATAAAAAAAAAATTTCTTCATTTTGCTCCAAAATAAGAAGAATTTTGGCTTTTTAGCCTCTAAATAAGTGGAATTTCTGTCTTTTTCCCCCAAAACAAAGGGAATTTTTGTCTTTTTTGTCCCAAAATAAGGGAGATTTCTGACTTATTACCCTGAAATAAGTGAAATTTCTGCAATTTTGCCCCAAAATAAGGGAAATTTCTACCTTTTTGCTCTGAAATATGTGAAATTTCTGCAATTTTACCCCAAAATAAGGTGGATTTCTGCCTTTTTGCCCCAAAATAATGGGAATTTCTACCTTTTTGCCCCCCAAAAAGAAAAATTTTTGCTTTTTTTCTCTAAAATAAGTGAAATTTCTGCAATTTTGCCCTAAAATAAGGGAAATTTCTGCAATTTATCTCCATAATAAGGGAAATTTCTGCAATTTTGCCCCAAAATAAGGGGAATTTCTCCCTTATTGCCCCAAAATAAAGGAAATTTCAGCCTTTATACCTGAAAATAAGTAAAATTTCTGCAATTTTGCACCAAATAGGTGAAATTTCTGCAATTTTGACCCAAAATAAGGTAAATTCCTGCAATTTTGCCCCAAAATAAAGGAAATTTCTGGAATTTTGCCCCAAAATAAGGGGAATTTCTGCCTTTTGCCCCAAAATTAGAAGAATTTCTGCAATTTTGCTTCAAAATACGGGAAATTTCTGCTTTTAATCCCGAAAGTAAGAAGAATGTATACCTTTTCTCACAAAAAAAGGATTTTCTTCATTTTTGCCCCAAAATAAAAGAAATTTCTGCATTTTTGCCACAAAATAAGGGGAATTTCTGTCTTTTTGCCCCAAAATAAGGGAAATTTCTGCCTTTTTGCCTCCAAATAAGAAGAATTTCGGACTTTTTACCTCAAAATAAGGGGAATTTCTGCATTTTTGCCCCAAAATAAGGAAAATCTCTGGCTTTTTTCCCTAAAATAAGTGAAATTTCTGCAATTTTGCCCCAAAATAAGTGAAATTTCTTCAATTATGCCCCAAAATAAGGGAAATTTCTGGAATTTTGCCCCAAAATAAGGGGAATTTCTGAGTTTTGCCCCAAAATAAGGAGAATTTCTTTCTTTTTGCCCCAACATATAGGGAATTTCTGCCTTTTTGCCCCACAATTAGGGGAATTTATGCAATTTTGCTCCAAAATACAGGGAATTTCTGCCTTTTATCCCGAAAATAAGGGGAATGCATAATTTTTGAAATAAACGAGAAAAATTTCTTCATTTTTGCTCCAAAATAAGAAGAATTTCTGCTTTTTTGCCTCTAAATAAGTGGAATTTCTGTCTTTTTCCCCCAAAACAAAGGGAATTTCTGTCTTTTTTGCCCCAAAATAAGGGGAATTTCTGACTTATTACCCTGAAATAAGTGAAATTTCTGCAATTTTGCCCCCAAATAAGGGAAATTTCTGCCTTTTTGCCCTGAAATATGTGAAATTTCTGCAATTTTACCACAAAATAAGGTAAATTTCTGCATTTTTGCCCCAAAATAATGGGAATTTCTGCCTTTTTGCCCCAAAATAAGAAAAATTTTTGTTTTTTTTCTCTGAAATAAGTAAAATTGCTGCAATTTTGCTCTAAAATAAAAAAAATTTTTGCAATTTTTCCCAAAAATAAGGGAAATTTCTGCAATTTTGCCCAAAAATAAGGGGAATATCTCCCTTTTTGCCCCAAACTAAAGGAAATTTCAGCCTTTTTACCTGAAAATAAGTGAAATTTCTGCAATTTTGCCCCAAATAAGAAATATTTCTGCAATTTTGCCCCAAAATAAAGTAAATTCCTGCAATTTTGCCCAAAATAAAGGAAATTTCTTGAATTTTGCCCCAAAATAAGGGGAATTTCTGCCTTTTTGCCCGAAAATAATGGGAATGCATAACTTTTTGCCATAAAAAGGGAAACTTTTTCATTTTTGCTCCAAAATAAGGGGAATTTCTGCCTTCTTGCCTCTAAATAAGTGGAATTTCTTGTTTTTCCCCCAAAACAAAGGGAACTTCTGTCTTTTTTGCCCCAAATTAAGGGGAATTTCTGACTTATTACCCTGTAATAAGTGAAATTTCTGCAATTTTGCCCCAAAATAAGGGATATTTCTGCCTTTTTGCCCCCAAATAAGGGTAATTTCAGCCTTTTTACCTCAAAATAAGTGGAATTTCTGCCTTTTTGCCCCCAAAATAACAAAATTCCTTTTTTCCCTGAAATAAGTTAAATTTCTGCAATTTTGCTCAAAATAAGTGAAATTTCTGCAATTTTGCCCCAGAATAAGGGAAATTTCTGGAATTTTGCCCCAAAATAAAGAGAATTTCTGTGTTTTCGCCCCAACATATAGGGAATTTCTGCCTTTTTGCCCCACAATTATGGGAATTTCTGCAATTTTGCTCCAAAATACAGGGAATTTCTGCCTTTTTGCCCGAAAAAAAGGGGAATGCATAACTTTTTGAAATAAACGAAGAAAATTTCTTCATTTTTGCTCCAAAATAAGAAGAATTTAGGATTTTTAGCCTCTAAATAAGTGGAATTTCTGTCTTTTTTCCCCAAAACAAAGGGAATTTCTGTATTTTTCACCAAAATAAGGGGAATTTCTGACTTATTACCCTGAAATAAGTGAAATTTTTGCAATTTTGCCCAAAAATAAGGGGAATTTCTATCTGTTTGCTCCCGAAAAAGGAGATTTTTCTGTCTTTTTGCCCCAAAAGAAGGAGAATTTCTGCCTTTTTGCACGAAAATTGAGAGAATTTCTGCAATTTTGCTTCAAAATACGGGGAATTTCTGCTTATTATCCCGAAAGTAAGGGGAATGTATACCTTTTGCCACAAAAAAGGGAAATTTCTTCATTTTGCCCCAAAATTAGAGCAATTTCTGCCTTTTTACCTCAAAATAAGTGAAATTTCTGCCTTTTTAAACAAAAATAAACGGAATTTCCTTCATTTTGCCCCAAAATAAAAGGAATTTTTGAATTATGCCCTGAAATATGTGAAATTTCTGCAATTTTGCCCCAAAATAAAAGAAATTTCTGCATTTTTGCCACAAAATAAGGAGAATTTGTGTTTTTTTTGCCCCAAAATAAGGGAAATTTCTGCCTTTTTGCCCCCAAATAAGGGGAATTTCAGCCTTTTTACCTCAAAATAAGGGGAATTTCTGCATTTTTGCCCTAAAATAAGGAAAATTTCTGCCTTTTTTCCCTGAAATAAGTGAAATTTCTGCAATTTTGCCCCAAAATAAGTGAAATTTCTGCAATTTTGCCCCAAAATAAGGGAAATTTCTGGAATTTTGCCCCAAAATAAGGGGAATTTCTGAGTTTTGCCCCAAAATAAGGAGAATTTCTGTCTTTTTGCCTCAACATATAGGGAATTTTTGCCTTTTTGCCCCAGAATTAGGGGAATTTCTGCAATTTTGCTCCAAAATACAAGGAATTTCTGCATTTTGCCCGAAAATAGAGGAAATGCATAAGATTTTGCCATAAAAAAGGAAAATTTCTTCATTTTTGCTCCAAAATAAGAAGAATTTCGGCTTTTTAGCCTCTAAATTAGTGGAATTTCTGTCTTTTTCCTCCAAATCAAAGGGAATTTTTGTCTTTTTTGTCCCAAAATAAGGGAAATTTCTGACTTATTACCCTGAAATAAGTGAAATTTCTGCAATTTTGCCCCAAAATAAGGGAAATTTCTACCTTTTTGCCCTGAAATATGTGAAATTTCTGCAATTTTACCACAAAATAAAATGAATTTCTGCATTTTGCCCCAAAATAATGGGAATTTCTACCTTTTTGCCCCAAAAAAAGAAAAATTTTTGCTTTTTTTCTCTGAAATAAGTGAAATTTCTGCAATTTTGCCCTAAAATAAGGGAAATTTCTGCAATTTTTCCCCATAATAAGGGAAATTTCTGCAATTTTGCCCCAAAATAAGGGGAATTTCTCCCTTATTGCCCCAAAATAAAGGAAATTTCAGCCTTTATACCTGAAAATAAGTAAAATTTCTGCAATTTTGCACCAAATAGGTGAAATTTCTGCAATTTTGCCCCAAAATAAGGTAAATTCCAGCAATTTTGCCCCAAAACAAAGGTAATTTCTGGAATTTTGCTCCAAAATAAGGGGAATTTCTGCCTTTTGCCCCAAAATTATAAATATTTCTGCAATTTTGCTCCAAAATACAGGGAATTTCTGCCTTTTTGTCTGAAAATAATGGGAATGCATAGTTTTTTGCCATAAAAAGGGAAATTTCTTCATTTTTGCTCCAAAATAAGGGAAATTTCTGCCTTTTTGCCTCTAAATAAGTGGAATTTCTGTCTTTTTCCCCCAAAACAAAGGGAATTTCTGTCTTTTTTGCCCCAAAATAAGGGGAATTTCTGACTTACTAAATTGAAATAAGTGAAATTTCTACAATTTTGCAACAAAATAAGAGAGATTTTTGCAATTTTGCCCCAATGTAAAGCAAATTTTGGCAATTTTGCCCCAAAATAAAGGGAATTTCTGACTTATTAACCTGAAATAAGTGAAATTTCTGCAATTTTGCCTTAAAATAAGGGAAATTTCTGCAATTTTGCCCCAATGTAAAAAAAAAAATTCTGCAATTTTGCCCCACAATATGGGGAATTTCTGACTGTTTGCTCCTGAAAAAGGAGATTTTCTGTCTTTTTGCCTCAAAATAAAAAGAATTTCTGCCTTTTTGCCCAAAATATTGGGAGAATTTATGCAATTTTGCTTCAAAATACGAGGAATTTCTGCTTTTTATCCCGAAAGTAAGGGAAATGTATACCTTTTGCCACAAAAAAGGAAAATTTCATTATTTTTGCCCCCAAAAAAGAGGAATTTCTGCCTTTTTACCTGAAAATAAGTGAAATTTCTGCCTTTTTACCCCAAAATGAACAGAATTTCTGTCTTTTTGCCCCAAAATAAAAGGAATTTTTGAATTATGCCCTGACATAAGTGAAATTTCTGCAAATTTGCCCCAAAATAAAAGAAATTTCTGCATTTTTGCCACAAAATAAGGGGAATTTCTGTGTTTTTGCCCCCAAATAAGGAGAATTTCAGCCTTTTTACCTCCAAATAAGGAGAATTTCTGCATTTTTTCCCCAAATTAAGGAAAATTTCTGCCTTTTTTCCCTGATATAAGTGAAATTTCTGCATTTTTGCCCCAAAATAAGGGAAATTTCTGCCTTTTTGCCCTGAAATATGTGAAATTTCTGCAATTTTACCACAAAATAAGGTGAATTTCTGAGTTTTTTCCACAAAATAAAAAAAATTTTTGTTTTTTCTCTGAAATAAGTGAAATTTCTGCAATTTTGCCCTAAAATAAGGGAAATTTCTGCAATTTTTCCCCATAATAAGAGAAATTTCTGCAATTTTGCCCCAAAATAAGGGGATTTTCTCCCTTTTTGCCCCAAAATAAAGAAAATTTCAGACTTTTTACCTGAAAATAAGTGAAATTTCTGCAATTTTTCCTCAAATAAAAGAAATTTCTGCAATTTTGCAGCAAAATAAGGTAAATTCCTGCAATTTTGCCCCACAATAAAGGAAATTTCTGGAATTTTGCCCCAAAATAAGGGGAATTTCTGATTTTTGCCCCAAAATAAAGGGAATTTCTGCCCTTTGCCCCAAAATTAGGGGAATTTCTGCAATTTTGCTCCAAAATACGGGGAATATCTGCCTTTTTGCCCGAAAATAATAGGAATGCATACCTTTTTGCCATAAAAAGGGAAATTTCTTCATTTTTGCTCCAAAATAAGGGGAATTTCTGCCTTTTTGCCTCTAAATAAATGGAATTTCTGTCTTTTTCTCCCAAAACATGGGAATTTCTGTCTTTTTGCCCCAAAATAAGGGGAATTACTGATTTATTACCTTGAAATAAGTGAAATTTTTGCAATTTTGCCCCAAAATAAGAAAAATTTCTGCAATTTTGCCCCAATGTAAACGAAATTTCTGCAATTTTGATCCAAAATAAGGGGAAATTCTGACTGTTTGCTCCCAAAAAAAAGGAGATTTTCTGTCTTTTTGCCCCAAAATAAGGAGAATTTCTGCCTTTTTGCCCGAAAATTATGAGAATTTCTGCAATTTTGCTTCAAAATACAGGAAATTTCTGCTTTTAATCCTGAAAGTAAGAGGAATGTATACCTTTTCTTACAAAAAAAGAATTTTCTTCATTTTTGCCCCAAAATAAAAGAAATTTCTCCATTTTTGCCACAAAATAAGGGGAATTTCTGTCTTTGTGCCCCAAAATAAGGGAAATTTCTGCCTTTTTGCCTCCAAATAAAAAGAATTTCAGACTTTTTACCTCAAAATAAGGGGAATTTCTGCATTTTTGCCCCAAAATAAGGAAAATTTCTGCCTTTTTTCCCTAAAATAAGTGAAATTTCTGCAATTTTGCACCAAAATAAGTGAAATTTCTTCGATTTTGCCCCAAAATAAAGAAAATTTCTGGAATTTTGCCCCAAAATAAGGAGAATTTCTTTCTTTTTGCCCCAACATATAGGGAATTTCTGCCTTTTTGCCCCACAATTAGGGGAATTTCTGCAATTTTGCTCCAAAATACAGGGAATTTCTGCCTTTTATCCCGAAAATAAGGGGAATGCATAATTTTTGAAATAAACGAGAAAAATTTCTTCATTTTTGCTCCAAAATAAGAAGAATTTCTGCTTTTTTGCCTCTAAATAAGTGGAATTTCTGTCTTTTTCCCCCAAAACAAAGGGAATTTCTGTCTTTTTTGCCCCAAAATAAGGGGAATTTCTGACTTATTACCCTGAAATAAGTGAAATTTCTGCAATTTTGCCCCAACATAAGGGAAATTTCTGCCTTTTTGCCCTGAAATATGTGAAATTTCTGCAATTTTACCCCAAAATAAGGTGAATTTCTGACTTTTTGCCCCCAAATAATGGGAATTTCTGGCTTTTTGCCCCAAAATAAGAAAAATTTTTCCTTTTTTTCTCTGAAATAAGTAAAATTTCTGCAATTTTGCCCTAAAATAAAGGAAATTTCTGCAATTTTTCCCCATAATAAGGGAAATTTCTGTAATTATGCCTTAAAATAAAGGGAATATCTTCCTTTTTACCCAAAAATAAAGGAAATTTCAGCCTTTTTACCTAAAAATAAGTGAAATTTCTGCAATTTTGCCCCAAAATAAAATAAATTCCTGCAATTTTGCCCCAAAATAAAGAAATTTCTTGAATTTTGCCCCAAAATAAGGGGAATTTATGATTTTTGCCCCAAAATAAAGGGAATTTCTGCCTTTTGCCCCAAATTTAGGGGAATTTCTGCAATTTTGCCCCAAAATATGGGGAATTTCTGCCTTTTTGCCCAAAAATAATGGGAATGCATAACTTTTTGCCATAAAAAGGGAAATTTCTTCATTTTTGCTCTAAAATAAGGGGAATTTCTGCCTTATTGCCTCTAAATAAGTGGAATTTCTTTTTTTCCTCCAAAACAAAGGGAATTTCTGTCTTTTTTGCCCTAAATTAAGGGGAATTTCTGACTTATTACCCTGTAATAAGTGAAATTGCTGCAATTTTGCCCCAAAATAAGGGATATTTCTGCATTTTTGCCCCCAAATCAGGGGAATTTCAGCCTTTTTCCCTCAAAATAAGGGGAATTTCTGCCTTTTTGCCCCAAAATGAGAAAAATTTTTGCTTTTTTTCTCTGAAATAAGTGAAATTTCTGCAATTTTGCCCTAAAATAAGGGAAATTTTTGCAATTTTTTCACATAATAAGAAAAATTTCTGCAATTTTGCCCCAAAATAAGGGGAATTTCTTCCTTTTTGCCCTAAAACAAAGGAAATTTCAGCCTTTTTACCTGAAAATAAGTGAAATTTCTGCAATTTTGCCCCAAATAAGGGAAATTACTGCAATTTTGCCCCAAAATAAGGTACATTCCTGCAATTTTGCCCCAAAAAAGGAAATTTCTTGAATTTTGCCCCAAAATAATGGGAATTTCTGCCTTTTTGCCCAAAAATAATAGGAATGCATACCTTTTTGCCATAAAAAGGGAAATTTCTTCATTTTTGCTCCAAAATAAGGGGAATTTCTGCCTTCTTGCCTCTAAATAAGTGGAATTTCTTCTTTTTCCTCCAAAACAAAGGGAATTTCTGTCTTTTTTGTCCTAAATTAAGGGGAATTTCTTACTTATTACCCTGTAATAAGTGAAATTGCTGCAATTTTGCCCCCAAAAAAAGGGACATTTCTGCCTTTTTGCCCCCAAATAAGCGGAATTTCAGCCTTTTTACCTCAAAATAAGGGGAATTTCTGCATTTTGCCCAAAAATAAGATAAATTTTTGCTTTTTTTCTCTGAAATAAGTGAAATTTCTGCAATTTTGTCCTAAAATAAAGGAAATTTTTGCAATTTTTTCACATAATAAGAAAAATTTCTGCAATTTTGCCCCAAAATAAGGGAAATTTCTTCTTTTTTGCCCTAAAACAAAGGAAATTTCAGCCTTTTTACCTGAAAATAAGTGAAATTTCTGGAATATTGCCCCAAATTAGGGAAATTTCTGCAATTTGCCCCAAAATAAGGTAAATTCCTGCAATTTTGCCCCCGAAAAATGAAATTTCTGGAATTTTGCCCCAAAATAATGGGAATTTCTGCCTTTTGCCCAAAAATAAGGGGAATTTCTGCACTTTTGCTCGAAAATACGGTTAATTTCTGCCTTTTTGGCCCGAAAATAATGGGTATGCATACCTTTTTGCCATAAAAAGGGAAATTTCTTCATTTTTGCTCCAAAAATAGGGGAATTTCTGCCTTTTTGCCTCTAAATATGTGGAATTTCTGTCTTTTTCCTCCAAAACAAAGGGATTTTCTGTCTTTTTTGCCTCAAAATAAGGGAAATTTCTTAATTATTACCCTTAAATAAGTGAAATTTCTGCAATTTAGCCCCAAAATAAGGGAAATTTCTGCAATTTTGCCCCAATGTAAAGGAAATTTCTGCAATTTTGCCCCAAAATTAGGGGAATTTCTGACTGTTTGCTCCCGAAAAAGGAGATTTTCTGTCTTTTTACCACAAAATAAGGAGAATTTCTGCCTTTTTGCCCGAAAATTGATAGAATTTCTGCAATTTTGCTTCAAAATACAGGGAATTTCTGCTTTTTATCCAGAAAGTAAGGGGAATGTATACCTTTTGCTACAAAAAAGGGAAATTTCTTCATTTTTGCCCCAAAATTAGAGCAATTTCTGCCTTTTTACCTCAAAATAATTGAAATTTCTGCCTTTTTACACAAAAATAAACGGAATTTCTGTCATTTTGCCCCAAAATAAAAGGAATTTTTGAATTATTCCCTGAAATATGTGAAATTTCTGCAATTTTGCCCCAAAATAAAAGAAATTTCTGCATTTTTGCCACAAAATAAGGGGAATTTCTCTCTCTTTGGCCCAAAATAAAGGAAATTTCTGCGTTTTGCCCCCAAATAAGGGAAATTACAGCATTTTACCTCAAAATAAGGGGAATTTCTGCATTTTTGCACCAAAATAAGAAAAATTTCTGGCTTTTTTCCTTAAAATAATTGAAATTTCTGCAATTTTGCCCCAAAATAAGTGAAATTTCTGCAATTTTACCCCAAAATAAGGGAAATTTCTGGAATTTTGCCCCAAAATAAGGGGAATTTCTGAGTTTTGCCCCAAAATAAGGAGAATTTCTGTGTTTTTGCACCAACATATAGGGAATTTCTGCCTTTTTGCCCAACAATTAGGGGAATTTCTGCAATTTTGCTCCAAAATACAGGGAATTTCTGCCTTTTTGCCCAAAAATAAGGGGAATGCATAACCTTTTGCCATAAACGAGAAAAATTTCTTCATTTTTGCTCCAAAATAAGAAGAATTTCTGCTTTTTTGCCTCTAAATAAGTGGAATTTCTGTCTTTTTCCCCCAAAACAAAGGAATTTCTGTATTTTGCCCCAAAATAAGGGGAATTTCTGACTTATTGCCCTGAAATAAGTGAAATTTCTGCAATTTTGCCCCAAAATAAGGGAAATTTCTACCTTTTTGCCCTAAAATATGTGAAATTTCTGCAATTTTACCCCAAAATAAGGTCAATTTCTGCCTTTATGCCCCAAAATAATGGGAATTTCTGAATTTTGCCCCAAAATAAGAAAAATTTTTGCTTTTTTTCTCTAAAATAAGTGAAATTGCTGCAATTTTGCTCTAAAATAAAGTAAATTTCTGCAATTTTTCCTAATAATAAGGGAAATTTCTGCAATTTTGCCCCTAAATAAGGGGAATTTCTCCCTTTTGCCCCAAACTAAAGGAAATTTCAGCATTTTTACCTGAAAATAAGTGAAATTTCTGCAATTTTGCCCCAAATAAGAAAAATTTCTGCAATTTTGCCCCAAGATAAGGTAAATTCCTGCAATTTTGCCACAAAATAAAGGAAATTTCTTGAATTTTGCCCCAAAATAAGGGGAATTTATGATTTTTGCCCCAAAATAAAGGGAATTTCTTCCTTTTGCCCCAAATTTAGGGGAATTTCTGCAATTTTTCCCCAAAATATGGGGAATTTCTGCCTTTTTGCCCGAAAATAATGGGAATGCATACATTTTGCCATAAAAAGGGAAACTTCTTCATTTTTGCTCCAAAATAAGGGGAATTTCTGCCTTCTTGCCTCTAAATAAGTGGAATTTCTTCTTTTTCCCCCAAAACAAAGGGAATTTCTGTCTTTTTTGCCCCAAATTAAGGGGAATTCCTGACTTATTACCCTGTAATAAGTGAAATTGCTGCAATTTTGCCCCAAAATAAGGGATATTTCTGCCTTTTTGCCCCCAAATAAGGGGAATTTCAGCCTTTTTCCCTCAAAATAAGGGGAATTTCTGACTTTTTGCCCCAAAATAAGAAAAATTTTTGCTTTTTTTCTCTGAAATAAGTGAAATTTCTGCAATTTTGCCCTAAAATAAGGGAAATTTTTGCAATTTTTTCACATAATAAGAAAAATATCTGCAATTTTGCCGCAAAATAAGGGGAATTTCATCCTTTTTGCCCTAAAACAAAGGAAATTTCAGCCTTTTTACCTGAAAATAAGTGAAATTTCTGCAATTTTGCCCCAAATAATGGAAATTTCTGCAATTTTGCCCCAAAATAAGGTAAATTCCTGCAATTTTGCCCCAAAAAAAGGAAATTTCTGGAATTTTGCCCCAAAATAATGGGAATTTCTGCCTTTTGCCCAAAAATAAGGGGAATTTCTGCACTTTTGCTCCAAAATACGGGGAATTTCTGCTTTTTTGCCCGAAAATAATGGGTATGCATACCTTTTTGCAATAAAAATGGAAATTTCTTCATTTTTCTCCAAAAAAGGGGAATTTCTGCCTTTTTGCCTCTAAATATGTGGAATTTCTGTCTTTTTCCCCAAAACAAAGGGATTTTCTGTCATTTTTGCCTCAAAATAAAGGAAATTTTTGACTTATTACCCTTAAATAAGTGAAATTTCTGCAATTTAGCCCCAAAATAAGGGAAATTTTTGCAATTTTGCCCCAATGTAAAAGAAATTTCTGCAATTTTGCCCCAAAATTAGGGGAATTTCAGACTGGTTGCTCCCGAAAAAGGAGATTTTCTGTCTTTTTACCACAAAATAAGGAGAATTTCTGCCTTTTTGCCCGACAATTGAGAGAATTTCTGCAATTTTGCTTCAAAATACGGGGAATTTCTGCTTTTTATCCCGAAAGTAAGGGGAATGTATACCTTTTGCCACAAAAAAGGGAAATTTCTTCATTTTTGCCCCAAAATTAGAGCAATTTCTGCCTTTTTACCTCAAAATAAGTGAAATTTCTGCCTTTTTACACAAAAATAAACAGAATTTCTGTTATTTTGCCCAAAAATAAAAGGAATTTTTGAATTATGCCCTGAAATATGTGAAATTTCTGCAATTTTGCCCTAAAATAAAAGAAATTTTTGCCACAAAATAAGGGGAATTTCTGTCTCTTTCCCCCAAAATAAAGGATATTTCTGCGTTTTGCCCCCAAATAAGGGGAATTACAGCATTTTTACCTCAAAATAAAGTAAATTTCTGCATTTTTGCCCCAAAATAAGAAAAATTTCTGGCTTTTTTCCTTAAAAATAATTGAAATTTCTGCAATTTTGCCCCAAAATAAGTGAAATTTCTGCAATTTTGCCCCAAAGTAAGGGAAATTTCTGGAATTTTGCCCCAAAATAAGGGGAATTTCTGAGTTTTGCCCCAAAATAAGGAGAATTTCTGTGTTTTTGCCCCAACATAGAGGGAATTTCTGCCTTTTTGCCCCACAATTATGAGAATTTCTACAATTTTGCTCCAAAATAGAGGGAATTTCTGCCTTTTTGCCAAAAATAAGGGGAATGCATAACCTTTTGCCATAAACGAGAAAAATTTCTTTATTTTTGCTCCAAAATAAGAAGAATTTTGTTTTTTGCCTCTAAATAAGTGGAATTTCTGTCTTTTTCCCTCAAAACAAAGGGAATTTCTGTATTTTGCCCCAAAATAAGGGGAACTTCTGACTTATTACCCCGAAATAAGTGAAATTTCTGCAATTTTGCCCCAAAATAAGGGAAATTTTTGCCTTTTTGCCATGAAATATGTGAAATTACTGCAATTTTACCCCAAAATAAGGTGAATTTCTGCCTTTTGCCCCAAAATAATGGGAATTTCTGCCTTTTTGCCCCAAAATAAGAAAATTTTTTTTCTTTTTTTCTCTGAAATAAGTGAAATTGCTGCAATTTTGCTCTAAAATAAGGAAAATTTTTGCAATATTTCCCAATAATAAGGGAAATTTCTGCAATTTTGCCCCAAAATAAGGGGAATTTCTCCCTTTTTGCCCCAAACTAAAGGAAATTTCAGCCTTTTTACCTGAAAATAAGTGAAATTTCTGCAAATTTGCCCCAAATAAGAAAAATTTTTGCAATTTTGCCCCAAAATAAAGTAAATTCCTGCAATTTTGCCCCAAAATAAAGGAAATTTCTTGAATTTTGCCCCAATATAAAGGGAATTTATGATTTTTGCCCCAAAATAAAGGGAATTTCTGCCTTTTTTTCCCGAAAGTAAGGGGAATGTATACCTTTTGCCACAAAAAAGGGAAATTTCTTCATTTTTGCCCCAAAATTAGAGCAATTTCTGCCTTTTTACCTCAAAATGAGTGAAATTTCTGCCTTTTTACACAAAAATAAACAGAATTTCTGTTATTTTGCCCAAAAATAAAAGGAATTTTTGAATTATGCCCTGAAATATGTGAAATTTCTGCAATTTTGCCCTAAAATAAAAGAAATTTTTGCCACAAAATAAGGGGAATTTCTGTCTCTTTCCCCCAAAATAAAGGATATTTCTGCGTTTTGCCCCCAAATAAGGGGAATTACAGCATTTTTACCTCAAAATAAAGTAAATTTCTGCATTTTTGCCCCAAAATAAGAAAAATTTCTGGCTTTTTTCCTTAAAAATAATTGAAATTTCTGCAATTTTGCCCCAAAATAAGTGAAATTTCTGCAATTTTGCCCCAAAGTAAGGGAAATTTCTGGAATTTTGCCCCAAAATAAGGGGAATTTCTGAGTTTTGCCCCAAAATAAGGAGAATTTCTGTGTTTTTGCCCCAACATAGAGGGAATTTCTACCTTTTTGCCCCACAATTATGAGAATTTCTACAATTTTGCTCCAAAATACAGGGAATTTCTGCCTTTTTGCCCAAAAATAAGGGGAATGCATAACCTTTTGCCATAAACGAGAAAAATTTCTTTATTTTTGCTCCAAAATAAGAAGAATTTTGTTTTTTGCCTCTAAATAAGTGGAATTTCTGTCTTTTTCCCCCAAAACAAAGGGAATTTCTGTATTTTGCCCCAAAATAAGAGGAATTTCTGACTTATTACCCCGAAATAAGTGAAATTTCTGCAATTTTGCCCCAAAATAAGGGAAATTTTTGCCTTTTTGCCATGAAATATGTGAAATTACTGCAATTTTACCCCAAAATAAGGTGAATTTCTGCCTTTTGCCCCAAAATAATGGGAATTTCTGCCTTTTTGCCCCAAAATAAGAAAATTTTTTTTCTTTTTTTCTCTGAAATAAGTGAAATTGCTGCAATTTTGCTCTAAAATAAGGAAAATTTTTGCAATATTTCCCAATAATAAGGGAAATTTCTGCAATTTTGCCCCAAAATAAGGGGAATTTCTCCCTTTTTGCCCCAAACTAAAGGAAATTTCAGCCTTTTTACCTGAAAATAAGTGAAATTTCTGCAAATTTGCCCCAAATAAGAAAAATTTTTGCAATTTTGCCCCAAAATAAAGTAAATTCCTGCAATTTTGCCCCAAAATAAAGGAAATTTCTTGAATTTTGCCCCAATATAAAGGGAATTTATGATTTTTGCCCCAAAATAAAGGGAATTTCTGCCTTTTGCCCCAAATTTAGGGGAATTTCTGCAATTTTGCCCCAAAATATGGGGGAATTGCTGCCTTTTTGCCCGAAAATAATGGGAATGCATACCTTTTTGCCATAAAAAGGGAAACTTCTTCATTTTTGCTCCAAAATAAGGGGAATTTCTGCCTTCTTGCCTCTAAATAAGTGGAATTTCTTCTTTTTCCCCCAAAATAAAGGGAATTTCTGTATTTTTTGCCCCAAATTAAGGGGAATTTCTGACTTATTACCCTGTAATAAGTAAAATTTCTGCAATTTTGCCACAAAATAAGGGATATTTCTGCCTTTTTGCCCCCATATAAGGGGAATTTCAGCCTTTTTACCTCAAAATAAGGGGAATTTCTGCCTTTTTTCCCCAAAATAACAAAATTCCTTTTTTCCCTGAAATAAGTGAAATTTCTGCAATTTTGCACAAAATAAATGAAATTTCTGCAATTTTGCCCCAGAATAAGGGAAATTTCTGGAATTTTGCCCCAAAATAAGTGGAATTTCTGAGTGTTGCCCCAAAATAAGGAGAATTTCCGTCTTTTGCCCCAACATATAGGGAATTTCTGCATTTTTGCCCCACAATTAGGGGAATTTTTGCAATTTTGCTCCAATATACGTAGAATTTCTGCCTTTTTGCCCGAAAATAAGAAGAATGCATACCTTTTTGCCTTAAAAAAGGGAAATTTCTTCATTTTTGCTTCAAAATAAGGGGAATTTCTGCTTTTTTGCCTCTAAATAAGTGGAATTTCTGTCTTTTTCCCCCAAAACAAAGGGATTTTCTGTCTTTTTTGCCCCAAAATAAGAAAATTTTCTGACTTATTACTCTGAAATAAGTGAGGTTTCTGCAATTTTGCCACAAAATAAGGAAAATTTTTGCCTTTTTGCCCACAAATAAGGGGAATTTCACCGTTTTTAACTCAAACTAAGGGGATTTTCTGAATTTTTGCCACAAAATATTAGGAATTTCTTCCTTTTTGCCCCAAAATAAGGGAAATTTCTGCCTATTTTCCCTGAAGTAAGTGAAATTTCTGCAATATTGCCCCAAAATAAGTGAAATTTCTGAATTTTGCCCCAAAATAAGGAGAATTTCTGTCTTTTTGTCCCAACATATAGGGAATATCTTCCTTTTTGCACCACAATTAGGGGAATTTCTTCAATTTTGCTACAAAATACGAGGAATTTCTGCTTTTTGCACGAAAATTAGAGGAATGCATAACTTTTTGCCATAAAAAAGGGAAATTTCTTCATTTTTGGTCCAAAATAAAAGGAATTTCTGCCTTTTTGCTTCTCAATAAGTGGAATTTCTGTCTTTTTCCCCCAAAACAAAGGGAATTTCTGGGTTTTTTTGGCCCAAAATAATGGGATTTTCTGACTTATTACCCTGAAATAAGTGAAATTTCTGCAATTTTGCCCCAAAATAAGGGAAATTTCTGCTTTTTCTCCCTGAAATCTGTTAAATTTCTGCAATTTTACCTCAAAATAAGGTGAATTTCTCCATTTTTGCCCCAAAATAATGGGAATTTCTGCCTTTTTGCCCCAAAATAAGAAAAATTTTTGCTTTTTTTCTCTGAAATAAGTGAAATTGCTGCAATTTTGCTCTAAAATAAGAAAAATTTCTGCAATTTTCCCCAATAATAAGGGAAATTTCTGCAATTTTGCCCCAAAATAAGAGGAATTTCTCGCTTTTTGCCCCAAAGTAAAGGAAATTTCAGCCTTTTACCTGAAATAAGTGAAATTTCTGCAATTTTGCCCCAAATAATGGAAATTTCTGCAATTTTGCCCCAAAACAAGGTAAATTCCTGCAATTTTGCGCCAAAATAAAGGAAATTTCTGGAATTTTGCCCCAAAATAAGGGGAATTTATGATTTTTGCCTCAAAATAAAGGGAATTTATGCCTTTTGCCCCAAAAGGAGGGGAATCTGCAATTTTGCTCCAAAATACAGGGAATTTCTGCTTTTTTTCCCGAAAATAATGGGAATGCATACCTTTTTGCCATAAAAAGGAGAATTTCTTCATTTTTGCTCCAAAATAAGTGGAATTTCTTCCTTTTTGCCTTTAAATAAGTGGAATTTCTGTCTTTTTTCCCAAAAACAAAGGGAATTTCTGTCTTTTTTGCCCCAAAATAAGGGGAATTTCTGACTTATTACCCTGAAATAAGTGAAATTTCTGCAACTTTACCCCAAAATAAGGGACATTTTTTCAATTTTGCCCCAATGTAAAGGAAATTTCTGCAATTTTGCCACAAAATAAGGGAAATTTCTGCCTTTTTGCCCTGAAATATGTGAAATTTCTGCAATTTATCCCCAAAATAAGGTGAATTTCTGCCTTTTTGCCCCAAAATAATGGGAATGTCTGCCTTTTTGTTTCAAAATAAGAAAAAATTTTGCTTTTTTTTCTCTGAAATAAGTGAAATTTCTGCAATTTTGCCCTAAAATAAGGGAAATTTCTGCAATTTTTCCACATAATAAGGGAAATTTCTGAAATTTTGCCACAAAATAAGAGGAATTTCTTCCTTTTTGCCCCAAAGTAAAGCAAATTTCAGCCTTTTTACCAGAAAAAAGTGAAATTTCTGCAATTTTGCCCCTAATAATGGAAATTTCTGCAATTTTGCCCCAAAACAAGGTAAATTCCTGCAATTTTGCCCCAAAATAAAGGAAATTTCTGGAATTTTGCCCCAAAATAAGAGGAATTTCTGATTTTTGCCCCAAAATAAAGGGAATTTCTGCCTTTTGCCCCAAAATTAGGGGAATTTCTGCTATTTTGCTCCAAAATACAGGGAATTTCTGCCTTTTTGCCCGAAAATAATGGGAATGCATACCTTTTTGCCATAAAAAGGGAAATTTCTTCATTTTTGCTCCAAAATAAGTGGAATTTCTTCATTTTTGCCTGTAAATAAGTGGAATTTCTGTCTTTTTCCCCCAAAACAAAGGGAATTTCTGTCTTTTTTGTCCCCAAAAAAGGGGAATTTCTGACTTATTACCCTGAAATAAGTGAAATTTCTGCAACTTTGCCCCAAAATAAGGGGAATTTTTTCAATTTTGCCCCAATGTAAATAAAATTTCTGCAATTTTGCCCCAAAATTAGGGGAATTTCTAAGTGTTTGCTCCTGAAAAAGAAGATTTTCTGTCTATTTGCCCCAAAATAAAGAGAATTTCTGCCTTTTTGCACGAAAATTGAGAGAATTTCTGCAATTTTGCTTCAAAATACGGGGAATTTCTGCTTATTATCCAGAAAGTAAGGGAAATGTATACCTTTTGCCACAAAAAAAGAGAAATGTCTTCATTTTTGTCCGAAAATAAGAGGAATTTCAGCCTTTTTACCTAAAAATAATTGAAATTTCTTACTTTTTACCCAAAAATAAACGGAATTTCTGTCTTTTTGCCCCAAAATAAAAGGAATTTTTGAATTATGCCCTGAAATAATTGAAATTTCTGCAATTTTGCCCCAAAATAAAAGAAATTTCTGCATTTTTGCCACAAAATAAGGGGAATGTCTGTTTTTTTGCCCCAAAATAAGGGAAATTTCTGCCTTTTTGCCCCCAAATAAGGGGAATTTCAGCCTTTTTACCTCAAAATAAGGGGAATTTCTGCATTTTTGCCCTAAAATAAGGAAATTTTCTGCCTTTTTTTCCTGAAATAAGTGAAATTTCTGCAATTTTGCCCCAAAATAAGTGAAATTTCTGCAATTTTGCCCCAAAAATGGGAAATTTCTGGAATTTTGCCCCAAAATAAGGGGAATTTCTTAGTTTTGCCCCAAAATAAGGAGAATTTCTGTCTTTTTGCCCCAACATATAGGGAATTTCTGCCTTTTTGCCCCAGAATTAGGGGAATTTCTGCAATTTTGCGTCAAAATACAAGGAATTTCTGCATTTTGCCCGAAAATAGAGGATATGCATAAGTTTTTGCCATAAAAAAGGAAAATTTCTTCATTTTTGCTCCAAAATAAGAAGAATTTCGGCTTTTTAGCCTCTAAATAAGTGGAATTTCTGTCTTTTTCCCCCAAAACAAAAGGAATTTCTGTCTTTTCTGTCCCAAAATAAGGGAAATTTCTGATTATTACCCTGAAATAAGTGAAATTTCTGCAATTTTGCCCCAAAATAAGGGAAATTTTTACCTTTTTGCCCTGAAATATGTAAAATTTCTGCAATTTTACCCCAAAATAAGGTGAATTTCTGCCTTTTTGCCCCAAAATACGGGGAATTTCTGCCTTTTTGCCCGAAAATAATGGGAATGCATACCTTTTTGCCATAAAATGGGATTTTTCTTCATTTTTGCACCAAAATAAGGGGAATTTCTGCCTTCTTGCCTCTAAATAAGTGAATTTCTTCTTTTTCCTCTAAAACAAAGGGAATTTCTGTCTTTTTTGCCCCAAATTAAGAAGAATTTCTGACTTATTACCCTGTTATAAGTTAAATTTCTGCAATTTTGCCCCAAAATAAGAGATATTTCTGCCTTTTTGCCCCCAAATAAGGGGAAATTCAGCCTTTTTACCTCAAAATAAGGGGAATTTCTGCCTTTTTGCCACAAAATAACAAAATTCCTTTTTCTCCCTGAAATAAGTGAAATTTCTGCAATTTTGCCCAAAATAAGTGAAATTTCTGCAATTTTGCCCCAGAATAAGGGAAATTTCTGGAATTTTGCCCCAAAATAAGTGGAATTTCTGAGTTTTGCCTCAAAATAAGGAGAATTTCTGTCTTTTGCCCCAACATATAGGGAATGTCTGCATTTTTGCCCCACAATTAGGGGAATTTTTGCAATTTTGCTCCAATATACGAGGAATTTCTGCCTTTTTGCCCGAAAATAAGAATGCATACCTTTTTGCCTAAAAAAAGGGAAATTTCTTCATTTTTTGCTTCAAAATAATGGGAATTTGTGCTTTTTTGGCTCTAAATAAGTGGAATTTCTGTCTTTTTCCCCCAAAACAAAGACATATTCTGTCTTTTTTGCCCCAAAATAAGAAACATTTCTAACTTATTACTCTGAAATAAGTGAGGTTTCTGCAATTTTGCCCCAAAATAAGGGAAATTTTTGCCTTTTTGCCCTCAAATAAGAGGAATTTCATCTTTTTTACCTCAAAATAAGAAGAATTTCTGCATTTTTGCCACAAAATATTAGGAATTTCTGCCTTTTTGCCAAAAATAAGGAAAATTTCTGCCTTTTTTCCCTGAAGTAAGTGAAATTTCTGCAATATTGCCCCCAAATAAGTGGAATTTCTGAGTTTTGCCCCAAAATAAGGAGAATTTCTGTCTTTTTGCCCCAACATATAGAAAATTTCTGCCTTTTTGCACCACAATTAGGGGAATTTCTGCAATTTTGCTCCAAAATACGGGGAATTTCTGCCTTTTTGCACGAAAATAAGAGGAATGCATAACTTTTTGCCATAAAGAAGGGAAATTTCTTCATTTTTGCTCCAAAATAAAAGGAATTTCTGCCTTTATGCTTCTCAATAAGTGCAATTTCTGTCTTTTTCCCCCAAAACAAAGGAAATTTCTGTTTTTTTTTTTTTTGGCCCAAAATAAGGGGAATTTCTGACTTATTACCCTGAAATAAGTGAATTTTCTGCAATTTTGCCCCAAAATAAAGGAAATTTCTGCTTTTTTGCCCTGAAATCTGTGAAATTTCTGCAATTTTACCTCAAAATAAGGTGAATTTCTCATTTTTTGCCCCAAAATAATGGGAATTTCTGCCTTTTTGCCCCAAAATAAGAAAAATTTTTGCTTTTTTTCTCTGAAATAAGTAAATTGCTGCTATTTTGCTCTAAAATAAGAAAAATTTCTGCAATTTTTCCCAATAATATGGGAAATTTCTGCAATTTTGCCCCAAAATGAGGGGAATTTCTTTCTTTTTGCCCCAAACTAAAGGAAATTTCAGCCTTTTTACCTGAAAATAAGTGAAATTTCTGCAATTTTGCCCCAAATAAGAAAAATTTCTGCAATTTTGCCCCAAAATAAGGTAAATTCCTGCAATTTTGCCCCAAAATAAAAAAAAATTTCTTGAATTTTGTCCCAAAATAAGGGGAATTTATGATTTTTGCCCCAAAATAAAGGGAATTTCTGCCTTTTGCCCCAAATTTAGGGGAATTTCTGCAATTTTGCCCCAAAATATGGGGAATTTCAGCCTTTTTGCCCGAAAATAATGGGAATGCATATCTTTTTGCTATAAAAAGGGAAATTTATTCATTTTTGCTGCAAAATAAGGGGAATTTCTGCCTTCTTGCCTCTAAATAAGTGGAATTTTTTCTTTTTCCCCCAAAACAAAGGGAGGTTCTGTCTTTTTTGCCCCAAATTAAGGGGAATTTGTGACTTATTACCCTGTAATAAGTGAAATTTCTGCAATTTTGCCCCAAAATAAAGGATATTTCTGCCTTTTTGACCCCAAATAAGGGGAATTTCAGCCTTTTTACCTCAAAATAAGGGGAATTTCTGCCTTTTTGCCCCAAAATAACAAAATTCCTTTTTTACCCTGAAATAAGTGAAATTTCTGCAATTTTGCCCAAAATAAGTGAAATTTCTGCAATTTGGCCCCAGAATAAGGGAAATTTCTGGAATTTTGCCCCAAAATAAGGGGAATTTCTGAGTTTTGCCCCAAAATAAGGAGAATTTCTGTGTTTTTGCCCCAACATATAGGGAATTTCTGCCTTTTTGCCCCACTATTAGGGGAATTTCTGCAATTTTGCTCCAAAATACAGGGAATTTCTGCCCTTTTGCCCGAAAATAAGGGGAATGCATAACTTTTTGAAATAAACGAGGAAAATTTCTTCATTTTTGCTCCAAAATAAGAAGAATTTCGGCTTTTTAACCTCTAAATAAGTGGAATTTCTGTCTTTTTCCCCCAAAACAAAGGGAATTTCTGTATTTTTCTCCAAAATAAGGGGAATTTCTGACTTATTACCCTAAAATAAGTGAAATTTCTGCAATTTTGCCCCAAAATAAGGGAAATTTCTGCCTTTTTGCCCTGAAATATGTGAAATTTCTTCAATTTTACCCCAAAATAAGGTGAATTTCTGCCTTTTTGCCCAAAATAATAGGAATTTCTGCCTTTTTGTTTCAAAATTAAAAAAAATTTGCTTTTTTTCTCTGAAATAAGTGAAATTTCTACAATTTTGCCCTAAAATAAGGAAAATTTCTGCAATTTTTCCCCATAATAAGTAAAATTTCTGAAATTTTGCCCCAAAATAAGAGGAATTTCTTCTTTTTTGCCCCAAAGTAAAGGAAATTTCAGCCTTTTTACCAGAAATAAATGAAATTTCTGCAATTTTGCCCCAAAACAAGGTAAATTCCTGCAATTTTGCCCCAAAATAAAGGAAATTTCTGGAATTTTGACCCAAAATAAGGGGAATTTATGATTTTTGCCCCAAAATAAAGAGAATTTCTGCCTTTTACCCCAAAATTAGGGGAATTTCTGCAATTTTGCTCCAAAATACAGGGAATTTCTGCCTTTTTGCCCGAAAATAATGGGAATGCATACCTTTTTGCCATAAAAAGGGAAATTTTTTCATTTTTGCTCCAAAATAAGTGGAATTTCTTCCTTTTTGCCTTTAAATAAGTGGAATTTCTGTCTTTTTCCCCCAAAACAAAGGGAATTTCTGTCTTTTTTGCCCCAAAAAAAGGGGAATTTCTGACTTATTACCCTGAAATAAGTGAAATTTCTCCAACTTTGCCCCAAAATAAGGGAAATTTTTTCAATTTTGCCCCAATGTAAAGGAAATTTCTGCAATTTTGCCCCAAAATAAGGGGAATTTCTAACTGTTTGCTTTCGAAAAAGGAGATTTTTCTGTCTTTTTGCCACAAAATAAGGAGAATTTCTGCCTTTTTGGACGAAAATTGAGATAATTTCTGCAATTTTGCTTCAAAATATGGGGAATTTCTGCTTATTATCCCGAAAGTGAGGGGAATGTATACCTTTTGCCTCAAAAAAAAGGGAAATGTCTTCATTTTTGTCCCAAAATAAGAGGAATTTCAGCCTTTTTACCTAAAAATAAGTGAAATTTCTGCCTTTTTACCCAAAAATAAACGGAATTTCTGTTTTTGCCCCAAAATAAAAAGAATTTTTGAATTATGCCCTGAAATATGTGAAATTTCTGCAATTTTGCCCCAAAATAAAAGAAATTTCTGCATTTTTGCCACAAAATAAGGGGAATTTGTGTTTTTTTGCCCCAAAATAAGGGAAATTTCTGCCTTTTTGCCCCCAAATAAGGAGAATTTCAGCCTTTTTACCTCAAAATAAGGGGAATTTCTGCATTTTTGCCCTAAAATATAGAAATTTTCTGCCTTTTTTTCCTGAAATAAGTGAAATTTCTGCAATTTTGCCCCAAAATAAGTGAAATTTCTGCAATTTTGCCCCAAAATAAGGGAAATTTCTGAAATTTTGCCCCAAAATAAGGGGAATTTCTGAGTTTTGCCCCAAAATAAGGAGAATTTCTGTCTTTTTGCCCCAACATATAGGGAATTTCTGCCTTTTTGCCCCAGAATTCGGGGAATTTCTGCAATTTTGCTTCAAAATACAAGGAATTTCTGCATTTTGCCCGAAAATAGAGGAAATGCATAAGTTTTTGACATAAAAAAGGAAAATTTCTTCATTTTTGCTCCAAAATAAGAAGAATTTCGGCTTTTTAGCCTCTAAATAAGTGGAATTTCTGTCTTTTTCCCCCAAAACAAACGGAATTTCTGTCTTTTCTGTCCCAAAATAAGGGAAATTTCTGATTATTACCCTGAAATAAGTGAAATTTCTGCAATTTTGCCCCAAAATAAGGGAAATTTTTACCTTTTTGCCCTGAAATATGTAAAATTTCTGCAATTATACCCCAAAATAAGGTGAATTTCTGCCTCTTTGCCCCAAAATAATGGGAATTACTAACTTTTTGCCCCAAAAAAAAAAATTTGATTTTTTTCTCTGAAATAATGAAATTTCTGCAATTTTGCCCTAAAATAAGGGAAATTTCTGCAATTTTTCCCCATAATAAGGGAAATTTCTGCAATTTTGCCCCAAAATAAGGGGAATTTCTCCCTTTTTGCCCCAAAATAAAGGAAATTTCAGCCTTTTTACCTGAAAATAAGTAAAATTTCTGCAATTTTGAACCAAATAAGTGAAATTTCTGCAATTTTGCCCCAAAATAAGGTAAATTCCTGCAATTTTGCCCCAAAATAAAGGAAATTTCTGGAATTTTGCCCCAAAATAAGGGGAATTTCTGCATTTTGCCCCAAAATTAGAAGAATTTCTGCAATTTTGCTCCAAAATATAGGGAATTTCTGCCTTTTTGCCTAAAAATAATGGGAATGCATACCTTTTTGCCATAAAAAGGGAAATTTCTTCATTTTTGCTCCAAAATAACGGGAATTTCTGCCTTTTTGCCTCTAAATAAGTGGAATTTCTGTCTTTTTCCCTCAAAAAAAAAGGGAATTTCTGTTTTTTTGCCCCAAAATAAGGGGAATTTCTGACTTATTACCCTGAAATAAGTGAAATTTCTGCAATTTTGCCTCAAAATAAGGGAAATTTCTACCTTTTGCCCTGAAATATGTGAAATTTCTGCAATTTTACCCCAAAATAAGTGAATTTCTGTTTTTTTGCCCCAAAATAATGGGAATTTCTGCATTTTTCCCCCAAAAAAAGAAAAATTTTTGATTTTTTTCTCTGAAATAAGTGAAATTTCTGCAATTTTGTCCTAAAATAAGGGAAATTCTGCATTTTTGCCACAAAATAAGGGGAATTTCTGTCTTTTTGCAACCAAATAAAAGGAATTTCAGCATTTTACCTCAAAATAAGAGGAATATCTGCATTTTTGCCCCAAAATAAGGAAAATCTCTGCCTTTTTTCCCTGATATAAGTGAAATTTCTGCAATTTTGCCCCAAAATAAGGGAAATTTCTGCCTTTTTGGCCTGAAATATGTGAAATTTCTGCAATTTTACCCCAAAATAAGGTGAATTTCTGCCTTTTTGCCCCAAAATAAGAAAAAATTTTTTTTTTCTGAAGTAATTGAAATTTCTGCAATTTTGCTCTAAAATAAGGGAAATTTCTGCAATTTTTCCCCATAATAAGGGAAATTTCTCAATTTTGCCCCAAAATAAGGGGATTTTCTCCCTTTTTGCCCCAAAATAAAGAAAATTCAGACTTTTTACCTGAAAATAAGTGAAATTTCTGCAATTTTGCCTCAAATAAGAGAAATTTCTGCAATTTTTCACCAAAATAAGGCAAATTCCTGCAATTTTGCCCCAAAATAAAGGAAATTTCTGGAATTTTGCCCCAAAATAAGGGGAATTTCTGATTTGTGCCCCAAAATAAAGGGAATTTCTGCCTTTTTGCCCGAAAAAATGGGAATGCATACCTTTTTAATATAAAAAGGGAAATTTCTTCATTTTTGCTCCAAAATAAGGGGAATTTCTTCCTTTTTGCCTTTAAATAAGTGGAATTTCTGTCTTTTTCCCCCAAAACAAAGGGAATTTCTGTCTTTTTTGCCCCAAAATAAGTGGAATTACTGACTTATTACCCTGAAATAAGTGAAATTTGTGCAATTTTGCCCCAAAATAAGGGAAATTTCTGCAATTTTGCCCCAATGTAAAGGAAATTTCTGCAATTTTGCCCCAAAATAAGGGGAAATTCTGACTGTTTGCTCCCGAAAAAAGGAGATTTTCTGTATTTTTGCCCCAAAATAAGGAGAATTCCTGCCTTTTTGCCCGAAAATTATGAGAATTTCTGCAATTTTGCTTCAAAATATGGGGAATTTCTGCTTTTAATTCCGAAAGTAAGAGGAATGTATACCTTTTCCCACAAAAAAAAGGAATTTCTTCATTTTTGCCCCACAATAAAAGAAATTTCTGCAGTTTTTCCACAAAATAAAGGGAATTTCTGTCTTTTTGTTCCAAAATAAGGGAAATTTCTGCCTTTTTGCCTCCAAATAAAGGGAATTTCAGCCTTTTTACCTCAAAATAAGGGGAATTTCTGCATTTTTGACCCAAAATAAGGAAAATTTCTGCCTTTTTTCCCTAAAATAAGTGAAATTTCTGCAATTTTGCCCCAAAATAAGTGAAATTTCTGCAATTTTGCACCAAAATAAGGGAAATTTCTGGAATTTTGCCCCAAAATAAGGGGAATTTCTGAGTTTTGCCCCAAAATAAGGAGAATTTCTATCTTTTTGCCCCAACATATAGGGAATTTCTGCCTTTTTGCCCAACAATTAGGGGAATTTCTGCAATTTTGCTCCAAAATACGGGGAATTTCTGCATTTTTGCCCGAAAATAAGGGGAATGCATAACTTTTTGAAATAAACGAGGAAAATTTCTTTATTTTTGCTCCAAAATAAGAAGAATTTCTGCTTTTTTGCCTCTAAATAAGTGGAATTTCTATCTTTTTCTCCCAAAACAGAGGGAATTTCTGTCTTTTTTGCTCCCAAATAAGGGGAATTTCTGACTTATTAACCTGAAATAAGTGAAATTTCTTCAATTTTGCCCCCAAATAAGGGAAATTTCTGCCTTTTTGCCCTGAAATATATGAAATTTCTGCAATTTTACCCCAAAATAAGGTGAATTTCTGACTTTTTGCCCCAAAATAATGGAAATTTCTGCCTTTTTTGCCCCAAAATGAGAAAAATATTTGCTTTTTTTCTCTGAAATAAGTGAAATTTCTGCAATTTTGCCCTAAAATAAAGGAAATTTCTGCAATTTTTTCTCATAATAAGGGAAATTTCTGTAATTTTGCCTTAAAATAAAAGGAATTTCTCCCTTTTTGCCCCAAAATAAAGGAAATTTCAGCCTTTTTACCTGAATATAAGTGAAATTTCTACAATTTTGCCACAAAAAAAAATAAATTCCTGCAATTTTTCCCCAAAATAAAAAAAATATCTGGAATTCTGCCCCAAAATAAGAGGAATTTCTGATTTTTGCCCCAAAATAAAGGGAATTTCTGCATTTTGCCCCAAAATTAGGGGAATTTCTGCAATTTTGCTCGAAAATACGGGGAATTTCTGCCTTTTTGCACGAAAATAATGGGAATTCATACCTTTTTGCCATAAAAAAGGAAATTTCTTCATTTTTGCTCCAAAATAAGGGGAATTTCTGCTTTGTTGCCTCTAAATAAGTGGAATTTCTGTCTTTTTCCCCCAAAACAAAGGGAATTTCTGTTTTTTTGCCCCAAAATAAGGGGAATTTCTGACTTATTACCCTGAAATAAGTGAAATTTCTGCAATTTTGCCCCAAAATATGGGAAATATCTACCTTTTTGCCCTGAAATATGTGAAATTTCTGCAATTTTTCCCCAAAATAAGGTGAATTTCTGCCTTTTTTCCCAAAAATAATTGGAATTTCTGCCTTTTTGCCCCAAAAAAGAAAAATTTTTGATTTTTTTCTCTGAAATAAGTGAAATTTCTGCAATTTTGCCCTAAAATAAGGGAAATTTCTGCAATTTTTCCCCATAATAAGTTAAATTTCTGCAATTTTGCCCCAAAATAAGGGGAATTTCTCTCTTTTTGCACCAAAATAAAGGAAATTTCAGCCTTTTTATCTGAAAATAAGTGAAATTTCTTCAATTTTGCCCCAAATAAGAAAAATTTCTGCAATTTTGCCCCAAAATAAGGTAAATTCCTGCAATTTTGCCCCAAAAATAAAGGAAATTTCTGGAATTTTGCCCCAAAATAAGAGGAATTTCTGATTTTTGCCCCAAAATAAAGGGAATTTCTGCCTTTTGCCCCAAAACTAGGGGAATTTCTGCAATTTTGCTCCAAAATACAGGTAATTTCTGCCTTTTTGTCCGAAAATAATGGGAATGCATAACTTTTTGCCATAAAAAGGGAAATTTCTTCATTTTTGCTCAAAAATAAAGGGAATTTCTGCCTTTTGCCCCACAATTAGGGGAATTTCTGCAATTTTGCTCCAAAATACGGGGAATTTCTGCCTTTTTGCCCGAAAATAATGGGAATGCATACCTTTTTGCTATAAAAAGGGAAATTTCTTCATTTTTGCTCCAAAATAAGGAGAATTTCTGCTTTTTTGCCTCTAAATTAGTGGAATTTCTGTCTTTTTCCCCCAAAACAAAGGGAATTTCTGTCTTTTTTGCCCCAAAATAAGGGGAATTTCTGACTTATTACCCTGAAATAAGTGAAATTTCTGCAACTTTGCCCAAAAGTCAGGGAAATTTCTGCAATTTTGCCCTAATGTAAAAGAAATTTCTGCAATTTTGCCCCAAAAAAAGGGGAATTTCTGACTGTTTGCTCCCGAAAAAAAAGATTTTCTGCCTTTTGGCCCCAAAATAAGTAGAATTTCTGCCTTTTTGCACGAAAATTGAGAGAATTTCTGCAATTTTGCTTCAAAATACGGGGAATTTCTGCTTTTTACCCCGAAAGTAAGGAGAATGTATAGCTTTTGCCACAAAAAAAGAAAATTTCTTCATTTTTGCCCCAAAATAAGAGGAATTTCTGCCTTTTTACCTCAAAATAAGTGAAATTTCTGCCTTTTTACCCAAAAATAAACAGAATTTCTGAGTTTTTGCCCCAAAATAAAAGGAATTTTTGAATTATGCCATAAAACAGGTGAAATTTCTGCAATTTTGCCCCAAAATAAAAGAAATTTCTGCATTTTTGCAACAAAATAAGGAGAATTTCTGTTTTTTTTGCCCCAAAATAAGGGAAATTTTGCATTTTTTCGCCCAAATAAGGGGTATTTCAGCCTTTACCTCAAAATAAAGGGAATTTCTGCATTTTTGCCCCAAAATAAAGAAAATTTCTTGCTTTTTTTCTTGAAATAATTGAAATTTGTGCAATTTTGCCTCAATATAAGTGAAATTTCTGCAATTTTGACCCTAAATAAGGGAAATTTCTGTAACTTTGCCCCAAAATAAGTGAAATTTCTGAGTTTTGTTCCAAAATAAGGAGAATTTCTGTCTTTTTGCCCCAACATATAGGGAATTTCTGACTTTTTGCCCCAGAATTAGGGGAATTTCTGCAATTTTGCTCCAAAATAGGGGGAATTTCTGCATTTTGCCTGAAAATAGAGGAAATGCATAAGTTTTTGCCATAAAAGAGGAAAATTTCTTCATTTTTGCTCCAAAATAAGGGGAATTTCTGCTTTGTTGCCTCTAAATAAGTGGAATTTCTGTCTTTTTCCCCCAAAACAAAGGGAATTTCTGTTTTTTTGCCCCAAAATAAGGGGAATTTCTGACTTATTACCCTGAAATAAGTGAAATTTCTGCAATTTTGCCCCAAAATATGGGAAATATCTACCTTTTTGCCCTGAAATATGTGAAATTTCTGCAATTTTACCCCAAAATAAGGTGAATTTCTGCCTTTTTTCCCAAAAATAATTGGAATTTCTGCCTTTTTGCCCCAAAAAAGAAAAATTTTTGATTTTTTTCTCTGAAATAAGTGAAATTTCTGCAATTTTTCCCTAAAATAAGGGAAATTTCTGCAATTTTTCCCCATAATAAGTTAAATTTCTGCAATTTTGCCCCAAAATAAGGGGAATTTCTCTCTTTTTGCACCAAAATAAAGGAAATTTCAGCCTTTTTATCTGAAAATAAGTGAAATTTCTTCAATTTTGCCCCAAATAAGAAAAATTTCTGCAATTTTGCCCCAAAATAAGGTAAATTCCTGCAATTTTGCCCCAAAAATAAAGGAAATTTCTGGAATTTTGCTCCAAAATAAGAGGAATTTCTGATTTTTGCCCCAAAATAAAGGGAATTTCTGCCTTTTGCCCCAAAACTAGGGGAATTTCTGCAATTTTGCTCCAAAATACAGGTAATTTCTGCCTTTTTGTCCGAAAATAATGGGAATGCATAACTTTTTGCCATAAAAAGGGAAATTTCTTTATTTTTGCTCAAAAATAAAGGGAATTTCTGCCTTTTGCCCCACAATTAGGGGAATTTCTGCAATTTTGCTCCAAAATACGGGGAATTTCTGCCTTTTTGCCCGAAAATAATGGGAATGCATACCTTTGTGCTATAAAAAGGGAAATTTCTTCATTTTTGCTCCAAAATAAGGAGAATTTCTGCTTTTTTGCCTCTAAATTAGTGGAATTTCTGTCTTTTTCCCCCAAAACAAAGGGAATTTCTGTCTTTTTTGCCCCAAAATAAGGGGAATTTCTGACTTATTACCCTGAAATAAGTGAAATTTCTGCAACTTTGCCCAAAAGTCAGGGAAATTTCTGCAATTTTGCCCTAATGTAAAAGAAATTTCTGCAATTTTGCCCCAAAAAAAGGGGAATTTCTGACTGTTTGCTCCCGAAAAAAAAGATTTTCTGCCTTTTGGCCCCAAAATAAGTAGAATTTCTGCCTTTTTGCACGAAAATTGAGAGAATTTCTGCAATTTTGCTTCAAAATACGGGGAATTTCTGCTTTTTACCCCGAAAGTAAGGAGAATGTATAGCTTTTGCCACAAAAAAAGAAAATTTCTTCATTTTTGCCCCAAAATAAGAGGAATTTCTGCCTTTTTACCTCAAAATAAGTGAAATTTCTGCCTTTTTACCCAAAAATAAACAGAATTTCTGAGTTTTTGCCCCAAAATAAAAGGAATTTTTGAATTATGCCATAAAACAGGTGAAATTTCTGCAATTTTGCCCCAAAATAAAAGAAATTTCTGCATTTTTGCAACAAAATAAGGAGAATTTCTGTTTTTTTGCCCCAAAATAAGGGAAATTTTGCATTTTTTCGCCCAAATAAGGGGTATTTCAGCCTTTACCTCAAAATAAAGGGAATTTCTGCATTTTTGCCCCAAAATAAAGAAAATTTCTTGCTTTTTTTCTTGAAATAATTGAAATTTGTGCAATTTTGCCTCAATATAAGTGAAATTTCTGCAATTTTGACCCTAAATAAGGGAAATTTCTGTAACTTTGCCCCAAAATAAGTGAAATTTCTGAGTTTTGTTCCAAAATAAGGAGAATTTCTGTCTTTTTGCCCCAACATATAGGGAATTTCTGACTTTTTGCCCCAGAATTAGGGGAATTTCTGCAATTTTGCTCCAAAATAGGGGGAATTTCTGCATTTTGCCTGAAAATAGAGGAAATGCATAAGTTTTTGCCATAAAAGAGGAAAATTTCTTCATTTTTGCTCCAAAATAAAAGAATTTCGGCTTTTTTGCCTCTAAATAAGTTGAATTTCTGTCTTTTTCCCCCAAAACAAAGGGAATTTCTGTATTTTTGCCCCAAAATAAGGATAATTTCTGACTTATTACCCTGAAATAAGTGAAATTTTTGTAATTTTGCCCCAATATAAGGGAAATTTCTGCTGTTTTGCCCTGAGATATGTGAAATTTCTGCAATTTTACCCCAAAGTAAAGTGAATTTCTGCCTTTTTGCCCCAAAATAATGGGAATTTCTGCCTTTTTGTCCCAAAATGAGAAAAATTTTTGCTTTTTTTCTCTGAAATAAGTGAAATTTCTGCAAGTTTACCCTAAAATAAGGGAAATTTCTGCAATTTTTTCCCATAATAAGGGAAATTTCTGCAATTTTGCCCCAAAATAAGAGGAATTTCTCCCTTTTTTACCAAAATAAAGGAAATTTCAGCCTTTTTACCTGAAAATTAGTGAAATTTCTGCAATTTTACCCCAAATAATGGAAATTTCTGCAATTTTACCCCAAAATAAGGTAAATTCCTGCAATTTTGCCCTAAAATAAAGGAAATTTCTGGAATTTTGTCCCATAATAAGGGGATTATCTGATTTTTGACCCAAAATAAAGGGAATTTCTGCCTTTTGCCCCAAAATTAGGGGAATTTCTGCAATTTTGCTCCAAAATACGGGGAATTTCTGCCTTTTTGCCCGAAAATAATGGGAATGCATACCTTTTTGCCATAAAAAGGGAAATTTCTTCATTTTTGCTCCAAAATAACGGGAATTTCTGCATTTTTACCTCTAAATAAGTAGAATTTCTGTCTTTTTCCCTCAAAACAAAGGGAATTTCTGTTTTTTTGCCCCAAAATAAGGGGAATTTCTGACTTATTACCCCGAAATAAGTGAAATTTCTGCAATTTTGCACCAAAATATGGGAAATATCTACCTTTTTGCCCTGAAATATGTGAAATTTCTGCAATTTTACCCCAAAATAAGGTGAATTTCTGCCTTTTTGCCCCAAAATAATGGGAATTTCTGCATTTTTGCCCCAAAAAAAGAAAAATTTTTAATTTTTTTCTTTGAAATAAGTGAAATTTCTGCAATTTTGTCCTAAAATAAGGGAAATTTCTGCATTTTTGCCACAAAATAAGGGGAATTTCTGTCTTTTTGCAAACAAATAAAAGGAATTTCAGCCTTTTTACCTCAAAATAAGAGGAATATCTGAATTTTTGCCCCAAAATAAGGAAAATCTCTGCCTTTTTTCCCTGATATAAGTGAAATTTCTGCAATTTTGCCCCAAAATAAGGGAAATTTCTTCCTTTTTGGCCTGAAATATGTGAAATTTCTGCAATTTTACCCCAAAATAAGGTGAATTTCTGCCTTTTTGCCCCAAAATAAGAAAAAAAATTTTTTTTCTGAAGTAAGTGAAATTTCTGCAATTTTGCCCTAAAATAAGGGAAATTCCTGCAATTTTTCCCCATAATAAGGGAAATTTCTCAATTTTGCCCCAAAATAAGGGGATTTTTCTCCCTTTTTGCCCCAAAATAAAGAAAATTCAGACTTTTTACCTGAAAATAAGTGAAATTTCTGCAATTTTGCCTCAAATAAGAGAAATTTCTGCAATTTTTCACCAAAATAAGGCAAATTCCTGCAATTTTGCCCCAAAATAAAGGAAATTTCAGGAATTTTGCCCCAAAATAATGGGAATTTCTGATTTTTGCCCCAAAATAAAGGGAATTTCTGCCTTTTTGTTCCAAAATAAGGGAAATTTCTGCCTTTTTGCCTCCAAATAAAGGGAATTTCAGCCTTTTTACCTCAAAATAAGGGGAATTTCTGCATTTTTGCCCCAAAATAAGGAAAATTTCTGCCTTTTTTCCCTAAAATAAGTGAAATTTCTGCAATTTTGCCCCAAAATAAGTGAAATTTCTGCAATTTTGCACCAAAATAAGGGAAATTTCTGGAATTTTGCCCCAAAATAATGGGAATTTCTGAGTTTTGCCCCAAAATAAGGAGAATTTCTATCTTTTTGCCCCAACATATAGGGAATTTCTCCCTTTTTGCCCCACAATTAGGGGAATTTCTGCAATTTTGCTCCAAAATACGGGGAATTTCTGCATTTTTGCCCGAAAATATGGGAATGCATAACTTTTTGAAATAAACGAGGAAAATTTCTTTATTTTTGCTCCAAAATAAGAAGAATTTCTGCTTTTTTGCCTCTAAATAAGTGGAATTTCTGTCTTTTTCTCCCAAAACAGAGGGAATTTCTGTCTTTTTTGCTCCCAAATAAGGGGAATTTCTGACTTATTAACCTGAAATAAGTGAAATTTCTTCAATTTTTCCCCCAAATAAGGGAAATTTCTGCCTTTTTGCCCTGGAATATATGAAATTTCTGCAATTTTACCCCAAAATAAGGTGAATTTCTGACTTTTTGCCCCAAAATAATGTAAATTTCTGCCTTTTTTGCCCCAAAATGAGAAAAATATTTGCTTTTTTTCTCTGAAATAAGTGAAATTTCTGCAATTTTGCCCTAAAATAAAGGAAATTTCTGCAATTTTTTCTCATAATAAGGGAAATTTCTGTAATTTTGCCTTAAAATAAGGGGAATTTCTCCCTTTTTGCCCCAAAATAAAGGAAATTTCAGCCTTTTTACCTGAATATAAGTGAAATTTCTACAATTTTGCCACAAAAAAAAAATAAATTCCTGCAATTTTTCCCCAAAATAAAAAAAATTTCTGGAATTCTGCCCCAAAATAAGAGGAATTTCTGATTTTTGCCCCAAAATAAAGGGAATTTCTGCATTTTGCCCCAAAATTAGGGGAATTTCTGCAATTTTGCTCGAAAATACGGGGAATTTCTGCCTTTTTGCACGAAAATAATGGGAATTCATACCTTTTTGCCATAAAAAAGGAAATTTCTTCATTTTTGCTCCAAAATAAGGGGAATTTCTGCTTTGTTGCCTCTAAATAAGTGGAATTTCTGTCTTTTTCCCCCAAAACAAAGGGAATTTCTGTTTTTTTGCCCCAAAATAAGGGGGATTTCTGACTTATTACCCTGAAATAAGTGAAATTTCTGCAATTTTGCCCAAAATATGGGAAATATCTACCTTTTTGCCCTGAAATATGTGAAATTTCTGCAATTTTACCCCAAAATAAGGTGAATTTCTGCCTTTTTTCCCAAAAATAATTGGAATTTCTGCCTTTTTGCCCCAAAAAAGAAAAATTTTTGATTTTTTTCTCTGAAATAAGTGAAATTTCTGCAATTTTGCCCTAAAATAAGGGAAATTTCTGCAATTTTTCCCCATAATAAGTTAAATTTCTGCAATTTTGCCCCAAAATAAGGGGAATTTCTCTCTTTTTGCACCAAAATAAAGGAAATTTCAGCCTTTTTATCTGAAAATAAGTGAAATTTCTTCAATTTTGCCCCAAATAAGAAAAATTTCTGCAATTTTGCCCCAAAATAAGGTAAATTCCTGCAATTTTGCCCCAAAAATAAAGGAAATTTCTGGAATTTTGCCCCAAAATAAGAGGAATTTCTGATTTTTGCCCCAAAATAAAGGGAATTTCTGCCTTTTGCCCCAAAACTAGGGGAATTTCTGCAATTTTGCTCCAAAATACAGGTAATTTCTGCCTTTTTGTCCGAAAATAATGGGAATGCATAACTTTTTGCCATAAAAAGGGAAATTTCTTTATTTTTGCTCAAAAATAAAGGGAATTTCTGCCTTTTGCCCCACAATTAGGGGAATTTCTGCAATTTTGCTCCAAAATACGGGGAATTTCTGCCTTTTTGCCCGAAAATAATGGGAATGCATACCTTTGTGCTATAAAAAGGGAAATTTCTTCATTTTTGCTCCAAAATAAGGAGAATTTCTGCTTTTTTGCCTCTAAATTAGTGGAATTTCTGTCTTTTTCCCCCAAAACAAAGGGAATTTCTGTCTTTTTTGCCCCAAAATAAGGGGAATTTCTGACTTATTACCCTGAAATAAGTGAAATTTCTGCAACTTTGCCCAAAAGTCAGGGAAATTTCTGCAATTTTGCCCTAATGTAAAAGAAATTTCTGCAATTTTGCCCCAAAAAAAGGGGAATTTCTGACTGTTTGCTCCCGAAAAAAAAGATTTTCTGCCTTTTGGCCCCAAAATAAGTAGAATTTCTGCCTTTTTGCACGAAAATTGAGAGAATTTCTGCAATTTTGCTTCAAAATACGGGGAATTTCTGCTTTTTATCCCGAAAGTAAGGAGAATGTATAGCTTTTGCCACAAAAAAAGAAAATTTCTTCATTTTTGCCCCAAAATAAGAGGAATTTCTGCCTTTTTACCTCAAAATAAGTGAATTTTCTGCCTTTTTACCCAAAAATAAACAGAATTTCTGAGTTTTTGCCCCAAAATAAAAGGAATTTTTGAATTATGCCATAAAACAGGTGAAATTTCTGCAATTTTGCCCCAAAATAAAAGAAATTTCTGCATTTTTGCAACAAAATAAGGAGAATTTCTGTTTTTTTTGCCCCAAAATAAGGGAAATTTTGCATTTTTTCGCCCAAATAAGGGGTATTTCAGCCTTTACCTCAAAATAAAGGGAATTTCTGCATTTTTGCCCCAAAATAAAGAAAATTTCTGGCTTTTTTTATTGAAATAAGTGAAATTTGTGCAATTTTGCCTCAATATAAGTGAAATTTCTGCAATTTTGACCCAAAATAAGGGAAATTTCTGGAATTTTGCCCCAAAATAAGGGAAATTTCTGAGTTTTGTTCCAAAATAAGGAGAATTTCTGTCTTTTTGCCCCAACATATAGGGAATTTCTGACTTTTTGCCCCAGAATTAGGGGAATTTCTGCAATTTTGCTCCAAAATAGGGGGAATTTCTGCATTTTGCCTGAAAATAGAGGAAATGCATAAGTTTTTGCCATAAAAGAGGAAAATTTCTTCATTTTTGCTCCAAAATAAGAAGAATTTCGGCTTTTTTGCCTCTAAATAAGTTGAATTTCTGTCTTTTTCCCCCAAAACAAAGGGAATTTCTGTATTTATTGCCCCAAAATAAGGGGAATTTCTGACTTATTACCCTGAAATAAGTGAAATTTCTGTAATTTTGCCCCAAAATAAGGGAAATTTCTTCTGTTTTGCCCTGAGATATGTGAAATTTCTGCAATTTTACCCCAAAGTAAAGTGAATTTCTGCCTTTTGGCCCCAAAATAATGGGAATTTCTGCCTTTTTGTCCCAAAATGAGAAAAATTTTTGCTTTTTTTCTCTGAAATAAGTGAAATTTCTGCAAGTTTACCCTAAAATAAGGGAAATTTCTGCAATTTTTTCCCATAATAAGGGAAATTTCTGCAATTTTGCCCCAAAATAAGAGGAATTTCTCCCTTTTTTACCAAAATACAGGAAATTTCAGCCTTTTTACCTGAAAATTAGTGAAATTTCTGCAATTTTACCCCAAATAATGGAAATTTCTGCAATTTTGCCCCAAAATAAGGTAAATTCCTGCAATTTTGCCCTAAAATAAAGGAAATTTCTGGAATTTTGTCCCATAATAAGGGGATTATCTGATTTTTGACCCAAAATAAAGGGAATTTCTGCCTTTTGCCCCAAAATTAGGGGAATTTCTGCAATTTTGCTCCAAAATACGGGGAATTTCTGCCTTTTTGCCCGAAAATAATGGGAATGCATACCTTTTTGCCATAAAAAGGGAAATTTCTTCATTTTTGCTCCAAAATAACGGGAATTTCTGCATTTTTACCTCTAAATAAGTGGAATTTCTGTCTTTTTCCCTCAAAACAAAGGGAATTTCTGTTTTTTTGCCCCAAAATAAGGGGAATTTCTGACTTATTACCCTGAAATAAGTGAAATTTCTGCAATTTTGCACCAAAATATGGGAAATATCTACCTTTTTGCCCTGAAATATGTGAAATTTCTGCAATTTTAACCCAAAATAAGGTGAATTTCTGCCTTTTTGCCCCAAAATAATGGGAATTTCTGCATTTTTGCCCCAAAAAAAGAAAAATTTTTAATTTTTTTCTTTGAAATAAGTGAAATTTCTGCAATTTTGTCCTAAAATAAGGGAAAATTCTGCATTTTTGCCACAAAATAAGGGGAATTTCTGTCTTTTTGCCCCCAAATAAAAGGAATTTCAGTCTTTTTACCTCAAAATAAAAGGAATTTCTGCATTTTTGCCCCAAAATAAGGAAAATTTCTGCCTTTTTTCCCTGATATAAGTGAAGTTTCTGCAATTTTGCCCCAAAATAAGGGAAATTTCTGCCTTTTTGGCCTGAAATATTTGAAATTTCTGCAATTTTACCCCAAAATAAGGTGAATTTCTGCCTTTTTGCCCCAAAATAAGAAAAAAAAATTTTTTTCTGAAGTAAGTGAAATTTCTGCAATTTTGCCCTAAAATAAGGGAAATTTCTGCAATTTTTCCCCATAATAAGGGAAATTTCTCAATTTTGCCCCAAAATAAGGGGATTTTCTCCCTTTTTTCCCCAAAATAAAGAAAATTTCAGACTTTTTACCTAAAAATAAGTGAAATTTCTGCAATTTTGCCTCAAATAAGAGAAATTTCTGCAATTTTTCACCAAAATAAGGCAAATTCCTGCAATTTTTCCCCAAAATAAAGGAAATTTCTGGAATTTTGCCCCAAAATAAGGGGAATTTCTGATTTTTGCCCCAAAATAAAGGGAATTTCTGCCTTTTGCCTCAAAATTAGGGGAATTTCTGCAATTTTGCTCCAAAATACGGGGAATTTCTGCCTTTTTGCCCGAAAATAATGGGAATGCAAACCTTTTTAACATAAAAAGGGAAATTTCTTCATTTTTGCTTCAAAATAAGGGGAATTTCTTCCTTTTTGCCTTTAAATAAGTGGAATTTCTGTCTTTTTCCCCCAAAACAAAGGGAATTTCTGTCTTTTTTGCCCCAAAATAAGTGGAATTACTGACTTATTATCCTGAAATAAGTGAAATTTCTGCAATTTTGCCCCAAAATAAGGGAAATTTCTGCAATTTTGCCCCAATGTAAAGGAAATTTCTGCAATTTTGCCCCAAAATAAGGGGAAATTCTGACTGTTTGCTCCCGAAAAAAGGAGATTTTCTGTATTTTTGCCCCAAAATAAGGAGAATTCCTGCTTTTTTGCCCGAAAATTATGAGAATTTCTGCAATTTTGCTTCAAAATACGGGGAAATTCTGCTTTTAATCCCGAAAGTAAGAGGAATGTATACCTTTTCCCACAAAAAAAAGAATTTCTTCATTTTTGCCCCACAATAAAAGAAATTTCTGCATTTTTGCCACAAAATAAAGAGAATTTCTGTCTTTTTGCCCCAAAATAAGGGAAATTTCTGCCTTTTTGCCTCCAAATAAGGGGAATTTCAGCCTTTTTACCTCAAAATAAGGGGAATTTCTGCATTTTTGCCCCAAAATAAGGAAAATTTCTGCCTTTTTTCCCTAAAATAAATGAAATTTCTGCAATTTTGCCCCAAAATAAGTGAAATTTCTGCAATTTTGCACCAAATAAAGGGAAATTTCTGGAATTTTGCCCCAAAATAAGGGGAATTTCTGAGTTTTGCCCCAAAATAAGGAGAATTTCTATCTTTTTGCCCCAACATATAGGGAATTTCTGCCTTTTTGCCCCACAATTAGGGGAATTTCTGCAATTTTTCTCCAAAATACGGGGAATTTCTGCATTTTTGCCCGAAAATAAGGGGAATGCATAACTTTTTGAAATAAACGAGGAAAATTTCTTTATTTTTGCTCCAAAATAAGAAGAATTTCTGCTTTTTTGCCTCTAAATAAGGGAATTTCTTTCTTTTTCCCCCAAAGCAGAGGGAATTTCTGTCTTTTTTGCTCCCAAATAAGGGGAATTTCTGACTTATTAACCTGAAATAAGTGAAATTTCTTCAATTTTGCCCCAAAATAAGAGAAATGTCTGCCTTTTTGCCCTGAAATATATGAAATTTCTGCAATTTTACCCCAAAATAAGGTGAATTTCTTACTTTTTGCCCCAAAATAATTGAAATTTCTGCCTTTTTTGCCCCAAAATGAGAAGAATATTTGGTTTTTTTCTCTGAAATAAGTGAAATTTCTGCAATTTTGCCCTAAAATAAAGGAAATTTCTGCAATTTTTTCTCATAATAAGGGAAATTTCTGTAATTTTGCCTTAAAATAATGGGAATTTCTCCCTTTTTGCCCCAAAATAAAGGAAATTTCAGCCATTTTACCTGAATATAAGTGAAATTTCTACAATTTTGCCACAAAATAAAATAAATTCCTGCAATTTATCCCCAAAATAAAAAAAATTTCTGGTATTCTGCCCCAAAATAAGAGGAATTTCTGATTTTTGCCCCAAAATAAAGGGAATTTCTGCATTTTGCCCCAAAATTAGGGGAATTTCTGCAATTTTGCTCAAAAATACGGGGAATTTCTGCCTTTTTGCACGAAAATAATGGGAATGCATATTTTATTGCCATAAAAAAGGAAATTTCTTCATTTTTGCTCCAAAATAAGGGGAATTTCTGCTTTGTTGCCTCTAAATAAGTGGAATTTCTGTCTTATTTACCCAAAACAAAGGGAATTTCTGTCTTTTTGCCCCAAAATAAAGGGAATTTCTGACTTATTACCCTGAAATAAGTGAAATTTCTGCAATTTTGCCCCAAAATAAGGGAAATTTCTGCCTTTTTGCCCTGAAATATGTGAAATTTCTGCAATTTTACCCCAAAATAAGGTGAATTTCTGCCTTCTTGCCCCAAAATAAATGGAATTTCTGCCTTTTTGCCCCAAAAAAGAAAAATTTTTGATTTTTTTCTCTGAAATAAGTGAAATTTCTGCAATTTTGCCCTAAAATAAGGGAAATTTCTGCAATTTTTCCCCATAATAAGGGAAATTTCTGCAATTTTGCCCCAAAATAAGGGAAATTTCTCTCTTTTTGCCCCAAAATAAAGGAAATTTCAGCCTTTTTATATGAAAATAAGTGAAATTTCTTCAATTTTGCCCCAAATAAGGGAAATTTCTGCAATTTTGCCCCAAAATAAGGTAAATGCCTGCAATTTTGCCCCAAAAATAAAGGAAATTTCTGGAATTTTGCCCCAAAATAAGAGAAATTTCTGATTTTTGCCCCAAAATAAAGGGAATTTCTGCCTTTTGCCCCAAAATTAGGGGAATTTCTGCAATTTTGCTCCAAAATACAGGGGATTTGTGCCTTTTTGCCCGAAAATAATGGGAATGCATACCTTTGTGCTATAAAAAGGGAAATTTCTTCATTTTTGCTCCAAAATAAATGGAATTTCTGCCTTTTTGCCTCTAAATAAGTGGAATTTCTGTCTTTTTCCCCAAAAACAAAGGGAATTTCTGTCTTTTTTGCCCCAAAATAAGGGGAATTTCTGACTTATTACCCTGAAATAAGTGAAATTTCTGCAACTTTGCCCAAAAATCAGGGACATTTCTGCAATTTTGCCCCAATGTAAAAAAAATTTCTGCAATTTTGCCCCAAAATAAGGGGAATTTCTGACTGTTTGCTCCTGAAAAAAGAGATTTTCTGTCTTTTTGCCCCAAAATAAGGAGAATTTCTGCCTTTTTGCACGAAAATTGAGAGAATTTCTGCAATTTTGCTTCAAAATACGGGGAATTTCTGCTTTTTATCCCGAAAGTAAGGAGAATGTATAGCTTTTGCCACAAAAAAAGGAAATTTCTTCATTTTTGCCCCAAAATAAGAGGAATTTCTGCCTTTTTACCTCAAAATAAGTGAAATTTCTGCCTTTTTACCCAAAAATAAACAGAATTTCTGACTTTTTGCCCCAAAATAATAGGAATTTTTGAATTATGCCATGAAACAGGTTAAATTTCTGCAATTTTGCCCCAAAATAAAAGAAATTTCTGCATTTTTGCAACAAAATAAGGAGAATTTCTGTTTTTTTGCCCCAAAATAAGGGAAATTTTGCATTTTTTCACCCAAATAAGGGGTATTTCAGCCTTTACCTCAAAATAAAGGGAATTTCTGCATTTTTGCCTCAAAATAAAATTTCTGGCTTTTTTTCTTGAAATAAGTGAAATTTGTGCAATTTTGCCCCAAAATAAGTGAAATTTCTGCAATTTTTACCCAAAATAAGAGAAATTTCTGGAATTTTGCCCCAAAATAAGGGAAATTTCTGAGTTTTGTTCCAAAATAAGGAGAATTTCTGTCTTTTTGCCCCAACATATAGGGAATTTCTGACTTTTTGCCCCAGAATTAGGGGAATTTCTGCAATTTTGCTCCAAAATAGGGGGAATTTCTGCATTTTGCCTGAAAATAGAGGAAATGCATAAGTTTTTGCCATAAAAGAGGAAAATTTCTTCATTTTTGCTCCAAAATAAGAAGAATTTTGGCTTTTTTGCCACTAAGTAAGTTGAATTTCTGTCTTTTTCCCCCAAAACAAAGGGAATTTCTGTATTTTTTGCCCCAAAATAAAGGGAATTTCTGACTTATTACCCTGAAATAAGTGAAATTTCTGCAATTTTGCCCCAAAATAAGGGAAATTTCTGCCTTTTTGCCCTGAAATATGTGAAATTTCTGCAATTTTACCCCAAAGTAAGGTGAATTTCTGCCTTTTTGCCCCAAAATAATGGGAATTTCTGCCTTTTTGTCCCAAAATAAGAAAAATTTTTGCGTTTTTTCTCTGAAATAAGTGAAATTTCTGCAATTTTTCCCTAAAATAAGGGCAATTTCTGCAATTTTTTCCCATATGAAGGGAAATTTCTGCAATTTTGCCCCAAAATAAGAGGAATTTCTCCCTTTTTGCCCCAAAATAAAAGAAATTTCAGCCTTTTTACCTGAAAATTAGTGAAATTTCTGCAATTTTACCCCAAATAATGGAAATTTCTGCAATTTTGCCCCAAAATAAGGTAAATTCCTGCAATTTTGCCCTAAAATAAAATTTCTGGAATTTTGTCCCATAATAAGGGGATTTTCTGATTTTTGCCCCAAAATAAAGGGAATTTCTGCCTTTTGCCCCAAAATTAGGGAAATTTCTGCAATTTTGCTCCAAAATACGGGGAATTTCTGCCTTTTTCACCCGAAAATAATGGGAATGCATACCTTTTTGCCATAAAAAGGGAAATTTCTTCATTTTTGCTCCAAAATAACGGGAATTTCTGCATTTTTACCTCTAAATAAGTGGAATTTCTGTCTTTTTCCCTCAAAACTAAGGGAATTTCTGTCTTTTTGCCCCAAAATAAGGGGAATTTCTTATTTATTACCCTGAAATAAGTGAAAATTCTGCAATTTTGCCCCAAAATAAGGGTAATTTCTACATTTTTGCTCTAAAATATGTGAAATTTCTACAATTTTACCCCAAAATAAGATGAATTTCTGCCTTTTTAACCCAAAATAATGGGAATTTCTGCAATTTTGGCCCAAAAAAATTGAAATTTCTGCAATTTTGTCCCAAAATAAAGAAAATTTCTGTAATTTGGCCCCAAAATAAAGGGAATTTCGGACTTTTTGCCCTGAAATAAGGAGAATTTCTGTCTTTTTGCCCCAAATAATGTGAATTTCTGCATTTTCCCTCAAAATTAGGGGAATATGTGCAATTTTGCTTCAAAATACGGGGAATTTTTGCCTTATTGAACCAAAATAAAGGAATTTCTGCATTTTTGCACCAATATAAGGGGAATTTCTGAAATTTTGCTCCAAAATACGGGGAATTTTTGCCTTATTGCCAGAAATAAATTGGAATTTCTGCCTTTTTGCCCTTAAATATTTGTAATTTCCGCAATTTTACCCCAAAATAATGGGAATTTCTGTTTTTGGCACCAAAATTAGGAAAATTTCTGCTTTTTGCCCCAAATTAAGGCAAATTTCTGACTTTTTGCCCTGAAATAAGTGAAATTTCTGCAATTTTGCCCCAAAATAAGGAGAATTTCTGCCTTTTTGCCAAAATAAAGGGAATTTCAGCATTTTACCTTCAAATAAGGGAAATTTCTGCCTTTTTGCCAAAAAATATGGGGAATTTCTGCCTAATAGCCCCCAAATAAGGAAAATTTTTGCTTTTCTGCCACAATTAATGGGAATTTCTGCCTTTTTGCCACAAAGTAAAGAGAATTTCTGCCTTTTTGCCCCAAAATAACGGAAATTTCAGCCTTTTAACCCCAAAATAATGGGAATTTCTGCATTTTGCCCAAAATATGGGGAATTTCTGACTTTTTGTTCCAATTTAAGATAAATTTCTTCAATTTTGTACCAAAATAAAAGAAATTTCTGCTTTTTGCCCCAAAATAAAAGTAATTTCTGACTTTTTGCCCTGAAATAAATGAAATTTCTGAAATTTTGCCCGAAAATAAGAGAAATTTGTGCCTTTTTGCCACAAAAAGAGGGGAATTTCTGCCTTTTAACCCCAAAATATGAGGAATTTCAGCATTTTACCACAAAATAAGAGGAATTTCAGCCTTTTTGCACCAAAATATGGGGAATTTCTGCATTTTTGCCACAAAATAAGAAAAATTTCTGCAATTCTGTACCAAAATAAAAGAAATTTCTAAAATTTTGCCCCCAAATAAAGGAAACTTCTGATTTTTGCCCCTAAATAAGGAGAATTTCTGTATTTTTGCCCCCCAAAAAAGGGAATTTCTGCCTTTTTGACCCAAAATTAGGGGAGTTTCTGCAATTTTGCTCCAAAATACGGAGATTTTCTGCCTTTTTCGCAGAAAATAAGGGGAATTTCTGCCATTTTGCCACAAAATAAGTGAAATTTCTGCAGTTTTACCCCAAAATGAAAGGAATTTCTGCCTTTTTGCCCCAATATTAGGGGAATTTCTGCAATTTAGCTCCAAAATACAGAGAATTTCTGCCTTTTTGCCCGAAAATAAAGGGAATTTATACCTTTTTGCCATAAAAAGGGAAATTTTTTCATTTTTACCCCAAAATAAGGGGATTTTCTGCCTTTTTGACTCAAAATAAGTGCAATTTCTGACTTTTTTCCAAAATTAAATGGAATTTCTGTATTTTTGCCCCAAAATAAGGGAATTTCCGACTTTTTGCCCTGAAATAAGTTAAATTTCAAAAATTTTTCCCCAAAATAATTGAAATTTCTGCAATTTTGCCCCAAAATAAGGGAAATTTCTGTATTTTTGCCCCAAAATAAGGGAAATTTATGCCTTTTTACCTCAAAATAAGGGGAATTTCTGCATTTTTGCCACAAAATATAAGGAATTTCTGCCTTTTTGCCCCCAAATAAGAAAAATTTCTGCCTTTTTTCTCTGAAATAAGTGAAATTTCTGCAATTTTGCCCCAAAAAATTGAAATTTCTGCAATTTTGTCCCAAAATAAAGGAAATTTCTGGAATTTTGCCCCAAAATAAGGGGAATTTCTGACGTTTTGCCCTGAAATGAGGAGAATTTCTGTCTTTTTGCCCCAAAATAATGTGAATTTCTGCATTTTCCCTAAAAATTAGGGGAATATGTGCAATTTTGCTTCAAAATATGGGGAATTTTTGCCTTATTACCCCAAAATAAAAGGAATTTCTGCATTTTTGCACCAATATAAAGGGAATTTCTGAAATTTTGCTCCAAAATACGGGGAATTTTTGCCTTATTGCCCGAAATAAAGTGGAATTTCTGCCTTTTTGCCCTGAAATATTTGAAATTTCCGCAATTTTACCCCAAAATAAGAGGAATTTCTGTTTTTGGCCATAAAATTAGGATAATTTCTGCTTTTTGCCCCAAATTAAGGCAAATTTCTGACTTTTCGCCCTGAAATAAGTGAAATTTCTGCAATTTTGCCCCAAAATAAGGGGAATTTCTGCTTTTTTGCCAAAATAAGGGGAATTTCAGCATTTTACCTTCAAATAAGGGGAATTTCTGACTTTTTGCCACAAAATATAGGGAATTTCTGCCTTATTGCCCCCAAATAAGGAAAATTTTTGCTTTTCTGCCCCAAATAATGGGAATTTCTGCCTTTTTGCCACAAAGTAAACGGAATTTCTGCCTTTTTGCCCCAAAATAATGGGAATTTCAGCCTTTTTACCCCAAAATAAGGGGAATTTCTGCCTTTTGCCCAAAATATGGGGAATTTCTGCCTTTTTGTTCCAAAATAAGAAAAATTTCTTCAATTTTGTACCAAAATAAAAGAAATTTCTGCTTTCTGCCCCAAAATAAAAGTAATTTCTGACTTTTTGCTCTGAAATAAATGAAATTTCTAAAATTTTGCCCGAAAATAAGGGAAATTTGTGCCTTTTTGCCCCTAAATGAGGGGAATTTCTGCCTTTTAACCCCAAAATATGGGGAATTTCAGCATTTTACCTCAAAATAAGGGGAATTTCAGCCTTTTTGCACCAAAATATGAGGAATTTCTGCCTTTTTGCCACAAAATAAGAAAAATTTCTGCAATTCCTTACCAAAATAAAAGAAATTTCTAAAATTTTGCCCCAAAATAATGGAAATTTTTGATTTTTTTCCCCAAAATAAGGAGAATTTCTGTATTTTTGCCCCCCAAAAAAGGAATTTCTGCGTTTTTGCCCAAAAATTAGGGGAGTTTCTGCAATTTTGCTTCAAAGTACAGAGAATTTCTGCCTCTTTTTCCGAAAATAAGGGGAACTTCTGGCGATTTGCCCCAAATAAAGCGAATTTCTGCATTTTTGCCCCAATATTTATGGAATTTCTGCAATTTTGCTTTAAAATACGGGGAATTTCTGACTTTTTCCCAAAATTAAGGGGATTTTCTGCCTTTTTGCCCCCAAACAAGGGAAATTTCTGCAATTTTATCCCAAAATAAAAGGAATTTCTGCGTTTATGCCCTCAAATAACGGGAATTTCTGCTTTTTTGCCATGAAATATGTGAAATGTGTGCAATTTTACCCCAAAATAAGGTGAATTTCTGCTTTTTGCCTAAAATAATGGGAATTTCTGCATTTTTGCCCCAAAATATGAAAAATTTTTGCTTTTTTTCTCTGAAATATTTGAAATTTCTGCAATTTTGCCCCAAAATAAATAGGATTTCTGTTTTTTGTCCCCAAATAAGAGAAATTTCTGCAATTTTGCCCTAAAATAAGGGGAATTTCTTCCTTTTGCCCCAAAATAAGGAGAATTTCTGCCTTTTTGCTCCAAAACAAAGAAAATTACTGCATGTTTTACGCCAAAATTAGGTAAATTTCTGCAATTTTGCTCCGAAATACGGGGATTTTCTGCCTTTTTCGCAGAAAATAAAAGGAATTTCTGCCATTTTGCCGCAAAATAAGTGAAATTTCTGCAGTTTTACCCCATAATAAGGGGAATTTCTGCTTTTTTGCCCCAATGTTAGGGGAATTTCTGCAATTTTGCTCCAAAATACAGAGAATTACTGCCTTTTGGCCCGAAAATAAAAGGAATGTATACCTTTTTGCCATAAAAAGGGAAATTTCTTCATTTTTACCCTAAAATAAGGGGATTTTCCGCCTTTTTGACTCAAAATAAGTGCAATTTCTGACTTTTTTCCAAAAATAAATGGAATTTCTGTCTTCTTGCCCCAAAATAAGGGGAATTTCCGACTTTTTGCCCTGAAATAAGTTAAATTTCAAAAATTTTTCCTTAAAATAATTGAAATTTCTGCAATTTTGCCCCAAAGTAATGGGAATTTCTGTATTTTTGCCCCAAAATAAGGGAAATTTCTGCCTTTTTACCACAAAATAAGGGGAATTTCTGCATTTTTGCCACAAAATATAAGGAACTTCTGCTTTTTGCCCCAAAATAAGAAAAATTTCTGCCTTTTTTTCCTTAAATAACTGAAATTTCTGCAATTTTGGCCCAAAAAATTGAAATTTTTGCAATTTTGTCACAAAATAAAGAAAATTTCTGGAATTTTGCCCCAAAATAAGGGGAATTTCTGACATTTTGCCCTGAAATAAAGAGAATTTCTGTCTTTTTGCCCCAAAATAATGTGAATTTCTGCATTTTCCCTCAAAATTAGGGGAATATGTGCAATTTTGCTTCAAAATATGGGGAATTTTTGCCTTATTGAACCAAAATAAAGGAATTTCTGCATTTTTGCACCAATATAAGGGGAATTTCTGAAATTTTGCTCCAAAATACGGGGAATTTTTGCCTTATTGCCAGAAATAAAGTGGAATTTCTGACTTTTTGCCCTGAAATATTTGAAATTTCCGCAATTTTACCCCAAAATAAGGGGAATTTCTGTTTTGGGCCCCAAAATAAGGAGAATTTCTGATTTTGCCCCAAATTAAGGCAAATTTCTGACTTTTTGCCCCAAAATAACGGGAATTTCAGCCTTTTTACCCCAAAATAAGGGGAATTTCTGCATGTTTGCCCCAAAATATGAAAAATTTTTGCTTTTTTTCTCTGAAATATGTGAAATTTCTGCAATTTTGCCTTAAAATAAAAGAAATTTCCGAAATTTTTCCCCATAATAAAAAAATTTTTTGCAATTTTGCCGTAAAATAAAGGGAATTTCTGTTTTTTGTCCACAAATAAGGGAATTTTCTGCAATTTTGCCCTAAAATAAGGAGAATTTCTTCCTTTTGCCCCAAAATAAGGAGAATTTCTGCCTTTTTGCCCCAAAACAAAGAAAATTACTGCATGTTTTACGCCAAAATTAGGTGAATTTCTGCAATTTTGCTCCAAAATATGGGGATTTTCTGCCTTTTTCGCAGAAAATAAGGGGAATTTCTGCCATTTTGCCACAAAATAAGTGAAATTTCTGCAGTTTTACCCCAAAATAAGGGGAATTTCTGCCTTTTTGCCCCAATATTAGGGGAATTTCTGCAATTTTGCTACAAAATACAGAGAATTTATGCCTTTTTGCCTGAAAATAAAGGGAATGTATACCTTTTTGCCATAAAAATGGAAATTTCTTCATTTTTACCCCAAAATAAGGTGATTTTCCGCCTTTTTGACTCAAAATAAGTGCAATTTCTGACTTTTTTCCAAAAATAAATGGAATTTCTGTCTTCTTGCCCCAAAATAAGGGGAATTTCCGACTTTTTCCTGAAATAAGTTAAATTTCAAAAATTTTTCCTTAAAATAATTGAAATTTCTGCAATTTTGCCCCACAGTAATGGGAATTTCTGTATTTTTGCCCCAAAATAAGGGAAATTTCTGCCTTTTTACCACAAAATAAGGGGAATTTCTGCATTTTTGCCACAAAATATAAGGAATTTCTGCTTTTTGCCCCAAAATAAGAAAAATTTCTGCCTTTTTTTCCTGAAATAAGTGAAATTTCTGCAATTTTGGCCCAAAAAATTGAAATTTCTGCAATTTTGTCCCAAAATAAAGAAAATTTCTGGAATTTTGCCCATAAATAAGGGGAATTTCTGACTTTTTGCCCTGAAATAAAGAGAATTTCTGTCTTTTTGCCCCAAAATAATGTGAATTTCTGCATTTTCCCTCAAAATTAGGGGAATATGTGCAATTTTGCTTCAAAATACGGGGAATTTTTGCCTTATTGAACCAAAATAAAGGATTTTCTGCATTTTTGCACCAATAGAAGGGGAATTTCTGAAATTTTGCTCCAAAATACGGGGAATTTTTGCCTTATTGCCAGAAATAAAGTGGAATTTCTGCCTTTTTGCCCTGAAATATTTGAAAGTTCTGCAATTTTACCCCAAAATAAGGGGAATTTCTGTTTTTGGCCCCAAAATTAGGAGAATTTCTGATTTTGCCCCAAATTAAGGCAAATTTCTGACTTTTTGCCCAAAAATAACAGGAATTTCAGCCTTTTTACCCCAAAATAAGGGGAATTTCTGCATTTTTGCCCCAAAATATGAAAAATTTTTGCTTTTTTTCTCTGAAATATGTGAAATTTCTGCAATTTTGCCTTAAAATAAAAGAAATTTCTCCAATTTTTCCCCATAATAAAAAAATTTTTTGCAATTTTGCCGCAAAATAAAGGGAATTTCTGTTTTTTGTCCACAAATAAGGGAATTTTCTGCAATTTTGCCCTAAAATAAGGAGAATTTCTTCCTTTTGCCCAAAATAAGGAGAATTTCTTCCTTTTTGCCCCAAAACAAAGAAAATTACTGCATGTTTTACGCCAAAATTAGGTGAATTTCTGCAATTTTGCTCCAAAATACGGGGATTTTCTGCCTTTTTCGCAGAAAATAAGGGGAATTTCTGCCATTTTGCCACAAAATAAGTGAAATTTCTGCAGTTTTACCCCAAAATAAGGGGAATTTCTGCCTTTTGCCCCAATATAAGGGGAATTTCTGCAATTTTGCTCCAAAATACAGAGAATTTATGCCTTTTTGCCTGAAAATAAAGGGAATGTATACCTTTTTGCCATAAAAAGGGAAATTTCTTCATTTTTACCCCAAAATAAGGGGATTTTCCGCCTTTTTGACTCAAAATAAGTGCAATTTCTGACTTTTTTTTAAAAATAAATGAAATTTCTGTCTTCTTGCCCCAAAATAAGGGGAATTTCCGACTTTTTGCCCTGAAATAAGTTAAATTTCAAAAATTTTTCCTTAAAATAATTGAAATTTCTGCAATTTTGCCCCACAGTAATGGGAATTTCTGTATTTTTGCCCCAAAATAAGGGAAATTTCTGCCTTTTTACCACAAAATAAGGGGAATTTCTGCATTTTTGCCACAAAATATAAGGAACTTCTGCTTTTTGCCCCAAAATAAGAAAAATTTCTGCCTTTTTTTCCTGAAATAACTGAAATTTCTGCAATTTTGGCCCAAAAAATTGAAATTTTTGCAATTTTGTCACAAAATAAAGAAAATTTCTGGAATTTTGCCCCAAAATAAGGGGAATTTCTGACATTTTGCCCTGAAATAAAGAGAATTTCTGTCTTTTTGCCCCAAAATAATGTGAATTTCTGCATTTTCCCTCAAAATTAGGGGAATATGTGCAATTTTGCTTCAAAATATGGGGAATTTTTGCCTTATTGAACCAAAATAAAGGAATTTCTGCATTTTTGCACCAATATAAGGGGAATTTCTGAAATTTTGCTCCAAAATACGGGGAATTTTTGCCTTATTGCCAGAAATAAAGTGGAATTTCTGACTTTTTGCCCTGAAATATTTGAAATTTCCGCAATTTTACCCCAAAATAAGGGGAATTTCTGTTTTGGGCCCCAAAATAAGGAGAATTTCTGATTTTGCCCCAAATTAAGGCAAATTTCTGACTTTTTGCCCCAAAATAACGGGAATTTCAGCCTTTTTACCCCAAAATAAGGGGAATTTCTGCATGTTTGCCCCAAAATATGAAAAATTTTTGCTTTTTTTCTCTGAAATATGTGAAATTTCTGCAATTTTGCCTTAAAATAAAAGAAATTTCCGAAATTTTTCCCCATAATAAAAAAATTTTTTGCAATTTTGCCGTAAAATAAAGGGAATTTCTGTTTTTTGTCCACAAATAAGGGAATTTTCTGCAATTTTGCCCTAAAATAAGGAGAATTTCTTCCTTTTGCCCCAAAATAAGGAGAATTTCTGCCTTTTTGCCCCAAAACAAAGAAAATTACTGCATGTTTTACGCCAAAATTAGGTGAATTTCTGCAATTTTGCTCCAAAATATGGGGATTTTCTGCCTTTTTCGCAGAAAATAAGGGGAATTTCTGCCATTTTGCCACAAAATAAGTGAAATTTCTGCAGTTTTACCCCAAAATAAGGGGAATTTCTGCCTTTTTGCCCCAATATTAGGGGAATTTCTGCAATTTTGCTACAAAATACAGAGAATTTATGCCTTTTTGCCTGAAAATAAAGGGAATGTATACCTTTTTGCCATAAAAATGGAAATTTCTTCATTTTTACCCCAAAATAAGGTGATTTTCCGCCTTTTTGACTCAAAATAAGTGCAATTTCTGACTTTTTTCCAAAAATAAATGGAATTTCTGTCTTCTTGCCCCAAAATAAGGGGAATTTCCGACTTTTTCCTGAAATAAGTTAAATTTCAAAAATTTTTCCTTAAAATAATTGAAATTTCTGCAATTTTGCCCCACAGTAATGGGAATTTCTGTATTTTTGCCCCAAAATAAGGGAAATTTCTGCCTTTTTACCACAAAATAAGGGGAATTTCTGCATTTTTGCCACAAAATATAAGGAATTTCTGCTTTTTGCCCCAAAATAAGAAAAATTTCTGCCTTTTTTTCCTGAAATAAGTGAAATTTCTGCAATTTTGGCCCAAAAAATTGAAATTTCTGCAATTTTGTCCCAAAATAAAGAAAATTTCTGGAATTTTGCCCATAAATAAGGGGAATTTCTGACTTTTTGCCCTGAAATAAAGAGAATTTCTGTCTTTTTGCCCCAAAATAATGTGAATTTCTGCATTTTCCCTCAAAATTAGGGGAATATGTGCAATTTTGCTTCAAAATACGGGGAATTTTTGCCTTATTGAACCAAAATAAAGGATTTTCTGCATTTTTGCACCAATAGAAGGGGAATTTCTGAAATTTTGCTCCAAAATACGGGGAATTTTTGCCTTATTGCCAGAAATAAAGTGGAATTTCTGCCTTTTTGCCCTGAAATATTTGAAAGTTCTGCAATTTTACCCCAAAATAAGGGGAATTTCTGTTTTTGGCCCCAAAATTAGGAGAATTTCTGATTTTGCCCCAAATTAAGGCAAATTTCTGACTTTTTGCCCAAAAATAACAGGAATTTCAGCCTTTTTACCCCAAAATAAGGGGAATTTCTGCATTTTTGCCCCAAAATATGAAAAATTTTTGCTTTTTTTCTCTGAAATATGTGAAATTTCTGCAATTTTGCCTTAAAATAAAAGAAATTTCTCCAATTTTTCCCCATAATAAAAAAATTTTTTGCAATTTTGCCGCAAAATAAAGGGAATTTCTGTTTTTTGTCCACAAATAAGGGAATTTTCTGCAATTTTGCCCTAAAATAAGGAGAATTTCTTCCTTTTGCCCAAAATAAGGAGAATTTCTTCCTTTTTGCCCCAAAACAAAGAAAATTACTGCATGTTTTACGCCAAAATTAGGTGAATTTCTGCAATTTTGCTCCAAAATACGGGGATTTTCTGCCTTTTTCGCAGAAAATAAGGGGAATTTCTGCCATTTTGCCACAAAATAAGTGAAATTTCTGCAGTTTTACCCCAAAATAAGGGGAATTTCTGCCTTTTGCCCCAATATAAGGGGAATTTCTGCAATTTTGCTCCAAAATACAGAGAATTTATGCCTTTTTGCCTGAAAATAAAGGGAATGTATACCTTTTTGCCATAAAAAGGGAAATTTCTTCATTTTTACCCCAAAATAAGGGGATTTTCCGCCTTTTTGACTCAAAATAAGTGCAATTTCTGACTTTTTTTTAAAAATAAATGAAATTTCTGTCTTCTTGCCCCAAAATAAGGGGAATTTCCGACTTTTTGCCCTGAAATAAGTTAAATTTCAAAAATTTTTCCTTAAAATAATTGAAATTTCTGCAATTTTGCCCCACAGTAATGGGAATTTCTGTATTTTTGCCCCAAAATAAGGGAAATTTCTGCCTTTTTACCACAAAATAAGGGGAATTTCTGCATTTTTGCCACAAAATATAAGGAACTTCTGCTTTTTGCCCCAAAATAAGAAAAATTTCTGCCTTTTTTTCCTGAAATAACTGAAATTTCTGCAATTTTGGCCCAAAAAATTGAAATTTTTGCAATTTTGTCACAAAATAAAGAAAATTTCTGGAATTTTGCCCCAAAATAAGGGGAATTTCTGACATTTTGCCCTGAAATAAAGAGAATTTCTGTCTTTTTGCCCCAAAATAATGTGAATTTCTGCATTTTCCCTCAAAATTAGGGGAATATGTGCAATTTTGCTTCAAAATATGGGGAATTTTTGCCTTATTGAACCAAAATAAAGGAATTTCTGCATTTTTGCACCAATATAAGGGGAATTTCTGAAATTTTGCTCCAAAATACGGGGAATTTTTGCCTTATTGCCAGAAATAAAGTGGAATTTCTGACTTTTTGCCCTGAAATATTTGAAATTTCCGCAATTTTACCCCAAAATAAGGGGAATTTCTGTTTTGGGCCCCAAAATAAGGAGAATTTCTGATTTTGCCCCAAATTAAGGCAAATTTCTGACTTTTTGCCCCAAAATAACGGGAATTTCAGCCTTTTTACCCCAAAATAAGGGGAATTTCTGCATGTTTGCCCCAAAATATGAAAAATTTTTGCTTTTTTTCTCTGAAATATGTGAAATTTCTGCAATTTTGCCTTAAAATAAAAGAAATTTCCGAAATTTTTCCCCATAATAAAAAAATTTTTTGCAATTTTGCCGTAAAATAAAGGGAATTTCTGTTTTTTGTCCACAAATAAGGGAATTTTCTGCAATTTTGCCCTAAAATAAGGAGAATTTCTTCCTTTTGCCCCAAAATAAGGAGAATTTCTGCCTTTTTGCCCCAAAACAAAGAAAATTACTGCATGTTTTACGCCAAAATTAGGTGAATTTCTGCAATTTTGCTCCAATATATGGGGATTTTCTGCCTTTTTCGCAGAAAATAAGGGGAATTTCTGCCATTTTGCCACAAAATAAGTGAAATTTCTGCAGTTTTACCCCAAAATAAGGGGAATTTCTGCCTTTTTGCCCCAATATTAGGGGAATTTCTGCAATTTTGCTACAAAATACAGAGAATTTATGCCTTTTTGCCTGAAAATAAAGGGAATGTATACCTTTTTGCCATAAAAATGGAAATTTCTTCATTTTTACCCCAAAATAAGGTGATTTTCCGCCTTTTTGACTCAAAATAAGTGCAATTTCTGACTTTTTTCCAAAAATAAATGGAATTTCTGTCTTCTTGCCCCAAAATAAGGGGAATTTCCGACTTTTTCCTGAAATAAGTTAAATTTCAAAAATTTTTCCTTAAAATAATTGAAATTTCTGCAATTTTGCCCCACAGTAATGGGAATTTCTGTATTTTTGCCCCAAAATAAGGGAAATTTCTGCCTTTTTACCACAAAATAAGGGGAATTTCTGCATTTTTGCCACAAAATATAAGGAATTTCTGCTTTTTGCCCCAAAATAAGAAAAATTTCTGCCTTTTTTTCCTGAAATAAGTGAAATTTCTGCAATTTTGGCCCAAAAAATTGAAATTTCTGCAATTTTGTCCCAAAATAAAGAAAATTTCTGGAATTTTGCCCATAAATAAGGGGAATTTCTGACTTTTTGCCCTGAAATAAAGAGAATTTCTGTCTTTTTGCCCCAAAATAATGTGAATTTCTGCATTTTCCCTCAAAATTAGGGGAATATGTGCAATTTTGCTTCAAAATACGGGGAATTTTTGCCTTATTGAACCAAAATAAAGGATTTTCTGCATTTTTGCACCAATAGAAGGGGAATTTCTGAAATTTTGCTCCAAAATACGGGGAATTTTTGCCTTATTGCCAGAAATAAAGTGGAATTTCTGCCTTTTTGCCCTGAAATATTTGAAAGTTCTGCAATTTTACCCCAAAATAAGGGGAATTTCTGTTTTTGGCCCCAAAATTAGGAGAATTTCTGATTTTGCCCCAAATTAAGGCAAATTTCTGACTTTTTGCCCAAAAATAACAGGAATTTCAGCCTTTTTACCCCAAAATAAGGGGAATTTCTGCATTTTTGCCCCAAAATATGAAAAATTTTTGCTTTTTTTCTCTGAAATATGTGAAATTTCTGCAATTTTGCCTTAAAATAAAAGAAATTTCTCCAATTTTTCCCCATAATAAAAAAATTTTTTGCAATTTTGCCGCAAAATAAAGGGAATTTCTGTTTTTTGTCCACAAATAAGGGAATTTTCTGCAATTTTGCCCTAAAATAAGGAGAATTTCTTCCTTTTGCCCAAAATAAGGAGAATTTCTTCCTTTTTGCCCCAAAACAAAGAAAATTACTGCATGTTTTACGCCAAAATTAGGTGAATTTCTGCAATTTTGCTCCAAAATACGGGGATTTTCTGCCTTTTTCGCAGAAAATAAGGGGAATTTCTGCCATTTTGCCACAAAATAAGTGAAATTTCTGCAGTTTTACCCCAAAATAAGGGGAATTTCTGCCTTTTGCCCCAATATAAGGGGAATTTCTGCAATTTTGCTCCAAAATACAGAGAATTTATGCCTTTTTGCCTGAAAATAAAGGGAATGTATACCTTTTTGCCATAAAAAGGGAAATTTCTTCATTTTTACCCCAAAATAAGGGGATTTTCCGCCTTTTTGACTCAAAATAAGTGCAATTTCTGACTTTTTTTTAAAAATAAATGAAATTTCTGTCTTCTTGCCCCAAAATAAGGGGAATTTCCGACTTTTTGCCCTGAAATAAGTTAAATTTCAAAAATTTTTCCTTAAAATAATTGAAATTTCTGCAATTTTGCCCCACAGTAATGGGAATTTCTGTATTTTTGCCCCAAAATAAGGGAAATTTCTGCCTTTTTACCACAAAATAAGGGGAATTTCTGCATTTTTGCCAGAAAATATAAGGAATTTCTGCTTTTTGCCCCAAAATAAGAAAAATTTCTGCCTTTTTTTCCTGAAATAAGTGAAATTTCTGCAATTTTGGCCCAAAAAATTGAAATTTCTGCAATTTTGTCCCAAAATAAAGAAAATTTCTGGAATTTTGCCCCAAAATAAGGGGAATTTCTGACTTTTTGCCCTGAAATAAGGAGAATTTCTGTCTTTTTGCCCCAAAATAATGTGAATTTCTGAATTTTCCCTCAAAATTAGGGGAATATGTGCAATTTTGCTTCAAAATACGGGGAATTTTTGCCTTATTGAACCAAAATAAAGGAATTTCTGCATTTTTGCACCAATATAAGGGGAATTTCTGAAATTTTGCTCCAAAATACGGGGAATTTTTGCCTTATTGCCAGAAATAAAGTGGAATTTCTGACTTTTTGCCCTGAAATATTTGAAATTTCTGCAATTTTACCCCAAAATAAGGGGAATTTCTGTTTTTGGCCCCAAAATTAGGAGAATTTCTGATTTTGCCCCAAATTAAGGCAAATTTCTGACTTTTTGCCCCAAAATAACGGGAATTTCAGCCTTTTTACCCCAAAATAAGGGGAATTTCTGCATTTTTGCCCCAAAATATGAAAAATTTTTGCTTTTTTTCTCTGAAATATGTGAAATTTCTGCAATTTTGCCTTAAAATAAAAGAAATTTCTGCAATTTTTCCCCATAATAAAAAAAATTTTTGCAATTTTGCCGCAAAATAAAGGGAATTTCTGTTTTTTGTCCCCAAATAAGGGAAATTTCTGCAATTTTGCCCTAAAATAAGGAGAATTTCTTCCTTTTGCCCCAAAATAAGGAGAATTTCTGCCTTTTTACCCCAAAACAAAGAAAATTACTGCATGTTTTACGCCAAAATTAGGTGAATTTCTGCAATTTTGCTCCAAAATACGGGGATTATCTGCCTTTTTCGCAGAAAATAAGGGGAATTTCTGCCATTTTGCCACAAAATAAGTGAAATTTCGGCAGTTTTACCCCAAAATAAGGGGAATTTCTGCCTTTTGCCCCAATATTAGAAGAATTTCTGCAATTTTGCTCCAAAATACAGAGAATTTATGCCTTTTTGCCTGAAAATAAAGGGAATGTATACCTTTTTGCCATAAAAAGGGAAATTTCTTCATTTTTACCCCAAAATAAGGGGATTTTCCGCCTTTTTGACTCAAAATAAGTGCAATTTCTGACTTTTTTCCAAAAATAAATGGAATTTCTGTCTTCTTGCCCCAAAATAAGGGGAATTTCCGAATTTTTGCCCTGAAATAAGTTAAATTTCAAAAATTTTTCCTTAAAATAATTGAAATTTGTGCAATTTTGCCCCACAGTAATGGGAATTTCTGTATTTTTGCCCCAAAATTAGGGAAATTTCTGCCTTTTTACCACAAAATAAGGGGAATTTCTGCATTTTGCCCCAAATTAAGGCAAATTTTTGACTTTTTGCCCTGAAATAAGTGAAAATTCTGCAATTTTGCTCCAAAATAAGGAGATTTTCTGCCTTTTTGCCAAAATAAGGGGAATTTCAACATTTTACCTTCAAATAAGGGGAATTTCCGCATTTTTGCCACAAAATATGAGGAATTTCTGCCTTTTTGCCCCAAAATAATGGGAATTTCAGCCTTTTTACCCCAAAATAAGGGGAATTTCTGCCTTTTGCCCAAAATATGGGGAATTTCTGACATTTTGTTCCAAAATAAGGAAAATTTCTTCAATTTTGTACCAAAATAAAATTAATTTCTGCTTTCTGCCCCAAAATAAAAGTAATTTCTGACTTTTTGCCCTGAAATAAATGAAATTTCTGAAATTTTGCCCGAAAATAAGAGAAATTTGTGCCTTTTTGCCCCCAAAAGAGGGGAATTTCTGCCTTTTAACCCCAAAATATGAGGAATTTCAGCATTTTACCTCAAAATAATAGGAATTTCAGCCTTTTTGCACCAAAATATGGGGAATTTCTGCCTTTTTGCCACAGAATAAGAAAAATTTCTGCAATTCTGTACCAAAATAAAAGAAATTTCTAAAGTTTTGCCCCCAAATAAAGGAAACTTCTGCTTTTTGCCCGTAAATAAGGAGAATTTCTGTATTTTTGCCCCCCAAAAATGGGAATTTCTGCCTTTTTGACCCAAAATTAGGGGAGTTTCTGCAATTTTGCTCTAAAATACGGGGATTTTCTGCCTTTTTCGCAGAAAATAAGGGGAATTTCTGCCATTTTGCCGCAAAATAAGTGAAATTTCTGCAGTTTTACCCCAAAATGAGGGGAATTTCTGCCTTTTTAAATCAATATTAGGGGAATTTCTGCAATTTTGCTCCAAAATACAGAGAATTTCTGCCTTTTTGCCCGAAAATAAAGGGAATGTATAACTTTTTGCCATAAAAAGGGAAATTTTTTCATTTTTACCCCAAAATAAGGGGATTTTCCGCCTTTTTGACTCAAAATAAGTGCAATTTCTGACTTTTTTCCAAAAATAAATGGAATTTCTGTATTTTTTCCACAAAATAAGGGGAATTAACGACTTTTTGCCCTGAAATAAGTTAAATTTCAAAAATTTTTCCTTAAAATAATTGAAATTTCTGCAATTTTGCCCCACAGTAATGGGAATTTCTGTATTTTTGCCCCAAAATAAGGGAAATTTCTGCCTTTTTACCTCAAAATAAGGGGAATTTCTGCATTTTTGCCACAAAATATAAGGAATTTCTGCCTTTTTGCCCCAAAATAAGAAAAATTTCTGCCTTTTTTCCATGAAATAAGTGAAATTTCTGCAATTTTGGCCCAAAAAATTGAAATTTCTGCAATTTTGTCCCAAAATAAAGGAAATTTCTGGAATTTTGCCCCAAAATAAGGGGAATTTCTGATTTTTTGCCCTGAAATAAGGAGAATTTCTGTCTTTTTGCCCCAAAATAATGTGAATTTCTGCATTTTCCCTCAAAATTAGGGGAATATGTGCAATTTTGCTTCAAAATACGGGGAATTTTTGCCTTATTGAACCAAAATAAAGGAATTTCTGCATTTTTGCACCAATATAAGGGGAATTTCTGAAATTTTGCTCCAAAATACGGGGAATTTTTGCCTTATTGCCAGAAATAAAGTGGAATTTCTGCCTTTTTGCCCTGAAATATTTGAAATTTCTGCAATTTTACCCCAAAATAAGGGGAATTTCTGTTTTTGGCCCCAAAATTAGGAGAATTTCTGATTTTGCCCCAAATTAAGGCAAATTTCTGACTTTTTGCCCTGAAATAAGTGAAATTTCTGCAATTTTGCACCAAAATAAGGAGAATTTCTGCCTTTTTGCCAAAATAAGGGGAATTTCAGCATTTTACCTTCAAATAAGGGGAATTTCTGACTTTTTGCCACAAAATATGGGGAATTTCTGCATTTTTGCCCCAAAATAACGGGAATTTCAGCCTTTTTACCCCCAAATAAGGGGAATTTCTGCATTTTTACCCCAAAATATAAAAAATTTTTGCTTTTTTTCTCTGAAATATGTGAAATTTCTGCAATTTTGCCTTAAAATAAAAGGAATTTCTGCAATTTTTCCCCATAATAAAAAAATTTTTTGCAATTTGGCCGCAAAATAAAGGGAATTTCTGTTTTTTGTCCCCAAATAATGGAAATTTCTGCAATTTTGCCCTAAAATAAAGAGAATTTCTTCCTTTTGCCCCAAAATAAGGAGAATTTCTGCCTTTTTGCCCCAAAAAAAGAAAATTACTGCATGTTTTACGCCAAAATTAGGTGAATTTCTGCAATTTTGCTCCAAAATACAGGGATTTTCTGCCTTTTTCGAAGAAAATAAGGGGAATTTCTGCCATTTTGCCACAAAATAAGTGAAATTTCTGCAGTTTTACCCCAAAATAAGGGGAATTTCTGCCTTTTGCCCCAATATTAGGGGAATTTCTGCAATTTTGCTCCAAAATACAGAGAATTTATGCCTTTTTGCCTGAAAATAAAGGGAATATATACCTTTTTGCCATAAAAAGGGAAATTTCTTCATTTTTACCCCAAAATAAGGGGATTTTCCGCCTTTTTGACTCAAAATAAGTGCAATTTCTGACTTTTTTCCAAAAATAAATGGAATTTCTGTATTTTATCCCCAAAATAAGGGGAATTTCCGACTTTTTGCCCTGAAATAAATTAAATTTCAAAAATTTTTCCCCAAAATAATTGAAATTTCTGCAATTTTGCCCCAAAATAAGGGAAATTTCTGTATTTTTGCCCCAAAATAAGGGAAATTTCTGCCTTTTTACCACAAAATAAGGGGAATTTCTGCATTTTTGCCACAAAATATAAGGAATTTCTGCTTTTTGCCCCAAAATAAGAAAAATTTCTGCCCTTTTTTCCTGAAATAAGTGAAATTTCTGCAATTTTGGCCCAAAAAATTGAAATTTCTGCAATTTTGTCACAAAATAAAGAAAATTTCTGGAATTTTGCCCCAAAATAAGGGGAATTTCTGATTTTTGCCCTGAAATAAAGAGAATTTCTGTCTTTTTGCCCCAAAATAATGTGAATTTCTCCATTTTCCCTCAAAATTAGGGGAATATGTGCAATTTTCCTTCAAAATACGGGGAATTTTTGCCTTATTGAACCAAAATAAAGGAATTTCTGCATTTTTGCACCAATATAAGGGGAATTTCTGAAATTTTGCTCCAAAATACGGGGAATTTTTGCCTTATTGCCAGAAATAAAGTGGAATTTCTGCCTTTTTGCCCTGAAATATTTTAAATTTCCGCAATTTTACCCCAGTATAAGGGGAATTTCTGTTTTTGGCCCCAAAATTAGGAGAATTTCTGCTTTTTGCCCCAAATTAAGGGAAATTTTTGACTTTTTGCCCTGAAATAAGTAAAAATTCTGCAATTTTGCTCCAAAATAAGGAGATTTTCTGCCTTTTTGCCAAAATAAGGGGAATTTCAGCATTTTATCTTCAAATAAGGGGAATTTCCGCATTTTTGCCACAAAATATGAGGAATTTCTGCCTTTTTGCCCCAAAATAACGGGAATTTCAGCCTTTTTACCCCAAAATAAGGGGAATTTCTGCCTTTTGCCCAAAATATGGGGAATTTCTGACATTTTGTTCCAAAATAAGGAAAATTTCTTCAATTTTGTACCAAAATAAAAGAAATTTCTGCTTTCTGCCCCAAAATAAAAGTAATTTCTGACTTTTTGCCCTGAAATAAATGAAATTTCTGAAATTTTGCCCGAAAATAAGAGAAATTTGTGCCTTTTTGCCCCAAAAAGAGGGGAATTTCTGCCTTTTAACCCCAAAATATGAGGAATTTCAGCATTTTACCTCAAAATAATAGGAATTTCAGCCTTTTTGCACCAAAATATGGGGAATTTCTGCCTTTTTGCCACAAAATAAGAAAAATTTCTGCAATTCTGTACCAAAATAAAAGAAATTTCTAAAATTTTGCCCCCCAAATAAAGGAAACTTCTGATTTTTGCCCCTAAATAAGGAGAATTTCTGTATTTTTGCCCCCCAAAAAAGGGAATTTCTGCCTTTTTGACCCAAAATTAGGGGAGTTTCTGCAATTTTGCTCTAAAATACGGGGATTTTCTGCCTTTTTCGCAGAAAATAAGGGGAATTTCTGCCATTTTGCCGCAAAATAAGTGAAATTTCTGCAGTTTTACCCCAAAATGAGGGGAATATCTGCCTTTTTGCCCCAATATTAGGGGAATTTCTGCAATTTTGCTCCAAAATACAGAGAATTTCTGCCTTTTTGCCCGAAAATAAAGGGAATGTATACCTTTTTGCCATAAAAAGGGAAATTTTTTCATTTTTACCCCAAAATAAGGGGATTTTCTGCCTTTTTGACTCAAATTAAGTGCAATTTCTGACTTTTTTCCAAAAATAAATGGAATTTCTGTATTTTTGCCCCAAAATAAGGGGAATTTCCGACTTTTTGCCCTGAAATAAGTTAAATTTCAAAAATTTTTCCCCAAAATAATTGAAATTTCTGCAATTTTGCCTCAAAATAAGGGAAATTTCTGTATTTTTGCCCCAAAATAAGGGAAATTTCTGCCTTTTTACCTCAAAATAAGGGGAATTTCTGCATTTTTGCCATAAAATATAAGGAATTTCTGCCTTTTTGCCCCAAAATAAGAAAAATTTCTGCCTTTTTTCCATGAAATAAGTGAAATTTCTGCAATTTTGGCCCAAAAAATTGAAATTTCTGCAATTTTGTCCCAAAATAAAGGAAATTTCTGGAATTTTGCCCCAAAATATGGGGAATTTCTGACTTTTTGCCCTGAAATAAGGAGAATTTCTGTCTTTTTGCCCCAAAATAATGTGAATTTCTGCATTTTCCCTCAAAATTAGGGGAATATGTGCAATTTTGCTTCAAAATACGGGGAATTTTTGCCTTATTGCACCAAAATAAAAGGAATTTCTGCATTTTTGCACCAATATAAGGGGAATTTCTGAAATTTTGCTCCAAAATACGGGGAATTTTTGCCTTATTGCACGAAATAAAGTGGAATTTCTGCCTTTTTGCCCTGAAATATTTGAAATTTCCGCAATTTTACCCCAAATTAGAGGAATTTCTGTATTCGGCCCCAAAATTAGGAGAATTTCTGCTTTTTGCCCCAAATTAAGGCAAATTTTTGACTTTTTGCCCTGAAATAAGTGAAATTTCTGCAATTTTGCCCCAAAATAAGGGTAATTTCTGCTTTTTTGCCAAAATAAGGGGAATTTCAGCATTTTACCTTCAAATAAGGGGAATTTCTGCCTTTTTGCCACAAAATATGTGGAATTTCTGCCTTATTTTCCCCAAATAAGGAAAATTTTTGCTTTTCTGCCCCAAATAATGGGAATTTCTGCCTTTTTGCCACAAAGTAAAGGGAATTTCTGCCTTTTTGCCCCAAAATAATGGGAATTTCAGCCTTTTTACCCCAAAATAAGGGGAATTTCTGCCTTTTGCCCAAAATATGGGGAATTTCTGCCTTTTTGTTCCAAAATAAGAAAAATTTCTTCAATTTTGTACCAAAATAAAAGAAATTTCTGCTTTCTGCCCCAAAATAAAAGTAATTTCTGACTTTTTGCCCTGAAATAAATGAAATTTCTGCAATTTTGCCCGAAAATAAGGGAATTTTGTGCCTTTTTGCCCCTAAATGAGGGGAATTTCTGCCTTTTAACCCCAAAATATGGGGAATTTCAGCATTTTACCTCAAAATAAGGGGAATTTCAGCCTTTTTGCACCAAAATATGAGGAATTTCTGCCTTTTTGCCACAAAATAAGAAAAATTTCTGCAATTCCTTACCAAAATAAAAGAAATTTCTAAAATTTTGCCCCAAAATAAGGGAAATTTCTGATTTTTGCCCCGAAATAAGGAGAATTTCTGTATTTTTGCCCCCCCAAAAAAGGAATTTCTGCGTTTTTGCCCAAAAATTAGGGGAGTTTCTGCAATTTTGCTTCAAAGTACAGGGAATTTCTGCCTCTTTTCCCGAAAATAAGGGGTACTTCTGGCTATTTGCCCCAAATAAAGCGAATTTCTGCATTTTTGCACCAATATTTAGGGAATTTCTGCAATTTTGCTTTAAAATACGGGGAATTTCTGACTTTTTCCCAAAATTAAGGGGATTTTCTGCCTTTTTGCCCCCAAACATGGGAAATTTCTGCAATTTTATCCCAAAATAAAAGGAATTTCTGCCTTTATGCCCTAAAATAACGGGAATTTCTGCTTTTTTGCCCTGTAATATGTGAAATGTCTGCAATTTTACCCCAAAATAAGGTGAATTTCTGCTTTTTGCCCCAAAATATTGGGAATTTCTGCATTTTTGCCCCAAAATATGAAAAATTTTTGCTTTTTTTCTCTGAAATATTTGAAATTTCTGAAATTTTGCCTTAAAATAAAAGAAATTTCTGCAATTTTTCCCCATAATAAAAAATTTTTTTGCAATTTTGCCCCAAAATAAAGGGGATTTCTGTTTTTTGTCCCCAAATAAGGGAAATTTCTGCAATTTTGCCCTAAAATAAGGAGAATTTCTTCCTTTTGCCCCAAAATATGGAGAATTTCTGCCTTTTTGCTCCAAAACAAAGAAAATTACTGAATGTTTTACGCCAAAATTAGGTGAATTTCTGCAATTTTGCTCCAAAATACGGGGATTTTCTGCCTTTTTCACAGAAAATAAAAGGAATTTATGCCATTTTGCCGCAGAATAAGTGAAATTTCTGCAGTTTTACCCCAAAATAAGGGGAATTTCTGCTTTTTTGCCCCAATGTTAGGGGAATTTCTGCAATTTTGCTCCAAAATACAGAGAATTTCTGCCTTTTTGCCAGAAAATAAAAGGAATGTATAACTTTTTGCCATAAAAAGGGAAATTTCTTCATTTTTACCCTAAAATAAGGGAATTTTCCGCCTTTTTGACTCAAAATAAGTGCAATTTCTGACTTTTTTCCAAAAATAAATGAAATTTCTGTTTTTTTGCCCCAAAATAAAGGGAATTTCCGACTTTTTGCCCTGAAATAAGTTAAATTTCAAAAATTTTTCCTTAAAATAATTGAAATTTCTGCAATTTTGCCCCAAAGTAAGGGGAATTTCTGTATTTTTGCCCCAAAATAAGGGAAATTTCTGCCTTTTTACCTCAAAATAAAGGGAATTTCTGCATTTTTGCCACAAAATATAAGGAATTTCTGCTTTTTGCCCCAAAATAAGAAAAATTTCTGCCTTTTTTCCCTGAAATAAGTGAAATTTCTGCAATTTTGGCCCAAAAAATTAAAATTTCTGCAATTTTTTCCCAAAATAAAGGAAATTTCTGTAATTTTGCCCCAAAATAAGGGGAATTTCTGACTTTTTGCCCTGAAATAAGGAGAATTTCTGTCTTTTTGCCCCAAAATAACGTGAATTTCTGCATTTTCCCTCAAAATTAGGGGAATATGTGCAATTTTGCTTCAAAATACCTGGAATTTTTGCCTTATTGAACCAAAATAAAGGAATTTCTGCATTTTTGCACCAATATAAGGGGAATTTCTGAAATTTTGCTCCAAAATATGGGGAATTTTTGCCTTATTGCCAGAAATAAAGTGGAATTTCTGCCTTTTTGCCCTGAAATATTTGAAATTTCCGCAATTTTACCCCAGAATAAGGGGAATTTCTGTTTTTGGCCCCAAAATTAGGAGAATTTCTGCTTTTTGCCCCAAATTAAGGCAAATTTTTGACTTTTTGCCCTGAAATAAGTGAAATTTCTGCAATTTTGCACCAAAATAAGGAGAATTTCTGCCTTTTTGCCAAAATAAGGGGAATTTCAGCATTTTACCTTCAAATAAGGGGAATTTCTGACTTTTTGCCACAAAATATGAGGAATTTCTGCCTTTTTGCCCCAAGAGAATGGGAATTTCAGCCTTTTTACCCCAAAATAAGGGGAATTTCTGCATTTTTGCCCCAAAATATGAAAAATTTTTGCTTTTTTTCTCTGAAATATGTGAAATTTCTGCAATTTTGCATTAAAATAAAAGAAATTTCTGCAATTTTTCCCCATAATAAAAAAATTTTTTGCAATTTTGCCGCAAAATTAGGGGAATTTCTGTTTTTTGTCCCCAAATAAGGGAAATTTCTGCAATTTTGCCATAAAATAAGGAGAATTTCTTCCTTTTGCCCCAAAATAAGGAGAATTTCTGCCTTTTTGCCCCAAAACAAGAAAATTACTGCATGTTTTACGCCAAAATTCGGTGAATTTCTGCAATTTTGCTCCAAAATACGGGGATTTTCTGCCTTTTTCGAAGAAAATAAGGGGAATTTCTGCCATTTTGCCACAAAATAAGTGAAATTTCTGCAGTTTTACCCCAAAATAAGCGGAATTTCTGCCTTTTGCCCCAATATTAGGGGAATTTCTGCAATTTTGCTCCAAAATACAGAGAATTTATGCCTTTTTGCCTGAAAATAAAGGGAATATATACCTTTTTGCCATAAAAAGGGAAATTTCTTCATTTTTACCCCAAAATAAGGGGATTTTCCGCCTTTTTGACTCAAAATAAGTGCAATTTCTGACTTTTTTCCAAAAATAAATGGAATTTCTGTATTTTTTCCCCAAATTAAGGGGAATTTCGGACTTTTTGCCCTGAAATAAGTTAAATTTCAAAAATTTTTCCTTAAAATAATTGAAATTTCTGCAATTTTGCCCCACAGTAATGGGAATTTCTGTATTTTTGCCCCAAAATAAGGGAAATTTCTGCCTTTTTACCACAAAATAAGGGAAATTTCTGCATTTTTGCCACAAAATATAAGGAATTTCTGCTTTTTGCCCCAAAATAAGAAAAATTTCTGCCTTTTTTCCCTGAAATAAGTGAAATTTCTGCAATTTTGGCCCAAAAAATTGAAATTTCTGCAATTTTGTCCCAAAATAAAGAAAATTTCTGGAATTTTGCCCCAAAATAAGGGGAATTTCTGATTTTTGCCCTGAAATAAGGAGAATTTCTGTCTTTTTGCCCCAAAATAATGTGAATTTCTGCATTTTCCCTCAAAATTAGGGGAATATGTGCAATTTTGCTTCAAAATACGGGGAATTTTTGCCTTATTGAACCAAAATAAAGGAATTTCTGCATTTTTGCACCAATATAAGGGGAATTTCTGAAATTTTGCTCCAAAATACGGGGAATTTTTGCCTTATTGCCAGAAATAAAGTGGAATTTCTGCCTTTTTGCCCTGAAATATTTGAAATTTCCGCAATTTTTCCCCGAGAATAAGGGGAATTTCTGTTTTTGGCCCCAAAATTAGGAGAATTTCTGCTTTTTGCCCCAAATTAAGGCAAATTTTTGATTTTTTGCCCTGAAATAAGTAAAAATTCTGCAATTTTGCTCCAAAATAAGGAGAATTTCTGTCTTTTTGCCCTGAAATATTTGAAATTTCTGCAATTTTACCCCAAAATAAGGGGAATTTCTGTTTTTGGCCCCAAAATTAGGAGAATTTCTGATTTTGCCCCAAATTAAGGCAAATTTCTGACTTTTTGCCCCAAAATAACGGGAATTTCAGCCTTTTTACCCCAAAATAAGGGGAATTTCTGCATTTTTGCCCCAAAATATGAAAAATTTTTGCTTTTTTTCTCTGAAATATGTGAAATTTCTGCAATTTTGCCTTAAAATAAAAGAAATTTCTGCAATTTTTCCCCATAATAAAAAAAAATTTTGCAATTTTGCCGCAAAATATAGGGAATTTCTGTTTTTTGTCCCCAAATAAGGGAAATTTCTGCAATTTTGCCCTAAAATAAGGAGAATTTCTTCTTTTTGCCCCAAAATAAGGAGAATTTCTGCCTTTTTACCCCAAAACAAAGAAAATTACTGCATGTTTTACGCCAAAATTAGGTGAATTTCTGCAATTTTGCTCCAAAATACGGGGATTATCTGCCTTTTTCGCAGAAAATAAGGGGAATTTCTGCCATTTTGCCACAAAATAAGTGAAATTTCGGCAGTTTTACCCCAAAATAAGGGGAATTTCTGCCTTTTGCCCCAATATTAGGGGAATTTCTGCAATTTTGCTCCAAAATACAGAGAATTTATGCCTTTTTGCCTGAAAATAAAGGGAATGTATACCTTTTTGCCATAAAAAGGGAAATTTCTTCATTTTTACCCCAAAATAAGGGGATTTTCCGCCTTTTTGACTCAAAATAAGTGCAATTTCTGACTTTTTTCCAAAAATAAATGGAATTTCTGTCTTCTTGCCCCAAAATAAGGGGAATTTCCGAATTTTTGCCCTGAAATAAGTTAAATTTCAAAAATTTTTCCTTAAAATAATTGAAATTTCTGCAATTTTGCCCCACAGTAATGGAAATTTCTGTATTTTTGCCCCAAAATAAGGGAAATTTCTGCCTTTTTACCACAAAATAAGGGGAATTTCTGCATTTTTGCCACAAAATATAAGGAATTTCTGCTTTTTGCCCCAAAATAAGAAAAATTTCTGCCTTTTTTTCCTGAAATAAGTGAAATTTCTGCAATTTTGGCCCAAAAAATTGAAATTTCTGCAATTTTGTCCCAAAATAAAGAAAATTTCTGGAATTTTGCCCCAAAATAAGGGGAATTTCTGACTTTTTGCCCTGAAATAAGGAGAATTTCTGTCTTTTTGCCCCAAAATAATGTGAATTTCTGCATTTTCCCTCAAAATTAGGGGAATATGTGCAATTTTGCTTCAAAATACGGGGAATTTTTGCCTTATTGAACCAAAATAAAGGAATTTCTGCATTTTTGCACCAATATAAGGGGAATTTCTGAAATTTTGCTCCAAAATACGGGGAATTTTTGCCTTATTGCCAGAAATAATGTAAAATTTCTGCCTTTTTGCCCTGAAATATTTGAAATTTCTGCAATTTTACCCCAAAATAAGGGGAATTTCTGTTTTTGGCCCCAAAATTAGGAGAATTTCTGATTTTGCCCCAAATTAAGGCAAATTTCTGACTTTTTGCCCCAAAATAACGGGAATTTCAGCCTTTTTACCCCAAAATAAGGGGAATTTCTGCATTTTTGCCCCAAAATATGAAAAATTTTTGCTTTTTTTTCTGAAATATGTGAAATTTCTGCAATTTTGCCTTAAAATAAAAGAAATTTCTGCAATTTTTCCCCATAATAAAAAAATTTTTGCAATTTTGCAGCAAAATAAAGGGAATTTCTGTTTTTTGTCCCCAAATAAGGGAAATTTCTGCAATTTTGCCCTAAAATAAGGAGAATTTCTTCCTTTTGCTCCAAAATAAGGAGAATTTCTGCCTTTTTACCCCAAAACAAAGAAAATTACTGCATGTTTTAGGCCAAAATTAGGTGAATTTCTGCAATTTTGCTCCAAAATACGGGGATTATCTGCCTTTTTCGCAGAAAATAAGGGGAATTTCTGCCATTTTGCCACAAAATAAGTGAAATTTCGGCAGTTTTACCCCAAAATAAGGGGAATTTCTGCCTTTTGCCCCAATATTAGGGGAATTTCTGCAATTTTGCTCCAAAATACAGAGAATTTATGCCTTTTTGCCTGAAAATAAAGGGAATGTATACCTTTTTGCCATAAAAAGGGAAATTTCTTCATTTTTACCCCAAAATAAGAGGATTTTCCGCCTTTTTGACTCAAAATAAGTGCAATTTCTGACTTTTTTCCAAAAATAAATGGAATTTCTGTCTTCTTGCCCCAAAATAAGGGGAATTTCCGAATTTTGCCCTGAAATAAGTTAAATTTCAAAAATTTTTCCTTAAAATAATTGAAATTTGTGCAATTTTGCCCCACAGTAATGGGAATTTCTGTATTTTTGCCCCAAAATTAGGGAAATTTCTGCCTTTTTACCACAAAATAAGGGGAATTTCTGCATTTTGCCCCAAATTAAGGCAAATTTTTGACTTTTTGCCCTGAAATAAGTGAAAATTCTGCAATTTTGCTCCAAAATAAGGAGATTTTCTGCATTTTTGCCAAAATAAGAAGAATTTCAACATTTTACCTTCAAATAAGGGGAATTTCCGCATTTTTGCCACAAAATATGAGGAATTTCTGCCTTTTTGCCCCAAAATAATGGGAATTTCAGCCTTTTTACCCCAAAATAAGGGGAATTTCTGCCTTTTGCCCAAAATATGGGGAATTTCTGACATTTTGTTCCAAAATAAGGAAAATTTCTTCAATTTTGTACCAAAATAAAAGAAATTTCTGCTTTCTGCCCCAAAATAAAAGTAATTTCTGACTTTTTGCCCTGAAATAAATGAAATTTCTGAAATTTTGCCCGAAAATAAGAGAAATTTGTGCATTTTTGCCCCAAAAAGAGGGGAATTTCTGCCTTTTAACCCCAAAATATGAGGAATTTCAGCATTTTACCTCAAAATAATAGGAATTTCAGCCTTTTTGCACCAAAATATGGGGAATTTCTGCCTTTTTGCCACAAAATAAGAAAAATTTCTGCAATTCTGTACCAAAATAAAAGAAATTTCTAAAATTTTGCCCCCAAATAAAGGAAACTTCTGATTTTTGCCCCTAAATAAGGAGAATTTCTGTATTTTTGCACCCCAAAAAAGGGAATTTCTGCCTTTTTGACCCAAAATTAGGGGAGTTTCTGCAATTTTGCTCCAAAATACGGGGATTTTCTGCCTTTTTCGCAGAAAATAAGGGGAATTTCTGCCATTTTGCCGCAAAATAAGTGAAATTTCTGCAGTTTTACCCCAAAATGAGGGGAATTTCTGCCTTTTTAAACCAATATTAGGGGAATTTCTGCAATTTTGCTCCAAAATACAAGAATTTCTGCCTTTTTGCCTGAAAATAAAGAGAATGTATAACTTTTTGCCATAAAAAGGGAAATTTTTTCATTTTTACCCCAAAATAAGGGGATTTTCCGCCTTTTTGACTCAAAATAAGTGCAATTTCTGACTTTTTTCCAAAAATAAATGGAATTTCTGTATTTTTTCCCCAAAATAAGGGGAATTTCCGACTTTTTGCCCTGAAATAAGTTAAATTTCAAAAATTTTTCCCCATAATAATTGAAATTTCTGCAATTTTGCCCCAAAATAAGGGAAATTTCTGTATTTTTGCCCCCAAATAAGGGAAATTTCTGCCTTTTTACCTCAAAATAAGGGGAATTTCTGCATTTTTGCCACAAAATATAAGGAATTTCTGCCTTTTGCCCCAAAATAAGAAAAATTTCTGCCTTTTTCCATGAAATAAGTGAAATTTCTGCAATTTTGGCCCAAAAAAATTGAAATTTCTGCAATTTTGTCCCAAAATAAAGGAAATTTCTGGAATTTTGCCCCAAAATAAGGGGAATTTCTGATTTTTTGCCCTGAAATAAGGAGAATTTCTGTCTTTTTGTCCCAAAATAATGTGAATTTCTGCATTTTCCCTCAAAATTAGGGGAATATGTGCAATTTTGCTTCAAAATACGGGGAATTTTTGCCTTATTGAACCAAAATAAAGGAATTTCTGCATTTTTGCACCAATATAAGGGGAATTTCTGAAATTTTGCTCCAAAATACGGGGAATTTTTGCCTTATTGCCAGAAATAAAGTGGAATTTCTGCCTTTTTGCCCTGAAATATTTGAAATTTCTGCAATTTTACCCCAAAATAAGGGGAATTTCTGTTTTTGGCCCCAAAATTAGGAGAATTTCTGATTTTGCCCCAAATTAAGGCAAATTTCTGACTTTTTGCTCTGAAATAAGTGAAATTTCTGCAATTTTGCACCAAAATAAGGAGAATTTCTGCCTTTTTGCCAAAATAAGGGGAATTTCAGCATTTTACCTTAAATAAGGGGAATTTCTGACTTTTTGCCACAAAATATGGGGAATTTCTGCATTTTTGCCCCAAAATAATGGGAATTTCAGCCTTTTTACCCCAAAATAAGGGGAATTTCTGAATTTTTGCCCCAAAATATGAAAAATTTTTGCTTTTTTTCTCTGAAATATGTGAAATTTCTGCAATTTTGCCTTAAAATAAAAGAAATTTCTGCAATTTTTCCCCATAATAAAAAAATTTTTTGCAATTTTGCCGCAAAATAAAGGGAATTTCTGTTTTTTGTCCCCAAATAAGGGAAATTTCTGCAATTTTGCCCTAAAATAAAGAGAATTTCTTCCTTTTGCCCCAAAATAAGGAGAATTTCTGCCTTTTTGCCCCAAAACAAGAAAATTACTGCATGTTTTACGCCAAAATTAGGTGAATTTCTGCAATTTTGCTCCAAAATACGGGGATTTTCTGCCTTTTTCGAGAAAATAAGGGGAATTTCTGCCATTTTGCCACAAAATAAGTGAAATTTCTGCAGTTTTACCCCAAAATAAGGGGAATTTCTGCCTTTTGCCCCAATATTAGGGGAATTTCTGCAATTTTGCTCCAAAATACAGAGAATTTATGCCCTTTTGCCTGAAAATAAAGGGAATATATACCTTTTTGCCATAAAAAGGGAAATTTCTTCATTTTTACCCCAAAATAAGGGGATTTTCTGCCTTTTTGACTCAAAATAAGTGCAATTTCTGACTTTTTTCCAAAAATAAATGGAATTTCTGTATTTTTTCCCCAAAATAAGGGGAATTTCCGACTTTTTGCCCTGAAATAAGTTAAATTTCAAAAATTTTTCCCCATAATAATTGAAATTTCTGCAATTTTGCCCCCAAATAAGGGAAATTTCTGTATTTTTGCCCCAAAATAAGGGAAATTTCTGCCTTTTTACCTCAAAATAAGGGGAATTTCTGCATTATTGCCACAAAATATAAGGAATTTCTGCCTTTTTGCCCCAAAATAAGAAAAATTTCTGCCTTTTTCCATGAAATAAGTTAAATTTCTGCAATTTTGGCCCAAAAAAATTGAAATTTCTGCAATTTTGTCCCAAAATAAAGGAAATTTCTGGAATTTTGCCCTAAAATAAGGGGAATTTCTGATTTTTTGCCCTGAAATAAGGAGAATTTCTGTCTTTTTGCCCCAAAATAATGTGAATTTCTGCATTTTCCCTCAAAATTAGGGGAATATGTGCAATTTTGCTTCAAAATACGGGGAATTTTTGCCTTATTGAACCAAAATAAAGGAATTTCTGCATTTTTGCACCAATATAAGGGGAATTTCTGAAATTTTGCTCCAAAATACGGGGAATTTTTGCCTTATTGCCAGAAATAAAGTGGAATTTCTGCCTTTTTGCCCTGAAATATTTGAAATTTCTGCAATTTTACCCCAAAATAAGGGGAATTTCTGTTTTTGGCCCCAAAATTAGGAGAATTTCTGATTTTGCCCCAAATTAAGGCAAATTTCTGACTTTTTGCCCTGAAATAAGTGAAATTTCTGCAATTTTGCACCAAAATAAGGAGAATTTCTGCCTTTTTGCAAAAATAAGAGGAATTTCAGCATTTTACCTTCAAATAAGGGGAATTTCTGACTTTTTGCCACAAAATATGGGGAATTTCTGCATTTTTGACCCAAAATAACGGGAATTTCAGCCTTTTTACCCCAAAATAAGGGGAATTTCTGCATTTTTGCCCCAAAATATGAAAAATTTTTGCTTTTTTTCTCTGAAATATGTGAAATTTCTGCAATTTTGCCTTAAAATAAAAGAAATTTCTGCAATTTTTCCCCATAATAAAAAAAGTTTTTGCAATTTTGCCGCAAAATAAAGGGAATTTCTGTTTTTTGTCCCCAAATAAGGGAAATTTCTGCAATTTTGCCCTAAAATAAAGAGAATTTCTTCCTTTTGCCCCAAAATAAAGAGAATTTCTGCCTTTTTGCCCCAAAACAAGAAAATTACTGCATGTTTTACGCCAAAATTAGGTGAATTTCTGCAATTTTGCTCCAAAATACGGGGATTTTCTGCCTTTTTCGAAGAAAATAAGGGGAATTTCTGCCATTTTGCCACAAAATAAGTGAAATTTCTGCAGTTTTACCCCAAAATAAGGGGAATTTCTGCCTTTTGCCCCAATATTAGGGGAATTTCTGCAATTTTGCTCCAAAATACAGAGAATTTATGCCTTTTTGCCTGAAAATAAAGGGAATATATACCTTTTTGCCATAAAAAGGGAAATTTCTTCATTTTTACCCCAAAATAAGGGGATTTTCTGCCTTTTTGACTCAAAATAAGTGCAATTTCTGACTTTTTTCCAAAAATAAATGGAATTTCTGTATTTTATCCCCAAAATAAGGGGAATTTCCGACTTTTTGCACTGAAATAAATTAAATTTCAAAAATTTTTCCCCAAAATAATGTAAATTTCTGCAATTTTGCCCCAAAATAAGGGAAATTTCTGTATTTTTGCCCCAAAATAAGGGAAATTTCTGCCTTTTTACCACAAAATAAGGGGAATTTCTGCATTTTTGCCACAAAATATAAGGAATTTCTGCTTTTTGCCCCAAAATAAGAAAAATTTCTGCCTTTTTTTCCTCAAATAAGTGAAATTTCTGCAATTTTGGCCCAAAAAATTGAAATTTCTGCAATTTTGTCCCAAAATAAAGAAAATTTCTGGAATTTTGCCCCAAAATAAGGGGAATTTCTGATTTTTGCCCTGAAATAAAGAGAATTTCTGACTTTTTGCCCCAAAATAATGTGAATTTCTGCATTTTCCCTCAAAATTAGGGGAATATGTGCAATTTTGCTTCAAAATACGGGGAATTTTTGCCTTATTGAACCAAAATAAAGGAATTTCTGCATTTTTGCACCAATATAAGGGGAATTTCTGAAATTTTGCTCCAAAATACGGGGAATTTTTGCCTTATTGCCAGAAATAAAGTGGAATTTCTGCCTTTTTGCCCTGAAATATTTGAAATTTCCACAATTTTACCCCAGAATAAGGGGAATTTCTGTTTTTGGCCCCAAAATTAGGAGAATTTCTGCTTTTTGACCCAAATTAAGGCAAATTTTTGACTTTTTGCCCTGAAATAAGTAAAAATTCTGCAATTTTGCTCCAAAATAAGGAGAATTTCTGCCTTTTTGCCAAAATAAGGGGAATTTCAGCATTTTACCTTCAAATAAGGGGAATTTCCGCATTTTTGCCACAAAATATGAGGAATTTCTGCCTTTTTGCCCCAAAATAACGGGAATTTTAGCCTTTTTACCCCAAAATAAGGGGAATTTCTGCCTTTTGCCCAAAATATGGGGAATTTCTGACATTTTGTTCCAAAATAAGGAAAATTTCTTCAATTTTGTACCAAAATAAAAGAAATTTCTGCTTTCTGCCCCAAAATAAAAGTAATTTCTGACTTTTTGCCCTGAAATAAATGAAATTTCTGAAATTTTGCCCGAAAATAAGAGAAATTTGTGCCTTTTTGCCCCAAAAAGAGGGGAATTTCTGCCTTTTAACCCCAAAATATGAGGAATTTCAGCATTTTACCTCAAAATAATAGGAATTTCAGCCTTTTTGCACCAAAATATGGGGAATTTCTGCCTTTTTGCCACAAAATAAGAAAAATTTCTGCAATTCTGTACCAAAATAAAAGAAATTTCTAAAATTTTGCCCCCAAATAAAGGAAACTTCTGATTTTTGCCCCTAAATAAGGAGAATTTCTGTATTTTTGCACCCCAAAAAAGGGAATTTCTGCCTCTTTGACCCAAAATTAGGAGAGTTTCTGCAATTTTGCTCTAAAATACGGGGATTTTCTGCCTTTTTCGCAGAATATAAGGGGAATTTCTGCCATTTTGCCGCAAAATAAGTGAAATTTCTGCAGTTTTATCCCAAAATAAGGGGAATATCTGCCTTTTTGCCCCAATATTAGGGGAATTTCTGCAATTTTGCTCCAAAATACAGAGAATTTCTGCCTTTTTGCCCGAAAATAAAGGGAATGTATACCTTTTTGCCATAAAAAGGGAAATTTTTTCATTTTTACCCCAAAATAAAGGGATTTTCCGCCTTTTTGACTCAAAATAAGTGCAATTTCTGACTTTTTTCCAAAAATAAATAGAATTTCTGTATTTTTGCCCCAAAATAAGGGGAATTTCTGAATTTTGCCCTGAAATAAATGAAATTTCTGCAATTTTGCCGCAAAATAAGAGAAATTTCTCCCTTGTTGCCATGAAATATGTGAAATTTCTGCCATTTTACCCCAAAATAGGGGTAATTTTTGCCTTTTTGCGCCAAAATAATGGGGATTTCTGCCTTTTTGCCCCAAAATAAGAAAAATTTTTGCTTTATTTCTCTGAAATAAGTGAAATTTCTGCAATTTTGCCCTAAAATAAGGGAAATTTCTGCAATTTTTTCCCATAATAAAGGAAATTTCTGCAATTTTGCCCCAAAATAAGGGGAATTTCTTCTTTTTTGCCCCAAAATAAAGGAAATTTCAGCCTTTTTACCTGAAAATAAGTAAATTTCTGCAATTTTACCCCAAATAAGGGAAATTTCTGCAATTTTGCCCCAAAATAAGGTAAATTCCTGCAATTTTGCCCCAAAATAAAGAAAAAATCTTGAATTTTGCCCCAAAATAAGGGGAATTTCTGATTTTTGCCCCAAAATAAAGGGAATTTCTGCCTTTTGCCCCAAAATTAGGGGAATTTCTACAATTTTGCTCCAAAATACGGGGAATTTCTGCCTTTTTGCTGGAAAATAATGGGAATGCATACCTTTTTGCCATAAAAATGGAAATTTCTTCATTTTTGCTCCAAAATAAGGGGAATTTCTGCCTTTTTGCCTCTAAATAAGTGGAATTTCTGTCTTTTTCCCCCAAAACAAACGGAATTTCTGTCTTTTTTGCATCAAAATAAGAAGAATTTCTGACTTATTACCCTGAAATAAGTGAAATTTCTGCAATTTTGCCCCAAAATAAAGGAAATTTCTGCAATTTTGCCCCAATGTAAAAGAAATTTCTGCAATTTTGCCCCAAAATAAGGGGAATTTCTGACTGTTTGCTCTCGAAAAAAGGAGATTTTCTGTCCTTTTGCCCCAAAATAAGGAGAATTTCTGCTTTTTTGCCCGAAAATTATGAGAATTCCTGCAATTTTGCTTTAAAATACGGTTAATTTCTGCCTTTTAGCCCCAAAATAAAGAGAATTTCTGCATTTTCCTCCAATATTTGGGGAATTTCTGCATTTTATCTCTAAATAAGGGGAATTTCTGCATTTTACCTCAAAATAAGAAAAATTTCTGCCTTTTGCCCCAAAATATTGGGAATTTCTGCCTTTTTGCCCCAAAATAAGAAAAATTTTTGCTTTATTTCTCTGAAATAAGTGAAATTTCTGCAATTTTGCTCTAAAATAAGGGAAATTTCTGCAATTTTTTCCCCTAATAAAGGAAATTTCTACAATTTTGTCCCAAAATAAGGGGAATTTCTCCTTTTTTGCCCCAAAATAAAGGAAATTTCAGCCTTTTTACCTGAAAATGAGTGAAATTTCTGCAATTTTGCCCCAAATAAAGGAAATTACTGCAATTTTGCCCCAAAATAAGGTAAATTCGTGTAATTTTGCCCCAAAATAAAGGAAATTTCTTGAATTTTGCCCCAAAATAAGGGGAATTTCTGATTTTTGTCCCAAAATAAAGGGAATTACTGTCTTTTGCCCAAAATTAGGGGAATTTCTGCATTTTGCTCCAAAATACGGGGAATTTCTGCCTTTTTGCCTGAAAATAATGGGAATGCATACCTTTTTGCCATAAAAAGGGAAATTTCTTCATTTTTGCTCCAAAATAAGGGGAATTTCTGCCTTTTTGCCTCTAAATAAGTGGAATTTCTGTCTTTTTCCCCCAAAACAAAGGGAATTTCTGTCTTTTTTGCATCAAAATAAGGAGAATTTCTGACTTATTACCCTGAAATAAGTGAAATTTCTGCAATTTTGCCCCAAAATAAGGGAAATTTCTGCAATTTTGCCCCAATGTAAAAGAAATTTCTGCAATTTTGCCCCAAAATAAGGGGAATTTCTGACTGTTTGCTCTCGAAAAAAGGAGATTTTCTGTCTTTTTGCCTCAAAATAAGGAGAATTTCTGCTTTTTTGCCCGAAAATTATGAGAATTCCTGCAATTTTGCTTTAAAATACGGTTAATTTCTGTCTTTTAGCCCCAAAATGAAAAGAATTTCTGCATTTTCCCCCAATATTTGGGGAATTTCTGCATTTTACCTCTAAATAAGGGGAATTTCTGCATTTTACCTCAAAATAAGAAGAATTTCTGCCTTTTGCCCCAAAATATGGAGAATTTCTGCCTTTTTGTTCCAAAATAAGGAATATTTCTACAATTTTATACCATAATAAAAGAAATTTCTGCTTTTTGCCCCAAAATAAGGGGAATTTCTGAATTTTTGCCCTGAAATAAATGAAATTTCTGCAATTTTGCCCCAAAATAAGGGAAATTTCTGCTATTTTGCCATGAAATATGTGAAATTTCTGCAACATTACCCCAAAATAAGGTGAATTTCTGCCTTTTTGCCCGAAAATAATGGGAATTTCTGCATTTTTGCCCCAAAATAAGAAAGATTTTTGCTTTATTTCTCTGAAATAAGTAAAATTTCTGCAATTTTGCCCTAAAATAAGGGAAATTTCTGCAATTTTTTCCCATAATAAAGGAAATTTCTGCAATTTTGCCTCGAAATAAGGGGAATTTCTCCTTTTTTGCCCCAAAATAAAGGAAATTTCAGCCTTTTTACCTGAAAATAAGTGAAATTTCTGCAATTTTGCCCTAAATAAGTGAAATTTCTGCAATTTTGCCTCAAAATAAGGTAAATTCCTGCAATTTTGACGCAAAATAAAGGAAATTTCTTGAATTTTGCCACAAAATAAGGGGAATTTCTGATTTTTGCCCCAAAATAAAGGGAATTTCTGCCTTTTGCCCCAAAATTAGGGGAATTTCTGTGATTTTGCTCCAAAATACGGGGAATTTCTGCCTTTTTGCCCGATAATAATGGGAATGCATACCTTTTTGCCATAAAAAGGGAAATTTTTTCCTTTTTGCTCCAAAATAAGGGGAATTTCTTCATTTTTGCCTCTAAATAAGTAGAATTTCTGTCTTTTTCCCCCAAAACAAAGGGAATTTCTGTCTTTTTTGCATCAAAATAAGGAGAATGTCTGACTTATTACCCTGAAATAAGTGAAAATTCTGCAATTTTGCCCCAAAATAAGGGAAATTTCTGCAATTTTGCCCCAATGTAAAAGAAATTTCTGCAATTTTGCCCCAAAATAAGGGGAATTTATGACTGTTTGCTCTCGAAAAAAGGAGATTTTTCTGTCTTTTTACCCCAAAATAAGGAGAATTTCTGCTTTTGCCCGACAATTATGAGAATTTCTGCAATTTTGTTTTAAAATACGGTTAATTTCTGCCTTTTAGCCACAAAATAAAGGGAATTTCTGCATTTTCCCCCAATATTTGGGGTTTTTCTGCATTTTACCTCTAAATAATGGAAATTTCTGCATTTTACCACAAAATAAGAAGAATTCCTGCCTTTTGCCCCAAAATATGGGGATTTTCTGCATTTTTGTTCTAAAATAAGGAAAATTTCTTCAATTTTGTACTATAATAAAAGAAATTTCTGCTTTTTGCCCCAAAATAAGGGGAATTTCTGAATTTTGCCCTGAAATAAATGAAATTTCTGCAATTTTGCCCCAAAATAAGGGAAATTTCTGCCTTGTTGCCATGAAATATGTGAAATTTCTGCCATTTTACCCCAAAATAAGGTTAATTTTTGCCTTTTTGCGCCAAAATAATAGGGATTTCTGCCTTTTTGCCCCAAAATAAGAAAAATTTTTGCTTTATTTCTCTGAAATAAGTGAAATTTCTGCAATTTTGCCCTAAAATAAGGGAAATTTCTGCAATTTTTTCCCATAATAAAGGAAATTTCTGCAATTTTGCCCCAAAATAAGGGGAATTTCTTTATTTTTGCCCCAAAATAAAGGAAATTTCAGGCTTTTTACCTGAAAATAAGTGAAATTTCTGCAATTTTACCCCAAATAAGGGAAATTTCTGCAATTTTGCCCCAAAATAAGGTAAATTCCTGTAATTTTGCCCCAAAATAAAGGAAATTTCTTGAATTTTGCCCCAAAATAAGGGGAATTTCTACAATTTTGCTCCAAAATACGGGGAATTTCTGCCTTTTTGCTTGAAAATAATGGGAATGCATACCTTTTTGCCATAAAAATGGAAATTTCTTCATTTTTGCTCCAAAATAAGGGGAATTTCTGCCTTTTTGCCTCTAAATAAGTGGAATTTCTGTCTTTTCCCACAAAACAAGAGAATTTCTGTCTTTTTTGCATCAAAATAAGAAGAATTTCTGACTTATTACCCTGAAATAAGTGAAATTTCTGCAATTTTGCCCCAAAATAAGGGAAATTTCTGCAATTTTGCCCCAATGTAAAAGAAATTTCTGCAATTTTGCCCCAAAATAAGGGGAATTTCTGACTGTTTGCTCTCGAAAAAAGGAGATTTTCTGTCATTTTACCCCAAAATAAGGAGAATTTCTGCTTTTTTGCCTGAAAATTATGAGAATTTCTGCAATTTTGCTTTAAAATACGGTTAATTTCTGCCTTTTAGCCCCAAAATAAAGGGAATTTCTGCATTTTCCCCCAATATTTGGGGAATTTCTGCATTTTACCTCTAAATAAGAGGAATTTCTGCATTTTACCTCAAAATAAGAACAATTTCTGACTTTTGCCGCAAAATATGGGGAATTTCTGCCTTTTTGTTTCAAAATAAGGAAAATTTCTTCAATTTTGTACCATAATAAAAGAAATTTCTGCTTTTTGCCCCAAAATAAGGGGAGTTTCTGAATTTTTGCCCTGAAATAAATGAAATTTCTGCAATTTCCCCCAAAATAAGGGAAATTTTTGCTTTTTTGCCCCAAAATAAAGAGAATTTCTTCCTTTTGCCCCAAAATATGGCGAATTTCTGCATTTTTGCCCGAAAATAAGAAGAATGCATACCTTTTTGCCATAAAAAAGGTAAATTTTTTCATTTTTGCTCCAAAATAAGGGGAATTTCTGCATTTTTGCCTCTAAAGAAGTGGAATTTCTTTCTTTTTCTTCCAAAACAAAAGGAATTTTTGTCTTTTTTGCCCCAAAATAAGGAAAATTTCTTACTTATTACCCTGAAATAAGTGAAATTTCTGAAATTTTGCCCCAATATAAAGGAAATTTCTGCCATTTTGCCCCCAAATAAGGGGAATTTCAGACTTTTTACCTCAAAGTAATGGGAATTTCTAAATTTTGGCACAAAATATTAGGAATTTCTGCCTTTTTGCCCCAAAATAAGTGAAATTTCTCCAATTTTGCCCCAAAATAAGGAAAATTTCTGCAATTTTGCCCCAAAATAAGTGGAATTTCTGCCTTTTGCCCCAAAATTTGGGGAATTTCTGCCTTTTTGCCCGAAAATAAAAAGAATGCATACCTTTTTGCCATAAAAAAGGGAAATTTCTTCATTTTTGCTCAAAATAAGGGGAACTTTTGCCTTTTTGCCTCTAAATAAGTGGAATTTCTGTTTTTCCCCCAAAACAAAGGGAATTTCTGTCTTTTTTGCCTCAATATAAGAAAAATTTCTGACTTATTACCCTGAAATAAGTGAAATTTCTGCAAATTTGCCCCAAAATAAGGGAAATTTTTGCCTTTTGCCCTAAAATTTCGGGAATTTGAGAATTTTACCTCAAAATAAGGGAAATTTCTGATTTTTGCACCAAAATATGGAGAATTTCTGCCTTTTTGCCCCATAATAAAGGGAATTTCTGCATTTTTGCACCAATATTAGGGGAATTTCTGCAATTTTTCTCCAAAATACGGGTCATTTGCCTTTTTGCCCGAAATTAATTGGAATTTCTGGCTTTTTGTCCCGAAATAAGTGAAATTTCTTCAATTTTCGCAAAAAATTAGGGATTTCATCTTTTTGCCCCAAAATAAGGGGAATTTCTGCCATTTTGCCCTGAAATATTTGAAATTTCTGCAATTTTACCCCAAAATAAGGGGAATTTCTGCCTTTTTGCCCCAAAATAAGGAGAATTTCAACTTTATTACCTCAAAATAAAGGAAATTTCTGCCTTTTTTCCACAAAATATACGGAATTTCTTCCTTTTTGCCCCAAAATAAGGAAAATTTCTGCAATTTTGCCCCAAAATAAAAGGAATTTCTCACTTTTTGCCCAAAATAAAGGAAATTTCAGACTTTTTACCTGAAAATAAGAGAAATTTCTGCAATTTTGCCCCAAATATAAGAAATTTCTGCAATTTTGTTCCAAAATAAGGTAAATTCCTGCAATTTTGCCCCAAAATAAAGAAAATGTCTGGAATTTTGCCCCAAAATAAGGGGAATTTCTAATTTTTGCCCCAAAATAAAGGGAATTTCTGCCTTTTGCCCAAAAATTAGGGGAATTTCTGCAATTTTGCTCCAAAATATGGGGAATTTCTGCCTTTTTGCCCGAAAATAAAGGGAATGTTTACCTTTTTGCCATAAAAAAGGGAAATTTCTTCATTTTTGCCCCAAAATATGGGGATTTTTTGCTATTTTGATTTAAAATAAGTGCAATTTCTTCCTTTTCCCTAAAAATAAACAAAATTTCTGTCTTTTTGCACCAAAAAAGGGAATTTCTGAATTTGCCCGAAAATAAGGGGAATTTCAGCCTTTTTACCTCAAAATAAGGGGAATTTCTTCCTTTTTGCCCCAAAATATGGGAAATTTCTGCCTTTTTGCCCCAAAATAAGAAAATTTCTGCCTTTTTTCTGAAATAAATGAAATTTCTGCAATTTTGCCTCAAAACAAGGGAAATTTCTGCAATTTTGCCCAAATGTAAAGGAAATTTCTGCAATTTTACCCCAAAATAAGGGAAATTTCTGACTTTATGCTCCCGAAAAAAGGAAATTTTCTGTCTTTTTGCCCTAAAATAAGAATTTTTGCCTTTTTGCCCGAAAATTATGAGAATTTCTGCAATTTTGCTTCAAAATACGGTTAATTTCTTCATTTTAGCCCCAAAATAAAGAGAATTTCTACATTTTTCCCCAATATTTGGGGAATTTCTCCATTTATCCTCTAAATAAGTGGAATTTCTGCATTTTACCTCAAAATAAGAAGAATTTCTGCCTTTTGCCCCAAAATATGGGGAATTTCTGCCTTTTTGTTCCGAAATAAGGAAAATTTCTTCAATTTTGTACCATAATAAAAGAAATTTCTGCTTTTTGCCCCAAAATAAGGGAAATTTCTGACTTTTTGCCTTGAAATAAATGAAATTTCTGCAATTTTGCCCAAAAATAAATTAAATTTGTGCCTTTTGCCCCAAAATAATGGGAATTTCTGCCTTTTGTCCCAAAATATGGGGAATTTCTGCCTGTTTCCCCGAAAATAAGAAGAATGCATACCTTTTTGCCATAAAAAAGGGAAATTTCTTCATTTTTGCTCCAAAATAAGCGAAATTTCGGCTTCTTTGCCTCTAAATTAGTGGAATTTCTGCCTTTTTCCCCCAAAACAAAGGGAATTTCTGTCTTTTTTGCCCCAAAATAAGGAAAATTTCTGACTTATTACCTTGAAATAAGTGAAATTTCTGCAATTTTGCCCCAATATAAGGGAAATTTCTACCTTTTTGCCCACAAATAAGGGGAATTTTAGCCTTTTTACCTCAAAATATAAGGAATTTATAAAATTTGGCACAAAATATTAGGAATTTCTGCCTTTTTGCACCAAAATAAAGAAAATTTCTGCCTCTTTTCACTGAAATAAGTGAAATTTCTGCAATTTTGCCCCAAAATAAGTGAAATTTCTGCAATTTTGCCACAAAATAAAGGAAATTTCTGGAATTTTGCCCCAAGATAAGTGGAATTTCTGTATTTTGCCCCAAAATATGGAGAATTTCTGCCTTTTTGCCCCACGATTAATGAAATTTCTGCAATTTTGCCGTAAAATAAGGGAAATTTCTGCAATTTTTCCCCATAATAAGGGAAATTTCTTCCATTTTGCCCCCAAATAAGGGGAATTTCTGTTTTTTTGCCCCACAATTAAGGAAATTTCTGCAATTTTGCCCCAAAATAAGGAGAATTTTTGATTTTGCCCCCAAATTTGGGGAATTTCTGCGATTTTGCTCCAAAATAGGGGGAATTTCTGTTTTTTTGCCCGAAAATAATGGGAATGCATACCTGTTTGCCATAAAAAGGGAAATTTCTTCATTTTTGCTCCAAAATAAGGGGAATTTCTGCCTTTATGCATCTAAATAAGTGGAATTTCTGTCTTTTTCCCCCAAAACATAGGGAATTTCTGTCTTTTTTGCATCAAAATAAGGAGAATTTCTGACTTATTACCCTGAAATAAGTGAAATTTCTGCAATTTTGCCCCAAAATAAGGTAAATTTCTGCAATTTTGCCCCAAAATAAAAAATGTTTCTGGAATTTTGCCCCAAAATAAGGGGAATTTGTGATTTTTACCCCAAAATAAAGGGAATTTCTGCCTTTTGCCCCAAAATTAGGGGAATTTCTGCAATTTTGCTCCAAAATATAGGGAATTTCTGCCTTTTTGCCCGAAAATAAAGGGAATGTTTACCTTTTTGCCATAAAAAAGGGAAATTTCCTCATTTTTGCCCCAAAAAATGGGGATTTTCCGCCTTTTTGATTCAAAATAAGTTCAAGTTCTGCCTTTTCCCTAAAAATAAACAAAATTTCTGTTTTTGCACCAAAATAAGGGAAATTTCTGACTTTTTGCCCGAAAATAAGGGGAATTTCAGCCTTTTTACCTCAAAATAAAGGGAATTTCTTCCTTTTTGCCCCAAAATATGGGGAATTTCTGTTTTTTTGCTCCAAAATAAGAAAATTTCTGCCTTTTTTCTGAAATAAATGAAATTTCTGCAATTATGCCTAAAAATAAGGGAAATTTATGCAATTTTGCCCCAAAATAAGGGAAATTTCTGACTTTATGCTCCCGAAAAAAGGAGATTTTCTGTCTTTTTGCCCAAAATAAGAATTTTTGCCTTTTTGCCCGAAAATTATGAGAATTTCTGCAATTTTGCTTCAAAATACGGTTAATTTCTTCCTTTTAGCCCCAAAATAAAGGGAGTTTCTTCATTTTTCCCCAATATTTGGGGAATTTCTGCATTTTACCTCCAAATAAGGGGAATTTCTGCATTTTACCTCAAAATAAGAAGAATTTCTGCCTTTTGCCCCAAATTTGGGGAATTTCTGCCTTTTGTTCCGAAATAAGGAAAATTTCATCAATTTTGTACCATAATAAAAGAAATTTCTGCTTTTTGCCCCAAAATAAGGGAAATTTCTGACTTTTCGCCTTGAAATAAATGAAATTTCTGCAATTTTGCCCAAAAATAAGTTAAATTTGTGCCTTTTGCCCCAAAACAATGGGAATTTTGCCTTTTGCCCCAAAATATGGGGAATTTCTGCCTGTTTACCCGAAAATAAGAAGAATGCATACCTTTTTGCCATAAAAAAGGGAAATTTCTTCATTTTTGCTCAAAAATAAGCGAAATTTCTGCTTCTTTGCCTCTAAATAAGTGGAATTTCTGTCTTTTTCCCACAAAACAAAGAGAATTTCTGTCTTTATTGCCCCAAAATAAGGAAAATTTCTGACTTATTACCTTGAAATAAGAGAAATTTCTGCAATTTTGCCCCAATATAAGGGAAATTTCTACCTTTTTGCTCCCAAATAAGGGGAATTTCAGCCTTTTTACCTCAAAATATAAGGAATTTCTAAATTTTGGCACAAAATATTAGGAATTTCTGCCTTTTTGCCCCAAAATAAGGAAAATTTCTGCCTTTTTTCTTTGAAATAAGTGAAATTTCTGCAATTTTGCCCCAAAATAAGGGAAATTTCTGCAATTTTGCCCCAAAATAAGGGAAATTTCTAGAATTTTGCCCCAAAATATGTGGAATTTCTGAATTTTGCCCCAAAATATGGAGAATTTCTGCTTTTTTGCACCACAATTAGTGAAATTTCTGCAATTTTGCCCTAAAATAAGGGAAATTTCTGCAATTTTTACCCATAATAAGGGAAATTTCTGCCATTTTGCCCCCAAATAAGGGGAATTTCTGTTTTTTTGCCCCACAATTAGGGAAATTTCTGCAATTTTGCCCCAAAATAAGGGGAATTTCTGCTTTTTGCCCCAAAATTAGGGGAATTTCTGCAATTTTGCTCCAAAATACTGGGAATTTCTGCCTTTTTGCCCGAAAATAATGGGAATGCATACCTTTTTGCCATAAAAAGGGAAATTTCTTCATTTTTGCTCCAAAATAAGGGGAATTTCTGCAATTTTGCCTCTAAATAAGTGGAATTTCTGTCTTTTTCCCCAAAACAAGGGAATTTCTGTCTTTTTTGCATCAAAATAAGGAGAATTTCTGACTTATTACCCTGAAATAAGTGAAATTTCTGCAATTTTGCCCCAAAATAAGGGAAATTTCTGCAATTTTGCCCAAATGTAAAAAAAATTTCTGCAATTTTGCCCCAAAATAAGGGGAATTTCTGACTGTTTGCTCTCGAAAAAAAGAAGATTTTCTGTCTTTTTGCCCCAAAATAAGGAGAATTTCTGCTTTTTTGCCCGAAAATTATGAGAATTTCTGCAATTTTCTTTTAAAATACGGTTAATTTCTGCCTTTTAGCCCCAAAATAAAGGGAATTTCTGCATTTTCCTCCAATATTTGGGGAATTTCTGCATTTTACCTCTAAATAAGAAGAATTTCTGCAATTTACCTCAAAATAAGAAGAATTTCTGCCTTTTGCTCCAAAATATGGGGAATTTCTGCTTTTTGTTCTAAAATAAGGAAAATTTCTTCAATTTTGTACCATAATAAAAGAAATTTCTGCTTTTTGCCCCAAAATAAGGCGAATTTCTGAATTTTTGCCCTGAAATAAATGAAATTTCTGCAATTTTGCACCAAAATAAGGGAAATTTCTGCCTTTTTGCCATGAAATATGTGAAATTTCTGCAATTTTACCCCAAAATAAGGTGAATTTTTGCCTTTTTGCCCCAAAATAATGGGAATTTCTGTCCTTTTGCCCCAAAATAAGAAAAAATTTTGCTTTATTTCTCTGAAATAAGTGAAATTTCTGCAATTTTGCCCTAAAATAAGGGAAATTTTTGCAATTTTTTCCCATAATAAAGGAAATTTTTGCAATTTTGCCCCAAAATAAGGGGAATTTTTTCCTTTTTGCCTCAAAATAAAGGAAATTTCAGCCTTTTTACCTGAAAAAAAGTAAAATTTCTGAAATTTTGCCCCAAATAAGGGAAATTTCTGCAATTTTGCCCCAAAATAAGGTAAATTCCTTCAATTTTGCCCCAAAATAAAAGAAATTTCTTGAATTTTGCCCCAAAATAAGGGGAATTTTTGATTTTTGCCCCAAAATAAAGGGAATTTCTGCCTTTTGCCCCAAAATTAGGGGAATTTCTGCAATTTTGCCCTAATGTAAAAGAAATTTCTGCAATTTTGCCCCAAAATAAGGGGAATTTCTGACTGTTTGCTCTCGAAAAAAGGAGATTTTCTGTCTTTTTGCCCCAAAATAAGTAGAATTTCTGCTCTTTTGCCTGAAAATTATGAGAATTTCTGCAATTTTGCTTTAAAATACGGTTAATTTCTGCCTTTTAGCCCCAAAATAAAGGGAATTTCTGCATTTTCCCCCAATATTTGGGGAATTTCTGTATTTTACCTCTAAATAAGGGGAATTTCTGCATTTTACCTCAAAATAAGAAGAATTTATGCCTTTTGCCCCCAAATATGGGGGAATTTCTGCCTTTTTCTTCCAAAATAAGGAAAATTTCTTCAATTTTGTACCATAATAAAAGAAATTTCTGCTTTTTGCCCCAAAATAAGAGGAATTTCTGAATTTTTGCCCTGAAATAAATGAAATTTCTGCAAGTTTGCCCCAAAATGAGGGAAATTTTTGCCTTTTTGCCCCAAAATAAAGGGAATTTCTGTTTTTTGCCCTAAAATATGGGAAATTTCTGCCTTTTTGCCCGAAAATAAGAAGAATGCATACCTTTTTGCCATAAAAAAGCTAAATTTCTTCATTTTTGCTCCTAAATAAGGGGAATTTCTGCTTTTTTGCCTCTAAATATGTGGAATTTCTTTCTTTTTCCCCCAAAACAAAAGGAATTTCTGTCTTTTTTGCCCCAAAATAAGGAAAATTTCTGACTTATTACCCTGAAATAAGTGAAATTTCTGAAATTTTGCCCCAATATAAGGGAATTTTCTGCCTTTTTGTCCCCAAATAAGGGGAATTTCAGACTTTTTACCTCAAAATAATGGGAATTTCTAAATTTTGGCACAAAATATTTGGAATTTCTGCATTTTTGCCCCAAAATAAGGATAATTTCTGCCTTTTTTCCTTGAAATAAGTGAAATTTCTGCAATTTTGCCCAAAAATAAGTGAAATTTCTCCAATTTTGCCCCAAAATAAGGGAAATTTCTGCAATTTTGCCCCAAAATAAGTGGAATTTTTGCCTTTTGCCCCAAAATTTGGGGAATTTCTGCCTTTTAGCCCGAAAATAAAAAGAATGCATACCTTTTTGCCATAAAAAAGGGAAATTTCTTCATTTTTGCTCCAAAATAAGGGGAACTTTTGCCTTTTTGCCTCTAAATAAGTGGAATTTCTGTTTTTCCCCCAAAACAAAGGGAATTTCTGTATTTTTTGCCTCAAAATAAGGAAAATTTCTGACTTATTACCATGAAATAAGTGAAATTTCGGCAAATTTGCCCCAAATTAAGGGAAATTTTTTTCTATTGCCCTAAAATTTGGGGAATTTGAGAATTTTACCTCAAAATAAGGGAAATTTCTGATTTTTGCACCAAAATATGGAGAATTTCTGCATTTTTGCCCCATAATAAAGGGAATTTCTGCATTTTTGCACCAATATTAGGGGAATTTCTGCAATTTTGCTCCAAAATACGGGTCATTTCTGCGTTTTTGCCCGAAATTAATTGGAATTTCTGGCTTTTTGTCCCGAAATAAGTGAAATTTCTTCAATTTTCGCCAAAAATTAGGGATTTCATATTTTTGCCCCAAAATAAGAAGAATTTCCCTCATTAGGCCCTGAAATATTTAAAATTTCTGCAATTTTACCCCAAAATAAGGTGAATTTCTGCCTTTTTGCCCCAAAATAATGGGAATTTCTGCCTTTTTGCCCCAAAATAAGAAAAATTTTTGCTTTATTTCTCTGAAATAAGTGAAATTTCTGCAATTTTGCATTAAAATAAGGGAAATTTCTGCAATTTTTTCCCATAATAAAGGAAATTTCTGCAATTTTGCCCCAAAATAAGGGGAATTTCCCCCTTTTTGCCCCAAAATAAAGGAAATTTCAGCCTTTTTACCTGAAAATAAGTGAAATTTCTGCAATTTTTCCCCAAATAAGGGAAATTTCTGCAATTTTGCCCCAAAATAAGGTAAATTCCTGCAATTTTGCCCCAAAATAAAGAAAATTTCTTGAATTTTGGCCAAAATAAGGGGAATTTCTGATTTTTGCCCCAAAATAAAGGGAATTTCTGCCTTTTGCCCCAAAATTAGGGGAATTTCTTCAATTTTGCTCCAAAATATGGGGAATTTCTGCCTTTTTGCCCGAAAATAATGGGAATGCAAACCCTTTTGCCATAAAAATGGAAATTTCTTCATTTTTGCTCCAAAATAAGGGGAATTTCTGAGTTATTACCCTGATTAAGTGAAATTTCTGCAATTTTGCCGTGAAATAAGGGAAATTTCTGCAATTTTTTCCCATAATAAAGGAAATTTCTGCAATTTTGCCCCAAAATAAGGGGAATTTCTCCATTTGTGCCCCAAAATAAAGGAAATTTCAGCCTTTTTACCTGAATATAAGTGAAATTTCTGCAATTTTGCCCCAAATAAGGGAAATTTCTGCAATTTTGCCCTAAAATAAGGTAAATTCCTGCAATTTTGCCCCAAAATAAAGGAAATTTCTTGAATTTTGCCCCAAAATAAGGGGAATTTCTGATTTTTCCCCAAAATAAAGAAAATTTCTGCCTTTTGCCCCAAAATTAGGGGAATTTCTGCAATTTTGCTCCAAAATACGGGGAATTTCTGCCTTTTTGCCCGAAAATAATGGGAATTCATACCTTTTTGCCATAAAAAGGGAAATTTCTTCATTTTTGCTTCAAAATAAAGGGAATTTCTGCCTTTTTGCCTCTAAATAAGTGGAATTTCTGTCTTTTTCCCACAAAACAAAGGGAATTTCTGTCATTTTTGCATAAAAATAAGGAGAAATTCTGACTTATTACCCTGAAATAAGTTAAATTTCTGCTATTTTGCCCTAAAATAAGGTAAATTCCTGCAATTTTGCCCCAAAATAAAGAAAATTTCTTGAATTTTGCCCCAAAATAAAGGGAATTTCTGATTTTTGCCCCAAAATAAAGGGAATTTTTGCTTTTTGCCCAAAAATTAGGGGAATTTCTGCAATTTTGCTCCAAAATACGGGGAATTTCTGCCTTTTTGCCCGAAAATAATGGGAATTCACACCTTTTTGCCATAAAAAGGGAAATTTCTTCATTTTTGCTCCAAAATAATGGGAATTTCTGCCTTTTTGCCTCTAAATAAGTGGAATTTCTGTCTTTTTCCCACAAAACAAAGGAAATTTCTGTCTTTTTTGCATCAAAATAAGGAGAATTTCTGACTTATTACCCTGAAATAAGTGAAATTTATGCAATTTTGCCCGAAAATAAGGGGAATTTCTGATTGTTTGCTCTCAAAAAAAGAAGATTTTCTGTCTTTTTGCCCCAAAATAAGTAGAATTTCTGCTTTTTTGCCCGAAAATTATGAGAATTTCTGCAATTTTGCTTTAAAATACGGTTAATTTCTGCCTTTTAGCCCCAAAATAAAGGGAATTTCTGCATTTTCCCCCAATATTTGGGGAATTTCTGCATTTTACCTCTAAATAAGGGGAATTTCTGCATTTTACCTCAAAATAAGAAGAATTTATGCCTTTTGCCCCAAAATATGGGGGAATTTCTGCCTTTTTTTTCCAAAATTACGAAAATTTCTTCAATTTTGTACCATAATAAAAGAAATTTCTGCTTTTTGCCCCAAAATAAGGGAAATTTCTGAATTTTTGCCCTGAAATAAAGAAATTTCTGCAATTTTGCCCTAAAATAAGGGAAATTTTTGCCTTTTTGCCCCAAAATAAAGAGAATTTCTGCCTTTTGCCACAAAATATGGGGAATTTCTGCCTTTTTGCCCGAAAATAAGAAGAATGCATACCTTTTTGCCATAAAAAAGGTAAATTTCTTCATTTTTGCTCCAAAATAAGGGGAATTTCTGCTTTTTTGCCTCTAAATAAGTGGAATTTCTTTATTTTTCCCCCAAAACAAAAGGAATTTCTGTCTTTTTTGCCCCAAAATGAGAAAAATTTCTGACTTATTACCCTGAAATAAGTGAAATTTCTGAAATTTTGCCCCAATATAAGCGAAATTTCTGCCTTTTTGCCCACAAATAAGGGGAATTTCAGACTTTTTACCTCAAAATAATGGGAATTTCTAAATTTTGGCACAAAATATTAGGAATTTCTGCCTTTTTGCCCCAAAATAAGGAAAATTTCTGCCTTTTTTCTTTGAAATAAGTGAAATTTCTGCAATTTTGCCCCAAAATAAGTGAAATTTCTGCAATTTTGCCCCAAAATAAGGGAAATTTCTGCAATTTTGGACCAAAATAAGTGGAATTTCTGCCTTATGCCCCAAAATTTGAAGAATTTCTGCCTTTTTGCCCGAAAATAAAAAAAAATTGCATACCTTTTTGCCATAAAAAAGGGAAATTTCTACATTTTTGCTCCAAAATAAGGGAAATTTCTGCCTTTTTGCCTCTAAATAAGTGGAATTTCTGTCTTTTTCCCACAAAACAAAGGGAATTTTTGTCTTTTTTGCATCAAAATAAGGAGAATTTCTGACTTATTATCCTAAAATAAGTGAAATTTCTGCAATTTTGCCCCAAAATAAGGGAAATATCTGCAATTTTGCCCTAATGTAAAAGAAATTTGTGCAATTTTGCCCCAAAATAAAGGGAATTTTTGACTGTTTGCTCTCGAAAAAAGGAGATTTTCTGTCTTTTTGCCCCAAAATAAGTAGAATTTCTGCTTTTTTGCCCGAAAATTATGAGAATTTTTGCAATTTTGCTTTAAAATACGGTTAATTTCTGCCTTTTAGCCCCAAAATAAAGGGAATTTCTGCATTTTACCCCAATATTTGGGGAATTTCTGTATTTTACCTTTAAATAAGGGGAATTTCTGCATTTTACCTCAAAATAAAAAGAATTTATGCCTTTTGCCCCAAAATATGGGGGAATTTCTGCCTTTTTCTTCCAAAATAAGGAAAATTTCTTCAATTTTGTACCATAATAAAAGAAATTTCTGCTTTTTGTCCCAAAATAAGGGGAATTTCTGAAATTTTGCCCTGAAATAAATGAAATTTCTGCAAGTTTGCCCCAAAATGAGGGAAATTTTTGCCTTTTTGCCCCGAAATAAAGGGAATTTCTGTTTTTTGCCCTAAAATATGGGAAATTTCTGCCTTTTTGCCCGAAAATAAGAAGAATGCATACCTTTTTGCCATAAAAAAGGTAAATTTCTTCATTTTTGCTCCTAAATAAGGGGAATTTCTGCTTTTTTGACTCTAAATATGTGGAATTTCTTTCCTTTTCCCCCAAAACAAAAGGAATTTCTGTCTTTTTTGCCCCAAAATAAAAAAAATTTCTGACTTATTACCCTGAAATAAGTGAAATTTCTGAAATTTTGCCCCAATATAAGGGAATTTTCTGCCTTTTTGCCCCCAAATAAGGGGAATTTCAGACTTTTTACCTCAAAATAATGGGAATTTCTAAATTTTGGCACAAAATATTAGGAATTTCTGCATTTTTGCCTCAAAATAAGGATAATTTCTGCCTTTTTTTTTGAAATAAGTGAAATTTCTGCAATTTTGCCCCAAAATAAGTGAAATTTCTGTAATTTTGCCCCAAAATAAGGGAAATTTCTGCACTTTTGCCCCAAAATAAGTGGAATTTCTGCCTTTTGCCCCAAAATTTGGGGAATTTCTGCCTTTTAGCCCGAAAATAAAAAGAATGCATACCTTTTGGCCATAAAAAAGGGAAATTTCTTCATTCTTGCTCCAAAATAAGGGGAACTTTTGCCTTTTTGCCTCTAAATAAGTGGAATTTCTGTTTTTCCTTCAAAACAAAGGGAATTTCTGTCTTTTTTGCCTCAAAAAAAGGAGAATTTCTGACTTATTATGCTGAAATAAGTGAAATTTCTGCAAATTTGCCCCAAAATATTGGAAATTTTTGCCTTTTGCCCTATATTTGGGGAATTTGAGAATTTTACCTCAAAATAAGGGAAATTTCTGATTTTTGCACCAAAATATGGAGAATTTCTGCCTTTTGGCCCATAATAAAGGGAATTTCTGCATTTTTGCACCAATATTAGGGGAATTTCTGCAATTTTGCTCCAAAATACGGGTCATTTCTGCCTTTTTGCCTGAAATTAATTGGAATTTCTGGCTTTTTGTCCCGAAATAAGTGATATTTCTTCAATTTTCACCAAAAATTAGGATTTCATCTTTTTGCCCCAAAATAATGGGAATTTCTGCCATTTTGCCCTGAAATATTTGAAATTTCTGCAATTTTACCCCCAAATAAGGGGAATTTCTGCCTTTGTGCCCCAAAATAAGAAGAATTTCAACCTTATTACCTCAAAATAAAGAAAATTTCTGCCCTTTTGCCACAAAATATATGGAATTTCTGCCTTTTTGCCCCAAAATAAGGAAAATTTCTGCAATTTTGCCCCAAAATTAGAGGAATTTCTCCCTTTTTGCCCAAAATAAAGGAAATTTCAGACTTTTTACCTGAAAATAAAAGAAATTTCTGCAATTTTTCCCCAAATAAGAGAAATTTCTGCAATTTTGTTCCAAAAAATGTAAATTCCTGCAATTTTTCCCCAAAATAAAGAAAATTTCTGGAATTTTGCCCCAAAATAAGAAGAATTTATGATTTTTGCCTTAAAATAAAGGGAATTTCTTCCTTTTGCCCCAAAATTAGGGGAATTTCTGCAATTTTGCTCCAAAATATGGGGAATTTCTGCCTTTTTGCCCAAAAATAAAGGGAATGTCTTCCTTTTTGCCATAAAAAAGGGAAATTTCTTCATTTTTGCCCCAAAATATGGGGATTTTTTGCTATTTTGATTTAAAATAAGTGCAATTTCTGCCTTTTCCCTAAAAATAAACAAAATTTCTGTCTTTTTGCACCAAAATAAGGGGAATTTCTGACTTTTTGCCCGAAAATAAGGTTAATTTCAGAATTTTTACCTCAAAATAAGGGGAATTTCTTCCTTTTTGCCCCAAAATATGGGGAATTTCTGCCTTTTTGCCCCAAAATAAGAAAAATTTCGGCAATTTTGTACCAAAATAAAAGAAATTTCTGCCTTTTTGCCCCAAAATAAGAAAATTTCTGCCTTTTTTCTGAAATAAGTGAAATTTCTGCAATTTTGCCTCAAAATAAGGGAAATTTCTGCAATTTTGCCCCAATGTAAAGGAAATTTCTGCAATTTTGCCCCAAAATAAGGGGAATTTCAGACTGTTTGCTCTCGAAAAAAGGAGATTTTCTGTCTTTTTGCCCAAATTAAGGAGAATTTCTGATTTTTTGCCCGAAAATTATAAGAATTTCTGCAATTTTGCTTTAAAATACGGTTAATTTCTGCCTTTTAGCCCCAAAATAAAGGGAATTTCTGCATTTTCCCCCAATATTTGGGGAATTTCTGCATTTTACCTCCAAATAAGGGGAATTTCTGCATTTTACCTCAAAATAAGAAGAATTTCTGCCTTTTGCACCAAAATATGGGAATTTCTGCCTTTTTGTTCCAAAATAAGGAAAATTTCTTCAATTTTGTACCATAATAAAAGAAATTTCTGCTTTTTGCCCCAAAATAAGGGGAATTTCTGAATTTTTGCCCTGAAATAAATGAAATTTCTGCAATTTTGCCCCAAAATAAGGGAAATTTTTGCCTTTTTGCCCAAAAATAAAGGAAATTTCTTCTTTTTGCCCCAAAATAAGAAAAATTTCTGACTTATTACCTTGAAATAAGTGAAATTTCTGCAATTTTGCCCCAATATAAGGGAAATTTCTACCTTTTTGCCCCCAAATAAGGGGAATTTCAGCCTTTTTACCTCAAAATATAAGGAATTTCTGAATTTTGGCACAAAATATTAGGAATTTCTGCGTTTATGTCCCAAAATAAGGAAAATCTGCCTTTTTTCCATGAAATAAGTGAAATTTCTGCAATTTTGCCCCAAAATAAGTGAAATTTCTGCAATTTTGTCCCAAAATAAGGGAAATTTCTAGAATTTTGCCCCAAAATAAGTGGAATTTCTGAGTTTTGCCCCAAAATATTGAGAATTTCTGCCTTTTTGCCCCACAATTAGTGAAATTTCTGCAATTTTGCCCTAAAAAAAGGGAAATTTCTGCAATTTTCTCCATAAAAAGGGAAATTTCTGCTATTTTGCCTTCAAATAAAGGGAATTTCTGTTTTTTTTCCACACAATTAGGGAAATTTCTGCAATTTTGCCCCAAAATAAGGGAAATTTCTGCTTTTTGCCCCAAAATAATGGGAATTTCTGCCTTTTTGTTCGAAAATAAGAAGAATGCATACCTTTTTGCCATAAAAAAGGAAAATTTCTTCATTTTTTCTCCAAAATAAGGGGAACTTTTGCCTTTTTGCCTCTAAATAATTGGAATTTCTGTCTTTTTCCCCTAAAACAAAGGGAATTTCTGTCTTTTTTGCCCCAAAATAAGGAAAATTTCTTACTTATTACCATCAAATAAGTAAAATTTCTGCAAATTTGCCCCAAAATAAGGGAAATTTTTGCCTTTTGGCTCAAAATTTGGTTAATTTCAGCATTTTACCTCAAAATAAGGGAAATTTCTGATTTTTGCACCAAAATATGGACAATTTCTGCCTTTTTCCTTCAAAATAAAGGGAATTTCTGCATTTTTGCACCAATATTAGGGGAATTTTTACAATTTTGCTCCTAAATACGGATCATTTCTTCCTTTTTGCCCGAAATTAATTGGATTTCTGCCTTTTTCTCCCAAAATAAGTGAAATTTCTTCAATTTATCCAAAAATTAGGGATTTCATCTTTTTGCCCCAAAATAAGGGGAATTTCTGCCTTTTTGCCCGAAAATAAGGGGAATGCATACCTTTTTGCCATAAAAAAGGGAAATTTCTTCATTTTTGCTCCAAAATAACGAAATTTCTTCTTTTTTGCCTCTAAATAAGTGGAATTTCTATCTTTTTTTCCCAAAACAAAGAGAATTTCTCTATTTTGCCCCAAAATAAAGAATATTTCGGCATTTTTTTTTCTGAAATAAGTGAAATTTCTGCAATTTTGCCCCAACATAAAGGAAATTTCTGCCTTTTTGCTTCTAAATAAGGGGAATTCCAGCCTTTTTACCTCAAAATATGGGGAATTTCTGCATTTTTGCAACAAAATATTAGGAATTTCTTCCTTTTTGCCCCAAAATAAGGAAAATTTCTGCATTTTTTCCCTGAAATAATTGAAATTTCTGCAATTTTTCCCCAAAATAAGTGAAATTTCTGCATTTTTGCCCCCAAATAAAGTGGAATTTCAGCCTTTTTGCCCCCAAATAAGGGGAATTTCAACCTTATTACCTCTAAATAAAAGAAATTTCTCCCTTTTTGCAACAAAATATACGGAATTTCTGCATTTTTGCCCCAAAATAAGGAAAATTACTGCAATTTTGCCCCAAATAAGAGAAATTTCTCCCTTTTTGCCCCAAAATATACTAATTATCATCCTTTTTACCTTAATATAAGTGAAATTTCTGCAATTTTGCCCCAAATAAGGGAAATTTCTGAAATTTTGCCCCAAAATAAGGTAAATTTCTGCAATTTTTCCCCAAAATAAGTGAAATTTCTGCCTTTTTGCCCCCAAATAAGGAGAATTTCAGCTTTTTGCCTCAAAATAAGGGGAATTTCTGCATTTTTGCCACAAAATATACGGAATTTCTGCCTTTTTGCCCCAAAATAAGGAAAATTTCCGCATTTTTCCCTGAAATAAGTGAAATTTATGCAATTTTGCCCCAAAATAAGTGAAATTTCTGAGTTTTGCCCCAAAATAAGGAGAATTTCTGTCTTTTTGCCCCAACATATAGGGAATTTCTGCATTTTTGCCCCACAATTAGGGGAATTTCTGCAATTTTGCTCCAAAATACGGGGAATTTCTGCCTTTTTGCCTGAAAATAAGGGGAATGCATATTTTTTTGCCATATAAAATGGAAATTTCTTCATTTTTGCTCCAAAATAAGGAGAATTTCTGCCTTTTTGCCTCTAAATAAGTGGAATTTCTGTCTTTTTCCTTAAAAACAAAAGGAATTTCTGTCTTTTTTGCCCCAAAATAAGGGGAATTTCTGACTTATTACCCTGAAATAAGTAAAATTTCTGCAATTTTGTCCCAAAATAAGGGAAATTTCTGCCTTTTTGCCCCCAAATAAGGGGAATTTCAGCCTTTTTACCTCAAAATAAGGGGAATTTCTGCATTTTTGCCACAAAATTTATGGAATTTCTGCCTTTTTGCCCCATCATAAGGAAAATTTCTGCAATTTTGCCCAAAATAAGGGGAATTTCTCTATTTTTGCCCCCAAAAAGGCAATTTCAGCCTTTTTTCCTGAATATAAGGTAAATTACTGCAATTTTGCCCAAAAAAAGGTAAATTTCTGCAATTTTGCCCCAAAATAAAGGAAATTCCTGGAATTTTTCCCCAAAATAAGGGGAATTTCTGATTTTTACCCCAAAATAAAGGGAATTTCTGCCTTTTGTCCCAAAATAAGGGGAATTTCTGCAATTTTGCCCCAAAATACGGGGAATTTCTTCTTTTTGCCTGAAAATAAAGAAAATGCATACGTTTTTGCCATAAAAAGTGAAATTTCTTCATTTTTGCTCCAAAATAATGGGAATTTCTACCTTTTTGCCTCTAAATAAGTGGAATTTCTGTCTTTTTTTCCCTAAACAAAGAAAAAAACTTCTGTCTTTTTGCCCCAAAATAAAGAAAATTTCTGCCTTTTTTCTCTGAAATAAGTGAAATTTCTGTAAATTTGCCCCAACATAAGGGAAATTTCTGCATTTTTGCCCCCAAATAAGGGGAATTCCAGACTTTTTACCTCAAAATATGGGGAATTTCTGCATTTTTTCCACAATATATTAGGAATTTCTGCTTTTTGCCCCAAAATAAGGAAAATTTCTGACTTTTTTCCCTGAAATAAATGAAATTTCTGCAATTTTGCCCCAAAATAAGTGAAATTTCTGCCTTTTTGCCCCCAAATAAGGGGAATTTCAGCCTTTTTGCCCCCAAATAAAGGGAATTTCAACCTTATTACTCTAAATAATGGAAATTTCTGTCTTTTTGCCACAAAATATACAGAATTTCTGCCTTTTTGCCCCAAAATAGGAAAAATTACTGCAATTTTGCCCCAAGTAAGGGGAATTTCTCCCTTTTTGCCCCAAAATAAATTAAATATCAACTTTTTTACTATAAAATAAGTGAAATTTCTGCAATTTTGCCCCAAAAAAGGGAAATTTCTGAAATTTTGCCCCAAAATAAAGAAAATTTCTGGAATTTTGTCCCAAAATATGGGGAATTTCTGATTTTTGCCCCAAAATAAAGGGAATTTCTGCCTTTTGCCCCAAAATTAGGGGAATTTCTGGAATTTTGCTCCCAAATAAGGGGAATTTCTGCCTTTTTGACCAAAAATAAGGGGAATGCTTACATTTTGCCATAAAAAAGTGAAATTTCTTCATTTTTGCTCCAAAATAAGGGGAATTTCTGCCTTTTTGCCTGAAAATAAGGGGAATTTCTTTTTTTCCCTCAAAACAAAGGGAATTTTTGTCTTTTTTGCCTCAAAATAAGGAAAATTTCTGACTTATTACGCTGAAATAAGTGAAATTTCTGCAAATTTCCCCCAAAATAAAGAAAATTTCTGGAATTTTGCCCCAAAATAAGGGGAATTTCTGATTTTTGCCCCAAAATATAGGGAATTTCTGCCTTTTCTTCCAAAATTAGGGGAATTTCTGCAATTTTGCTCCAAAATATGGGGAATTTCTGCCTTTTTGCCCGAAAATAAAGGGAATGTTTTCCTTTTTGCCATAAAAAAGGGAAATTTCTTCATTTTTGCCCCAAAATATGGGGATTTTCTGCCTTTTTGACTCAAAATAAGTTCAATTTCTCCCTTTTCCCTAAAAATAAACAAAATTTCTGTCTTTTTGCACCAAAATAAGAGGAATTTCTGACTTTTTGCCTGAAAATAAGGGTAATGCATATTTTTTTGCCATATAAAAGGGAAATTTCTTCATTTTTGCTCCAAAATAAGGAGAATTTCTGCCTTTTTGCCTCTAAATAAGTGGAATTTCTGTCTTTTTCCTTAAAAACAAAAGGAATTTCTGTCTTTTTTGCCCCAAAATAAGGGGAATTTCTGACTTATTACCCTGAAATAAGTAAAATTTCTGCAATTTTGTCCCAAAATAAGGGAAATTTCTGCCTTTTTGCCCCCAAATAAGGGGAATTTCAGCCTTTTTACCTCAAAATAAAAGGAATTTCTGCATTTTTGCAACAAAATTTACGGAATTTCTGACTTTTTGCTCCATCATAAGGAAAATTTCTGCAATTTTGCCCAAAATAAGGGGAATTTCTCTATTTTTGCCCCCAAAAAGGCAATTTCAGCCTTTTTTCCTGAATATAAGTGAAATTACTCCAATTTTGCCCAAAATAAGGTAAATTTCTGCAATTTTGCCCCAAAATAAAGGAAATTCCTGGAATTTTTCCCCAAAATAAGGGGAATTTCTGATTTTTACCCCAAAATAAAGGGAATTTCTGCCTTTTGCCCCAAAATTAGGGGAATTTCTGCAATTTTGCCCCAAAATACGGGGAATTTCTTCTTTTTGCCTGAAAATAAGGTGAATGCATACGTTATTGCCATAAAAAAGTGAAATTTCTTCATTTTTGCTCCAAAATAATGGGAATTTCTTCCTTTTTGCCCCTAAATATGTGGAATTTCTGTCTTTTTTTCACAAAACAAAGAAAACTTCTGTCTTTTTGCCCCAAAATAAAGGAAATTTCTGCCTTTTTTCCCTGAGATAAGTGAAATTTCTGCAATTTTGCCCCAACATAAGGGAAATTTCTGCCTTTTTGCCCCCAAATAAAGGGAATTCCAGCCTTTTTACCTCAAAATATAGGGAATTTCTGCATTTTTTCCACAAAATATTAGGAATTTCTGCTTTATGCCCCAAAATAAGGAAAATTTCTGAATTTTTTCCCTGAAATAAATGAAATTTCTGCAATTTTGCCCCAAAATAATTGAAATTTCTGCCTTTTTGACCCCAAATAGGGAATTTCAGCCCTTTTGCCCCCAAATAAAGGGAATTTCAATCTTATTACCTCTAAATAAGGGAAATTTCTGCCTTTTTGCCACAAAATATACAGAATTTCTGCCTTTTTGCCCCAAAATAAGAAAAATTACTGCAATTTTGCCCCAAATAAGGGAAATTTCTCCCTTTTTGCCCCAAAATAAATTAAATATCAACTTTTTTACTATAAAATAAGTGAAATTTCTGCAATTTTGCCCCAAATAAGGGAAATTTCTGAAATTTTGCCCTAAAATAAAGAAAATTTCTGGAATTTTGCCCCAAAATATGGGGAATTTCTGATTTTTACACCAAATTAAGGGAATTTCTGCTTTTTGTCCTAAAATTAGGGGAATTTCTGCAATTTTGCTCCCAAATACAGGGAATTTCTGCCTCTTTAATCGAAAATAAGGGGAATGCTTACATTTTGCCATAAAAAAGTGAAATTTCTTCATTTTTGCTCCAAAATAAGAGGAATTTCTTCCTTTTTGCCTGAAAATAAGGGGAATGCATATTTTTTTTGCCATATAAAAGGGAAATTTCTTCATTTTTGCTCCAAAATAAGGGGAACTTTTGCCTTTTTGCCTCTAAATAAGTGGAATTTCTGTTTTTCCCTCAAAACAAAGGGAATTTCTGTCTTTTTTGCCTCAAAATAAAGAAAATTTCTGACTTATTACGCTGAAATAAGTGAAATTTCTGCAAATTTGCCCCAAAATAATGGAAATTTTTGCCTTTTGCCCTAAAATTTGGGGAATTTGAGAATTTTACCTCAAAATAAGGGAAATTTCTGATTTTTGCACCAAAATATGGAGAAATTCTGCCTTTTTGCCCCATAATAAAAGGAATTTCTGCATTTTTGCACCAATATTAGGGGAATTTCTGCAATTTTTCTCCAAAATACGGGTCATTTCTGCCTTTTTGCCCGAAATTAATTGGAATTTTTGGCTTTTTGTCCAGAAATATGTGAAATTTCTTCAATTTTCGCCAAAAATTAGGGATTTCATCTTTTTGCCCCAAAATAAGGGGAATTTCTGCCATTTTGCCCTGAAATATTTGAAATTTCTGCAATTGAACCCCAAAATAAGGTGAATTTCTGCCTTTTTGCCCCAAAATTTGGGGAATTTCAACCTTATTACCTCAAAATAAAGGAAATTTCTCCCTTTTTGCCACAAAATATATGGAATTTCTGCCCTTTTGCCCCAAAATAAGGAAACTTTCTGCAATTTTGCCCCAAAATAAGAGGAATTTCTCCCTTTTTGCGCAAAATAAAGGAAATTTCAGACTTTTTACCTGAAAATAAGAGAAATTTCTGCAATTTTTCCCCAAATAAGAGAAATTTCTGCAATTTTGTTCCAAAAAAAGGTAAATTCCTGCAATTTTGCCCCAAAATAAAGAAAATTTCTGGAATTTTGCCACAAAATAAGGGGAATTTCTGACTTTTGCCCCAAAATATAGAGAATTTCTGCCTTTTGCCCCAAAATTAGGGGAATTTCTGCAATTTTGCTTCAAAATATGGGGAATTTCTGCCTTTTTGCCCGAAAATAAAGGGAATGTTTTCCTTTTTGCCATAAAAAAGGGAAATTTCTTCATTTTTGCCCCAAATATGGGGATTTTCCACCTTTTTGACTCAAAATAAATGCAATTTATGCCTTTTCCCTAAAAATAAACAAAATTTCTGTCTTTTTGCACCAAAATAAGGGGAATTTCTGACTTTTTGCCCAAAAATAAGGGGAATTTCAGACTTTTTACCTCAAAATAAGGGGAATTTCTTCATTTTGCCCCAAAATATGGGGGAATTTCTGCCTTTTTGCCCCAAAATAAGAAAAATTTCGGCAATTTTGTACCAAAATAAAAGAAATTTCTGCCTTTTTGCCCCAAAATAAGAAAATTTCTGCCTTTTTTCTGAAATAAGTGAAATTTCTGCAATTTTGCCTCAAAATAAGGGAAATTTCTGCAATTTTGCCCCAATGTAAAGAAAATTTCTGCAATTTTGCCCCAAAATAAGGGGAATTTCAGACTGTTTGCTATCGAAAAAAGGAGATTTTCTGTCTTTTTGCCCAAATTAAGGAGAATTTCTGCTTTTTTGCCCGAAAATTATGAGAATTTCTGCAATTTTGCTTTAAAATACGGTTAATTTCTGCCTTTTAGCCCCAAAATAAAGGGAATTTCTGCATTTTCCCCCAATATTTGGGGAATTTCTGCATTTTACCTCCAAATAAGGGGAATTTCTGCATTTTACCTCAAAATAAGAAGAATTTCTGCCTTTTGCACCAAAATATGGGAATTTCTACCTTTTTGTTCCAAAATAAGGAAAATTTCTTCAATTTTGTACCATAATAAAAGAAATTTCTGCTTTTGGCCCCAAAATAGTGGAATTTCTGAATTTTTGCCCTGAAATAAATGAAATTTCTGCAATTTTGCCCCAATATAAGGGAAATTTTTGCCTTTTTGCCCAAAAATAAAGGGAATTTCTTCCTTTTGCCCTAAAATATGGGGAATTTCTGCCTTTTTCCCCGAAAATAAGAAGAATGCATACCTTTTTGCCATAAAAAAGGGAAATTTCTTCATTTTTGCTCCAAAATAAGCGAAATTTCTGCTTCTTTGCCTCTAAATAAGTGGAATTTCTGTCTTTTTCCCCCAAAACAAAGGGAATTTCTGTCTTTTTTGTCCCAAAATAAGAAAAATTTCTGACTTATTACCTTGAAATAAGTGAAATTTCTGCAATTTTGCCCCAATATAAGGGAAATTTCTACCTTTTTGCCCCCAAATAAGGGGAATTTCAGCCTTTTTACCTCAAAATATAAGAAATTTCTGAATTTTGGCACAAAATATTAGAAATTTCTGCGTTTTTGCCCCAAAATAAGTGAAATTTCTGCAATTTTGCCCCAAAATAAGGGAAATTTCTAGAATTTTGCCCCAAAATAAGTGGAATATCTGAGTTTTGCCCCAAAATATTGAGAATTTCTGCCTTTTTGCCCCACAATGAGTGAAATTTCTGCAATTTTGCCCTAAAAAAAAAGAAATTTCTGCAATTTTTCTCCATAATAAGGGAAATTTCTGCTATTTTGCCTTCAAATAAAGGGAATTTCTGTTTTTTTTCCACACAATTAGGGAAATTTCCTCAATTTTGCCCCAAAATAAGGGAAATTTCTGCTTTTTGCCCCAAAATAATGGGAATTTCTGCCTTTTTGTTCGAAAATAAGAAGAATGCATACCTTTTTGCCATAAAAAAGGAAAATTTCTTCATTTTTGCTCCAAAATAAGGGGAACTTTTGCCTTTTTGCCTCTAAATAATTGGAATTTCTGTCTTTTTCCCCTAAAACAAAGGGAATTTCTGTCTTTTTTGCCCCAAAATAAAGAAAAATTTCTTACTTATTACCATCAAATAAGTGAAATTTCTGCAAATTTGCCCCAAAATAAGGGAAATTTTTGCCTTTTGGCCCAAAATATGGGGAATTTCAGCATTTTACCTCAAAATAAGGGAAATTTCTGATTTTTGCACCAAAATATGGACAATTTCTGCCTTTTTCCCCCAAAATAAAGGGAATTTCTGCATTTTTGCACCAATATTAGGAAAATTTCTGCAATTTTGCTCCTAAATACGAGTCATTTCTTCCTTTTTGCCCGAAATTAATTGGAATTTCTGCCTTTTTCTCCCGAAATAAGTGAAATTTCTTCATTTTTCGCCAAAAATTAGGGATTTCATCTTTTTGCCCCAAAATAAGGGGAATTTCTGTCTTTTTGCCCGAAATTAAGAGGAATGCATACCTTTTTGCCATAAAAAAGGGAAATTTCTTAATTTTTGCTCCAAAATAACGAAATTTCTTCTTTTTTGCCTCTAAATAAGTGGAATTTCTCTCTTTTTTTCCCAAAACAAAGAGAATTTCTGTCTTTTTGCCCCAAAATAAAGAACATTTCGGCCTTTTTTTTCTGAAATAAGTGAAATTTCTGCAATTTTGCCCCAACATAAGGGAAATTTCTGCCTTTTTGCCCCCAAATAAGGGGAATTCCATCCTTTTTACCTCAAAATATGGGGAATTTCTGCATTTTTGCAACAAAATATTAGGAATTTCTGCCTTTTTGCCCCAAAATAAGGAAAATTTCTGCCTTTTTTCCCTGAAATAATTGAAATTTCTGCAATTTTTCCCCAAAATAAGTGAAATTTCTGTCTTTTTACCCCCAAAAAAGGGGAATTTCAGCCATTTTGCCCCCAAATAAGGGGAATTTCCACCTTATTACCTCTAAATAAAAGAAATTTCTCCCTTTTTGCAACAAAATATACGGAATTTCTGCATTTTTGCCCCAAAATAAGGAAAATTTCTGCAATTTTGCCCAAAATAAGGGGAATTTCTCTATTTTTGCCCCCAAAAAGGCAATTTCAGCCTTTTTTCCTGAATATAAGTGAAATTACTGCAATTTTGCCCAAAATAAGGTAAATTTCTGCAATTTTGCCCCAAAATAAAGGAAATTCCTAGAATTTTGCCCCCAAATAAGGGGAATTTCTGATTTTTACCCCAAAATAAAGGGAATTTCTGCTTTTTCTCCCAAAATTAGGGGAATTTCTGCAATTTTGCTCCAAAATACGGGGAATTTCTTCTTTTTGCATGAAAATAAGGAAAATGCATACGTTTTTGCCATAAAAAAGTGAAATTTCTTCATTTTTGCTCCAAAATAATGGGAATTTCTTCCTTTTTGCCTCTAAATAAGTGGAATTTCTGTCTTTTTTTCCCTAAACAAAGAAAACTTCTGTCTTTTTGCCCCAAAATAAAGAAAATTTCTGCCTTTTTTCTCTGAAATATGTGAAATTTCAGCAATTTTGCCCCAACATAAGGGAAATTTCTGCCTTTTTGCCCCCAAATAAGGGGAATTCCAGCCGTTTTACCTCAAAATATGGGGAATTTCTGCATTTTTTCCACAAAATATTAGGAATTTCTGCTTTTTGCCCCAAAATAAGGAAAATTTCTGACTTTTTTCCATGAAATAAATGAAATTTCTGCAATTTTGCCCCAAAATAAGTGAAATTTCTGCCTTTCTGCCCCCAAATAAGGAGAATTTCAGCCTTTTTGCCCCCAAATAAAGGGAATTTCAACCTTATTACCTCTAAATAAAGGAAATTTCTGTCTTTTTGCCACAAAATATACAGAATTTCTGCCTTTTTGCCCCAAAATAAGAAAAATTACTGCAATTTTGCCCCAAGTAAGGGGAATTTCTCCCGTTTTGCCCCAAAATAAATTAAATATCAACTTTTTTACTATAAAATAAGTGAAATTTCTGCAATTTTGCCCCAAATAAGAGAAATTTCTGAAATTTTGCCCCAAAATAAAGAAAATTTCTGGAATTTTGCCCCAAAATATGGGGAATTTCTGATTTTTGCCCCAGAATAAAGGGAATTTCTGCCTTTTGCCCCAAAATTAGGGGAATTTCTGCAATTTTGCTCCCAAATACGGGGAATTTCTGCCTTTTTGACCGAAAATAAGGGGAATGCTTACATTTTGCCATAAAAAAGTGAAATTTCTTCATTTTTGCTCCAAAATAAGGGGAATTTCTGCCTTTTTGCCTGAAAATAAGGGGAATGCATATTTTTTTGCCATATAAAAGGGAAATTTCTTCATTTTTGCTCCAAAATAAGGGGAACTTTTGCCTTTTTGCCTCTAAATAAGTGGAATTTCTGTTTTTCCCTCAAAACAAAGGGAATTTCTGTCTTTTTTGCCTCAAAATAAGGAAAATTTTTGACTTATTACGCTGAAATAAGTGAAATTTCTGCAAATTTGCCCCAAAATAATGGAAATTTTTGCCTTTTGCTCTAAAATTTGGGGAATTTGAGAATTTTACCTCAAAATAAGGGAAATTTCTGATTTTTGCACCAAAATATGGAGAATTTCTGCCTTTTTGCCCCATAATAAAGGGAATTTCTGCATTTTTGCACCAATATTAGGGGAATTTCTGCAATTTTTCTCCAAAATACGGGTCATTTCTGCCTTTTTGCCCGAAATTAATTGGAATTTCTCGCTTTTTGTCCCGAAATAAGTGAAATTTCTTCAATTTTCGCCAAAAATTAGGGATTTCATCTTTTTGCCCCAAAATAAGAGGAATTTCTGCCATTTTTGCCCTGAAATATTTGAAATTTCTGCAATTTAACCACAAAATAAGGGGAATTTCTGCCTTTTTGCTCCAAAATAAGGGAAATTTCAACCTTATTACCTCAAAATAAAGGAAATTTCTGCCTTTTTGCCACAAAATATATGGAATTTCTGCCTTTTTTGCCCCAAAATAAGGAAAATTTCTGCAATTTTGCCCCAAAATAAGAGGAATTTTTCCCTTTTTGCGCAAAATAAAGGAAATTTCAGACTTTTTACATGAAAATAAGAGAAATTTCTGCAATTTTGCCCCAAATAAGAGAAATTTCTGCAATTTTGTTCCAAAATAAGGTAAATTCTTGCAATTTTGTCCCAAAATAAAGAAAATTTCTGGAATTTTGCCCCAAAATAAGGGGAATTTCTGATTTTTGTCCCAAAATATAGGGAATTTCTGCCTTTTGTCCCAAAATTAGGGGAATTTCTGCAATTTTGCTCCAAAATATGGGGAATTTCTGCCTTTTTGCACGAAAATAAAGGGAATGTTTTCCTTTTGCCATAAAAAAGGGAAATTTCTTCATTTTTGCCCCAAAATATGGGGATTTTCCGCCTTTTTGACTCAAAATAAGTTCAATTTCTGCCTTTTCCCTAAAAATAAACAAAATTTCTGTCTTTTTGCACCAAAATAAAGGGAATTTATGACTTTTTGCCTGAAAATAAGGGGAATGCATATTTTTTTGCCATATAAGAGGGAAATTTCTTTATTTTTGCTCCAAAATAAGGAGAATTTCTGCCTTTTTGCCTCTAAATAAGTGGAATTTCTGTCTTTTTCTTTAAAAACAAAAGGAATTTCTGTCTTTTTTGCCCCAAAATAAGGGGAATTTCTGACTTATTACTCTGAAATAAGTAAAATTTCTGCAATTTTGTCCCAAAATAAGGGAAATTTCTGCCTTTTTGCTCCCAAATAAGGGGAATTTCAGCCTTTTTACCTCAAAATAAGGGGAATTTCTGCATTTTTGTCACAAAATTTACGGAATTTCTGCTTTTTTGCTCCATCATAAGGAAAATTTCTGCAATTTTGCCCAAAATAAGGGGAATTTCTCCTTTTTTGCACCCCAAAAGGCAATTTCAGCCTTTTTTCCAGAATATAAGTGAAATTAATGCAATTTTACCCAAAATAAGGTAAATTTCTGAAATTTGGCCCCAAAATAAAGGAAATTCCTGGAATTTTGCCCCAAAATAAGGGGAATTTCTGATTTTTACCCCAAAATAAAGGGAATTTCTGCCTTTTGCCCCAAAATTAGGGGAATTTCTGCAATTTTGCTCCAAAATACGGGGAATTTCTTCTTTTTGCCTGAAAATAAGGGGAATGCATACGTTTTTGCCATAAAAAAGTGAAATTTCTTCATTTTTGCTCCAAAATAATGGGAATTTCTTCCTTTTTGCCTCTAAATAAGTGGAATTTCTGTCTTTTTTTCACAAAACAAAGAAAACTTCTGTCTTTTTGCCCCAAAATAAAGGAAATTTCTGCCTTTTTTCCCTGAAATAAGTGAAATTTCTGCAATTTTGCCCCAACATAAGGGAAATTTCTGCCTTTTTGCCCCCAAATAAAGGGAATTCCAGCCTTTTTACCTCAAAATATGGGGAATTTCTGCATTTTTTCCACAAAATATTAGGAATTTCTGCTTTTTGCCCCAAAATAAGGAAAATTTCTGATGTTTTTCCCTGAAATAAATGAAATTTCTGCAATTTTGCCCCAAAATAAGTGAAATTTCTGCCTTTTTGCCCGCAAATAAGGGGAATTTCAGCCTTTTTGCCCCCAAATAAAGGGAATTTCAACCTTATTACCTCTAAATAAGGGAAATTTCTGCCTTTTGGCCACAAAATATACAGAATTTCTGCCTTTTTGCCCCAAAATAAGGAAAATTACTGCAATTTTGCCCCAAATAAGGGGCATTTCTCCCTTTTTGCCCCAAAATAAATTAAATATCAATTTTTTACTATAAAATAAGTGAAATTTCTGCAATTTTGCCCCAAATAAGAAAAATTTCTGAAATTTTGCCCTAAAATAAAGAAAATTTCTGGAATTTTGCCCCAAAATATGGGGAATTTCTGATTTTTGCCCCAAAATAAAGGGAATTTCTGCCTTTTGCCCCAAAATTAGGGGAATTTCTGCAATTTTGCTCCCAAATACAGGGAATTTCTGCCTTTTTGATCGAAAATAAGGGGAATGCTTACATTTTGCCATAAAAAAGTGAAATTTCTTCATTTTTGCTCCAAAATAAGGGGAATTTCTGCCTTTTTGCCTGAAAATAAGGGGAATGCATATTTTTTTGCCATATAAAAGGGAAATTTCTTCATTTTTGCTCCAAAATAAGAGGAACTTTTGCCTTTTTGCCTCTAAATAAGTGGAATTTCTGTTTTTCCCTCAAAACAAAGGGAATTTCTGTCTTTTTTGCCTCAAAATAAGGAAAATTTCTGACTTATTACACTGAAATAAGTGAAATTTCTGCAAATTTGCCCCAAAATAATGGAAATTTTTGCCTTTTGCCCTAAAATTTGGGGAATTTGAGAATTTTACCTCAAAATAAGGGAAATTTCTGATTTTTGCACCAAAATATGGAAAATTTCTGCCTTTTTGCCCCATAATAAAGGAAATTTCTGCATTTTTGCACCAATATTAGGGGAATTTCTGCAATTTTGCTCCAAAATACGGGTCATTTCCGCCTTTTTGCCCGAAATTAATTAGAATTTCTGGCTTTTTGTCCCGAAATAAGTGAAATTTCTTCAATTTTCGCCAAAAATTAGGGATTTCATATTTTTGCCCCAAAATAAGGGGAACTTCTGCCATTTTGCCCTGAAATATTTGAAATTTCTGCAATATAACCCCAAAATAAGGTGAATTTCTGCCTTTTTGCCCCAAAATAAGGGGAATTTCAACCTTATTACCTCAAAATAAAGGAAATATCTGCCTTTTGCCACAAAATATACGGAATTTCTGCCTTTTTGCCCCAAAAAAAAATTTCTGCAATTTTGCCCCAAAATAAGAGGAATTTCTACCTTTTTGCACAAAATAAAGGAAATTTCAGACTTTTTACCTGAAAATAAGAGAAATTTCTGCAATTTTGCCCCAAATAAGAGAAATTTCTACAATTTTGTTCCAAAAAAAGGTAAATTCCTGCAATTTTGCCCCAAAATAAAGAAAATTTCTGGAATTTTGCCCCAAAATAAGGGGAATTTCTAATTTTTGCCCCAAAATATAGAGAATTTCTGCCTTTTGCCCCAAAATTAGGGGAATTTCTGCAATTTTGCTCCAAAATATGGGAAATTTCTGCCTTTTTGCCCGAAAATAAAGGGAATGTTTTCTTTTTTGCCATAAAAAAGGGAAATTTCTTCATTTTTGCCCCAAAATATGGGGATTTTCTGCCTTTTTGACTTAAAATAAGTGCAATTTCTGCCTTTTCCCTAAAAATAAAAAAAATTTCTGTCTTTTTGCATCAAAATAAGGGGAATTTCAGCCTTTTTACCTCAAAATAAGGGGAATTTCTTCCTTTTTGCCCCAAAATATAGGGAATTTCTGCCTTTTTCCCCCAAAATAAAAAAAAATTCTGCAATTTTGTACCAAAATAAAAGAAGTTTCTGCTTTTTTGCCCCAAAATAAGAAAATTTCTGCCATTTTTCTGAAATAAGTGAAATTTCTGCAATTTTACCTCAAAATAAGGGAAATTTCTGCAATTTTGCCCCAATGTAAAGGAAATTTCTGCAATTTTGCCCCAAAATAAGGCGAATTTCTGACTGTTTGCTCTCAAAAAAAGGAGATTTTCTGTCTTTTTGCCCCAAAATAAGGAGAATTTCTGCTTTTTTGCCCGAAAATTATGAGAATTTCTGCAATTTTGCTTTAAAATACGGTTAATTTCTGCCTTTTAGCCACAAAATAAAGGGAATTTCTGCATTTTCCCCCAATATTTGGGGAATTTCTGCATTTTACCTCCAAATAAGGGGAATTTCTGCATTTTACCTCAAAATAAGAAGAATTTCTGCCTTTTGCACCAAAATATGGGAATTTCTGATTTTTGCTCAAAAATAAGGAAAATTTCTTCAATTTTGTACCATAATAAAAGAAATTTCTGCTTTTTGCCCCAAAATAGGGGAATTTCTAAATTTTTGCCCTGAAATAAATGAAATTTCTGCAATTTTGCCCCAAAATAAGGGAAATTTTTGCCTTTTTGCCCCAAAATAAAGGGAATTTCTTCCTTTTGCCCCAAAATATGGGGAATTTCTGCCTTTTTGCCAGAAAATAAGAAGAATGCATAACTTTTTGCCAAAAAAGGGAAATTTCTTTATTTTTGCTTCAAAATAAGTGAAATTTCTGCTTCTTTGCCTCTAAATAAGTGGAATTTCTGTCTTTTTCCCCCAAAACAAGGGGATTTCTGTCTTTTTTGCCCCAAAATAAGAAAAATTTCTGACTTATTACCTTGAAATAAGTGAAATTTCTGCAATTTTGCCCCAATATAAAAGAAATTTCTACCTTTTTGCCCCCAAATAAGGGGAATTTTAGCCTTTTTACCTCAAAATATAAGGAATTTCTGAATTTTGGCACAAAATATTAAGAATTTCTGCATTTTTGCCCCAAAATAAGGAAAATCTGCCTTTTTTCCCTGAAATAAGTGAAATTTCTGCAATTTTGCCCCAAAATAAGTGAAATTTCTGCAATTTTGCCCCAAAATAAGGGAAATTTCTAGAATTTTGCCCCAAAATAAGTGGAATTTTTGAGTTTTGCCCCAAAATATGGAGAATTTCTGCCTTTTTGCCCCACAATTAGTGAAATTTCTGCAATTTTGCCCTAAAATAAGGGAAATTTCTGCAATTTTTCCCCATAATAAGGGAAATTTCTGCTATTTTGCCCTCAAATAAAGAGAATTTCTGCTTTTTGGCCACACAATTAAGGAAATTTCTGCAATTTTGCCCCAAAATAAGGGGAATTTCTGCTTTTTGCCCCGAAATATGGGGAATTTCTGCCTTTTTGTTCGAAAATAATAAGAATGCATACCTTTTTGCCATAAAAAAGGAAAATTTCTTCATTTTTTGATCCAAAATAAGGGGAACTTTTGCCTTTTTGCATCTAAATAAGTGGAATTTCTTTCTTTTTCCCCTAAAACAAAGGGAATTTCTGTCTTTTTTGCACCAAAATAAGGAAAATTTCTTTCTTATTACCATCAAATAAGTTAAATTTCTGCAAATTTACTCCAAAATAAGGGAAATTTTTGCCTTTTGGCCCAAAATATGGGGAATTTCAGCATTTTACCTCAAAATAAGGGAAATTTCTGATTTTTGCACCAAAATATGGACAATTTCTGCCTTTTTCCCCCAAAATAAAGACAATTTCTGCATTTTTGCACCAATATTAGGGGAATTTCTGCAATTTTGCTCCTAAATACGGGTCATTTCTTCCTTTTTGCCCGAAATTAATTGGAATTTCTGCCTTTTTCTCCCGAAATAAGTGAAATTTCTTCATTTTTCGCCAAAAATTAGGGATTTCATCTTTTTGCCCCAAAATAAGGGGAATTTCTGCCTTTTTGCCCGAAAATAAGGGGAATGCATACCTTTTTGCCATAAAAAGGGGAAATTTCTTCATTTTTGCTCCAAAATAACGAAATTTCTTCTTTTTTGCCTCTAAATAAGTGGAATTTCTCTCTTTTTTTCCCAAAACAAAGAGAATTTCTGTCTTTTTGCCTCAAAATAAAGAACATTTCGGCCTTTTTTTTCTGAAATAAGGGAAATTTCTGCAATTTTGCCCCAACATAAGGGAAATTTCTGCCTTTTTGCCCCCAAATAAGGGGAATTCCATCCTTTTTACCTCAAAATAAGGGGAATTTCTGCATTTTTGCAACAAAATATTAGGAATTTCTGCCTTTTTGCCCCAAAATAAGGAAAATTTCTGCCTTTTTTCCCTGAAATAATTGAAATTTCTGCAATTTTTCCCCAAAATAAGTGAAATTTCTGCCTTTTTGCCCCCAAATAAAGGGGAATTTCAACCTTTTTGCCCACAAATAAGGGGAATTTCAACCTTATTACCTCTAAATAAGGGAAATTTCTGCCTTTTTGCCACAAAATATACGGAATTTCTGCCTTTTTTCCCCAAAATAAGGAAAATTACTGCAATTTTGCCCCAAATAAGGGGAATTTCTCCCTTTTTGCCCCAAAATGTATTAAATATCATCCTTTTTACCTAAAAATAAGTGAAATTTCTGCAATTTTGCCCCAAATAAGGGAAATTTCTGAAATTTTGCCCCAAAATAAAGTAAATTTCTGCAATTTTGCCCAAAAATAAAGGAAATTTCTGCCTTTTTGTCCCCAAAGAAGGAGTATTTCAGCCTTTTTACCTCAAAATAAGGGGAATTTCTGCATTTTTGCCACAAAATATAAGGAATTTCTGCCTTTTTGCCTCAAAATAAGGAAAATTTCTGCATTTTTTCCCAGAAATAAGTGAAATTTATGCAATTTTGCCCCAAAATAAGTGGAATTTCTGAGTTTTGCCCCAAAAAAAGAAGAATTTCTGTCTTTTTGCCCCAACATATAGGGAATTTCTGCCTTTTTGCCCCACAATTAGGGGAATTTCTGCAATTTTGCTCCAAAATACGGGGAATTTCTGCCTTTTTGCCTGAAAATAAGGGGAATGCATATTTTTTTGCCATATAAAAGGGAAATTTCTTCATTTTTGCTCCAAAATAAGGAGAATTTCTGCCTTTTTGCCTCTAAATATGTGGAATTTCTTTCTTTTTCCTTAAAAACAAAAGGAATTTCTGTCTTTTTTGCCCCAAAATAAGGGGAATTTCTGACTTATTACCCTGAAATAAGTAAAATTTCTGCAATTTTGTCCCAAAATAAGGGAAATTTCTGCCTTTTTGCCCCCAAATAAGGAAAATTTCAGCCTTTTTACCTCAAAATAAAAGGAATTTCTGCATTTTTGCCACAAAATTTACGGAATTTCTGCCTTTTTGCCCCGTCATAAGGAAAATTTCTGCAATTTTGCCCAAAATAAGGGGAATTTCTCCTTTTTTGCCCCCAAAAAGGCAATTTCAGCCTTTTTTCCTGAATATAAGTGAAATTACTGCAATTTTGCCCAAAATAAGGTAAATTTCTGAAATTTGGCCCCAAAATAAAGGAAATTCCTGGAATTTTGCCCCAAAATAAGGGGAATTTCTGATTTTTACCCCAAAATAAAGGGAATTTCTGCCTTTTGCCCCAAAATTAGGGGAATTTCTGCAATTTTGCTCCAAAATACAGGGAATTTCTTCCTTTTTGCCTGAAAATAAGGGGAATGCATACGTTTTTGCCATAAAAAAGTGAAATTTCTTCATTTTTGCTCCAAAATAATGGGAATTTCTTCCTTTTTGCCTCTAAATAAGTGGAATTTCTGTCTTTTTTTCCCAAAACAAAGAAAACTTCTGTCTTTTTGCCCCAAAATAAAGAAAATTTCAGCCTTTTTTCCCTGAAATAAGTGAAATTTTTTTAATTTTGCCCCAACATAAGGGAAATTTCTGCCTTTTTGCCCCCAAATAAGGGGAATTCCAGCCTTTTTACCTCAAAATATGGGGATTTTCTGCATTTTTTCCACAAAATATTAGGAATTTCTGCTTTTTGCCCCAAAATAAGGAAAATTTCTGACTTTTTTCCCTGAAATAAATGAAATTTCTGCAATTTTGCCCCAAAATAAGTGAAATTTCTGCCTTTTTGCCCCCAAATAAGGGGAATTTCAGCCTTTTTGCCCCCAAATAAGGGGAATTTCAGCCTTTTTGCCCCCAAATAAAGGGAATTTCAACCTTATTACCTCTAAATAATGGAAATTTCTGTCTTTTTGCCACAAAATATACAGAATTTCTGCCTTTTTGCTCCAAAATAAGGAAAATTACTGCAATTTTGCCCCAAATAAGGGGAATTTCTCCCTTTTTGCCCCAAAATAAATTAAATATCCACTTTTTTTACTATAAAATAAGTGAAATTTCTGCAATTTTGCCCCAAAAAAGGGAAATTTCTGAAATTTTGCCCCAAAATAAAGAAAATTTCTGGAATTTTGCCCCAAAATATGGGGAATTTCTGATTTTTGCCCCAAAATAAAGGGAATTTCTGCCTTTTGCCCCAAAATTAGGGGAATTTCTGGAATTTTGCTCCCAAATACGGGGAATTTCTGCCTTTTTGACCAAAAATAAGGGGAATGCTTACATTTTGCCATAAAAAAGTGAAATTTCTTCATTTTTGCTTCAAATTAAGGGGAATTTCTGCCTTTTTGCCTCTAAATAAGTGGAATTTCTTTCTTTTTCCCCCAAAACAAAGGGAATTTCTGTCTTTTTTACCCCAAAATAAGGAGAATTTCTAAATTATTACCCTGAAATAATTGAAATTTCTGCAATTTTGACCCAAAATAAGGGAAATTTCTGCATTTTTTCCCCCAAATAAAAGGAATTTCAGCCTTTTTATCTCAAAATAAGGGGAATTTCTGCGTTTTTGCCACAAAATATTAGGAATTTCTGCCTTTTTGCCCCAAAATAAGGAAAATTTCTGCATTTTTCCCTGAAATAAATGAAATTTCTGCAATTTTACCTAAAATAAGTGGAATTTCTGAGTTTTGCCTCAAAATAAGGAGAATTTCTGTCTTTTTGCCCCAACATATAGAGAATTTCTTCCTTTTTGCCCCCAAAACAGGGGAATTTCTGCAATTTTGCTCAAAAATACGGTGAATTTCGGCCTTTTTCCCCGAAAATAAGGGGAATGCATAGCTTTTTGCCATATAAAAGGGAAATTTCTTCATTTTTGCCCCAAAATAAGGAGAATTTCTGCCTTTTTGCCTCTAAATAAGTGGAATTTCTGTCTTTTTCCCCCAAAACAAAGAGAATTGCTGTCTTTTTTGCCCCAAAATAAGGGGAATTTCTGACTTATTACCCAGAAATAAGTAAAATTTCTGCAATTTTGTCCCAAAATAAGGGAAATTTCTGCTTTTTTGCCCCCAAATAAGGAGAATTTCAGCCTTTTTACCTCAAAATAAGGGGAATTTCTGCATTTTTGCCACAAAATTTACAGAATTTCTGCCTTTTTGCCCTATAATAAGGAAAATTTCTACAATTTTGCCCCAAAATAAGAGGAATTTCTCCTTTTTTGCCCCAAAATAAAGGAAATTTCAGCTTTTTTACCTGAAGATAAGTGAAATTACTGCAATTTTGCCCCAAATATGGGAAATTTCTGCAATTTTGCCCCAAAATAAGGTAAATTTCTGCAATATTGCCCCAAAATAAAGGAAATTTCTGGAATTTTGCTCCAAAAAAGGGGAATTTCTGATTTTTACCCCAAAATAAAGGGAATTTCTGTCTTTTGCCCCAAAATTAGGGGAATTTCTGCAATTTTGCTCCAAAATACAGGGAATTTCTGCTTGTTTGCCCGAAAATAAGGGGAATGCATACCTTTTTGCCATAAAAAAGTGAAATTTCTTCATTTTTGCTCCCAAATAAGGGGAATTTCTGCCTTTTTGCCTCTAAATAAGTGGAATTTCTTTCTTTTTCCCCCAAAACAAAGGAAATTTCTGACTTTTTTGCCCCCAAATAATGGGAATTTCTGACTTATTACTCTGAAATAAGTGAAACTTCTGCAATTTTGCCCCAAAATAAGGTGAATTTCTGCCTTTTTGCCCCCAAATGAGTGGAATTTCAGCCTTTTTACCACAAAATAAGGGGAATTTTTGCATTTTTGCCAGAAAATATTAGGAATTTTTGCATTTTTGCCCTAAAATAAGGAAAATTTCTGCCTTTTTTCCCTGAAATAAGTGAAATTTCTGCAATTTTGCCCCAAAATAAGTGGAATTTCTGAGTTTTGCCCCAAAATAAGGAGAATTTCTGTCTTTTTGCCCCAAAATATAGAGAATTTCTACCTTATTGCCCCACAATTAGTGGAATTTCTGCAATTTTGCTCCAAAATACGAAGAATTTCTGCCTTTTTGCCCAACAATTAGGGGAATTTCTGCAATTTTGCTCCAAAATACAGGGAATTTCTGCCTTTTTGCCTGAAAATAAGGGGAATGCATACCTTTTTGCCATAGAAAAAGGAAATTTCTTCATTTTTGCTCCAAAATAAGGGGAATTTCTGCCTTTTTGCCTCTAAATAAGTGGAATTTCTGTCTTTTTTCCCAAAACAAAGAGAATTTCTGTCTTTTTGCCACAAAATAAGAAAAATTTCTAACTTATCACCCAGAAATAAGTGAAATTTCCGCAATTATGCCCCAAAATAAGGAAAATTTTTGCCTTTTTTTCCTGAAATATGTGAAATTTCTGCAATTTTACCCCAAAATAAGGTGAATTTCGGCCTTTTTGCCCCAAAATAATGGGATTTCTGCTTTTTTGCCCCAATATAAGAAACATTTTGCTTTTTTTCTCTGAAATAAGTGAAATTTCTGCAATTTTGCCCTAAAATAAGGGAAATTTCTGCAATTTTTCCCCATAATAAAGGAAATTTCTGCAATTTTGCCCAGAAATAAGGGGAATTTCTGTCTTTTTTCCCCCAAAACAAAGGGAATTTCTGTCTTTTTTGCCCTAAAATAAGAGGACTTTCTTCCTTTTTGCCCCAAAATAAAGGAAATTTCAGTCTTTTTACCTGAAAATAAGTGAAATTTCTGCAATTTTGCCCCAAATAAGAAAAATTTCTGCAATTTAGCTCCAAAATAAAGTAAATTCCTGCAATTTTGCCCCCAAAAAAAGAAATTTCTGGAATTTTGCCCCAAAATAAGGGGAATTTCTGATTTTTGCCCCAAAATAAAGGTAATTTCTGCCTTTTGCCCCAAAATTAGGGGAATTTCTGCAATTTTGCTCCAAAATACGGGGAATTTCTGCCTTTTTGCCTGAAAATAATGGGAATGCATACCTTTTTGCCATAAAAAGGTAAATTTCTTCATTTTTGCTCAAAAATAAGGGGAATTTCTGCATTTTTGCCTCTAAATAAGTGGAATTTCTGTCTTTTTTCCCCAAAACAAAGGAAATTTCTGTCTTTTTTGCCCCAAAATAAGGGGAATTTCTGACTTATTACCCTGAAATTAGTGAAATTTCTGCAATTTTGCCCCAAATTAAGGGAAATTTCTGCCTTTTTGCCCTAAAATATGTGAAATTTCTGCAATTTTACCCCCAAATAAGGTGAATTTCTGCGTTTTTGCCCCAAAATAATGGGAATTTCTGCCTTTTTGACAAAAAATAAGAAAAATTTTTTTTTTCTCTGAAATAAGTGAAATTTGTGCAATTTTGCCTTAAAATAAAGGAAATTTCTGCAATTTTTCCCCATAATAAGGGAAATTTCTGCAATTTTGCCCCAAAATAAGGGGAATTTCTATCTTTTTGCCCCAAATTAAAGGAAATTTCAGCCTTTTTACCTGAAAATATGTGAAATTTCTGAAATTTTGCCCCAAATAAGCGAAATTTCTTCAATTATGCCCCAAAATAATTTAGATTCCTGCAATTTTGCCACCCAAAAAAAGAAAATTTCTAGAATTTTGCCCCAAAATAAGGGGAATTTCTGATTTTTACCTCAAAATAAAGGGAATTTCTGCCTTTTGCCCCAAAATTAGGGGAATTTCTGCAATTTTGCTCCAAAATACGGGGAATTTCTGCCTTTTTGCCTGAAAATAATGGGAATGCATACCTTTTTGCCATAAAAAAGAAAATTTCTTCATTTTTGCTCCAAAATAAAGGGAATTTCTGCCTTTTTGCCTCTAAATAAGTGGAATTTCTGTCTTTTCCCCCCAAAACAAAGGGAATTTCTGTCTTTTTTCACCAAAATAAGGGGAATTTCTAACTTATTACCCTGAAATAGGTGAAATTTCTGCAATTTTTCCCCAAAATAAGGGAAATTTCTGCAATTATGCTTCAATGTAAAGGAAATTTTTGCAATTTTGCCCCAAAATAAGAAGAATTTCTGACTGTTTGCTCCCGAAAAAAGAAGATTTTCTGTCTTTTTGCCTCAAAATAAGGAGAATTTCTGCCTTTTTGCCCGAAAATTATGAGAATTTCTGCAATTTTGCTTAAAAATACGGGGAACTTCTGCTTTTTATCCCAAAAGTAAGGGGAATGTATACCTTTTGCCACAAAAAAGGAAAATTTCTTCATTTTTGCCCCAAAATAAGAGGAATTTCTGCCTTTTTCCCTCAAAATAAGTGAAATTTTTGCCTTTTGATCCAAAAATAAACAGAATTTCTGTCTTTTTGCCTCAAAATAAAAGGAATATTTGAATTATGCCCTGAAATAAGTGAAATTTCTGCATTTTAGCCCCAAAATAAAAGAAATTTCTGCCTTTTTGAAACAAAATAAGGGGAATTTCTGTAGTTTTGCCCCAAAATAAGGGAAATTTCTGCCTTTTTGCCTCCAAATAAAAGAAATTTCAGCCTTTTTACCTCAAAATAAAGGGAATTCCTGCATTTTTGCCACCAAATATTAAGAATTTCTGCATTTTTGCCCCAAAATAAGGAAAATTTCTGCCTTTTTTCCCAGAAATAAGTGAAATTTCTGCTATTTTGCCCCAAAATAAGTGAAATTTCTGCAATTTTGCTCCAAAATAAGGGAAATTTCTGGAATTTTGCCCCAAAATAAGTGGAATTTCTGATTTTTGCCCCAAAATAAGGAGAATTTCTGTCTTTTTGCCCCACTATATAGGGAATTTCTGCCCTTTTGCCCCACAATTAAAAAAATTTCTGCAATTTTGCTCCAATATACGGGGAATTTCTGCCTTTTTGCCAGAAAATAAGGGGAATGCATAACTTTTTGCCATAAAAAAGGGAAATTTATTCATTTTTGCTCCAAAATAAGGGGAATTTCTGCCTTTTTGCCTCTAAATAAGTGGAATTTCTGCAATTTTCCCCCAAAATACAGGGAATTTCTGTTATTTTTGCCCCAAAATAAGGGGAATTTCTGCCTTTTTGCCCGAAAATTATGAGAATTTCTGCAATTTTGCTTCAAAATACGGGAATTTCTGCTTTTTATCCCGGAAGTAAGGGGAATGTATACCTTTTGCCACAAAAAAGGGAAATTTCTTCATTTTTGCCCCGGAATAAGAGGAATTTCTGCCTTTTAACATAAAAATAAGTGAAATTTCTTCTTTTTTACCCAAAAATAAATGGAATTACTGTCTTTTTGCCCCAAAATAAAAGGAATTTTTGAGTTATGCCCTGAAATAAGTGATATTTCTGCAATTATGCCCCAAAATAAAAGAAATTTCTGCCTTTTTGCCACAAAATAAGGGGAATTTCAGTATTTTTGCCCCAAAATAAGGGAAATTTATGCCTTTTTGCCCTCAAATAAGGGGAATTTCAGCCTTTTTACCTCAAAATAAGGGGAATTTCTGCATTTTTGCCACAAAATATTAAGAATTTCTGCATTTTTTGCACCAAAATAAGGAAAATTTCTGCCTTTTTTTTGAAATAAGTGAAATTTCTGCAATTTTGCCCCAAAATAAGGGAAATTTCTGCAATTTTGCCCCAAAATAAAGGAAATTTCTGCCTTTTTGCCCTGAAATATGTGAAATTTCTGCAATTTTACCACAAAATAAGTTGAATTTCTGCCTTTTTGCCCTAAAATAATGAGCATTTTTGCCTTTTTGCCCCAAAATAAGAAAAATTTTTGCGTTTTTTCTCTGAAATAAGTGAAATTTCTGCAATTTTGCCCCAAAATAAGGAAAATTTCTGCAATTTTGCCCCAAAATAAGGGAAATTTCTGGAATTTTGCACCAAAATAAGTGGAATTTCTGAGTTTTGTCCCAAAATAAGGAGAATTTCTCTTTTTTTGCCCCAACATATAGGGAATTTCTGCCTTTTTGCCCGACAATTAGGGGAATTTCTGCAATTTTGCTCCAAAATACGGGGAATTTCTGTTTTTTTGCCCGAAAACAAGGGAAATGCATAACTTGTTTCCATAAAAAAGGGAAATTTCTTCATTTTTACTCCAAAATAAGGGGAATTTCTTCTTTTTTGCCTCTAAATAAGTGGAATATCTGTCTTTTTCCCCCAAAACAAAGGGAATTTCTGTCTTTTTTGCCCCAAAATGAGGGGAATTTCTGACTTATTACCCTGAAATAAGTAAAATTTTTGCAATTTTGTCCCAAAATAAGGGAAATTTCTGCTTTTTTGCCCCCAAATAAGGGGAATTTCAGCCTTTTACCTCAAAATAAGGGGAATTTCTGCATTTTTGCCACAAAATTTACAGAATTTCTGCCTTTTTGCCCCATAATAAAGAAAATTTATACAATTTTGCCCCAAAATAAGAGGAATTTCTCCTTTTTTGCCCCAAAATAAAGGAAATTTCAGCCTTTTTACCTGAAGATAAGTGAAATTACTGCAATTTTGCCCCAAATAAGGGAAATTTCTGCAATTTTGCCCCAAAATAAGGTAAATTTCTGCAATATTGCCCCAAAATAAAGGAAATTTCTGGAATTTTGCCCCAAAATATGGGGAATTTCTGATTTTTACCCCAAAATAAAGGGAATTTCTGCCTTTTGCCCCAAAATTAGGGGATTTTCTGCAATTTTGCTCCAAAATACAGGGAATTTCTGCCTGTTTGTCCGAAAATAAGGGGAATGCATACCTTTTTGCCATAAAAAAGTGAAATTTCTTTATTTTTGCTCAAAAATAAAAGGAATTTCTGCATTTTTGCCTCTAAATAAGTTGAATTTCTGTCTTTTTTTCCCAAAACAAAGGGAATTTCTGACTTTTTTGCCCCCAAATAATAGGAATTTCTGACTTATTACTCAGAAATAAGTAAAATTTCTGCAATTTTGCCCCAAAATAAGGTGAATTTCTGCCTTTTTGCCCCCAAATGAGGGGAATTTCAGACTTTTTACCACAAAATAAGGGGAATTTTTGCATTTTTACCACAAAATATTAAGAATTTCTGCATTTTTGCCCCAAAATAAGGAAAATTTCTGCCTTTTTTCCCTGAAATAAGTGAAATTTCTGCAATATTGCCCCAAAATGAGTGGAATTTCTGAGTTTTGCCCCAAAATAAGGAGAATTTCTGTCTTTTTGCCCCAAAATATAGAGAATTTCTACCTTATTGCCCCACAATTAGGGGAATTTCTTCAATTTTGCTCCAAAATAAGAAGAATTTCTGCCTTTTTGCCCAACAATTAGGGGAATTTCTGCAATTTTGCTCCAAAATACGGGGAATTTCTGCCTTTTTGCCTGAAAATAATGGGAATGCATAACTTTTTGCCCTAAAGAGGGAAATTTCTTCATTTTTGCTACAAAATAAGGGGGAATTTCTGCCTTTTTGCCTCTAAATAAGTGGAATTTCTGTATTTTTCCCCCAAAAAAATAGAATTTCTGTCTTTTTTGCCCCAAAATAAGGGGAATTTCTTACTTATTACTCTGAAATAAGTGAAATTTCTGCAATTTTGCCCCAAAATAAGGGAAATTTCTGCCTTTTTGCTCTGAAATATATGACATTTCTGCAATTTTACCCCAAAATAAGGTGAATTTCTGCGTTTTTGCACCAAAATAATGGAAATTTCTGCCTTTTTGCCCAAAAATAAGAAAAATTTTTTCTTTTTTTCTCTGAAATAAGTGAAATTTGTGCAATTTTGCCTTAAAATAAAGGAAATTTCTGCAATTTTTCCCCATAATAAGGGAAATTTCTGCAATTTTGCCCCAAAATAAGGGGAATTTCTTTCTTTTTGCCCCAAATTAAAGGAAATTTCAGCCTTTTTACCTGAATATATGTGAAATTTCTGCAATTTTGCCCCAAATAAGGGAAATTTCTGCAATTATGCCCCAAAATAATGTAGATTCCTGCAATTTTGCCCCCCAAAAAAAGAAAATTTCTAGAATTTTTCCCCAAAATAAGGGGAATTTCTGATTTTTACCCCGATATAAAGGGAATTTCTGCCTTTTGCCCCAAAATTAGGGGAATTTCTGCAATTTTGCCCCAAAATAAGGTAAATTTCTGCAATATTGCCCCAAAATAAAGGAAATTTCTGGAATTTTGCTCCAAAAAAGGGGAATTTCTGATTTTTACCCCAAAATAAAGGGAATTTCTGCCTTTTGCCCCAAAATTAGGGGATTTTCTGCAATTTTGCTCCAAAATACAGGGAATTTCTGCCTGTTTGCCTGAAAATAAGGGGAATGCATACCTTTTTGCCATAAAAAAGTGAAATTTCTTTATTTTTGCTCAAAAATAAAAGGAATTTCTGCATTTTTGCCTCTAAATAAGTTGAATTTCTGTCTTTTTTTCCCAAAACAAAGGGAATTTCTGACTTTTTTGCCCCCAAATAATAGGAATTTCTGACTTATTACTCAGAAATAAGTAAAATTTCTGCAATTTTGCCCCAAAATAAGGTGAATTTCTGCCTTTTTGCCCCCAAATGAGGGGAATTTCAGACTTTTTACCACAAAATAAGGGGAATTTTTGCATTTTTACCACAAAATATTAAGAATTTCTGCATTTTTGCCCCAAAATAAGGAAAATTTCTGCCTTTTTTCCCTGAAATAAGTGAAATTTCTGCAATATTGCCCCAAAATGAGTGGAATTTCTGAGTTTTGCCCCAAAATAAGGAGAATTTCTGTCTTTTTGCCCCAAAATATAGAGAATTTCTACCTTATTGCCCCACAATTAGGGGAATTTCTTCAATTTTGCTCCAAAATAAGAAGAATTTCTGCCTTTTTGCCCAACAATTAGGGGAATTTCTGCAATTTTGCTCCAAAATACGGGGAATTTCTGCCTTTTTGCCTGAAAATAATGGGAATGCATAACTTTTTGCCCTAAAGAGGGAAATTTCTTCATTTTTGCTACAAAATAAGGGGGAATTTCTGCCTTTTTGCCTCTAAATAAGTGGAATTTCTGTATTTTTCCCCCAAAAAAATAGAATTTCTGTCTTTTTTGCCCCAAAATAAGGGGAATTTCTTACTTATTACTCTGAAATAAGTGAAATTTCTGCAATTTTGCCCCAAAATAAGGGAAATTTCTGCCTTTTTGCTCTGAAATATATGACATTTCTGCAATTTTACCCCAAAATAAGGTGAATTTCTGCGTTTTTGCACCAAAATAATGGAAATTTCTGCCTTTTTGCCCAAAAATAAGAAAAATTTTTTCTTTTTTTCTCTGAAATAAGTGAAATTTGTGCAATTTTGCCTTAAAATAAAGGAAATTTCTGCAATTTTTCCCCATAATAAGGGAAATTTCTGCAATTTTGCCCCAAAATAAGGGGAATTTCTTTCTTTTTGCCCCAAATTAAAGGAAATTTCAGCCTTTTTACCTGAATATATGTGAAATTTCTGCAATTTTGCCCCAAATAAGGGAAATTTCTGCAATTATGCCCCAAAATAATGTAGATTCCTGCAATTTTGCCCCCCAAAAAAAGAAAATTTCTAGAATTTTTCCCCAAAATAAGGGGAATTTCTGATTTTTACCCCGATATAAAGGGAATTTCTGCCTTTTGCCCCAAAATTAGGGGAATTTCTGCAATTTTGCCCCAAAATAAGGTAAATTTCTGCAATATTGCCCCAAAATAAAGGAAATTTCTGGAATTTTGCTCCAAAAAAGGGGAATTTCTGATTTTTACCCCAAAATAAAGGGAATTTCTGCCTTTTGCCCCAAAATTAGGGGATTTTCTGCAATTTTGCTCCAAAATACAGGGAATTTCTGCCTGTTTGCCTGAAAATAAGGGGAATGCATACCTTTTTGCCATAAAAAAGTGAAATTTCTTTATTTTTGCTCAAAAATAAAAGGAATTTCTGCATTTTTGCCTCTAAATAAGTTGAATTTCTGTCTTTTTTTCCCAAAACAAAGGGAATTTCTGACTTTTTTGCCCCCAAATAATAGGAATTTCTGACTTATTACTCAGAAATAAGTAAAATTTCTGCAATTTTGCCCCAAAATAAGGTGAATTTCTGCCTTTTTGCCCCCAAATGAGGGGAATTTCAGACTTTTTACCACAAAATAAGGGGAATTTTTGCATTTTTGCCACAAAATATTAAGAATTTCTGCATTTTTGCCCCAAAATAAGGAAAATTTCTGCCTTTTTTCCCTGAAATAAGTGAAATTTCTGCAATTTTGCCCCAAAATAAGTGGAATTTCTGAGTTTTGCCCCAAAATAAGGAGAATTTCTGTCTTTTTGCCCCAAAATATAGAGAATTTCTACCTTATTGCCCCACAATTAGGGGAATTTCTTCAATTTTGCTCCAAAATAAGAAGAATTTCTGCCTTTTTGCCCAACAATTAGGGGAATTTCTGCAATTTTGCTCCAAAATACGGGGAATTTCTGCCTTTTTGCCTGAAAATAATGGGAATGCATAACTTTTTGCCCTAAAGAGGGAAATTTCTTCATTTTTGCTACAAAATAAGGGGGAATTTCTGCCTTTTTGCCTCTAAATAAGTGGAATTTCTGTATTTTTCCCCCAAAAAAATAGAATTTCTGTCTTTTTTGCCCCAAAATAAGGGGAATTTCTGACTTATTACTCTGAAATAAGTGAAATTTCTGCAATTTTGCCCCAAAATAAGGGAAATTTCTGCCTTTTTGCTCTGAAATATATGACATTTCTGCAATTTTACCCCAAAATAAGGTGAATTTCTGCGTTTTTGCCCCAAAATAATGGGAATTTCTGCCTTTTTGCCCAAAAATAAGAAAAATTTTTTCTTTTTTTCTCTGAAATAAGTGAAATTTGTGCAATTTTGCCTTAAAATAAAGGAAATTTCTGCAATTTTTCCCCATAATAAGGGAAATTTCTGCAATTTTGCCCCAAAATAAGGGGAATTTCTTTCTTTTTGCCCCAAATTAAAGGAAATTTCAGCCTTTTTACCTGAATATATGTGAAATTTCTGCAATTTTGCCCCAAATAAGGGAAATTTCTGCAATTATGCCCCAAAATAATGTAGATTCCTGCAATTTTGCCCCCCAAAAAAAGAAAATTTCTAGAATTTTTCCCCAAAATAAGGGGAATTTCTGATTTTTACCCCGATATAAAGGGAATTTCTGCCTTTTGCCCCAAAATTAGGGGAATTTCTGCAATTTTGCCCCAAAATAAGGTAAATTTCTGCAATATTGCCCCAAAATAAAGGAAATTTCTGGAATTTTGCTCCAAAAAAGGGGAATTTCTGATTTTTACCCCAAAATAAAGGGAATTTCTGCCTTTTGCCCCAAAATTAGGGGATTTTCTGCAATTTTGCTCCAAAATACAGGGAATTTCTGCCTGTTTGCCCGAAAATAAGGGGAATGCATACCTTTTTGCCATAAAAAAGTGAAATTTCTTTATTTTTGCTCAAAAATAAAAGGAATTTCTGCATTTTTGCCTCTAAATAAGTTGAATTTCTGTCTTTTTTTCCCAAAACAAAGGGAATTTCTGACTTTTTTGCCCCCAAATAATAGGAATTTCTGACTTATTACTCAGAAATAAGTAAAATTTCTGCAATTTTGCCCCAAAATAAGGTGAATTTCTGCCTTTTTGCCCCCAAATGAGGGGAATTTCAGACTTTTTACCACAAAATAAGGGGAATTTTTGCATTTTTGCCACAAAATATTAAGAATTTCTGCATTTTTGCCCCAAAATAAGGAAAATTTCTGCCTTTTTTCCCTGAAATAAGTGAAATTTCTGCAATTTTGCCCCAAAATAAGTGGAATTTCTGAGTTTTGCCCCAAAATAAGAAGAATTTCTGTCTTTTTGCCCCAAAATATAGAGAATTTCTACCTTATTACCCCACAATTAGGGGAATTTCTTCAATTTTGTTCCAAAATAAGAAGAATTTCTGCCTTTTTGCCCAACAATTAGGGGAATTTCTGCAATTTTGCTCCAAAATACGGGGAATTTCTGCCTTTTTGCCTGAAAATAATGAAAATGCATAACTTTTTGCCCTAAAGAGGGAAATTTCTTCATTTTTGCTACAAAATAAGGGGAATTTTTGCCTTTTTGCCTCTAAATAAGTGGAATTTCTGTATTTTTCCCCCCAAAAAATAGAATTTCTGTCTTTTTTGCCCCAAAATAAGGGGAATTTCTGACTTATTACTCTGAAATAAGTGAAATTTCTGCAATTTTGCCCCAAAATAAGGAAAATTTTTGCCTTTTTGCTCTGAAATATATGAAATTTCTGCAATTTTACCCCAAAATAAGGTGAATTTCTGCGTTTTTGCCCCAAAATAATGGGAATTTCTGCCTTTTTGCCCAAAAATAAGAAAAATTTTTTCTTTTTTTCTCTGAAATAAGTGAAATTTGTGCAATTTTGCCTTAAAATAAAGGAAATTTCTGCAATTTTTCCCCATAATAAGGGAAATTTCTGCAATTTTGCCCCAAAATAAGGGGAATTTCTTTCTTTTTGCCCCAAATTAAAGGAAATTTCAGCCTTTTTACCTGAATATATGTGAAATTTCTGCAATTTTGCCCCAAATAAGGGAAATTTCTGCAATTATGCCCCAAAATAATGTAGATTCCTGCAATTTTGCCCCCCAAAAAAAGAAAATTTCTAGAATTTTTCCCCAAAAAAAGGGGAATTTCTGATTTTTACCCCGATATAAAGGGAATTTCTGCCTTTTGCCCCAAAATTAGGGGAATTTCTGCAATTTTGCTCCAAAATACGGGGAATTTCTGTCTTTTTGCCCGAAAACAAGGGGAATGCATAACTTGTTGCCATAAAAAAGGGAAATTTCTTCATTTTTACTCCAAAATAAGGGGAATTTCTGCATTTTTGCATCTAAATAAGTGGAATTTCTGTCTTTTTCCCCCAAAACAAAGGGAATTTCTGTATTTTGCCCCAAAATAAGGGGATTTTCTGACTTATTACCCTAAAATAAGTGAAAATTCTGCAATTTTGCCCTTAAATAAGGGAATTCTCTGCCTTTATGCCCTGAAATATGTGAAATTTCTTCAATTTTACCCCAAAATAAGGTGAATTTCTGCATTTTTGCCCCAAAATAATGGGAATTTCTGCCGTTTTGCCCCAAAATAAGAAAAATTTTTGCTTATTTTCTCTTAAATAAGTGAAATTTCTGCAATTTTGCCCTAAAATAAGATCAATTCCTGCATTTTTTCCCCATAATAAGGGAAATGTCTGCAATTTTGCCCCAAAATAAAGAGAATTTCATCCTTTTGCCCCAAAATAAAGGAAATTTCAGCCTTTTTACCTGAAAATAAGTGAAATTTCTGAAATTTTACCCCAAATAAGGGAAATTTCTGCAATTTTGCCCCAATATAATGTAAATTCCTGCAATTTTGCCTTCCAAAAAAAGGAAATTTCTAGAATTTTGCCCCAAAATAAGGGGAATTTCTGATTTTTGCTCCAAAATAAAAGGAATTTCTGCCTTTTGCCCAAAAATTAGGGGAATTTCTGCAATTTTGCTCCAAAATACTGGGTATTTCTGCCTATTTGCCTGAAAATAATGGGAATGCATACCTTTTTGCCATAAAAAGGGAAATTTCTTCATTTTTGCTACAAAATAAGCGGAATTTCTGCCTTTTTGCCTCTAAATAAGTGGAATTTCTGTATTTTTCCCCCCAAAAAAAAGAATTTCTGTCTTTTTTGCCCCAAAATAAGGGGAATTTCTGACTTATTACCCTGAAATAAGTAAAATTTCTGCAATTTTGTCCCAAAATAAGGGAAATTTCTGCTTTTTTGCCCCTAAATAAGGGGAATTTCAGCATTTTTACCTCAAAATAAGGGGAATTTCTGCATTTTTGCCACAAAATTTACAGAATTTCTGCCTTCTTGCCCCATAATAAAGAAAATTTATACAATTTTGCCCCAAAATAAGAGAAATTTCTCCTTTTTTTCCCCAAAATAAAGGAAATTTTAGCCTTTTTACCTGAAGATAAGTGAAATTACTGCAATTTTGCCCCAAATAAGGGAAATTTCTGCAATTTTGCCCCAAAATAAGGTAAATTTCTGCAATATTGCCCCAAAATAAAGGAAATTTCTGGAATTATGCCCCAAAATAAGTGGAATTTCTGATTTTTACCCCAAAATAAAGGGAATTTCTGCCTTTTGCCCCAAAATTAGGGGAATTTCTGCAATTTTGCTCCAAAATACAGGGAATTTCTGCCTGTTTGCCCGAAAATAAGGGGAATGCATACCTTTTTGCCATAAAAAAGTGAAATTTCTTCATTTTTGCTCAAAAATAAGGGGAATTTCTGCCTTTTTGCCTCTAAATAAGTTGAATTTCTGTCTTTTTTCCCCAAAACAAAGGGAATTTCTGACTTTTTTGCCCCTAAATAATAGGAATTTCTGACTTATTACTCAGAAATAAGTGAAATTTCTGCAATTTTGCCCCAAAATAAGGTGAATTTCTGCCTTTTTGCCCCCAAATGAGGGGAATTTCAGACTTTTTACCACAAAATAAGGGAAATTTTTGCATTTTTGCCACAAAATATTAAGAATTTCTGCATTTTTGCCCCAAAATAAGGAAAATTTCTGCCTTTTTTCCCTGAAATAAGTGAAATTTCTGCAATTTTGCCCCAAAATAAGTGGAATTTCTGAGTTTTGCACCAAAATAAGGAGAATTTCTGTCTTTTTGCCCCAAAATATAGAGAATTTCTACCTTATTGCCCCACAATTAGGGGAATATCTTCAATTTTGCTCCAAAATAAGAAGAATTTCTGCCTTTTTGCCCAACAATTAGGGGAATTTCTGCAATTTTGCTCCAAAATACAGGGAATTTCTGCCTTTTTGCCTGAAAATAAGGGGAATGCATACCTTTTTGCCATAGAAAAAGGAAATTTCTTCATTTTTGCTCCAAAATAAGGGGAATTTCTGCCTTTTTGCCTCTAAATAAGTGGAATTTCTGTCTTTTTTCCCAAAACAAAGAGAATTTCTGTCTTTTTGCCCCAACATAAGGAAAATTTCTGACTTATTACTCTGAAATAAGTGAAATTTCTGCAATTTTGCCCCAAAATAAGGAAAATTTTTGCCTTTTTGCTCTGAAATATATGAAATTTCTGCAATTTTACCCCAAAATAAGGTGAATTTCTGCATTTTTGCACAAAAATAATGGGATATTCTGCCTTTTTGCCCAAAAACAAGAAATATTTTTTCTTTTTATCTCTGAAATAAGTGAAATTTGTGCAATTTTGCCTTAAAATAAAGGAAATTTCTGCAATTTTTCTCCATAATAAGGGAAATTTCTGCAATTTTGCCCCAAAATAAGGGGAATTTCTTTCTTTTTGCCCCAAATTAAAGGAAATTTCAGCCTTTTTACCTGAAAATATGTGAAATTTCTGCAATTTTGCCCCAAATAAGGGAAATTTCTGCAATTATGCTCCAAAATAATGTAGATTAATGCAATTTTGCACCCCAAAAAAAGAAAATTTCTAGAATTTTGCCCTAAAATAAGGGGAATTTTTGATTTTTACCCCAAAATAAAGGGAATTTCTGCCTTTTGCCCCAAAATCAGGGGAATTTCTGCAATTTTGCTCCAAAATACAGGGAATTTCTGCCTTTTTGCCTGAAAATAATGGGAATGCATACCTTTTTGCCATAAAAAGGGAAATTTCTTCATTTTTGCTCCAAAATAAAGGGAATTTCTGCCTTTTTGCCTCTAAATAAGTGGAATTTCTGACTTTTTCCCCCAAAACAATGGAAATTTCTGTCTTTTTCCCCCAAAATAAGGGGAATTTCTGACTTATTACCCTGAAATAGGTGAAATTTCTGCAAATTTTTTCCAAAATAAGGGAAATTTCTGCAATTATGCCCCAATGTAAAGGAAATTTTTGCAATTTTGCCCAAAAATAAGGGGAATTTCTGACTGTTTGCTCCCGAAAAAAGAAGATTTTCTGTCTTTTTGCCCTAAAATAAGGAGAATTTCTGCCTTTTTGCCCGAAAAGTATGAGAATTTCTGCAATTTTGCTTAAAAAGCGGGGAATTTCTGCTTTTTATTCCAAAAGTAAGGGGAATGTATACCTTTTGCCACAAAAAAGGGAAATTTCTTCATTTTTGCCCCAAAATAAGAGGAATTTCTACCTTTTCCCATCAAAATAAGTGAAATTTCTGCCTTTTGACCCAAAAATAAATGGAATTTCTGTCTGTTTGCCCCAAAATAAAAGGAATTTTTGTATTATGCCCTGAAATAAGTGAAATTTCTGCAATTTTGCCCCAAAATAAAAGAAATTTCTGCCTTTTTGAAACAAAATAAGGGGAATTTCTGTCTTTTTGCCCCAAAATAAGGGAAATTTCTGCCTTTTTGCCCCCAAATAAAAGAAATTTCAGCCTTTTTACCTCAAAATAAAAGGAATTCCTGCATTTTTGCCACCAAATATTAAGAATTTCTGCATTTTTGCCCCAAAATAAAAAAAATTTCTGCCTTTTTTCCCAGAAATAAGTGAAATTTCTGCAATTTTGCCCCAAAATAAGTGAAATTTCTGCAATTTTGCTCCAAAATAAGGAAAATTTCTTGAATTTTGCCCCAAAATAAGTGGAATTTCTGAGTTTTGCCCCAAAATAAGGAGAATTTCTGTCTTTTTGCCCCACTATATAGGGAATTTCTGCCCTTTTGCCCCACAATTAAAGGAATTTCTGCAATTTTGCTCCAAAATACGGGGAATTTCTGCCTTTGTGCCCGAAAATAAGGGGAATGCATAACTTTTTGCCATAAAAAAGGGAAATTTCTTCATTTTTCCTCCAAAATAAGGGGAATTTCTGCTTTTGCCTCTAAATAAGTGGAATTTCTGCAATTTTCCCCCAAAATACAGGGAGTTTCTGTTATTTTTGCCCCAAAATAAAAGGAATTTCTGACTTATTACCCTGAAATAGGTGAAATTTCTGCAATTTTGCCCAAAATAAAGGAAATTTCTGCAATTTTGCACCAATGTAAAGGAAATTACTGTAATTTTGCCCCAAAATAAGGGGAATTTCTGCCTTTTTGCCCGAAAATTATGAGAATTTCTGCAATTTTGCTTCAAAATACGGGGAATTTCTGCTTTTTATCCCGAAAGTAAGGGGAATGTATACCTTTTGCCACAAAAAAGGGAAATTTCTTCATTTTTGCCCCAGAATAAGAGGAATTTCTGCCTTTTAACATAAAAATAAGTGAAAATTCTTCCCTTTTACCAAAAAATAAATGGAATTTCTGTCTTTTTGACCCAAAATAATAGGAATTTTTGAGTTATGCCCTGAAATAAGTGATATTTCTGCAATTATGCCCCAAAATAAAAGAAATTTCTGCCTTTTTGCCACAAAATAAGGGGAATTTCAGTCTTTTTGCCCCAAAATAAGGGAAATTTATGCCTTTTTGCCCTCAAATAAGGGGAATTTCAGCCTTTTTACCTCAAAATAAGGGGAATTTCTGCATTTTTGCCACAAAATAATAAGAATTTCTGCATTTTTCTCCAAAATAAGGAAAATTTCGGCCTTTTTTCTTTGAAATAAGTGAAATTTCTGCAATTTTGCACCAAAATAAGGGAAATTTCTGCAATTTTGCCCCAAAATAAGGGAAATTTCTGCCTTTTTGCCCTGAAATATGTGAAATTTCTGCAATTTTAACCCAAAATAAGGTGAATTTCTGCCTTTTTGCCCTAAAATAATGAGAATTTCTGCCTTTTTGCCCCAAAATAAGAAAAATTTTTGCTTTTTTTTCTCTGAAATAAGTGAAATTTCTGCAATTTTGCCGCAAAATAAGGGAAATTTCTGCAATTTTGCCCCAAAATAAGGGAAATTTCTGGAATTTTGCACCAAAATAAGTGGAATTTCTGAGTTTTGCCCCAAAATAAGGAGAATTTCTCTCTTTTTGCCCCAACATATTGGGAATTTCTGCCTTTTTGCCCCACAATTAGGGGAATTTCTGCAATTTTGCTCCAAAATACGGGGAATTTCTGCCTTTTTGCCTGAAAATAATGGGAATGCATACCTTTTTGCCATTAAAAGGGAAATTTCTTCATTTTTACTCCAAAATAAGGGGAATTTCTTCCTTTTTGCCTCTAAATAAGTGAATTTCTGTCTTTTCCCCCCAAAAGAATGGGAATTTCTGTCTTTTTTCCCCAAAATAATGGGAATTTCTGAATTGTTACCCTGAAATAGGTGAAATTTCTGCAATTTTTCCTCAAAATAAGGGAAATTTCTGCAATTATGCCCCAATGTAAAGGAAATTTTTGCAATTTTGCCCCAAAATAAGGGGAATTTCTGACTGTTTGCTCCCGAAAAAAGATTTTCTGTCTTTTTGCCCCAAAATAAGGAGAATTTCTGCCTTTTTGCCAGAAAATTATGAGAATTTCTGCAATTTTGCTTAAAAATACGGGGAATTTCTGCTTTTTATCCCAAAAGTAAGGGGAATGTATACCTTTTGCCACAAAAAAGGGAAATTTCTTCATTTTTGCCCCAAAATAAGAGGAATTTCTGCCTTTTTCCCTCAAAATAAGTGAAATTTCTGCCTTTTGACCAAAAAATAAACGGAATTTCTGTCTTTTTGCCTCAAAATAAAAGGAATTTTTGAATTATGCCCTGAAATAAGTGAAATTTCTGCAATTTTGCCCCAAGATAAAAGAAATTTCTGCCTTTTTGAAACAAAATAAGGGGAATTTCTGTCTTTTTGCCCCAAAGAAGGGAAATTTCTGCCTTTTTGCCCCCAAATAAAAGAAATTTCAGCCTTTTTACCTCAAAATAAAGGGAATTCCTGCATTTTTGCCACCAAATATTAAGAATTTCTGCATTTTTGCTCCAAAATAAGGAAAATTTCTGCCTTTTTTCTCAGAAATAAGTGAAATTTCTGCAATTTTGCCCCAAAATAAGTGAAATTTCTGCAATTTTGCTCCAAAATAAGGGAAATTTCTGGAATTTTGCCCCAAAATAAGTGGAATTTCTGAGTTTTGCCCCAAAATAAGGAGAATTTCTGTCTTTTTGCCCCACTATATAGGGAATTTCTGCCCTTTTGCCCCACAATTAAAGGAATTTCTGCAATTTTGCTCCAAAATACGGGGAATTTCTGCCTTTTTGCCCGAAAATAAGAAAAATTTTAGCTTTTTTTCTCTTAAATAAGTGAAATTTCTGCAATTTTGCCCTAAAATAAGATAAATTTCTGCATTTTTTCCCCATAATAAGGGAAATGTCTGCAATTTTGCCCCAAAATAAAGAGAATTTCATCCTTTTTGCCCCAAAATAAAGGAAATTTCAGCCTTTTTACCTGAAAATAAGTGAAATTTCTGCAATTTTACCCCAAATAAGGGAAATTTCTGCAATTTTGCCCCAATATAATGTAAATTCCTGCAATTTTGCCCCAATATAATGTAAATTCCTGCAATTTTGCCCCAATATAATGTAAATTCCTGCAATTTTGCCTTCCAAAAAAAGGAAATTTCTAGAATTTTGCCCCAAAATAAAAGGAATTTCTGATTTTTGCCCCAAAATAAAGGGAATTTCTGCCTTTTGCCCCAAAATTAGAGGAATTTCTGCAATTTTGCTCCAAAATACGGGGAATTTCTGCCTTTTTGCCTGAAAATAATGGGAATGCATACCTTTTTGCCATAAAAAGGGATATTTCTTCATTTTTGCTACAAAATAAGGGGAATTTCTGCCTTTTTGCCTCTAAATAAGTGGAATTTCTGTATTTTTCCTCCAAAAAAGAGAATTTCTGTCTTTTTTGCCCCAAAATAAGGGGAATTTCTGACTTATTACCCAGAAATAAGTAAAATTTCTGCAATTTTGTCCCAAAATAAGGGAAATTTCTGCTTTTTTGCCCCCAAATAAGGGGAATTTTAGCCTTTTTAACTCAAAATAAGGGGAATTTCTGCATTTTTGCCACTAAATTTACAGAATTTCTGCCTTTTTGCCCCTTAATAAAGAAAATTTATACAATTTTGCCCCAAAATAAGAGGAATTTCTCCTTTTTTGCCCCAAAATAAAGGAAATTTCAGCCTTTTTACCTGAAGATAAGTGAAATTACTGCAATTTTGCTACAAATAACGGAAATTTCTGCAATTTTGCCCCAAAATAAGGTAAATTTCTGCAATATTGCCCCAAAATAAAGGAAATTTCTGGAATTTTGCCCCAAAATAAGGGGAATTTCTGATTTTTACCCCAAAATAAAGGGAATTTCTGCCTTTTGCCCCAAAATTAGGGGAATTTCTGCAATTTTGCTCCAAAATACAGGGAATTTCTGCCTGTTTGCCCGAAAATAAGGGGAATGCATATCTTTTTGCCATAAAAAAGTGAAATTTCTTCATTTTTGCTCCAAAATACGGGGAATTTCTGCCTTTTTGCCTGAAAATAATGGAAATGCATACCTTTTTGCCATAAAAAGGGAAATTTCTTCATTTTTGCTACAAAATAAGAGGAATTTCTGCCTTTTTGCCTCTAAATAAGTGGAATTTCTGTATTTTTCCCCCCAAAAAAGAGAATTTCTGTCTTTTTTGCCCCAAAATAAGGGGAATTTCTGACTCATTACCCTGAAATAAGTAAAATTTCTGCAATTTTGTCCCAAAATAAGGGAAATTTCTGCATTTTGCCCCCAAATAAGGGGAATTTCAGCCTTTTTACTTCAAAATAAGGGGAATTTCTGCATTTTTTGCCACAAAATTTACAGAATTTCTGTCTTTTTGCCCCATAATAAAGAAAATTTATACAATTTTGTCCCAAAATAAGAGGTATTTCTCCTTTTTTGCCCCAAAATAAAGGAAATTTCAGCCTTTTTACCTGAAGATAAGTGAAATTACTGCAATTTTGCCCCAAATAAAGGAAATTTCTGCAATTTTTCCCCAAAATAAGGTAAATTTCTGCTATATTGCCCCAAAATAAAGGAAATTTCTGGAATTTTGCCCCAAAATAAGGGGAATTTCTGATTTTTACCCCATAAGAAAGGGAATTTTTGCCTTTTGCCCCAAAATTAGGGGAATTTCTGCAATTTTGCTCCAAAATACATGGAATTTCTGCCTGTTTGCCCGAAAATAAGAGGAATGCATACCTTTTTGCCATAAAAAAGTGAAATTTCTTCATTTTTGCTCCAAAATAAGGGGAATTTCTGTCTTTTTTGCCTCTAAATAAGTTAAATTTCTGTCTTTTTTCCCAAAACAAAGGGAATTTCTGACTTTTTTGCCCCCAAATAATGGGAATTTCTGACTTATTACTCAGAAATAAGTGAAATTTCTGCAATTTTGCCCCAAAATAAGGTGAATTTCTGCCTTTTTGCCCCCAAATGAGGGGAATTTCAGACTTTTTACCACAAAATAAAGGGAATTTTTGCATTTTTGCCACAAAATATTAAGAATTTCTGCATTTTTGCCGCAAAATAAGAAAAATTTCTGCCTTTTTTCTTTGAAATAAGTGAAATTTCTGCAATTTTGCCCCAAAATAAGTGGAATTTCTGAGTTTTGCCCCAAAATAAGGAGAATTTCTGTCTTTTTGCCCCAAAATATAGAGAATTTCTACCTTATTTCCCAACAATTAGGGGAATTTCTTCAATTTTGCTCCAAAATACGAAGAATTTCTGCCTTATTGCCCAACAATTAGGGGAATTTCTGCAATTTTGCTCCAAAATACAGGGAATTTCTGTCTTTTTGCCTGAAAATAAGGGGGAATGCATACCTTTTTGCCATAGAAAAGGGAAATTTCTTCATTTTTGCTTCAAAATAAGGGGAATTTCTGCCTTTTTGCCTCTAAATAAGTGGAATTTCTGTCTTTTTTCCCAAAACAAAGAGAATTTCTGTCTTTTTGCCCCAAAATAAGGAAAATTTCTGACTTATTACTCTGAAATAAGTGAAATTTCTGCAATTTTGCCCCAAAATAAGGAAAATTTTTGCCTTTTTGCTCTGAAATATATGAAATTTCTGCAATTTTACCCCAAAATGAGGTGAATTTCGGCCTTTTTTTCTCAAAATAATGGGAATTTCTGCCTTTTTGCCCCAAAATAAGAAAAAACTTTTGCTTTTTTTCTCTGAAATAAGTGAAATTTCTGCAATTTTGCCTTAAAATAAGGGAAATTTCTGCAATTTTTCCCCATAATAAGGGAAATTTCTACAATTTTGCCCCAAAATAAGGGGAATTTCTGTCTTTTCCCCCAAAACAAAGGGAATTTCTGTCTTTTTTGCGCCAAAATAAGGGGAATTTCTTTCTTTTTGCCCCAAAATAAATGAAATTTCAGCCTTTTTACCTGAAAATAAGTGAAATTTCTGCAATTTTGCCCCAAATAAGAAAAATTTCTGCAATTTATCTCCAAATTAAATTAAATTCCTGCAATTTTGCCCCCCCAAAAAAAGAAAATCCTGGAATTTTTCTCCAAAATAAGGGGAATTTCTGCCTTTTGCCTCAAAATTAGGGGAATTTCTGCAATTTTGCTATAAAATACGGGGAATTTCTGCTATTTTGCCTGAAAATAATGGGAATGCATACCTTTTTGCCATAAAAAGGTAAATTTCTTCATTTTTGCACCAAAATAAGGGGAATTTCTGCATTTTTGCCTCTAAATAAGTGGAATTTCTGTCCTTTTCCCCCAAAACAAAGGGAATTTCTTTCTTTTTTGCCCCAAAATAAGGGGAATTTCTTACTTATTACCCTGAAATAAGTGAAATTTCTCCAATTTTGCCCCAAAATAAAGAAAATTTCAGCAATTTTGCACCAATGTAAAGGAAATTTCTGCAATTTTGCCTCAATGTAAATGAATTTCTGACTGTTTGCTGCCAAAAAAAGAAGATTTTCTGTCTTTTTGCCCCAAAATAAGGAGAATTTCTGCCTTTTTGCCCGTAAATTATGAGAATTTCTGCAATTTTGCTTCAAATACGGGGAATTTCTGCTTTTTATCCCGAAAGTAAGGGGAATGTATACCTTTTGCCACAAAAAAGGGAAATTTCTTCATTTTTACCCCAAAATAGGAGGAATTTCTGCCTTTTACCCTCTAAATAAGTAAAATTTCTGCCTTTTGACCCAAAAATAAATGGAATTTCTGTCTTTTTGCCTCAAAATAAAAGAAATTTTTGAATTATGCCCTGAAATAATTGAAATTTCTGCAATTTTGCCCCAAAATAAAAGAAATTTCTGCCTTTTTGCCACAAAATAAGGGAAATTTCTGTCTTTTTGCCTTAAAATAAAGGAAATTTCTGCCTCTTTGCCCCCAAATAAAAGAAATTTCAGCCTTTTTACCTCAAAATAAAGGGAATTCCTGCATTTTTCCACAAAATATTAAGAATTTCTGCATTTTTGCCCCAAAATAAAGAAAATTTCTGCCTTTTTTCTCTGAAATAAGTGAAATTTCTGCAATTTTGCCCCAAAATAAGTGGAATTTCTGCAATTTTGCTCCAAAATAAAGGAAATTTCTGGCATTTTGCCCCAAAATAAGGAGAATTTCTGTCTTTTGCCCCACTATATAGGGAATTTCTGCCCTTTTGCCCCACAATTAAAGGAATTCTGCAATTTTGCTCTAAAATACGGGGAATTTCTGCCTTTTTGCCCGAAAATAAGGGGAATGCATAACTTTTTGCCATAAAAAAGAGAAATTTCTTCATTTTTGCTCCAAAATAAGGGGAATTTCTGCCTTTTTGCCTCTAAATATGTGGAATTTCTGTCTTTTTCCCCCAAAACAAAGGGAATTTCTGTCTTTTTTGCCCCAAAATAAGGGGAATTTCTGACTTATTACCCTGAAATAAGTGAAATTTCTGCGATTTTGCCCCAAAATAAGGGAAAAATTCTACAATTTTGCCCCAATGTAAAGAAAATTTCTGCAATTTTGCCCCAAAATAAGGGGAATTTCTGACTGTTTGCTCCCGAAAAAAGAAGATTTCTGTCTTTTTGCCCCAAAATAAAGAGAATTTCTGCCTTTTTGCCCGAAAATTATGAGAATATCTGCAATTTTGCTTCAAAATACGGGGAATTTCTGCTTTTTATCCCAAATGTAAGGGGAATGTATACCTTTTGCCACAAAAAAGGGAAATTTCTTCATTTTTGCCCCAAAATAAGAGGAATTTCTGCCTTTTTCCCTCAAAATAAGTGAAATTTCGGCCTTTTGACCCAAAAATCAACGGAATTTCTGTCTTTTTGCCTGAAAATAAAAGGAATTTTTGAATTATGCCCTGAAATAAGTGAAATTTCTGCAATTTTGCCCCAAAATAAAAGAAATTTCTGCCTTTTTGCCTCTAAATAAGTGGAAATTCTGCAATTTTCTCCCAAAATACAGGGAATTGCTGTTATTTTTGCCCCAAAATAAGGGGAATTTCTGACTTATTACCCTGAAATAAGTGAAATTTCTGCAATTTTGCCCCAAAATAAAGGAAATTTCTGCAATTTTGCACCAATGTAAAGGAAATTACTGTAATTTTGCCCCAAAATAAGGGAATTTCTGCATTTTTGCCCCAAATTAAGAAAAATTTTTGCTTTTTTCTCTAAAATAAGTGAAATTTCTGCCTTTTTGCCCCACAATTAGGGGAATTTCTGCAATTTTGCTCCAAAATACGGGGAATTTCTGTCTTTTTGCTCGAAAATAAGGGGAATGCATAACTTTTTGCCATAAAAAAGGGAAATTTCATCATTTGAGCTCCAAAATAAGAGGAAATTTCTGCCTTTTTGCCTCTAAATAAGTGGAATTTCTGTCTTTTTCCCCCAAAACAAAGGGAATTTCTGTCTTTTTGCCCCAAAATAAGGGGAATTTCTGACTTATTACCCTGAAATAAGTGAAATTTCTGCAATTTTGCCCCCAAATAATGAAATTCTCTGCCTTTATGCCCTGAAATATGTGAAATTTCTTCAATTTTACCCCAAAATAAGGTGAATTTCTGCATTTTTGCCCCAAAATAATGCCAATTTCTGCCTTTTTGCCCCAAATTAAGAAAAATTTTTGCTTTTTTCTCTAAAATAAGTGAAATTTCTGCAATTTTGCCCTAAAATAAGATAAATTTCTGCAATTTTTCCCCATAATAAGGGAAATGTCTGCAATTTTGCCCTAAAATAAAGAGAATTTCATCCTTTTTGCCCTAAATAAAGGTAATTTCAGACTTTTTACCTGAAAATAAGTGAAATTTCTGCAATTTTGCCCCAAAATAAGGGGAATTTCTGACTGTTTGCTCCCGAAAAAAGAAGATTTTCTCTCTTTTTGCCCTAAAATAAGGAGAATTTCTGCCTTTTTGCCCGAAAATTATGAGAATTTCTGCAATTTTGTTTAAAAAAACGGGGAATTTCTGCTTTTTATCCCAAAAGTAAGGGGAATGTACACCTTTTGCCACAAAAAAGGGAAATTTCTTCATTTTTGCCCCAAAATAATAGGAATTTCTGCCTTTTCCCCTCAAAATAAGTGAAATTTCTGCCTTTTGACCCAAAAATAAATGGAATTTCTGTCTTTTTGCCTCAAAATAAAAGGAATTTTTGTATTATGCCCTGAAATAATTAAAATTTCTGCAATTTTGCCCCAAAATAAAAGAAATTTCTGCCTTTTTGAAACAAAATAAGGGGAATTTCTATCTTTTTGCCCCAAAATAAGGGAAATTTCTGCCTTTTTGCCCCCAAATAAAAGAAATTTCAGCCTTTTTACCTCAAAATAGAAGGAATTCCTACATTTTTGCCACCAAATATTAAGAATTTCTGCATTTTTGCCCCAAAATAAGGAAAATTTCTCTCCTTTTTCCCCCGAAATAAGTGAAATTTCTGCAATTTTGCCCCAAAATAAGTGAAATTTCTGCAATTTTGCTCCAAAATAAGGGAAATTTCTGGAATTTTGCCCCAAAATCAGTGGAATTTCTGAGTTTTGCCCCAAAATAAGGAGAATTTCTGTCTTTTTGCCCCACTATATAGGGAATTTCTGCCCTTTTGCCCCACAATTAAAGGAATTTCTGCAATTTTGCTCCAAAATATGTGGAATTTCTGCCTTTTGCCTGAAAATAAGGGGAATGCATAACTTTTTGCCATAAAAAAGGGAAATTTCTTCATTTTTGCTCCAAAATAAGGGGAATTTCTGCCTTTTTGCCTCTAAATAAGTGGTATTTCTGCAATTTTCCCCCAAAATACAGGGAATTTCTGTTATTTTTGCCACAAAATAAGGGGAATTTCTGACTTATTACCCTGAAATAAGTGAAATTTCTGCAATTTTGCCCCAAAATAAAGGAAATTTCTGCAATTTTGCACCAATGTAAAGGAAATTACTGTAATTTTGCCCCAAAATAAGGGGAATTTCTGCCTTTTTGCCCGAAAATTATGAGAATTTCTGCAATTTTGCTTCAAAATACGGGGAATTTCTGCTTTTTATCCCGAAAGTAAGGGGAATGTATACCTTTTGCCACTAAAAAGGGAAATTTCTTCATTTTTGCCCCAGAATAAGAGTAATTTCTGCCTTTTAACATAAAAATAAGTGAAAATTCTTCCTTTTTACCAAAAAATAAATGGAATTTCTGTCTTTTTGCCCCAAAATAAAAGGAATTTTTGAGTTATGCCCTGAAATAAGTGATATTTCTGCATTTATGCCCCAAAATAAAAGAAATTTTTGCCTTTTTGCCACAAAATAAGGGGAATTTCAGTCTTTTTGCCCCAAAATAAGGGAAATTTATGCCTTTTTGCCCTCAAATAAGGGGAATTTCAGCCTTTTTACCTCAAAATAAGGGGAATTTCTGCATTTTTCCCCAAAATAAGGAAAATTTCTGCCTTTTTTCTTTGAAATAAGTGAAATTTCTGCAATTTTGCCCCAAAATAAGGGAAATTTCTGCAATTTTGCCCCAAAATAAGGGAAATTTCTGCCTTTTTGCCCTGAAATATGTGAAATTTCTGCAATTTTACCCCAAAATAAGGTGAATTTCTGACTTTTTGCCCTAAAATAATGAGAATTTCTGCCTTTTTGCCCCAAAATAAGAAAAATTTTTGCTTTTTTTCTCTGAAATAAGTGAAATTTCTGCAATTTTGCTGCAAAATAAGGGAAATTTCTGCAATTTTGCCCCAAAATAAGGGAAATTTCTGGAATTTTGCACCAAAATAAGTGGAATTTCTGAGTTTTGCCCCAAAATAAGGAGAATTTCTCTCTTTTTGCCCCAACATATTGGGAATTTCTGCCTTTTTGCCCCACAATTAGGGGAATTTCTGCAATTTTGCTTCAAAATACGGGGAATTTCTGCCTTTTTGCCTGAAAATAATGGGAATGCATACCTTTTTGCCATAAAAAGGGAAATTTCTTCATTTTTACTCCAAAATAAGGGGAATTTCTTCCTTTTTGCCTCTAAATAAGTGAATTTCTGTCTTTTTCCCCCAAAACAATGGGAATTTCTGTCTTTTTTCCCCAAAATAAGGGGAATTTCTGACTTGTTACCCTGAAATAGGTGAAATTTCTGCAATTTTTCCTCAAAATAAGGGAAATTTCTGCAATTATGCCCCAATGTAAAGGAAATTTTTGCAATTTTGCCCCAAAATTAGGGGAATTTCTGACTGTTTGCTCCCGAAAAAAAATTTTCTGTCTTTTTGCCCCAAAATAAGGAGAATTTCTGCCTTTTTGCCCGAAAATTATGAGAATTTCTGCAATTTTGCTTAAAAATACGGGGAATTTCTGCTTTTTATCCCAAAAGTAAGGGGAATGTATACCTTTTGCCACAAAAAAGGGAAATTTCTTCATTTTTGCCCCAAAATAAGAGGAATTTCTGCCTTTTTCCCTCAAAATAAGTGAATTTTCTGCCTTTTGACCCAAAAATAAACAGAATTTCTGTCTTTTTGCCTCAAAATAAAAGGAATTTTTGAATTATGCCCTGAAATAAGTGAAATTTCTGCAATTTTGCCCCAAAATAAAAGAAATTTCTGCCTTTTTGAAACAAAATAAGGGGAATTTCTGTCTTTTTGCCCCAAAGAAGGGAAATTTCTGCCTTTTTGCCCCCAAATAAAAGAAATTTCAGCATTTTTACCTCAAAATAAAGGGAATTCCTGCATTTTTGCCGCCAAATATTAAGAATTTCTGCATTTTTGCCCCAAAATAAGGAAAATTTCTGCCTTTTTTCCTAGAAATAATTGAAATTTCTGCAATTTTGCCCCAAAATAAGTGAAATTTCTGCAATTTTGCTCCAAAATAAGGGAAATTTCTGGAATTTTGCCCCAAAATAAGTGGAATTTCTGAGTTTTGCCCCAAAATAAGGAGAATTTCTGTCTTTTTGCCCCACTATATAGGGAATTTCTGCCCTTTTGCCCCACAATTAAAGGAATTTCTGCAATTTTGCTCCAAAATACGGGGAATTTCTGCCTTTTTGCCCGAAAATAAGAAAAATTTTAGCTTTTTTTCTCTTAAATAAGTGAAATTTCTGCAATTTTGCCCTAAAATAAGATAAATTTCTGCATTTTTTCCCCATAATAAGGGAAATGTCTGCAATTTTGCCCCAAAATAAAGAGAATTTCATCCTTTTTGCCCCAAAATAAAGGAAATTTCAGCCTTTTTACCTGAAAATAAGTGAAATTTCTGCAATTTTACCCCAAATAAGGGAAATTTCTGCAATTTTGCCCCAATATAATGTAAATTCCTGCAATTTTGCCCCAATATAATGTAAATTCCTGCAATTTTGCCCCAATATAATGTAAATTCCTGCAATTTTGCCTTCCAAAAAAAGGAAATTTCTAGAATTTTGCCCCAAAATAAAAGGAATTTCTGATTTTTGCCCCAAAATAAAGGGAATTTCTGCCTTTTGCCCCAAAATTAGGGGAATTTCTGCAATTTTGCTCCAAAATACGGGGAATTTCTGCCTTTTTGCCTGAAAATAATGGGAATGCATACCTTTTTGCCATAAAAAGGGATATTTCTTCATTTTTGCTACAAAATAAGGGGAATTTCTGCCTTTTTGCCTCTAAATAAGTGGAATTTCTGTATTTTTCCTCCAAAAAAAGAGAATTTCTGTCTTTTATACCTTTTTGCAATAAAAAGGTAAATTTCTTCATTTTTGCTCCAAAATAAGGGAAATTTCTGCCTTTTTGCCTCTAAATAAGTGGAATTTCTGTCATTTCCCCCAAAACAAAGGGAATTTCTCTCTTTTTTGCCCCAAAATAAGAGGAATTTCTGACTCATTACCCTGAAATAAGTGAAATTTCTGCAATTTTGCCCAAAAATAAGGGAAATTTCTGCTTTTGGCCCCTAAATAAATGGAATTTTAGCATTTTTACCTCAAAATAAAGGGAATTTTTGGATTTTGGCACAAAATATTAGGAATTTCTTCCTTTTTGCCCCAAAATAAGAAAAATTTCTGCTTTTTTCCCTGAAATAAGTGAAATTTCTGCAATTTTGCCCCAAAATAAGTGAAATTTCTGCAATTTTGCCCCAAAAAAGAGGGAAATTTCTGGAATTTTGAACTAAATTTTAGAATTTGTGAGTTTTGCCCTAAAATAAGGAGAATTTTTGTTTTTTTCCCCCAACATATAGGGAATTTCTGCCTTTTTGCCCCACAATTAGGGGAATTTCTGCAATTTTGCTCCAAAATACGGGGAATTTCTGTCTTTTTGCCCGAGAATAAGGGGAATGCATAACTTGTTGCCATAAAAAAAGGGAAATTTCTTCATTTTTGCTCCAAAATAAGGGGAATTTCTGCCTTTTTGCCTCTAATAAGTGGAATTTCTGTCATTTCCCCCAAAACAAAGGGAATTTCTGTCTTTTTTGACCCAAAATAAGGGGAATTTCTGACTTATTACCCTGAAATAAGTGAAATTTCTGCAATTTTGCCCCAAAATAAGGGAAATTTCTGCCTTTTTGCCCTGAAATATGTGAAATTTCTGCATTTTTATCCCAAAATAAGGTGAATTTCTGCCTTTTTGTCCCAAAATAATGGGAATTTCTGCCTTTTTGGCCCAAAATAAGAAAAATTTTTGCTTTTTTTCTCTGAAATAAGTGAAATTTCTGCAAATTTGCCCTAAAATAAGTGGAATTTCTGCAATTTTATCGCATAATAAAGGAAATTTCTGCAATTTTGCCCCAAAATAAGGGGGATTTCTCCTTTGTGCCCCAAAATAAAGGAAATTTCAGCCTTTTTACCAGAAAATAAGTGAAATTTCTGCAATTTTGCCCCAAATAAAGAAAATTTCTGCAATTTTGCCACAAAATAAGGTAAATTCCTGCAATTTTGCCCCAAAATAAAGGAAATTTCTGGAATTTTGCCCCAAAATAAGGGGAATTTCTGATTTTTGCCCCAAAATAAAGGGAATTTCTGGCTTTTGCCACAAAATTAGGGGAATTTCTGCAATTTTGCTCCAAAATACGGCGAATTTCTGCCTTTTTGCCCGAAAATAATGGGAATGCATACCATTTTGCCATAAAAAGGTAAATTTCTTCATTTTTGCTCCAAAATAAGGGAAATTTCTGCCTTTTTGCCTCTAAATAAGTGGAATTTCTGTCATTTCCCCCAAAACAAAGGGAATTTCTGTCTTTTTTGCCCCAAAATAAGGGGAATTTCTGACATATTACCCTGAAATAAATAAAATTTCTGCAATATTGCCCCAAAATAAGGGAAATTTCTGCCTTTTTGCCCTCAAATTAGGGGTATTTCAGCCTTTTTACCTCAAAATAAGGAGAATTTCTGCCTTTTTTCCCCAAAATAAGGGAAATTTCTGCCTTTTTTCACTGAAATAATTGAAATTTCTGCAATTTTGCCCCAAAATAAGTGAAATTTCTGCAATTTTGCCCCAAAATAAAAAAAATTTCTGAAATTTTGCCCCAAAATAATGGGAATTTCTGATTTTTGCCCCAAAATAAAGGGAATTTCTGCCTTTTGCCCCAAAATTAGTGAAATTTCTGCAATTTTGCTCCAAAATACGGCGAGTTTCTGCCTTTTTGCCCGAAAATAATGGGAATGCATACCTTTTTGCCATAAAAAGGTAAACTTCTTCATTTTTGCTCCAAAATAAGGGGAATTTCTGCCTTTTTGCCTATAATAAGTGGAATTTCTGTCATTTCACCCTAAACAAAGGGAATTTCTGTCTTTTTTGACCCAAAATAAGGGGAATTTCTGACTCATTACCCTCAAATAAGTGAAATTTCTGCAATTTTGCCCCAAAATAAGGGAAATTTCTGCCTTTTTGCCCTAAAATATGTGAAATTTCTGCAATTTTACCCCAAAATAAGGTGAATTTCTGACTTTTTGCCCCAAAATAATGGGAATTTCTGCATTTTTGCCCCAAAATAAGAAAAATTTTTGCTTTTTTCTCTGAAATAAGTGAAATTTCTGCAATTTTGCCCTAAAATAAGTGAAATTTCTGCAATTTTATTGCATAATAAGGGAAAATTCTGCAATTTTGCCCCAAAATAAGGGGAATTTCTCCCTTTTTGCCCCAAAATAAAGTTAATTTCAGCCTTTTTACCAGGAAATAAGTGAAATTTCTGCAATTTTGCCCCAAATAAAGGAAATTTCTGCAATTTTGCCCCAAAATAAGGTAAATTCCTGCAATTTTGCCCCAAAATAAAGGAAATTTCTGGAATTTTGCCCCAAAATAAGGGGAATTTCTGATTTTTGCCCCAAAATAAAGGGAATTTCTGGCTATTTCCACAAAATTAGGGGAATTTCTGCAATTTTGCCCCAAAATAAGGGGAATTTCTGACTTATTACACTGAAATAAGTGAAATTTCTGCAATTTTGCCCCAAAATAAGGTAATTTCCTGCAATTTTGTCACAAAATAAAGGAAATTTCTGGAATTTTGCCCCAAAATAAGGGGAATTTCTGGCTTGTGCCACAAAATTAGGGGAATTTCTGCAATTTTGCTCCAAAATACGGCGAATTTCTGCCTTTTTGCCCGAAAATAATGGGAATGCATACCTTTTTGCCATAAAAAGGTAAATTTCTTCATTTTTGCTCCAAAACAAGGGAAATTTCTGCCTTTTTGCCTCTAAATAAGTGGAATTTCTGTCATTTCCCACAAAACAAAGGAAATTTCTGTCTTTTTTGCCCCAAAATAGGGGAATTTCTAACTTATTACCCTGAAATAAGTGAAATTTCTGCAATTTTGCCCCAAAATAAGGGAAATTTCTGCCTTTTTGCCCAAGAATAAGGGAAATTTCTGAAATTTTGCCCCAAAATAAGTGGAATTTCTGAGTTTTGCCCCAAAATAAGGAGAATTTCTGTATTTTGCTCCAACATATAGAAAATTTCTGCATTTTTGCCCCACAATTAGGGGAATTTCTGCAATTTTGCTCCAAAATATGAGAAATTTCTGCCTTTTTGCCCGTAAATAAAAAGAATGCATACCTTTTTGTCTTAAAATAGGGAAATTTCTTCATTTTTGCTCCAAAATAAGGGGAATTTTTGCTTTTTTGCCTCTAAATAAGTGGAATTTCTGTCTTTTTCCTCTAAAACAAGGGATTTTCTGTTTTTTTATGCCCCAAAATAAGGAAATTTTCTGACTTATTACCCTGAAATAAGTGAATTTTCTGCAATTTTGTCCCAAAGTAAGGGAAATTTCTGCCTTTTTGCCCCCAAATAAGTGGAATTTGAGCCCTTTCACCTCCAAATAAGGGGAATTTCTGCATTTTTGCCACAAAATATTAGGAATTTCTGCCTTTTTGCCCCAAAATAAGGAAAATTTCTGTCTTTTTTCCCTGAAATAAGTCAAATTTCTGCAATTTTGCCCCAAAATAAGTGAAATTTCTGCAATTTTGCCTCAAAATAAGGGAAATTTTTGGAATTTTGCCCCCAAATAAGTGGAATTTCTGAGTTTTGCCCCAAAATAAAGAGAATTTCTGACTTTTTGCCCCAACATATAGGGAATTTCTGCATTTTTGCCCCACAATTAGGGGAATTTCTGCAATTTTGCCCCAAAATAAAGAGAATTTCTGTCTTTTTGCCCCAACATATAGGGAATTTCTGCATTTTTGCCCCACAATTAGGGAAATTTCTGCCTTTTTGCCCGAAAATAAGGGGAATGCATAACTTTTTCCCATAAAAAATGAAATTTCTTCATTTTTACTCCAAAATAAGGGGAATTTCTGCTTTTTTGCCTCTAAATAAGTGGAATTTCTGTCTTTTCCTCCAAAACAAATGGATTTTCTGTCTTTTTTGCGCCAAAATAAAGGGAATTTCTGACTTATTACCCTGAAATAAGTGAAATTTCTGCAATTTTGTCCCAAAATAAGGGAAATTTCTGCCTTTTTGCACCCAAATAAGGGGAATTTCAGCCTTTTAACCTCAAAATAAGGGGAATTTCTGCATTTTTGCCACAAAATATTAGGAATTTCTTCTTTTTTGCCTCAAAATAAGGAAAATTTCTGTCTTTTTTCCCTGAAATAAGTGAAATTTCTGCAATTTTGCCCCAAAATAAGTGACATTTCTGCAATTTTGCCCAAAAATAAGGGAAATTTTTGGAATTTTGCCCCAAAATAAGTGGAATTTCTGAGTTTTGCCCAAAAATAAGGAGAATTTCTGTCTTTTTGCCCTAACATATAGGGAATTTCTGCATTTTTGCTTTACAATTAAGGGAATTTCTGCAATTTTGCTCCAAAATAAGGGGAATTTCTGCCTTTTTGCCCGAAAATAAGGGGAATGCATAACTTTTTCCCATAAAAAAGGGAAATTTTGTCATTTCGCTCCAAATTAAGGGGAATTTCTGCATTTTTGCCCCAAAATAAGAAAAATTTTTGCTTTTTTTCTCTGAAATTATTGAAATTTCTGCAATTTTGCCTCAAATTAAGGGAAATTTCTGCAATATTTCCCAAAATAAGGGAAATTTCTGCAATTTTGCCCCAAAATAAGAGGAATTTCTCACTTTTTGCCCGAAAATTAGGGAAATTTCAGCCTTTTTACCTGAAAATAAGTGAAATTTCTGCAATTCTGCCACAAATAATGGAAATTTCTGCAATTTTGCCCCAAAATAAGGTTAATTGCTGCAATTTTGCACCAAAATAATGGAAATTTCTTGAATTTTGCCCCAAAAGAAGGGGAATTTCTGATTTTTGCCCCAAAATAAAGGGAATTTCTTCTTTTGCCTTAAAATTAAGGGAATTTTGCCTTTTTGCCCAAAAATTATGAGAATTTCTGCAATTTTGCTTCAAAATACGGGGAATTTCTGCTTTTTATCCCGAAAGTAAGGGGAATGTATAACTATTACCACAAAAAAAGGGAAATTTCTTAATTTTTGCCCCAAAATAAGAGGAATTTCTGCCTTTTTACCTCAAAATAAGTGAAATTTCTCCCTTTTTACCTCAAAATAAGGGGAATTTCTGCATTTTTACCACAAAATATTAAGAATTTCTGCATTTTTGCCCCAAAATAAGGTAAATTTCTGCCTTTTTTCCCTGAAATAAGTGAAATTTCTGCAATTTTGCCCCAAAATAAGTTAAATTTCTTGTATTTTGCCCCAAAATAAATGAAATTTCTGAGTTTTGCCCCAAAATAAGGAAAATTTCTGTCTTTTTGCCATAACATATAAGGAATTTCTGCCTTTTTGCCCCACAATTAGGGGAATTTCTGCAATTTTGCTCCAAAATACGAGGAATTTCTGTCTTTTTGCCTGAAAATAAAGGGAATGCATAACTTTTTGCCATAAAAATGGAAAATTTCTTCATTTTTGCTCCAAAATAAGGGGAATTTCTGCCTTTTTGCCTCTAAATAAGTGGAATTTCTGTCTTTTTCCTCCAAAACAAAGGAAATTTCTGTCTTATTTGCCCCAAAATAAAGGGAAATTCTGACTTATTACCCTAAAATAAGGGAAATTTCTGCCTTTTTGCCCTGAAATATGTGAAATTTCTGCAATTTTACCCCAAAATACGGTGAATTTCCTCCTTTTTCCCCCAAAATAATGGGAATTTCTGCGTTTTTGCCCTAAAATAAGAAAATTATTTTTTTTTCTGAAATAAGTGACATTTCTGCAATTTTGCCCTAAAAAAGGGAAATTTCTGCAATTATTATTCTATAATAAGGGAAATGTCTGCAATTTTGCCCCCAAAAAAAGGGAATTTCTCCTTTTTGCCCCAAAATAAAGGAAATTTCAGCCATTTTACCTGAAAATAAGTGAAATTTCTGCAATTTTGCCCCAAATAAAGAAAATTTCTGCAATTTTGCCCCAAAATAAGGTAAATTCCTGCAATTTTGCCCCAAAATAAAGAAAATTTCTGGAATTTTGCCCCAAAATAACGGGAATTTCTGATTTTTGCCCCAAAATAAAGGGAATTTCTGGCTTTTGCCCCAAAATTAGGGGAATTTCTGCAATTTTGCTCCAAAATACAGGGAATTTCTGCCTTTTTGCCCGAAAATAATGGGAATGCATACCTTTTTGCCATAAAAAGGTAAATTTCTTCATTTTTGCTCCAAAATAAGGGAAATTTCTGCCTTTTTCCTCTAAATAAGTGGAATTTCTGTCATTTCCGCAAAAAAAGGGAATTTCTGGGGTTTTTTTGCCCCAAAATAAGGGGAATTTCTGATTTATTACCCTGAAATAAGTGAAATTTCTGCAATTTTGCCCCAAAATAAGGGAAATTTCTGCTTTTTGCCCCCAAATAAAGGGAATTTCAGCCTTTTTACCTCAAAATAAGGAGTATTTATGCTTTTTGCCCCAAAATAAGGGAAATTTCTGCCTTTTTTCATTGAAATAAGTGAAATTTCTGCAATTTTGTCCCAAAATAAGGGAAATTTCTGCAATTTTGCCCAAGAATAAGGGAAATTTCTTCAATTTTGCCCCAAAATAAGAGAAATTTCTGCCTTTTTGCCCCCAAATAAAGGGAATTTCAGCCTTTTTACCTCAAAATAAGGAGAATTTCTGCTTTTTGCCCCAATATAAGGGAAATTTCTCCAATTTTGCCCAAGAATAAGGGAAATTTCTGGAATTTTGCCCCAAAATAAGTGGAATTTCTGAGTTTTGCCGCAAAATAAGGAGAATTTCTGTCTTTTTGCCCCAACATATAAGGAAATTTTGCATTTTTTCCCCACAATTAATGGAATTTCTGCAATTTTGCTCCAAAATACGGGAAATTTCTGCCATTTTGCCTGTAAATAAAAAGAATGCATACCTTTTTGCCTTAAAAAAGGGAAATTTCTTCATTTTTGCTCCAAAATAAGGGGAATTTCTGCTTTTTTGCCTCTAAATAAGTGGAATTTCTGTCTTTTTCCTCCAAAACAAAGGGATTTTCTGTATTTTTTGCCCCAAAATAAGGAAATTTTCTGACTTATTATCTGGAAATAAGTGAAATTTCTGCAATTTTGTCCCAAAATAAGGAAAATTTCTACGTTTTGCCCCAAAATAAGAGGAATTTCTGCCTTTTTACATCAAAATAAGGGAAATTTCTGCCTTAATACCCAAAAATAAATGAAATTTCTGTCTTTTTGCCCCAAAATTAAAGGAATTTTTGAATAATGCCCTAAAATAAGTGAAATTTCTGCAATTTTGCCCCAAAATAAAAGAAATTTCTGCCTTTTTGCCACAAAATAAGGGGAATTTCTATCTTTTTGCCCCAAAATAAGGGAAATTTCTGCCTTTTTGCCCCCTAATAATAAGAATTTCGCCCTTTTTCCTCAAAATAAGGGGAATTTCTGCATTTTTGCCACAAAATTTTAAGAATTTCTGCATTTTTGCCTCAAAATAAAGAAAATTTCTGCCTTTTTTCCTGAAATAAGTGAAATTTCTGCAATTTTGCGACAAAATAAGTGATATTTCTGCAATTTTGCCCCAAAATAAGGGAAATTTCTGGAATTTTGCCCCAAAATAAGTGGAATTTCTGAGTTTTGCCCCAAAATATGGAGAATTTCTGTCTTTTTGCCCCAAAATAAATGAAATTTTTGAATTATTCCTTGAAATAAGTGATATTTCTGCAATTTTGCCCCAAAATAAAAGAAATTTCTGCGTTTTTGCCACAAAATAAGGGGAATTACTGTCTTTTTGCCCCAAAATAAAGGAAATTTCTGCCTTTTTGCCCCCAAATAAGGGGAATTTCAGCCTTTTTACCTCAAAATAAGGGGAATTTCTGCATTTTTGCCACAAAATATTAAGAATTTATGCATTTTTACCCTAAAATAAGTAAATTTTCTGTCTTTTTTCCCTGAAATAAGTGAAATTTCTCCAATTTTGCCCCAAAATAAAGGAAATTGCTGCTTTTTTCCCTGTAATATGTGAAATTTCTGCAATTTTACCCCAAAATAAGGTGAATTTCTGCTTTTTTGCCCCAAAATAATGGGAATTTCTGCCTTTTGCACCAAAAATGAGAAAAATTTTTGCTTTTTTTATCAGAAATAAGTGAAATTTCTGCAATTTTGCCCAAAATAAGTGAAATTTTTGCAATTTTGCCCCAAAATTAAGGAAATTTATGGAATTTTTCTTCCAAATAAGTGGAATTTCTTAGTTTTGCCCCAAAATAAGGAGAATTTCTGTCTATTTGCCCCAACATATAGGGAAATTCTGCCTTTTTGCCCCACAATTAGGGGAATTTCTTCATTTTTGCTCCAAAATAAGGAGAATTTCTTCCTTTTTGCCTCTAAATAAATGGAATTTCTGTGTTTTTCCCTCAAACAAAGGGAATTTCTGTCTTTTTTGCCCCAAAATGAGGGGAATTTTGACTTATTACCCTAAAATAAGTGAAATTTCTGCTATTTTGCCCCAAAATAAGGGAAATTTTTGCCTTTTTGCCCTAAAATATGTGAAATTTCTGCAATTTTACCTTAAAATACGATGAATTTCTGCCTTTTTTTCTAAAATTATGGGAATTTCTGCCTTTTTGCCCCAAAATAAGAAAAATTTTTGCTTTTTTTCTCTGAAATAAGTGAAATTTCTTCAATTTTGCCCTAAAATAAGGGAAATTTCTGCAATTTTTTTCTATAATAAGGGGAATGTTTGCAATTTTGCCCCAAAATAAAGGGAATTTCTGCAATTTTGCCCCAAAATAAGGTAAATTCCTGTAATTTTGCCCCCAAAAAATGGAAATTTCTAGAATTTCCCACAAAATATGGGGAATTTCTGATTTTTGCCCTAAAATAAAGGGAATTTCTTCTTTTTGTCCCAAAATTAGGGGAATTTCTGCAATTTTGCTCCAAAATACGGGGAATTTCTGCCTTTTTGCCTGAAAATAATGGGAATGCATACCTTTTTGCCATAAAAAGAGAAATTTCTTCATTTTTGCTCCAAAATAAGGGGAATTTCTGCCTTTTTGCCTCTAAATAAGTGGAATTTCTGTCTTTTCCCCCCAAAACAAAGGGAATTTCTTTCTTTTTTGCCCCAAAATAAGGGGAATTTCTGACTTATTACCCTGAAATAAGTGAAATTTCTGCAATTTTGCCCCAAAATAAGGTAAATTCCTGCAATTTTGCCCCAAAATAAAGGAAATTTCTGCAATTTTGCCCCAAAAATAAGGGGAATTTCTGACAGTTTGATCCCGAAAAAAGAAGATTTTCTGTGTTTTTGACACAAAATAAGGAGAATTTCTGTCTTTTTGCCCGAAAATTAGGAGAATTTCTGCAATTTTGCTTCAAAATACGGGGAATTTCTGCTTTTTATCCCGAAAGTAAGGGGAATGTATACCTTTTGCCACAAAAAGGAGAAATTTCTTCATTTTTGCCCCAAAATAAGAGGAATTTCTGCCTTTTACCGCAAAATAAGTGAAATTTCTGCCTTTTTACCCAAAAATAAACGGAATTTCTGTCTTTTTGCCCCAAAATAAGGGAAATTTTTGCCTTTTTGCCCCCAAATAAAAGGAATTTCAGCCTTTTTACCACAAAATAAGGGGAATTTCTGCGTTTTTGCCACAAAATATTAAGAATTTCTGCATTTTTGCCCCAAAATAAAAAAAAATTTCTGCCTTTTTTCCCTAAAATAAGTGAAATTTCTGCAATTTTGCCCCAAAATAAGTGAAATTTCTGCAATTTTGCCCCAAAATAAGCGAAATTTTGGAATTTTGCACCAAAATATGTGGAATTTCTGAGTTATTCCTCAAAATAAGGAGAATTTCTGTCTTTTTGCCCCAACATATTGAAAATTTCTGCCTTTTAACCCCACAATTATAGGAATTTCTGCAATTTTGCTCCAAAATACAGAGAATTTCTGCCTTTTTGCCCGAAAATAAGGGGAATGCATAACTTTTTGCCATAAAAAAGGGAAATTTCTTCATTTTTGCTCCAAAATAAGGGGAATTTCTGCCTTTTTGCCTCTAAATAAGTAGAATTTCTGTCTTTTTCCCCCAAAACAAAGGGATTTTCTGTGTTTTTTGCCCCAAAATAAGGGGAATTTCTTACTTATTACCATGAAATAAGTGAAATTTCTGCAATTTTGCCCAAAAATAAGGGAAATTTCTGCATTTTTGCCCTGAAATATGTGAAATTTCTGAAATTTTACCCAATGTAAGTCGAATTTCTGCCTTTTTGCCCCAAAATAAGAAAAAAATTTTTTTTCTGAAATAAGTGAAATTTCTGCAATTTTGCCCTAAAATAAGGAAAATTTCTCCAATTTTTCCACACAATAAGGTAAATTCCTTCAATTTTGCCCCAAAATTAAGGAAATTTTTTGAATTTTGCCCCATAATGAAGGGATTTTCTGATTTTTGCCCCAAAATAAAGGGAATTTCTGCCTTTGGCCCAAAAATTAGAGAAATTTCTGCAATTTTGCTCCAAAATACAGGGAATTTCTGCCTTTTTACCGGAAAATAATTGGAATGCATACTTTTTTGCCATAAAAAATGAAATTTCTTCATTTTTGCTCCAAAATAAGGGGAATTTCTGCTTTTTTGTCTCTAAATAAGTGGAATTTCTGTCTTTTTCCCCCAAAACAAAGGGAATTTCTGTCTTTTTTGCCCCAAAATAAGGGGAATTTCTGACTCATTACCCTGAAATAAGTGAAATTTCTGCAATTTTGCCCCAAAATAAGGGAAATTTCTGCCTTTTTGCCCCCAAATAAGGGGAATTCAGCCTTTTTACCTCAAAATAAAAGGAATTTCTGCATTTTTGCCACAAAATATTAGGAATGTCTGGTTTTCTGCCCAAAAATAAGGAAAATTTCTGCATCTTTTGCCTGAAATAAGTGAAATTTCTGCAATTTTGCCCCAAAATAAGTGAAATTTCTGCAATTTTTCGTCAAAATAAGGGAAATTTCTGGAATTATGCCCCAAAAGAAGTGGAATTTCTGAGTTTTGCCCAAAAATAAGCAGAATTTCTGTCTTTTTACCCCAACATATAGGGAATTTCTGCCTTGTTGCCCCACAATTAGGGGAATTTCTGCAATTTTGCTCCAAAATTTGAGGAATTCCTGCCTTTTTTCTCAAAAATAAGAGAAATGCATAACTTTTTGCCACAAAAAAGGGAAATTTCTTCATTTTTGCTCCAAAATAAGGGGAATTTCTGCATTTTTGCCTCTAAATAAGTGGAATTTCTGTCTTTTCCCCCCAAAACAACGGGAATTTCTGTATTTTTGCCCCAAAATAAGGAAAATTTCTGCTTTTTTGCCCTGAAATATGTGAAATTACTGCAATTTTGTCCCAAAATAAGGGAAATTTCTTCCTTTTTGCCCTGAAATATGTGAAATTTCTGCAATTTTACCCCTAAATAAGGTGAATTTCTGCCTTTTTGCCCTAAAATAATGGGAATTTCTGCCTTTTTGCCCCAAAATAAGAAACAGTTTTTGCTTTCTTTCTCAGAAATAAGTGAAATTTTTGCAATTTTGCCCTAAAATAAGGGAAATTTCTGCAATTTTTCCCATAAGAAGGGAAATTTCTGCAATTTTGCCCCAAAATAAGGGGAATTTCTCCCTTTTTGTCTCAAAATAGAGGAAATTTCAGCTTTTTTACCTGAAAATAAGTGAATTTTCTGCAATTTTGCCCCAAATAAGGGAAATTTCTGCAATTTTGCCCCAAAATAAGATAAATTCTTGCAATTTTGCGCCAAAATAAAGGAAATTTTTGAATTTTGCCCCAAAATAAGGGGAATTTCTGCCTTATGCCCCAAAATTTGGGAATTTCTGCAATTTTGCTCCAAAATACGGGGAATTTCTGCTTTTTTGCCCGAAAATAATGGAAATGCATATCTTTTTGCCATAAAACGGAAAATTTCTTCATTTTTGCTCCAAAATAAGGGGAATTTCTGCATTTTTGCCTCTAACTAAGTGAAATTTCTCTTTTCCCCTCAAAACAAAGGGAATTTCTTTCTTTTTTGCCTCAAAATAAGGGGAATTTCTGACTTATTACACTGAAATAAGTGAAATTTCTGCAATTTTGGCCCAAAATAAGGGAAATTTGGGCAATTTTGCCCCAAATAAGGGAAATTTCTGCAATTTTGCTCCAAAATAAGGTAAATTCCAGTATTTTGGCCCAAAATAAAGGAAATTTCTTGAATTTTGCCCCAAAATAGAGGGATTTTCTGATTTTTGCCCCAAAATAAAGGGAATTTCTGCCTTTTGCCCCGAAATTAGGGGAATTTCTGCAATTTTGCTCCAAAATATGGGGAATTTCTGCCTTTTTGCCCGACAATAATGGGAATGCATACCTTTTTGCCAAAAAAAAAATGAAATTTCTTCATTTTTGCTCCAAAATAAATGGAATTTCTGCCTTTTTGCCTCTAAATAAGTGGAATTTCTGTCTTTTTCTCACAAAACAAATGGAATTTCTCTCTATTTTGCCCCAAAATAAGGGGAATTTCTGACTTATAAACACTGAAATAAGTGAAATTTCTGCAATTATACCCCAAAATAAGGGAAATTTCTGCCTTTTTACCCCCAAATAAGGGGAATTCAGCCTTTTTACCTCAAAATAAGAGGAATTTCTGCATTTTTGCCACAAAATATTAGGAATTTCTGTTTTTTTGCCCCAAAATAAGGAAAATTTCTGCCTTTTTTCCCTGAAATAAGTGAAATTTCTGCAATTTTGCCCCAAAATAAGTAAAATTTCTGCAATTTTGGCCCAAAATAAGGGAAATTTCTGGAATTTTGCCCTAAAAAAAGTGGAATTTCTGAGTTTTGCCCCAAAATAAGAAGAATTTCTGACTTTTTGCCCCAACATACAGTGAATTTCTACCTTTTTGCCCCACAATTAGGGGAATTTCTGCAATTTTGCTCCAAATTACGGGGAATTTCTGCCTTTTTCCCAAAAATAAGGGAAATGCATAACTTTTTGCCATAAAAAAGGGAAATTTCTTAATTTTTGCTCCAAAATAAGGGGAATTTCTGCCCTTTTGCCTCTAAATATGTGGAATTTCTGTCTTTTTTGCCCCAAAACAAGGGGAATTTCTGACTTATTACCCTGAAATAAGTGAAATTTCTGCAATTTTGCCCCAAAATAAGGGAAATTTCTGAATTTTTGCCCTGAAATATGTGAAATTTCTGCAATTTTACCCCAAAATAAGGTGAATTTCTGCCTTTTTCCCCTAAAATAATGGAAATTTCTGTCTTTTTGCTTCAAAATAAAAAACATTTTTGCTTTATTTCTCCGAAATAAGTGAAATTTCTGCAATTTTGCCCTAAAATAAGGGAAATTTCTGCAATTTTTGCCCATAACAAGGGAAATTTCTGCAATTTTGCCCAAAAATAAGGGGAATGTCTTCCTTTTTGCCCCAAAATAAAGAAAATTTCAGCCTTTTTACTTGAAAATATCTGAATTTTCTGCAATTTTGCACCAAATAAGGGAAATTTGTGCAATTTTGCACCAAAATAAGGTAAATTCCTGCAATTTTGCCCGAAAATAAAGGAAATTTCTTTATTTTTGCCCCAAAATAAGGAGAATTTCAGATTTTTGCCCCAAAATAACGGGAATTTATGCCTTTTGCCCCAAAATTTGGGAATTCTGCAATTTTGCTCCAAAATAAGGGGAATTTCTGAATTTTTGCCTCTAACTATGTGGAATTTCTGTCTTTTTCTCCCAAAACAAATGGAATTTCTGTCTTTTTTGTCCCAAAATAAGGGAAAATTCTGACTTATTACCCTGAAATAAGTGAAATTTCTGCAATTTTGCCCCAAAATAAGGGAAATTTCTGCAATTTTGCCACAGTGTAAAGGAAATTTCTGCAATTTTGCCCCAAAATAAGAGGAATTTCTGACTGTTTGCTCCCGAAAAAAGGAGATTTTCTGTCTTTTTGCCCCAAAATAAGGAGAATTTCTGCTTTTTTGCCCGAAAATTATGAAAATTTCTGCAATTTTGCTTCAAAATATGGGGAATTTTTGCTTTTTATCCCGAAAGTAAGGGGAATGTATACCTTTTGCCACAAAAAAAAGAAATTTCTTCATTTTTGCCCCAAAATAAAAGGAATTTCTGCTTTTTACCTCAAAATAATTGAATTTCTCCCTTTTTACCCAAAAATAAATGGAATTTCTGTCTTTTTGCCCCAAAATAATAGGAATTTTTGAATTATGCACTGAAATAAGTGGTATTTCTGCAATTTTGCCCCAAAATAAAAGAAATTTCTGCCATTTTGCCACAAAATAAGAAGAATTACTGTCTTTTTGCCCCAAAATAAGGGAAATTTCTGCCTTTTTGCCCCCAAATAAGGGGAATTTCAGCGTTTTTACCTCAAAATAAGAGGGAATTTCTGCATTTTTGCCACAAAATATTAAGAATTTCTGCATTTTTGCCCCAAATTAAGGAAAATTTCTGCCTTTTTTCCCTGAAATAAGTGAAATTTCTGCAATTTTGTCCCAAAATAAGTGAAATTTCTACAATTTTGCCCCAAAATAAAAGAAATTTCTGCCTTTTTGCCCTGAAATATGTGAAATTTCTGCAATTTTACCCCCAAAATAAGGTGAATTTCTGCTTTTTTGCCCTAAAATAATGGGAATTTCTGCCTTTTTGTCCCAAAATAAGAAAAATTTTTGTTTTTTTTTTTTCTCTGAAATAAGTGAAATTTCTGCAATTTTGCCCCAAATTAAAGGAAATTTCTGCATTTTGCCACAAAATAAGGGAAATTTCTGGAATTTTGCCCCAAAATAAGTGGAATTTCTGAGTTTTGCCTTAAAATAAGAAGAATTTCTGTGTTTTTGCCCCAATATATAGGGAATTTCTGCCTTTGTACCCCACAATTAGGGGAATTTCTGCAATTTTGCTCCAAAATACGGAGAATTTCTGTCTTTTTGCCCGAAAATAAGGGTAATGCATTAATTTTTGCCCTAAAAATGGAAAATTTCTTTATTTTTGCTCAAAAATAACGGTAATTTCTGCTTTTTTGCCTCTAAATAAGTGGAATTTCGGTCTTTTTCTCCCAAAACAAAGAGAATTTTTGTCTTTTTTGCCCCAAAATAAGAGGAATTTCTTACTTATTACCCTAAAATAAATGAAATTTCTGCAATTTTGCCCCAATATAAAGGAAATATCTGCAATTTTGCCCCAAAATAAGGGAAATTTCTGACAATTTGCTCCTGAAAAAAAGAAGATTTTCTGTCTTTTTGCTCCAAAATAAGGAGAATTTCTGTCTTTTTGCCCAAAAATTAGGAGAATTTCTGCAATTTTTTTTCAAAATACGGGGAATTTCTGCTTTGTATCCCGAAAGTAAGGGGAATGTATACCTTTTGCCACAAAAAAGAGAAATTTCTTCATTTTTCCCCAAAATAAGAGAAATTTCTGCATTTTTACCTCAAAATAAGTGAAATTTCTGCTTTTTTACCCAAAAATAAACAGAATTTCAGCCTTTTTACCTCAAAAAAAGGGGAATTTCTGCATTTTTGCCACAAAATATTAAGAATTTCTGCATTTTTGCCTTAAAATAAGGAAAATTTCTGCCTTTTTTCCCTGAAATGAGTGAAATTTCTGCAATTTAGCCCCAAAATAAGAGAAACTTCTGCAATTTTGCTCCAAAATATGCGAAATTTTGGAATTTTGCCCCAAAATAAGTGGAATGTCTGAGTTATGCCCCAAAATAAGGAGAATTTCTGTCTTTTTGCCCCAACATATTGGGAATTTCTGCCTTTTTGCCTCAAAATTAGGGGAATTTCTGCAATTTTGCTCCAAAATACAGGGAATTTATGCCTTTTTGCCCGAAAATAAGAGGAATGCATAACTTTTTGCCATAAAAAAGGGAAATTTCTTCATTTTTGCTCCAAAATAAAGGAATTTCTGCCTTTTTGCCTCTAAATATGTGGAATTTCTGTCTTTTTCCCCCAAAACAAAGGGAATTTCTGTCTTTTTTGCCCCAAAATAAGGGGAATTTTTGACTTATTACCATGAAATAATTGAAATTTCTGCAATTTTGCCTCAAAATAAAGGAAATTTCTGCCTTTTTGCCATGAAATATGTGAAATTTCTTCAAATTTACCACAAAATAAGTCGAATTTCTGCATTTTTGCCCCAAAATAATGGGAATTTCTGCCTTTTTGCACAAAAATAAGAAAAATTTTTGCTTTTTTTCTCTGAAATAAGTTAAATTTCTGCAATTTTGCCCTAAAATAAGGAAAATTTCTGCAATTTTTCCCCATAATAAGGGAAATTTCTGCCATTTTGCCCCCAAAATAAGGGGAATTTCTCCCTTTTTGCCCCAAAATAAAGGAAATTTTAGCCTTTTTTTCTGAAAATAAGTGAAATTTCTGCAATTTTGCCCCAAATACGGGAAATTTCTGCAATTTTGCCCCAAAATAAGGTAAATTCCTGAAATTTTGCCCCAAAATAAAGGAAATTTCTTGAATTTTGCTTCAAAATAAAGGGATTCTGATTTTTGCCCCAAAATAAAGGGAATTTTCTGCCTTTTGCCCCAAAATTAGGGGAATTTCTGCAATTTTGCTCTAAAATACAAGGAATTTCTGCCATTTGCCCGAAAATAATGGAAATGCATACCTTTTTGCTGTAAAAAATGAAATTTCTTCATTTTTGCTCAAAAATAAGGGGAATTTCTGACTTTTTGCCGCTAAATAAGTGGAATTTCTGTCTTTTTCCCACAAAACAAAGGGAATTTCTCTCTTTTTTGCCCCAAAATAATGGGAAATCTGACTCATTACCCTGAAATAAGTGAAATTTCTGCAATTTTGCCCCAAAATAAGGGAAATTTCTGCCTTTTTGCCCCCAAATAAGGGGAATTTCAGCCTGTTTACCTCAAATTAAGAGGAATTTCTGAATTTTTGCCACAAAATATTAAGAATTTCTGCCTTTTTGCCCCAAAATAAGAAAATTTCTGCCTTTTTTCCCTGAAATAAGTGAAATTTCTGCAATTTTGCCCCAAAATAAGTGAAATTTCTGCAATTTTGCCCCAAAATAAGGGAAATTTCTGGAATTTTGCCCCAAAAGAATTGGAATTTCTTAGTTTTGCCCCAAAATATGGAGAAATTCTGTATTTTTGCCCTAACATATGGGGAATTTCAGCATTTTTGCCCCACAATTAGGGGAATTTCTGCAATTTTGCTCCAAAATATGGGGAATTTCTGCCTTTTTGCCCGAAAATAAGGGGAATGCATAACTTTTTGCCATAAAAAAGAGAAATTTCTTCATTTTTGCTCCAAAATAATGGGAATTTCTGCCTTTTTGCCTCTAAATAAGTGGAATTTCTTTCTTTTTCCCTTAAAACAAAGGGAATTTCTGTATTTTTTGCCACAAAATATGAGAAATTTCTGCCTTTTTACCCTGAAATATGTGAAATTTCTGCAATTTTACCCCAAAATAAGGTGAATTTCTTCCTTTTTGCTGCAAAATATTGGAAATTTCTGCCTTTTTGCTCCAAAATAAAAAAAATTTTTGCTTTTTTTCTCTGAAATAAGTGAAATTTCTGCAATTTTGCTATAAATTAATGGAAATTTCTGCAATATTTCTCCATAATAAGAGAAATTTCTGCAATTTTGCTCCAAAATAAGGGGAATTTCTTCTTTTTTGCCCCAAAATAAAGGAAATTTCAGCCTTTTTAGCTGAAAATAAGTGAAATTTCTGTAATTTTGCCCCATATAATGGAAATTTCTGCAATTTTGCTCCAAAATAAGGTAAATTCCTGCAATTTTGCCCCAAAATTAAGGAAATTTCTTGAATTTTGCCCCAAAATAAGGGGAATTTCTGATTTTGGCCCCAAAATAAAGGGAATTTCTGCCTTTTGCCCCAAAATTAAGGGATTTTCTGCAATTTTGCTCCAAAATACGGGGAATTTCTGCCCTATTGCCCGAAAATAATGGGAATGCATACCTTTTTGCCATAAAAAGGGAAAGTTCTTCATTTTTTTCCAAAAAAAAGGGGAATTTCTGCCTTTTTGCCTCTAAATAAGTGGAATTTCTGTCTTTTTCCCCCAAAACAACGGGAATTTCTGTCTTTTTTGCCCCAAAATAAGGGGAATTTCTGTCTTTTTGCCCTCAAATAAGGGGAATTTCAGCATTTTTACCTCAAAATAAGGGGAATTTTTGCATTTTTGCCACAAAATATTAGGAATTTCTGCCTTTTCCCCTAAAATAAGGAAAATTCCTGCCTTTTTACCCTGAAATAAGAGAAATTATTGCAATTTTGCCCCAAAATAAGTGAAATTTCTGCAATTTTGCCCCAAAATAAGTGGAATTTCTGAGTTTTGCCCCAAATAAGGAGAATTTCTGTCTTTTTGCCCCAACATATAGGTTATTTCTGCATTTTTGCACCACAATTAGGGGAATTTCTGCAATTTTGCTCCAAAATACAGGGAATTTCTGCCTTTTTGCCTGAAAATAAAGGGAATGCATAACCTTTTGTCATAAAAAAAGAAATTTCTTTATTTTTGCTCCAAAATTAGGGGAATTTCTGCAATTTTGCTCCAAAATACAGGGAATTTATGCCTTTTTGCCCGAAAATAAGAGGAATGCATAACTTTTTGCCATAAAAAAGGGAAATTTCTTCATTTTTGCTCCAAAATAAAGGAATTTCTGCCTTTTTGCCTCTAAATATGTGGAATTTCTGTCTTTTTCCCCCAAAACAAAGGGAATTTCTGTCTTTTTTGCCCCAAAATAAGGGGAATTTTTGACTTATTACCATGAAATAATTGAAATTTCTGCAATTTTGCCTCAAAATAAAGGAAATTTCTGCCTTTTTGCCATGAAATATGTGAAATTTCTTCAAATTTACCACAAAATAAGTCGAATTTCTGCATTTTTGCCCCAAAATAATGGGAATTTCTGCCTTTTTGCACAAAAATAAGAAAAATTTTTGCTTTTTTTCTCTGAAATAAGTTAAATTTCTGCAATTTTGCCCTAAAATAAGGAAAATTTCTGCAATTTTTCCCCATAATAAGGGAAATTTCTGCCATTTTGCCCCCAAAATAAGGGGAATTTCTCCCTTTTTGCCCCAAAATAAAGGAAATTTTAGCCTTTTTTTCTGAAAATAAGTGAAATTTCTGCAATTTTGCCCCAAATACGGGAAATTTCTGCAATTTTGCCCCAAAATAAGGTAAATTCCTGAAATTTTGCCCCAAAATAAAGGAAATTTCTTGAATTTTGCTTCAAAATAAAGGGATTCTGATTTTTGCCCCAAAATAAAGGGAATTTTCTGCCTTTTGCCCCAAAATTAGGGGAATTTCTGCAATTTTGCTCTAAAATACAAGGAATTTCTGCCATTTGCCCGAAAATAATGGAAATGCATACCTTTTTGCTGTAAAAAATGAAATTTCTTCATTTTTGCTCAAAAATAAGGGGAATTTCTGACTTTTTGCCGCTAAATAAGTGGAATTTCTGTCTTTTTCCCACAAAACAAAGGGAATTTCTCTCTTTTTTGCCCCAAAATAATGGGAAATCTGACTCATTACCCTGAAATAAGTGAAATTTCTGCAATTTTGCCCCAAAATAAGGGAAATTTCTGCCTTTTTGCCCCCAAATAAGGGGAATTTCAGCCTGTTTACCTCAAATTAAGAGGAATTTCTGAATTTTTGCCACAAAATATTAAGAATTTCTGCCTTTTTGCCCCAAAATAAGAAAATTTCTGCCTTTTTTCCCTGAAATAAGTGAAATTTCTGCAATTTTGCCCCAAAATAAGTGAAATTTCTGCAATTTTGCCCCAAAATAAGGGAAATTTCTGGAATTTTGCCCCAAAAGAATTGGAATTTCTTAGTTTTGCCCCAAAATATGGAGAAATTCTGTATTTTTGCCCTAACATATGGGGAATTTCAGCATTTTTGCCCCACAATTAGGGGAATTTCTGCAATTTTGCTCCAAAATATGGGGAATTTCTGCCTTTTTGCCCGAAAATAAGGGGAATGCATAACTTTTTGCCATAAAAAAGAGAAATTTCTTCATTTTTGCTCCAAAATAATGGGAATTTCTGCCTTTTTGCCTCTAAATAAGTGGAATTTCTTTCTTTTTCCCTTAAAACAAAGGGAATTTCTGTATTTTTTGCCACAAAATATGAGAAATTTCTGCCTTTTTACCCTGAAATATGTGAAATTTCTGCAATTTTACCCCAAAATAAGGTGAATTTCTTCCTTTTTGCTGCAAAATATTGGAAATTTCTGCCTTTTTGCTCCAAAATAAAAAAAATTTTTGCTTTTTTTCTCTGAAATAAGTGAAATTTCTGCAATTTTGCTATAAATTAATGGAAATTTCTGCAATATTTCTCCATAATAAGAGAAATTTCTGCAATTTTGCTCCAAAATAAGGGGAATTTCTTCTTTTTTGCCCCAAAATAAAGGAAATTTCAGCCTTTTTAGCTGAAAATAAGTGAAATTTCTGTAATTTTGCCCCATATAATGGAAATTTCTGCAATTTTGCTCCAAAATAAGGTAAATTCCTGCAATTTTGCCCCAAAATTAAGGAAATTTCTTGAATTTTGCCCCAAAATAAGGGGAATTTCTGATTTTGGCCCCAAAATAAAGGGAATTTCTGCCTTTTGCCCCAAAATTAAGGGATTTTCTGCAATTTTGCTCCAAAATACGGGGAATTTCTGCCCTATTGCCCGAAAATAATGGGAATGCATACCTTTTTGCCATAAAAAGGGAAAGTTCTTCATTTTTTTCCAAAAAAAAGGGGAATTTCTGCCTTTTTGCCTCTAAATAAGTGGAATTTCTGTCTTTTTCCCCCAAAACAACGGGAATTTCTGTCTTTTTTGCCCCAAAATAAGGGGAATTTCTGTCTTTTTGCCCTCAAATAAGGGGAATTTCAGCATTTTTACCTCAAAATAAGGGGAATTTTTGCATTTTTGCCACAAAATATTAGGAATTTCTGCCTTTTCCCCTAAAATAAGGAAAATTCCTGCCTTTTTACCCTGAAATAAGAGAAATTATTGCAATTTTGCCCCAAAATAAGTGAAATTTCTGCAATTTTGCCCCAAAATAAGTGGAATTTCTGAGTTTTGCCCCAAATAAGGAGAATTTCTGTCTTTTTGCCCCAACATATAGGTTATTTCTGCATTTTTGCACCACAATTAGGGGAATTTCTGCAATTTTGCTCCAAAATACAGGGAATTTCTGCCTTTTTGCCTGAAAATAAAGGGAATGCATAACCTTTTGTCATAAAAAAAGAAATTTCTTTATTTTTGCTCCAAAATTAGGGGAATTTCTGCAATTTTGCTCCAAAATACAGGGAATTTATGCCTTTTTGCCCGAAAATAAGAGGAATGCATAACTTTTTGCCATAAAAAAGGGAAATTTCTTCATTTTTGCTCCAAAATAAAGGAATTTCTGCCTTTTTGCCTCTAAATATGTGGAATTTCTGTCTTTTTCCCCCAAAACAAAGGGAATTTCTGTCTTTTTTGCCCCAAAATAAGGGGAATTTTTGACTTATTACCATGAAATAATTGAAATTTCTGCAATTTTGCCTCAAAATAAAGGAAATTTCTGCCTTTTTGCCATGAAATATGTGAAATTTCTTCAAATTTACCACAAAATAAGTCGAATTTCTGCATTTTTGCCCCAAAATAATGGGAATTTCTGCCTTTTTGCACAAAAATAAGAAAAATTTTTGCTTTTTTTCTCTGAAATAAGTTAAATTTCTGCAATTTTGCCCTAAAATAAGGAAAATTTCTGCAATTTTTCCCCATAATAAGGGAAATTTCTGCCATTTTGCCCCCAAAATAAGGGGAATTTCTCCCTTTTTGCCCCAAAATAAAGGAAATTTTAGCCTTTTTTTCTGAAAATAAGTGAAATTTCTGCAATTTTGCCCCAAATACGGGAAATTTCTGCAATTTTGCCCCAAAATAAGGTAAATTCCTGAAATTTTGCCCCAAAATAAAGGAAATTTCTTGAATTTTGCTTCAAAATAAAGGGATTCTGATTTTTGCCCCAAAATAAAGGGAATTTTCTGCCTTTTGCCCCAAAATTAGGGGAATTTCTGCAATTTTGCTCTAAAATACAAGGAATTTCTGCCATTTGCCCGAAAATAATGGAAATGCATACCTTTTTGCTGTAAAAAATGAAATTTCTTCATTTTTGCTCAAAAATAAGGGGAATTTCTGACTTTTTGCCGCTAAATAAGTGGAATTTCTGTCTTTTTCCCACAAAACAAAGGGAATTTCTCTCTTTTTTGCCCCAAAATAATGGGAAATCTGACTCATTACCCTGAAATAAGTGAAATTTCTGCAATTTTGCCCCAAAATAAGGGAAATTTCTGCCTTTTTGCCCCCAAATAAGGGGAATTTCAGCCTGTTTACCTCAAATTAAGAGGAATTTCTGAATTTTTGCCACAAAATATTAAGAATTTCTGCCTTTTTGCCCCAAAATAAGAAAATTTCTGCCTTTTTTCCCTGAAATAAGTGAAATTTCTGCAATTTTGCCCCAAAATAAGTGAAATTTCTGCAATTTTGCCCCAAAATAAGGGAAATTTCTGGAATTTTGCCCCAAAAGAATTGGAATTTCTTAGTTTTGCCCCAAAATATGGAGAAATTCTGTATTTTTGCCCTAACATATGGGGAATTTCAGCATTTTTGCCCCACAATTAGGGGAATTTCTGCAATTTTGCTCCAAAATATGGGGAATTTCTGCCTTTTTGCCCGAAAATAAGGGGAATGCATAACTTTTTGCCATAAAAAAGAGAAATTTCTTCATTTTTGCTCCAAAATAATGGGAATTTCTGCCTTTTTGCCTCTAAATAAGTGGAATTTCTTTCTTTTTCCCTTAAAACAAAGGGAATTTCTGTATTTTTTGCCACAAAATATGAGAAATTTCTGCCTTTTTACCCTGAAATATGTGAAATTTCTGCAATTTTACCCCAAAATAAGGTGAATTTCTTCCTTTTTGCTGCAAAATATTGGAAATTTCTGCCTTTTTGCTCCAAAATAAAAAAAATTTTTGCTTTTTTTCTCTGAAATAAGTGAAATTTCTGCAATTTTGCTATAAATTAATGGAAATTTCTGCAATATTTCTCCATAATAAGAGAAATTTCTGCAATTTTGCTCCAAAATAAGGGGAATTTCTTCTTTTTTGCCCCAAAATAAAGGAAATTTCAGCCTTTTTAGCTGAAAATAAGTGAAATTTCTGTAATTTTGCCCCATATAATGGAAATTTCTGCAATTTTGCTCCAAAATAAGGTAAATTCCTGCAATTTTGCCCCAAAATTAAGGAAATTTCTTGAATTTTGCCCCAAAATAAGGGGAATTTCTGATTTTGGCCCCAAAATAAAGGGAATTTCTGCCTTTTGCCCCAAAATTAAGGGATTTTCTGCAATTTTGCTCCAAAATACGGGGAATTTCTGCCCTATTGCCCGAAAATAATGGGAATGCATACCTTTTTGCCATAAAAAGGGAAAGTTCTTCATTTTTTTCCAAAAAAAAGGGGAATTTCTGCCTTTTTGCCTCTAAATAAGTGGAATTTCTGTCTTTTTCCCCCAAAACAACGGGAATTTCTGTCTTTTTTGCCCCAAAATAAGGGGAATTTCTGTCTTTTTGCCCTCAAATAAGGGGAATTTCAGCATTTTTACCTCAAAATAAGGGGAATTTTTGCATTTTTGCCACAAAATATTAGGAATTTCTGCCTTTTCCCCTAAAATAAGGAAAATTCCTGCCTTTTTACCCTGAAATAAGAGAAATTATTGCAATTTTGCCCCAAAATAAGTGAAATTTCTGCAATTTTGCCCCAAAATAAGTGGAATTTCTGAGTTTTGCCCCAAATAAGGAGAATTTCTGTCTTTTTGCCCCAACATATAGGTTATTTCTGCATTTTTGCACCACAATTAGGGGAATTTCTGCAATTTTGCTCCAAAATACAGGGAATTTCTGCCTTTTTGCCTGAAAATAAAGGGAATGCATAACCTTTTGTCATAAAAAAAGAAATTTCTTTATTTTTGCTCCAAAATTAGGGGAATTTCTGCCTTTTTGCTTCTCAATAAGTGGAATTTCTTCTCTTTTGCCTCAAATCAAAGGGAATTTCTGTCTTTTTTGCCCCAAAATAAGGGGAATTTCTGACTTATTACCCTGAAATATGTAAAATTTCTGCAATTTTGCCCCAAAATAAAAAAAATTTCTGCCTTTTTGACCTGAAATATGGGAAATTTCTGCAATTTTACCCCAAAATAAGGTGAATTACTGCCTTTTTGCCCCAAAATAATGGGAATTTCTGCCTTTTTGCCCCAAAATAAGAAAAATTTTTGCTTTTTTTCTCTGAAATAAGTGAAATTTCTGCAAATTTGCCAAAAAATAAGGGAAATTTCTGCAATTTTATCCCATAATAAGAGAAATTTCTGCAATTTTGCCCATAAATAAGGGGAATTTCTCCCTTTTTGCCCCAAAATAAAGGAAATTTCAGCCTTTTTACCAGAAAATAACTGAAATTTCTGCACTTTTGCCCCAAATAAGGGAAATTTCTGCAATTTTGCCCCAGTGTAAAGGAAATTTTAGGAATTTTTTCCCCAAAATAAAGGGAATTTCTGATTTTTGCCCCAAAATAAAGGGAATTTCTGCCTTTTGTTCCAAAATTAAGGGAATTTCTGCAATTTTGCTCCAAATATGGGGAATTTCTGCCTTTTTGCCCGAAATTAATGGGAAGGCATACCTTTTTGCCATAAAAAGGGAAATTTCTTCATTTTTTCTCCGAAATAAAGGGAATTTCTGCCTTTTTGCCTCTAAATAAGTGGAATTTCTGTGTTTTTCCCCAAAAATAAACGGATTTTCTGTCTTTTTGCCCCAAAATAAAAGGAATTTTTGAATTATGCCCTGAAATAAGTGAAATTACTGCAATTTGGCCCCAAAATAAAAGAAATTTCTGCCTTTTTGCCACAAAATATAGAGAATTTCTTCCTTTGTGGCCGAAAATTTTGAGAATTTCTTAAATTTTGCTTCAAAATACGGGGAATTTCTGCTTTTTCCCAATAGTAAGGGGAATGCATACCTTTTAGCCATAAAAAGGGAAATTTCTTCATTTTTGCTCCAAAATAAGGGGAATTTCTGCATTTTTGCCTCTAAATAAGTGGAATTTCTGTCTTTTTCCCCCAAAACAAAGGGAATTTCTGTCTTTTTTGCCCCAAAATAAGTGGAATTTCTGATTTATTACTTTTAAATAAGTGAAATTTCTGCAATTTTGCCACAAAATAAGGGAAATTTCTGCCTTTTTGCCCTGAAATATGTGAAATTTCTGCAATTTTATCCCAAAATACGGTGAATTTCTGCCTTTTTTCCCCAAAATAAAGGGAATTTCTCTCTTTTTGCCTTAAAATAAAGGAAATTTCAGCCTTTTTACCTGAAAATAAGTGAAATTTTTGCAATTTTGCCCCAAATAAGGGAAATTTCTGCAATTTTGCCTTAAAATAAGGTAAATTCCTGTAATTTTCCCCCAAAAAAAGGAAATTTCTAGAATTTTGCCCCAAAACATGAAGAATTTCTGATTTTTGACTCAAAATAAAGGAAATTTCTGCCTTTTGCCCCAAAATTAGGGAAATTTCTGCAATTTTGCTCCAAAATACAGGGAATTTCTGCCTTTTTGCCTGAAAATAATGGCAATGCATACCTTTTTGCCATAAAAAGAGAAATTTCTTCATTTTTGCTTCAAATAAGGGGAATTTCTACTTTTTGCCTCTAAATAAGTGTAATTTCTGTCTTTTTCCCCCAAAACAAAGGGAATTTCTGTCTTTTTTGCCCCAAAATAAGGGGAATTTCTTACTTATTACCCTGAAATAAGTGAAATTTTTGCAATTTTGCCCTAAAATAAGGGAAATTTCTGCAATTTTGCCCCAATGTAAAGGAAATTTCTGCAATTTTGCCCAAAAATAATAGGAATTTCTGACAGATTGCTCCCGAAAAAAGAAGATTTTCTGTCTTTTTGCCCCAAAATAAAAAGAATTTCTGACTTTTTGCCCGAAAATTAGGAGAATTTCTGCAATTTTGCTTCAAAATACGGGAAATTTCTGCTATTTATCCCGAAAGTAAGGGGAAGGTATACCTTTTGCCACAAAAAAGTGAAATTTCTTCATTTTTGCCCCAAAATAAGAGGAATTTCTGCCTTTTTACCTCAAAATAAGTGAAATTTCTGCCTTTTTATCCAAAAATAAATGGATTTTCTGTCTTTTTGCCCCAAAATAAAAGGAATTTTTGAATTATGCCCTGAAATAAGTGATATTTCTGCAATTTGGCCCCAAAATAAAAGAAATTTCTGCCTTTTTGCTACAAAATAAGGAGAATTTCTGTCTTTTTGCCCCAAAATAAGGGAAATTTCTGCCTTTTTGCCCCGAAATATAAGGAATTTCAGCCTTTTTACCTGAATATAAGTGAAATTTCTGCAATTTTACCCCATATAAGGGAAATTTCTGCAACTTTGCTACAAAATAAGGTAAATTCCTGCAATTTTGCCCCAAAATAAAGAAATTTCTGGAATTTTGCCCCAAAATATGGAGAATTTCTGATTTTGGCCTCAAAATAAAGAGAATTTCTGCCTTTTGCTCCAAAATTAAGGGAATTTCTGCAATTTTGTTCCAAAATGCTAAGAATTTCTGCCTTTTTGCCCAAAAATAATGGGAATGCATACCTTTTTGCCATAAAAAGGGAAATTTCTTCATTTCTGCTCCAAAAAAGGGGAATTTCTGCCTTTTTGCCTCTAAATAAATGGAATATCTGGCTTTTTCCCCCAAAACAAAGGGATTTTCTGTATTTTGCCCCAAAATAAGAAAAATTTCTGACTTATTACCCTGAAATAAGTGAAATTTCTGCAATTTTGCCCCAAAATAAGGTAAATTTCTGCCTTTTTGCCCCCAAATAAGGGGAATTTCAGCATTTTTACCTCAAAATAAGGGGAATTTCTGCATTTTTGCCACAAAATATTAGGAATTTCAGCCTTTTTCCCCAAAATAAAGAAAATTTCTGCTTTTTTTCCCTGAAATAAGTGAAATTTCTGCAATTTTGCCCCAAAATATTGGAAATTTCTGCAATTTTGCCCCAAAATAAGTGGAATTTCTGAGTTTTGCCCCAAATAAGGAGAATTTCTGTCTTTTTGCCCCAACATATAGGGAATTTCTGCCTTTTTGCACCTCAATTATGGAAATTTCTGCAATTTTGCTCCAAAATACAGGGAATTTCTGCCTTTTTGCCCGAAAATACAGGGAATGCATAACCTTTGCCATAAAAAAGGGAAATTTTTTCATTTTTGCTCAAAAATAAGGGTAATTTCTGCCTTTTTGCCTCTAAATAAGTGGAATTTCTGTCTTTTTTCCCAAAACAAAGAGAATTTCTGTCGTTTTTGCCCCAAAATAAGGAAAATTTCTGATTTATTACCCTGAAATAAGTGAAATTTCTGCAATTTTGCCCCAAAATAAGGGAAATTTCTGCCTTTTTGCCCTGAAATATGTGAAATTTCTGCCATTTTACCCCAAAATAAGGTGAATTTCTGCTTTTTTGCCCCAAAATAATGGGAATTTCTGCCTTTTGCCCCAAAATAAGAAAAAATTTTGCTTTTTTTCTCTGAAACAAGTGAAATTTCTGCAATTTTGCTCCAAAATACAGGGAATTTCTGCCTTTTTGCCCGAAAATAAAGGGAATGCATAACCTCTTGCCATAAAAAAGGGAAATTTTTTCATTTTTGCTCAAAAATAAGGGTAATTTCTGCTTTTTTGCCTCTAAATAAGTGGAATTTCTGTCTTTTTCCCCCCAAACAAAAGGAATTTCTGTCTTTTTTGCCCCAAAATAAGGGGAATTTCAGACTTATTACCCTGAAATAAGTGAAATTTCTGCAATTTTGCCCCAAAATAAAGGAAATTTCTGCAATTTTGCCCCAATGTAAAGGTAATTTCTGCAATTCTGCCCCAAAATAAGGGGAATTTCTGACTGTTTGCTGCCGAAAACAGGAGATTTTCTGTCTTTTGCCCAAAAATAAAGAGAATTTCTGCTTTTTTGCCTGAAAATTATGAGAATTTCTGCAATTTTACTTCATAATACAGGGAATTTCTGCTTTTTATCACGAAAGTAAGGGGAATGTATAACTTTTGCCACAAAAAAGGGAAATTTCTTCATTTTTGCCCCAAAATAAGAGGAATTTCTGCCTTTTTACCTCAAAATAATAGAAATTTCTGCCTTTTTACCCAAGAATAAACGGAATTTCTCTCTATTGGCCTCAAAATAAAAGGAATTTGTAAATTATGCCCTGAAATAAGTGAAATTTCTGCAATTTTGCCCCGAAATAAAAGAAATTTCTGCCTTTTTGCCACAAAATAAGGGGAATTTCTGTTTTTTTGCCCCAAAATAAGGGAAATTTCTGCCTTTTTGCCCCCAAATAAAAGGTATTTCAGCCTTTTTACCTCAAAATAAGGGGAATTTCTGCATTTTTACCAAAAAATATTAAGAATTTCTGCATTTTTGCCCCAAAATAAGAAAAATTTCTGCCTTTTTTTCCTGAAAAAAGTGAAATTTCTGCAATTTTGCCCCAAAATAAGTGAAATTTCTGCAATTTTGCCCCAAAATAAGCGAAATTTTGGAATTTTGTGCCAAAATAAGTGGAATTTATGAGTTTTGCCGCAAAATAAGGAGAATTTCTGTCTTATGGCCCCAACATATTGGGAATTTCTGCCTTTTTGCCCCACAATTAGGGGAATTTTTGCAATTTTGCTCCAAAATACGGGGAATTTCTGCCTTTTTGCCCGATAATAAGGGAAATGCATAACTTTTAGCCATAAAAAAGGGAAATTTCTTCATTTTTGCTCCAAAATAAGCGGAATTTCTGCATTTTTGCCTCTAACTAAGTGGAATTTCTGTCTTTTTCCCCCAAAACAAAGGGAATTTCTGTCTTTTTTGCCTCAAAATAAGGGAAATTTCTGACTTATTTCCATGAAATAAGTGAAATTTCTACAATTTTGCCCCAAAAAAAGGAAGATTTCTGATTTTTTGACCTGAAATATGTGAAATTTCTGCAATTTTACCCCAAAATAAGTCGAATTTCTGCCTTTTTGCCCCAAAATAATGGGAATTTCTGCATTTTTGCCCCAAAATAAGAAAAATTTTGGCTTTTTTTCTCTGAAATAAGTGAAATTTCTGCAATTTGCCCTAAAATAAGGAAAATTTCTGCAATTTTTCCCTATAATAAGAGAAATTTCTGCAATTTTGCCCCAAAATAAGAAGAAATTCTTTCTTTTGCCCCAAAATAAAGAAAATTTCAGCCTTTATTCCTGAAAATAAGTGAAATTTCTGCAATTTTGCCCCAAATAAGGGAAATTTCTGCAATTTTGCCCCAAAATAAGGTAAATTCCTCCAATTTTGCCCAAAATAAAGGAAATATCTTGAATTTTGCCCCAAAATAAAGGGATTTTCTGATTTTTGCCCCAAAATAAAGGGAATTTCTGCCTTTTGCCCCAAAATTAGGGGAATTTCTGCAATTTTGCTAAAAAATCCGGGGAATTTCTGCCTTTTTGCCCGAAAATAATGGGAATGCATAACTTTTTGCCATAAAAAATGAAATTTCTTCATTTTTGCTCCAAAATAAGGGGAATTTCTGTCTTTTTGCCTCTAAATGAGTGGAATTTCTGTCTTTTACCCACAAAACAAAGGGAATTTCTCTTTTTTTTGCCCCAAAATAAGGGAAATTTCTGACTCATTACCCTGAAATAAGTGAAATTTCTGCAATTTTGACTCAAAATAAGGGAAATTTCTGCCTTTTTGCCTGCAAATAAGGGGAATTCAGCCTTTTTACCTCAAAATAAGAGGAATTTCTGCATTTTTGCCACAAAATATTAGGAATTTCTGTTTTTTTGCCCCAAAATAATAAAAATTTCTGCCTTTTTTCACTGAAATAAGTGAAATTTCTGCAATTGTGCCCCAAAATAAGTGAAATTTCTGCAATTTTGCCCCAAAATAAGGGAAATTTCTGGAATTTTGCCCCAAAAGAAGTGGAATTTCTGAGTTTTGCCCCAAAATAAGGAGAATTTCTGTCTTTTTGCACCAACATATTGGGAATTTCTGCCTTTTTGCCCAACAATTAGGGGAATTTCTGCAATTTTGCTCCAAAATACGGGAAATTTCTGCCTTTTTTCCCAAAAATAAGGGAAATGCATAACTTTTTGCCATAAAAAATGGAAATTTCTTCATTTTTGCTCCAAAATAAGAGGAATTTCTGCATTTTTGCCTCTAAATAATTGGAATTTCTGTCTTTTTCCCCCAAAACAAAGGGAATTTCTGTATTTTTTGCCCCAAAATAAGGGAAGTGTCTGACTTTTTGCCCTGAAATATGTGAAAATTCCGCAATTTTACCCCAAATTAAGGTGAATTTCTGCATTTTGCCCCAAAATAATGGTAATTTCTGCCTTTTTGCCTCAAAATAAGAAAAATTTCTGCTTTTTTTCTCTTACATAAGTGAAATATCTGCAATTTTGCTTTAAATTAAGAGAAATTTCTGCAATATTTTTATATAATAAGGGAAATTTTTGCAATTTTGCCCCATAATAAGGGGAATTTCTCTCTTTTTGCCCCAAAATAAAGAAAATTTCAGCATTTTTACCTGAAAATAAGTAAAATTTCTGCAATTTTGCCACATATAAGGGAAATTTCTGCAATTTTGCTCCAATATAAGGTAAATTCCTGCTATTTTGCCCCAAAATAAAGGAAATTTCTTGAATTTTGCCCCAAAATAAAGGGAATTTCTGATTATGGCCCCAAAATTAAGGGAATTTCTGCAATTTTGCTTTAAAATACGGGGAATATCTGCCTTTTTGCCCGAAAATAATGGGAATGCAAACCTTTTTGCCATAAAAAGGGAAATTTCTTCATTTTTGCCTCAAAAAAAGGGAATTTCTGCCTTTTTGCCTCTAAATAAGTGGAATTTCTGTCTTTTTCTTCTGAAACAAGGTATTTTTCTGTCATTTTTGCCCCAAAATAAGAAAAATTTCTGACTTATTAGCCTGCAATACGTGAAATTTCTGCAATTTTGCCCCAAATTTAGAGAAATTTCTGCCTTTTTGCCCCCCAAAAAAGGAGAATTTCAGCATTTTTACCTCAAAATAAGGGGAATTTCTGCATTTTTGCCACAAAATATTAGGAATTTCTGCCTTTTTCCCAAAAATAAGGAGAATCTGCATTTTTTCCCTGAAATAAGTGAAATTTCTGCAATTTTGCCCCAAAATAAGTGAAATTTCTGCAATTTTGCCCCAAAATAAGTGGAATTTCTGAGTTTTGCCCCAAATAAGGAGAATTTCTGTCTTTTTGCCCCAATATATAGGGAATTTCTGCCTTTTGGCATCACAATTAGGAGAATTTCTGCAATTCTGCCCCAAAAATACGGGGAATTTCTGCCTTTTTGCCCAAAAATAAAAGGAATGCATAAACTTTTGCCATAAAAAAGGGAAATTTTTTCATTTTTGCTCCAAAATTAGGGGAATTTCTGCCTTTTTGCTTCTCAATATGTGGAATTTCTGCCTTATTGCCCCAAAACAAAGGAAATTTCTCTCTTTTTGGCCCCAAAATAAGGGGAATTTCTGACTTATTACCCTGAAATATGTGAAATTTCTGCAATTTTGCCCCAAAATAAAAGAAATTTCTGTTTTTTTGCCCTGAAATATGTGAAATTTCTGCAATTTTACCCCAAAATAAGGTGAATTTCTGCATTTTTGCCCCAAAATAATGGGAATTTCTGCCTTTTTGCCCCAAAATAAAAAAAAATTTTGCTTTTTTTCTCTGAAATAAGTGAAATTTCTGCAATTTTGCCCTAAAATAAGGGAAATTTCTGCAATTTTATCCCATAATAAGGGAAATTTCTGCAATTTTGCCCCAAAATAAGGAGAATTTCTCCCTTTTTGCCCCAAAATATAGGAAATTTCAGCCTTTTTACTTGAAAATAACTGAAATTTCTTCAATTTTGCCCCAAATAAGGGAAATTTTTGCAATTTTGCCCTAAAATAAGGTAAATTTCTGCAATTTTGCCTCAAAATAAAAGAAATTTCTGGAATTTTGCCCCAAAATAAGAGGAATTTCTGATTTTTGCCCCAAAATAAAGGGAATTTTTGACTTTTGCCCCAAAATTAGGGGAATTTCTGCAATTTTGCTGCAAAATACGGGGCATTACTGCCTTTTTGCCTCTAAATAAGTGGAATTTCTGTCTTTTTCCCCCAAAACAAAGGTAATTTCTGTCTTTTTTGCCCCAAAATACAGAGAATTTCTGACTTATTACCCTGACATAAGTGAAATTTCTTCAATTTGGCCCCAAAATAAGGGAAATTTCTGCAATTTTGCCACAATGTAAAGGAAATTTCTGCAATTTTGCCCCAAAATAAGAGGAATTTCTGACTGTTTGTTCCCAAAAAAAAGGAGATTTTGTGCCTTTTTGCCCCAAAATAAGGAGAATTTCTGCCTTTTTGCCCGAAAATTATGAGAATTTCTGCAATTTTGCTTCAAAATACAGGGAATTTCTGCTTTTATCCTTAAAGTAAGTGGAATGCATACCTTTTTGACATAAAAAGGTAAATTTCTTCATTTTTGCTCCAAAATAAGGGGAATTTCTGCCTTTTTGCCTCGAAATAAGTGGAATTTCTGTCTTTTTCCCCCAAAACGAAGGAAATTTCTGTCTTTTTTACCCCAAAATAAGGGGAATTTCTGACTTATTACCCTGAAATAAGTGAAATTTCTGAAATTTTGCCCCAAAATAAGGGAAATCTCTGCCATTTTGCTCCCAAAAAAGGGGAATTCCAGCCTTTTCACCTCAATATAAGGGGAATTTCTGCATTTTTGCCACAAAATATTAGGAATTTCTGCCTTTTTGACCCAAAATAAGGAAAATTTCTGCCTTTTTTCTCTGAAATAAGTGAAATTTCTGCAATTTTGCCCTAAAATAGGTGAAATTTTTGCAATTTTTCCCAAAACAAGGGGAATTTCAGGAATTTTGCCCCAAAATAAAAGAAATTTCTGCCATTTTGCCCTGAAATATGTGAAATTTCTGCAATTTTACTCCTAAATAAGGTGAATTTCTGCATTTTTGCCCCAAAATAATGGGAATTTCTGCCTTTTTGCCCCAAAATAAAAAAAAATTTTGCTTTTTTTCTCTGAAATAATTGAAATTTCTGCAATTTTGCCCTAAAATAAGGGAAATTTCTGCAATTTTATCCCATAATAAGGTAAATTTGTGAAATTTTGCCCCAAAATAAGGAGAATTTCTCCCTTTTTGCCCCAAAATATAGGAAATTTCAGCCTTTTTACTTGAAAATAACTGAAATTTCTGCAATTTTGCCCCAAATAAGGGAACTTTTTGCAATTTTGCCCTAAAATAAGGTAAATTTCTGCAATTTTGCCCCAAAATAAAAGAAATTTCTGGAATTTTGCCCCAAAATAAAAGAAATTTCTGGAATTTTGCCCCAAAATAAGGGGAATTTCTGATTTTTGCCCCAAAATAAAGGGAATTTTTGCCTTTTGCCCCAAAATTAGGGGAATTTCTGCAATTTTGCTGCAAAATACGGGGAATTACTGCATTTTTGCCTCTAAATAAGTGGAATTTCTGTCTTTTTCCACCAAAACAAAGGTAATTTCTGTCTTTTTTGCCCCAAAATATGGAGAATTTCTGACTTATTACTCTGACTTGAGTGAAATTTCTTCAATTTTGCCCCAAAATAAGGGAAATATCTGCAATTTTGCCACAATGTAAATGAAATTTCTGCAATTTTGCCCCAAAATAAGAGGAATTTCTGACTGTTTGTTCCCAAAAAAAGGAAATTTTGTGCCTTTTTGCCCCCCAAAAAAAAGAATTTCTGCCTTTTTGCCCGAAAATTATGAGAATTTCTGCAATTTTGCTTCAAAATACGGGGAATTTCTGCTTTTATCCTGAAAGTAAGTGGAATGCATACCTTTTTGACATAAAAAGGTAAATTTCTTCATTTTTGCTCCAAAATAAGGGGAATTTCTGCCTTTTTGCCTCTAAATAAGTGGAATTTCTGTCTTTTTCCCCCAAAACAAAGAAAATTTCTGTCTTTTTTACCCCAAAATAAGGGGAATTTCTGACTTATTACCCTGAAATAAGTGAAATTTCTGCAATTTTGCCCCAAAATAAGGGAAATTTCTGCCTTTTTGCCCCCAAATAAGAAAAATTTCAGGCTTTTTACCTCAAAATAACGGGAATTTCTGCATTTTTGCCCCAAAATAAGGAAAATTTCTGCCTTTTTTCCCTGAAATAAGTGAAATTTCTCCAATTTTGCCCCAAAATAATTGAAATTTCTGCAATTTTGCCCCAAAATAAGGGAAATTTCTGGAATTTTGCTCCAAAATATGTGGAATTTCTGAGTTTTGCCCCAAAGTAAAGAGAATTTCTTTTTTTTTGCCCCAACATATAGGGAATTTCTGCATTTTTGACCCACAATTAGGGGAATTTCTGCAATTTTGCTCCAAATTACGGGGAATTTCTGCCTTTTTGCCCGAAAATAAGAAGAATGCATAACTTTTTGCCTTAAAAAAGGGAAATCTCTTCTTTTTTGTTCCAAATAAGGGGAATTTCTGCTTTTTTGCCTCTAACTAAGTGGAATTTCTGTTTTTTCCTCCAAAATAAAGGGATTTTCTCTTTTTTTTTTTGCCCCCAAATCAGGAAAATTTCTCACTTATTACTCTGAAATAAGTAAAATTTCTGAAATTTTGCCCCAAAATAAGGGAAATCTCTGCCTTTTTGCCCCCAAATAAGGGGATTTTCAGCCTTTTCACCTCAATATAAGGGGAATTTCTGCATTTTTGCCACAAAATATTAGGAATTTCTGCCTTTTTGACCCAAAATAAGGAAAATTTCTGCCTTTTTTCTCTGAAATAAGTGAAATTTCTGCAATTTTGCCCTAAAATAAGTGAAATTTTTGCAATTTTTCCCAAAACAAGGGGAATTTCAGGAATTTTGCCCCAAAATAAAAAAAATTTCTGACTTTTTGCTTTGAAATATGTGAAATTTCTGCAATTTTACCCCAAAATAAGGTGAATTTCTGCATTTTTGCCCCAAAATAATGGGAATTTCTGCCTTTTTGCCCCAAAATAAAAAAAATTTTTGCTTTTTTTCTCTGAAATAAGTGAAATTTCTGCAATTTTGCCCTAAAATAAGGGAAATTTCTGCAATTTTATCCCATAATAAGGGAAATTTCTGCAATTTTGCCCCAAAATAAGGAGAATTTCTCCCTTTTTGCCCCAAAATATAGGAAATTTCAGCCTTTTTACTTGAAAATAACTGAAATTTCTGTAATTTTGCCCCAAATAAGGGAAATTTTTGCAATTTTGCCCTTAAATAAGGTAAATTTCTGGAATTTTGCCCCAAAATAAAAGAAATTTCTGGAATTTTGCCCTAAAATAAGGGGAATATCTGATTTTTGCCCCAAAATAAAGGGAATTTTTGCCTTTTGCCCCAAAATTAGGGGAATTTCTGCAATTTTGCTGCAAAATACGGGGAATTACTGCCCTTTTGCCTCTAAATAAGTGGAATTTCTGTCGTTTTCCCCCAAAACAAAGGTAATTTCTGTCTTTTTTGCCCCAAAATACAGAGAATTTCTGACTTATTACTCTGACATAAGTGAAATTTCTTCAATTTTGCCCCAAAATAAGGGAAATATCTGCAATTTTGCCACAATGTAAAGGAAATTTCTGCAATTTTGCCCCAAAATAAGAGGAATTTCTGACTGTTTGTTCCCAAAAAAAGGAGATTTTGTGCCTTTTTGCCCCAAAAAAAGGAGAATTTCTGCCTTTTTGCCTGAAAATTATGAGAATTTCTGCAATTTTGCTTCAAAATACGGGGAATTTCTGCTTTTATCCCGAAAGTAAGTGGAATGCATACCTTTTTGACATAAAAAGGTAAATTTCTTCATTTTTGCTCCAAAATAAGGGGGAATTTCTGCCTTTTTGCCGCTAAATAAGTGGAATTTCTGTCTTTTTCTCCCAAAACAAAGGAAATTTCTGTATTTTTTACCCCAAAATAAGGGGAATTTCTTACTTATTACCGAGAAATTAGTGAAAATTCTGCAATTTTGCCCCAAAATAAGAAAAATTTCTGCCTATTTGCCCCCAAATAAGGGAAATTTCAGGCTTTTTACCTCAAAATAAAAGGAATTTCTGCATTATTGCCCCAAAATAAGGAAAATTTCTGCATTTTTTCCCTGAAATAAGTGAAATTTCTCCAATTTTGCCCCAAAATAAGTGAAATTTCTGCAATTTTGCCCCAAAATAAGGGAAATTTCTGGAATTTTGCCCCAAAATATGTGGAATTTCTGAGTTTTGCCCCAAAATAAGGAGAATTTCTTTTTTTTTGCCCCAACATATAGGGAATTTCTGCATTTTTGACCCACAATTAGGGGAATTTCTGCTATTTTGCTACAAATTACGGGGAATTTCTGCCTTTTTGCCCCAAAATAAGAAGAATGCATAACTTTTTGCCTTAAAAAAGAGAAATTTCTTCTTTTTTGCTCCAAAATAAGGGGAATTTCTGCTTTTTTGCCTCTAACTAAGTGGAATTTCTGTTTTTTCCTCCAAAATAAAGGGATTTTCTGGTTTTTTTTGCCCCAAAATCAGGAAAATTTCTGACTTATTACCCTGAAATAAGTAAAATTTCTGAAATTTTGCCCCAAAATTAGGGAAATCCCTGCCTTTTTGCCCCCAAATAAAAGGAATTTCAGCATTTTCACCTCAATATAAGGGGAATTTCTGCATTTTTGCCACAAAATATTAGGAATTTTTGCATTTTTGACCCAAAATAAGGAAAATTTCTGCCTTTTTTCTCTGAAATAAGTTAAATTTCTACAATTTTGCCCTAAAATAAGTGAAATTTTTGCAATTTTTCCCAAAACAAGGGGAATTTCTGGAATTTTGACCCAAAATAAGTAGAATTTCTGAGTTTTGCCCCAAAATAAAGAGAATTTCTGTCTTTTTGCCCCAACATATAGGGAATTTCTGCATTTTTGCCCAATTAGAAGAATTTCTGCAATTTTGCTCCAAAATACAGGAATTTCTGCCTTTTTGCCTGAAAATAATGGGAATGCATACCTTTATCCATAAAAAGGGAAATTTCTTCATTTTTGCTCCAAAATAAAGAGAATTTCTGCCTTTATGCGTCTAAATAAGTGGAATTTCTGTCTTTTTCCCCCAAAACAAAGGGAATTTCTGTCTTTTTTGCCCCAAAATAAGGGGAATTTCTGACTTATTACCCTGAAATAAGTGAAATTTCTGCAATTTTGCCCCAAAATAAGGGAAATTTCTGAAATATTGCCCCAATGTAAATTAAATTTCTGCAATTTTGCCCCAAAATAAGGGAAATTTCTGACTGTTTGTTCCCAAAAAAAGGAGATTTTCTGTCTTTTTGCCCCCAAATAAAAAGAATTTCTGCCTTTTTGCCCGAAAATTATGAGAATTTCTGCAATTTTGCTTCAAAATACGGGGAATTTCTGCTTTTTATCCCGAAAGTAAGGGGAATGCATACCTTTTTGCCATAAAAAGGTAAATTTCTTCATTTTTGCTCCAAAATAAGGGAAATTTCTGCCTTTTTGCCTCTAAATAAGTGGAATTTCTGTCTTTTCCTCCAAAACACAGGGAATTTCTGTCTTTTATGCCCCAAAATAGGGGAATTTCTTACTTATTACCCTGAAATAAGTTAAATTTCTGCAATTTTCCCCAAAATAAGAGAAATTTCTGCCTTTTTGCTCTCAAATAAGGGGAATTTCAGCCTTTTTACCTCAAAATAAGGGGAATTCCTGCCTTTTTGACCCAAAATAAGGAAAATTTCTAACTTTTTCCCTGAAATAAGTAAAATTTCTGCAATTCTGCCACAAAATAAGTGAAATTTCTGCAATTTTGTTCCAGAATAAGGGAAATTTCTGGAATTTTGCCCCAAAATAAGTGGAATTTCTGAGTTTTGCACCAAAATAAGGAGAATTTCTGTTTTTTTGCCCCAACATATAAGGAATTTCTGCATTTTTGCCCCACAATTAGGGGAATTTCTGCAATTTTGCTCCAAAATACGAGGAATTTCTGCCTTTTTGCCTGAAAACATAAACAATGCATAACTTTTTGCCTTAAAAAAGGGAAATTTCTTCATTTTTGCTCCAAAATAAAGGGAATTTCTGCTTTTTTGCCTCTAAATAAGTGGAATTTCTGTCTTTTTCCCCCAAAACAAAGGGATTATCTGTAATTTTTGCCCCAAAATAAGGAAAATTTCTGACTCATTACCCTGAAATAAGTGAAATTTCTGCAATTTTGCCCCAAAATAAGGGAAATTTCTGCAATTTTGCCCCATAATAATGGAAATTTCTGGAATTTTGCCCCAAAATAAGTAGAATTTCTGAGTTTTGCCCCAAAATAAGGAGAATTTCTGTCTTTTTGCCCCAACATATAGGGAATTTCTGTCTTTCTGCACAACAACTAAAAGAATTTCTGCAATTATGCTCGAAAATACGGGGAATTTCTGGGTTTTTGCCCGAAAATAAGGGGAATGCATAACTTTTTGCTATAAAAAAGGGAAATTTCTTCATTTTTGCTCCAAAATAAGGGAAATTTCTGCATTTTTGCCTCTAAATAAATGGAATTTCTTTCTTTTTCCCTAAAAACAAAGGGAATTTCTGTCTTTTTTGCCTCAAAATAGGGGGAATTTCTGACTTAATACACTGAAATAAGTGAAATTTCTGCAATTTTGCCCCAAAATAAGGGGAATTTCTGATTTTTGCCCCAAAATAAAGGGAATTTCTGCATTTTGCCCCAAAATTAGGGGAATTTCTGCAATTTTGCTCCAAAATACGGGGCATTTCTGCCTTTTTGCCTGAAAATAAGGGGAATGCATAACTTTTTGCCATAAAAAAGGGAAATTTCTTCATTTTTGCTCCAAAATAAGGGAAATTTCTGCATTTTTGCCTCTAAATAAGTGGATTTTCTGTCTTTTTCCCTCAAAACAAAGGGAATTTCTGTCTTTTTTGCCTCAAAATAAGGGGAATTTCTGACTTAGTACACTGAAATAAGTGAAATTTTTGCAATTTTGCCCCAAAATAAGGGAAATTGCTGCCTTTTTGCCCTGAAATATGTGAGATTTCTGCATTTTACACCAAAATAAGGTGAATTTCTGCCTTTTTGCCACAAATTAATGGAAATTTCTGCCTTTTTGCCCCAAAATAAGAAAAATTTTTGCTTTTTTATCTGAAATAAGTGAAATTTCTGCAAATTTGCCCTAAAATAAGGAAAATTTCTGCAATTTTTCCCAATAATAAGGGAAATTTCTGCAATTTTGCCCCAAAATAAGGCTAATTTCTCCCTTTTTGCCCCAAAATGAAGGAAAGTTCAGCCTTTTTACCTGAAAATAAGTGAAATTTCTGCAATTTTGCACCAAATAAGGTAAATTTCTTCAATTTTGCCCCAAAAAAAGGTAAATTCCTGTAATTTTGCCCCAAAATAAAGGAAATTTCTTGAATTTTGCCCCAAAAGAAGGGGAATTTCTGATTTTTGCCCCAAAATAAGGGAAATTTCTGCAATTTTGCCCCAATGTAAAGGAAATTTCTGCAATTTTGCCCCAAAATAACGAGAATTTCTGAATGTTTGCTCCCAAAAAAAAAAAGATCTTCTGTCTTTTTGCCCCAAAATAAGAATTTCTGCCTTTTTGCCTGAAAATTATGAGAATTTCTGCAATTTTGCTTCAAAATACGGGGAATTTCTGCTTATTATCCCGAAAGTAAGGGGAATGCATACCTTTTTGCCATAAAAAGGTAAATTTCTTCATTTTGGCTCCAAAATAAGGGAAATTTCTGCCTTTTTGCCTCTAAATAAATGGAATTTCTGTCTTTTTCCCCCAAAACAAAGGGAATTTCTGTCTTTTTTGCCCCAAAATAAGGGGAATTTCTGAATTATTACCCTGAAATAAGTGAAATTTCACCAATTTTGCCCCAAAATAAGGGAAATTTCTGGAATTTTGCCCCAAAATAAGTGGAATTTCTGAGTTTTGCCCCAAAATAAGGAGAATTTCTGTCTTTTTGCCCCAACATATAGGGAATTTCTGTCTTTCTGCCCCACAACTAGGGGAATTTCTGCAATTATGCTCCAAAATACGGGGAATTTCTGCCTTTTTGCCCAAAAATAAGGGGAATGCATAACTTTTTGCCATAAAAAAAGGGAAATTTCTTCATTTTTGCTCCAAAATAAGGGAAATTTCTGCATTTTTGCCTCTAAATAAGTGGAATTTCTGTCTTTTTCCCTCAAAACAAAGGGAATTTCTGTCTTTTTTGCCTCAAAATAAGGGGAATTTCTGACTTATTACACTGAAATAAGTGAAATTTCTGCAATTTTGCCCCAAAATAAGGGAAATTGCTGCCTTTTTGCCCTGAAATATGTGAAATTTCTGCATTTTACACCAAAATAAGGTGAATTTCTGCCTTTTTGCCACAAATTAATGGAAATTTCTGCCTTTTTGCCCCAAAATAAGAAAAATTTTTGCTTTTTTTCTCTGAAATAAGTGAAATTTCTGCAATTTTGCCCTAAAATAAGGAAAATTTCTGCAATTTTTCCCAATAATAAGGGAAATTTCTGCAATTTTGCCCCAAAATAAGGGGAATTTCTCCCTTTTTGCCCCAAAATGAAGGAAATTTCAGCCTTTTTACCTGAAAATAAGTGAAATTTCTGCAATTTTGCACCAATAAGGAAAATTTCTTCAATTTTGCCCCAAAATAAGGTAAATTCCTGTAATTTTGCCCCAAAATAAAGGAAATTTCTTGAATTTTGCCCCAAAAGAAGGGGAATTTCTGATTTTTGCCCCAAAATAAGGGAAATTTCTGCAATTTTGCCCCAATGTAAAGGAAATTTCTGCAATTTTGCCCCAAAATAACAAGAATTTCTGAATGTTTGCTCCCAAAAAAAAAAAAGATCTTCTGTCTTTTTGCCCCAAAATAAGGAGAATTTCTGCCTTTTTGCCTGAAAATTATGAGAATTTCTGCAATTTTGCTTCAAAATACGGGGAATTTCTGCTTTTTATCCCGAAAGTAAGGGGAATGCATACCTTTTTGCCATAAAAAGGTAAATTTCTTCATTTTGGCTCCAAAATAAGGGGAATTTCTGCCTTTTTGCCTCTAAATAAATGGAATTTCTGTCATTTTCCCCCAAAACAAAGGGAATTTCTGTCTTTTTTGCCCCAAAATAAGGGGAATTTCTGAATTATTACCCTGAAATAAGTGAAAGTTCTCCAATTTTGCCCCAAAATAAGGGAAATTTCTGCCTCTTTGCTCCCAAATAAGGGGAATTTCAGCCTTTTTACCTCAAAATAAGGGGAATTTCTGCATTTTTGCCACAAAATATTAGGAATTTCTGACTTTTTGCCCGAAAATAAGGAAAATTTGTTCCTTTTTTCCATGAAATAAGTGAAATTTCTGCAATTTTGCCCAAAAATAAGTGAAATTTCTGCAATTTTTCCCCAAAATAAGGGAAATTTCTGGAATTTTGCCCCAAAATAAGTGGAATTTCTAAGTTTTGCCCCAAAATAAGGAGAATTTCTGTCTTTTTGCCTCCAAATAAGTGAAATTTCTGCAATTTTGCCTTAAAATAAGGGAAATTTCTGCCTTTTTGCCCCCAAATAAGGAGAATTTCAGCCTTTTTACCTCAAATTAAGGGGAATTTCTGCATTTTTGCCAGAAAATATTAGGAATTTCTGCCCTTTTGCCCCAAAATAAAGAAAATTTCTTCCTTTTTTCCCTGAAATAAGTGAAATTTCTGCAATTTTGCCACAAAATAAGTGAAATTTCTGCAATTTTGCCCCAAAATAAGGGAAATTTCTGGAATTTTGCCCCAAAATAAGTGGAATTTCTGAGTTTTGCCCCAAAATAAGGAGAATTTCTGTCTTTTTGCCCCAACATATAGGGAATTTCTGTCTTTCTGCACCACAACTAGGGGAATTTCTGCAATTATGCTCCAAAATACAAGGAATTTCTGCCTTTTTGCCCGAAAATAAGGGGAATGCATAACTTTTTGCCATAAAAAAGGGAAATTTCTTCATTTTTGCTCCAAAATAAGGGAAATTTCTGCATTTTTGCCTCTAAATAAGTGGAATTTCTGTCTTTTTCCCTCAAAACAAAGGGAATTTCTGTCTTTTTTGCCTCAAAATAAGGGGAATTTCTGACTTATTACACTGAAATAAGTGAAATTTCTGCAATTTTGCCCCAAAATAAGGGAAATTGCTGCCTTTTTGCCCTGAAATATGTGAAATTTCTGCATTTTACACCAAAATAAGGTGAATTTCTGCCTTTTTGCCACAAATTAATGGAAATTTCTGCCTTTTTGCCCCAAAATAAGAAAAATTTTTGCTTTTTTTCTCTGAAATAAGTGAAATTTCTGCAATTTTGCCCTAAAATAAGGTAAATTTCTGCAATTTTTCCCAATAATAAGGGAAATTTCTGCAATTTTGCCCCAAAATAAGGGGAATTTCTCCCTTTTTGCCCCAAATGAAGGAAATTTCAGCCTTTTTACCTGAAAATAAGTGAAATTTCTGCAATTTTGCACCAAATAAGGTAAATTTCTTCAATTTTGCCCCAAAATAAGGTAAATTCCTTTAATTTTGCCCCAAAATAAAGGAAATTTCTTGAATTTTGCCCCCAAAAAAGGGAATTTCTGATTTTTGCCCCAAAATAAGGGAAATTTCTGCAATTTTGCCCCAATGTAAAAAAAATTTCTGCAATTTTGCCCCAAAATAACGAAAATTTCTGAATGTTTGCTCCCAAAAAAAAGATCTTCTCTCTTTTTGCCCCAAAATAAGGAGAATTTCTGCATTTTGCCCGAAAATTATGAGAATTTCTGCAATTTTGCTTCAAAATACGGGGAATTTCTGCTTTTTATCCCGAAAGTAAGGGGAATGCATACCTTTTTGCCATAAAAAGGTAAATTTCTTCATTTTTGCTTTAAAATAAGGGAAATTTCTGCCTTTTTGCCTCTAAATAAATGGAATTTCTGTCTTTTTCACCCTAAACAAAAGGAATTTCTGTCTTTTTTGCCCCAAAATAATAGGAATTTCTGAATTATTACCCTGAAATAAGTGAAATTTCTGCAATTTTGCCCCAAAATAAGGGAAATTGCTGCCTTTTGCCCTGAAATATGTGAAATTTCTGCATTTTACACCAAAATAAGGTGAATTTCTGCCTTTTTGCCACAAATTAATGGAAATTTCTGACTTTTTGCCCCAAAATAAGAAAAATTTTTGCTTTTTTTCTCTGAAATAAGTGAAATTTCTGCAATTTTGCCCTAAAATAAGGAAAATTTCTGCAATTTTTCCCAATAATAAGGAAAATTTCTGCAATTTTGCCCCAAAATAAGGGGAATTTCTCCCTTTTTGCCCCAAAATGAAGGAAATTTCAGTCTATTTACCTGAAAATAAGTGAAATTTCTGCAATTTTGCACCAAATAAGGTAAATTTCTTCAATTTTGCCCCAAAATAAGGTAAATCCTTGTAATTTTGCCCCAAAATAAAGGAAATTTCTTGAATTTTGCCCCAAAAGAAGGGGAATTTCTGATTTTGCCCCAAAATAAGGGAAATTTCTGCAATTTTGCCCCAATGTAAAGGAAATTTCTGCAATTTTGCCCCAAAATAACGAGAATTTCTGAATGTTTGCTCCCCAAAAAAAAAAAGATCTTCTGTCTTTTTGCCCCAAAATAAGGAGAATTTCTGCCTTTTTGCCCGAAAATTATGAGAATTTCTGCAATTTTGCTTCAAAATACGGGGAATTTCTGCTTTTTATCCCGAAAGTAAGGGGAATGCATACCTTTTTGCCATAAAAGGTAAATTTCTTCATTTTTGCTCCAAAATAAGGGGAATTTCTGCCTTTTTGCCTGTAAATAAATAGAATTTCTGTCTTTTTCCCCCAAAACAAAGGGAATTTCTGTCTTTTTTGCCCCAAAATAAGGGGAATTTCTGAATTATTACCCTGAAATAAGTGAAATTTCTCCAATTTTGCCCCAAAATAAGGGAAATTTCTGCCTCTTTGCCACCAAATAAGGGGAATTTCAGCCTTTTTACCTCAAAATAAGGGGAATTTCTGCATTTTTGCGACAAAATATTAGGAATTTCTGACTTTTTGCCCCAAAATAAGGAAAATTTGTTCCTTTTTTCCCTGAAATAAGTGAAATTTCTGCAATTTTCCCCCAAAATAAGTGAAATTTCTACAATTTTTTCCCCAAAATAAGTGAAATTTCTGGAATTTTGCCACAAAATAAGTGGAACTTCTAAGTTTTGCCCCAAAATAAGGAGAATTTCTGTCTTTTTGCCTCCAAATAAGTGAAATTTCTGCAATTTTGCCTTAAAATAAGGGAAATTTCTGCTTTTTTGCCCCCAAATAAGGGGAATTTCAGCCTTTTTACCTCAAAATAAGGGGAATTTCTGCAATTTTGCTCCAAAATACGGGGAATTTCTGCCTTTTTGCCTGAAAATAATGGGAATGCATACCTTTTTGCCATTAAAAGGGACATTTTTTCATTTTTGCTCCAAAATAAAGGGAATTTCTGCCTTTTTGCCTCTAAATAAGTGGAATTTCTGTCTTTTTCCCCCAAAACAAAGAGAATTTCTGTCTTTTTTGCCCCAAAATAAGGGGAATTTCTGACTTATTACCCTGAAGTAAGTGAAATTTCTGCAATTTTGCCCCAAAATAAGGGAAATTTCTGCAATTTTGCCCCAATGTAAAAAAAATTTCTGCAATTTTGCCCCAATATAAGGGGAATTTCTGAATGTTTGCTCCCGAAAAAAGGAGATCTTCTGTCTTTTTGCCCCAAAATAAGGAGAATTTCTGCCTTTTTGCCCGAAAATTATGAGAATTTCTGCAATTTTGCTTCAAAATACAGGAAATTTCTGCTTTTTATCCCAAAAGTAAGGGGAATGCATATCTTTTTGACATAAAAAGGTAAATTTCTTCATTTTTTCTTCAAAATAAGGGGAAATTCTGCCTTTTTGCCTCTAAATAAGTGGAATTTCTGTCTTTTTCCCCCAAAACAAAAGGAATTTCTGTCTTTTTTGCCACAAAATAAGGGGGATTTTCTGAATTATTACCCTGAAATAAGTAAAATTTCTCCAATTTTGCCCCAAAATAATGGAAATTTCTGCCTCTTTGCCTCCAAATAAGGGGAATTTCAGCCTTTTTACCTCAAAATAAGGGGAATTTCTGCGTTTTTGCCACAAAATATTAGGAATTTCTGACTTTTTGCCCCAAAATAAGGAAAATTTGTTCCTTTTTTCCCTGAAATAAGTGAAATTTCTGCAATTTTGCCCCAAAATAAGTGAAATTTCTTCAATTTTGCCCCAAAATAAGAGAAATTTCTGGAATTTTGCCCCAAAATAAGTGGAATTTCTAAGTTTTGCCCCAAAATAAGGAGAATTTCTGTCTTTTTGCCTCTAAATAAGTGAAATTTCTGCAATTTTGCCCCAAAATAAGAGAAATTTCTGCCTTTTTGCCCCCTAATAAAAGGATTTTCAGCCTTTTTACCTAAAAATAAGGGGAATTTCTGCATTTTTGCCAGAAAATATTAGGAATTTCTGCATTTTTGCCCCAAAATAAAGAAAATTTCTGCTTTTTTTCCCTGAAATAAGTGAAATTTCTGCAATTTTGCCCCAAAATAAGTGAAATTTCTGCAATTTTGCCCCAAAATAAGGGAAATTTCTGGAATTTTGCCCCAAAATAAGTGGAATTTCTGAGTTTTGCCCCAAAATAAGGAGAATTTCTGTCTTTTTGCCCCAACATATAGGGAATTTCTGTCTTTCTGCACCACAACTAGGGGAATTTCTGCAATTATGCTCCAAAATACGGGGAATTTCTGCCTTTTTGCCCGAAAATAAGAAGAATGCATAACTTTTTGCCATAAAAAAGGGAAATTTCTTCATTTTTGCTCCAAAATTAGGGAAATTTCTGCATTTTTGCCTCTAAATAAGTGGAATTTCTGTCTTTTTCCCTCAAAACAAAGGGAATTTCTGTCTTTTTTGCCTCAAAAAAAGAGGAATTTCTGACTTATTACACTGAAATAAGTGAAATTTCTGCAATTTTGCCCCAAAATAAGGGGAATTTCTGATTTTTGCCCCAAAATAAAGGGAATTTCTGCATTTTGCCCCAAATTTGGGGAATTTCTGCAATTTTGCTCCAAAGTACGGGGAATTTCTGCCTTTTTGCCTGAAAATAATGGGAATGCATACCTTTTTGCCATTAAAAGGGACATTTCTTCATTTTTGCTCCAAAATAAAGGGAATTTCTGCCTTTTTGCCTCTAAATAAGTGGAATTTCTGTCTTTTTCCCCCAAAACAAAGAGAATTTCTGTCTTTTTTGCCCCAAAATAAGGGGAATTTCTGACTTATTACCCTGAAGTAAGTGAAATTTCTGCAATTTTGCCCCAAAATAAGGGAAATTTCTGCAATTTAGCCCCAATGTAAAGGAAATTTCTGCAATTTTGCCCCAAAATAAGGGGAATTTCTAAATGTTTGCTCCCGAAAAAAGGAGATCTTCTGTCTTTTTGCCCCAAAATATGGAGAATTTCTGCCTTTTTGCCCGAAAATTATGAGAATTCCTGCAATTTTGCTTCAAAATACGGGGAATTTCTGCTTTTTATCCCAAAAGTAAGGGGAATGCATATCTTTTTGCCAAAAAAAGGTAAATTTCTTCATTTTTTCTTCAAAATAAGGGGAATTTCTGCATTTTTGCCTCTAAATAAGTGGAATTTCTGTCTTTTTCCTCCAAAACAAAAGGAATTTCTGTCTTTTTTGCCCCAAAATAAGGAGAATTTCTGAATTATTACCCTGAAATAAGTGAAATTTCTCCAATTTTGCCCCAAAGTAATGGAAATTTCTGCCTCTTTGCCCCCAAATAAGGGGAATTTCAGCCTTTTTACCTCAACATAAGGGGAATTTCTGCATTTTTGCGACAAAATATTAGGAATTTCTGACTTTTTGCCCCAAAATAAGGAAAATTTGTGCTTTTTTTCCCTGAAATAAGTGAAATTTCTGCAATTTTGCCCCAAAAAAAGTGAAATTTCTGCAATGTTGCCCCAAATTAAGGGAAATTTCTGGAATTTTGCCCCAAAATAAGTGGAATTTCTAAGTTTTGCCCCAAAATAAGGAGAATTTCTGTATTTTTGCCTCTAAATAAGTGAAATTTCTGCAATTTTGCCCCAAAATAAGGGAAATTTCTGCCTTTTTGCCCCAAAATAAAAGGAATTTCAGCCTTTTTACCTAAAAATAAGGGGAATTTTTGCATTTTTGCCAGAAAATATTAGGAATTTCTGCCTTTTTGCCCCAAAATAAGGAAAATTTCTGCCTTTTTTCCCTGGAATAAGTTAAATTTCTGCAATTTTGCCCCAGAATAAGTGAAATTTCTGCAATTTTGCCCCAAAATAAGGGAAATTTCTGGAATTTTGCCCCAAAATAAGTGGAATTTCTGAGTTTTGCCCCAAAATAAGGAGAATTTCTGTCTTTTTGCCCCAACATATAGGGAATTTCTGTCTTTCTGCACCACAACCAGGGGAATTTGTGCAATTATGCTCCAAAATACGGGGAATTTCTGCCTTTTTGCCCGAAAATAAGGGGAATTCATAACTTTTTCCCATAAAAAAGGGAAATTTCTTCATTTTTGCTCCAAAATAAGGGAAATTTCTGCATTTTTGCCTCTAAATAAGTGGAATTTCTGTCTTTTTCCCTCAAAACAAAGGGAATTTCTGTCTTTTTTGCCTCAAAAAAAGAGGAATTTCTGACTTATTACACTGAAATAAGTGAAATTTCTGCAATTTTGCCCCAAAATAAGGGGAATTTCTGATTTTTGCCCCAAAATAAAGGGAATTTCTGCATTTTGCCCCAAATTTGGGGAATTTCTGCAATTTTGCTCCAAAATACGGGGAATTTCTGCCTTTTTGCCTGAAAATAATGGGAATGCATACCTTTTTGCCATTAAAAGGGACATTTCTTCATTTTTGCTCCAAAATAAAGGGAATTTCTGCCTTTTTGCCTCTAAATAAGTGGAATTTCTGTCTTTTTCCCCCAAAACAAAGAGAATTTCTGTCTTTTTTGCCCCAAAATAAGGGGAATTTCTGACTTATTACCCTGAAGTAAGTGAAATTTCTGCAATTTTGCCCCAAAATAAGGGAAATTTCTGCAATTTTGCCCCAATGTAAAGGAAATTTCTGCAATTTTGCCCCAAAATAAGGGGAATTTCTGAATGTTTGCTCCCGAAAAAAGGAGATCTTCTGTCTTTTTGCCCCAAAATAAGGAGAATTTCTGCCTTTTTGCTCGAAAATTATGAGAATTTCTGCAATTTTGCTTCAAAATACGGGGAATTTCTGCTTTTTATCCCAAAAGTAAGGGGAATGCATATCTTTTTGCCAAAAAAAGGTAAATTTCTTCATTTTTTCTTCAAAATAAGGGGAATTTCTGCATTTTTGCCTCTAAATAAGTGGAATTTCTGTCTTTTTCCTCCAAAACAAAAGGAATTTCTGTCTTTTTTGCCCCAAAATAAGGGGAATTTCTGAATTATTACCCTGAAATAAGTGAAATTTCTCCAATTTTGCCCCAAAGTAATGGAAATTTCTGCCTCTTTGCCCCCAAATAAGGGGAATTTCAGCCTTTTTACCTCAAAATAAGGGGAATTTCTGCATTTTTGCCACAAAATATTAGGAATTTCTGACTTTTTGCCCCAAAATAAGGAAAATTTGTGCCTTTTTTCCCTGAAATAAGTGAAATTTCTGCAATTTTGCCCCAAAATAAGTGAAATTTCTGCAATGTTGCCCCAAAATAAGGGAAATTTCTGGAATTTTGCCCCAAAATAAGTGGAATCTGAGTTTTGCCCCAAAATAAGGAGAATTTCTGTCTTTTTGCCCCAACATATAGGGAATTTCTGTCGTTCTGCACCACAACTAGGGGAATTTGTGCAATTATGCTCCAAAATACGGGGAATTTCTGCCTTTTTGCCCGAAAATAAGGGGAATGCATAACTTTTTGCCATAAAAAAGGGAAATTTCTTCATTTTTGCTCCAAAATAAGGGAAATTTCTACATTTTTGCCTCTAAATAAGTGGAATTTCTGTCTTTTTCCCTCAAAACAAAGGGAATTTCTGTCTTTTTTGCCTCAAAAAAAGAGGAATTTCTGACTTATTACACTGAAATAAGTGAAATTTCTGCAATTTTGCCCCAAAATAAGGGGAATTTCTGATTTTTGCCCCAAAATAAAGGGAATTTCTGCATTTTGCCCCAAATTTGGGGAATTTCTGCAATTTTGCTCCAAAATACGGGGAATTTCTTCCTTTTTGCCTGAAAATAATGGGAATGCATACCTTTTTGCCATTAAAAGGGACATTTCTTCATTTTTGCTCCAAAATAAAGGGAATTTCTGCCTTTTTGCCTCTAAATAAGTGGAATTTCTGTCTTTTTCCCCCAAAACAAAGAGAATTTCTGTCTTTTTTGCCCCAAAATAAGGGGAATTTCTGACTTATTACCCTGAAGTAAGTGAAATTTCTGCAATTTTGCCCCAAAATAAGGGAAATTTCTGCAATTTTGCCCCAATGTAAAGGAAATTTCTGCAATTTTGCCCCAAAATAAGGGGAATTTCTGAATGTTTGCTCCCGAAAAAAGGAGATCTTCTGTCTTTTTGCCCCAAAATAAGGAGAATTTCTGCCTTTTTGCCCAAAAATTATGAGAATTTCTGCAATTTTGCTTCAAAATACGAGGAATTTCTGCTTTTTATCCCAAATGTAAGGGGAATGCATATCTTTTTGACATAAAAAGGTAAATTTCTTCATTTTTTCTTCAAAATAAGGGGAATTTCTGCCGTTTTGCCTCTAAATAAGTGGAATTTCTGTCTTTTTCCCCCTAAACAAAAGGAATTTCTGTCTTTTTTGCCCCAAAATAAGGGGAATTTCTGAATTATTACCCTGAAATAAGTGAAATTTCTCCAATTTTGCCCCAAAATAATGGAAATTTCTGCCTCTTTGCCCCCAAATAAGGGGAAATTCAGCCTTTTTACCTCAAAATAAGGGGAATTTCTGCATTTTTGCCACAAAATATTAGGAATTTCTGACTTTTTGCCCCAAAATAAGGAAAATTTGTGCCTTTTTTCCCTGAAATAAGTGAAATTTCTGCAATTTTGCCCCAAAATAAGTGAAATTTCTGCAATGTTGCCCCAAAATAAGGGAAATTTCTGGAATTTTGCCCCAAAATATGTGGAATCTGAGTTTTGCCCCAAAATAAGGAGAATTTCTGTCTTTTTGCCCCAACATATAGGGAATTTCTGTCGTTCTGCACCACAACTAGGGGAATTTGTGCAATTATGCTCCAAAATACGGGGAATTTCTGCCTTTTTGCCCGAAAATAAAGGGAATGCATAACTTTTTGCCATAAAAAAGGGAAATTTCTTCATTTTTGCTCCAAAATAAGGGAAATTTCTACATTTTTGCCTCTAAATAAGTGGAATTTCTGTCTTTTTCCCTCAAAACAAAGGGAATTTCTGTCTTTTTTGCCTCAAAAAAAGAGGAATTTCTGACTTATTACACTGAAATAAGTGAAATTTCTGCAATTTTGCCCCAAAATAAGGGGAATTTCTGATTTTTGCCCCAAAATAAAGGGAATTTCTGCATTTTGCCCCAAATTTGGGGAATTTCTGCAATTTTGCTCCAAAATACGGGGAATTTCTTCCTTTTTGCCTGAAAATAATGGGAATGCATACCTTTTTGCCATTAAAAGGGACATTTCTTCATTTTTGCTCCAAAATAAAGGGAATTTCTGCCTTTTTGCCTCTAAATAAGTGGAATTTCTGTCTTTTTCCCCCAAAACAAAGAGAATTTCTGTCTTTTTTGCCCCAAAATAAGGGGAATTTCTGACTTATTACCCTGAAGTAAGTGAAATTTCTGCAATTTTGCCCCAAAATAAGGGAAATTTCTGCAATTTTGCCCCAATGTAAAGGAAATTTCTGCAATTTTGCCCCAAAATAAGGGGAATTTCTGAATGTTTGCTCCCGAAAAAAGGAGATCTTCTGTCTTTTTGCCCCAAAATAAGGAGAATTTCTGCCTTTTTGCCCAAAAATTATGAGAATTTCTGCAATTTTGCTTCAAAATACGAGGAATTTCTGCTTTTTATCCCAAAAGTAAGGGGAATGCATATCTTTTTGACATAAAAAGGTAAATTCCTTCATTTTTTCTTCAAAATAAGGGGAATTTCTGCCGTTTTGCCTCTAAATAAGTGGAATTTCTGTCTTTTTCCCCCTAAACAAAAGGAATTTCTGTCTTTTTTGCCCCAAAATAAGGGGAATTTCTGAATTATTACCCTGAAATAAGTGAAATTTCTCCAATTTTGCCCCAAAATAATGGAAATTTCTGCCTCTTTGCCCCCAAATAAGGGGAATTTCAGCCTTTTTACCTCAAAATAAGGGGAATTTCTGCATTTTTGCCACAAAATATTAGGAATTTCTGACTTTTTGCCCCAAAATAAGGAAAATTTGTGCATTTTTTACCTGAAATAAGTGAAATTTCTGCAATTTTGCCCCAAAATAAGTGAAATTTCTGCAATGTTGCCCCAAAATAAGGGAAATTTCTGGAATTTTGCCCCAAAATATGTGGAATTTCTAAGTTTTGCCCCAAAATAAGGAGAATTTCTGTATTTTTGCTTCTAAATAAGTGAAATTTCTGCAATTTTGCCCCAAAATAAGGGAAATTTCTGCCATTTTGCCCCCAAATAAAAGGAATTTCAGCCTTTTTACCTAAAAATAAGGGGAATTTCTGCATTTTTGCCAGAAAATATTAGGAATTTCTGCCTTTTGGCCCCAAAATAAAAAAAATTTCTGCCTTTTTTCCCTGAAATAAGTGAAATTTCTGCAATTTTGTCCCAAAATAAATGAAATTTCTGCAATTTTTCCCCAAAATAAGAAAAATTTCTGGAATTTTGCCCCAAAATAAGTGGAATTTCTGAGTTTTGCCCAAAAATAAGGAGAATTTCTGTCTTTTTGCCCCAACATATAGGGAATTTCTGTCTTTCTGCACCACAACTAGGGGAATTTGTGCAATTATGCTCCAAAGTACGGGGAATTTCTGCCTTTTTGCCCGAAAATAAGGGGAATGCATAACTTTTTGCCATAAAAAAGGGAAATTTCTTCATTTTTGCTCCAAAATAAGGGAAATTTCTGCATTTTTGCCTCTAAATAAGTGGAATTTCTGTCTTTTTCCCTCAAAACAAATGGAATTTCTGTCTTTTTTGCCTAAAAAAAAGAGGAATTTCTGACTTATTACACTGAAATAAGTGAAATTTCTGCAATTTTGCCCCAAAATAAGGGGAATTTCTGCATTTTTGCCCCCAAATTAGGTGAATTTCAGCCTTTTTACTTCAAAATAAATGGAATTTCTGCATTTTTGCCAGAGAATATTAGGAATTTCTGCCTTTTTGCCCCAAAATAAAGAAAATATCTGCCTTTTTTCCCTGAAATAAGTTAAATTTCTACAATTTTGCCCCAAAATAAGTGAAATTTCTGCAATTTTGCCCCAAAATAAGGGAAATTTCTGGAATTTTGCCCTAAATTAGTGGAATTTCTGAGTTTTGCCCCAAAATAAGGAGAATTTCTGTCTTTTTGCCCCAACATATTGGGAATTTCTGTCTTTATGCACCACAACTAGCGGATTTTCTGCAATTATGCTCCAAAATACGGGAAATTTTTGCCTTTTCCCCGAAAATAAGGGGAATGCATAACTTTTTGCCATAAAAAAGGGAAATTTCTTCATTTTTGCTCTAAAATAAGGGAAATTTCTGCATTTTTGCCTCTAAATAAGTGGAATTTCTGTCTTTTTCCCTCAAATCAAAGGGAATTTCTGTCTTTTTTGCCTCAAAATAAGGGGAATTTCTGACTTATTACACTGAAATAAGTGAAATTTCTGCAATTTTGCTTAAAAATAAGGGAAATTTCTGCCTTTTTGCAACAAATTAATGGGAATTTCTGCCTTTTTGCCCCAAAATAAGAAAAATTTTTGCTTTTTTTCTCTGAAATAAGTGAAATTTCTGCAATTTTGCCCTAAAATAAGGAAAATTTCTTCAATTTTGCCCCAAAATAAGGTAAATTCCTGTAATTTTGCCCCAAAATAAAGGAAATTTCTTGAATTTTGCCCCAAAAGAAGGGAAATTTCTGATTTTTGCCCCAAAATAAGGGAAATCTCTGCAATTTTGCCCCAATGTAAAGGAAATTTCTGCAATTTTGCGCAAAATAACGGGAATTTCTGAATGTTTGCTCCCAAAAAAAGGAGATCTTCTGTCTTTTTGCCCCAAAATAAGGAGAATTTCTGCCTTTTTGCCCGAAAATTATGAGAATTTCTGCAATTTTGCTTCAAAATACCGGGAATTTCTGCTTTTAATCCCGAAAGTAAAGGGAATGCATACCTTTTTGTCATAAAAAGGTAAATTTCTACATTTTTGCTCCAAAATAAGGGGAATTTCTGCCTTTTTGCCTCTAAATAAATGGAATTTCTGTCTTTTTCCCCCAAAACAAAGGGAATTTCTGCCTTTTTTGCCCCAAAATAAGGGGAATTTCTGAATTATTACCCTGAAATAAGTGAAATTTCTCCAATTTTGCCCCAAAATAAGGGAAATTTCTGCCTCTTTGTCCCCAAATAAGGGGAATTTCAGCATTTTTACCTCAAAATAAGGGGAATTTCTGCATTTTTGCCAGAAAATATTAGGAATTTCTGACTTTTTGCCCCAAAATAAAGAAAATTTGTGCCTTTTTTCCCTGAAATAAGTGAAATTTCTGCAATTTTGCCCCAAAATAAGTGAAATTTCTGCAATTTTGCCCCAAAATAAGGAAAATTTCTGGAATTTTGCCCCAAAATATGTGGAATTTCTAAGTTTTGCCCCAAAATAAGGAGAATTTCTGTCTTTTTGCCTGTAAATAAGTGAAATTTCTGCAATTTTGCCCCAAAATAAGGGAAATTTCTGCCTTTTTTCCCCCAAATAAGGGGAATTTCAGCCTTTTTACCTCAAAATAAGGGGAATTTCTGCATTTTTGCCAGAAAATATTAGGAATTTCTGCCTTTTTGCCCCAAAATAAGGAAAATTTCTGCCTTTTTTCCCTGAAATAAGTGAAATTTCTGCAATTTTGCCCCAAATTAAGGGAAATTTCTGCAATTTTGCCCCAAAATAAGGGAAATTTCTGGAATTTTTCCCCAAAATAAGTAGAATTTCTGAGTTTTGCCCGAAAATAAGGAGAATTTCTGTCTTTTTGCCCCAACATATAGGGAATTTCTGTCTTTGTGCACCACAACTAGAGGAATTTCTGCAATTATGCTCCAAAATACAGGGAATTTCTGCAATTTTGCCCTAAAATTATGAGAATTTCTGCAATTTTGCTTCAAAATACGGGGAATTTCTGCTTTTTATCCAAAAATAAGGAGAATGCATACCTTTTTGCCATAAAAAGGTAAATTTCTTCATTTTTGCTCCAAAATAAGGGGAATTTCTGCCTTTTTGCCTCTAAATAAGTGGAATTTCTGTTTTTTTCCCCCAAAACAAAAGGAATTTCTGTCTTTTTGTAACCAAAATAAGGGGAATTTCTGAATTATTACCCTGAAATAAGTGAAATTTCTCCAATTTTGCCCCAAATATTGGAAATTTCTAGCTCTTTGCCCCCAAATAAGGGGAATTTCAGCCTTTTTACCACAAAATAAGGGGAATGTCTGCATTTTTGCCACAAAATATTAGGAATTTCTGACTTTTTGCCCCAAAATAAGGAAAATTTGTGACTTTTTTCCCTGAAATAAGTGAAATTTCTGCAATTTTGCCCTAAAATAAGTGAAATTTCTGCAATGTTGCCACAAAATAAGGGAAATTTCTGGAATTTTGCCCCAAAATAAGTGGAATGTCTAAGTTTTGCCCCAAAATAAGCAGAATTTCTGTATTTTTGCCTCTAAATAAGTGAAAGTTCTGCAATTTTGCCCCAAAATAAGGGAAATTTCTGCCTTTTTGCCCCCAAATAAAAGGAATTTCAGCTTTTTAACTAAAAATAAGGGGAATTTCTGCATTTTTGCCAGAAAATCTTAGAAATTTCTGCCTTTTTGCCCCAAAATAAAGAAAATTTCTGCCTTTTTTCTCTGGAATAAGTGAAATTTCTGCAATTTTGCCCCAAAATAAGCGAAATTTCTGCAATTTTGCCCCAAAATAAGGGAAATTTCTGGAATTTTGCCCCAAAATAAGTGGAATTTCTGAGTTTTGCCCCAAAATAAGGAGAATTTCTGTCTTTTTGCCCCAACATATAGGGAATTTCTGTCTTTCTGCACAACAATTAGCGGAATTTGTGCAATTATGCTCCAAAATACGGGGACTTTCTGCCTTTTTGCCCTAAAATAAGGGGAATGCATAACTTTTTGCCATAAAAAAGGGAAATTTCTTCATTTTTGCTCCAAAATAAGGGAAATTTCTGCATTTTTGCCACTAAATAAGTGGAATTTCTGTCTTTTTCCCTCAAAACAAAGGGAATTTCTGTCTTTTTTGCCTCAAAAAAAGAGGAATTTCTGACTTATTAAACTGAAATAATTGAAATTTCTGCAATTTTGCCCCAAAATAAGGGGAATTTCTGATTTTTGCCCCAAAATAAAGGGAATTTCTGCATTTTGCCCCAAAATTTGGGGAATTTCGGCAATTTTGCTCCAAAATACGGGGAATTTCTTCCTTTTTGCCTGAAAATAATGGGAATGCATACCTTTTTGCCATTAAAAGGGACATTTCTTCATTTTTGCTCCAAAATAAAGGGAATTTCTGCCTTTTTGCATCTAAATAAGTGGAATTTCTGTCTTTTTCCCCCAAAACAAAGAGAATTTCTGTCTTTTTTGCCCCAAAATAAGGGGAATTTCTGACTTATTACCCTGAAGTAAGTGAAATTTCTGCAATTTTGCCCCAAAATAAGGGAAATTTCTGCAATTTTGCCCCAATGTAAAGGAAATTTCTGCAATTTTGCCCCAAAATAAGGGGAATTTCTGAATGTTTGCTCCCGAAAAAAGGAGATCTTCTGTCTTTTTGCCCCAAAATAAAGAGAATTTCTGCCTTTTTGCCCGAAAATTATGAGAATTTCTGCAATTTTGCTTCAAAATACGGGGAATTTCTGCTTTTTATCCCAAAAGTAAGGGGAATGCATATCTTTTTGACATAAAAAGGTAAATTTCTTCATTTTTTCTTCAAAATAAGGGGAATTTCTGCCGTTTTGCCTCTAAATAAGTGGAATTTCTGTCTTTTTCCCCCAAAACAAAAGGAATTTCTGTCTTTTTTGCCCCAAAATAAGGGGAATTTCTGAATTATTACCCTGAAATAAGTGAAATTTCTCCAATTTTGCCCCAAAATAATGGAAATTTCTGCCTCTTTGCCCCCAAATAAGGGGAATTTCAGCCTTTTTACCTCAAAATAAGGGGAATTTCTGCATTTTTGCCACAAAATATTAGGAATTTCTGACTTTTTGCCCCAAAATAAGGAAAATTTGTGCATTTTTTACCTGAAATAAGTGAAATTTCTGCAATTTTGCCCCAAAATAAGTGAAATTTCTGCAATGTTGCCCCAAAATAAGGGAAATTTCTGGAATTTTGCCCCAAAATATGTGGAATTTCTAAGTTTTGCCCCAAAATAAGGAGAATTTCTGTATTTTTGCCTCTAAATAAGTGAAATTTCTGCAATTTTGCCCCAAAATAAGGGAAATTTCTGCCATTTTGCCCCCAAATAAAAGGAATTTCAGCCTTTTTACCTAAAAATAAGGGGAATTTCTGCATTTTTGCCAGAAAATATTAGGAATTTCTGCCTTTTTGCCCCAAAATAAAAAAAAATTTCTGCCTTTTTTCCCTGAAATAAGTGAAATTTCTGCAATTTTGCCCCAAAATAAATGAAATTTCTTCAATTTTTCCCCAAAATAAGAAAAATTTCTGGAATTTTGCCCCAAAATAAGTGGAATTTCTGAGTTTTGCCCAAAAATAAGGAGAATTTCTGTCTTTTTGCCCCAACATATAGGGAATTTCTGTCTTTCTGCACCACAACTAGGGGAATTTGTGCAATTATGCTCCATAGTACGGGGAATTTCTGCCTTTTTGCCCGAAAATAAGGGGAATGCATAACTTTTTGCCATAAAAAAGGGAAATTTCTTCATTTTTGCTCCAAAATAAGGGAAATTTCTGCATTTTTGCCTCTAAATAAGTGGAATTTCTGTCTTTTTCCCTCAAAACAAAGGGAATTTCTGTCTTTTTTGCCTAAAAAAAAGAGGAATTTCTGACTTATTACACTGAAATAAGTGAAATTTCTGCAATTTTGCCCCAAAATAAGGGGAATTTCTGCATTTTTGCCCCCAAATTAGGTGAATTTCAGCCTTTTTACTTCAAAATAAATGGAATTTCTGCATTTTTGCCAGAGAATATTAGGAATTTCTGCCTTTTTGCTCCAAAATAAAGAAAATATCTGCCTTTTTTCCCTGAAATAAGTTAAATTTCTACAATTTTGCCCCAAAATAAGTGAAATTTCTGCAATTTTGCCCCAAAATAAGGGAAATTTCTGGAATTTTGCCCTAAATTAGTGGAATTTCTGAGTTTTGCCCCAAAATAAGGAGAATTTCTGTCTTTTTGCCCCAACATATTGGGAATTTCTGTCTTTATGCACCACAACTAGCGGATTTTCTGCAATTATGCTCCAAAATACGGGAAATTTTTGCCTTTTCCCCGAAAATAAGGGGAATGCATAACTTTATGCCATAAAAAAGGGAAATTTCTTCATTTTTGCTCTAAAATAAGGGAAATTTCTGCATTTTTGCCTCTAAATAAGTGGAATTTCTGTCTTTTTCACTCAAAACAAAGGGAATTTCTGTCTTTTTTGCCTCAAAATAAGGGGAATTTCTGACTTATTACACTGAAATAAGTGAAATTTCTGCAATTTTGCTTAAAAATAAGGGAAATTTCTGCCTTTTTGCAACAAATTAATGGGAATTTCTGCCTTTTTGCCCCAAAATAAAAAAAATTTTTGCTTTTTTTCTCTGAAATAAGTGAAATTTCTGCAATTTTGCCCTAAAATAAGGAAAATTTCTTCAATTTTGCCCCAAAATAAGGTAAATTCCTGTAATTTTGCCCCAAAATAAAGGAAATTTCTTGAATTTTGCCCCAAAAGAAGGGAAATTTCTGATTTTTGCCCCAAAATAAGGGAAATCTCTGCAATTTTGCCCCAATGTAAAGGAAATTTCTGCAATTTTGCGCAAAATAACGGGAATTTCTGAATGTTTGCTCCCAAAAAAAGGAGATCTTCTGTCTTTTTGCCCCAAAATAAGGAGAATTTCTGCCTTTTTGCCCGAAAATTATGAGAATTTCTGCAATTTTGCTTCAAAATACGGGGAATTTCTGCTTTTAATCCCGAAAGTAAAGGGAATGCATACCTTTTTGTCATAAAAAGGTAAATTTCTACATTTTTGCTCCAAAATAAGGGGAATTTCTGCCTTTTTGCCTCTAAATAAATGGAATTTCTGTCTTTTTCCCCCAAAACAAAGGAAATTTCTGCCTTTTTTGCCCCAAAATAAGGGGAATTTCTGAATTATTACCCTGAAATAAGTGAAATTTCTCCAATTTTGCCCCAAAATAAGGGAAATTTCTGCCTCTTTGTCCCCAAATAAGGGGAATTTCAGCATTTTTACCTCAAAATAAGGGGAATTTCTGCATTTTTGCCAGAAAATATTAGGAATTTCTGACTTTTTGCCCCAAAATAAAGAAAATTTGTGCCTTTTTTCCCTGAAATAAGTGAAATTTCTGCAATTTTGCCCCAAAATAAGTGAAATTTCTGCAATTTTGCCCCAAAATAAGGAAAATTTCTGGAATTTTGCCCCAAAATATGTGGAATTTCTAAGTTTTGCCCCAAAATAAGGAGAATTTCTGTCTTTTTGCCTGTAAATAAGTGAAATTTCTGCAATTTTGCCCCAAAATAAGGGAAATTTCTGCCTTTTTTCCCCCAAATAAGGGGAATTTCAGCATTTTTACCTCAAAATAAGGGGAATTTCTGCATTTTTGCCAGAAAATATTAGGAATTTCTGCCTTTTTGCCCCAAAATAAGGAAAATTTCTGCCTTTTTTCCCTGAAATAAGTGAAATTTCTGCAATTTTGCCCCAAAATAAGGGAAATTTCTGCAATTTTGCCCCAAAATAAGGGAAATTTCTGGAATTTTTCCTTAAAATAAGTAGAATTTCTGAGTTTTGCCCCAAAATAAGGAGAATTTCTGTCTTTTTGCCCCAACATATAGGGAATTTCTGTCTTTGTGCACCAAAACTAGGGGAATTTCTGCAATTATGCTCCAAAATACAGGGAATTTCTGCAATTTTGCCCGAAAATTATGAGAATTTCTGCAATTTTGCTTCAAAATACGGGGAATTTCTGCTTTTTATCCAAAAATAAGGAGAATGCATACCTTTTTGCCATAAAAAGGTAAATTTCTTCATTTTTGCTCCAAAATAAGGGGAATTTCTGCCTTTTTGCCTCTAAATAAGTGGAATTTCTGTTTTTTTCCCCCAAAAGAAAAGGAATTTCTGTCTTTTTGGAACCAAAATAAGGGGAATTTCTGAATTATTACCCTGAAATAAGTGAAATTTCTCCAATTTTGCCCCAAAATAATGGAAATTTCTAGCTCTTTGCCCCCAAATAAGGGGAATTTCAGCCTTTTTACCACAAAATAAGGGGAATGTCTGCATTTTTGCCACAAAATATTAGGAATTTCTGACTTTTTGCCCCAAAATAAGGAAAATTTGTGACTTTTTTCCCTGAAATAAGTGAAATTTCTGCAATTTTGCCCTAAAATAAGTGAAATTTCTGCAATGTTGCCACAAAATAAGGGAAATTTCTGGAATTTTGCCCCAAAATAAGTGGAATGTCTAAGTTTTGCCCCAAAATAAGCAGAATTTCTGTATTTTTGCCTCTAAATAAGTGAAAGTTCTGCAATTTTGCCCCAAAATAAGGGAAATTTCTGCCTTTTTGCCCCCAAATAAAAGGAATTTCAGCTTTTTAACTAAAAATAAGGGGAATTTCTGCATTTTTGCCAGAAAATCTTAGGAATTTCTGCCTTTTTGCCCCAAAATAAAGAAAATTTCTGCCTTTTTTCTCTGGAATAAGTGAAATTTTTGCAATTTTGCCCCAAAATAAGGGGAATTTCTGATTTTTGCCCCAAAATAAAGGGAATTTCTGCATTTTGCCCCAAAATTTGGGGAATTTCTGCAATTTTGCTCCAAAATACGAGGAATTTCTGCCTTTTTGCCTGAAAATAATGGGAATGCATACCTTTTTGCCATTAAAATGGACATTTCTTCATTTTTGCTCCAAAATAAAGGGAATTTCTGCCTTTTTGCCTCTAAATAAGTGGAATTTCTGTCTTTTTCCCCCAAAACAAAGAGAATTTCTGTCTTTTTTGCCCCAAAATAAGGGGAATTTCTGACTTATTACCCTGAAGTAAGTGAAATTTCTGCAATTTTGCCCCAAAATAAGGGAAATTTCTGCAATTTTGCCCCAATGTAAAGGAAATTTCTGCAATTTTGCCCCAAAATAAGGGGAATTTCTGAATGTTTGCTCCCGAAAAAAGGAGATCTTCTGTGTTTTTGCCCCAAAATAAGGAGAATTTCTGCCTTTTTGCCTGAAAATTATGAGAATTTCTGCAATTTTGCTTCAAAATACGGGGAATTTCTGCTTTTTATCCCAAAAGTAAGGGGAATGCATATCTTTTTGCCATAAAAAGGTAAATTTCTTCATTTTTTCTTCAAAATAAGGGGAATTTCTGCCTTTTTGCCTCTAAATAAGTGGAATTTCTGTCTTTTTCCCCCAAAACAAAAGGAATTTCTGTCTTTTTTGCCCCAAAATAAGGGGAATTTCTGAAATATTACCCTGAAATAAGTGAAATTTCTCCAATTTTGCCCCAAAATAAGGGAAATTTCTGCCTCTTTGCCCCCAAATAAGGGGAATTTCAGCCTCTTTACCTCAAAATAAGGGGAATTTCTGCATTTTTGCCACAAAATATTAAGAATTTCTGACTTTTTGCCCCAAAATAAGGAAAATTTGTGCCTTTTTTCCCTGAAATAAGTGAAATTTCTGCAATTTTGCCCCAAAATAAATGAAATTTCTGCAATGTTGCCCTAAAATAAGGGAAATTTCCGTAATTTTGCCCCAAAATAAGTGGAATTTCTAAGTTTTGCCCCAAAATAAGGAGAATTTCTGTATTTTTGACTCTAAATAAGTGAAATTTCTGCAATTTTGCCCCAAAATAAGGGAAATTTCTGCCTTTTTGCCCCCAAATAAAAAAATTTCAGCCTTATTACCTAAAAAAAGGGGAATTTCTGCATTTTTGCCAGAAAATATTAGGAATTTCTGCCTTTTTGCCCCAAAATAAAGAAAATTTCTGCCTTTTTTCCCTGAAATAAGTGAAATTTCTGCAATTATGCCCCAAAATAAGTGAAATTTCTGCAATTTTGCCCCAAAATAAAGGAAATTTCTGGAATTTTGCTCCAAAATAAGTGGAATTTCTGAGTTTTGCCCCAAAATAAGGAGAATTTCTGTCTTTTTGCGCCAACATATAGGGAATTTCTGTCGTTCTGCACCACAACTAGGGGAATTTGTGCAATTATGCTCCAAAATACGGGGAATTTCTGCCTTTTTGCCCGAAAATAAGGGGAATGCATAAGTTTTTGCCATAAAAAAGGGAAATTTCTTCATTTTTGCTCCAAAATAAGGGAAATTTCTGCATTTTTGCCTCTAAATAAGTGGAATTTCTGTCGTTTTCCCTCAAAACAAAGGGAATTTCTGTCTTTTTTGCCTCAAAAAAAGAGGAATTTCTGACTTATTACACTGAAATAAGTGAAATTTCTGCAATTTTGCCCCAAAATAAGGGGAATTTCTGCCTTTTTGCCCCCAAATAAGGGGAATTTCAGCCTTTTTACTTCAAAATAAAGGGAATTTCTGCATTTTTGCAAGAGAATATTATGAATGTCTGCCTTTTTGCCCCAAAATAAAGAAAATTTCTGCCTTTTTTCCCTGAAATAAGTGAAATTTCTACAATTTTGCCCCAAAATAAGTGAAAGTTCTGCAATTTTGCCCCAAAATAAGGGAAATTTCTGGAATTTTGCCCTAAATTAGTGGAATTTCTGAGTTTTGCCCCAAAATAAGGAGAATTTCTGTCTTTTTGCCCCAACATATAGGGAATTTCTGTCTTTATGCACCACAACTAGCGGATTTTCTGCAATTATGCTCCAAAATACGGGAAATTTTTGCCTTTTTGCCCGAAAATAAGGGGAATGCATAACTTTTTGCCATAAAAAAGGGAAATTTCTTCATTTTTGCTCTAAAATAAGGGAAATTTCTGCATTTTTGCCTCTAAATAAGTGGAATTTCTGTCTTTTCCCTCAAAACAAAGGGAATTTCTGTCTTTTTTGCCTCAAAATAAGGGGAATTTCTGACTTATTACACTGAAATAAGTGAAATTTCTGCAATTTTGCTTAAAAATAAGGGAAATTTCTGCCTTTTTGCCACAAATTAATGGGAATTTCTGCCTTTTTGCCCCAAAATAAGAAAAATTTTTGCTTTTTTTCTTTGAAATATGTGAAATTTCTGCAATTTTGCCCTAAAATAAGGAAAATTTCTGCAATTTTTCCCAAAAATAAGGGAAATTTCTGCAATTTTGCCCCAAAATAAGGGGAATTTCTCCCTTTTTGCCCCAATATGAAGGAAATTTCAGCATTTTTACCTGAAAATAAGTGAAATTTCTGCAATTTTGCCCCAAATAAGGAAAATTTCTTCAATTTTGGCCCAAAATAAGGTAAATTCCTGTAATTTTGCCCCAAAATAAAGGAAATTTCCTTAATTTTGCCCCTAAAGAAGGGAAATTTCTGATTTTTGCCCCAAAATAAGGGAAATTTCTGTAATTTTGCCCCAATGTAAAGGAAATTTCTGCAATTTTGCGCAAAATAACGGAAATTTCTGAATGTTTGCTCCCAATAAAAGGAGATCTTCTGTCTTTTTGCCCCAAAATAAGGAGAATTTCTGCCTTTTTGCCCGAAAATTATGAGAATTTCTGCAATTTTGCTTCAAAATACGGGGAATTTCTGCTTTTAATCCCGAAAGTAAAGGGAATGCATACCTTTTTGTCATAAAAAGGTAAATTTCTACATTTTTGCTCCAAAATAAGGGGAATTTCTGCCTTTTTGCCTCTAAATAAATGGAATTTCTGTCTTTTTCCCCCAATACAAAGGGAATTTCTGCCTTTTTTGCCCCAAAATAAGGGAAATTTCTGAATTATTACCCTGAAATAAGTGAAATTTCTCCAATTTTGCCCCAAAATAAGGGAAATTTCTGCCTCTTTGCCCCCAAAGAAGGGGAATTTCAGCCTTTTTACCTCAAAATAAGGGGATTTTCTGCATTTTTGCCAGAAAATATTAGGAATTTCTGACTTTTTGCCCCAAAATAAAGAAAATTTGTGCCTTTTTTCCCTGAAATAAGTGAAATTTCTGCAATTTTGCCCCAAAATAAGTGAAATTTCTGCAATTTTGCCCCAAAATAAGGGAAATTTCTGGAATTTTGCTCCAAAATATGTGGAATTTCTAAGTTTTGCCCCAAAATAAGGAGAATTTCTGTCTTTTTGCCTGTAAATAAGTGAAATTTCTGCAATTTTGCCCCAAAATAAGGGAAATTTCTGCCTTTTTGCCCCCAAATAAGGGGAATTTCAGCCTTTTTACCTCAAAATAAGGGGAATTTCTGCATTTTTGCCAGAAAATATTAGGAATTTCTGCCTTTTTGCCCCAAAATAAAGAAAATTTCTCCCTTTTTTCCCTGAAATAAGTGAAATTTCTGCAATTTTGCCCCAAAATAAGTGAAATTTCTGCAATTTTGCCCCAAAATAAGGGAAATTTCTGGAATTTTTCCCCAAAATAAGTAGAATTTATGAGTTTTGCCCCAAAATAATGAGAATTTCTGTCTTTTTGCCCTAACATATAGGGAATTTCTGTCTTTGTGCACCACAACTAGAGGAATTTCTGCAATTATACTCCAAAATACGGGGAATTTCTGCATTTTTGCCCGAAAATTATGAGAATTTCTGCAATTTTGCTTCAAAATACGGGGAATTTCTGCTTTTTATCCAAAAATAAGAAGAATGCATACCTTTTTGCCAAAAAAAGGTAAATTTCTTCATTTTTGCTCCAAAATAAGGGGAATATCTGCCTTTTTGCCTCTAAATAAGTGGAATTTCTGTCTTTTTCCCCCAAAACAAAAGGAATTTCTGTCTTTTTTGAACCAAAATAAGGGGAATTTCTGAATTATTACCCTGAAATAAGTGAAATTTCTCCAATTTTGCCCCAAAATAAGGGAAATTTCTGGAATTTTGCCCCAAAATAAGGGAAATTTCTGCCTTTTTGCCCCCAAATAAAAGGAATTTCAGCCTTTTTACCTAAAAATAAGGGGAATTTCTGCATTTTTGCCAGAAAATATTAGGAATTTCTGCCTTTTTGCCCCAAAATGAAGAAAATTTCTGCCTTTTTTCCCTGGAATAAGTGAAATTTCTGCAATTTTGCCCCAAAATAAGTGAAAATTCTGCAATTTTTCCCCAAAATAAGGGAAAATTCTGGAATTTTGCCCCAAAATAAGTGGAATTTCTGAGTTTTGCCCCAAAATAAGGAGAATTTCTGTCTTTTTGCCCCAACATATAGGGAATTTCTGTCTTTCTGCACAACAACTAGGGGAATTTGTGCAATTATGCTCCAAAATACGGGAACTTTCTGCCTTTTTGCCCGAAAATAAGGGGAATGCATAACTTTTTGCCATAAAAAAGGGAAATTTCTTCATTTTTGCTCCAAAATAAGGGAAATTTCTGCATTTTTGCCTCTAAATAAGTGGAATTTCTGTCTTTTTCCCTCAAAACAAAGGGAATTTCTGTCTTTTTTGCCTCAAAAAAGAGGAATTTCTGACTTATTACACTGAAATAAATGAAATTTCTGCAATTTTGCCCCAAAATAAGGGGAATTTCTGATTTTTGCCCCAAAATAAAGGGAATTTCTGCATTTTGCCCCAAAATTAGGGGAATTTCTGCAATTTTGCTCCAAAATACGGGGAATTTCTGCCTTTTTGCCTGAAAATAATGGGAATGCATACCTTTTTGCCATTAAAAGGGACATTTCTTCATTTTTGCTCCAAAATAAAGGGAATTTCTGCCTTTTTGCCTCTAAATAAGTAGAATTTCTGTCTTTTTCCCCCAAAACAAAGAGAATTTCTGTCTTTTTTGCCCCAAAATAAGGGGAATTTCTGACTTATTACCCTGAAGTAAGTGAAATTTCTGCAATTTTGCCCCAAAATAAGGGAAATTTCTGCAATTTTGCCCCAATGTAAAGGAAATTTCTGCAATTTTGCCCCAAAATAAGGGGAATTTCTGATTTTTGCCCCAAAATAAAGGGAATTTCTGCATTTTGCCCCAAAATTAGGGGAATTTCTGCAATTTTGCTCCAAAATACGGGGAATTTCTGCCTTTTTGCCTGAAAATAATGGGAATGCATACCTTTTTGCCATTAAAAGGGACATTTCTTCATTTTTGCTCCAAAATAAAGGGAATTTCTGCCTTTTTGCCTCTAAGTAAGTGGAATTTCTGTCTTTTTCCCCCAAAACAAAGAGAATTTCTGTCTTTTTTGCCCCAAAATAAGGGGAATTTCTGACTTATTACCCTGAAGTAAGTGAAATTTCTGCAATTTTGCCCCAAAATAAGGGAAATTTCTGCAATTTTGCCCCAATGTAAAGGAAATTTCTGCAATTTTGCCCCCAAATAAGGGGAATGTCTGAATGTTTGCTCCCGAAAATAGGAGATCTTCTGTCTTTTTGCCCCAAAATAAGGAGAATTTCTGCCTTTTTGCCCGAAAATTATGAGAATTTCTGCAATTTTGCTTCAAAATACGGGGAATTTCTGCTTTTTATCCCAAAATAAGGGGAATGCATACCTTTTTGCCATAAAAAGGTAAATTTCTTCATTTTTGCTCCAAAATAAGGGGAATTTCTGCCTTTTTGCCTCTAAATAAGTGGAATTTCTGTCTTTTTCCCCCAAAACAAGAGGAATTTCTGTCTTTTTTGAACCAAAATAAGGGGAATTTCTGAATTATTACCCTGAAATAAGTGAAATTTCTCCAATTTTGCCCCAAAATAATGGAAATTTCTGCCTCTGTGCCCCCAAATAAGGGGAATTTCAGCCTTTTTACCTCAAAATAAGGGGAATTTCTGCATTTTTGCCACAAAATATTAGGAATTTCTGACTTTTTGCCCCAAAATAAGGAAAATTTGTGCCTTTTTTCCCTGAAATAAGTGAAATTTCTGCAATTTTGCCCCAAAATAAGTGAAATTTCTGCAATGTTGCCCCAAAATAAGGGAAATTTCTGGAATTTAGCCCGAAAATAAGTGGAAATTCTAAGTTTTGCCCCAAAATAAGCAGAATTTCTGTATTTTTGCCTCTAAATAAGTGAAATTTCTGCAATTTTGCCCCAAAATAAGGGAAATTTCTGCCTTTTTGCCCCCAAATAAAAGGAATTTCAGCCTTTTTACCTAAAAATAAGGGGAATTTCTGCATTTTTGCCAGAAAATATTAGGAATTTCTGCCTTTTTGCCCCAAAATAAAGAAAATTTCTGCCTTTTTTCTCTGGAATAAGTGAAATTTCTGCAATTTTGCCCCAAAATAAGTGAAATTTCTGCAATTTTGCCCCAAAATAAGTGAAATTTCTGGAATTTTGCCCCAAAATAAGTGGAATTTCTGAGTTTTGCCCCAAAATAAGGAGAATTTCTGTCTTTTTGCCCCAACATATAGGGAATTTCTGTCTTTCTGCACAACAACTAGGGGAATTTGTGCAATTATGCTCCAAAATACGGGGACTTTCTGCCTTTTTGCCCGAAAATAAGGGGAATGCATAACTTTTTGCCATAAAAAAGGGAAATTTCTTCATTTTTGCTCCAAAATAAGGGAAATTTCTGCATTTTTGCCTCTAAATAAGTGGAATTTCTGTCTTTTTCCCTCAAAACAAAGGGAATTTCTGTCTTTTTTGCCTCAAAAAAAGAGGAATTTCTGACTTATTACACTGAAATAAGTGAAATTTCTGCAATTTTGCCCCAAAATAAGGGGAATGTCTGATTTTTGCCCCAAAATAAAGGGAATTTCTGCATTTTGCCCCAAAATTAGGGGAATTTCTGCAATTTTGCTCTAAAATACGGGGAATTTCTGCCTTTTTGCCTGAAAATAATGGGAATGCATACCTTTTTGCCATTAAAAGGGACATTTCTTCATTTTTGCTCCAAAATAAAGGGAATTTCTGCCTTTTTGCCTCTAAGTAAGTGGAATTTCTGTCTTTTTCCCCCAAAACAAAGAGAATTTCTGTCTTTTTTGCCCCAAAATAAGGGGAATTTCTGACTTATTACCCTGAAGTAAGTGAAATTTCTGCAATTTTGCCCCAAAATAAGGGAAATTTCTGCAATTTTGCCCCAATGTAAAGGAAATTTCTGCAATTTTGCCCCCAAATAAGGGGAATGTCTGAATGTTTGCTCCCGAAAATAGGAGATCTTCTGTCTTTTTGCCCCAAAATAAGGAGAATTTCTGCCTTTTTGCCCGAAAATTATGAGAATTTCTGCAATTTTGCTTCAAAATACGGGGAATTTCTGCTTTTTATCCCAAAATAAGGGGAATGCATACCTTTTTGCCATAAAAAGGTAAATTTCTTCATTTTTGCTCCAAAATAAGGGGAATTTCTGCCTTTTTGCCTCTAAATAAGTGGAATTTCTGTCTTTTTCCCCCAAAACAAGAGGAATTTCTGTCTTTTTTGAACCAAAATAAGGGGAATTTCTGAATTATTACCCTGAAATAAGTGAAATTTCTCCAATTTTGCCCCAAAATAATGGAAATTTCTGCCTCTGTGCCCCCAAATAAGGGGAATTTCAGCCTTTTTACCTCAAAATAAGGGGAATTTCTGCATTTTTGCCACAAAATATTAGGAATTTCTGACTTTTTGCCCCAAAATAAGGAAAATTTGTGCCTTTTTTCCCTGAAATAAGTGAAATTTCTGCAATTTTGCCCCAAAATAAGTGAAATTTCTGCAATGTTGCCCCAAAATAAGGGAAATTTCTGGAATTTAGCCCGAAAATAAGTGGAAATTCTAAGTTTTGCCCCAAAATAAGCAGAATTTCTGTATTTTTGCCTCTAAATAAGTGAAATTTCTGCAATTTTGCCCCAAAATAAGGGAAATTTCTGCCTTTTTGCCCCCAAATAAAAGGAATTTCAGCCTTTTTACCTAAAAATAAGGGGAATTTCTGCATTTTTGCCAGAAAATATTAGGAATTTCTGCCTTTTTGCCCCAAAATAAAGAAAATTTCTGCCTTTTTTCTCTGGAATAAGTGAAATTTCTGCAATTTTGCCCCAAAATAAGTGAAATTTCTGCAATTTTGCCCCAAAATAAGTGAAATTTCTGGAATTTTGCCCCAAAATAAGTGGAATTTCTGAGTTTTGCCCCAAAATAAGGAGAATTTCTGTCTTTTTGCCCCAACATATAGGGAATTTCTGTCTTTCTGCACAACAACTAGGGGAATTTGTGCAATTATGCTCCAAAATATGGGGACTTTCTGCCTTTTTGCCCGAAAATAAGGGGAATGCATAACTTTTTGCCATAAAAAAGGGAAATTTCTTCATTTTTGCTCCAAAATAAGGGAAATTTCTGCATTTTTGCCTCTAAATAAGTGGAATTTCTGTCTTTTTCCCTCAAAACAAAGGGAATTTCTGTCTTTTTTGCCTCAAAAAAAGAGGAATTTCTGACTTATTACACTGAAATAAGTGAAATTTCTGCAATTTTGCCCCAAAATAAGGGGAATGTCTGATTTTTGCCCCAAAATAAAGGGAATTTCTGCATTTTGCCCCAAAATTAGGGGAATTTCTGCAATTTTGCTCTAAAATACGGGGAATTTCTGCCTTTTTGCCTGAAAATAATGGGAATGCATACCTTTTTGCCATTAAAAGGGACATTTCTTCATTTTTGCTCCAAAATAAAGGGAATTTCTGCCTTTTTGCCTCTAAATAAGTGGAATTTCTGTCTTTTTCCCCCAAAACAAAGAGAATTTCTGTCTTTTTTGCCCCAAAATAAGGGGAATTTCTGAATGTTTGCTCCCGAAAAAAGGAGATCTTCTGTATTTTTGCCCCAAAATAAGGAGAATTTCTGCCTTTTTGCCCGAAAATTATGAGAATTTCTGCAATTTTGCTTCAAAATATGGGGAATTTCTGCTTTTTATCCCAAAAGTAAGGGGAATGCATATCTTTTTGCCATAAAAATGTAAATTTCTTCATTTTTTCTTCAAAATAAGGGGAATTTCTGCCTTCTTGCCTCTAAATAAGTGGAATTTCTGTCTTTTTTTCCCAAAACAAAAGGAATTTCTGTCTTTTTTGACCCAAAATAAGGGGAATTTCTGAATTATTACCCTGAAATAAGTGAAATTTCTCCAATTTTGCCCCAAAATAATGGAAATTTCTGCCTCTTTGCCCCCAAATAAGGGGAATTTCAGCCTTTTTACCTCAAAATAAGGGGAATTTCTGCATTTTTGCCACAAAATATTAGGAATTTCTGACTTTTTGCCCCAAAATAAGGAAAATTTGTGCCTTTTTTCCCTGAAATAAGTGAAATTTCTGCAATTTTGCCCAAAAATAAGTGAAATTTCTGCAATGTTGCCCCTAAATAAGGGCAATTTCTGGAATTTTGCCCCCAAATAAGTGGAATTTCTAAGTTTTTCCCCAAAATAAGGAGAATTTCTGTATTTTTGCCTCTAAATAAGTGAAATTTCTGCAATTTTGCCCCAAAATAAGGGAAATTTCTGCCTTTTTGCCCCCAAATAAAAGGAATTTCAGCCTTTTTACCTAAAAATAAGGGGAATTTCTGCATTTTTGCCAGAAAATATTAGGAATTTCTGCCTTTTTGCCCCAAAATAAAGAAAATGTCTTCTTTTTTTCCCTGAAATAAGTGAAATTTCTGCAATTTTGCCCCAAAATAAGTGAAATTTCTGCAATTTTGCCCCAAAATAAGGGAAATTTCTGGAATTTTGCCCCAAAATAAGTGGAATTTCTGAGTTTTGCCCCAAAATAAGGAGAATTTCTGTCTTTTGCCCCAACATATAGGGATTTCTGTCGTTCTGCACCACAACTAGGGGAATTTGTGCAATTATGCTTTAAAATACGGGGAATTTCTGCCTTTTTGCCCGAAAATAAGGGGAATGCATAACTTTTTGCTATAAAAAGGGAAATTTCTTCATTTTTGCTCCAAAATAAGGGAAATTTCTGCATTTTTGCCTCTAAATAAGTGGAATTTCTGTCTTTTTCCCTCAAAACAAAGGGAATTTCTGTCTTTTTTGCCTCAAAAAAAGAGGAATTTCTGACTTATTACACTGAAATAAGTGAAATTTCTGCAATTTTGCCCCAAAATAAGGGGAATTTCTTCATTTTTTGCCACAAAATATTAGGAATTTCTGACTTTTTGCCCCAAAATAAGGAAAATTTGTGCCTTTTTTCCCTGAAATAAGTGAAATTTCTGCAATTTTGCCCCAAAATAAGTGAAATTTCTGCAATTTTGCCCCAAAATAAGGGAAATTTCTGGAATTGTCCACTAAAATAAGTGGAATTTCTAAGTTTTGCCCCAAAATAAGGAGAATTTCTGTTTTTTGCCTGTAAATAAGTGAAATTTCTGCTATTTTGCCCCAAAATAAGGGAAATTTCTGCAATTTTGCCCCAAAATAAGGGAAATTTCTGGAATTTTGCCCCAAAATAAGGAGAATTTCTGTCTTTTTGCCCCAACATATAGGGAATTTCTGTCGTTCTTCACCACAACTAGAGGAATTTGTGCAATTATGCTCCAAAATACGGGGAATTTCTGCCTTTTTGCCCGAAAATAAGGGGAATGCATAACTTTTTGCCATAAAAAGGGAAATTTCTTCATTTTTGCTCCAAAATAAGGGAAATTTCTGCATTTTTGCCTCTAAATAAGTGGAATTTCTGTCTTTTTCCCTCAAAACAAAGGGATTTTCTGTCTTTTTTGCCTCAAAAAAAGAGGAATTTCTGACTTATTACACTGAAATAAGTGAAATTTCTGCAATTTTGCCACAAAATAAGGGGAATTTCTGCCTTTTTGCCACTAAATAAGGGGAATTTCAACCTTTTTACTTCAAAATAAAGGGAATTTCTGCATTTTGCCAGAGAATATTAGGAATTTCTGCCTTTTTGCCCCAAAATAAAGAAAATTTCTGCCTTTTTTCCCTGAAATAAGTGAAATTTCTACAATTTTGCCCCAAAATAAGTGAAATTTCTGCAATTTTGCCCCAAAATAAGGGAAATTTCTGGAATTTTGCCCTAAATTAGTGGAATTTCTGAGTTTTGCCCCAAAATAAGGAGAATTTCTGTCTTTTTGACCCAACATATAGGGAATTTCTGTCTTTATGCACCACAACTAGCGGAATTTCTGCAATTATGCTCCAAAATACGGGTATTTGTGCCTTTTTGCCCGAAAATAAAGGGAATGCATAACTTTTTGCCATAAAAAAGGGAAATTTCTTCATTTTTGCTCTAAAATAAGGGAAATTTCTGCATTTTTGCCTCTAAATAAGTGGAATTTCTGTCTTTTTTTCTCAAAACAAAGGGAATTTCTGTCTTTTTTGCCTCAAAATAAGGGGAATTTCTGACTTATTACACTGAAATAAGTGAAATTTCTGCAATTTTGCTTAAAAATAAGGGAAATTTCTGCCTTTTTGCCACAAATTAATGGGAATTTCTGCGTTTTTGCCCCAAAATATGAAAAATTTTTGCTTTTTTTCTCTGAAATAAGTGAAATTTCTGCAATTTTGCCCTAAAATAAGGAAAATTTCTGCAATTTTTCCCAATAATAAGGGAAATTTCTGCAATTTTGCCTTAAAATAAGGGGAATTTCTCCCTTTTTGCCCCAAAATGAAGGAAATTTCAGCCTTTTTACCTGAAAATAAGTGAAATTTCTGCAATTTTGCCCCAAATAAGGAAAATTTCTTCCATTTTGCCCCAAAATAAGGTAAATTCCTGTAATTTTGCCCCAAAATAAAGGAAATTTCTTGAATTTTGCCCCAAAAGAAGGGGAATTTCTGATTTTTGCCCCAAAATAAGGGAAATTTCTGCAATTTTGCCCCAATGTAAAGGAAATTTCTGCACTTTTGCCCCAAAATAACGGGAATTTCTGAATGTTTGCTCCCAAAAAAAGGAGATCTTCTGTCTTTTTGCCCCAAAATAAGTAGAATTTCTGCCTTTTTGCCCGAAAATTATGAGAATTTCTGCAATTTTGCTTCAAAATACGGGGAATTTCTGCTTTTAATACCGAAAGTAAGGGGAATGCATACCTTTTTGTCATAAAAAGGTAAATTTCTACATTTTTGCTCCAAAATAAGGGGAATTTCTGCCTTTTTGCCTCTAAATAAATGGAATTTCTGTCTTTTTCCCCCAAAACAAAGGGAATTTCTGTCTTTTTTGCCCCAAAATAAGGGGAATTTCTGAATTATTACCCTGAAATAAGTGAAATTTCTCCAATTTTGCCCCAAAATAAGGGAAATTTCTGCCTCTTTGCCCACAAATAAGGGGAATTTCAGCCTTTTTACCTCAAAATAAGGGGAATTTCTGCATTTTTGCCACAAAATATTAGGAATTTCTGACTTTTTGTCCCAAAATAAGGAAAATTTGTGCCTTTTTTCCTTGAAATAAGAGAAATTTCTGCAATTTTGCCCCAAAATAAGTGAAATTTCTGCAATTTTGCCCCAAAATAAGGGAAATTTCTGGAATTTTGCCCCAAAATAAGTGGTATTTCTAAGTTTTGCCCCAAAATAAGGAGAATTTCTGTCTTTTTGCCTGTAAATAAGTGAAATTTCTGCAATTTTGCCCCAAAATAAGGGAAATTTCTGCCTTTTTGCCCCCAAATAAGGGGAATTTCAGCCTTTTTACCTCAAAATAAGGGGAATTTCTGCATTTTTGCCAGAAAATATTAGGAATTTCTGCCTTTTTGCCCCAAAATAAGGAAAATTTCTGCCTTTTTTCCCTGAAATAAGTGAAATTTCTGCAATTTTGCCCCAAAATAAGTGAAATTTCTGCAATTTTGCCCCAAAATAAAGGAAATTTCTGGAATTTTTCCCCAAAATAAGTAGAATTTATGAGTTTTGCCCCAAAATAAGGAGAATTTCTGTCTTTTTGCCCCAACATATAGGGAATTTCTGTCTTTGTGCACCACAACTTGAGGAATTTCTGCAATTATGCTCCAAAATACAGGGAATTTCTGCATTTTTGCCCGAAAATTATGAGAATTTCTGCAATTTTGCTTCAAAACACGTGGAATTTCTGCTTTTTATCCCAAAATAAGGGGAATGCATACCTTTTTGCAATAAAAAGGTAAATTTCTTCATTTTTGCTCCAAAATAAGGGGAATTTCTGCCTTTTTGCCTTTAAATAAGTGGAATTTCTGTCTTTTTCCCCCAAAACAAAAGGAATTTCTGTCTTTTTTGAACCAAAATAAGGGGAATTTCTGAATTATTACCCTGAAATAAGTGAAATTTCTCCAATTTTGCCCCGAAATAATGGAAATTTCTGCCTCTTTGCCCCCAAATAAGGAGAATTTCAGCCTTTTTACCTCAAAATAAGAGGAAATTTCTGCATTTTTGCCACAAAATATTAGGAATTTCTGACTTTTTGCCCCAAAATAAGGAAAATTTGTGCCTTTTTTCCCTGAAATAAGTGAAATTTCTGCAATTTTGCCCCAAAATAAGTGAAATTTCTGCAATGTTGCCCCAAAATAAGGGAAATTTCTGGAATTTTGCCTGAAAATAAGTGGAATTTCTAAGTTTTGCCCAAAAATAAGCAGAATTTCTGTATTTTTGCCTCTAAATATGTGAAATTTCTGCAATTTTGCCCCAAAATAAAAGAAATTTCTGCCTTTTTGCCCCCAAATAAAAGGAATTTCAGCCTTTTTACCTAAAAATAAGGGGAATTTCTGCATTTTTGCCAGAAAATATTAGGAATTTCTGCCTTTTTGCCCCAAAATAAAGAAAATTTCTGCCTTTTTTCCCTGGAATAAGTGAAATTTCTGCAATTTTGCCCCAAAATAAGTGATATTTCTGCAATTTTGCCCCAAAATAAGTGAAATTTCTGGAATTTTGCCCCAAAATAAGTGGAATTTCTGAGTTTTGCCCCAAAATAAGGAGAATTTCTGTCTTTTTGCCCCAACATATAGGGAATTTCTGTCTTTCTGCACCACAACTAGGGGAATTTGTGCAATTATGCTCCAAAATACGGGGAATTTCTGCCTTTTTGCCCGAAAATAAGGGGAATGCATAACTTTTTGCCATAAAAAAGGGAAATTTCTTCATTTTTGCTCCAAAATAAGGGAAATTTCTGCATTTTTGCCTCTAAATAAGTGGAATTTCTGTATTTTTCCCTCAAAACAAAGGGAATTTCTGTCTTTTTTGCCTCAAAAAAAAGAGGAATTTCTGACTTATTACACTGAAATAAGTGAAATTTCTGCAATTTTGCCTCAAAATAAGGGGAATTTCTGATTTTTGCCCCAAAATAAAGGGAATTTCTGCAATTTTGCTCCAAAATATGGGGAATTTCTGCCTTTTTGCCTGAAAATAATGGGAATGCATACCTTTTTGCCATTAAAAGGGACATTTCTTCATTTTTGCTCCAAAATAAAGGGAATTTCTGCCTTTTTGCCTCTAAATAAGTGGAATTTCTGTCTTTTTCCCCCAAAACAAAGAGAATTTCTGTCTTTTTTGCCCCAAAATAAGGGGAATTTCTGAATGTTTGCTCCCGAAAAAAGAAGATCTTCTGTCTTTTTGCCCCATAATAAGGAGAATTTCTGCGTTTTTGCCCGAAAATTATGAGAATTTCTGCAATTTTGCTTCAAAATACGGGGAATTTCTGCTTTTTATCCCAAAAGTAAGGGGAATGCATATCTTTTTGCCATAAAAAGGTAAATTTCTTCATTTTTTCTTCAAAATAAGGGGAATTTCTGCCTTTTTGCCTCTAAATAAGTGGAATTTCTGTCTTTTTCCCCCAAAACAAAAGGAATTTCTGTCTTTTTTGACCCAAAATAAGGGGAATTTCTGAATTGTTACCCTGAAATAAGTGAAATTTCTCCAATTTTGCCCCAAAATAATGAAAATTTCTGCCTCTTTGCCCCCAAATAAGAGGAATTTAAGCCTTTTTACCTCAAAATAAGGGGAATTTCTGCATTTTTGACACAAAATATTAGGAATTTCTGACTTTTTGCCCCAAAATAAGGAAAATTTGTGCCTTTTTTCCCTGAAATAAGTGAAATTTCTTCAATTTTGCCCGAAAATAAGTGAAATTTCTGCGATGTTGCCCCAAAATAAGGGAAATTTCTGGAATTTTGCCCCCAAATAAGTGGAATTTCTAAGTTTTGCCCCAAAATAAGGAGAATTTCTGTATTTTTGCCTCTAAATAAGTGAAATTTCTGCAATTTTGCCCCAAAATAAGGGAAATTTCTGCATTTTTGCTCCCAAATAAAAGGAATTTCTGACTTATTACACTGAAATAAGTGAAATTTCTGAAATTTTGCTTAAAAATAAGGGAAATTTCTGCCTTTTTGCCACAAATTAATGGGAATTTCTGCCTTTTTCCCCAAAATAAGAAAAATTTTTGCTTTTTTTCCCTGAAATAAGTGAAATTTCTGCAATTTTGCCCTAAAATAAGGAAAATTTCTGCAATTTTTCCCAATAATAAGGGAAATTTCTGCAATTTTGCCCCAAAATAAGGGGAATTTCTCCCTTATTGCCCCAAAATGAAGGAAATTTCAGCCTTTTTACCTGAAAATAAGTGAAATTTCTGCAATTTTGCCCCAAATAAGGAAAATTTCTTCAATTTTGCCTCAAAATATGGTAAATTCCTGTAATTTTGCCCCAAAATAAAAAAAATTTCTTGAATTTTGCCACAAAAGAAGGGGAATTTCTGATTTTTGCCCCAAAATAAGGGAAATTTCTGCAATTTTGCCCCAATGTAAAGGAAATTTCTGCAATTTTGCCCCAAAATAACGGAAATTTCTGAATGTTTGCTCCCAAAAAAAGGAGATCTTCTGTCTTTTTCCCCAAAATAAGGAGAATTTGCCTTTTTGCCCTAAAATTATGAGAATTTCTACAATTTTGCTTCAAAATACGGGGAATTTCTGCTTTTAATCCCGAAAGTAAGGGGAATGCATACCTTTTTGTCATAAAAAGGTAAATTTCTACATTTTTGCTCCATAAGAGGGGAATTTCTGCCTTTTTGCCTCTAAATAAATGGAATTTCTGTTTTTTTCCCCAAAAAAAAGGGAATTTCTGTCTTTTTTGCCCCAAAATAAGGGGAATTTCTGAATTATTACCCTGAAATAAGTGAAATTTCTCCAATTTTGCCACAAAATAAGGGAAATTTCTGCCTCTTTGCCCCCAAATAAGGGGAATTTCAGCCTTTTTACCTCAAAATAAGGGGAATTTCTGCATTTTGGCCACAAAATATTAGGAATTTCTGACTTTTTGCCCCAAAATAAGGAAAATTTGTGCCTTTTTTTCCTGAAATAAGTGAAATTTCTGAAATTTTGCCCCAAAATAAGTGAAATTTTTGCAATTTTGCCCCAAAATAAGGGAAATTTCTGGAATTTTGCCCCAAAATAAGTGGAATTTCTAAGTTTTGCCCCAAAATAAGGAGAATTTCTGTCTTTTTGCCTCTAAATAAGTGAAATTTCTGCAATTTTGCCCCAAAATAAGGGAATTTTCTGCCTTTTTGCCCCCAAATAAGGGGAATTTCAGCCTTTTTACCTCAAAATAAGGGGAATTTCTGCATTTTTACCAGAAAATATTAGGAATTTCTGCCTTTTTGCCCCAAAATAAGAAAAATTTCTGCCTTTTTTCCCTGAAATAAGTGAAATTTCTGCAATTTTGCCCCAAAATAAGTGAAATTTCTGCAATTTTGCCCCAAAATAAAGGAAATTTCTGGAATTTTTCCCCAAAATAAATAGAATTTATGAGTTTTGCCCCAAAATAAGGAGAATTTCTGTCTTTTTGCCCCAACATATAGGGAATTTCTGTCTTTGTGCACCACAACTTGAGGAATTTCTGCAATTATGCTCCAAAATACAGGGAATTTCTGCATTTTTGCCCGAAAATTATGAGAATTTCTGCAATTTTGCTTCAAAACACGTGGAATTTCTGCTTTTTATCCCAAAATAAGGGGAATGCATACCTTTTTGCAATAAAAAGGTAAATTTCTTCATTTTTGCTCCAAAATAAGGGGAATTTCTGCCTTTTTGCCTTTAAATAAGTGGAATTTCTGTCTTTTTCCCCCAAAACAAAAGGAATTTCTGTCTTTTTTGAACCAAAATAAGGGGAATTTCTGAATTATTACCCTGAAATAAGTGAAATTTCTCCAATTTTGCCCCAAAATAATGGAAATTTCTGCCTCTTTGCCCCCAAATAAGGAGAATTTCAGCCTTTTTACCTCAAAATAAGAGGAAATTTCTGCATTTTTGCCACAAAATATTAGGAATTTCTGACTTTTTGCCCCAAAATAAGGAAAATTTGTGCCTTTTTTCCCTGAAATAAGTGAAATTTCTGCAATTTTGCCCCAAAATAAGTGAAATTTCTGCAATGTTGCCCCAAAATAAGGGAAATTTCTGGAATTTTGCCTGAAAATAAGTGGAATTTCTAAGTTTTGCCCAAAAATAAGCAGAATTTCTGTATTTTTGCCTCTAAATATGTGAAATTTCTGCAATTTTGCCCCAAAATAAAAGAAATTTCTGCCTTTTTGCCCCCAAATAAAAGGAATTTCAGCCTTTTTACCTAAAAATAAGGGGAATTTCTGCATTTTTGCCAGAAAATATTAGGAATTTCTGCCTTTTTGCCCCAAAATAAAGAAAATTTCTGCCTTTTTTCCCTGGAATAAGTGAAATTTCTGCAATTTTGCCCCAAGATAAGTGAAATTTCTGCAATTTTGCCCCAAAATAAGTGAAATTTCTGGAATTTTGCCCCAAAATAAGTGGAATTTCTGAGTTTTGCCCCAAAATAAGGAGAATTTCTGTCTTTTTGCCCCAACATATAGGGAATTTCTGTCTTTCTGCACCACAACTAGGGGAATTTGTGCAATTATGCTCCAAAATACGGGGAATTTCTGCCTTTTTGCCCGAAAATAAGGGGAATGCATAACTTTTTGCCATAAAAAAGGGAAATTTCTTCATTTTTGCTCCAAAATAAGGGAAATTTCTGCATTTTTGCCTCTAAATAAGTGGAATTTCTGTATTTTTCCCTCAAAACAAAGGGAATTTCTGTCTTTTTTGCCTCAAAAAAAAGAGGAATTTCTGACTTATTACACTGAAATAAGTGAAATTTCTGCAATTTTGCCTCAAAATAAGGGGAATTTCTGATTTTTGCCCCAAAATAAAGGGAATTTCTGCAATTTTGCTCCAAAATATGGGGAATTTCTGCCTTTTTGCCTGAAAATAATGGGAATGCATACCTTTTTGCCATTAAAAGGGACATTTCTTCATTTTTGCTCCAAAATAAAGGGAATTTCTGCCTTTTTGCCTCTAAATAAGTGGAATTTCTGTCTTTTTCCCCCAAAACAAAGAGAATTTCTGTCTTTTTTGCCCCAAAATAAGGGGAATTTCTGAATGTTTGCTCCCGAAAAAAGAAGATCTTCTGTCTTTTTGCCCCATAATAAGGAGAATTTCTGCGTTTTTGCCCGAAAATTATGAGAATTTCTGCAATTTTGCTTCAAAATACGGGGAATTTCTGCTTTTTATCCCAAAAGTAAGGGGAATGCATATCTTTTTGCCATAAAAAGGTAAATTTCTTCATTTTTTTTTCAAAATAAGGGGAATTTCTGCCTTTTTGCCTCTAAATAAGTGGAATTTCTGTCTTTTTCCCCCAAAACAAAAGGAATTTCTGTCTTTTTTGACCCAAAATAAGGGGAATTTCTGAATTGTTACCCTGAAATAAGTGAAATTTCTCCAATTTTGCCCCAAAATAATGAAAATTTCTGCCTCTTTGCCCCCAAATAAGAGGAATTTAAGCCTTTTTACCTCAAAATAAGGGGAATTTCTGCATTTTTGACACAAAATATTAGGAATTTCTGACTTTTTGCCCCAAAATAAGGAAAATTTGTGCCTTTTTTCCCTGAAATAAGTGAAATTTCTTCAATTTTGCCCGAAAATAAGTGAAATTTCTGCGATGTTGCCCCAAAATAAGGGAAATTTCTGGAATTTTGCCCCCAAATAAGTGGAATTTCTAAGTTTTGCCCCAAAATAAGGAGAATTTCTGTATTTTTGCCTCTAAATAAGTGAAATTTCTGCAATTTTGCCCCAAAATAAGGGAAATTTCTGCATTTTTGCTCCCAAATAAAAGGAATTTCTGACTTATTACACTGAAATAAGTGAAATTTCTGAAATTTTGCTTAAAAATAAGGGAAATTTCTGCCTTTTTGCCACAAATTAATGGGAATTTCTGCCTTTTTCCCCAAAATAAGAAAAATTTTTGCTTTTTTTCCCTGAAATAAGTGAAATTTCTGCAATTTTGCCCTAAAATAAGGAAAATTTCTGCAATTTTTCCCAATAATAAGGGAAATTTCTGCAATTTTGCCCCAAAATAAGGGGAATTTCTCCCTTTTTGCCCCAAAATGAAGGAAATTTCAGCCTTTTTACCTGAAAATAAGTGAAATTTCTGCAATTTTGCCCCAAATAAGGAAAATTTCTTCAATTTTGCCTCAAAATATGGTAAATTCCTGTAATTTTGCCCCAAAATAAAAAAAATTTCTTGAATTTTGCCACAAAAGAAGGGGAATTTCTGATTTTTGCCCCAAAATAAGGGAAATTTCTGCAATTTTGCCCCAATGTAAAGGAAATTTCTGCAATTTTGCCCCAAAATAACGGAAATTTCTGAATGTTTGCTCCCAAAAAAAGGAGATCTTCTGTCTTTTTCCCCAAAATAAGGAGAATTTGCCTTTTTGCCCTAAAATTATGAGAATTTCTACAATTTTGCTTCAAAATACGGGGAATTTCTGCTTTTAATCCCGAAAGTAAGGGGAATGCATACCTTTTTGTCATAAAAAGGTAAATTTCTACATTTTTGCTCCATAAGAGGGGAATTTCTGCCTTTTTGCCTCTAAATAAATGGAATTTCTGTTTTTTTCCCCAAAAAAAAGGGAATTTCTGTCTTTTTTGCCCCAAAATAAGGGGAATTTCTGAATTATTACCCTGAAATAAGTGAAATTTCTCCAATTTTGCCACAAAATAAGGGAAATTTCTGCCTCTTTGCCCCCAAATAAGGGGAATTTCAGCCTTTTTACCTCAAAATAAGGGGAATTTCTGCATTTTGGACACAAAATATTAGGAATTTCTGACTTTTTGCCCCAAAATAAGGAAAATTTGTGCCTTTTTTTCCTGAAATAAGTGAAATTTCTGAAATTTTGCCCCAAAATAAGTGAAATTTTTGCAATTTTGCCCCAAAATAAGGGAAATTTCTGGAATTTTGCCCCAAAATAAGTGGAATTTCTAAGTTTTGCCCCAAAATAAGGAGAATTTCTGTCTTTTTGCCTCTAAATAAGTGAAATTTCTGCAATTTTGCCCCAAAATAAGGGAATTTTCTGCCTTTTTGCCCCCAAATAAGGGGAATTTCAGCCTTTTTACCTCAAAATAAGGGGAATTTCTGCATTTTTGCCAGAAAATATTAGGAATTTCTGCCTTTTTGCCCCAAAATAAGGAAAATTTCTGCCTTTTTTCCCTGAAATAAGTGAAATTTCTGCAATTTTGCCCCAAAATAAGTGAAATTTCTGCAATTTTGCCCCAAAATAAAGGAAATTTCTGGAATTTTTCCCCAAAATAAGTAGAATTTATGAGTTTTGCCCCAAAATAAGGAGAATTTCTGTCTTTTTGCCCCAACATATAGGGAATTTCTGTCTTTGTGCACCACAACTTGAGGAATTTCTGCAATTATGCTCCAAAATACAGGGAATTTCTGCATTTTTGCCCGAAAATTATGAGAATTTCTGCAATTTTGCTTCAAAACACGTGGAATTTCTGCTTTTTATCCCAAAATAAGGGGAATGCATACCTTTTTGCAATAAAAAGGTAAATTTCTTCATTTTTGCTCCAAAATAAGGGGAATTTCTGCCTTTTTGCCTTTAAATAAGTGGAATTTCTGTCTTTTTCCCCCAAAACAAAAGGAATTTCTGTCTTTTTTGAACCAAAATAAGGGGAATTTCTGAATTATTACCCTGAAATAAGTGAAATTTCTCCAATTTTGCCCCAAAATAATGGAAATTTCTGCCTCTTTGCCCCCAAATAAGGAGAATTTCAGCCTTTTTACCTCAAAATAAGAGGAAATTTCTGCATTTTTGCCACAAAATATTAGGAATTTCTGACTTTTTGCCCCAAAATAAGGAAAATTTGTGCCTTTTTTCCCTGAAATAAGTGAAATTTCTGCAATTTTGCCCCAAAATAAGTGAAATTTCTGCAATGTTGCCCCAAAATAAGGGAAATTTCTGGAATTTTGCCTGAAAATAAGTGGAATTTCTAAGTTTTGCCCAAAAATAAGCAGAATTTCTGTATTTTTGCCTCTAAATATGTGAAATTTCTGCAATTTTGCCCCAAAATAAAAGAAATTTCTGCCTTTTTGCCCCCAAATAAAAGGAATTTCAGCCTTTTTACCTAAAAATAAGGGGAATTTCTGCATTTTTGCCAGAAAATATTAGGAATTTCTGCCTTTTTGCCCCAAAATAAAGAAAATTTCTGCCTTTTTTCCCTGGAATAAGTGAAATTTCTGCAATTTTGCCCCAAAATAAGTGAAATTTCTGGAATTTTGCCCCAAAATAAGTGGAATTTCTGAGTTTTGCCCCAAAATAAGGAGAATTTCTGTCTTTTTGCCCCAACATATAGGGAATTTCTGTCTTTCTGCACCACAACTAGGGGAATTTGTGCAATTATGCTCCAAAATACGGGGAATTTCTGCCTTTTTGCCCGAAAATAAGGGGAATGCATAACTTTTTGCCATAAAAAAGGGAAATTTCTTCATTTTTGCTCCAAAATAAGGGAAATTTCTGCATTTTTGCCTCTAAATAAGTGGAATTTCTGTATTTTTCCCTCAAAACAAAGGGAATTTCTGTCTTTTTTGCCTCAAAAAAAAGAGGAATTTCTGACTTATTACACTGAAATAAGTGAAATTTCTGCAATTTTGCCTCAAAATAAGGGGAATTTCTGATTTTTGCCCCAAAATAAAGGGAATTTCTGCAATTTTGCTCCAAAATATGGGGAATTTCTGCCTTTTTGCCTGAAAATAATGGGAATGCATACCTTTTTGCCATTAAAAGGGACATTTCTTCATTTTTGCTCCAAAATAAAGGGAATTTCTGCCTTTTTGCCTCTAAATAAGTGGAATTTCTGTCTTTTTCCCCCAAAACAAAGAGAATTTCTGTCTTTTTTGCCCCAAAATAAGGGGAATTTCTGAATGTTTGCTCCCGAAAAAAGAAGATCTTCTGTCTTTTTGCCCCATAATAAGGAGAATTTCTGCGTTTTTGCCCGAAAATTATGAGAATTTCTGCAATTTTGCTTCAAAATACGGGGAATTTCTGCTTTTTATCCCAAAAGTAAGGGGAATGCATATCTTTTTGCCATAAAAAGGTAAATTTCTTCATTTTTTCTTCAAAATAAGGGGAATTTCTGCCTTTTTGCCTCTAAATAAGTGGAATTTCTGTCTTTTTCCCCCAAAACAAAAGGAATTTCTGTCTTTTTTGACCCAAAATAAGGGGAATTTCTGAATTGTTACCCTGAAATAAGTGAAATTTCTCCAATTTTGCCCCAAAATAATGAAAATTTCTGCCTCTTTGCCCCCAAATAAGAGGAATTTAAGCCTTTTTACCTCAAAATAAGGGGAATTTCTGCATTTTTGACACAAAATATTAGGAATTTCTGACTTTTTGCCCCAAAATAAGGAAAATTTGTGCCTTTTTTCCCTGAAATAAGTGAAATTTCTTCAATTTTGCCCGAAAATAAGTGAAATTTCTGCGATGTTGCCCCAAAATAAGGGAAATTTCTGGAATTTTGCCCCCAAATAAGTGGAATTTCTAAGTTTTGCCCCAAAATAAGGAGAATTTCTGTATTTTTGCCTCTAAATAAGTGAAATTTCTGCAATTTTGCCCCAAAATAAGGGAAATTTCTGCATTTTTGCTCCCAAATAAAAGGAATTTCTGACTTATTACACTGAAATAAGTGAAATTTCTGAAATTTTGCTTAAAAATAAGGGAAATTTCTGCCTTTTTGCCACAAATTAATGGGAATTTCTGCCTTTTTCCCCAAAATAAGAAAAATTTTTGCTTTTTTTCCCTGAAATAAGTGAAATTTCTGCAATTTTGCCCTAAAATAAGGAAAATTTCTGCAATTTTTCCCAATAATAAGGGAAATTTCTGCAATTTTGCCCCAAAATAAGGGGAATTTCTCCCTTTTTGCCCCAAAATGAAGGAAATTTCAGCCTTTTTACCTGAAAATAAGTGAAATTTCTGCAATTTTGCCCCAAATAAGGAAAATTTCTTCAATTTTGCCTCAAAATATGGTAAATTCCTGTAATTTTGCCCCAAAATAAAAAAAATTTCTTGAATTTTGCCACAAAAGAAGGGGAATTTCTGATTTTTGCCCCAAAATAAGGGAAATTTCTGCAATTTTGCCCCAATGTAAAGGAAATTTCTGCAATTTTGCCCCAAAATAACGGAAATTTCTGAATGTTTGCTCCCAAAAAAAGGAGATCTTCTGTCTTTTTCCCCAAAATAAGGAGAATTTGCCTTTTTGCCCTAAAATTATGAGAATTTCTACAATTTTGCTTCAAAATACGGGGAATTTCTGCTTTTAATCCCGAAAGTAAGGGGAATGCATACCTTTTTGTCATAAAAAGGTAAATTTCTACATTTTTGCTCCATAAGAGGGGAATTTCTGCCTTTTTGCCTCTAAATAAATGGAATTTCTGTTTTTTTCCCCCAAAAAAAAGGGAATTTCTGTCTTTTTTGCCCCAAAATAAGGGGAATTTCTGAATTATTACCCTGAAATAAGTGAAATTTCTCCAATTTTGCCACAAAATAAGGGAAATTTCTGCCTCTTTGCACCCAAATAAGGGGAATTTCAGCCTTTTTACCTCAAAATAAGGGGAATTTCTGCATTTTGGACACAAAATATTAGGAATTTCTGACTTTTTGCCCCAAAATAAGGAAAATTTGTGCCTTTTTTTCCTGAAATAAGTGAAATTTCTGAAATTTTGCCCCAAAATAAGTGAAATTTTTGCAATTTTGCCCCAAAATAAGGGAAATTTCTGGAATTTTGCCCCAAAATAAGTGGAATTTCTAAGTTTTGCCCCAAAATAAGGAGAATTTCTGTCTTTTTGCCTCTAAATAAGTGAAATTTCTGCAATTTTGCCCCAAAATAAGGGAATTTTCTGCCTTTTTGCCCCCAAATAAGGGGAATTTCAGCCTTTTTACCTCAAAATAAGGGGAATTTCTGCATTTTTGCCAGAAAATATTAGGAATTTCTGCCTTTTTGCCCCAAAATAAGGAAAATTTCTGCCTTTTTTCCCTGAAATAAGTGAAATTTCTGCAATTTTGCCCCAAAATAAGTGAAATTTCTGCAATTTTGCCCCAAAATAAAGGAAATTTCTGGAATTTTTCCCCAAAATAAGTAGAATTTATGAGTTTTGCCCCAAAATAAGGAGAATTTCTGTCTTTTTGCCCCAACATATAGGGAATTTCTGTCTTTGTGCACCACAACTTGAGGAATTTCTGCAATTATGCTCCAAAATACAGGGAATTTCTGCATTTTTGCCCGAAAATTATGAGAATTTCTGCAATTTTGCTTCAAAACACGTGGAATTTCTGCTTTTTATCCCAAAATAAGGGGAATGCATACCTTTTTGCAATAAAAAGGTAAATTTCTTCATTTTTGCTCCAAAATAAGGGGAATTTCTGCCTTTTTGCCTTTAAATAAGTGGAATTTCTGTCTTTTTCCCCCAAAACAAAAGGAATTTCTGTCTTTTTTGAACCAAAATAAGGGGAATTTCTGAATTATTACCCTGAAATAAGTGAAATTTCTCCAATTTTGCCCCAAAATAATGGAAATTTCTGCCTCTTTGCCCCCAAATAAGGAGAATTTCAGCCTTTTTACCTCAAAATAAGAGGAAATTTCTGCATTTTTGCCACAAAATATTAGGAATTTCTGACTTTTTGCCCCAAAATAAGGAAAATTTGTGCCTTTTTTCCCTGAAATAAGTGAAATTTCTGCAATTTTGCCCCAAAATAAGTGAAATTTCTGCAATGTTGCCCCAAAATAAGGGAAATTTCTGGAATTTTGCCTGAAAATAAGTGGAATTTCTAAGTTTTGCCCAAAAATAAGCAGAATTTCTGTATTTTTGCCTCTAAATATGTGAAATTTCTGCAATTTTGCCCCAAAATAAAAGAAATTTCTGCCTTTTTGCCCCCAAATAAAAGGAATTTCAGCCTTTTTACCTAAAAATAAGGGGAATTTCTGCATTTTTGCCAGAAAATATTAGGAATTTCTGCCTTTTTGCCCCAAAATAAAGAAAATTTCTGCCTTTTTTCCCTGGAATAAGTGAAATTTCTGCAATTTTGCCCCAAAATAAGTGAAATTTCTGCAATTTTGCCCCAAAATAAGTGAAATTTCTGGAATTTTGCCCCAAAATAAGTGGAATTTCTGAGTTTTGCCCCAAAATAAGGAGAATTTCTGTCTTTTTGCCCCAACATATAGGGAATTTCTGTCTTTCTGCACCACAACTAGGGGAATTTGTGCAATTATGCTCCAAAATACGGGGAATTTCTGCCTTTTTGCTTGAAAATAAGGGGAATGCATAACTTTTTGCCATAAAAAAGGGAAATTTCTTCATTTTTGCTCCAAAATAAGGGAAATTTCTGCATTTTTGCCTCTAAATAAGTGGAATTTCTGTATTTTTCCCTCAAAACAAAGGGAATTTCTGTCTTTTTTGCCTCAAAAAAAAGAGGAATTTCTGACTTATTACACTGAAATAAGTGAAATTTCTGCAATTTTGCCTCAAAATAAGGGGAATTTCTGATTTTTGCCCCAAAATAAAGGGAATTTCTGCAATTTTGCTCCAAAATATGGGGAATTTCTGCCTTTTTGCCTGAAAATAATGGGAATGCATACCTTTTTGCCATTAAAAGGGACATTTCTTCATTTTTGCTCCAAAATAAAGGGAATTTCTGCCTTTTTGCCTCTAAATAAGTGGAATTTCTGTCTTTTTCCCCCAAAACAAAGAGAATTTCTGTCTTTTTTGCCCCAAAATAAGGGGAATTTCTGAATGTTTGCTCCCGAAAAAAGAAGATCTTCTGTCTTTTTGCCCCATAATAAGGAGAATTTCTGCGTTTTTGCCCGAAAATTATGAGAATTTCTGCAATTTTGCTTCAAAATACGGGGAATTTCTGCTTTTTATCCCAAAAGTAAGGGGAATGCATATCTTTTTGCCATAAAAAGGTAAATTTCTTCATTTTTTCTTCAAAATAAGGGGAATTTCTGCCTTTTTGCCTCTAAATAAGTGGAATTTCTGTCTTTTTCCCCCAAAACAAAAGGAATTTCTGTCTTTTTTGACCCAAAATAAGGGGAATTTCTGAATTGTTACCCTGAAATAAGTGAAATTTCTCCAATTTTGCCCCAAAATAATGAAAATTTCTGCCTCTTTGCCCCCAAATAAGAGGAATTTAAGCCTTTTTACCTCAAAATAAGGGGAATTTCTGCATTTTTGACACAAAATATTAGGAATTTCTGACTTTTTGCCCCAAAATAAGGAAAATTTGTGCCTTTTTTCCCTGAAATAAGTGAAATTTCTTCAATTTTGCCCGAAAATAAGTGAAATTTCTGCGATGTTGCCCCAAAATAAGGGAAATTTCTGGAATTTTGCCCCCAAATAAGTGGAATTTCTAAGTTTTGCCCCAAAATAAGGAGAATTTCTGTATTTTTGCCTCTAAATAAGTGAAATTTCTGCAATTTTGCCCCAAAATAAGGGAAATTTCTGCATTTTTGCTCCCAAATAAAAGGAATTTCTGACTTATTACACTGAAATAAGTGAAATTTCTGAAATTTTGCTTAAAAATAAGGGAAATTTCTGCCTTTTTGCCACAAATTAATGGGAATTTCTGCCTTTTTCCCCAAAATAAGAAAAATTTTTGCTTTTTTTCCCTGAAATAAGTGAAATTTCTGCAATTTTGCCCTAAAATAAGGAAAATTTCTGCAATTTTTCCCAATAATAAGGGAAATTTCTGCAATTTTGCCCCAAAATAAGGGGAATTTCTCCCTTTTTGCCCCAAAATGAAGGAAATTTCAGCCTTTTTACCTGAAAATAAGTGAAATTTCTGCAATTTTGCCCCAAATAAGGAAAATTTCTTCAATTTTGCCTCAAAATATGGTAAATTCCTGTAATTTTGCCCCAAAATAAAAAAAATTTCTTGAATTTTGCCACAAAAGAAGGGGAATTTCTGATTTTTGCCCCAAAATAAGGGAAATTTCTGCAATTTTGCCCCAATGTAAAGGAAATTTCTGCAATTTTGCCCCAAAATAACGGAAATTTCTGAATGTTTGCTCCCAAAAAAAGGAGATCTTCTGTCTTTTTCCCCAAAATAAGGAGAATTTGCCTTTTTGCCCTAAAATTATGAGAATTTCTACAATTTTGCTTCAAAATACGGGGAATTTCTGCTTTTAATCCCGAAAGTAAGGGGAATGCATACCTTTTTGTCATAAAAAGGTAAATTTCTACATTTTTGCTCCATAAGAGGGGAATTTCTGCCTTTTTGCCTCTAAATAAATGGAATTTCTGTTTTTTTCCCCAAAAAAAAGGGAATTTCTGTCTTTTTTGCCCCAAAATAAGGGGAATTTCTGAATTATTACCCTGAAATAAGTGAAATTTCTCCAATTTTGCCACAAAATAAGGGAAATTTCTGCCTCTTTGCCCCCAAATAAGGGGAATTTCAGCCTTTTTACCTCAAAATAAGGGGAATTTCTGCATTTTGGACACAAAATATTAGGAATTTCTGACTTTTTGCCCCAAAATAAGGAAAATTTGTGCCTTTTTTTCCTGAAATAAGTGAAATTTCTGAAATTTTGCCCCAAAATAAGTGAAATTTTTGCAATTTTGCCCCAAAATAAGGGAAATTTCTGGAATTTTGCCCCAAAATAAGTGGAATTTCTAAGTTTTGCCCCAAAATAAGGAGAATTTCTGTCTTTTTGCCTCTAAATAAGTGAAATTTCTGCAATTTTGCCCCAAAATAAGGGAATTTTCTGCCTTTTTGCCCCCAAATAAGGGGAATTTCAGCCTTTTTACCTCAAAATAAGGGGAATTTCTGCATTTTTGTCAGAAAATATTAGGAATTTCTGCCTTTTTGCCCCAAAATAAGGAAAATTTCTGCCTTTTTTCCCTGAAATAAGTGAAATTTCTGCAATTTTGCCCCAAAATAAGTGAAATTTCTGCAATTTTGCCCCAAAATAAGGGAAATTTCTGGAATTTTTCCCCAAAATAAGTAGAATTTATGAGTTTTGCCCCAAAATAAGGAGAATTTCTGTCTTTTTGCCCCAACATATAGGGAATTTCTGTCTTTGTGCACCACAACTAGAGGAATTTCTGCAATTATGCTCCAAAATACGGGGAATTTCTGCATTTTTGCCCAAAAATAATGGGAATGCATAACATTTTGCCATAGAAAAGGGAAATTTCTTCATTTTTGCTCCAAAATAAGGGAAATTTCTGCATTTTTGCCTCTAAGTAAATGGAATTTCTGTCTTTTTCCCTCAAAAGAAAGGGAATTTCTGTCTTTTTTGCCTTAAAATAAGGGGAATTTCTGACTTATTACACTGAAATAAGTGAAATTTCTGCAATTTTGCTCTAAAATAAGGGAAATTTCAGACTTTTTACCCTGAAATATGTGAAATTACTGCAATTTTGCCCCAAAATAAGTGAAATTTCTGCAATTTTTCCCCAAAATAAGGGGAATTTCTGATTTTTGCCCGAAAATAAAAGAAATTTCTGCATTTTGCCCCAAAATTAGGGGAATTTCTGCAATTTTGCTCAAAAATACGGGGAATTTCTGCCTTTTTGCCTGAAAATAATGGGAATGCATAGCTTTTTGCCATAAAAAAAGGAAATTTCTTCATTTTTCCTCCAAAATAAAGGGAATTTCTGCCTTTTTGCCTTTAATAAGTGGAATTTCTGTCTTTTTCCCCCAAAACAAAGAGAATTTCTGTCTTTTTTGCGCCAAAATAAGGGGAATTTCTGACTTATTACCCTGAAGTTAGTGAAATTTCTGCAATTTTGCCCCTAAATAAGGGAAATTTCTGCAATTTTGCCCCAATGTAAAGGAAATTTCTGCAATTTTGCCCCAAAATAAGGGGAATTTCTGATTTTTGCCCCAAAATAAAGGGAATTTCTGCGTTTTGCCCCAAAATTAGGGGAATTTCTGCAATTTTGCTCCAAAATACGGGGAATTTCTGCCTTTTTGCCTGAAAATAATGGGAATGCATACCTTTTTGCCATTAAAAGGGACATTTCTTCTTTTTGCTCCAAAATAAAGGGAATTTCTGCCTTTTTACCTCTAAATAAGTGGAATTTCTGTCTTTTTCCCCCAAAACAAAGAGAATTTCTGTCTTTTTTGCCCCAAAATAAGGGGAATTTCTGACTTATTACCCTGAAGTAAGTGAAATTTCTGCAATTTTGCCCCAAAATAAGGGAAATTTCTGCAATTTTGCCCCAATGTAAAGGAAATTTCTGCAATTTTGCCCCAAAATAAGGGGAATTTCTGAATGTTTGCTCCCGAAAAAAGGAGATCTTCTGTCTTTTTGCCCCAAAATAAGGAGAATTTCTGCCTTTTTGCCTGAAAATTATGAGAATTTCTTCAATTTTGCTTCAAAATACGGGGAATTTCTGCTTTTTATCCCAAAAGTAAGGAAAATGCATAACTTTTTGCCATAAAAAGGTAAATTTCTTCATTTTTGCTTCAAAATAAGGGGAATTTC